>NC_083108.1:65475418-66786963 GCF_949774975.1 Lagenorhynchus albirostris
AGAAAGAATGACAAAAATGTTTGTGTTTAGGAAGTCCAGAAGCTAGGAGAGTAGCTGAAATAACAATCATTCAAGTCATAAGACCCAAGGGTTATTGTAACTACACAGTGTCAATTTTAAGTGAGCCCTGGGTTAATTTCTCTCAGTGGACTGCTTCCAGAGTTAAAGGTCCGCAGATTCCTTTTTATTCTGTTAACTTTCTTATTCCTTCTCCCTCAGAATTTGGGTATTGACATTCATTGCTGTAATCTGAGGGCACCGGTGTGTCTCTAGGCCTGGGAACTCTAGGAGCAGATCAATTCCTGAGGAAGAAGGACAGAGAGGATGGAGAGGGGCTGAGCTGCTTTTCCAGTGAGAGTGGATACGCTTGGGGCAGTTGGAAAGACTGACTGTTTTAAACAAAGCCAGCATTTGTTCTCAGCAAATATGCTTTGAGTGTCAGACACTGTTCTAGGTGCTGGATAGGTAGCAGTGAGCCGAAGACAGGGAAACCCCTGTCTTTGTGGAGACTGGTCAAGTGAAGGGGCAATAAGCAAGTGCAACGTAAGTGTATGTCGGATGGTGATAAATACTATGGAGAAAATGGTAAACAGAAAGCAGGGGATAGAAGTCTAGGGAGGTGGAGCCTGTGGGCTGTAGTCTTCAATAAAGTCATCAGGGGGCCTGTTGGCATGTGCAGAAGGGTAAAGGGCAGATCCGCCCCCTGAGAGCAGTCATCACATGCTGACTGTATGCTCAGCCATCTGGTGGTGGTTTTGCATACTTTCCTGCTACCCTTGGCAACCTTTTAAGTTGATGATGCCAACTTTAAGTGGCAGTGTCACCATTTTGTAGAAGAAAACCAAGTTACAGAGGTTGAGTAACTTGCCCAAAGTTGCACAGGCAAGTGGAGCTGAGATTGGATCCCAGCATCCCATGCTTTCCTTTCTCCTGTGCCTTTCCACAGGCCCAGGAAGGCCACTTCTTTGTCCCGTGTTGTGCTGCACTGATAGTTGCTTTAAATCTTATGTGTTTCAGATCTTGATTCCACCCAAAGGCTTATTTACCAAACTCAAGAAAGAGGCAGAGAACCCCCGGGAAGTTTTGGACCAGGTAAACTAAATTTCTTATAACCAGTTACTGACGGCACTAACGTTACATTGTGTAGGTTCTGTTGTGTGTTTGGAAGTAGTCTCCGAACCAGTACCTTGTTATGGTCCAGGCACAGTCGTGGTGGGAGGAAAGGCCTTGAGTCTACAAAGACCAAGAAACCTGGATTCTCTGCTCTCCAACTTTCTGCTCTACTTCAGTCTCTTCTTTTCTTCTGTTGCTAGAAGCCAGCTTTTGAACGAGTTCTCTGGTGACAACTGCCTTTTGACGTCCCAGGTTTTCAGAGTCGAAGAGAGAGGGCATATTGGTGCTGGCTGTTCTGGGTGACTTCTGTTTTGCAGGCTTTCAGACTGCTGCTGCTTTTGTGGGCACTTGGTTGTCATGCAAACTTCTGGGAGGGAGTTTGCTAGCCACTCGCCAACTCAAGCAGAAAACTTCGAGGTTATAACAAACAGCTACCCAGACAGAAGGTCTCTGTGGGCCCCAGACAGAAGGTCTGTGGTATTTCATATTTTCATCCTGTCCAAACTCTGGGCCTGGCTGAAACCAGATACAAATACCATAGTCTGCCCCAGGAAGTTCCCCTTTATGGGCAGATCAGCTTCCTGTACTGAAGGAGACGTTGGCTTTGGTGAAGGCCTCGGAGATGATAGCCTCCTCAGGAGCAGACCCTGAT
This sequence comes from Lagenorhynchus albirostris, assembly GCF_949774975.1. NCBI lineage: Eukaryota > Metazoa > Chordata > Mammalia > Artiodactyla > Delphinidae > Lagenorhynchus > Lagenorhynchus albirostris. The sequence goes on from NC_083108.1 coordinate 65,477,184, forward strand.
TCAGCTCAGCACCACGCTGTTTCCCATCCCTTCAGGTATGTTACCGAGTGGAATGGGCCAAGTTTCAGGAGCGTGAGAGGAAGAAGGAAGAGGAGGAGAAGGAAAAGGAACGGGTGGCCTATGCTCAGATTGACTGGCATGATTTTGTGGTGGTGGAAACAGTGGACTTCCAACCCAATGAGCAAGGTAGGTCTATGAGGAAGGTAGGTCTGTGACTCCAGTTAGGGGAGCCAGGAGCTTGGAGCCATCCTGGGAGATCTCTTCCAGCTGTCCCCAGGGAGCAGCAGAATCCCTCAGAGGGTTCTATGGGTATCTGTTTCTTTTCTGCTTCTGGAAGACTTCACTTCTACCCCATTGCCCCAGTTAAACCCAATTGAACAAATATTATCGTGCCTGACAATAATGGCCCAACGGGTGGGCCTCTGGAGATAGGAGAGAAATCAGACAGTCCCAGCCCTCAGAGAGCTAACAGTGTAGAGAGAGCAGATAGATGGGCCTTTGATAAGGAGCGTCTGTGTGAACCCTGCCTTTGACTCTGGCTCACCCTTTGCCAGGGAACTTCCCTCCCCCCACCACCCCAGAGGAGCTGGGGGCCCGAATCCTCATTCAGGAGCGCTACGAGAAGTTTGGGGAGAGTGAGGAGGTTGAGATGGAGGTCGAGTCTGATGAGGAGGACGAGAAACAAGAGAAGGCGGAGGAGCCTCCGTCCCAGCTGGACCAGGACACCCAAGTGCAAGACATGGATGAGGTATGCTCCTGGAGCCCAGGGAGATGGGGGTGCTCTCCTCCAGAGAAGTCCAGCTCCCTTGTGAATCTTGAAAGGGAGTGTGGGTTCCTGAAGAAGGGGTCCTGGCTGAGTAGCTGCCCAAGCCCAGGCAGCACAGAGCCTCTTTCCAGCTCAGGCAACAAAGATTCATTCATAGGCAAGGATCTGAAAGCTGTGCTGGCCGTGTTCTCTGACCTTCCTCCTTTGCCCAGGGGCCTTGCTCGCTGCCGACCCCAGGCTGGCTCTCAGTTAGGGAAACCTCTGTACCATGTACTTTGACGCTTTTGCGCTGAGGCCCAAATGATCAGCAGTTTCCAGAGCTTTTCTTTTTTTCTGGGTTGGGGCGCACACCATGTGGCTCGTGGGATCCTAGTTCCCCGACCAGGGATTGAACCCATGCCCCCTGCAGTGGAAGCACGGAGTCCTAACCACTGGACCGCCAGGGAAGTCCTCCAGAGCTTTGCTTAAGTGGCTTTTGGCCTTGTCTACCCCCATCGAGGCAGGCCCTCCAAACAGGCATAGAGTCTGCAGAGCCAAACTGCTTTCCTCCTCTCGGAAAGAATTTGTGTGCAGCCTGAGAATAAAGATGCATGTGTCTGGGAATTGACTTTTTCTCTCCCTCCCAGCATTGCTTCTTGAGCAGCTACCATTGAACGCTGACTTGTTCCCCGCACCCCTCTCCAGCACGTTAAGTGCCCTTGGCCTCCTGTGACTGCCTGGTGCCAGCTGCTGGAAATGCCTGGGCAGAGTGTTAGCACCACGGCCCCCAGCACTCCCATTCATGCTGTGAGGAAGCAGCTTGGCCAGCTGCCGGCTGGCCTCGGCTGCCCTGGGAGGCTTAGCACATGGATGCTGACTGGCAGGGGCCTAGGCTCTTTGCCACCCTGAGAGCCACCAGGGCTCAGCTGCAGGGAGGTGTCTTCTCAGCCCCTCTCTGAGTCCTGCCACTACTTTGCTTTTCAGGGTTCAGATGATGAAGAAGAAGGGCAGAAAGTGCCCCCACCTCCAGAGACACCCATGCCACCGCCTCTGCCCCCAACTCCAGACCAGGTCATTGTCCGGAAGGACTATGACCCAAAAGGTTGGTTCTGCTCTTCTGCCCTCATGTTCCTCAGACCTGTCCATTTTTAGGAGGGCTCGAGGTGGCTTGTCATAAAGGCATTGATAGCTTCTCTGTCATAGGCCTCACAATGGGGAATGGGACTTCGTCATCTCTGGTGCTCTGGTGCAATGCATAGTGCCAGGTGCAGCGTGGCACTGAATGGATATTGCACGAATGAAATAGCACCCTTTTAACCTGGGCTGCCACCCAGTATTCTCACTCAAGGATCTCTTTTGCTTTTTAGCTTCCAAGCCCCTGCCTCCAGCCCCTGCTCCAGATGAATATCTCGTGTCCCCCATAACTGGGGAGAAGATCCCTGCCAGCAAAATGCAGGAACACATGCGCATTGGGCTTCTTGACCCCCGTTGGCTGGAGCAGCGAGATCGCTCCATTCGTGAGAAGCAGAGTGATGATGAGGTGTACGCACCAGGTGAGGTTGGGGGGCATCCCCCACTCTGTCCACACCCCTTCTTTGACTCAGCCCCATCTCACTTTGGCCCATGGGGAATCTCTGATCAACTTTATGCTTTAATCAAACATAGAAGGTAACAACTGAGGTCAATAAAAGCTTTTGAGGATAGATGTAGCTTATGACACTACAAAATAACTTCCTGTTTTCTAGAAGAACTCTTCATAGGGATTCTTCCAAAGGCAGGCACCTGATGTGGATAGCATGTGTCCATTGACATCCTAGTGCAAGATCTCACTACAGCTGGGAGAGGTGCTCACTCTCAGGGCTGTCTTAGAATGAAGGCTCTGATGGCTGGAGTACACTGAGCACCTTGAAATGAGACACGGTGCCTTGACTGTGTGTGAGAAGCAGCATGATACGGAGGGAGGAAACTGTCCCGGAGGCAGGAGACCAGGCTTTTATTCCTGACTCTGCTACTTGCCATGCCACTCATGTGACCCTGTCTTCTCAGTTGCCTTTTGTAAGTCAAGGGGTTGGACAAGCCCTTGTTTACAGGCTTAGTGCTCATTGGGCAGCCTTCCCTAGGCTCAGAGGACAGGCGTGCTGCATTGGGACCCACAGATAGCCTTGTCCCATGAGAACAGCCTCCACCCTGCACCAGTAGAGCTGCTGTGTTGTCAGAAGGGCATCTGGTTTAGTTTCCCTTTCTGTCCCCTGCCTCCGTTCTGTGACTATATCCAGGTCTGGATATTGAGAGCAGCTTGAAACAGCTGGCTGAGCGGCGTACCGACATCTTTGGTGTAGAGGAAACGGCCATTGGTAAGAAGATTGGCGAGGAGGAGATCCAGAAGCCAGAGGAAAAGGTGCAGCTCGGATGACTCTTAGTGCCTTCCCCGCCGTCAGACTCACACTTGGGCTCAGTTCCAGGAGCCCTGACAAGCTGTGGCTTTGCTTTCCCATGCAGGTGACCTGGGATGGCCATTCCGGCAGCATGGCCCGGACCCAGCAGGCTGCCCAGGCCAATATCACCCTCCAGGAGCAGATCGAGGCCATCCACAAGGCTAAGGGCTTGGTGCCAGAAGATGATACCAAAGAGAAGATTGGCCCCAGCAAGCCCAATGAAATCCCCCAGCAGCCACCACCTCCGTCTTCAGCCACCAACATCCCCAGCTCAGCCCCACCCATTACCTCGGTGCCCCGGCCACCTGCGGTTAGCCAGCAGCCACCCTGTGACTGGTCTTTCAGAGCTGGGTTCTTGGGGTTAGACATTGCAGGCTGAGAAGGGCAGCTATCTCACAGTGGGCCCAAGCGCTGAGTGGGTCAAGTCGAGAGAAAAAGAACCCTTTAGTTAGGAGTGGGAACCTCCAGCCTGATCTTCTATCTGTGTGGGAGGCTTGGAACAGGGAGGGAGGCGAGTGGCAAGTGTGAGAAGTAGGCTTGGGTCAGGGATGGGCTGGAGGGCTTAATGGGTCTTGGAGGACTGCTGGCCTGACTCCAAGGGGCTAAATGGAGGTCAGTGTCTTCAGTGGCTCTCTCAGTGTTTGCCAAGAGCAGCTGGTTGAGTCCCAAGTGGAAAGAGGGTTGCCCTGGGCCTCTCTCAGCATAGTTCCTGTCAGGGCCCAGTGTGAGGCTGCACTCACAGCCCCAGGGGGCTGAGTCGAAGCTATCCAGCCCCATCCTCAAAGCTGCAGGTGGCGAGTTGCCAGCTGTGTGTGCCCTTAGAGTGCAGCCTTGGCATCCTGTGACCTGTGGGTCTTCACCCCCACAGATGCCACCTCCCGTCCGTACCACAGTTGTGTCTGCAGTACCCGTCATGCCCCGGCCCCCGATGGCATCAGTGGTCCGACTGCCTCCCGGTTCGGTGATCGCCCCCATGCCACCGATCATCCATGCGCCCAGGATCAACGTGGTGCCCATGCCTCCCTCGGCCCCTCCTATCATGGCACCCCGCCCACCACCCATGATTGTGCCGACAGGTCAGTGGGTCAGGACTACAGGCCAAGCCCTGAGCAGAGCAGTGGCTGATGGTATTGCCAGCTGTTCCAGCTGGTGGTCTAGCCCAAAGGAGAGCCTTGAGTTCACCATGTGAGAGATCCCTGAGCTGGGAACCAGGAACTTACGACTCCTGGGGGAGATAGGCTGATATGGCAGAGCTGGGGTCTGTGCACCCAGAGGGGTCAGCCTGGACAGGCACAGAGGCCTGATGATGCTTGCTGTTGGCTGCCACCTGTTCCATCCATCGGTCCTGCCCTTCCTTCAGTTTCCTGCTACCCAATCTGGGCAGTCTCCCAGGTCCCCCTGCCAGGTAACTTACTGGCTGCCAGATTCAGCAAGGAGTGGTCCTTCACACCTCTGACTGGGAGAAATGGGAAACCTTTGCAATCCCCTTTTCACTCTCACCAGCCCTGAGTCCTGGGCCCTTCCTCCCACTCACGTGGCTGCTTATTCCTGTTCTTGCAGCTTTCGTGCCAGCACCACCTGTGGCACCCGTCCCAGCTCCAGCCCCTATGCCGCCTGTCCACCCACCACCTCCCATGGAAGATGAGCCTGCCTCCAAGAAACTGAAGACTGAGGACAGCCTCATGCCAGAAGAGGAGTTTCTACGCAGAAACAAGGTATGCATCTCAGAGTGCTGCCCACAGCCTGGAGTGTCTAGATGGGGCGAGGGGGTTGTCCAGTCCTGCTCCAGTCACACGCTCCCTGGCCCACCCTATTCTTCCATGGTTTTGGCTTCTGGGACCTGGGCCAGCCATTGGAGGCCCGTGAAACTTCTGAGCACACACTAGATGGGGGGGTCAGCAGCCAGAACAGACAACTGTCAGTAGTCCCCCTGGTGTGAGCTGTCGCAGAGGCCAGCAGGGAGACCCAGCTGCACAGGCAGTAGGACTCAGGTGTGAAAGGGGTTCTGGACACTGGAGGGAATCCTGGGTGCGATTCTTAATTTCTTTGTGGCCTTTGCCTCCAGGTCCAGCCCTTAGAAGGTGGTGTGTTGTGGGGATCCTGTGGGGGTACTAGAAATAAGAGCTGGGAATCTTGGCACTGCTGGTGCCTGGGGAAGCTCCAGTGAGGAGGCAGAAACGTTCTGCCCCGCCCAGTGCATTTGACCAAAGCTTTTTTCTTTTTTCCTTTTTGATGGTAGTTTCCATTTCTTGAGTACCTACTCAAGTGTTGGGGCAGAGCCACACATTTTACAGGTACCTGGTCTGTTGAATGCTCACAACATCACCATCCAGCAGTTGTGATCAACTGCTTTACAGACATGGCGTTGAGGCTCAGAGAGACCTAGTTAGCAGGGAAGCTGAGTTGGGAACCCAGGTCTTCTGACCTCGCAATTCATATTCTTTTCTCCTGTGGTACTTCTTGAGGCTTGCAGAGCACTTTCATGTCTCTTCTTCAGCTCCAGCCTTACCAGTAGGCAGGGATTTTTCTAAAGAAGGGAAACCAATTCTTGAAAAGGGGGAGTGATTTGTTCTGTGTCACAAGTGGTGTCAGTAGTGAAACAGGCCAGAGTCCAGGAGCCCTGATGGACAGGTGACATTGTCTCGACTGGCCCAGGAATAGGAGAGCATAGTTGCTGATTGACTCAGGCCTCCCCAGGCATAATGGCCACCTCCTGTTTTGCAGGGTCCAGTGTCCATCAAAGTCCAGGTGCCCAACATGCAGGATAAGACGGAATGGAAGCTGAACGGACAGGTGCTGGTCTTCACCCTCCCACTCACAGACCAGGTATGAGTTGCTCTCCCCAAGTGGTATCAGGTACAGGGGAACCAAAGAGTCAGGGGGAAGCTTCCTGCAGCTGACCTTAGCAAGAGGTGACTGACCTCTCCTCGGTCCCATAGGTCTCTGTCATCAAGGTGAAGATTCACGAAGCCACGGGCATGCCGGCAGGGAAACAGAAGCTGCAGTATGAGGTGAGTTGGGTGTCTGTAGTCCTTGCCCCCTCTGTTGTCCGAGAAGCTAATAAATCCCTTGTGGAATCAGAGGAGTGGGGAGACACCTGGGTGTGGTCATTTGAGTCCATCCTGGAAGTGATGATGCTGGTGGGGGGTGCTGGGACAGGTTAGTCTGACAGGGTGAGGCTCTGGCGGGGTCACAGCACAGTCTTGTATGGGGTTTGAATGCCTCAGTGACATCTGGGGACCAGACTTCGGAGTGCTCTGGTAGGTTTCTGTCCCAGTGGTAGAGCCATCCCAGTCAGTGTGGTCTCAGGTAGCCTGGCTTTGTGCTTGGACACAAAGGTGATAGTCCAGCTCACCTTGGTGCCTGCCAGGTCACAGAGGACTGCTGTGTTCTCCCTTTTTGGACTTAGACAAATCCCCATTCTGGGCCTCAGTTTCCTCCTCTGTAAAGTGAGGCTGTTGAACTAGTTGATCTCTAAAGGTCTTATGATTTGAGAGTCAAAATTCCATGGGGTTGGTCAGGGCCAGATTTTTGGGGTCTTGACAGCATGGCTTGGTCGGAAGGAAGGAAAAGCAAAGCATTCTGGGAGGAAGCAGAGACCTTCATTCCTGCCCTGTGCCACTCCCTTTCCCACCCCACCTTCCTTCAAGCCCTTGTATTTGCTAAGTTCAGAGTGTTGGGACTTGTGAGGCTGCTCTCTGAGTTCAAGGCCAGATTGCCCTGGGCTGAGGCACTACATCTGTTTTCTAGGGCATTTTCATCAAGGATTCCAACTCGCTGGCTTACTATAACATGGCTAACGGTGCCATCATCCACCTGGCGCTCAAGGAGAGAGGCGGGAGGAAGAAGTAGAAGAGAGAAACCTGCTCTCAGGTCCCAACTACTGCCGTTTTGCCTCTCCTGTCCCCTACCCCTGTCCCAGACCCAGGAGACCCTGCCTTGCACATTTGTTTCCCTCTTACTAAGTTTGGAAATCCAAATTGTCCTGCAGAGTTTCCCTCCCCACATTGATCAGAGAGGGCTTTCTCAGGCATTCTCCTCCCCAGTGGCCCCTGGAATCCCTTTGTGTTTGGGTCTTGATTTGAGGGGTCATTTCTTCAGGTAGCCCATTAGGGAAAGTGAAACCAGGGATGTCCTATAGGATGTTATCATAGTGCCAAGTGACACTTGGCTGGTAGAATATGGTTGTTATCATTAATCATTTTGTATCTTGCCATGGGCTAATAAACCTCTCCGACCCTTCTCGTGAAGTTAATGTCATGAGACTTGTCTCCTGGCCACCTGTGCCCTGCCCAGACCTAGGAGCATGGCACAGTGCCTTGTGGCTCCTCTTCTGCTCTGAGGAATGCGGGGCTTTTAACTACATTCTTGCTGCCATCAAGTCTTCTATGACTCTTTCTTCGATATATTTTTATTGCCTTTTTGAAACACATGGATCCCCCAAAGGCATAGCCCTGTACCTATAACAGACTAATACATATAACATGCCTTCCACATGCCAGGACCACAAAAGAACACAGACAGATGGGATGTAGTTCCTAGGTCAGTGGGCAGCATGCAGATGAGACTAGAGGGTGGCAGTTTCCTGCAGGCCAGGGATCACTCATCATCATCTGATAAGTGACCTTGGGCAGGTTGCTTATCCTGAGTGAGCACAAGTATATGATGAGGTTTTTTGTTTGTTTCTTTTTTTTTGCTCTACACGGGCCTCTCACTGTTGTGGCCTCTCCCGCCGTGGAGCACAGGCTCCAGACGCGCAGGCTCAGCAGCCATGGCTCACGGGCCCAGCCGCTCCGCGGCATGTGGGATCTTCCCAGACTGGGGCATGAACCCGTGTCCCCTGTGTCGGCAGGCGGACTCTCAACCACTGCGCCACCAGGGAAGCCCTATGATGAGGGTTTTTTTAAAAAATGTGTTTATTTTAAAAATACTTCATTGTGCCAAGGCCATGAACTATTTTAAGAACTTTATAAAATTTAGCCAACTACTCCTTATTGTTTTAAGCACTTTATCAATTTTAACTCATGTAAATTTTTTAAATTTTTTTTGGTTGCACTATGTGGCTTACAGGAGCTCAGTTCCCTGACCAGGGATTAAACCCAGGCCATGGCAGTGAAAGCCTGAAATCCTAACCACTAGGCCACCAGGGAACTCCCTAACTCATGTAATCCTGACGTGGGTGTTCCTGTTTTACACTTGAGTAAACTGAGGCACAGAGATTCTGAATCACATGCCCACTGTCACACAGTAAGAAGATAAAAGGAGAATGTGTGCAAAACACTTGTCAGTCCTTGCCCCCTAGTAAGGGCCAGACACAGGCTGTTATTTTTGGAGTTGTGCTGTCACAGGGAGTAGGTGCTGCTGTGGGTGGGTGTTCACAGGGAGGAAGGTGAGAGCCTGTTGATAACCATTTCCTGGTTTTAAACCTAAAGTTGATTTCATTCTGAAGATCTCATGTGTTTATCCCCTGAGACTTCCTAGTGCCTTTTCTTTTCAGTCCTTCCATTTCATCCTGTGCAGTCATCTCCCAGGCTCAGAGGGGTGAAGCCATTCCCAAGGTAACAGTATTCTAGTCACCATCCCCTCCACCCCCTCACCAAGCTCAAAGCTTCCAACTCTAGACCTAGGGCTCAAGTGGCCCTTCTGCAGTGCCAGTTATGTGGCTCCTTTACAAACTGCTCACATTTTAAACTTGGTCAGTGGGATGTTATTCCTCACTCTGACATTTGCTTCCCGCCTGGTAGCTAGAAGTTTCCCCTAGGGGCCAGGGCTGAAATTTGGCTTCTTGAAGCTCCAAGGTTTGGGTGCCTGAAGTGAGCCCACTGCTGGTTGCTTTTCCCCGGCTAACACCAGAAATCCCCTGAACACCCCCTGGGTCTTGTTCCAAGAGGGAAAGGGGTCAGTAGAGCTGGGGGAGTCCCGTACTCCAAGCTCTTCTTTCTTCCTAGGATTGGCTCTGGGGCCAATCTCTCCTTCACAGGTTGGCAGATCTCACCGGCCTTCCATGACTGAGGCTGCGACTGGAGGCCAGGAATGCTGCTGGGTGGAATGTGAGTGAATGGGTCCTTTGAGCTGCTCTCTGGGGCCCAATCTCAGCTTCCTGGAGTTCCTGAATGAACATCTGTCCTGGCTCACTCAGTTGCAGAAGACCCATTGACCAAACCAGCTTTGCAATCGTCAGTGGCTGCAGGCCCAGCGTGCAGCCCAGTGCTCTGCACTTCTTGTTTAGAACCCGCAGCGTGTAGGCATCGCCTTGCTTGCACAGTTTTTCTGATTCTCATTGCATTCCTCTGAGGATTATCTGGCCCATTTTTTTAGATAAGGTGGATACCCAAGTCCAGTGAGGGCTCTGGAAGGCCAGAGCAGCTCTTCTATTCCTGGTGACCACACTGTCCTCACCACTTTGCCAGACCAGACTGTGAAATGGGGAGAAATGCTCCTGTTGTGAGATTGCTGGGAAAACCGGGCATGTCTTGGTGCTTTCAGGCTCACTGTAATTTTAAAGACTTGCATGAAGAGGGCTCTAGGAGGAGTAGACATTAAGAAATTTCACTTTCAGTTCCACCAGCTGCTTGAAATGAGCACTTATTACCATGTAGCCCAGAGGAGGCTACTAATGATTAGACCCATTTCACGTTTTAAAATTACATATTGTATTAAGAGAATGTGTACAAAAGTTATATTAGGATACTTGAAATATGTGATATACTGTAATTATAGCAATCTTTACAGATAATATTTCATTTATCCTTATAATGCAAAAATCAAAAAGGTAAAAAAGTACAATATAGCTCATGTTTAAAAATGTATGAGGGGCTTCCCTAGTGGCGCAGTGGTTAAGAATCCGCCTGCCAGTGCAGGGGACACGGGTTTGAGCCCTGGTCTGCGAAGATCCCACGTGCCGCGGAACAGCTAAGCCCGTGCACCACAACTAGTGAGCCTGCGTTCTAGAGCGCATGAGCCACAACTACTGAGCCCACGTGCCACAACTACTGAAGCCCATACGCCTAGAGCCTGTACTCCGCAATGAGAAGCTCACTCACCACAACGAAGAGTAGCCCCCGCTCACTGCAACTAGAGAAAGCCTGTGTTCAGCAATGAAGACCTGATGCAGCCAAAAATAAATAAATTTATTTAAAAATAATAAAAAGTACATGAGTTAGTATTTAAGATTCTTAAAAGTTACTTTTTAGAAATAAAAGTGAAATGTAAGTTCTTAAAGTTCAGATTTTTAACTGATTTGGGGATTTGATCTTAACTATATGTAATTGTTTTATTTTAAAAATACATGTAAGTAATTCTAGGTACCCTGAGTCATACAATCTCGAAGCAGGACAAGTTACACTCCTGTTCTTTATCATATTACAAGAAGGTACTACTGTTGCCTTAAGCTAAGTTCAGTTAAGCAAGTCTGTGTTCCCTAGCCCTGAGCTGTGGGGATGATTAGATTAGGGATAGGCATGTGTCCTCGTATGGAGTGAAGGAATGCAGCCTCCCCACCATGGAGCAGAAGCTACCAGAAGAGTCATCCATTGTATGTATGTATGGAGGAAGCATGTGAACCTGGAGCTGCTGCCATGAGGGGCTGTAGCTTGAGGATAAAGCAACCACAGGAAAAGAAAAAGGGAAAACAAGGCTAATATCCTTGGTGACAGTCTCTGGATGAAACTGCTCCTGAAGCTTATGTACCTGTGAATGTTTTTAAGCTCTGGGACCCACTAAGTGCAGTTTTGGGTTAAACCCATTTGAGTTGTGTTCTCTGCCACTTACCAAAAGATTCTTAACTGTTATCTTCAGTGTAGGGATAAAGAAGCTTTATAGTTTGCCTACTTTTCATAGGTTCCTGGGCACCAGCTACGTACCTTCTGAACCTCAGCTCTGCTCTCATTATGGATAAAGGCTGATATCTGGACATCTGTCTGCTCCTGGCGAACACTGACAGATTTCCTAAGCACATTCCAGGATCCAGGAGAGGGGACTGTGCAGGGACTCGTGTTAGGGCCTGAGGCAAACCTTCTAGGAATGACCCCAGTAGGATGAGACTCGAGTTTGTTTTTTTTTTTGCGGTTCGCGGGCCTCTCACTGTTGTGGCCTCTCCCATTGCAGAGCACAGGCTCTGGATGCGCAGGCTCAGCGGCCATGGCTCACGGGCCCAGCTGCTCCGCGGCATGTGGGATCTCCCCAGACCGGGGCACGAACCCGTGTCCCCTACATTGGCAGGCGGACTCTCAACCACTGCGCCACTAGGGAAGCCCCGAGCCTCGAGTTTTTCAACACGTTGCTGTAGCCCTGGCCAAGCATCTCATCCTCAAAAGAACATTTACAACAGCCAGTCTACCAGGACGTTTCACAGCATTGCCAAAGGCCTCTTATTTTATACTCCAGTGAACCATGTGATTCTGTAGGGCATTCCTTTGGACCATTCATTCATTCATTCATTTCTGCTTTCTTTCTCCAGTCTAACTACACCATCTTCTGAGCCTGCTTCCCTTTCAAGGGCTTTGCACTTGCTGCCCTGCTTCTCATACATCCTTCTCCCAGATCCCTGCACAGAGGCTTCCTCATTTCCTTCTGCCCCCACCTCTGCCCACCCCTTCCCCCAGGGGTTACTAGGGTAATATCAAATAAGTTAAAGAGCTCTTGAAGTGTAAAGAGCTAACATTTATTACGTATCTACTGTGTGCTGGAAGCTTGACTCTTCAAGTAATTACTGACATTCCTGTTTTTCAGAAGAGGAAAGGGTCTGAGAAGCTAAACAATTTTGCATAAGAACATCCAGTTATTGAGGGGCAGAGCCATGAAGCGAAGTCTCCCAAGCAATGTGCCATTAGTTAAATTTGGAAAATTCCCCTGCTGCAGCCACAGGCTGTGGTGGGAGACACTCAAGACAATAACGAATTTGCTAGTGCTTGGCAAACTACAAATGCCACGACTTCTGGCTACCATTTACTGGGAATCTCCATGTGCCAGATGTTTACCATGTACCATCACACTAAAAGTCTCAGAACAACAACTCCAAGGAGATATTTTTTTCATCATTTCCATTTTGCAAATAAGGAAATGGGCTCAGAAGTGATTTGCTCAAGGTCACACAGTGACAGCAGAGATTTGAATCCTGGGTGGTGGGGGTTTTTTTGGCCACACCCCCCGTGTGGCTTGCAGAATCCTAAAGTGCTGAGTTGTAACCACTGGACCACCAGGGAATTCCCCTGGGTGGTCTTATGTAAGAAAATCAGAAGCTGGAGCATCAAGGCCTTAACTTGAGGTCAATATCTAGCCAGTCTCCCTGGATGCTTCTGGCCTGCTCCTCCAACCCCACCCCAGATACCCCTGGAGTGAACATCACTGTACATGTGCCTCACAGAGCTGAACGTGTTTGGGATATGAGCCTAGAACCAGAATTATAGTCAAAGGGTTGTGGGTACTTTGTCAGGCTTGGTGCTTCACATCTGATCCATGTGCGTCTGACTCCTCTTTCTCCCTTCCCTGGGATAGGCCCACACCCTGTTGCGAGGCCTACTCTGTCCTTCCTGGGAGCTGGGACTAAGAGCCCACCACTCTGGAACTACTAGAGAGGTGGAACACGTCCTCCCAGACTGAGAGTTTAAGACCAAAATAGCATGTGTCTGCTGTTGCCCTGTTTATGGAAAACAGAAGCCTATGGAATGTCAAGACTGCACAGTGAAGTCTTTAAGAATGTCTGGGCCACATGGCATTAAGGAAACGGCTGGTGAGATCACTCAGGGCTTAAGACCTCCCCTCTTAGGGCTGCTTTGGGCCCCTTAGCAACCTGTCCCAGGCTCTGCAGCTCAGGCCTGGCTCTTCTAGTCCCTTCCCCTCTCTGGGCCTGTCTCCTGATAGGTCTACAGGGGAGTGTCAGATGACAACATGGTTGTGACTTAAGAGCCAAAAAGTGCTGGACCTAAGTGAGGAGCTATCATCATGACTCCATGAGTTGATAATCCATGGGGTCAGAAGTAGGCTGCTGGGAGCTAAGTCTAGATACAATTGGCCTATGCTTCCCAGTAGAAAATGTTGGTAAGAGCTAGGTTCAAATCCTGGCTCTGCCACAAACTAGTTCTGGGACTTCAGGCAGCTGACATCACTTCCCTGCACCTCAGTTTAATTGTAAAGTGGGACTAAAAGTAGTATCTACCTCCTTGCTAAAAGATTATAAGAGTTGGTGTGACCAATTTGGAAAACAGCTTGCCAGTTCCTGAAAAGGTTAAAGACCCAGCAATTCCCACTCCTAGCTATTTACCTAAGAGAAATGAAAATAAATGTCCACACGAAAGCTTCTACCCAAATGTTTATAGCAGCACTATTTACAATCACCACAAGGTGGAAACAGCCCAAATGTCCATCTACAGATTAATAGATGAACTGTGATATGTCCATACAATGGAATGGTTTTTGGCCCCAAAAAGGAATGGAGGTACTGATACATGCTACAACATGGATGAACTTTGAAAACATGCGAGGTGAAAGAAGCCAGACACAAAGGCCAAATACTGTATGACTCCATTAATATGAAATGTCCAGAAAAAGCAAAACTATGGAGACAGAAATTTTAGTGGTTGCCAGGGACTGGGGGAGGAAGGATGGGGAGTGACTGGTAAAGATAGGAATTTCTTTTTGGGGTGATGAAGATGTTCTAAAACTAGATAATGGGGATGGTTGCACAACTATAAATATGCTTAAAACAATTATACACTTTAAACGGGCGATTTTTATGTTATGTTAATTATATCTCAATAAAGCTGTTGGAAAAATAAAAATTAGAAGAGAAAGTAGGTAGAACTCGGGGCAGCGAGTAGCTCAATAGTCGTTGGTCATTAATCTTACTAATTAGGCCTCTCTAAAGCCCCAGAAACAGTGAGCAGGGGGAAGGAAGGGGCTGCTGAACTTATAGCTCAGCCTAGGTCTTTAAGCCGCCGAGTGTCCCTGGGCGTGTCCCCGGACCCATCCCGCGTCTCCTCAGAGCTCCTCATAAATGAATGGGAGGACAATCCCCACCCACGTCCCTAGGGTCTCGCGAGGAGTGTGGGGGTTCAGGAGGCAGAGGCAGAATTCCCAGAGGGAGCCCTCGGTCTCGGCCTGGGCGGTGCGGCAGGTGTCGGACCAGGCCCGGGCTAACCCGGAAAGGCCCGAGAAGCTTTTTCAGGTGTTCTAGTGATTGGCAGCCCAGGGGGGAGGGCTTCGGGTGACGGCTGCCCCGCCCCCTCACGTCGGGCCTGTTGGCGCCAGCCTGGGGGAGGTGGGCGGGTCCCGGGGTCTGCGGCGCCCATTGGGCATGGGGGGGAGGAGGTGCCAGGGAAGGCCTAGGGCCCCGCCCCCGGCTTTGTGGCGACCAATGGGCGCGGCTCATGGGCGGGGCGTCGGTGGCGTCGGCGGAGGTCGGGCGGCTGAGGTGGCTGAGGTGGCCGCTGAGGCTGAGGCGGCGGGCGCGGCCGGGATGGCGAAGAGCCACGGAGAGAACGGGCCGCGCGCGCCTGCAGCCGGGGGGAGCCTGTCGGGGACCCGGGAGAGCTTGGCCCCGGGCCCCGACGCCGCAGCCGCCGACGAACTCAGCTCTTTGGGCTCCGATTCAGAGGCCAACGGCTTTGCCGAGCGCCGCATCGACAAGTTCGGCTTCATCGTGGGCTCGCAGGGCGCCGAGGGCGCGTGAGTATCTCCGGGGCTCGGAGCCGGGGGGCCGGCGGCCGGGGGCGGGACCCGCGGGGGGTCCTCGACGCGGACAGAACCGCTCTCAGAAAGGACAGACACGTCTCCCTTCCAACCAGGAACAACCGACCCCTTGTCTCTCTTGCCCCACCCCCACCTCCCCCCCAGCCGGACTGACCCACCCCTAGGAAGGGCCGACAGGGCTCTCCTCACCAGTGCGGGCTGGTCGACAGATACCTGTCCCAACCCCAGCGCTGCCACCCTCGCCTTAGGGCTGGCTGAGTCAGCCAGCCCCTGACAGGCTCACAAGTGGCCGCCCCTCCCCCAGCAGGCTGCTATTCTCCATACCCAGCCTCCCACAAGACCCACAGACGCCCTTATCTCAGCACCCCACTACCCCCACTTCAGGGGGACACCTTAGGCAGACTTCAGAGGGACGGGCTGCTCTGCCCCCACCGCACTCCGGGACAGACTGACCCTCACCTCAAGACACACGGACCTCTGGATGAATTGACATTGGTCAGCTTGGGACAGACAGTCCCTTCCCCTCATGGAAGGGTCAGAGAGTGCCCCCCTCTCCCCCCTCAGAGGCAGGTTTCTCCCTGTCACCAGCAACAGGTGGGCAGGCACTGCCCCTTCCCAGTACCCACAGGATGATGGTACCTCACC
The DNA here is from genome assembly GCF_949774975.1 of Lagenorhynchus albirostris. Lineage (NCBI taxonomy): Eukaryota > Metazoa > Chordata > Mammalia > Artiodactyla > Delphinidae > Lagenorhynchus > Lagenorhynchus albirostris. The sequence continues at coordinate 65,492,697 of NC_083108.1, forward strand.
TCTAGGACAGACTGTCAGCTGTCTCTGTGTATGCTGTGGAAACATGCACCTCCTCTCCAAATGCAGACTGTGGGGCAGGCAAGGAGACAGCAGGGTCCCTGCTCATAGCACACCCAGATCTCCCACACCCAGGCACCCAGCTGGCAGGCAGAGCAATGTGAGGCAGTGGAGCAGCACCTTCCCTCCAAGCGGAGTAAGCTGAGCAGCCACGTTCTGCCCCCACAGAACTCCCTGAGTCCAGTCCTCACAGAGATCGTATGTATGGGCTGGTGATGCCCTTAGGAAAGATGGACTCTAGACCCCATTCCCATCCCAGCTGTCCTATCAGGCTCTCTTATGACTTATGGAAGAGCCTTAACCATCTGTAAGATCCCCACCCCACACCCCATAAAGGTCCCATCTGGGATTTTCCGCAGTCCCAAAGCCTCACATTCACCAGGCCTCCTTCTCCTTTGGAGAGTTGGAGAGAAATGCAGGCCCCTCCCCTAAGGAGAGTTCTCTTTTACCCACTGGATCTCTCTCCTCCAGCCTCTTCCCACTTGCTCACAGCAAACTAAGGCTAGTCCAGTCCAGGACTCAGAGAGCACCCCTTATTCTGATCCTTCACCCTGACTTGCAGCTTTGTCACAGTTCCCCAGGGATTAGCTTGTGAGAACCCAAAGGGTACTTAGGGTATATTTTTGAATTGAAGAGCAGACACCAGGGATCAGGGTGCTGGGAGGCATGAGGTCTAGAAAAGTGGGAAAGGAGTTCCCAGTTGCATTTGTGGGTGCTTGGAAGGAAGAGCTCAGATTTGCTGGTGAATTCTGGGAGATAAGAATTCCTACTCCATGTTTATCAGGCAGTTAACCAGGTATCAGGGTACAGAGCAGTGTGATATAGTGGAAAAAGGCCAGATTTAGGAAGAAATCTTGCTGGCTTTGTGACCTTGGGCAAGTTCCTGAATCTCTGAGCCTGCTTCGTCACTGTAAAGGGAAACAGTAATACCTACTTCCAAGATTACTATGGGGATTAAATAAGATGAAGTATTCGAAGGTGCCTAGCATAATGCCTGGCTCAAGTAGTGGCCCAGGAAAATGTTGTTTCCTTTCTTTTCCTTCTAAGGGTCTGAAAATTGATGAGAAAATGAGGGCGTACCTCTGGTATTTGTGGACAGAGAGGCCCCAGTGGAAGCACCTCCCTTTGGCTGTAGTCCCCAGCCAAGCAGCCAGACATCTGTCTTTCCCACCCTCCAACCGCAGACCAATGATACCGTCTGCATAATTGGTGTCTGTAGCGCTGGGACTGAGGTGGGATTCCACATCCCTTCCTCTCTGCCTGCCTCACTTTCTTGACCCTGTTGGTCAACCTAAAATCTCTGGTGTCTGAAAGCTTGGATGTTCCCTGTATAGTTTATATTGTTGTTCAAAAAAAGCCAAAAGTAAGTCCCTGCTCAAGGCCGTAAAAGAGGAAGTTATGGGAAGTTTCAGGGTGACTGCCCTGAACCCAGTCTCGTGGTTGAGGGCTAGGAGACCATGTGCTATCCCAGAGAAGTGAAACATTAGCACTGATGGCTGCAGTGGAGATGGCAGGAACTCTGGCTCCAGATTAAAGGTCTGTTTCAGCCATCCTGGGCCAAAGGTTGTCTCAAGACTATCAGTTTTGGCAGTTGCCAGGGGTTAGGGGGATGGGGGAAGAAAGCAGATCAGAAGCTACCCCACTCAGGTGATTGCTAGGTACCTGGCATGAGTAGATCATAAAATCATAGACTGTTAATGCTGGAAGGGATCTTACAAGTTTGACCAGCTTAACCCTAACTTATTTTACAGATGAGGAAACTGAGGTCCAGAGAAGAGAATAACTTGCTTAAGATCACATAGCACAGGGCTTCCCCGGTGGTGCAAGTGGTTAAGAATTCGCCTGCCAATGCAGAGGACACGGGTTTGAGCCCTGGTCCAGGAAGATCCCACATGCCGCAGAGCAACTAAGCCCATGCGCCACAACTACTGAACCTGTGCTCTAGGCCCGCGAGTCACAACTACTGAGCCCACGTGCCACAACTACTGAAGCTTGTGCACCTAGAGCCCGTGCTCCGCACGCAACAAGAGAAGCCACCACAACGAGAAGCCTGCGCACTGAAATGAAGAGTAGCCCCCGCTCGCCACAACTAGAGAAAGCCCACGCACAGCAACGAGGACCCAACGCAGCCAAAAATGAATAAATTAAAAAAAGAAACATCACACAGCACATTAGTATCAGAACCAGGACTTGAACCCAGGGTTTCTGACTCCCCAGTCAGGACCGTTTCCACTGCCTTTACCACCCATTAATATGGCATATGGCCCCAGCAGTAAATCGAGTGCTGGACAGGTAGAATAGAAGGTTCCTAGAAGAACCTGTCTGCCCTCACCTTCCCTGGCTCAGGTCAGCACTTTTGACTCCCTCAGCAGTGTGGGAGGCTAACAGGGATGGCCCAGCAAGGATAAGGCTGTGTTGTCATTACCACTTCATTAGACTGATGAGCTTCAGGACTGGAACCAGGCTTTTTTTTTTTTTGCGGGGGAGCTGCGGCTTGTTGGATCTTAGTTTCCTGACCAGGGATTGAACCCAGGCCCTCAGCAGTGAAAGTGTGGAGTCCTAACTACTGGACCGCCAGGGAATTCCCTGGGACCAGGCTTATTCACTTTTTCCTCAGGCCTGCAGAGAAGTAAATGCTCAATTAATATTTATTTATTGAGTGACATTTACCGGCACACATTTCAAATCAGGAAGCTGAAAGTGAGCTTAGAGATGGTCATTCTCATATGGATAGGTAAACTGAGGCCTAAGAGAAGTGATTAACCTCACCTCTTCAGTCAATTAGGAGCAAAACCAGAATTAAACCCAGAACTCTTGATTTCCAGCCCTAGGCCTTTTCTACTTCACCTTGTCCATCTTTTTTTTTCTTTTTTCTTTTTTTGGCTGTGTTTGGTCTTCGTTGCTGCTGCCTGTGGGCTCTCTCTAGTTATGGTGAGCCGGGTGGGGCTACTCTTTGTTGTGATGCGCGGGCTTCTCATTGCAGTAGCTTCTCTTGTGGAGCATGGGCTCTAGGGCATGCAGTCTTCAGTAGTTGCAGCATGCAGGCTCAGTAGTTGTGGCTCGCGGGCTCTAGAGTGCAGGCTCAGTAATTGTGGCTCGCGGGCTTAGTTGCTCCGCGGCATGTGGGATCTTCCTGGACCAGGGCTCGAACCCGTGTCCCCTGCATTGGCAGGCGGATTCTTAACCACTGCACTACCAGCGAAGTCCCACCTTGTCTGTCTGTTGAGCCTACTCTACAGGGAACCTTTGCTGGGCCCACGATGGTCCCTGCCTGCCCTTGAGCAGTAGCCAGTGAGTGGGGAGAGGCAAGAAAGCAGCCAGCCAGTGAAAGACCCTGTGGTGGCATGGGCACAGACAGGAATGCTGGCAGCATTAGTTCTTTTGGCTTGGCTGGCAACTGAGCTGGTTGTTGAAGCCCAGGAAGGACCAGAGGAGGAGAAAGAAGTATCCTCAGCAGGGAAAGGTGGGAGGAGTGATGTTACCATTCCTATCACTTCGGGGTAGGAAGAGCAGACCTGTTTGTGGGGGGGTGGGGGGTCCCTTTTGCAGCAAAGAGGACTTGGTCAGGAGGGGAAAGAAGGATATCAGTTGGATACCAGGTCTCTGGCCTGAGCAAGATGGCCTGAGAAGGGTGGATCCCTGACCTGCCTTTCCTTTTCCTATGTGATTGCCAGGACTGGCCTCCTGAAGCTGGAGTTTCCCACCCAGCTTCAGTCTGCTCAGTGCTTCAGGCCAGATAAGGTGAGGAGCTATGCTCTCTGGGGTCCCGTGGGTGTTGGCTTCCTGTTAGGGGATAGAGGGATCTGAACTGGGCCCAGGGAGAAACATCTGGAACAGCAATATTGTCTTTTGCTGATTTAGTTCCCCTGTCCCCTGGGCCCTCCACTACTCATAGCCAACTATGGCAGCCCTATGACTTTGGAAATCTTAGAACTGGCTTAATTGACATCCTGATAGTTTGGTCTGTGCCAGTTATTGTTGGGCCAGGGCCCTCCTGACAGGCCAGGGCCTGCCTCCCCGCTTTTCCACCACCTTCTCCAGTTTGTAAGTTCAGAACATCCTCTTTTCTTGAGCTATTACAGTTTCCAGGAGAGCGTGGAGCTGGCAGTGGAGTGGTCCCTGGGTAGCCCATCTGGAAAGAGACAGCTGCACATGTGGAGCCCCGGTCTATGACTCTGGGCCACAGATCCTTCATTTTCTCTCCTCCTTCTCTTCCTCCAGTTTCAAAGGAAAATCCGGTTTGGTAGCCCTGTGGGTGTTCTAGGCCCTCAGACAAGACTTGACTTGGTGAAGGAGGGGGCCAGCACACTAGCTGCTGCCCTGGGAAGGTGCCTGGGTGTCCGCCTGCTAGGAAATCCTAAGCTGTGGGAAAGAGATAAAGCGGTGGGACCTGCTTGATGTTTTGTCCTCCCAGCATCTGGGTCTGAAACAGGACCTTCAGGGGGCCAGTGAGGCCTGGCTCTGGTTCAGCCTTGCAATCTGTTTACACCGCGGTGGGAAAAAAAGGTGCTCTGTGCTCCCTCCTCACCTAAGCTCTGAAGTCTGGCTGTTTGTGTGACCTTGGACATATTGCTTCACTTTTATGAGCCTCAGTTTCTCACTGTGAAATGGTTATGATAATACTGACTTTGCAGGGTTGTTGTAAGGTTTAAATGAACTGATGTTTGAAAAGAGCCTGACAATACCATAGGTGTTGTCAATGAATGCTCAGTGAATGTTCTACCTCCTCATAGAGACTGGAGTAGCTAGCGGTCCTGTCTTTTCATTTCCTACTTTCCATCTCTGGCTGTGATGATGAGCGTCAGTGAGGTCCATCCACTGTGGGCAGGAGTGAACCCTAACCCATGGTGAACCCTTACGTTCCCCTGAGAGGGGTGGTTATCCCATTTTGTAGATGAGTACACTGAAGTTCTAAGAAGAAAGCGCCCAAGGCTTGCCAGCTGGTAAATGGAAGAACTGGGGCTAGAACGTGTTTCTCGACACTGAATCCAGTGACAACCTTGCTAAGGTGGAAGCCGGCGGGGCGCCAGGTGCTCACCAGTCCCTGAGGCCCCCACACCCAGAGCAGCAGTTAGCAGGAACCTGGCTACCTCCCCATCCCAGTGTGGAAGGCAAGGCAGGTCTCTCAGTACAGTCGAAGTCCATGGCCAGCCAGGCCAGAGAAAGACCCAGTGAAGATCCTTGGGGAGGCCCTGGAAGCCTGGCCAGATCAGGCCTGTTCTAGCCCTCCCATAGGCCAGAGTCTACACTGCTCTTGACCCCAAAATACTGCGTAATGACCATCTGACTTTGATATCTAGTGTGTGCCTTTTGGAAGAAGTGTTTCTTTGTAGGTAAGGCAGGGATTATGCACCCCGTACAGGTAAGAAATCTGAGGCTTGGAGAAGCCTTGCAGTTAGTTAACAGTGGAGCCAGATTTGGGAGGGATCCCAGATCTTCTGACTCTCAGCCCACTGCTACCACAGCTACGTGGACCTGCCCATTCTCTCCCTCACTCCAAGCCAGTTGAACCTCAGGCCAGGATGCATTGCCCACCAGAGCAGAACCCAGTCGTCATCCACCCATTGTCAGTGTCCTAGCTGATCACTCTCTTTATCCTGCTGGCAGCACACCTGACGGGGAAGAGGCCTCCTTTAGCTGCTTTGTCTGCCCCTGGCAAATCTGCTGCCATCCTGGGCCCAGGGAGGGAGACCCTGGCAGGGAGAAAACTCCTGGCTGCTCTACTGGCAAACCAACTCTCCTGATGCTTGACCTGCTTAGAAGCCCCCTTTCCAGGATTTTAGGGAAGCTGCCAACTTAGGCTTTCCTTTTCTAATCATTCTCTTTCCCTTCTCTATCCCACCCCACCCTACTCTATTCCATGCTCTGTCCAGTTCCTCAGAGGCTGGCACAGCTTACCTCTTCTCTGCTCTTCATGTAGGGAAGTAGGCAGCAGACTCAGGAGCCTGGGAGAGAAAGCCAAGGCTTTACTTTCACCAGTTTATCCATCTTAGCAGTGAGTTTATTTATCAAACATTTATTGAGCCCCTACTCTACCAGCCTCTGTGACAGGGACTAAGGATACAGAGTTGATCAAGACATCTGTGTCTTGTTGTCCTCAAAGCATTCACAGACTGGTTGGAAAATAGAAGCACAACCAAATCATTACAATGTTGAGCAATAAAGCCTGTAATGGAGGCATGTGGTTGCTCTGGGAATATATAGGAAGAAGAAGCAGCAAGCTCCATCCATAGGAGCCCAGAGAAAAGAAGTGGCATTTGATCCAGGCCTGAGAAGGAGCAAGGAAGGCCATTCTGTTGTATGGGAGGGGGACCCGTGTGCAGAGTTCCCCCAGAAGCCAGCTGTTTGAGAAATGTGGTGTGCCAAGAGGTGACAAGAAGAATGGGAGGCGGGAGGATGACGTGAAGCAAGGGGAGGGTAGCAAAGTAGGTTGGGCAGACTGTGACTAGCCTTGAATGTCAGACTGAGGCCTCCTGTGTTTCATCAAGGTCAGTCTGGTGCTGGCATGGAAGATGGCATAAAGAGGAGCTGGGCCACAGGCAGTGAGAGCAGTTGAGAGAGGTTGGGACAGCCCGAAAGGGCTGTAGAGAGGCCTGGAAGAGTCCTGGAGCTATAAGGATGAAGAAGTCAGCAAGTAGGGCTTGGTGCCTGATTGGCTGTGTAGCCTGAGGGGAACTGGGAAGGCTTTGGCCAAGCTGAAGTGGCCCTAGCCATTCCGGGGCCTCCTGACCACAGGGAAGGAAGGCCATCTGTGGCCTTCTTTTGAAGCGGACAGTGGACTGCTGCTGACTCTGCTTTGTCACAGCCCTGGGCTCCCCAAGGTGCCTGGCATGGCTGGCACGCGCAGGGCACATCAAGGGTTTCTTTGTCTCTCTCCAGTAAGAGTGGGTTTGGCCTGGTTGGGAGGGGGTGGGGTGAGTGGAACTGAGCTTTGAGGTCTCTGCCCAGTAAACATATTGGATGGCAAGGAAGGCTGCAAGAAGGGCTAGACTCCTCTCCAAGGAGAGAGGAGTAAGGCCTGAGGGCATGGAAAGCCTACCTTAGGGCGGTATGTAGCTGGGGAGGGTAGGTTTGGGGCTTTTAGGCACAGCCTAAGCTGATCAAGGGGAGGTAGATGGCAGCTGAGGGCTACTTCATCTCACCTTTATTCTGTTCCTGGAGCTGGTGCCTCAGCTGGGAGGTGGAAGCAAGTCCAGTGCCTATGAGAAAGTGAACCCCTCAGCCCTTCGGGGCACCACCAGCCATTTCTCAGAGATGATTCTGGCTGGATATGTGGATTTAGGCTAATATGGGAAAGGGTTCTGAACCCAGGGGTCAAGGTGCCAGTGCTGGCTCCACCACTGCCCCTGGTGGTGTGTGACTTAAGCACGTCCTCTCACCTGACCATGGGGCTAATGCTCCCTGCTTTTCATCCAGCACATATTACGTGTGCAGCCATGTGCTAGGCTCTGGGGACTTGGTCCTGCCGTCCCAAGACCTAGAGCCTAGCAGGGAAGTCAGACATTCAACAGTAGATAAAGGTGTGGTCTGTGTACAAAAGGATTGTGAGGATCAAATGAGATAACTGGATTAGGAGCATGTGTAAACAAACACTGCTGAACAGGGATCAGGAGACCTGAGTCCTGGGCTTCCCTGGGCCCCTAACTAGCTCTGCGACCTTGAGAAAGTTGCTTAATCTTTCTAAACCTCAGTTTCCCCTGCATGTAAACTAAGATAGTTTTAATGGGTGATGTTGAAGAGGTCTTCTGCTTCTAACATTCTGAGACTGACCTTGGAGTATATGAAAGGGGCTTTGAGAAGTTTTTTATCAGGTACCACACAAGTGCAGGGGGTCGTCAGGGCACAGCCCAAAAGGCCAATGCTTCCAGCATGCTCTGTTCCTCTTATGAGAGGACCTCCCTTTGTCAGACCAGTGGCCCTCATGTCTTTGGGAGTGCAGTCAAATCAAAGAATGCTTTGATTTGTCTACCTCTTTGTTCTGCGAAGTGCTTTCTTTCTCATTGCCTTGCAGTAATCCTTACAGGAGCAATGGGAAGTCAGTAGGGTAAGTTTTATTTTGCCCTGTTTACAGACAAGGAAACCTAAGCTGAACAAGTAATGGAATTGTGCCTAGAAGCCAGGGTTCCTTCTTCCCAATTTTCCATCTTACCAAAGCTTGTTGCCACTGTGTGGCCTGTCCTCCCTCTTCCTGTCCCAGCCTTAGGACTTTCAGTCCAGCCCCAAGTGTCTACACTTTTCCTAGTAGGCTTCTCGAGTTGTTTTTGTTGTTGAGTTGTTATAATGGATGGCACACTTCCTGTCCCAGGTCTCCACACACAGCCCCTCACATATACCCCAAGATAAGGCAGGAGCAGCTGGGTAGTAAGGGGCCCAGGAACATAGTATGGAAAACTCTTGTTCCTCCTCTTCTGTGTGTCCAGAAGCCATCTTTCTTAGCCAGCCTCTTTTGGAGGATGCTGTATATTTCCCTTTCCGCTCTGTCTTGGTTTTACAAAAAAGGAGAAACTAAATTTGGACCTGGGAGATCCTGGGTTCAAGACACCAGCAGACCTGACTTCAAGCCCTGGCTCTGTCACTTTCTAGCCATGTGACCTCTCTGAGTCTGTAAATGGGCCAGGTGGTGGCATTGGGAGAGGGAACTGGCCCCATGCCAGTTATGGTTATGAGTATTAAGGAAGGAAATGTTGGTAAAGCACCCAGCACAGTGTATGCCACAAAGTAAGAGTTCAGTGGTACATGGTGGCTCTTATAATTCGAGTGTGAATTATCCTCTAAGGTTTACTTCAGGCCTTTGGCATAATGGTGAGAGAACAAGGCAGTGTGGGTGTGAAGATCCAGACTTCCTCATGTGCTCTGCCTACCCACCCTTGGACCTTGGGGGTAAAACGGGAGCCAATCCCACTCTGCTTGTGGTCTGGAGCTTTCTGTCCTGCCAGGGCAGGTTGGGAATCCCCCAATCAGTTCCTCATTGAGTCATTTGGAACAGAGCCCTCAGGTGACTCTGAAGACTCTGATGCGAGGGCCTGATCTTCTCCTTGGTCTGTGAAGATAAAGCAGAAGTGAGAACAAAATTGGGTCTCCTGAAAGATTCAATTCAAAGCATGCAAGTGTAGGGCTGCCTGGGGCCTCTGCCCTCTTGGGTAGTGGCAGTCACTTGGGGAAGGAGTAAGAGTTTGCTTCATAATTACCACCACCCTCCTGTGTTCCTTGTAGACTTTCATCCTTGGCTTCCTGTCCTGCCTCTGAGTGACCCCTTCCAACCTCGCAGCATAATCACATGGTAATGCCATTTCACAGAAGAGCCTGCATGGTGGACCATGCTTTCACCAATACCACCTCATTTAACTCTGTGAGATATAGTTATTATCATCATAATCTCCATTTTACAGAGGTAGACACCAAATCCTAGAGTGGTAAAGTGACTTGCCAAGCATCATACAGTATATGGCTCTGAGGTCACTAAGTTCCAAGCTCCCTGGGAGCAAAGCTTGTGCTCAGCCTAGTGGATAGCAGTCAGTGCCAGAGTTGAGTGACAGAGCAGAAGAGCAGGGCCCAGGTATACCTCCCAGAGCTGTCCTCTGCTCACCCTGGACATTGGATAGTTACTGGCTTGCTGAAAACCTGAGTTTCTTCATCTGCAGAAGCCAGAGGAGGTGATAATTAGAGGATCTATTTCATGTGCTTGTTGTCAGGATTAAATGAAATAATTTAAGTGTTGAGCACCATGTCTGGTCCATAGCAAGTACCTGGTAAGTGTTATAACAAACATTCAATTATGTTAATTGAATATAGAATTATAATGTTGTAAAAGGCCATCATCAAGCACATCTGAACTCAGCCCTGTGCTGGGCTTCAAAGAAGATCCAGAGCTGGTATCAGGCCAGAGAGGGAGTGCCCTTTATGAAGCACTTTCTGTGCTTGTGCTTTTCCCATCTGATCTCAAGGTAGAGGATAGTATTCCCATCTCAGTGGGGAGAAAACTGAAACTCAGAGTGCCTGAGGTCACAAAGCAAATGAATCTGTCAACACACATTTATTGAGCACCAGCTTAGGTACTAGGCTCTGTTCTAGGGCCAGGACACACTGTGGAGAGTGTGATTGGCAGAGCCTCTGTCCCCCAGGAGCGCACCTTCTCGTGGAATGCTGCCTCAGTGGAGTGGACAGTCGAGCGGAGAAGCCAGACTCGCTCCACTGGACTGCTCACATTCCCCAAACAAGCCAGGCCCTTTTCCATTCACTTGTGCTTTCCCATACTGGGTCTTTTGCCTGATGTGCTCTTTCCCCTTTCTTACCCTGGCCACTTCCTGTCATCCTTCAAGGACCATCTCAAAAGTCAGCTCCCCTTTAAAGCTTTCCCTAACTCCCCCCACCCCCACCCTGAGGGCTTCTTGCAGTCTCCTAGCACCTTCTACCCTTCTAGTTTTTCTGTGATAGCACCTCTGTGTGTGCTAGTTATTTACTCACCCGTCTGTCTCCTCTGCCAGATGGACCTCCCTAAAGGCAGGGACTACATTTTATTCAACTTTGTAGATTCAGGACCTGGAACACAGGCTCTAGAGAGATGTGTATGGAATGTAATGAGGTGCTGATTGTGTTCTGCTCCTGGAGTGGTTAGGAAAGGCTTTGTAGAGATGAGAGGGTATTCTGAAGGAGGCCTCAGAAGATGAGTGGGACTGAATTAGAGTTGGGGGAGGAGGAGGGAGGGCAGCTCAGAGAGACGGCCATCTAGAAATAGGGCTGGGAAAAAAGAAGGATGTGTAGAGGGAATAGGAAGGCCTAGGAGCCAGGGCCTGAGGTTTCTGTTGAACAAGGAGGGCAGTAGGGAGCCTTGAAGGAGTCTTGGCAGAGATAAGCAGTGAATCAAGACTGATTTGATAAGCTCTATCAATAAAATTTAGCAGTTTTGTAAGGATGGGTGAGGGGAGCTGTAATTGAGTCATGGGGGCCCCCAGGTGCCCACAGTGAGATTGTGACCTGAGGACCCAGTTGCCGGTGGGGAATTTCAAGTGGTACTCTGCCCCATAGGGGTGGGGGGTTGGGGAACGGATGTCTTCTGTTGAGAATAGTCTCCATACCTCTCTGCATTTGTCAGGGAGAGCTCCCCTGGGAGTTTTTGCTAAGGTCTGTGCCTTTCCCTAGCTGAGTGGGGGTTGGGGAGGGGGATTCCTTGCTTTTTGGAGCCAGCAAGACTGGTGCTTAAAGGAACCATTTCTTGCCTCTGACATGGGGGGGGGTAGGGTGGGGCTGTGCAGAGTGGAGAGTTGGGCAGAGGCCCATGGCACTGAGGCCAGAGAAGGGTGGAGAGAAACTGTTTACCATTGTGCACTGACCCAGGGCTGGAAGGAGCAAAGCCAGGGAATTCCTTATGGGAAAGGGAAGCAGGCCCGGAACTAGCTTGTACCAGGAGTGGGGGAGAGTGAAGCAAACCAGACTCTCTGTCTCACCCAGACAGGCAGCCTGGACACTGCCCTACCTCCAAGTCAGGGGTTGCCAGGCCGCAGGAGGGAGCACCAGGCTGCTGCAGACCATCTTCCTTTTCTACCCTGACTCACAGCGTCGCCTTGGGCAGATCACTTACCCTTTGGTCTCCAGGCTTCCCTGGCTGTTTGGGGAGTGGGTGGACTCCTTAGGTAACCTCACAGGCCTCCCAGCCCTGACCATCAGCCATTTGCACACCACCAACCCACCCTCTCTTGATTCCAGTTTCCTGCCATTGGTTATTATGGAGCTGGCATAAAAGCTATTTATACTTTAGTCATTACCACCTCTTAGGTTAATGAACTCCAGAGGTTGTTACTGAGTGTGCAAAGTAGGTCAGCCTCTTGTTTATTCTCACTTCTTTTTCCAGCTCTGGGTGGGAGAGGGGAGCTCCCCCATCTTTGTTGTCCCTGGATCTGTGATTGCACATCCATTTCCCAATTTTCTGCACTTTCATCTTGCTCATTCTTGCCGTCTTAGCACAGCGGGTAGTGGTTCTCTACTTTACTGGGTGATAAAGGAAAAAGAAGGGAATGTAACAGGTATTGAGGCCCTGTTACATGTGGGTCACTTTATATTTATTGGATAGTTTAGTACTCAGTTGGCAGCCTCTACTTCCAGGCTGTGTAACCTTGGACAGATTATTCAGCTGTGCTAAGCTTTAGTTTTCTTGTCTATTAAGTAGAGATAATAAAAACTACTTCCTTGGGGACTTGTGTGCCTATGTAGTGCTTGGCAGAGCTAGTACAGAGCGAGTGCTGGAAATGTATCAGCTCTTACTGTCTCATGTGGTCTTTACTGCTGCCCTCTGAAGGGGTGGTATTGCCCCCATGTTACAGGTGGGGAACCAGAAGCTCAGAGAGTGGAGTAGTCACAAAGTGGCAGAGCTGGGTCAGAAGCCAAGAGTTACAGTCTATGTGTCATTGAGTAAATGACTTAATCGCTTGGGACCTCAATTGCTTCATGGGTAAAATGGGGATAATTGTGCCCTGCTGCGTGTGTGTATGGACCAGTCAGATGAGAAAAGGGATGTGAAAGTGCTAGGTAAGCTGCAAATACCAGTCACCTAAAGCTACCATTAGCTGACCACCCACGAGGCTTGGTCCTTATACACATCTATTCTTCATTTAGGCCTTATAAAGTATGAGATATGTGTATGGTCCCACTTGAAGATGAAGTTGAGACTTAGAGGTCTGTCTCCCAGTTGGAGGATCTGGAATGGAAACCTAGGTTGGTTGGCTTCAAGGTCCCCACTCTTTTTACTCTCTCCCACACTCCGCCTGGCCTTCCCGATGGTTGAGATGAGGAGGATCAATCCTGAGGTCTGTGACCTTGGGCCTTCTGCTTGGGCTGGTTTAGAGAGTGAGGCTTGGAGGAGGCGGTTACACTGGTTCCTTGGGACCAAAGTTTATCTGACACCTTTCGATAAAGGGGTCATGGGCACAGGCACCACACCTGGCTGAGTCTGCCAACCGGAGGGGCTGAGGTGTGCTTGGGTGGAAAGTATTGATACATGGCTGGAAGGACAAGGCGGAGAGAGCCCAGGTCTTGAGTAGCCTTGGGAACTGGTCTTCTCCCTCTGAGCTCTTGGAAGTCTTTAGCTTCTGGGTCTGGGGAGAAGGCTAGGGAGCCTGCAGAGCCTGGTGTCGATGGAGTGTCACTGCTGCCTTGGGCCATGGCATGGCACAGCACGGCTAAGCCTAGCTCAGCCTGAGAGCCCGACAGAATCTGGGCTTAGTCACTCTCTGGCTGCCCACTTCTCTCTCCTCTGTGCCTCTCTCCCTTAGGAGGTGGTGGCTGAGGGTGTGCTTGTGAGCTTTGCCCATCCAGCATATTGGCCTCACTGAGCATTGCTACGTAGGGGCAAGCCGCTCACTGAGACAGTCAGAACACTAGAGGAGGGTTTAGACTGTCTCCAGGGGTTTCGGGGCCAGAGATAGAGCTCCACAGTGGCACCTGGAGAACGGCCTGATTTCCTCACAGCCTTCCCAGGGGAGTGAGAAGCAACACATGAGTCACTATGGCAAAGGAAAGCCCTGGTTTTGCCACTTAATAGCTTTGGACTTTGCCCAAGTCATACAGTCTCTCTGACTGGGTCAAGTTTCTCATGGGTCTAATGGAAATAGTAATTAATCTATGAGGATCTCACTGGGCTATTAGGGGCACAAATAAAATTGCTGTAGGCAACAGTGGCTTGTAGCCCTGAAGGCAATACAGATGAAAATAATATCATGGAGAAAACCAGGCAGGCATCTGTTGAACACCTGTGAGGTACATGGTGGGAGTTACAGAAGTTCAAGACCCAGTCCAGTTAGGGAGGGACAGTGCTGAGCAATATGACCAAGTTGTAATGAAATGCTCATTTCAGACCATGTCTTGATTCATTAGTGATTTAGTGCTGAAATCGGTTTTAGGGATTGTGACCAGCATTAAAAGAAGAAGAAGAAAAAAGAAATAGAATAGGATATAGGGCTTCACTGGTGGTGCTGTGGTTAAGAATCCATCTGCCAATGCGAGGGACACGGGTTCAAGCCCTGGTCCGGGAAGATCCCACATGCCGCGGAGCAACTGAGCCCGTGTACCACAAGTACTGAGCCTGCGCTCTAGAGCCCATGAGCCACAACTACTGAGCCCATGTGCCACAACTACTGAAGCCCGTGTGCCTAGAGCCCGTGCTCCACAACAAGAGAAGCCACAGCAATGAGAAACCTGCGCACCGCAGCGAAGAGTAGCCCCCGCTCGCTGCAACTAGAGAAAGGCCGCGTGTAGCAACGAAGACCCAACGCAGCCAAAAATAAAATAAATTTAAAAAAATAAATTAATTAAAAAAAATAATAGAATAATATAAAAATTGAACTGAAAATATCTGGTACATTAGTACATATAATAGTAAATTGTTTCATAAAATGTATTTTGGTTATATGTGTGTGTGTGTGTGTGTGTGTGTAGTCTCAGTCTAAAATGTATTTCTTACTGGGAGTTTCAGTTTAAAACCTTTGAGAAATGGTGTTCTAGGTCAGGATGAAGGTCTTCAGGTTGGAGGACAGCCAGTAAGATCTGGGCAGGCATGGAGGCTGCGTGGAGGCTAAGGGCTTGATCTTTGCAGGCAGAGGAGTATAGTACACAGGAGCATGGGCTGTAGAGTGAGGCAGGCCTGCGTTTGAATGCAGCTACATGGCCTTGAGCAAGGCACTGAACTTTACTAAGTCTTGGATTCTACTTCTGGAAAATGGATATATATAAGTGTTTTGGAAGATGTTGGTAAGTAGTAAATGACGTACAGGTGGTAACTACTATTGCTGCTGTTATTGTTGAAGTTGTCATTTTTATTATTATATTGGGCCCTGAAAGTGTTGCTGTGACTTGGAGAGGGGAGAGGAAAGGGCATTCCAGGTAGGGATGGGTGGGTGACAAGGGATAAGTACATGTGTGCCTGGTGTGGGGCTGATCTGGCTGAGAATTGTGCAGCCTTAGAAGGAGGTATTGAGATTATAGATAGAAGATACCAGGAAAATTTGGGGGAATTAAGTTTTAACAGTAAAAACTTCAACAGTAAGGGTGGCTTTACCTAGAGATAATGAGGCCCCATCCCTGGAGGAGTTCCAGCAGAGGCTGGGCCACTAGAGACTGTTCTCATTAGGCTCTTTTGGTTGCAGAGACTCCGTCAGGTCACCTTAAGGTCAGAGGGGTTTTCTGAAAGGGTGAGTGAAACTCTCAGACCTGAAGCATCCCCCATGGGCCATTTGGTTCCTTAAACTGCCATTTGGTCAGCTTCCCTGTCACTGGATACTGGCTCATGCTCTCCCCCCACTGTTAGGAGGAAGCCACCTCAGGGCCTCTACACCTTTATGCCATTTGCAGGGATACCCAGACCCCAACTCAATCTCACGGCTCCTTTCTGGGCATCTTTTGAGGGTCAATTCACGATGCAGGCCATCCAATCGTATAGGGAAATAGCCTCAGAGAGGGCAAGGGACTATTGTAGAAGGGATTCCTATATCAGACAGCAGTCTGATCAGATGCCTTCTGAGATCCTGACTGACCAGACTGAAGGGTATGTGAACCTTCTGATTTTTTAAAAAATGGGTAGCCTGCAGCTTTTCAGGCACACATCCTGTATGTAAAGAGAAGTTTACCTGTAGTTAGAGAGCATGTAAAATGCTGAGTGCTCCGTTCAACCAGACCTCCAGACCTCTAGTGTCTTCCTTCCCACCCTCTCCAGGTGGGTTAAACTCCTCTGCTGTTGGAGAAGGCACTCAAATGACCATATTTCCTCAGATTTTTCCCAATTTAAGATTTTAAAAATCAAAATGGATCTTTCAATTGACATGTACATTTAAAGCAGTGGTGGGTTTTTTGTTTGTTTCTGAGCAGATCTTACCAAATCAGTGGTGTAGTTTAAAATCAATAGTGTCTTAGAATCCAGGAAATATGGTGGTTTGTTTTGTACCCATTTGAAATTCCGGTTTGAGGTTTGATGTTGGGGCTTTGAAACTGCCAAAGCTGTTATCTGGAATCATTTAAAAGAACACCGAACTTGAACGTGTTCTCCTGTGTATTTGTAGTTGGGAGAATGGGTATCTCTAGGGCCCTGCTGTCAGATCTTATCAATAAAGACAGACTGGAGGGTTGAGGTATCAAATGGGTGTATATTTAATCAGATGGGAATTCTCTGGAAACTGGTAATCTCAGGCGAAAGCCTTGCCCTCTTATGAGCCTCCATTTTCTCATCTGCTCTAGGGAGGGATTGGATCAGATATTATCCACATCCATAACTGCCAGCACTTCCTGTTAACTCAGTGTGGGTACCGCTTTTGTTTAGTCAGCTAGAAGGCTCATCCCCTGACTTGTATAAGTGAGTACTTTGTAGGTGATGGGAGGGGACCTTGCCTGTGATGCTGGGCCTTTGGTTTCCGCTCCCTGGGTGTTTTGGGGGCTGCCTGGAGATATGAATAATTTACATTCCTTTGTAATTTACCTGATCTAAAGGTATGGTCTCAGGTTTTCTCCTATGGGGAGGGATAGGAAGGAGAGTATCCTTGTGCCCTGGTTCTGTCTGTAGGTGGTGAGAGAGTCAGCAGTTCCAGAGGGTGGTAGCCTGTGTCCCTGTGTAGAAGGGGCCAAGTTTGCCCAAGGCTCTTGTCTCTCGTTGGCTGTTCAGCTCCAAGGCTGCTCTCAGGGCTGTGCAGTTCTCCAGATAAAGAACACTTAAGAAGAGGACCTGCCCTTTTGTGTCTGGGGACCTTTGCTCTGCCAGGGCCCCTCCCTCTGCTCTTCCAACCAGTAAAAGTTAGAGCAGTGCATTTCCTTCCGGGAGAAATAGAATCAGAGAATCAAGGCCTGGGCCAAACTCTAGCCCCACCATGTCCTGTTCCTGCGAGCCTCCTCCCAGCTGCCTGAGTGCCTCAACTCCTTCCTGGGAGGTCAGGCAGCTCCTTCCTGGGAGGTCAGGCAGCACTGAGTGCAGGCACTTGACTAGGATCTGACTTTGATTTGAGTCTGGGTTCTTCCACTGATTTGCTGTTTGACTCTAAGCAATATACCCTCCCTTGGTATCTTGCCTCTCAATAATGTCAGTACTTTTTTAACTGAAAAAAAAAAGGCACAAAAAAGTAATTTAAAAGATCCATAATCCACTACTTTAAAAATAATTTTAAGAGAGTGTGTATGTGTGTGTAGAGAAGTGCACATATATATATCTTTTCGGTGTTGTTTTCTTACCAATATTGCTCTGTAGGCTAAATAAGGAAGCAGCCTACAAACACTAGTCTCCTTCTTCTCTTTGCCCCTTAGTTACGTGAACTCAGGAATTTCCAGGGTCTCACTCCTTGGAAGAAGCTCACTCACTTGAAGCGCCCTCTAAGCCAGGGATTTCACCTCAGCCTACCTCAGCTGCTTTGGTGCTGCCTGGCGTGGGTCTTCATGCTGAGCTGTTTTCCCCACCAGCTCTAGCGGGCATTCAGAGGCCAGTAGGAGGGCTGGGAGTTTGTTTTTGTCACAGGAGTTCTTCTAGGAGTGCTTCTAGGGTCAGGTACCCTGGCCCTAGAACAATGCCTGTGTAGCTGTGACAACTGCACAGTTAGTAGATGTACAAACACAAGTGGCATTTGGTGGGGCTTTGAAGTATATTTAGGATTTTGATAGGTAGAGACAACTCAGAGAGCATTCCAGCAAAGGGACTGGCATGAGCAAAGGTTGAGAGGTGGGAAAGGGCCAGGGCATAATTGGGGAAACTATGAGTAACTAGTTTTGTAGAGTGCAGAGGTGAGCATGTTATTTCTGTACTTGTTTGACTAGTTTTTTCATCCAGCTCTGAACCTTGCATGCTGGCCCTGCAAAGAGGCTTATTTATCGGGACAGACCCAGCATGGGAATGCTTTGCTGTGGTGCACAGGTGCAGGCATTCAGGCCTCTGCCCCAGAGAGGCACGGTGACTCCTGGCCCCTTGATGCATTGGGGGACTGAGCACTTGAACCTAGTATCTCTCCAGCCTATGCCTTCCAGGGAGGGGGCTGCATTCCCTCGCATCTGTGTTAGGGTGTCCATGAGTTAGCAGCTCCAAAGGGAACTGCAGGGATGGAGGGCAGGGGGAGGAATGGAGACCAACCAGGCTGGTGGCTGGGGCCTTAGCCAGGGCCTTTGCTTCTCTTGGCACCTCTG
Source organism: Lagenorhynchus albirostris (assembly GCF_949774975.1). Classification (NCBI taxonomy): domain Eukaryota; kingdom Metazoa; phylum Chordata; class Mammalia; order Artiodactyla; family Delphinidae; genus Lagenorhynchus; species Lagenorhynchus albirostris. The sequence continues at coordinate 65,510,892 of NC_083108.1, forward strand.
ACAGGCCCTGCCCTCTGCTCCACAGGCTAGAGGAAGTCCCCCTGGAGGTGCTGAGGCAGAGGGAGTCCAAATGGCTGGACATGCTCAACAACTGGGACAAGTGGATGGCCAAGAAGCACAAAAAGGTGAGGGTCCTGGCCTTGGGCCTCAGGCTGGGAGTCACAGCTCGGGGAGGAAGTAAAGAGGGAAGAGTTGCATCAATTTGGAGGAGCAGGAGCTTCTCCAACCGCCAGCTGCCTTAGGTGTCCCCACCTGCCAGCTTGGAAATGGGGACAGAAGCTGGCTGGAGGGCAGGTCCCAGGTTTCACTTGGTCCTCCTAGATGACTTCAGACACTCACAGAACTTTGTCCTGGAGTCAAACTTCAAAGCCGCTCTTAGCCAAAAGCCCTTCAGGCAGCTTTCTTCAGCTCTCCTGGGGGAAGTCCTTACTGCTGCTCACCACTTATCAGGGAGGACTTTATAACACTAATAATAGCCAATGTATGTTATACACTTGCAGTGTGCTGGGCACTTGACTTGGATAATCCTTACAACACCCCAGTGAGATTGGTGGTGGTAGTATCCGCACTTTATGGATGGTTACAGAATCAAGGTTTGAACCCGGGCAGTCTAACTTTAGTGCCTGCACTCTTCACCACCACAATAAGGGGCCTTCTTTACCCTCTAGATTAATTTGATGAGTTCCCTCTTAACCCCTTGGACAAAGCAAAAAGAAAGAAAAGTAACCTCACAGTTTAATGGTCTTATAAAAATGAAAATAACTTGTGGTCCTTTTCTAGTGGGCTATATTTAGGCACTAGCTCTATCACCCAGTAGGAACATCCTTGCCCACCACATGTACGTGTTGATACTCTTGTCTACCTCAACAGGGTCTACTTACTCCCTGGCCTAGCGGAGGCCTGTCCACAGTCCCACAGCTGGGTCTCTCTGCACAAGTACCCAGTGCACAGTGACCCCGCTGGCCTGCTGTTGTCTGCTGACATGCTGGTCTCCAGGCTGGCACAGCTGGCTGCAGGGCTTCGCAGAAAGCCCAGGACCGAAGGTCACATAACGGCTTGGGCCCAGCCCCACAGCCTCCCTCTCTTCGTGCCTGTGGCTAGCTGTGTGACTTTGGGTGAGTCACTTCACCCTCTCAGCCTCAGTTTTCCTGGTCAAGTGGGAATAACAATCCTGTTGCAAGGCTTCTACTGTAAAGCCCTGAGCCCATGGGAGGAAAGGTGCACCCAGGCCAGGGCTCTTTCTTGCTGTTCTATGTGGGCTTTGGGGCATTCATTTTTTGCTAATATAGAAAAACTTTCACTTTAAAAAAAAATTTTTTTTAGAGCAGCTGTTCTTCAGCTGCTTCCTGCCTGACTCTGGGGTCAGTTTTCCTGCTTCCTCAGTTCTCGGGCTTTTATGCTGAGCTTCAGCTCCCTCTCCACTGTCTGCTGTGGTGACTACTGGCTGGCAGGGAGATGGCTGTGGAATTCTCACCCCAGCCTCCCTCGCAGATGGGGATTCCAGAGGGGAGCCTTGGGGAGCTCCTCTCAGCAGAGCAGCCAGCATCACTTCCTCTTCCCCTTTGCTTCCCTGGCACTGTGGTTAGAGGCCAAGGCTACTCCTGCCCAGCAGGGGCCACTGCAGGAGGCTGCACCCTCCCCTCCCCAGAGGCCCTAGCCCTCTGCTTCTCTCCTGCAGTGCTGGCCCTGGGAGCTCTTACTGCCTTGCTGCACAGGCTTAGGCTTTCCCCATGGTCAGGAAGTTGTGGCACAGGAAGGACAACACCTGCAACAGGAAGTGGATCCAGACCCACTGCACTTATCCTGAGTCCCCAGGACTGGGACCAGGCCCTGCAGGGAGGCAGGCTCTAGCTGGAATTCTGTCTTCCCCTGTAGGGCTCTGCTCAAAGTTTGGCCCTGCCCTCCTGGAGTTCAGCAGGCTGGGTGTGGCTTCACATCTCTCCTTTCCTAAGGCCTTACCTCAGATAATGATAATCCCTTGTGCTTTCTGTTTGCTGAGCACTGTCTCTAGCTTTATCATTGCTGATCCCCACCTTTGCCTCCTCCCTAAGGAGGAGATTATGATCGCCAACACCCCTGTGCTGAGGAGGATTCCAGAGGCCAGAGTGGGAAAGGCTGGCTGTATTCCTGGCTCTCCATCCCCACCTCCCCAGCCTTGGGCCTGGGTGAGGGTGCGGCCTCTTTGAGAACTTAGTGGACTGAAGGTATTCCTGGGCTCCCCTGGGGCAGGCCAAGTATGATAGGGCTGTGATATGTGGGGGCTGGCTCCAGCTGAGCTTGGCCCTAGGGGAGCCTAAAGGGCCTGTGGCTCTGGGCCTCCCTTTGCCAAAGCCTGCCCAGACCAAGCGGCTTCCTTCAGGAGACCCTTGTCCCACAGCAGCAGGAAACTGTTCGTGGAGTCTGGGGCAGTTTCCTTCTGCTCCCTTCCTCTCCCCACTTGGCAGGCAGTCCCAGAAGCTCAACTTGGCTCCTATGACCAGCCACTCTGCTCTTCCCCTACTGCCCTCAGCCTGTCTGCCTGTCTCCTTCCTGGTTCTTGACTCTCTCTGACCCTTGGAAAGTTTTGCCTTGTTTGTGCTGGTCATCAGGAAGCCCGGGTCTTCTGTGCTCCCTCCTCTGAGAGCTTCCATTGGGACTCTTTGAGGGGGTTTCCAGGTGAGGGGAAGTTAGTTAGGTGAGAGCCTGAGGCCCAGGGCTTCTGTGTCAGGCATCCTTCTGGGATTGGAGGGGTGGAGATGAAGCCATCATTTATTGAATTCAGACTGTGTCAGGCTAGTCATGTCCCCCCTGCCACCACCCCACTTCTAATAGAATCCTAGTTGTTATCATTTTGATCTTACTGTTGATGAGAAGTGATTGGCTAAGTAAGGTCAGCGCTGTGAGTAGTGGGGAAAGCCTGTGCCATTTTATTTAGCAAGGGTTGGAATCAGGACTTGTACCCAGGCCAGCTGCCTCGGCCGCGGTCTGGTAATCCTGGGAGCTTAGGGTCAGGGAGAGCAGAAGAGAGGGGATTCTTGACCAAACAAAGAGGGAGCCATTTTGATCAGCTCCCATCTTCCTTCTGAATTCTGCTGAGGTCTTTTCTCTAGGCCGGATGTGTCCTGCCACATAGCTGCTTAAACAAACACTCCCATGAAAGTGCCCAGGCCATGTGTCTGGGCACATTCTGGGTCATCTCGTGAGCTACTCACCCTGTGTCTGAGCTGTGTTCCACATTGTGCAGATCCCTTCCTGGTGACATCCCATGGGGATCCTCTAACTTGTATGGTTCCGTTTTGATTCAGTAAATAGTGATGGGGATTCATAATCCTGTGGTAGACTTCAAGAATACCTGTGTTGAGGACTTCCCTGGCGGTCCAGTGGTTAGAACTCCGTACTCTCACTGCTGAGGGCCCGGGTTCGATCCCTGGTAGTCGGGAAACTAAGATCCCACAAGCCGCACAGCGTGGTCAAAAAATAAAAAGAATACCTGTGTTATCACTGGACCAGGGAACACGGGGACTCTGCCATCACCTGGTGGCAGCATATCTGATTGCAATATTGTAGCAACAGGGGAGAAGTCCTCTTTTCTCCCCTTTTCGGCTCTTGCTGACATGCTCACTGAAGGCCTGACAAGCACCAGCAGAAGGGGTGGGCTAGCACACAGCCTCTGGGGGAGCAGCCCAGTGGGATGCATAGGCACAGCCCTCGTTTTGACTTTCAGATCCGTCTGCGGTGCCAGAAGGGCATCCCACCTTCTTTGCGGGGCCGTGCTTGGCAATACCTGTCTGGAGGCAAGGTGAAGCTGCAGCAGAACCCTGGAAAGTTTGACGTGAGTTGCCCTTCCTTCACCCTGTCCTCCCTTCCTCGTCTCTTGACTTCCTTTGCGTGGCAGTGATCCTCTGTGTGCTCACCTGGACCTCAGCAGTATGAGTGATTGATGAGATCACTTGTCAAGAGCCTGACTGCCAGGCCTGGTCAGTCTCTGACTCCTGGGGGTACTGCTCATCTGAGGTTCCAGCCCTGAGAAGGCCTCAGTGGGATGGACAGATTTGAAGCTCCCCACTTCCAGCTCTTCCTCTTGACAACCGCCCAGGTTTGCTCTCTTGGACTCAGTGGGCCACCTCCCAGACTGCCTTGGGCCCTGTGCTCTGGGCCTTTGGGGGCCTGCCCAGCAGGGCCACAGAACCCTAACACCTCTTGGCCTCCCGTCCTCTACTCTTTCTGCTGCCTTGTCCAAGCCAGCTAGACATGGTTCACCTGTGTTGCTTATGGGCTTGTCTGCACTAGGGATGGCAGAGCCAAACCAGTATCCTTATAGTTTAGAAGCCAGTCAGGGTCAGAGAGGTTACCCTCTGAAGCCATGCCTTCCCCTCCTGCTGCCCCCTGGCTCCATGATTGCCAGTGTGAAGAATACCACCGCCATTCATGGGGCTTCTTGGGGCCCACGTGGGCTGGGCAGCTCCTCTAGCCTGCTCCTCTAGGGAACTAGGGGAGTCAGTTGGCTTCCCCGGGGTTGCCCTGGCTCACCTGCCAGACTTGGCCCCAGGCATCAGGGTATCTCCCAGGCTCTTGGAGCTGGTAACAGGCAATGAGACAGAGCTGCCAGCCACCAGCTCTTTGTTGACATGCTTCATGCTTCAGTGAACACTCCTGTGCCGCCAAACCTGTTCCTTGAGAAGAGTAGGCAGGGCAGCCTAGAGTTTCTGCCGTTGACCTGGAGGAGGTGAAAGCTGTTTGCTGGCAGCACTTGGCCCCGGGGGATCAGGGGTTGGTGGAGTGTCTGGCCGGGGTCAGACCTGAATCAGGGTGATTGGACTGTCCCACAGAGCACCAATATTGTGCCCCACTCAGGTGGCCTCTGGACTCCAGAGTCTTCCATCTCTTCCATTTCAGGGGGCTGCATTCTGGGCAGAGTGGGAGGTTCAGGGGTAGGAGTCTCACCCCAAGCCCATAGCTTACCTTTGGCTGCCAGAGCACAGGCATGAGAGCCAAGACTTGGGTGGCCCAGTCAGCCTCCTGGTTCCACAGTTAGCAGACATGAACGCATCCTGTGTGAGCAGCGGAGCACGCAGTTCTCTGTGCTTTACATGTCTGGGGAGTGGTACGTCCAGAGAGGAATTGACCACCTCTGTGGGGTCTTGAAGGTTGCTTGTGGGAGGAGGTAGATTTGCCAAGAAAGGCCTTCAAGATGCTCTGAAGCTGAGTGGTGGGTCCCCAAAGCAGTCCTGGGGGCCAGAACAGTGGTTTGTGAACACACCTGGAAGGACTTTGCCTGTGGGTGAGGTAGAGGAAGTGGACGAGGATGAGAAGCTCCCTCTGGCTGCTGTGGGCACAAGAGCCCAGAGGCAAGGGTGCAGTGATGGGGCTGGTGGTGGCAGCATATCCTGCTCCTGTGCTCCCCCACAGACCCAGGCAGCTGACCCCAACCTCAGCTGTCAGGGAAGGTTCCTCAGCCCCTGGTGGCTCCTTCTTCTCAGCATTTGCTACTTCTTCCTCCTTCCTTAGGCAGAGCAGGACCTTCCAGCCTTTTTCTTACTTGGTTTTCTTCTCTGGCTTCACTTCACAATGGCGCCAGCGCCTGCAGGCTCCCTGGGGGCTGCGGTACCTGCATCATCCCCAGTGGCCCACACCTGCCTTTGATTCCCCGTACCCTTTCTCCCTGCAGGCCCTTCAGCTACACCTTTTCCTTTCTCACCCACCCCTGTGTGGCCGAGTGCCTTGGTCTGGTGAGGTAGCCGGTGAGCATATCCTAGCAACTGACCTTTTGGGTTCCCAGGTCCCCACCTCACTGGAACCTTCAGGAGAACTTGTGGGACCCTCCTCTCCCTCCGACAAAAGCAAACCTGCATTGTACTCAGACAGTATCCAGCCCTGGGCCTGACCTGCAGGGTGCATAGGACACACACAGGCCCCCATCTTGAGGGTGTGCGGGGCTCTACAGGTTGCACGTCCACCTCTTCAGCCATGTGCCTGCTCCAGGGCCCTCCGTGGAAGCGCTTGGCCCCTCCCTCCACCCTCCAGCCTCCAGCACTGCGTCAGCTTTTTCTCTCAGTACTTATTCTCTCATGTCAAGTTACCTGGCACCCGAGGGTCCATATTTCAGTGCTGGGACACCCCCACTGAGGGGGCACAAAAGGCAAAAGGGACTTATATGAAGTCACCTGCTGGGCAGGTACCTGGGTCTACACCCATCCATGTGTTTGCTGAGGACCCAGCCTTCCTCCTGGGGGCCTCTCCTGACACTTCCCAGCATGGCAGGCTATGAGTACTTTGTCTGCTTCTCTGCTCAGCCCTCTAGGTTTCCTTCCTGTTGATTTTTTTCTTTCTTTGGTTAAAGTTGAGGTATGAACTTACGTAAAGTAAAATGCACAGATCTTGACCATGCAGTTCAGAGTTTGGACAAATAATAAATACCCATGTAACCAACAAGCAAGTCAAGATATAGAACATTTCAAATGACCAAGTAGTGACTGTTTTGTGTGTAGTAGCTTTGTTTTTATAAATGGAACTCATGCTAAAATGCTCACGGAAGTTCAAAGAAAAGAGTAAAAGTTTGTTGAAACCCCAGCACCCAGAGATAGCTCCAAGGCTAATGGTTTGACAGGTGTCATTACAGTGTTCAGTGCAGCAGGGCACACACACACACACCTTCCTGAATATGTGGCACCACTTGTACAGGGAGATGGGCAGCAGAGGAGTTGGGATTGACAGCTCTGAGTCAACCTGGCTTCCAGGCCCAGCAACACCGTTTTTCTAACCACGAGGCATTGGGCAAGTAGCTTTTCTTTGATCCTCAGTTTCCTCATCTGTGAACAGTGTAATGATAGGACCTGCCTTTTGGGGGTTGAGGAGGACAGTCAGTGAGGCCCACGGGTGCCATCTTAAACTGTGCTCAGAGTGGTGCTTCCAGGTGGTAGCCATTGCTTTGATAGTCGCCTTCCATCTTAAGGGTGTAACATAAGGTGTCTGAGTCCTGAATGAAGTGCCTAGAGGTTATTTCAAGCCACAGCTATGATGGACACTCTTACCCACACTGGTCTTCCTGGAGCCTGGATCACCTGTCAGGGTTTCCAGGACTCTGCTCTGCTTGTCTCTGCCCCTGCCCAAGCTTTCTGTCCTGTCCTTGGGAAGACCCAGTCTCTGATGGGATCGGGTGGACATTTTCCCTGGTGGTGGGTGCTCCTCCAAAACCTGGGACAGTTGTATCCTCCTAGCCATCCCTAACTCCTAAGAGATGCTCTTGACCTTGCTTCCAGGAGCTGGACATGTCCCCCGGGGACCCCAAGTGGCTGGATGTGATTGAGCGTGACCTGCACCGGCAGTTCCCTTTCCACGAGATGTTTGTGTCCCGGGGGGGCCATGGGTGAGCAGGCTGGGCCTTGTGGGCTGGAGGTGGCTCTTCGCCCTTTCCCTCAGGGGGAGAGAGGAGGTAAATGAGTTTGAGGGTATCTTGGGGTCCCAGGAGTTGGGGGCCCCAAACTACACTGTTAGTTTCCCCTCTTTGGTTTGAGTCTGATGGGTCCTCTTAGTTTCTCCTCTTACGTCTGGGGCAACTTCATCATTTACTCCCCAGAGTGCTAGGGCTTGCCTGGCCTTGCCTTCTTCTGGAAACAGGTTTTGGTGGGGAGAAAGAAGGATAGAGAGAGTTGGGTGGGCAGAGGGTATGTAGGAGAGGAGAGATATGGCAAGCCAGGCCCTGGGACCAAGACAGACATCTGGAACAAAGCTGGTCTGACTCAGAGGCCACAGCTGCTGAGTGAGGGGCCCACACTTCCAACCCAGACACATCCTTACCCTGTATCTGGCATCTTGCCCTGGCCCTGACCCCTGCTTTCTTTTTGAGCCGCTGCCTTCACCTGTCAAATGGGGGAGGTGAGAGTCGATGTGCTACAGTGGGAGACTGACCCCTTGGTGACCACAATCAGGTCACATCCCTCTCCAGGGAAGTGCAATTCTGAGACAGGTCCGATCTGGTGGGGCACAGGTGAGGGTAGTGGGTGGCAGAGTCACACCTGTCATTCCTGCCCCGCTTGGCCTCTCCACAGCCAGCAGGACCTATTCCGTGTGCTGAAGGCCTACACACTGTACCGACCTGAGGAGGGCTACTGCCAGGCCCAGGCGCCCATCGCCGCCGTCCTGCTCATGCACATGCCTGCTGAGGTACCACCAGGCCTCGGGCGGGCAAGCGGCTGGCGGGCAGGGAACAGCCAGCAGCAAGGCCTCACGTCTCTTTTGCCCACAGCAAGCCTTCTGGTGCCTGGTGCAGATCTGTGAGAAGTACCTGCCCGGCTACTACAGTGAGAAACTGGTGAGTACGTGCTGGGCCTGGGCCCTGGCCTCAGACCCGCCCCAGCCTGGATGCCCTTTGTCTAGGCCTTAACTCTCTAAGCCATTCCTGTCCCTGCTTAAGTCCTTCCCAGACTTCTGTTGCTTTCAGGCTGAAGTCCCAAGGCCTGCCAGGGTCAGGGCTCCCAGGCTCCAGCCTCATCAGTCCCACACTCCCTCCGTTGCTGCCTCCAGCCGCAAGGCTGTTGGGCAGGATCGCTGTTCCTCCAGTGCACCGAGTTCCTCCCTGCCTTGGCCTTGTCATAGGCTTAAACCTCTGCCCCTTTCCTTCCACTTCTAACTCTACTTTTCCCTCAGCTTTCAGCCCTCCGGAGCTGTCCTTGACTCTGACAGGTGGCACCTCCGGCACACGCTCCCCCAGTGTTCCTGTTCCTGCCATGTTCTGGTCACTCAGCCCCCTCCCTCTTCCCTCCCTCTGGTCTCATTGCTTCTGTAATTCATGTCTGTCTGGCCCTCTGCACGACATGCCCCATGAGGGGGACTTAGCTGTGTCTGGTTGGCTCATTGTTGTATCCCAGCACCCAGCATGAGCTTGACACCCTGCAACATTAGCCGCCTGAGGAACGAATGGATGCCTGCCTGGAGCTGGGGCCGGGCGTAGTTCCCGCCCTGGCTGCTGTGGGCCCATGGTTATGGCCCTGTGGCTTCACTGTCCCCCCAGGAGGCCATCCAGCTGGATGGGGAGATCCTCTTCTCGCTGCTACAGAAGGTGTCTCCCGTGGCCCACAAGCACCTCAGCCAGCAGAAGATCGACCCGCTGCTCTACATGACAGAGTGGTTCATGTGTGCCTTCTCGCGCACCTTGCCCTGGAGCTCCGTGCTGCGTGTCTGGGACATGTTTTTCTGCGAAGGTACTGGGCTGGGCTCAGGGGAGCACCCTTGCCCCCAGCCCAGCCCACAGGAGGCCTCTGTTTCCAGAGAAACTCTCTAAAGGACCCCTTGCACTCATTGCCCGCTTCCCCCATGCAGGAGTCAAGATCATCTTCCGGGTGGGGTTGGTGCTGCTGAAGCACGCACTGGGCTCCCCTGAGAAGCTCAAAGCCTGCCAAGGCCAGTATGAGACCATCGAGCGGTTGCGGAGCCTCAGCCCCAAGATCATGCAGGAGGCCTTCCTGGTCCAGGAGGTACAGCCCACACCTTCCCCTCGCCACCGGGAGGGAGGGGGAGACTTGAGGGCCCTTTGGCGGGGGGCCTGGTAGCCCTCTACCCCTGAGGCCTTGTGCTCAGCAGCCCAGAGCAGTGTGGACAGGCCCCATTCTTCTGTCTGAACAAGAAGAGGGGGAACAGGCCTAGGTTCTAGGGAATAAAAGTAGGTGCAACCCACCACCCGCATCCTCCCTGGCCCTACAACCACGGCCTTGGCTTTCTTTTCTTATTTTTGTGGACCATTTTTAAAGTCTTTATTGAATTTGTTACAATATTGCTTCTGTTTTATATTTTGGTTTTTTGGCCCCGAGGCATGTGGGATCTAGCTTCCCGACCAGGGAAGCGGTCCCGACCAGGGACCCCCTGCACTGGAAGGCAAAGTTTTAACCACTGACCACCACCAAAGTCCCAGCCTTTTTTTCTTTCTTTTGTGGATTTTTGTCTCTCTGGGGCTGTAATGAGGTGACACATATTTAGGCAAGTGGACTCATGAGCTCTCTCCTCTAAGGCAATGGGTCTCAAGTGCCTGGCTCACCTGGCACTCACTTCTGGGACTTGTGACCACCACAGGGTCCAGACCCGCCACCCTTCCCGTGGTCAGCCTTTAGTGACCGGGGCTTGGGGAGCTGAGGGAGAGCAGGGGCCCAGGCTGGGACGCAGAAAGGGAAGGTTCTTCCTGGTGCCCACCCGCCTGTCATTGCCCCCACAGGTGGTAGAGTTGCCAGTGACAGAGCGTCAGATAGAGCGTGAGCACCTCATCCAGCTGCGGCGCTGGCAGGATACCCGGGGTGAGTTGCAGTGCCACTCTCCACCCAGGCTGCACGGTGCCAAGGCCATCCTGGAGGCAGATCCAGGCCCGTGGCCCACCCTGCAACCTTCACCGTCCATCCGCCTGCCCCCAGATGCCCCCCTCCCTGGTTCCAAAGGCAAGTACAAGCCGCCCAAGCAGGTCCAGAAGGAGCAACGGAAGCAGGCGAAGGCGAGTGGGCAGTGGGACAAGCCCCCGACCCCAAGTCAAGCCAAGGTGGCAGCTGCTGCGGGAGACGCATGTCCCCCACGGGATGTGCACCCAAAGGACCCGGTCTACCAGGACCCCCAAGACTCAGCTCCCCAGGACTCAGCCTACCACTGCTCCCAGGAGAGCCTGACGTCCCAGGAGAGTGAGGACACCTACTTGTAACCCTGGCAGCTCAGGCCCCTGGGCTGGGGTCTCCACACACCTACACGGTTCACGGACTGACACTCCAGGGCTTGCCCACTCTCTGAGGGCCTGGCTGCCTGGCCCCTGGGCGGCAGAGAGTCTAGCTGGCCCAGCACAGATTCTGCCTGAGCCTCCTTATTTATTTTCTCCAGAGTGGAGCTCGGGCCGGCCCAGCTGGGGCAGGCAGAAGTGAGGGCCGATGGGTGGGGCCTCACTCAGCACCCGCCTCCTGAGGGGATGCTCCCCAGGGCTAGGGCACTGACGTGAGGGGAAAGGGAGGGGAAAAGGGTGGGGTGCTCTTTGTGTAAAATAGAAACATGGTTTTGTACAGAAATAAAACAACGCTTGTATAGAGAGCTGCTGTGCAGCTAGGGACTGGGAAGGGGGTGCCAACCCTGGTGCTCAGCATCTCTTCTGCACACCCTCCAGAGCCCCCCATCCTGGTCACAGCCCAGCACTAGAACCTCTCTGAGAAGTACCTTTGCCAGAGGAGATGCCAGGTCTAGGGCCAGCCCTTATTCCTGGCCCCTGTATCCCCTTACTCCATCCCCTCTGCCCCATGGCCACCATCTGCCATGGATGAGGGAGGGTCACCAGTGCTGGGGCAAAGCAGGGCCTGCTCCCAGGCTTTGATGCCTACCCATCACAGAAGGGGAGGGGCTCCTTAAGGAGGTCCTTTCAGGGTCTTCCTCCTCCAAGGGCTGGCCTGGATGCCACTTTGGGCCCCAGTAAGGTACTGAGTGCTCATTCTGGTCAGGTGCTGGTGCCAAGGGTGGGTGATCATGAATGCCCTCACATGCTCAGCCCAGGCCTCCATCAAAGTTAGAGGGGTGCGGGGCGAAATCTGGATCTGTGATAAAAGGTCGCCTGCCATTTACTGAGCACTTATAATATGCCTGGCTGCACTGGTTGTGTCACGTGTTTGATCAGGTAGGCTTTATTATTATCCCCATTTTACAGATGAGGAAACAGAGGAGCTGAGTGGGAAAGATGAAGCTGATCCAGATTTGTACCCAGAGCCCCTCACTACCTCTCCTGACTAGGGTGACCGGACTCTGCCATCGAGGACCCATGCAGGCACTGTGGTCACAACTGATGACCAGAAGGGCGAGGACAGGGTGTCCCTGGGAGAGGCCCCCCTTCTGCTGAGGAAGCAGCTTTTCCAGTCAAACAATAGTGGCTGTTCCTGGCAGGCCACCAAGCTGGGCCAGGCCATGGGGGAGGGGGGAGAGAGAGGAGTAGAGCCTCCCTGGGAGCTTTTAGGCATTGCAGGGCCTCAGCCTGGAACATCTTGTTCTGGTACAGCTGGGGATACTGAGGCCTGAGGAGGTCAAGTGTCGCATGAACCTGTCAGAGCAAGCGATCCACATCCTACCTCCTACCCCTCACCCCTGTGGCTCCCTACCCCATCTGCACCTGCCATCAACGAGATGAGGGGTTCAGAGGACACTCCCCTCCCCCTGGCCCTCCAGGGGACTGGCCAGGATGTGGTGGCTTCAGTGTTCCACTGGGATCCACCATGCCGGAGAGTCCAGCGGGAAAGGTGCTGCCCCACTTTCATTTGCCTACAGTAGAGGCCCCCGAGCAGGCAGGAGGCCTGCTCAGGCCTGCTGGAGCCCAATCAGACCTGAGGCCTGCTTTAACCTGTTTGGTTCAAAGCCTCGCATCTGAGGCCTGCAGACGCTCAGGCCAGACAAGGGCCCCTGGAGCGTGTTCCATCCTGCTAGGAGCCAGCCTAGGTGTGCTGGTGCCTCCTCAGCACTGGGGTTTTCATAGACCTGAGGAGGCCAGCCCTAATGTTGAAATGAGCCCAAGTTGGCACTATCAAGCCTCAGATCTGGGGTGTCTGCCAGTGCTGGGGGGGCCTGCTTGGGCATGAAGCAAGTTTAGATGTGCTCAGGCCACGTAAGTTCTGCTAATGACTGCAGGCTTAAGTCTCTGCTGAGAGTTGAGTACCCAGTGAGCCCCAGATGCATAGCCCTGTTCCCCCAAAGTTTGAGTTTTGGGCAAGTGTTAGGCCTGGCCACCCTCAGCTCCCTACCCCACAGCATACTGCTCAGAGGTGGCTGGAGCCCTCCCTTTTCTGAAAGTTGGGTGAGAGGAACAGATGTGGGGGCCACCAAGTCCAGGTTAGGTTTCACCTTGTCAGTCCACTAACAGGGTTCACAAAGCACGGAGGGGTACGTATCAACACCAGTCCTGGACAGCCCTTGCTGGGGGTCTTTTGTCTCCGCCACCCCAGCCAGCTCTGGTGGCCCTGCACCATGCTGAGCCATGAGAGGAAGGAGGGGGAAAGACGCCAGGACACTGTTGGCTGAGAACCACAGGGTCGCCTGGGCTGCACAGTGGACCCCACCCCTCCATGTTCCACGGATTTGGGGGCAGCGTTCTGTCCCAGCCCAGCCCCGGTTCGTCTTGTGGCCCTCCAAGGCTCAGTGAAATTAATCATAAGATGCGGGCCCAAGGACAGAAATGACCCCAAGCATCCGCTGGCTCCGGACCCCACCGCAGCGGGCGTCCAACGGAAAGGGCGGAGCCCGGAGAGGGGGCGAGGCACGGGCTGGGCCTAGAGGACTCGACGCGGGTGGGGTCAGAGGGTGATTCCCGAGCCACTGACGAGGGGGAGGAGGCAGCAGGGGCGGAGTTCGGCGGGCTGGAAGGAGAGGAGTGTGGCTCCGGCGTTAGAAGGAGGCGTGGCCACCCTGGATTGGCCGCCCGTCCCGCACGGCGTGGCCGTCAGGGAGCTGGCGTAGGTGGCGGCGTGGACTCGGCCGCCCACCGGCTCCTTTAAGCCCCCCGGCACCGCCCCCACCGACCCGCCCCCAGCACGGCCTGGGCCAGGTTGGCAGCGGGGTCGGCTCCGTGCGGGCAGCGATGGAGCTGCACATCCTAGAGCACCGGGTGCGGGTGCTGAGCCTCGCCCGCCCCGGTCTCTGGCTCTACACCCACCCGCTCATCAAGCTGCTCTTCCTGCCCCGCCGAAGCCGGTGCGAGCCCGGGTTCGGGGCACATATGGGGGTGGGCTCCACTGTCGCTTTGGGACGGGGTCGGGAGATTAGGACCGCCGCGGGGCCAGCGACAGCAGGCGGGGAGAGCCTTCTCTGCCACCCTCCCTCCCCCCGCCCCCGGCCGCCATCCGGCCTGGGCCTACGCTCCCTGGGACCGCCGCCTATCCGGCCCCGTGAGGCCCCCTCCCAGGGCCGGTTAAGGCGCAAACAGCCTGGGATGGTCAATGCTTAACTCCTAGTGGTGTCAGGTGGGGGCATTCCTTCCTGGCGACCGCGGGGAGCTTTTTACAGATGCCTCCCATCGGGTCAGAGGGGCTGGTCTTGGGGGCCCAAGGTCCGACGCTCCGGGACTGTCGCCGCGGGTGAGCCTCTCCTCCTTCCCGGAATGGAGGGGCAGGGGGCTCCTGCAGAGGTCGGGGAGGCGGAAAGGAGTCCGCAGTTCCGGAGATGGGGCACACACCCCACTGTCCTGGGGAGAAAACTGAGGATTGAGGGGGCAGGGAGGTGCCCGGCGGGGGTCTACCCGCCCCCTCCGCCCCACCCAGGCTGAAGATGCCCCCGCCCCCCAACCAGGTGCAAGTTCTTCAGCCTGACGGAGACCCCCGAGGATTACACGCTCATGGTGGACGAGGAGGGCTTCAAAGGTGGGGGCTGGGCTGGGGAGGGGGAGTAGGGGAAGGAAACTGCGTTCTTTGCCAGATTCTCACCGAATGTTAGGATCCAAGGTCGCAAGAGCTGGGGCCTTGAAGGAGGATGGATCTGGGTTCGAATCCATTTCCACTATTCACTGGCTGTGTGCCCTTGAGCAAGTCACTTCCCCTCTCTGAGCTGTTTGTTTCCGCTTATGTAAAGTGGGTATAGTTACGGTTCTGATCTTATAGGGTCCCACGAGGGCTTTATAATGGGGCTGTGTGTGGAGGACACTTAGCAGCCGCAGGCCAGCAACAGGGCCTCAGTTACAGTTCTGGAGCAAGAATCGGGTTTCTGTGGCTGTTTCACCACCACCCCCATCTGCCTTTGGACTATTTCTCCTTGGACTTCTCTCCCTGGTGTGGGTCACCCCCTCCTGGACTGGTCTGGCGACTCCAGGAGTCTGAGGGTTGGGGAAGGAATGCAGGCAGCCAGCCCAGGGCAGGATCCTGGCCGGCCTCCTAGCTGTGCTTGGGCGATTAGCAGCCCGCCTGGTTGTGGCCCCTGCTCTGGACTGGACGCCAGCCTGGTCCCTCCCTGGTCCCTGGAGCTGACATCTGCCTTTTACTCCTGCCAGCTTGACCCATCCTGACAGGCCTGGAGCCTCAGGCCAGCCAACTGGGGCTTGGTCCATCCCGCATAGCACCACTTCAGGCCTTAGTTTCCCTATTTGTGCAGCAGAAAAGTCTGGGTCTGCTCAGAGGGAAGGGCGTCCCCCAGCCAACGTGGTCTGCTGGCTCCCCCTGGTGGTGCCATGTGGTATAAGGCATCTGTGAACCCACAGGACACTGTCATCCCATTCTACAGAGGAGGAAACTAAGGCTCAGAGAAGTTAAATCATTTGCCCCAGGTCAGCAAAAAGTAAATGGTGAGGCTGGGATTGGAACCCAGCTCTGTCTGGATTTGGAGCTCCTATCTTAACTGGGAAGTTACAATCCCTGACAGGCCAACACCTGAAGCACCTCTCAGTCCTTGCAGACATGCAGGTCTCAGGAGCAGAACTTGGGGGAGGAAGACAGCTCCAGTCTCCAGACCTGACCTGACCTTGGTAGAACTCTCCAAGGCTCAGACAGGGAAACTGAGGGCAGGGTCCAGCCCTGTAGGCCCTGACTGGGCATGTGCCCCCTGCCCCACAGAGCTGCCCCCATCTGAGTTCCTGCAAGTGGCTGAGGCCACGTGGCTGGTGCTGAACGTATCATCCCACAGTGGCGCAGCAGTGCAGGCTGCTGGGGTCACCAAGATCGCCCGCTCAGTAATTGCACCGCTGGCCGAGCACCACGTGTCGGTGCTGATGCTGTCCACCTACCAGACAGACTTCATCCTGGTGAGTTTCCTGCAGGTGCTGGTGCAGGGCAGGGTGGACATGGGTGCCTGGGGACCCATGTGTTGTGCCATCTCCTGTGGCCCAGGTGCGAGAGCAGGACCTGTCCGTGGTGATGCACACGCTGGCCCAGGAGTTCGACATTTATCGAGAGGTGGGCGGGGAGCCTGTGCCCGTTGCCAGGGATGATTCCAGCAACGGCTTTCCCCGTGCCCAGCATGGTGAGGGCCGCCCTCTGACACCCAGGCCTGGGCAGGGGCTCCTCTTCCCACTGGGCCCCTTCCCTTGTGCAGGTGGGTCTGTGGGCTTAGGGAGACCAGCTGACACTGACCCCCTCATAAGATAGGGAGATGGGGCCAGGAAAACTCAGGCAGGTACCTGCATGTAGACCGTGACCCGGCACCCAGCCCAGGCCTCCTCTCTGGCTGGCCACCAGGGGGCGTCGCAGCCCACAGTCGCCCTTTCACCTGCCACCACCTTGTCCCTCCGGAGCAGGGCCCAGCCCCACGGTCCATCCCATCCAGAGCCCAGAGAACCGTTTCTGTGTCCTCACGCTGGACCCTGAGACGCTGCCAGCCATCGCCACCACCCTCATTGATGTCCTCTTCTATTCACACAGGTGGGCCTTGTTTGCGTTTGTCTCTTTGTCCTCATATCTTGTTCCCCGTGCTCTTTCCCACCACCTTCCGCCCATCCCTTGGTTCTGCGGATTCTGTGCCCTGTTCTGTATCTGGGGTTCCTGGCAGCCTGCGATGCACATGTATCGTGCACTGAGGTTCAGGCAAGGTCCTGATGCCGCAGCTGGAGCCCTCCCCTCTGGTGTGGGCAGAGCCACCCCTGAGCTGTGCCCTGGCAGGCCCTCCGGCCCTGGGTTCTGTGTCTTTGGCACAAGCAGGGTTCATCATCTTCCCCCATCCCCACCTACACCAGCAGGAGGTCAGGGTGCTTGGAAGGGGAGAAAGTGGCCCAGGGACAGGAGGGTCTGCCCAGGGCCAGTTGTGCCAGTCCCTTCCCAGGTGTGGAGGCCAACAGGGAGGTGGAGTGGACAGAGCACCTGAGCCTACTCTCCCTCCCCAGTCCCCCTAAGGAGGCAGCCTCCGGTGGTCCTGGATCCAGCTCCATCACCTTCTTTGCTTTCTCCCTCATTGAGGGCTACATCTCCATTGTCATGGATGCTGAAACGCAGAAAAAGTATGTGACCCCTGACCCTAGGTGGGCCACAGGCCCTAAGTCAGCCCCAGGGAGGGAGGGGGTAGAGCGGCAGACTCCGAGGTCACCAGGCTGACCTGCCCAGGGAGCTCATAGTGGGGCAAGGAGGGGACAGGGGTGCCCTGCCCACTGCCCACCTGCCTCCCCAGGTTCCCCAGTGACCTGCTGCTGACCAGCTCCTCAGGGGAGCTGTGGAGGATGGTGCGCATCGGCGGACAGCCCCTGGGCTTTGGTGAGGGCTGCACCTCATGTGTCGGGGGCTTGGGAAGGGCTGGGGGTGGGGGTGGGGATCAGGGCGATCCACATGGACCTCTCCTCAACCCTCAGATGAGTGTGGGATTGTGGCCCAGATCGCAGGTCCCCTGGCTGCGGCCGACATCTCCGCCTACTACATCAGTACCTTCAACTTTGACCATGCCCTGGTGAGCGCTGCTGGCTGGGGCCAGGGCCCCTGGAGGGACGCTGAGGGGGTGGGGTGGCAGGAGGTGGCCCCAGCTGGCCCAGGAAGTTGGGCAGCCCTGACCCCTCCCTCTGTCCACCTGCCTGCAGGTTCCTGAGGATGGCATTGGCAGTGTCATCAAGGTCCTCCAGCATCGGCAGGAGGGTCTGGGCTCCTGAGGCCCTGAGGGGAACAGCAGCCTCCAGGCTCTCCCCTTGTCCTCAAGCTTCCAGAGACTTCTCAAAGCTTTTTACTCAAGCTCTGGGATGTTCCTGTCGGGGGACTCCTCCTTCCGCTCTGTGTATGTAAGCTGCGTGCAGACACTGGCTCTCACGTGGACACGCGTGTCTGCCCATCGCAGGGGAACACCGTGCTCAGGGCTTCCTCCAGGAAGCCCCTCAACCCATCACTCCCTGCGGGGCCTCGGCATTTGCACATTCCCTGCCTGAGGCCAGAGCCTTCCCCCTCTCAGCGCCCTGGGTGGGCCAGCTGCTCCCCAGAAGGCCTGATCTCCCTTCTGCCTCTGGCTCTGTTGCCTTTCCTGGCCAAGTGGATTCTGACAGTGCCTTCCCTTCCTGGGGCCTCCAAAAAAAGTATTTTTACATCTCTATCTCTCTTCTTTTTTAATCAACTTGTTAATAAAGAGCTTGTAGTGAGCAGGCCAGGCTGTGGTCCTTGGGGTTGTCCAGGCCTTGGCCATGCCTGCCCCACAGCTCCCCAGGGCCCCTCTGCCTGAGGTCCTGGACTCTCCCCGCTCTGCCGGCTCCGGGCCTCACCTCCCTCAGTTCTCACCTCAAGAGCGTAGATGAGCTATCGCTGTTCTCCAGACAAAGGACCTATGCGCTGGGAGGTGGAGTGACTTAGCCAGGGTCACGTGATTCCTGTCCAGGGCTGCCTGGCTCTGAGGTCCAGGCTTTCTCTTCATTACTTGCTGCTTCTGAACAGCCCAGAAGGTTCAGAACAGGGAAGAGACTCCCAGACCCTCCTGCCTGGGGGTCCCCCAGCTTCCCTGGACCTTGGGTGTGGCTGGCCTGTTGCAGAATCCCCTCAAGGAGGGGAGCCCTAAAGCACCTCTCCTTCAGGCTGCTGCCTGCTTTCTTTTGGACCACGCCTGAATTCTTTCTGTCCCTCACGGGAGCAGTCAGTTCTTGCAACCAGGGCTCTCCTGGAGCAGGGGTGGGAGGGGGCCAGTCAGAGTGTGCACCTGGGAGTCTGTACACTGGGCTTCCCCTGGCTGGGGGGACAGGACAGGGGCCTGGAGGCCACCTGGAGCCCCCTCTCCCCTCGATGGCTGCACGCTGGGGCCAGAGGCTCTGCACATCTGGGCCGGGGTTTCCTGTCACAGAGGGGCCACCTCCCTGCTCTGTGAGTTGGGATTCCGCTGTGGCCCGATGGGGCCCCACAGATGTGCTGGGGAGGTTATCGGGTACCCTCAGCCCAGACCCGCCCGCGCTCAGGAAGGGAAGAAGGGTGTGACTTCAGCGTACTCAGAGGTCGTGGTGGCTCCCCAGAAAAGCCAGAACGGGTCCAGACCTCTGGCAGTGCGCCCACCCTGCCCCTGGGAACCTGGGGGCTGAAGATCAGAGGAGCAGGGAGCGCAGCCCAGCCCGGTGAGTGGCGGTCGGGCGCCCTGGGCCAGCCCCTTCCCCTTGGCCTCCGTTTCCCCGAGTGCATTGAGACCTAGGAGGCAACTCCCTCAGGATCCTATACCCTTGGACCCTGGGAAGGGGGTGTTTGTTTGTAGTTTGTCTTTGGGTTGGGGAGGGTCCTGCTTCTCTCCCTGGAGGGGCCGCCCTGGGCCTTGGCTCGAGGGATGTCCTGGGCTGAGATGGGGATTTTAGAACCAGAATTCTTGGGGCTGCCTGACCTGTAGCTAGAGAGCTCCTGGCCGCACGTCCAGCTCTGGGGGTCTGTCCATCTGTCTGTCAGTTTGTGAGTCACTGCCTGATTTGGGTGTTTCTGTCATCCCAGTTTTCCAAGTGTGTGAGGTCTCACCTGATCCCCCACACTGGGTCCTAACCCGGCAATGGTCAGATCTTGCGACTGCCCGTGGGATTGGGCTGGGTGCGAGGCCACAGGCCTGCCCCGGTGGGCTGGTACAACTCAGGCCCAGGCCTAGAGGCCAGCATGTCCACCTGCGTCTCCACCACACGCATGCAATTGTGTGTGGAATTGTTAGCTCCCAGGGCATTAGGGTCCTTGGGGGTCACTGGGCCGGCTCTCGGCCTTCTTGGCAGGTTACAGATGGGGAGAGCTGCTCAGGGAGTGCAGGAGACTGAGACCTCCCTGGGGTTGGGGCACAGGGCTTGGGAAGTGCCTGGAGAACACAGCTTCTCTGGGAAGGGGATATGACCCTGGCCTTCTCGCACAGCTGATGCGCTGGGTGCTGTCTGACAGGTAGGTCTTGAGCTGTCCTGGGCCAGGGGAGGGGGACTCGCAGAACCACTTCCTTGTCCACCCAGGCTCCAGAGAATTCTAGGGAAAAGGAAGTCGGTCTGGTCAGCCCAGGCCTCGGGTTGGGTCATTCATAACTGAGGTTGGGGGCACTTGCTGGCTCACCTGGAGCCCCAGTCCACCTGTCTGCCTCAGCGCGGCCACTCCTGAGCATGAGGCCGAGGACCACGGAGCCTAAGCGCTTGTTCTCAGAAAGATGCAGCCCATGCCCGGGGAGGGCCCTGCCCGCAGTCCCTCAGCCCCTCAGCCCCACGTCCGGCATCTGCAGGGTGGGGGGCTGTTGGGTGGGTGGGGACGGGAGATGAACAAACCTCAGGCGTGAAGAGTCCCAGGCTCATTTCTACCCTTTCTGATCTCCATGCTCATACAGAAGAAGTGACCTCTTCAGCCCTCCTTGAAGGCATTTGAGCAGAAATTCAGGGTTTAAGGTTTTCACCCCCACCCCAGCTGGGTAGGGCCGTGAGGTCCCACGCTCACCAAGTTGCTCCAGAGCGGGGTTATTTTCCTGCGTAGAGGGGAGAATAAGGCCACGCCCTCTCCATGTTCTACCTGGTCCCACCGGGTGGGACTGGTCCAAGCAGGAGGAAGGAGGGGCAGCTGTCTGCAGCTGACTGACTGTGAGCCCAGGGAAGCTGCTTCCCCATCCGTATGTGGGAGAGGGGAGCGGTGTGTTCCATTAATTCATGTATTCAACACACGCTCTCATTATCCCCCTTTTACACAGGGGAAACGAAGCACTTCACAGAGGGGTGAAGTGACTTAACCAAGGTCGCACAGCTGGGCATGGCAGAACCATTATTCACAAAGAAGGTCAATAGTGCCCCTAGGGGCCTGGGGAGGTTCCCTGGGGGAAGGGATATTTTAGCTGAACCCTGAGGGACCAGGAGGATTTTGCAAGATCCCTCTCAATCCCAGCTGTCTGCATTGGTGACTGAGTGTCTACCGCTGGTGGCAATGGGTGCGTGGCAATGGGTGTGTCGGCGGGCACGTGAGGCGTAGCCCTGCCTCCTCCCTGACCCTGGGCTGGGCTGGGTGAGCCCGTTGGGCAGCAGGCGGGGTTTGTGTCTCACTTTCCCAGGCAGGCCCAGGTGCTGGGTTCCCAAGCCAGGGGTATCTTAAATGGGGGTGCCCAGAGCTCCCTTCCCAGGGGGTTGGTCACGGTGCCACATGGATGGGTGTGCTGCACTGGTGTGTGCATTCACAGTGTGCAGGCCTTCATGGGCATCTACAGGCAAGTCTGTTTTGGCCAGAAAGTGTGTGTATGTGTGTCTGTCTACACCTGTGTCTCAGTGTCCGTGTGTCTCAGTGTCCATGTGTCCTTGTACTTATGGCTCCATGTCGGAGGTCTGGATGTCTGTGGCTGTGCATGCATCCAATTTCTTATAAACATCAGCTGTGTGCCTGGCTCCGTGTCTGCATGTGTCCTGTGTATGTGTGGCTGGTGTGTGCATCTATGCCTGTGTGTGAGCATTTGTGGCATGTATTTCTGTGTGTCTGTTTTTGTCTGTGGCTGGGGCAGTTTTTCTATGTCCATGTGTGCGTGCACACGTCTGCATCTTTTGTTTTCACATTCACACCTGTGCCCGTGTACACCCTCTTGTCCACTTTCCTTCTGGGGACCCACTTCCCTCAGGGCCCCCTGCTCTCCCTCTCCCTGATAGCAGAAGGCCCAGCTCCCTGCCGTCCCCTGGGGAGTGGTGGGCTGTGCTGCCCAGCCCCCCAAGCCCTACCTCTTCACCTCTGCCCTCCGCCCCTGGCCGCCTTCCCCCCAGCCTCTCCCGTCTCCCTCTTCCCTCTCTGCCCACTTCTCTGTCCCTCTTCTGTCTACAGCCCAAAGGGAGCCTAGCCCTGCTTTCTGTCCCCCTGTGCATATGCCCCTCAGCCTGAGCTCTCTGCAATGACCCAGCCCCAGTGCCCTCTGCAGCCCAGCACCCCCCATTTCCCAGGGTCCTGAGTCAGCCCACGGTTGTCCTTGCCTGTGTGGCCACCCCAGACCTCCCGCTGGTCTCCCTGCTTGGGTCTCCCTCTCCTCTGGCTGCAGAAGCATATTTTCCCCAGCACTAGTGTGCTCCCTCCCTCCCCTGTCTCCAGCCTTCCGCAGCCCCCCTGCTCTGTCTTTGAGACCAGCACCCCCACCACCACCCCACCCCTGGCCCCCCTCCCCCTCCAGTGTCTCACCTATACTTGCTCTCTCCTCACACCAGGAGCCTCCACTCCAGGCAGCTTCCAGGCCCTGTCCTGAGCTGGCATACCCTGGCCTTTTAAATTTAGGTGTGCCTTTTCTAAGTTGACAAGAGCCCATGCACAGGGACTTCCCTGGTGGCGCAGTGGTTAAGAATCCTCCTGCCAGTGCAGGGGACACACGTTCGAGCCCTGGTCCGGGAAGATCCCACATGCTGTGGAGCAACTAAGCCCGTGTACCACAACTACTGAGCCTGTGCTCTAGAGCCCGTGAGCCATAACTACTGAGCCCATGTGCCGCAACTACTGAAGCCCGTGTGCCTAGAGCCCATGCTCTGCAACAAGAGAAGCCACTGCAACGAGAAGCCCACGCACCACAACGAAGAGTAGCCCCCCGGCTGCAACTAGAGAGAGCCCGTGTGCAGCAACGAAGACCCAACCAAAAATAAATGAATAAATACATTTATTAAAAAAAAAAAAAAAAGCCCATGCACAGGTGCTCACTGGGCAATAACACAGAAGGGGCTGTGGGAGACCCTCTGACTCTCCAGCCCCTTTGGAGTCGACTTCCTGCTTCCCAGCCTCTTGGTTTTCCTGGAGTCGTGTTCTTAACTCTGCCTTAAATTTTTATTTAATTGAAGTGAAATTCACATAATATAAAGTTGACCATTTAAAAGTAAATAGTGGGACTTCCCTGGCAGTCCAGTGGTTAAAACTCTGTGCTCCCACTGCAGGGAGCACAGGGTTCGATTCCTGGTTGGGGCATGATTGCGCAGCACGGCCAAAAAAAAAAAAAGTGAATAGCTACCTCAGTGGCATTTAGTACATTCACAGTGTTATGCAACCATCACCTCTTTCTAGTTCCCAACACATTTTCATCACCCCAAGAGGAAACCTTATACCCCTTAGCTGTCACTTCCCACTCCCCTCCCCCAACCCCTGGCAGTCACCAATCTGTCTTTATGGATTTCAGTATTCTGGACATTTCCTGTAAATGGAATCATCTAATATGTGACTTTTGGTGTCCAGCCTTCTCACTCAGCATGATGTTTTTTGAAGTGCATCCGGGTGGGAGTGTGTGTCAGTACTTCATTCTATTTATGGCTGAATCGTATCCCATTGTATGGACATAACCACTTTTTTTATCCATTATCTGTTGATGGACATTTGGGTTGTTCCCACATTTTGTTAAACTCTGCCTTCTTGACTGTGGGGATGCCCCGCAGTTGTGTTTAATGCCACACACTGTCCCCCTTCTCTTCCTTACACACTTGTCTGTGGACAGGGTGACCTGGCACCAGCTGGTCACACCCCATCACCCATTGAATGGCCACCAGCTGGCCCTTGGACAGAGCAAGCTTTGATGGCCTTTTCTCCCCTTGGAGCTGCAGGAGGTTTGTTTTTTCATATCAAGATAAATGCTCAGAGTTTCCTTAGCGTGTCCCCAAGAACAAGAAGAGGAAGAAAGCAAGTCTTCCCAGCACCTGTCCCAGGTCACTTCCTCCAGACCAGTAATCGGCATCCCTGCAAGTGAGTCCTGCCTCTGTGTCCCAATTTGTAGACAGCCCCATGAGGACCCTGGCTTGTTCCCCCATCTTCTTCCAGCTGCATTCTCTGTTGATCAAAGCTTCTGAGCTTTGTCTGCAGCTGGCACCCAGAGCAGGAGTAGCCCATCCTACTTCCTCCCTCCGTGCCCTCCACCCCTCCTGCCCCCAACCTCATGCTTGTGAGGACTAAGGACTCCCCATGGCAAGTGCCGGGAAACCGGCTCAACTAGCAGAAACGGGACTCTCATCACGTCCTGTGTAGTTGGGACCTGCCATGTGGTTGGCCCTGGCTTTCTGCAGGGACCAGGGACTCAGGGAAATCCCTTGGCCTTCCTGGCTGCACCAGCCACCCTCTTGCCCACTCGGCAGGACCCCACCCCCGCCTCGTGACGTCCCAGCGCAGGAACCCCAGCCACGTGAGGGAGGCGTGTCTCCTGGGTCTGCCGTTATTCCTGGGAAGGATTCTGATTGGACCTGCTCAGGACGCAGGTGCATTGCTAAACCCCGGGGTACCACGAAGACCAGGCTGGGTTGGACCCCCTCCTGGGGCAAGAAAGGGGCAGCCTGGCAAATGGGTCTTCCAAGCCCCTCCATGTGCTGGATATCGGCCTGTGTGTTTATTCATCCTTCACGGTAACTTCACCCTCCTGTAGGTTAGCCTTGTCTTTCTTGCTGATTTATCCCTGGCACCTGGCCTGGTGCCCCCCCCCCCACACTGTTACTTATTAAATACAGGTTGAATGAGGGACTGTAGGATTGTCTCCTCCAGTGAAGTCCGGCCCCTTTATACGAGACTGTCAGGTGCCGCTTATGTAGAATTTGTTCTGAAATGAATTCTTTAAAGGAAGCAGGAGAAATGCCTTGGCTTTTTCTTTTTCAGTTTGTTTCTCCAGGAAAGTGTTGAAATCTGCAGTGGCTAAAGAATAGGTTTTGAATTCGCTTTAGAAAAATCATCATAAAAGAAAAAGTGAGTGTCTTTAAAGTCGAGGCTTCCTGAAAAAAGAGATCACATGCTTTGGTGTATTGTGAATGATATGATTCTGATGTCCTTGGGGAGAGGGCATGAGAAAGGCTCCAAGAGGGCCTGTTCCCACCTGGCAGCGAGGTGGGCTTGCAATTTCAGAGGCCTGGCTGCAGGTGTACTGGATATGGGATGGGGCTGCACTGGGGCCCTGAAGCCTGGGGCTTCTGCAGATGGCCATGCATCCATCCGTTCACTAATGATTTATTGGGCACCTACTACGTTCTGGGGCCTGTGCTGTGCTCTGGAGACAGGCACCCTCTTGGAATTTACAGTCTGGCTGGGGAAACAACTCCACAGTTGTAAGAGTTTACAATTCTGAAAAATGCTACGGAGACGGGTACGTGGTACTCTGGGGTGGGGTCAGGGAGCAGGAACCAGACTGGGGTAAAGGAAGGTCACTGGAAGAGGTGAAGCTTGGACTGAAACTTGTTGTCTGATGGCAGTTCAGTAGGTGGAGTGTTCAGGCAGTGGGTACAGCATGTGCAAAGGCCCTGGGGTGAGAGCTCAGCTCCTCTGTGGGGCTGAGGAAGGTCAGAGAAAGTGGTGGGCTAGAGAGCTGTTGGGTGAGGCTGGGGAGGTGGGCAGGGCCTGGGGGACTGAGGTGATGACTTTGGCCTTATCCGAATGGCAACAGGAAGCCAGGCAGTGTTTTAAGCAAGAGGATGGGACCAAGTTGTGTTGTACAAGCCCCTCCGGAGGGGCTGCAATGGCAGCAAAGCGGTTTTGTGGTGGCTTGGTTTTCCCCTCCCTCCTTGCCTTCCTCCCTCCCTGTTCGACTTCCAGCCACACCAGCTGTTCTCTAAACTGGTCCAGTGAGGTCCTATTTGCCCATCAGCTCATGCAGTTCTCTCAACGTGGAATTTGTAGCATTTCTTTTCTGCCTTTCCGCCAATGAAACCAACGTTGTCTTTGCAAACCTGCAGAAATACTGACCTCCGTCGCCAAGTCCTCCCCAGGCAGCCACCCCCATGAGAGCCAACCTCCCCTCTCCCGGCTCTGGGAGCCGCTGGTTTTTGTTTCTGTTGAGCCTTTGCTCCCTCCCAGCTGTGTGACCTTCCGCCAAGTTCCCCACCTCTCAGGCCTCAGTTTCCCCACGTACTGGGCGGAGACCATGATTTCTGCCTCATTAGGAGGTTTTGAGGATTCAGAGATCTGGCCCACGTGAAAGGGCCAGAACTGGGCCCGGCACCCAGAAGAGCTGCAGAAATGGTCTCGAATGTCACCACTGGGCAGACAGCACGTTCCTGTGACATCAAGACATTTTTGGCAAGAATGTGATGTTTCGGGACTTCCGTGGTGGTGCAGTGGTTAAGAATCTGCCTGCCAATGCAGGGGACATGGGTTTGATCCCTGGCCCGGGGAAGATCCCACATGCCGTGGAGCAACTAAGCCCATGCCACAACTACTGAGCCTGAGATCTAGAGCCTGCAAGCCACAACTACTGAACCTACGTGCCACAACTACTGAAGCCCTCACGCCTAGATCCTGTGCTCCGCAACAAGAGAAGCCACCGCAATGAGAAGCCTGTGCACCGCAACGAAGAGTAGCCCCCGCTCGCTGCAACTAGAGAAAGCCCGTGCACAGCAACAAAGACCCAACACAGCCAAAAATAAATTTATTTAAAAACAAAAAAGAATATGATGTTTCAAAATAGGCGTCGTATGTTGTCATTATGAGAAAAGTCAGAACTCCATTGGACTTCCTGATCCAGTTTAACGATTAGGTTTTCTTTTCTTTACAGAGCCATCTCAGTGTTTAGAGCTGCCATGGGACCCCTGGGGCGTTATAGGGTTGTGGGTTCTTTGTGGTCATCTCGCCTGTCCCCAAATCTTACGGAGGGGCCCCTGGGCTCAGAGAGGGTGGCCTGGGGGTGGGGGCCATCTGCACCCTCAGCTCCTGGTTATCCCACCTCAGAGTAGACGAATCAGCCCCCACCTGCCTTCCTCTCGGCCTAGGGGTTTGCCGTGGCAGGGCCTGGTCTGGGGGCCGATGGCTGGCGTGAGGCTCCTGCACAGTAGCCAGTTCCCCCCCACCTCTGCCCTTCCCTGAATAGGTGTCCAGGCCCCTGGAAGGAGGACCAGTCAGTTACCCAACTGGGCGGAGCCACTGGGTGCAGGGGAGGGCATGGAGTCCCATCCCCATGGACATACCAGGTCCCAGAAGAACTGTGGCAGGTCTTGAGTCAAATGACCCCCCAGCTGACAGTGACCTCAGTGACCTCGTGGGGGCCCTGGAAGATCCTTGCTCACCCGGTGTTTATGTAACACGTGTTTCCCAACCGCCCTCAAAGTCACCCTGTGACATAAGCAAATGCGCACCTTCATCTGCCCCAGTGGCAGGAGGGATAAGTGGTCATCGGATACTTGCTATGGGCCGGGCACTGGCGTGCACTCTTCACTGAATTACACTGACCATCCAGTAAGGCAGCATTTGCTCCTGCATTTTCAAAATTGAGATACAATTCACATACCATCAAATGCATTAAAGTGTATAATTCAGTGGTTTTCAGTATATTTACAAGACTGTGCAGTCATCTAGTTCAAAAACATTTTCATCCCCCCAAAAGAAACCCCGTACCCATAAGCTACTACCCCTGTTCCCCAGATCCCCCACTCCCTGGCAACCACTAATCTACTCTCTGTCTCTGTGGAGTCACCTATTCCGGACATTGCCTATAAACGGAATCTTATGTGGCCTTTTGTCAATTTTTTTTTGGCCGCGCCGTGTGGCATATGGGATCTTAGTTCACCGACCAGGGATCAAACCCACACCCCTTGCAGTAGAAGCGTGGAGTCTTAACCACTGGACTGCCAGGGAGTCTCTATGTGGCCTTTTGTGACTAACTTCTTTCACTGAGCATGATGATTTTGAAGTTCATCCACATTATAGCATGCATCAGTACCTCATTCCTTTCTGTGGCTGAATAATATTCTATTGTATGGATAGACCACATTTTAAAATCCATTTTCTGTTGATGGGCAGTTGGGTTGCTTCAACATTCAGGCTTTTGTGAATAAATGCCGCTGTGAACAATTGTGCACAAGTTCTTGTGTGATTATATGATTTCAGTTCTCTTGGGTGTATACTCAGGAGTGGAATTGTTTGTTGTATGACATTTCTATGTTCACCATTTGAGGAAGAGACATATTTTTTCCAAAGTGGCTGCACCCTTTTCCATTCCCACCAGCAGTGCACAAGGGATCCGACTCCTCCACGTTCTCTCCAACACTTCTTATTGTCTGTCTCTGATTATAGCTGCCCTGGTGGGGGTGAAGTGGCATCTCATAGTTTTGATGTGCATTTTCCGGATTCCTAATGATATTGATCATCTTTTCAGGTACTTCTTGGCCATTTGTGTCTGGTTTGGAGAAATGTCTGTTCAAATCACTTGCCCATTTAAAACCTGGGTTGTTTTGTCTCTTTAGTACTAAGTTGTGGCACTTCAGTCTACAGAGGGGAAACTGAGTCTCAGAAAGGGGGTGTGACTGGACCAGGAACACTGGGCCCACAAGCAGATGGAGACCAGAACCTGGGTTGATCTCTGCCCCCCACCCCGCCGGCCTCTGCATCCAGCCCAGTGACCCCCTGCTCCAGTGTTGGCCTGCCCCTCAGGCCATGCCGAATCCTGTCCTTGCGTTTAAAGATGGAGGGCTCCCCAGCCGGAGGGTGGGCCGGAAAGGCAAGGAAGCAGCCGTTCTGAGGAACCAAGCCGGGCCTCTCTTCCCCTCCGAATCACGCGGACCTGCCTGACGTGGCCCGGGAAGAGGGGACAGCCCGGACCCTGTGGTCGGGGAGCCTATTTATACCGGCAGGGCCGTGTTGCAAGCCCTTCCTGCTGGCGAGAGGGACGTCACCGGGCGCTGACCTCACCAGAAACGCTGACGCATCTTCCCCTCACGCTTTGCTCGGATGGGGAGCGGGGCCTCCTCACCTTGGGGGCACTCCCCGCCCTCCTGCACATCACGGCTCCGGGTTCCCCCTGCCAGTGTCCCACCCAGCTCCGGGTTCCCCCTGCCAGTGTCCCCGCTCCCTGCTGCCCTCCAACCATGCCCTCTTCTTGCAAGCTTTTAGGGGCTGAATTGTGTCCCTCAAATTCGTGTGTTGAGGTCACAACCCCCAGCACCACAGAATGTGACTGTCTTTGGAGATAGAGCCTTGAAAGAGGTAATCGAGGTCAAATGAGGCTATTGGGTGGGCCCCACTCCAACATGACTGGTGTCATTATAAGGAGAGATCAGGACAGACATACACAGAGGGGTGACCGTGGGAAGAGACCATGAAAAGGCGGCTGTCTACAAGCCAAGGAGAGAGGCCTTAGGATGAAACCAACCCCGCCGGCACCTTGATCGCAGACTTCTAGCTCCAGGACTGTGAGAAAATACCTTTCTGTCATTTAAGCCCCCCAGTCTGTGGCATCTGGTTATGGCAGCCCAAGCAAACTAATATATAAGTTTAAAGCCTCGTGCTCAGAGCGAGGTCTTTCAGATGTGACAGCCCTAGTTTGAATGCCCCCCTCCTCTTAAAGGTTTCTACAAAGGGCAACTGAAGGAGGGGCGACCTCAACGTCTCTGGATCCTGGAGGCCTCTTTAAACCGAGGAGATCTTATGGCTTCTGGACCGAGGGGTGAAAGCACCGGGCTGTCCCACGACTGTGGAGGCCGGTCAGCAAGGAGCCCCTGAGAGGGGCACGAAGCTCTCCAGCCAGACCTGGCTCTCCTGCCTGGAGCCCGGCCCTGAGCTTCTCCGAGCTTCCGTTTCCTCGTTAAAGAGAGCTGAGGCATCCCTGCCGGCCGCTCTCCCTCCCAGGGCTGTAGCAAGATGAGATCAGGGATGTGAAATGAAGCAGGATCCCGGACTGGCCGGGGCCCCAGGAAGCCGCCTCTTGGAGGTGGGCACCGAGATGAGAAATCGAGCGGAAGTGACGTTCTTGGGAGGAGAATCCGGAACTGGGGTGGCGGATTCCACCCTCAGGGGTGGCAGAATCCGCCCTCAGGGGTGGCAACGGTGTGATGAGGACCATGCTGGGCACCAGGGAGTGGGTGGGGGTGAGGAGAAGCCTCCTGGCGGTGGGGTGCCTCTGGTTTTGCCCACTGCTAGATCCTCAACACCTGGCAAAGCGCGCGGCCAAGTGAAAGTTTGTTGACTGCATAAATGAGCGATGTGGGTGTGTCTGCAGAGGGGAGGGCTGGTGGGAACGGCCTTGGTGGTGATGATGGGTGCCGGGGTGGTGATGGGTGGGAGCGTGCCTGGCCCTCCTCCTTCTGGCCACCTTGGCTTTCCTAGTCCAGGCTCCACAGGGCCTGAGCAGCTCAGGCCTCCCTGGCAGCCCCCAGGGGCCCCACCCTGGCTCCTCAGCCTTTGACATCCTCCTCCCCACCGAGCTCCTCAGGGTGCAGGCCAAGGACCCTCGTCCAGGTCTGCTGGATGTGCTGGGGCTGCCAGGCATGGCATGCAGGCCGGGGCCAGCCCCTCCACCCCCTCATCTGCCCTCTCCTAGGCCTCAGTTTATCCTGCGCTGAAGCAGCAGGTTGGCTCGGGAGGCGCTGTCTCTGGCCCCTTCATTCATCTGTGAGAAGCAGAGGACTGACTCAAGATCACTATCTTTCAGAGAAAGTGAAACCTGGTCCCCAACGGTCGCCGCAGCAACTCCCCATCTCCTCCGGCCCCCCACCCCACCTCCCGACAGCTAGTACTTAGAATCAGACTTTCATCTTTCCTTTTGCCTTCAAAGGGTGTTTGCCTTGTATGTCCATGACTGCAGCAGCCCTGTGAGGTGGCTGGGAAATACTTTTCGAATCCTCATTTTACGGTGGGTGGGTGGGGCTCTGAGGCCCAGAGAGGTTAAGCGACTTGCCTTGGATCACACAGCATGTCAGTTGGCTTGAACCCTAATCTCCTGTTTCTCTTGCCTCAAGTGCCTGGTTCTCCCTAGAGGGCCCTGTCTATAGAAAAAGAGCCTGGCTGTGGGCAATGGGCCTGGGATGGGGAAGGCTGGTTATGTGAGGGGTGCCTGGTGGAGGAAAGGAGATGGCTGAGAGCCCCACTGGAGGATGCAGGTCCTGGGGCCAGAACCACAATCTCGGGGCTGCCAGCCTGGGTCTGGCTCTGTGCCCAGAGCCCGGTGGTTTCCGCTCACAGATGTCCCAACAGCCCTGGCAGGAGGGCGGGAAGGGCACTCAAGAAGGAAGATGTCTCGCTCCCTTCAGCCCCAAACCACAGAGGCCTGTGAGGCCGATGGCTCCTGGGCTGGGACTGGGCTGTGCGCCCTCCAGGAGCCCAGCTGGTGGACTCTCCCCTCCACCCTGGGCACAGCCCCCTGCAGCGAGCATGGACCCCCTTGCTCCCTGCTCACCCCAGGAAGGCTGAGGCTGCGGTTTGCATCATCCTTGGGCGTGGGGCTGACCTCGAAGAACGAATTCGAAGAAAACAGGAGGAGGAGCAGGCATGCCACCGCACCCAGCGCCCATTGGCCGCCTGTGGAAACTTTGGTTTTTGGGGTCATGTTCCCAGAAGGCCTGCCCTCCCCCCTCCCCCTCCCCACCCACCTCACGAGGTGTTGGCCAATCCTCCCGGCGGGCATAAAGTGGCTGCCAGCCCGCAGGGCTCCAAGCCTGGAGGTGTCACCCCCGGCAGGCGCAGGCCAGAGCTCGGTCACCCAGCATGCGGGCACAGTGTATGCGGAGGACGCTGCTCAGTAAGTACTTCCTTCCTCCCCACCAGCACCTGCTTGCTGTGCTCATGGGTGCCAGCGGGGAGCAGGGGCACCCTCTGTCCTCCAGGAATAGGGGAGGCCAGGCGCCGGGCAGAGGATGCTGAGAAGGGGAGAGAGCCAGGGGGTCAGGCAAAGAGAGGGATCCACTGAGAACAGAGCATCTTCACAGGGTAGAGAAGGATATTACCAGAGGGCTTCCACGGGGAGGGTGATGTAGAGTCAACTCTGGGAGCAAGGGAGTGAAGGAAGGGGATCACTGCGGGAGAAGCCAGGGAAGCAGGTGGGAGGTGGGAGATGTGCTGGGGCAGAGGAGGAAGCCGCAGAAGCTGAGCAGCATCATGGTGTGATGTCTGGAAGGGCTGTGGAGCCTCCTTCTTGCCCCGATTTGGAGGCTCTGGGATGAATGGACACTGTCAGCCGGGCCTGGGGGCCCTGGAGCCCACACAGTCACACAGCGCACATAGCCACACCCACAGGATGACATGCACACAGAGTCACGTGACGTCATCTGGAACCCTCAATCTCACCAATCTGGGAACCCCCACGTGCAGCCCGGGGCCCCTGCCCTGGATGGGACACAACGGTTGTGTGTGGCCAGCTGTTTCCTCGAGCCTCGCACAGATCTAGACGCACACCCATGCAGGCACCCTAGTCCCACGTGCGCTGTGCCCACACCAGCCCCCCTGCCCGAGCCCAGCAGCAGGTACCTGGGGGCCGGCGAGGGCTGCCTGGTAGTCATTGTGCCTAGGCGCCTGGCCCCTTGGCCTCCCCAGCAGCATCTTCCCCAAGGGGCCACAGTTCTTAGGAAGGGAAGGTGGTGTCACTGCCTTCCGGGCCATTGCGCCACAGGCCCTTCCGACCACGTGGCTGCCAGGGCCTTGTGGGTGGGTGGGGGGAAGCAGGGGAGTGGTAATTATACCCGCCCCCCAGAATGTTCTGGCTCACAGCATCTCTGGTGGGCCTGACAAAAGTGGCCACTTACGGAGAGAGGAGGGAGGCCTGAGAGATGGGGTCACGGGCTGGCCTTGGGTGACCTGAGCAAGTCCTTCTCCTTTGGAGCCTTGGTTTTCCTGTCAGTCAAATGGGGGCATGGACGAGATGGTCTCACGTATCCTTTCCAGATGGAAACTTTGGGTGGAAAGGCAGCCTCTCCTGGTTCTGCAGACATAGAGCAAGGTGTCTAGCTGTCCTGGGCTGCAAAATCCTCCAGAGCGCACCTGCGTGGGGGGGTGGGGTCTGTTACAGCAGGTTCAGGGCCTGCAGCAGTGGTCACCCCTTAGCCCAGAGGACTTGCAGGGAGCAGCCCCACCTGGGCCACCCCAGGTCAGCTCCTGAGTTTGGCAGGCTTGACTCTAGCCAGGCCCCACCACCTCTTCTCAAAGTCTTACTTGGTGAATTGCAACCACTGTTTTGGGTGTTGGGCAGTGACTCGCTGGGAAGGTGGTGGAGGCCCCAGCAGGTAGCCCCGTGCATGCACCGTGCCCAGCCCCGCCCCCAATGGCAAAAAGCTGGGGATGATGGGCTGTGCCCTCTGAGGCCCGCTTGAGTGACCTCCTCTCTGAAAGGCACCCACCTGTGGCTTCCTCACTGAGGCAGGTGACATGTCCCCTCTCTGCCCCAGGTGTGATCCTCGGACTCCTGTTCCTGAGCATGACGGCCACAAGCAAGTGCTTGGGCAAGTACCATGAACTCCTCCTGCAGCTCCGGCGTCAGGCGGACCTTATGCAGGACACCAGCACGCTCCTGGACCCCTATGTGAGTGACCGGCCCCTGGGGGCATCTGAGTCTCAGAGAACTGTGGGGTTAGGGCAGCAGTGAGTCCCAGAGAGGACAGGCCCAAACCCTACTCAATCTGAGGCTGGGGGGAAAACGAGTCTCCGTGTTATTCCTGGGCCACGGTGAACATCCCAGGCCTAACCCTGAGATGCCAAGTAGGCAGTGCAGCTCCCCCAGCTTAGTGGGCCTGGAGTGTGAACCCCAACTCCATTGCCTCATTCGTCCATTTGCCCCATGTGCTCATTGCACACCTACCACAGGCCTTGTTCTAGGCACTGGGATGTAGCAGTGAACAGTCCCACCCTCCTGAGCTCATGTCACCTCCCGTCACCTCCCCAATGACACACCTCATGCCACAATCACCACCTGTGTGGTCACTCCTCCAGCTCCCTGGCATACCTCTAACCTCACCTGCAGTGATCCAGGAGTCCTCGCCCCTCTTCGGCCTCAGTTTCTGGATCTGTACAATGGGAGGATTGGAAAAGGGGGGTACATGAGGTCCAGTGGTTCAAGGCTGAGCAGAGCAGGTTCATATGTGTGTGTGTGTGTGTGTGTGTGTGTGTGTGTGTGTGTGTGTATGTGTGTGGTGGGGGCTCCAGCTCTCACCCCTGCATTGTCCTTTCCCCACAGATCCGCATCCAAGGCCTGGACACGCCAGGACTGAAGGAGCACTGCAGGGAGCGCCCCGGGGCTTTCCCCAGCGAGGACGCCCTGCGGGGGCTCAGCAGACAGGGCTTCCTGCAGACCCTCAATGCCACGCTGGGCCTCGTCCTGCACAGACTGACTGCTTTGTATCAGGACCTCCCTGAAGCCCAGCAGTTGGTGGGACTGAACATCCGCGGGTTCAGGAGTAACATCCATTGCATGTCCCAGCTGCTGCGCAGCTCCTCAGAGGCAGAGACACCTGAGCCCACTCAGCCAGGCCCCGGGCCCACGCCGCCGCCCACGCCGCCCTCAGACGCCTTCCAGCACAAGTTGAAGAGCTGCAGGTTCCTGCACGGCTACCACCGCTTCATGCACTCTGTGGGGCAGGTCCTCCAGGAGTGGGGGGAGAGCCGGAGCCGGAGCCGGAGCCGGAGACACAGCCCCTGCCGGGCCCCTGGAGACACAGCCCTCGCCAGGCCCTGCAGAGGGGGGGCCCGCAGGACGTGGCCCTTCCGGAGGGACAGGAGACTCATGCCGAGGGGACAGCTTCCCCGGTAGCCTTAGGGTGAAAGGTCAGCAGGTACTCTGCAGGATGGCGCAGCCCCAGGGCCTGCCATCCTGCTCCTCTCTGTTCCCCGCCTCTCAGAAGTGCACTTTAAGGGGTGGGAGCCATGCAGCCCCTCTACCTCCTCTGGGCTGGGCTAGGGACATAGGGTCAGGCTGTTGAGCCCCCCAGCCCTGAGTTCCTCAGTCTGGTGGGGTGGCCAGGTCAGGTCCACACGGGGCCAACTTTCCATTGATTCAGGGGTCTGATGACACAGGATGACTCATGGCCAGACTGGCTGCCACCCCCTGCTCTGCTGCCCGGAGGCCTGCCGGACTGTCCCTCTCATGACTTGCAGGGCCGTTGCCCCCATACTTCCTCCTTTCCCTAGTGGCCTGGTTCCAAGGCGGGGAGGTCAGGGCCTGAGCTGGCCTCCTATGCCTCATCACGTCTCGGGCCAGACCCCTGGATGTCTGGATGACCTCACTTTAGGCAGCTGTGATGGGGCAGAGTGCACTAGAAAGAGCACTGATTTGGGGGGGTCCAAGGTTGGTCCCTAACTTGCTGTGTGGCCTCAGCAAGGCCGCTTTACCTCTCTGTACCTCAGTTTTCTCTTTGTGATTCGAAGGGCTTGGGGGCCATGTAAAGCCCTCTCTGCCTGTCAGTTGCTGGGACTCTGTGACATAGGGTGGATATCAAATTCTCTCCATACATGGGGATACGCAGTACAGATGGCCACTGGGCACAGACTGAGTTCTCTGGAAGAGACCTCCTAGCTAGCACCTGGAAGCGCCTGGTCTTGGGTCCTGGGTGCTGGCTGCTCCCCCTGGTGGTACATCATGGTATTTTCTTATGCTGAAACCATTGCCCTCCTGGAGGGGGTCCCAGAAGCTGCTGGGCCAATTCCTTGGAGGGACATGACTAATTTATAGATTTTTTAAATCAGTTTTTATCTGTTTCCTATTTATAAGGCTTATTTATAATGTGTATTTAATGTTAATATTGTGCCAACATATATTTAAAACTTGCCTGGTTTCTAAAGCCCCTGTTTCTCTCTGCTGCCTTGTGGGACAGGATCTGGGGGAGCCTCTTGGCGGGGGGTCCCTATGTGGTAAGGCCACAAGCATCCACCACCTGGGGCCTGGGCTGGGGGGTCCTTGCTCTATCCAGGAAGGGAAGTCGCACACCCCAGTCAGCTGGGGGCTCTGACTGTGGGGCATCTTAAACACAGACAAGGTGTTTGTTGTTTCTGAATGGGTCTCTCTTGAGAAGCTGGGGACCAGGGGTGTTGGGGTTTGGGAGCCAGAGGGGAGGGAGGAAGGATGGAGTGTATGGGTTGCTCTGGGCCCTTGTGGGTGTCTGGCTGGGGGTATGTGTGCTGATGTGTGTTGTGTGAAACAGACAAGATAATAATAGATCCTGCCTCACATGTGGCCTGTAACCTGGTAGGTGCTTGAAACTGCTTCCTGAAGGGCCCCAGGGTGGATAGGAATTCCACCTGGCTCTCTCCGGATGCTCAGGGCCCCGCCTCGGAAGGATCATCTATAGGCTGATGACATGCTGAGGCAGCAGCTACAAAGGAAGGGCTCACAGAAGCCGATGAACGTGACCTGGATCAGTCCCATTTCTGGTGGGAACAGGACTT
Organism: Lagenorhynchus albirostris; assembly: GCF_949774975.1. NCBI lineage: Eukaryota > Metazoa > Chordata > Mammalia > Artiodactyla > Delphinidae > Lagenorhynchus > Lagenorhynchus albirostris. The sequence continues at coordinate 65,546,762 of NC_083108.1, forward strand.
AACATGGGGTGGAAGAGAGCCCTGTGTGGGACTCCCCGCAATAGATATAACCCACTTTGCAGATGAGAAGACAGAGGCTCAGAGAGTTTGAGTCCTCAGAGCAAATTTACTGGGGGCGGGCACATTTTAAATTCAGGCCCGTTAGATGCCAGGGCAGGAGCATCCTCCTGTCACCTTTCAGCCTCTGTAACTCTGCTGACAATTTCACGTGTCCCCGGGGGCACGGAGCTCCCAAGTGTGGGGGCAGACAGACAACAGACAAGCAAAAGAACCAACAGCAGCATCTGAGGTTGCAGTGTGAGCTTGAGCTTGGCAAAAACAAAGCGGTGATGTAATAGAGAGTGAGAGTCAGGTGACATGGGTTGTCAGTGTGGTGCCTGGAAGAGGTGATGTCTACTCTGAGGACTGAATGACGCACAGGAGAAGGGGTGGAGCCTGTAGGTGGCAGGAAGAGCTAGGGCAAAGGCTCCGAGCATTCAAGGATGAGGATATAGTGAGTGAGAGCATTGCTGATTTATCAAAAAGGCCCAGAGAGGGGAAGCATCTTGCTCAATGTCACGGAGCGAGTTAGTGCAGTGCTGGGGCTAGAACTCCAGGTCTCTTACTCCCAACCAACAAGCGCCCAATATATTCCAGGCTGTTTACCAAGCACTTAGTAAGGGTCTCTACTGCCCCCCAATGGGCTCTCTCTTGCTCTCGGGCTCCTGCCACACCAGCCACTTTGGGGATCCCAATATGCCCAGGGTACCCTCCCACCACAAGGTCTCTGCCTGTGCTCTTCTCTCTGTCTGCAATGCTGTGCTCTGGTTTTTGGTTAGTGCATCCTCGGCTATTCTTACCCCCATCCGTGTTCTGGGTCTAACAACTTGGTTATTTTTTTCCTCAAAACTGTCGCGTGGGGGGCCTCTCTTGGTTTGCTTTGCCGTCTGCCTCCCCCGCTAGCCTGGACTCTCCAAGGATGGAGACCAACCACATCTGCCTTGCTCTGCTCTCAGCACAGTACCTGGCACCCAGCAGGAGCTCAGTGAGGAGCAGGGCAGGGAGCCTGGCCTAGACAGGCGCTACCCACGTGTGGCCAAGGGCAGGGTCTGGCCTCTGCTCTTTTCTGCTGCACCCCCAGCATGGGGGTGGGGGACTTTCCTCGGGCTGGGCTGCTGGGAATCTCTGGGTGGGAGGTGGCAGACACCGAAAGCCAGGCACCCTCAGGTTCCCAGAGCAGAAGGGGAGTTGGCACTAAGGCAGCATGTGGTTGCCCACGGAGAGGATAGAAGTTGGTCTGCGGAGGAAGAGCTGGGAAGCCCAGGGTAGTTGTTCTTCACCCCTGCCTGGGCCCCCTGCCAGCCTCTAGAGAGGTGGCTAAGCCCCGGGAGAGGCGTCTGGGGCTGCTTTGAACTGGAGCTGCACCCCCCCCCCAGCAGGAAGCAGATCAGGGAGCCCCAGACTCTGGGGTGGGGTTCTTGGGGGTCCTATCAGTGAGGACTTGTCAATTCCACGCTGTCTTCTGATGAGACCACAGCTGCAGGTGCCATCTCCAGCCTGGGCCCAGATCCACAGACCCAGCTGCCAGAGCATCTGCTGGGTGCCCTGTGGGTGCCTCAAGGCTGAACTCAGCCCCAAGCCCACACCTTTCTGCTTCCTAATCGCCCCCACTGAAGTTCCAGAACCCCAGCGCACCTCCCTCAACCTCCCTTAGCCTCAACCTCTTCTCTCCCCATTGATCCTGTGATTTCTCCAACACCCTATCCCTGGCACGTGCCTCCTTCTCTTCCCACCGCCAACCAGGTCCTGACTCCCTGGACACATCTCACTGTCATGTCTTCTGCCCACAAACCTTCGATGACTCCCTCCCATCCTGCTGCCCGAGGCATCGATTCCAAACTCCTCAGCACAGCCAGCCAGGGCCCTGCTCTCAGGCCCACCCAACTTTGCCAGCTCATCTCTGCATTTGCTACATGCTCAGCTGGCCCCCAACACATCCAGGCATCCTGACCTCCCAGTGCCTGCATTTCCCCCTCCCCCTCCTCCCGCCCTCCCAGGCCCCTCCTCCTTAACTCCTCATCGAGTGGCTGGCGGGGCTTCCCTGGGGCTTTGGGCAGGGCAGCTTGCAGGGGTCGTTTCTGGTGTCTGCACCTGGAGTCAGAATGAGCCCTCTTGGATCGTCCCCCCCCCCCACCTACTACAGCGACAACTGCTGTGAGATCAGGGTTCCCATGACCATCCGGCAAGAGGGGTAGCGGGGGAGGGGTTCTAATAATGCTTTTGTGCCACAGTGTGAAGCTGATCCCCCACAAGGCATGCTTTTCCCAGAGTGGCGATGCCCTGTGAGCCTGCAAATAGCATATGCTCCCCCAAGTGGCTCATGTGAAGGGACAAAGCAGCCGCAGGCCATGGGCGAGCTGGTACAGGGTCAGGGAGATAAGGAGTCCTCGGGCAACCCTGCTGCTGGAATCGACCACAAGCTGGGTTTTCTTTTCTTTCTCAAGTTTTTCAGGGTGACAGTCACAGCCCCTCAGTCAACCCTGAACATGACACACACGGATGGAAAGTTTCCTGGGACGGGGGGGCCCTCCAGGGAAACTGCAGGAAAAAAGGCAAGGATGGGGTGCCAGCACTTATAGTCTGTCTAAAGAACAAACTCCCGGCTTGCAAACGGCAGATCTGGGTCTCTGGCCTCCAAAGCCTCAGTGCCTTCGCTGCCCGCCAGTTCTGATGTGATTTGAACGCTCTCTCTCTCAAGGGACAGGAAAGTACTTGGGAGTTCAGCAAAATGACTTCAAACCCCAGCCCCGTGGCCCGTGTAACCTCCGGGCTGAGCCTCGGCTTCCCTGTCTGCACAACAGACTCAGTTAATTGGCCACCTCCCAGGCCAGAGCAGAGATTTTCTGGGAAACAATGCAACGCAGGGTCTGTTGGCGCTGCCGTCATAAGCTGTCACAGAACAGGTGCCCGAGCCACGTCCTCTTTATTTTCTCTCCCTCATTTTCCCTTTTCCTTGTTGGTTTCTTTCTTCACAGCTCTTCTGTCTTTGTTCCTGTCCCCCCTTCTCACCGCTACCACCCACACCAGGCCTGGGACCCGGAGTGCCCACAGAACCCCTTTTCCATGCTGAGGAAAGGGTCACAGTCCACGGTCAGAGTGGGGAGGCCCTGGGCTCAGCCAACCCCGCTCCCTGCTTCCTGGGGCGTCCCCGAGGGCTGGGCTCCACTGACTCGGGGAGGGGCGAAGGTCTCTGAGGGAGGGGGTTGGGCAGGTGGGGCCCCAGAGCCCGTGGAGGAGGGCGGACCAGATGGGCCAGGTGGCTCCCGGGTTCTGAGGTGGGTGCCAGGGCAAGGAGTGGTGGCTTGAGGGGCACCGTGTCCGGGGGGTTGGCTGCAGCCCTGTGACTCTTCCAGGGATGGGGACAAGGGGACATGGCCCTGGTGCACACGGCCCGTGGCAGGTCTGAGTCAAAACACCTAAGGCCGACCCCGGCCGGTCATGTGGAGGGCTGCCCAGTCATCGCCTTATGCCGGCCTGGATCACCCTGGCGGGCTGGGCGCGGCCAAGTCAGCCGTGAGTCAGGCCCCGGCGGCCTCGCCACGCAGCACAGGGCAGGGGCCGCCGGGCCCAAGGACGACCCCTCCCCACCCCTGGCCCTGCTTCTCCCCTCAACCAGCCTGAAGACCCTGCCCCACCTGTGTCAGGTGCAGTCTGGCCAGGGACCTGGGCTTCCCGGCCCCTGTTGCCCCCAACCCTTCAGCCAGGGGGTGGGGTGGAAGTGGGGGGAGCCTCGGGGCTACTCGGCCCTGGACGGGAAGTCAAGTCGGGGGCGGGGTAAGGAGCTGTCTCCAGAGAAGATTCAGCAGGAGAGAGAAGCAGAGGAGCCTGGCCCAACGTCGATGGTGCCCCACTGAAGACCCAGCAAGCACCCCGCCAGACCCTGGAGGGTCCGGTGCGGCACAGACCACGGTAGGCTTCCCCGAATTTATCCTCAGCACAGGCAAACATCACCTTTCCCTCATGTGTCGGGGGCACCTGATGGCCCACCCGGCTCTCCAGGCCTCAGTCTCCCCGACCGCGTAATGGGCATGGTAAGATGTGCCCTGCACATCTCTCTGAGCCTGTGGAGGTAGAGTTCAGACCAGATGTGAAAGTGTCATGTGGACACCTGAGGGGTTAAAGATCATGGCAGGTTTAGAGGGCAGAGGAGAGAGTACTGGATGGGGAGGCCGGAGTCCTGGCTTTGCCATCCCGAAGGGGTCACCCCTGGGGGTCTTGATTCCTGGATTCCCAAGGGGCCCTCAAGTTCCCTTTTCCCCAGAGCAGTGGAGGGTTCTGAGTTCTTGGCAGCCTAGCTTTCCCTGGGATGGAGACCTGGCAGGTAGAGGGTCCCTGTCCCCCCAGAAGGGGCTGTGGTGGGTCACAGGGTGGCCCCCGCCTGCCTCTGCTTTCGGGAAAAGAGAGTGAGTCTTTGCTAAAGTGAAGTCTCTCAAGGGAGGCTCTGGGGTGTGTGGTCGGTCAAGGTCATGACCCCTACGCTTTTGACCTTGACCCAGAGAGGACTCGACCTCTCTGTGCTTTGCTTACTCTGTAAGATGGGCTTAACTGTGGGGGCACCAGCTCATGGGACCATGCAGGGAGAAAGGAGAAATGTAAGTAAAGTCTTCACAGAGTTTGGCACCGGGGGGCAGAGGGGCAGGCGGCACCTTGGCATAAATAACCTGAGAAGGGGTTGGACCCCAATCTTGCCATCAGCAGTTCCCCAGGACTGGGGAGAGGCTCCTGGGAGGGCAGGGACATTGTCCCCAGAACCTGTCCTGGGTGGGGATTAGGTGGTCCTGGGGCTTGAGGGGGGTGGGAAGGGACAGAAGTCCCCCTCCTCCCCCTCCTCTCCCTCCTACCCCCCCCACCCCCGCCCCTCCTCCCAGAGCTCCCACTGGATGGAGGCACGCAGCCCCCACCCCAGGCCCGCTGCATGAGGTCTCTGGCTCCCCCTTGTGGCCAGTCCTCAATGCACACCCCCCACCCCCACCCCCACCCCGCCGCCAGGTGCTCAGCAGGGCAGAGGCCCCTCCAGGACCCCTCTGCTGGCCTCCTTCCCTGCCCTGGCTGACGGCCTCGGCCTACCCTCCATTCCGAGCCCCAGGCATCTACCCCAACTTCCTCAATCCCCAAATCCTGCCCTGCCCAGCCCTAAGGGAGGCACTGACCCAGTCAGGTGGACCCAGGGCTGGAGGTGCCCCTGCCACGGTGCCTGCTGCCCACTGGTCAGTGGGGGGCGCTGCAGCCCGCGGCTTGGGGCTAAGCTCAGTGGCTGAGTGCTGGCGAGCGCTGAGCCGCGAGCCCCGGACCTGGCCCTCACCCCCGTTGCGTCCAGCGCTCCAGGGTGCCTGGGAGGCTTTCTCTATCCTCTACAACCCCATCCCGTAGTTTACACCTCAAAGAGCCTTTCTGGATCCTTGGAGACGGATGGCCTTCTCTAGGCTGGTTTTACAGACGGGAAAACCGAGACTCCTAAAAGGTTCTTTCTGGAATCCCCACTGCTAATCAGGACTAAAACCTGGGATTCTTGACTCCTTGTCTGGGAACCTGAGGGAGGCACGCAGCCCACATGTTGTTGGGGATGTGCCATTAATCTGTGGCCTTGGAAAAGTCACTTCCCCTCTCTGGGCCCCACCTGTGAAGTTTTAACAGCTAAGATAATAATACTATCAGTCACTCAGGCATGTCTTCTGTGCTGCAGGGTTTCCCAGAGGGTGATGCTAACCTCTCAGGTTGACAACATTGTGTCGCATTTTATACTCTTGGAACTGGGGTCTGAGCAATGAGGTCACATGTCTGAGGCCGTGAGTGGCAGAGCTAGGACTGCCCTTGAGGCCTGGCTGATTGAAGAGACCACCAGCCCCACACCCCTGACACCCCCCTCATTATTTCTGACCTTTTCCCTTTGCAAGTGGGGACATGGAGGTGGCAGAGGCCAGGGTGGTCTTTAAGTTTCCCAGGCTAACACCACTTTAGGAGGTAGGTGGGCTCTTGGAGGGGAGCCTAAGGGTCAGGAACTACAGGCCACTGTCCTCCCTCTATGTGAGGGTCTCCTGCTGCCAGCCTGCTGACCAGAGTGGACTCTGGGGAGACCACAGCCACTGAGGGGCTTGCGGGACTCCAGCTCTCTAGACAGTCCACTGTGATCCTGGGGCGGGCGTGGTCCCACCCAGAAGGGGAGGAAGCGGAAACGGGGTCCAGGGGTGGGGCAGGGGTGGAGGAAGCCAGGCTGGGCAGGAGATCAGAGCGGGATTGTGTCATGGAGTCCTGCAGCTGATAAGCAGCTGAGCGGCCGGCCCAGGCAGAAGGAGGGGATCCTGGGGTTGACTCATCCTGGGGACCCCCCTGGCCCCCTGCTGCCAGTGAGCCCTGGACCACACTTGGCCTCCTGGCTCCAGTTTGAGGGAGGCTGTGGGGTCGTGGGCTGGAGAGCTCGCTCCATCGCACCCTGTGTGACCTTAGGCAAATCGTTCAACTTTCTGAGCCTCAGTTTCCATGTCTGTAAAACCAGGATTAAAGTGTCTCCCGTGGGGATGGGTGTTAGGACCAGAGATAACAGGGGACTCTCGTGAGTGCTTTGCTTGCTTTGGGGGATGCAGGCAGGAGAGAAGCTCATAAGGCCTTTGGGGTCAGTGATGGGCCAGCTACGTGCCACAGAAAGCATGGGAAGCAGGGCTGGAGTGGCTCAAGGGTGCAGGGTAGTGGGGACGGGTGTCATACCCAGGTTACCTGGAGGACAGAGGGGGCAGCCTGGCCCTCTCCTCTTGGCTCCCCCCAGCTCCTCCCCTACCTGGTCTTGTCCCTCCCTGACTTCAGGGAGCTCATCTTTTCTTCTCTTCCCAGGAGGAGGACGGTCCAACCTCAGCCGGGCCTCAACCCCTCTATCCTCCCTGCCCATTGGGACTGGGCTACTCTACTCTTTCCATCTTATCATCAGGCCTGAGGCTCACATCACCTCCCACCCACCATCCTCAGAACGGTTTCCTCAGTCCGTGCTGGCGCTGAAGGACGGTTTGGGGAGAGGGCCTGGCTGCTTCCCTGACATCAGCTCTGGGGTCGGGTCAGGGTGGCCCCAGTGAGCTTGTCTGGGGAGGGGACGCCAGTCCCCACCTCAGGGCCAGCCGGTTTCAGGCTGAGTGGGTCCGCGGGGCTGCTTCCTGTTCTGTTTATTGCCTCTGAGTTCAGGAAATCACTGAGTGAAACATCCTCCCCCCTCCCCCCACCAACCCGGAGATTATTTAATAGGAGCCGGGCTGTGGTCTCTCTCTTTTGGAAAATCCAGTGGGAGAAGGAAGCTGTCAGCTCAGCTCTGACATCAGCTTAGTCCCTGAGCCAAGAGTCAGGGTGGCCAGGGCAGGGGGGCGGCGCTGGGGCGGGGTGGGGAGGAAACCAGCTGCTGGTGGCCCCCGTGACGTGAGGCTGCCACAGAGTTCCCAGGGGCGGGGGCTGGAGGGTGAGGAGCAGGGATTGTTGGAGACACACTCGGGGGCGCGCACGCGCACACACACACACACAGGGTCACGCCTCCCCACACGTGTCCAGAGACCCCTGGCACGCAGACTCACATCCACTGGTACAGGATCCAGGCACACGGTCACACACACACTCACACAATCACACAGGGGGCTCACAAAGTCAGCCAGAGGTGTGTCCACCCCGACTCCCTCCCAGCCACACACACTCACGCACACATACACGCACACATGGCCAGACACAGCCCAACACAGACACACAGCCACACAAACGGCCTCACCACACACGCACACACATGCAAATGCCCACTCGGCGGAGAGACAGACCCAAGGGGAGCCCGGCGGGCACTCCCAGAAATGGGCTGGGCCTCTGGGCCACGGGCTACCCTGGAGCGGGGACTGCAGCCGCGTCCCCCTCCCGCTGCCCGAGTGAGGATGAAGAGCTCGGTGGCAGAGTGAGGAAGGCCTGTGACTATTCCGGGCCCCACCCGGGCAGGGCCGGGCGGGGTGGGGAGCCCGGGGATCTGAGGCTGCGGAAGGGAGTGGATGGTGAGAGGCCAGGCCGTGGGAGGGCCTTTGTCCTGGCATCGGGTGATGCCAGGCCTCCACCCCCGACCGTGAGCACCTGCCCAGCCCCACCCTGCCCGCAGCACCTCCTGCCACTCCTGGGCTGCAAGGGATGGCAGCCGAGGAGCAGTCAGGAGCCCCACGCTGCCAGCTGCCGAGTGACCTCGGGCAAGTCACTCCTCAGCCCCTCAGGGCCTGGTTTTCATCACTGATACCAGTGGCTTACAAACGTTTCTGACTGAGACCCACAGTTAGAAACACATTGCACCTTGCAACCAGAGGGTGATGCACACGCTGACACATCCAGACGACGGAAACAAAATTCCGCCGAGCGGCGCTTGCCCTCGCTCTGGGCAATGCTGGGTGATTTTGCGATTCTATTTTCTTTTAAAAGTGCTGGCGGCAACCCTCTAAATTTAATCCATGATCCACTAAGAGGCAGAGACTTACAGTGTGAAAATATCGCTCTTTACCTCTGCCTGCGATGGTCTCAAGCTAGTTCAAGATTCAGAGAGAGCCTGGGGGAGGTCAAAGTGCTTGCAGAGGCTAAAATGCCAGATCCATTAAGGGCTGATGCCTGAACCATCAGGGAGGAGAGACACCCATTCTAAAGATGGAGACGTTGAGGACAGAGCCTGCAGTGGAATCAGGCCCCATGCAACTTGGCATGGACCTCGGAGGCAGGCCTCTGACCCCACTGATGATCGGAGCCCTGTAGGCTGCTGCTTCCCTTGCAATTTCTATCAGAATTGAAGAAAAAATATGCAGTCACTCTGATTCACCTCCAGGGGTGTGATTCCTGACGCAGAACCAGTCAGGAAATGTCGGGGTGATGCCGGGGACAGTTGGCAGGAGGCCAGACTGGCTTCTGGCTCCCACTTGGCCCTGAGGGTGTGTAGCTGGTCTCTGCCAGAGATTTGATGGGGTGAGGGTGAGAAGGGCAGACTATAGGCCCAAAGCTGGACCTCAAGAGCCTCAAAGACAGCTGGAAGGGAAGTGTTGCTTATTCCCAAGGTGGGAAGAATTGCTTATTCCCCTGCAGAGGCTCTGAGAGGTTGCCTGTTCCCCCAGGACCCACGCCACACTCTGTCTACTGAGAGGACCCAGGAGCCCTCCTTGTCCTAACTCTCAGATCACGGGTGGAGCATGGACCCCTGGACCCAGGCCCAACCCAAGCCCCTGATTCAGGCTGGGGCTTGAGCCCCTCCTGTGGCCACCCCAACCTCTGGTTAGAATGGCTGCCACGTGGCAGGCACTGTGTGTTTCCCACTTAACATCTTCATGACAGCCCCATGAGCCCGGCGCTACCGCATCCCCACTCTCAGTGGGCTCAGAGAGAGGAAGCCAGTTGCCCCAGGTCACAGGTGTGGGCAGGAATCAAACCCATGTTTGCCTGGCTGTAAGACACACCCTTACTCATGGGTACTACCACCCTAGCCCCAAAGGGACCAAAGGTGACTTGCAAAGCCGAGCCAGCGGTCACAGGAAAGTACATGAGAGCATATAGATGGTGGAGGTGGGCAGCCCTGCAGGTGTAGTTACATCCTCCTTTCTCAAGTGCTGAATAATGAGGTGTTTTTGCCTTTTTGGACAGGATACCCAACTGCCAGGGCTGTGCCAGGAATTCCTGAGCTTCTCCTGTCTCCTCTGGCTGTCCCTCACCAACTCTGGTCCTGGGCCACTCCCTCTGGCCCCCAACTTCCTCCCCTGGGCCCATCTGACTCCGCTGTGCTCATTTCCCAGGTGGGAGCGTCAAGGCGAGGAGCGGGGCCTGAGCTGATGTCTGAGAGCAGCTGCTGGTTGAGTTTTCAGAGAACTGAGATCTTAGATGGGGACAGGGAAGAGGGATGGGGAGGGAGGAGGGGGGCCGGCCTGGGCAATGGGGGTTGCCCAGAGCACTCAGTTTCTGGGTCACTAGCCTTGGGGAATTCCCCGATGCCCAGAGAGCTGCTTACCTGGTGAGTAACTGCTCCTGGCTGCCCACACAGGATGCCTGGCTGTGAGGGTACCTCCCTGCCACCCCCTGCCAATGGCCACTGCCATGTTACCCTCTCCCCTGAGTGCCCCGGGGCCCAGGAAAGAGACAGACAGGCAGGCAGGGGCTGTCCCCCACCTCCACAACTCCCCCCAGGGCTCCGCAGGGGGCGGCTGGTGATTCAAGCCCCTCTGAGCTGAACTATGTCTCCTTCCTTCTCAGATGGGCCTTGGGGGTGAATCAGCTCCTGGGGGCGGTAAGGCTGGGTCAGCCACTGTCTTCAGCTCAAGCCTGGGGTGCGGTTGGTCACGGGCCAGGATAGGACATAGGGAGAGAGAGCCCACCGCCGTGCCAGCCCCCCCAGCAACCCATCTGATCTTCCTGGGGCACCCCAGAAGCTGGAGGCTCGAGGGTGTTTTGTTTCCATTATCCATCAGGAGAGAATGAACAGGCCCCTCTCCTGCCCAGCTTTCCCCCTTTAGCCCTGGATTATGCCCAACTTTCCTCATCTGTAAAATGGGGACAAGAACCCCTACTCCTCCACGGTGAGGAGGATCAATGCTGACGAGCAGAGGGTTGGCTGGGCTCCCAGAACTGCGCTGAGCCTGAGCCCTCACAGCAAACCCACAGCACAGGTGTCATTATTCCCATTTTATAGATGAGAAAACTGAGGCCAGGATGTGGTCACTTCCTCAAAGTCACCCAGCTCATAACTGGCAGACCCAAACCTCTAACCCGGCTTTGACTGAGGCTGAAGTCCATGCTTCCAACCAGCAGACTTTACTCCTCTCGCCATGAGAGACTTGGCACAGACAGCTTTTGGAAACTAAAATGCTTTTAGAAAATACTTAGCATCTGCTCTGATGTAACCCTGAGCCAGGTGCTGTCAAGAGTACAAATGAGGATCAGACCCCAACCAAGCCCTCAAAGAGGGAGGAATGAGACTTGTTCCCACTTGAAAGGAGAGTGGGCAGGACTGGGCAGACTCAGCTAACCTGGGCTGTGGGAGGAAGGGGAGGCTTCCCGGAAGAAGCGGCCTGAATGCAGCTCACCACCCCTTGCTCCCATCGCAGCATGAGGTGCTGCTGGCATTAGCTGTGGCCTTCAAGCCAGAGGCCAGGGCTCCAGGCCTCATTCTCTTGTTAACTCTCTGTGCTGCCCTGGGCAAGTGTCTTTACCTCTCTGAGCCTCAGCTTCCCCACCTGACATTCTAAGAGAGACTTGTGGATGGTGAGTGAGAATCAGAAGGAAAGGAGGGGCTGAATGGCCACATGCGCCAAAGTGAGTGGGAGAGAAAGAGCCCTCAGGGGCCCTGGGGAGGCCCCAGGCCGGCCCTGGACTCGCTTCCTGGAGATGAGCAGGTGGATGGTACAGCCGCCTGGAGGAGCACCCCCACCCCCGGCCTGGCCGCCCCCCCCAGACTAAGGGTGCCCTATGTGGGCCCCAGCTGTCCCCCTCACCCTGAGGCCGGTCAAATCCCCAGCAGGCCCAGTGTGCAGAAGCAGGACAGGCTGGGGATGAAGTCACAGCTGGAAGGGGCCGGGCTGGGGCTGCCACTCCAGGGTGGGGCCTGGGGTCACGACCCTGGGAGCAGGCAGCCAAGAAGGGAGGATGCCTTCCGTGAGGAAGCTGGGGAAAACACACACACACACATAGCAGCGTAGAGAGGGAAGGAAGAAAACAAACTCCAGGAGACCAAAGCTGGCCTGGAGCGCCGCCTGGGCGGCCGATTCCCGGGGACCGAGGCCACGTTGCAGGCGGCTCACGGGTCCGCAGCTCCGAGACCCTGCCCAGCCTGCCCCCGAGAGGCCCGGTGCAGGTGGTGGCTGGACATGGACAGGAGAGGGAGGCTGGGCCTGGGGTGCCGAGGGGCCCAGAACACTTGGGGAGCACAGACCAAGTCAGGTACCGTGAGAGGGGAAACTGAGGCAGGGGAGGGGGCCAGTCAGGGCGAGGGTGAAGTATCTTCTAGACTCCGCCCCACTTCCTGTTTCCTGTGGGGTGGGGCTGAGATTACATGGCGTTTGGGGGCATTTTCTAGGGCTGAGGAGGGGTCTGGGCAGCCAGAGGACAGTGCAAGGCCTGGCAAGTCCACTGGGAGTGATGCAGGGGAGGAACCGTGGCAGGAGGGCAGTGGGACGAGGAGGCGGCCTCCAGGAGAATCAGGGCACCCAGTGAGACACTTGGGCGGGGGAACAGGGGATCCATAGATGGGGCCTCTGTGGGGCCCTGGTCAAATGGATTTGGGGTCCACATCAGAAGAGTCAGGATGAGGCAGATGACAGGGGTCCGGGAGATGTGGGGGTGGGGTTTGGAGGCTGATCCAGAGTTCATGCTCCCCACGTGCTCAGGCCCTCCTGCAGGAGAGATTGGGCCTGGGGGATTATGGGAGGGAGGTGAGCTGGGATGTCCTGAGGTGTGGGGCTGCCTGAGACAGGCTGGGGTGGCTGGACCTCCTAGGGGCATACACAGACCCCAGAGCAGGTGCATGAGAGGGGCGAGTGCCAGCTGGGGCCTTCCATGGCCCCCAAGGAAGACACAAGGTGTGGAGCGGCCGGGAGGAGGAAGGAAAGCCAGTGTGGGCTCTACCAGCCTCCTCCCTGCTGGGAAGCGCCCGCTGGGATGGGCAGTTTTATCGCCCCACAGCCGAGGCCAAGCTGGGAGAGCCGGGAGGAAGCAGCCTGGAGAGGGCAGGGCATGCGTGGGGGGGAGGGGGCACGGCGGCAGCAGGAGGGCTCGTCCTGGCACGGAGGAATGAACGAATGCTGGGCAGGTCCTCCGGGATGTGGCAAGAGGCAGGAGCTGGGGGCATGGAGGAGGGCTGAGGGGGTGGGCAGAGGGAATCAGGGGCCAGGGAAAGGCTGCAGGGCTCCCTGGCCTTGGAGAAGCAACTCTCCTGCCTCGTTCTCTGGTTGGGGTCAGGTGGGAGGGCTGCAGCGGGGGCGCCCGTGGCAACTTGTGGGACCACATAGCCCCAGATGTGTCTGACCAGCACTCCCCCATCTCTTTTGTTTTGTTTTGAATGCTTTTTGCCAGGGAGGAGTTGCTGTGCTCATTTTGCCCTAGTCCTCACCATTCCTTCCTGCCCCTCCTTACTCATTTATGAATCTACCTGGCCACGATAGACACCAGTATTTGTGACCCTGCCTAAGAGACTCCAGAAGCACCTTTTGGGGGCCATAATCATTCTCTGATGCTGAGCCCCAGGGCCCTCCAAGACATTTTCTGTTCTCCTCAGCCATCCCTCTGCGTCCTGAGGAGGAAACCTGGCTCCAACTGGCTCAGCCTCCTTAAGTCTCTGCTCCAAATGTCCTTTCAAAATGGAAATGCTGGACCACTCTCCCCTGAAGGGTGCAAAGAGTTTTAGGTAAACGCCAGAAACATCACATCTTCCCAGAATCTCCTCCCCAGGCTCTCCCCAAAGAAGGGAGTCACAGCAACCCCTCACCTCCCATCTTCCCAGCCCCCTCCTCAGCCCCACAGGTACCTGTGGTCATCAATGCAGGCTTGTTGATGGCAGTCAGGAGGCCTGACCTTGTGGGACCCTGGACAACCTGTCCCCGCGGGAGCCCCACTTTGCATAGTGGCAGCGGGCAGGTTGGAGGAGGCCACCTCTGCGGTGGCTTCCAGCGCCCACGTTCAGTTTCGCTTTTTTACCGTCTAAAGTCCACACCAGGGCCCCAGCCCCTCTTCCTGGAGCCTCCTTGTCAGCCAAGCCCCAGCCTGCCTCCTCCCCACTGACCCCCAAACCCCCTGACCAGGGGGCCACAGGTGGCAGCCTCCGTCTGCTTGCCTAGTTTCAAGCCACCTCCCCAAACCCAGGTGAGTCAGGGCTGTCTGGGGTACCCACTGCCCAGGGACGCCGATGACTCGGGGACCCTCCTCCCCCTCCCCATCTTCAAACAACTCCCAGGGCAAGCCACGCAGGAAAACCGCAGGGTGTTTTGTTGAAGAGTTCATTATAATTTTATCAATCAAATTCTTAGAAGAGGGAAAAAGTCTGCTCTCGCCACCCTCCCCCCTCACTGCCCCCCCTTCACTCTCACTTTCTTCCATTCATAATTTCCTATGATGCACCTCAAACAACTTCCTGGACGGGGATCCCTGCTAAATATAGCTGTTTCTCTCTCTGTCTTACAACACAGGCTCCAGTATATAAATCGGGCAAATTCCCCATTTGAGCATGAACCTCTGAAAACTGCAGGCATCTAAGGTCTCCTCCAAGGCCCTCTGGAGTCCAGCCCATAATGAAGGTCTTGGCGGCAGGTAAATCCACCCGCCCCGCGCCGGCTTCCGCGCCCCGCCACGGGCGCAGCGGCAACTTGGGGCACTTGGCGATCGTGAGCGGGACACCCACTCGCCGCAGACACACGGACACTTGGGGCGCCCGCGCAGCCCGCCGGGCCGCCGGAGGCGCTGGGTGGCGGCCGGGAGCGAGAGCAGGCACATGGTCCCGGCACCGCGCGCCCAGCCCGCCCTGGGGCCCGCAGGTTGGCGGGCAAGGGAGGGTGCGCCGCAGCCTTCCTCCTCCTCCTCCTCCTCCTCCTCCTCCTCCTCCTCTCCTCCTCCTCCTCCTCCTCGCTCCGCCGGCTCTCCTGCTGCTCTTCCAGCTCAGCTTTCTCCGGGACTCACCCTCCCTCTTTCTTTTTCTTTCTTTCTTTCTGTCTTTCCGCTTTCTCTTTTCCAACCGCGTCCCGGGCTGCTCCCTGGGAGGGGCGCCGGCCTCTGAGCAGCTTGCAAACTCCGGCCCGGGACGGGAGCAGGTGCCGCCTCCATCTGCTAGTGTCTGGAAAGCTGTGGTCTGTGCTAGGTGAGCCTGGGGTGTGGGGGCCCCCCAGCCATCGGGGGCCTCAGCGCTGCCGGGGGATGCTGGGAGGCACAGGGGACCCAGAGGTGAACTTGAGGCTGCCACTGTCCCAGGAGGGGAACCGGCTCCTGCGCGCCACCCTTTACCCCAACCTCATCGGTTCTCCAGCCTCACAGGTCCACCGACCCCAGCCCTTGATGCTTGGGTCACCTGGAAAGCAAGGGGGGTGGGGGGAGGCGGAAAGTAGGCGCCCTGGGCGGGGAGGGGCGATCCTGGACAGGCCCGGACAGCTCTCAGCTCTCCTGTCACCTTTCACTTTCCTTCCTCCCCCGCCCACCTGGCTGCGTGCGACATTTTCCCTTTTTTCTTTCCTGGTTGCACCATTCCTTTGCCCTCCCGAAGGCTCTGGGGGACTGAGGGACCCCAGGATTCTCCTTGTCCTAACCCACAACCTGGAGCAAGGACCAGTAGACAGAGTGGGAGGGCATGGAGGCCAGGAGGAGTACAGAGTGGGATAGGAAGTTTTGAAGAATGACTTGGGAATGGAGTGGGGAGGGGCAGAACTGCAGAATTGGGGTGGAGTTGAGGGTCCTAGATAGGGTAGTGGCCACATTTGGAGAAGGATAACCACAGAATTAGGGGACAAAGGGCCCAGTGAGCCAAAATCATGTGACAGGTTTGGGAGATGAGGGTCAGCAGAATCCCCCCCCCTCCCCGTGGTCCCCTAAGGAGCCCACTCTGGGAGATTGAAGTGTGAAATAACACTTAGGAATCTGGACCATCCTGGGAGGTGGGGAGGTAGGGGCTGCTCTTTTCCTTGAGACCTGCTGGGGCTGGGGCGTGGTACCCTCCAGCCAGAGGCCAGGATGGTGTCACCCTGGACCCAGCTTCCAACTGGTAGAAACAGCTCACGTCCTGCCCCTTGCTCCTGTCAGGAGACAGCAGGGAGTGATCGATGGGAGTGAAGCAGAGACAGAGGGTTAGAGCTCTGGAGAAAGGGGGACAGAGAAGCAGATTTGGTGACATCGTGAAAGTAAGAAAACAGCCATGCTGGGCGAAGAGAGAGCTGGAGGCTGAGAGGGGACACTGGTGTCCCTGAGGGAGACGAGGCGCATCCTCTACCATGAGACCCCTTGCCCACCCCCCCACCTCCCTGCTCATGGCTCCCTCCTGCCTGTTCCCAGGAGTTGTGCCCCTGCTGCTGGTTCTGCACTGGAAACACGGAGCGGGGAGCCCCCTTCCCATCACCCCTGTCAACGCCACCTGTGCCACACGCCACCCATGTCACAGCAACCTCATGAACCAGATCAAGAACCAGCTGGCGCAGCTCAACAGCAGCGCCAAAGCCCTCTTTATTCTCTATGTAAGTCTCCCCCCAGGGTACCAAGGAAGGAGGGAGGGAGGGGCTGGGCTTTGCTGCAGGGACCTGGGCTGGCGGGGCTGGTCAGGGAAGGGAAGGGAGGGAGACTGGTCCCACCACACCCAGACTCCCTCAGCTTCCTCCCCACCCCCTGGCCCAGGCTCCGCCACTTGCCTAGGGTGCCCAGTTAGATAGGGGCAGAGCTGCCTGGAGAAGGGGGTGCCTGGCACTTCTAGCCTTGAGATTCTTCCACCTTGTGGAGGGAGAGGCCGATGAGAGACAGAGAAGGAGGCGGTGAGGTGGACGGCAGGGTGCTGTTGGGAGAGACGGCGGGTTGTGGTTGACGGGGGTGCAGAGCCACCCAGGAAGAGGGTGAGTGCAGTGGGTGAAAGGGCAAGTGTGTGTGGTGCACACGTTGGAGGTGAGACTCGGGGTTTTCCTTTCTGTCCCCATGTGGTCCTGATGATTGTGATGAGGAGGATAATTCCTTGCATGGTATAGGCCTGGATGCTTTACCAAGGGAATCCACACCACAATTACTTCAGGCTCTCAGGACAGTCCCGAGATGCCTACAGGGCAAGGGATTAGGTCCTCATGCCACTGTGTTTGGGGTGTGGGGACTGAAGCCCAAGAGCTGACCCAGAGGCTTGGTGGCAGGGCTGGAACATCCATCCCTGACTCCCATGTCACCTCCCCTCCGCCCCTCTGCTCCTCAGTACACGGCCCAGGGGGAGCCATTCCCCAACAACCTGGACAAGCTGTGCAGCCCCAATGTGACCGACTTCCCGCCCTTCCACGCCAATGGCACGGAGAGGGCCCGGCTGGTGGAGCTGTACCGCATCATCGCGTACCTGGGCGCCTCCCTGGGCAACATCACGCGGGACCAGAAGGTCCTCAATCCCAGCGCCCACAGCCTGCACAGCAAGCTGAACGCCACGGCGGATGTCATGCGGGGCCTCCTCAGCAACGTGCTCTGCCGCCTGTGCAGCAAGTACCACGTGGCCCACGTGGACGTGGCCTACGGCCCAGACACCTCAGGCAAGGACGTCTTCCAGAAGAAGAAGCTCGGCTGTCAGCTCCTGGGGAAGTATAAGCAGGTCATCGCTGTGGTGGCCCAGGCCTTCTAGACGGGAGGTCTCATAGCGCACAGTGACCTGAGATCTTAGACTTAGGTGGCTCTCAAACTGTGGTCGGGGCCCAGAGCAGTGCCCAAGCCAAGTGGGGGCTGCTCGCAGACCCCGAGGGGTTCCTGGCCAGTCTATTCCCCTCCAGGGTGGGCTGTGATGAAGCCAAGCAGAGCCAAAACTCCCAGAGGGAGAACCTATACATGGCGCCAACTAGAAAAAGGCGCCCCTTCTTCTGGGATACTGCAGCCAGGCACCCGGTGTCAGGCTGGATTTCGGCCCCTTCTCGTCCCCTCAGCCAGGGTCTTCATGAGCAAACCACACAAGTTGCCTCCAGTGACCCTGACCATGGGGCAAGACAGCAGGGGTCGGGGGCATTGCCTGGCCCCCAGCAGAATGACAACTATCAGTGCCTTCGCTGCCCCTTCGGTAGACCTTGAAAGGTCTGGTTGGAACTCAGGCAGCCCAGAGGGGCTGGGATCCTGAAGGATCCTTGGCCCCTACAAGTATGGTGAGTGGAAGGCTAGAAAGGGAACTCTGGTTTGAGATGCTGCCTTGTCTTGGGTGTGATTGGAGAGCTCAGGCCTAGGACTGTCAGGTGGAAGGTTCCAGAAGGAGGTCACTGGCCTTCAGCCTCCTGGGGAGGCAGAGAGGCCACCTTCAGGCCTGGGAAGGAAGAGAGGCCCTTGAAAATCTCGATGGGCTCTTCTTCCTTGAGCCCGCAGTCTGTCCTGCTGTCCCGGTGGCTGGGGTCTGGTGGCTGGACCTGGAGGCGGGGTGTGGGGAGGTGGACGGGTTGTAAAGTCAGGTGAGGGGGTTCTGAGGGGACCCAGAGTCTTGTGGGCAAGGGTCTGTAAGGGAGGGGTGGATGCAGTAGTTCAGAGTGGCAGCTCACATCTGAGGCCCACGGAGGCCCCGTGAGGTCACACAAAGGTACTTGAGGGGCACCAGAGGCCATCGCTGGACCCCGGAGCAAGGGGACAGCAGAAGTTGAGGTCAGGGTCTCAGGAAGCCTGAGATCCAAGGGTGCTGTGTGTCTGACCCAGCATGATTGTCTATTTATTTTGATGCCCTATTTATATTAACTTATTGGTGCTTTAAATAGCAAAGTTAATTCCCCTTTCCCTGTTCCCTCTCCAGCAGAAATAATATGATGGCTCCTTCTGCAGGGGCCGGGGCCAGGCCTTAGCAGGGCCTGGTCTGGAAGTCGAAGATGTTACAAGTGGGATAAGCCTTATGGGTGAGGCTCATAGAAGGGTCAGGAGCTGAGAGAACTGGTCAGTCTGGGAGGGGACGGGGGACCCGGCTCCAACCCCCACCCTAACGGTAACTGGCTCTGGGGCTATCGGGACCCTGGCTGCAAGGCAGGCTGGGCCAGTTTGTGGAGTGGCCAAGGGGCCTTTTCCCAGGGCCACCATGTTGCTTGGCTCCAAGGGGCCCATTCAACACTGTGTTGTCCGGCGCCCCCTGGAATTGTGCTGTTGGAGGCAACATTCACCATAGAGATGGCACCCCTGGAGCAGTGGGCAAGGCAGCCCTGGTGGCCCACCTGCTGCTGTTTCCTTGTCCTCAAGCTGCCTCTAGACTAGCAGTCTGGGGGCCCTGGAACAGTCCTGACCAGCACCCAGCGGGGAAGTGCCTTCTCGGGTGGCCTGAACACCCACAGAGGGCGAGAGGACCTGGCTGGACCTCAGGAAGCTGGACGGCCCAGGGAGGAGGCCCCTGCTCTGGAGAGGAGGACGAGGAGGCCCTGGGATGCAGACCAGGAAGCTGTGGTCCCTCCTGCCCCACCTCCCCCCACACCCCCACCCATGTCTGGGCTCCCAGGCAGGGAACCTGATCCTTTCCTTTGTGCTGGGGCCAGGCTAGTGGAGAAACGCCCTCCAGTCTGGGAGCAGGGGAGGAGGGCCCAGAGCTGGGGCAGCTGCTAAGAGCAGGGTTCTGGCGTCTTCTCAAACCCTGAGCGGGCAGCGAGCCTAGCCGTTCAGCCAGCACGATTTTGGTGCTTTGCACTCACTTTGCACCCCTCTGCCTCCTCCGAGCACTTTACCCGTGTCCATCGGAGGGCAGGTGGGCAAGGCAGCAGGCAGGCCCTGAGGCCTGGGGTCGGGGGCTGGAGGTGGGAGTTGTCCGTCCCGTTGGCAAGACTGTTTTGTGGCGGGTGGTGGAGGAGACCACAATGGTTACATGTTTTCCAACACTGTCTTAACTGAGGGTTAAGACACTGAGGGTCACGCTCAGCCTTGTCCAGGATCTCAGCCTGCTGTCCCCCATCGCTCTGCTCCTTCAGTGAACGTGGCTTGGAAGGCTTGGAGCCGGCTGGTCCCCCTTCATCTCATCATTCCGTGGACGCAGACTCCCCGTGCCAGGCCCATCTGGGCAGCCTCTGAGGCTCGGGGACCAAGCGATTCTCCTCCCCCAGGCGTAGCCCCGGCTCTGCCCCTCACCCTCATCCTCAGTGCTCTTTGTAGAACCTGTCTGGCAGATGGGCACCCACTTTGCACAGCATCTCTGAATTTTGGAGCCTTTGTGTGGAAAAAAGCTTTGCAGGGCAGGAAGCTGTCCACTTCCTCCTTTATCTGGTTTTGACCCACACCTGCATCCTGGGTCACGGCCCCAGCCCGAGGAGGAGGGAGAGGCCGGCAGGAGAGGAGGGGTTAGGACAGTCCTTTTGCAGTTTATCGAAAGAGGGGTATTGGGGACCTTATTTATTTAAAAAATTTTTAAATGAGAAAGCACCACTATTTATTTGTCTCTCCTCCCCCTCATCCTTCTCCCCCTCTCCTTGTCCCCTCCTTGGGGATGTCTCCCCGATAGAAGCAGTCCAGCTCTGCCTCGCTGGCTCTCCAGGAAAGACATAGTGTGTGGGGCTGGAGGCCACAGCCAAGTGAGAGGTTAATTTCCCTTCAGATGGTACAGATGTTCTTACTTCCGGATTGCCACCCCCTCCACACCCCCGCCTGTCCCTTACCCACACCCAGTACCTGGGCGTCACTCCCATCCACACTGCTAGCTCTGTGCATCCTTCCGTGTTTCCCTCCTTCCTTTCTACTGGAAAGGACTTGGCCTTGGGGGACAAATTCCTATTGATGAATGTACCCTGTGGGAATGTTTCATACTGACAGATTATTTTTATTTATTCAATGTCATATTTAAAATATTTATTTTTTATACTGAAGGAATACTTTTTTAAAAAGAAAAAAAGAGAAATTAATAAAGAATCTACTCTTGGCAAGCTTTCCAGATTGTATTCATGTGGGGAGACGGGGCTGGAGGGGCTGGGACCATCTCTGTCCTGGACGCCCAGCTGGGTGGGGCTCTGCCAGGCCAGGGGCGGGTGGGTGGGAAGATGGGGTGCTTCCACCGGGCAAGGGTGCCGGCATGGGTGAGGGCGGGGTGGGCAGAACGCTGGCACGGGCAGGACAAGGTGGGTGGGGCTCCAGATCATGGGGTGCCACCAGGAGGTCCTGTTCGGAATCACGCAGGACACTGGGGCCAAAACCAGGGCTTCTGTTGGGCTCTTCTGGGCCTGAGGAGCTCTCCCACTGCAGACACTGCTGTCCCTGTTCCTGCCTCACATCTGGGGACCCCCTTTCCCTGCAACCTTCTTCCCAGCCTCCTGGGACCCCCTTCCTTGGAGAACAAGAGAGTTTGGAACCGGATGGTCACAGACGCAGCGACTCTGGAGCAGCCCCCAGTCTCTCCCGGTGCTTTGCTGGGGTCCAGGGCTCCCCCAGCTGAGATTCCTTTAGGGATGTGGGCAGTTTTCTGAGAGCCACCTACGTGCTCTTTCGTGAATGTTTGTGTCAGGTCGTGTGTAGGTTTCCAAAGGTGCGAGGATAGAGTTCATGCCTCTGGAAGCTCCAAGGCGAGTGGGACAGTGAGTGAACGTGTGTGTGTGTGTGTGTGTGTGTGTGTGTGTGTGTGTGTGTGTGTGTGTGTGTGTGTGTGTGTGTGTGTGTGTGTGTGTGTGTGTGTGTGTGTGTGTGTGTGTGTGTGTGTGTGTGTGTGTGTGTGTGTGTGATGGAAGAGGCACAGAGGAGGTGCTGAGCCAAGGCGGAGAGAGCGCTCACTGCCTGGTGTCAGCAGGGCGCTCAGGCCGAGGTCCTCTGCTTTCTCTGCCAAGAAGGGCCTTGACTCACAGCAACACTGGCCTCACCTGGGGGTGATCAGGAAGGTGGCATCACTGCCTCTTATTAAAGGGCAGATTTCAATTCAGCAAGTCTTGGGTAGGGAGGGAGCAGATCCTTGCTGAATTGAAATCTGCCGTTTAATAAGATCGCAGGTGATCCGAGTGCACGTTAAAGCCCAAGAAAGGCCACTCTGCCCTCCTTCCACCTCTCCTCCTGAGTCGACCAAGACGCCAAGTGTAAGTCACCAAGGGCTGCAGGGCGGGCAGCTGCCTGGGAGGGAGAGGCCGGCGGCTTCTGGGGGCCCCCAAACCCACAGCTGTTTCAGACTTTTTCTCCTGAAGCTCCTGGCAGGGAGGGGGCAGGCTAGCTGAATTCCCTCTCCAGGCCACACTCCCAGCGTCCCCCACTTCTCTTTCTCTCGTGGGAGACAAGGTTGAAGCTTTTCAAAAGAAACCTTTGCTAGAAAACTAGAGGAAAACAAAGCAAACACCAAAGCTCAGACAGGAGGGAAGTACAGGGATATCAGATCCTAAATGTCATCCTGGGGGTGCTGGCTGGGCTGCCCGGCCCTCGGGGTCTTCCCTCACCTCTGTGGGGAGTTCTCACCCCAAGAGAGGGCAGGTGTTTTGTTCTCTGCCCTGCTGTGGCCAGAGAAAACACAGGGTGGTTAATTGGTCATTGAGTGATCCTCCGGCAGGAGGTGAAACAGTCGGTGGGTGGGAGGAAAGGAGGCCGCCACTCTGCTGGGAAGGCTGTGCCCTTGAGGCCTGGGTCCTCGCCGTGCTGCCACATGCAGTCCTGTGACCCTCCAGAGTGAACTCAGCTCTCTTATCTGTGAAACTGCAAGAGGAATCGGTGATGAATGCCATCCTATCTACTTCACGAGGCTGCCGAAAGGCACCCGACAGCAGGGAACTCGAGACGCTGTGTGAATTGGCATGGCCGGCCCATCAGTAGGTAGAGATGGAGAAAAGAGAACCCAGTGCCTCAGACCCCAGAGCCGTCTCTGCAGGAGAAGGGGGGTCCTCTCCCCCAGTGAGTGCAGGAGGGAGGAGCTGACAGCTCTGAGTCCAAGGCTGGGGGGCTAGGCTGACGAGGAAGAGAGGGAGCAGGGCGGACAAACTTTCAGTGAATTGCTCCTCCGACGGTATCCTGAGTCGCGGGCCTGGAGGAGTCCAGCCCAGAGAGGAGCCAGGGGCAGCCCAGGTACCCAACTGAGCCCTCTCCCATCCTGGCTCTCGGGAGGTCAACAGGACAGGAGAGACACTCCCTCCCCCTTACCAAGAAGCCAATTGTCAACAGCTATCCCGCTAGAGGCACAATCCCACGGGCTCTGTAATGACCCTGCACTTTACAGTTTACAAAGCATTTTCTCACCCATCGGGAGATCCTCCCAACCATTCTGAGCTGGGACTAGAGTACTAGTCCATTTTACAGATGAGGAAACTGAGGCCCCAGGAGGCTAAGGGACTCTCCTGACATCCATCACTCAGCTTGTTGAGAGAGGCTCCTTATATTTGTTCATCCTTACATTCATCATCTGTCCACTTACCTTGTCAAGACTCTACGAGCCAGGCTTCAGACCCAAGCAGCTCAAGGGTCAGCAGTGGAAGAAAGAATTTCCCAGGTCACCTCTGCCCTAGATTCAGACTAGGCAGAAGGAGAATTATATTATCATGCTAAACAACCACATTTTCAGCAATAAAATTAACATCGTAATGGAAACACTATATATTTATTTCCTTATTTATAGTCCTCTTTGTCCTAAACAGCATGCAAAGCATCTTGCAACAGAAGGCACGTTATAAAAATACTGATAAAATAAAGAGAATCAACATCGGAGAAGACAGAGACAGAGTGAGAAAACTAAGACCACAGAGAGAAAGAAAATAAATGTTTCAGATCACGAGGGGCCACATAATTATCATGGCTGAGCTTCAGAGTTGGCTCTGAGATTCCTGGCAGCTAAAGGAAAAAGGGAAATGTGATCTATTAAGCAAAAAAAGGAGGAGGCTTTCTAGAGCCTCAGGGAAAACACAGCCTGTCCTGGGACTGGGTTCTGAAGGGGATTCCTCCCTTGAGACCCACGGGGGTAGTGGGTGATGTGATGGGTCCTACTGCAGTGAGTGAATTCCTAGGGGCTGTTTCTGCAGCGGTCTTTGCAAAAGCTAATGCTTAGCATCCAATGCAGCCCAATGACAGGAATTCTACAAGAGCCCAGGACAACGCAGTTACAGACTGGGGCTCTGGGCCAACCCAAGAGTGGACTTCTGAGTCCTGAGGTTGAAGCAGGGGCTGAATATGCCTCAGAAGCACCCCCATCCCCAGAATTTTGAAAAACCTTTTTATGGATGTATAATATGCCTATAAAATGGACATCAGATGACTTCCTCCCTCCTGGAAGATTCTGTGAGGCTGGAGTGATGCCGGGTGGTGCATGAGGAGAGGGGTGGGAAGGATGCACCGTGATGCAGGCAGGGGTTTGGGGGTCGGTGGGCCTTGAGTCTCTGTCCTCACCTCACTCCAAGGCCACTCCGGTCCCCTGGGGCCCCTGGCTTCAGCGTCCAGGACACTTTCCGTGCCCCCTCCTGCCTGAGCAGAGCCCAGCTTGAATCTGTCCCTTCGACTTGGGGGAAGCACTGCCCTGCCGTGGCCTCACTTCAGGGGCCAGATATTTCAATTATGAGGACGCGGTCAAGCCTGCTCAGTCCAGCCTCAATGACGGCGGTGAGGAGAGGGTATCTCTGGGGGGAGTGGTGGGCGGCGTGCAGAGGGAGCCGCAGACGGGAGAGGGGATGGGAGGCTGAGTGGGGTTTAGGGAGCAGACAGGCCTTCTCCGCTGGCTGAGAACAAAACCACCGGCTGGGAGGAAAATATGTGTGAGGCATTTTTGTAATTCCAAGAGGCTCAGTCCAGCTCCTGCCCAGATGGTCAATGAATCAAAGCCGGGAAGGGCTCTACCTGTCAGCAGGCTTTCTCCTGGCCCTGCTCACCAAGGCCCCACCTCTCCGACCCCAGCAGGCCAGCTGGAACCCTCCCAGTTTCCCAGAAGGACGGCTCTTTGAAGAGTGTGTCACAGGCAAAGACCAGATGCGGGCAGCCCATGGGCAGAAGTCTTGGCATCCTCCTCTGCCTGCTCTGCTCCCCCACCTTGGAGAGGGGCATAGCCTGCATCGCCCGCTACAGTGGGTTGAATGGTGGCCCCAAGAAGATATATCCGTGTCCTAATCCCTGGAACCTGTGTGATGGTGTCCATATTTGGAAAAAAGAATCTTTGCAGATGTCATTAAGGATCTTGAGGTGAGATCATCCTGGACTTTTCAAGTGAGCCCTAAATGCAAGGACAAGTGTCCTTATAAGAGGCCCACAGAGGAAAGAAGAGGAGATGGTCACATGAAGGCAGAGGCAGAAATTGCAAGGATGCAGCCACACGCCAAGGAATGCCTGGGGCCACTAGAAGAGGAAGGGAGAATCCTCCCCTGGAGCCTTCCGAGGGAGTTCGGGCTTGCCAACCCCTTGATTTAGGACTTCCAGCCTCCAGATCTGTGAGAGAATAAATTGCTGTTTTAAGCCACCCAGTTTGTGGGAATGTGTTACAGCTGCCCTAGGACACTAACACATCTGTCTATCCCCTTGAAGGAGCCCTGCATTTTCATTTTGCAATCACATTGCTGGCCTTGCCCAACTTCACCTTCTCGGCTGGCCTCCCCAGTGCCTCCTGACCTCTGGCCATGTGGCTTGGTGGTCTGTTAAATGTCTCATCTTTTCACCGTTCCACATGTTTGCTCTGGCTCTTGCCTTTTGTCTAGAATGCTCTTCCTCCTTGGTTACATGGGAAATTCTTTGTGGTCCTTCCAGGCCCAGCTCAAATGTCACCCCTTCCATGAAGTCTTCCTTGACTCCTTCAGTTTGACTGTCCTAAGTCCATTTTAGCTCCAATTGTATTTTTGCACAGGGCTCTAGAATTTGCCAAGCTTTTCGTTTATATGATCATGTTTCACAAGGATAATGATACCTGCTGTTTTTTGTGCACCTACGATGCACAGAGCATGTACTAGGTAATAGAAATAATAGCTTCCATGTACTGAAGGCCTATGCCAGGCACTTCACCAGGTTACACTATGTAAAGTGAGTGGAGTACAGACCGCCCGTGTCCACAGCCCTGGGAGCTAAGAAGTACAGAATCTTGGCCCTACCTTGGAGAGGCCCAAATGGAATCTGCATTTCAGTGTGATTCTCAGGGGATTCTGTTCATTCGAGTCTGAGAAGGGCTGACCTACAGCACCCAGCACAGGGACAGGGCTCTGACACCCTGGGTTTGAATCCTGGCTCAGTCCTTTGCAGCTGGGGGAGCTCAGGCAAGTTTCTTCCACTCTCTGGGCCTCATTTTCCCATTTCCCATTTTCCCTCATCTTCCCTCATTTTCCCATATTCCCTCCCCTGTCATGTGACTCTCCTACAGCCTTTGAGAGAAGTAGATGCCATAATGCCCGGCACATAGGGTAGGTGGCTTAGGTAGCATCTGAATATCCAAGTCCTAGCTGCCTCCGTCTACCCTGCCCACAAGGGCCATCTGTTCTTGATTCATTTTGAGAACTTTTGAAAGCCCCTCGCCATGATGACCCTGCTAAGGGAAACCTCAGACCTCCTAGAGGCAGCAGAGGAGGTATTGGGATGCAAGGGGGCCTTTCCATCTTCCCCACTCCCACCCCTGGCCTGGGCTGGGGACCCCAATACCCCCGACTCAGTCCAGCCTGCCACATCCTCTAGTTACCACCCCTCACCCCAGGGACCCCCGGGGAGGTCCTGCTACCCAGCAGCAGTGAACCCCCAAGGGAAGCGCTGGAGGAGGGGTAGCCGGGCGTGAGGTCAGCCCCAGCATCAGCCCCTCTCACTTTCCCTGGAGGAGGCCGCTGTGCGGGTTCCAGCCCTGGGGGAGGTCTGTCCCCGCTCCAGGGCCAGACCACAGGCAGCCACGCTGGGCTGCTGCCAGGCTGGGGGGAGGTGTTCTCAGCCCCCAAGCTCCTCTCTGTCTGGCCCTCAGGACCCCTCCCCGACCCCAGATCCAAGCAACCACCAAGGGCTCTTCCAAGCAGGTGAGGTCATTCTCTCCACCAGACCAGCCTGATGCAAAGAAGTCAGCCACCCGCGTGGCAGGATTCCCACACCCCAAGTCCCTGGTCCAAATCTTCTCCCCCAGCAGCAGCCCTGGCCCCCCCATTCCCTCCACTTCATTCCCTCCAAGGGGTCCTCAGGAGTTGGCCCCAAACACCTGTTGGGGAAACAGACCCCCTGACCACCCTCCAGAGTCTGCGTGGGTCCATGAAGACAGGCCCAGAGTGGGTGGGCCTTTGAACAAGCTGGGGGCGCAGACAGGTGCCAGAACCCCTGGCTCCAGGCATCGTTCTCTGCCTCCGGAACTCAGGCCGCACTGACTAAGTTTATTCTGTGCTCACAGCTTTTATCACAGCTTGGCCAAGACAAAGTCTTTCTTCCGCTTTTTAGGGTTTCCCAATCGTACCGCTCGGGATGCCCAGAATGTTTTTGCCAAAGGCCTGGGGAGGTTCGTGGGCCTCTGGAGGGTGGGTGAGTACAGGATCCCCCAGGAGACCTTTGAGGAGGTTCAAATCTCAGTCAAAAGAGGTAGATCTCAGCTCGGGTGATTTTGTCCCAACTCACACCTCCCCTGGCCCCGGGACATCTGACAACATCTGGAGACATTGCTGGCTGCCACATAGAACTAGTGGATGTGCTCCTTACTGGCATCCAGTGGGTAGAGGCCAGGGGTGCTGCTAAACATCCTGGAAACCACAGGACAGCCCCCCTTGCAAAGAATCATCGGCCCAAATGTCTATGGTGTGGAGGCTAAGCCCAGGTCAAAACGAATCCATCAGTCAACCCATCTTCTCTCAGCATCTAATCTGCTCCCAGAAGATGCAGCCCCCCGAAACTGACTGGATCCGCAGCTTCAGGCCTTGTGTGTGAGCACATGCATATACACACACGTGCACACACACAGGAAGTAATCCGAGAGGTCAACAACAATGCAAGTTCACACACAGACGTGGTAGGCAGCTGTTGGAAAGCTCAGAGGATGGGGAGACAGGAAGCCTACATCCTGGTTCTGGGCAGGCATCCCCATTACTGTGCCCTGGACCTCTCACTTTACCTCTCTGAGCCTCAGTTTTTGCATCATGGAGATTGGTTTAGGAGAGCACAGGCTTGCAGCCAGACTGCCCTGGGATTGGACCCTGGCTCTGGCCCTCACCAGCTATGGGAACCTGGGCTCCTTACTTCCCTCTCTGAGTCCCCATTTCCTTGTATGTAAAATGGGGCCCCCATGTCCTACCTCACAGGGCTGCTGGGAAGATGAAAGGAGATAGTACACAGAAGGTGCCCAGCCCAGTGCCACCACCTGGCAGGCGTTGTATAATGGCGCTCTTCCCTGACACTTCCGAGGTTCACACCAACACAGAGTCTCCACCAGGGTTGGCACACAACGACCCACCAGCTTAGGGTTGCAGATGAATCCAGGACGCTACCATTCAAATTTAACTGGATGTCTGGTATTTTTAGGTGCTAAATCTGGTCCGCTGTCTGCTTTTGTAAATAAAGCTTTATTGCCACACAGCCTTGCCTGTTCATTGACACATTGTCTCGGTCTGCTTTTTGTGCTACAATAGAGTCAGTATCCAACAGAGACCTTATGGTCTGCAAAGCCTAAAATAGTTAGTATCTGACCCTTTACAGAAAAAGTTTGCTGAGCCCCGGGCTAAGTTGGGAAATGATTGCCTCAGGGCTGTGGGGGTGTGTGTCTGGAGCCCACGGAGGAACTGCCTCCCTTTCTGGGCAGTGGGTGGAAAAGGTATGTGCAGAGGATGGTGGGCCCTTCTGATTACCTTGCTGGCTGCAGCCTGCAAGACATCAGAAAGAGCCTTGGCCTCAGGGGACAGGGGCCTGGGTTCTAGACCTGGCCCTCCGCTGACTTTTCATTGACTTTGGCAAAGTCCTTTCCCCTCTCTTGCCCCAGTTCTTACTTCCTTCATTTGTTCAACAGATGTTCATTAAACGCATGCAATGTGGCAGATGCCGCCGTACACGTGTCCCTGCTCTCACGCGGCTTCAGTTCAAGGTGAGAGAAAATGAACAAGCCTACACATCCCCAAGCCGGTGTCAGCAGGTGAGGAAATTACGAGGATGCTGTGGCAGAGCTGGGTTGCAGGAGGTGATGTTTGAGTGGAGACTGTGATAGAGGCGGAGCCTCGATTGCCCTGCCTGCTACCTCCTCAGGGCTGCCCGGGCTGCATAGGGCAGGAACGGGTCAACACTGGCCAAGAGGCAACATTTTTTTTAAACCCCTTTGTGTAAGACCCCTAAGAGAGGGGCCTTTCATCTCACCTTCTGATTTGGAGAGGAGAGGCCGCCGGCCAGTAAGGCTGCCGCCTGGTGGGATGGCGGGGGTTGGGAGGGGGTTGGGTAGTGAAGGAAGGCCCGAATTCTGACCATGGCCAGCAGCTACCTCCCTTCCTGTTTTCCTGCGCCCATTCCCAGGAGTGTCCTGTCCCAAGCCCACAGCTGGCCAAACTGGCCTGATCCCAGTGGCCAGGCCAGGGGACCAGGAGGGCTGTGCTACAGGGGCTTCCTGCAGGGCACAGCTCAGACCCCCGGGCCAACCAGCAGCCCTGGGCAAAGTGGGCCAGAGGCTCCTCCCAGCCTTGGCTTGTCCTCCTCCAAGGGCCTGGCCCGGATGTCCTGGGAGGTAAGGAACCCGGCCCAGCCCTGTCTGGATGGGAGCGGTGGTTGACAGGGACTGTGACAGCCGTCAAACCTGGCATATAGGCCCACCCACGCTCCCTGTGCCCCTAGAACCCCCTGCAACATTGTTTTATTCCCTCTTCCACAGAGGAGCCTCTCAGTTCTGAATTCTTTCCTCTGGACTGTTTTTTCTGCAGGATTAATCTGATGAACAAATTACCAATGATTATGGCTTGATGCTGTGCCAGAGGTGCTGGTGGCCCAATGGAGACACCACTAGGTCACACATTTACATTTTAATTGGGGTCTTTGGAGCCCTAAGGCAGATGAGTGACTAATGGTGGAATTTTAGACACATGGCAAGTCAGTGGGGGGATAAGACCCTTGGATTATAGTGTATATTAAAAAAGTAGTTCCTTACAGGTGAGCAGGGCTATAAAATTTACTAATGTAAAACTCATCTCATAGGCATTCATTTATTTAATTTCCTAATAACCCGATTGGAGAGGCAGGTCTCATTTGAGGCTTTCATTCACATATTATTCAGTGCCTGGCTCTGTGTCGGCTACTAGAGCCAGGGGTGTGGGTACGTGAAAACACAAGAACCCTTTTACAAGGAGGCCATGTGGTCACTGTAATACAGAAGACAACTGACTCAAAGGAGGCAGTGAGGAGGAAATGGAGGCTCAGAGATGTGTTGCGCATCCCTGCAGGGGATCAGCATGGCCCACTGGGGATGGGGGGGGATCCACTGCTCTCCACCCTCAGGGGAAGCTCACTGGTGTTCAGGGAATGAAAGGACTTTGCATCAAAAAAGTTTGGGAAACCCTGTGTTAAACAAAATCAAAAAGATGTCTTCGTTGTGGGACTTCTCAGAGCCTTTAGGACAGTCAGGTGGGAGGGGCGAGTGCAGCATGTCCATAGATCTTTCATAACTGTATTCCGTGGACACGGTCTGGGAAATGCTGATCTGCCCACTTCCTTTAATGTCCTGTTAGGCATCTTTCCCAGAGGCCACCGCCTGCCTGCCCCACACGAATTCTGTCTGCAGACCTTTTGTCTTCCACTTCCCTAGACTTCTGGCACGACCTGGGTTTCCTGAACAAAAAGGGAGACGGAGGGGAGTCAACAAGGCACAGGTCTTTCTGCCCCAAATCTCAGCTTCATCTCACACCTGCTAAGCCAGGGACCGGAGCTAGACTCCAGGGCAGGGCACATGGCACCCTTGTGAGGGGTCCTTGCAGAGATGCCCCCAGCCACACTAGGCATGGCCCCGGGGGTCCTAGTCAAGGCTGGGGCCTGAGTAATCTTTCTAAAACACAAATCGGCCGATGCAGCTTCTGCTTAAAACCCTCAGTGGCTCCCCAGTACCCTCAGGAGCAAGTCCAAAGCCTCACCTTGTGCTCTGCCCACCCCTGAGCCTCATTCCCCATCACTTCCTGCTTTACGCTCAAGCAAAACCAAACTACTTGTGGTCCCCAGGACATGCCATGCTTATTCCTGCTTCCCTGCCTCTGTACATCCAGTCTCCATGTCTAGAGCATCCTTTGCATTCTTCTTCCTCTGTATCATTTCATTCCTCCTGAGAAGCCTCCTAATTAGGCCTCTTCTCCTGTGAGAATTCTCCCCGCACCCCCAAGCTGGTGTCTCCCCCATATTCTAAGAAGTGATCTTATATGTGTCTATCTTCCCAGCTAGACCACCCCCTGTTCTATCCCTCTGAGTCCTCAGAGCTGTACAGAGGACCGTTCCATGGCCGGCACTCACAAATGTGTACCAACTCCTAGGTATCAGGAGACACATGGGGTCTCCAGTGGGGAGTGCAGGACCACAGACTGGCTGTGTGGCTTTGGGCAAGTTCCTGGACCTCTCTGTGCCTCTGTCCTCTTCTGTAGGTTGTGGTCACTCTGAGTTGATAGGCGTATAACATAGAACAATGTCTGGCCTGTGCTAAGAAATATGCCTGTTATGCTATGCTTACAGTGGTGGCATCAATACCAAGGTCCCTGTGCTAGCTCTGTCACTGACTGGCTGGCCGTGGGCAAGAGCCTTTTCCTGGCTGAGACTCAGTGTCCCCAACCTCAAAACAAGGCCATAGGATGGTTGATCCCTGTAGTAGGTTGAATGGTGGTCCCCCCAAAAGGTACATCCACATCCCAGCACATGTCACTGTGACCTCATCTGGAAAAGAGTTCTTGCAGCTGTAATAAGTCAGGGATCTCTAAATGAGATTATTCTGGATTATCCAGGTAGGTCCTAAATCCAGTGACAAGTGTCCTTATAAGAGAAAGGCAGAGAGGGAATTCCCTGGTGACCTAGGGGTTAGGATTCTGGGCTTTCACTGCTGCGGCCTGGGTTCAGTCCCTGGTCGGGGAACTGAGATCCTGCAAGCAGCACGACATGGCCGAAGGAAAAAAAAAAAGAGGGAGCGAGAAAGGCAAAGGGAGATTTGAGACACACAGGGAGGAAGGCCATGTGAAGACAGAGACAGGGATTGGAGTGATGCAGCCATAAGCTAAGGAAAGCCTAGAGCCATCTTCTAGAAGCCACCTGGAAGAGGCAAGAAAGGATTCTCCCCCTGAGCCTTCAGAGGGAGCATGGTGCTGCCCACACCTTGATTTCAGACTTCTGGGCTCCAGAACTGTGGGAGAATAAATGTCTACAGTTTTAGGTCACCCAGTTTGTGGTCATTTGTTATGGGCATCCACAGGAAATGAACACAATTCCTAAAAGGTTCACCTAGCTCCTGTGAGAACTGACCCAGAGATTCTCATTATTATCAGATATGTTCTCCATGGGTAGCCCCAGGGTCCCTGAAGCCTGAGAAGGAGAAACCCTATTCCTTCTCTGAGATATTGATCCTGGGACACCTACCCTTCCTCCCTCATCATCCCTTAATAACCCATCAATACCTGTGATGGTTCGAGCTGGAAGAGTCTTTTGAGATCCTTCCTCATGCCTCTGCACCTTAGCATAGGCTATTCCCTCGGGTGGAAATGCTATTCCCTGCTGCTTCCATCTGCCACTTGACTACTCAGTCTCCCAGTGGGCTCAGACATCCCCTCTCAATGAAAACTTCTTCAAACACTCACCCACCAGCTTCCTGGCAGAGTAAACCCTTAGCCCCTTGTCCTGATGTAGCAGGGGCCATGTCTTTATTCATTTCTCTATCATCAGCATCTAACTCAATCCCCAAGCCCTGAGCAATCACTCAAGCCACTTGTTCTAACGCAAAGGCAGGCTCCCATCAAACACCCGCAGCATCCAGGTTAGGAGACCAAGCCTGGGTTTGCTCAGGGCCACTCAGAGGATGGCCTGGGAGGCTCTTGACAGTGGAGCTGAGAACTCTGGCTTCAGCCGCTGCCAAGTGACTCTACCTCTCTGAGCCTCGGTTTCTTAATCAGTTAAGAAAAAAGGAAAAAGAATGTACAGCAAACCTCAAAGGGATGAGAAAGTGCTTGTGCAGCATTTCAGAGTCACAGCTGTTGTCTTGGGGCTGTGGCCGCTGCCGTCAGGCTGGGACCAGACCTGTGTGTCTCTGTCATCCAAACACAGCGGGGCCTGCCCGGGTGTGCTTATGTCCTTGGCCTGTAACCCTTTCTGGGGTAATGAGTTCCATACGTTTATCTTTGCTGGGTACTGTGAATTCCTGTTTATCCAGAGACCCACAGAAATAAACACAATACTCAAATGACCAGAATTTTCCATCTCAGCATGTTCAAGGATAACCCCAGTCACAGCTATCCCCTGGGCCTTGCGAGACCCTGAGTGTGCATCACACACACGTCCCCCCAACCCCCGTCCCTGGCATGTTTGGTTGCATTTCAACATTTGTGGGGCCAGTTATAGAACTGCAGACCACAGGAGCTAGAAGGGCCTCAAAGAAACCCCTGTGGGTTTCAAACTGGGCCCCGAGGAGCCCTGGTGGGCGGGGAGGTGACCCAGGGCTATTTGGGGGAGTAGGGAACGAGGCATGCTGAGAAGGCAGAGCTCAGGGTTTTACATTTTGGGCTATCACATGAGATTTTCCTTTAAGGAGGGGGGTTTCTTTTGCTAAAAACAAAATAAAAACACCCGTAAAATGTCAGAAACCACCAAAATGGTTCAAATCTTCCTCACTTGACAAAGGAAACCTCTGGAGCCCTGAGCACCTTAGCAGGGATGGCCGATTGTGCACTGGTTGCTGGGTCCTGAGGTCCAGCCTGAGCCCATAAAGGGCAGTGGGCTTCCCACCATCCTGTGCCTAGATTCCTACCAAGTCAGAACACCCTCTGCCCCGCCCATCTCCCTGGCGGAAGTTGACTGGGCTTCCCTCGTGTATCCCAGACTGACCTCCTTCCAGCTTTGAGGAAGAGGACCTGCTCGGGGACCAGGGGTTTGGGGTGCGGCCGGGCAGCAGGTGGTTTCCCGAGGAGGGGTTCAGGGGTCCCGCGAGTAGCGCAGGGTGGTCACAGGCAGCCTCACTGACCAGGGTTGGCTTAGTGATGTGCTGAGCTGAATTCTCAGAGCTCGCTCCCTCGGGGTGTGTATGTATGTGTGTGTGTGCGTGCGCACGCGTGCGTGTGTGTGGAGTCCCTACCATGTGGGGTCCCAGAGGTGAGCAAGACCCAGTGACCCTCCAGGAGCCTACGGCCCAGCGGGAAGACAGACATAGAGGAACTCAGATGCTGTGCTATTTAGGGGGGCGCTGGGAGCTGGAATATAATAAAAAAGGGGGGCGTGAATGAGATGGGGGGTGGGGTAGGGAGGGACTCCAGGGAGAGTGACACGGAATCTGGGAGGAATTGGAGTAAATCAGGCAGAGGAGCAGGAAGAATGGGGTAAGAAGACAGAATGACGGAGACAGATGATGACATTAGGTGAGATGACGCATGTATGACACTTAACAATCATGCAGGCCTCAAGGGCTCGAAAAATGACAGTGATTCTTGTAATTCCTTGTCTAGAATGACGGAATCATGGGCTCTCAGGGGATCTAAAAGGTCATCTAAGCCAGTGCTTCTCAACAAGGAAGGGGGGAAATGGGTGTGATTTTGCCCCAGGGGACACTTGGCAATGTCTGGAGACATTTTTGATTGTCACAAAGATTGGGTGGGGAAGCCTGTGCTGCATTAGCGATAAAGGCCAGAGATGTTGCTGAAAATCATACAGGTGCTAAGGGTAGGCCTCAACTCAGAGTGTCAACCACACCAAGGTTGAGAAGCTCAGCTCTAGGCTCACTTCCCTCCCTCTGTGAGCCACCTCCACCAACTGACTGTCAGGTCTGCACTTGAGCACACCCCAGGGACAGGGAGCTCATTACTGCCAGGCAGCCTGTTCCGTCCATAAGTTCAGCATATTCACAATGTTCCTTTTCACCATGATTTGAAATCCCTTCTGCACGTTCCTATAACCTGCAAGCATTTGTCCTAGTTCTGACCCTGGAATTAGCCTAAATTGAGCATCTGCTTCAGATGCCTTCTAATGTTTGTGACACTGCAAATGTTTGTGAACCTTCAAATGTTTGTGAATCTTCCAATGTCTGTGAATCTTCAAATGTTTATGAACCTTCAAATGTTTGTGAATTTTCAAATGTCTGTGAATCTTCAAATTCTTGTGAATCTTCCCTGTTCCAGGCCCCTCCATGTGATCAGGAAGCTTGACCTGGGACGTGGGGTGGTCCGCTGCCTGTATGAAAAGCACAAGGATCTCAGCACCCCTACTTGGGAGCCAGCAGGGCTGGGGCCGAGGAGCCTTGTGTCCCTGGGTTCTCCTGATGCCACTTGACGCTCTTGGTCATGCAGCTTCTCGGAGCCTCAGTTTTGTCTCCTGTCAAATGGGTAGGAAGACAGCCTGGCTTTTTTGCTTGGTGCCATGATGCTCAAAGGAGGTAACAGATAGGAAGATGTGTTAGAAAGGTGAAGACACTGCACAGAACAGTATAAGAGGTTAACCTTATGGGCCAGGTTTTTTTTTTGTTTTTTCTAAAAAAAAATTTATTTATTTATTTATTTGGCTGCGTCAGGTCTTAGTTGCGGCACGAGGGATCTTCATTGCTGCGTGCGAGATGTTCGTTGTGGCATGCAGGATCTAGTTCCCTGACCAGGGATTGAACTTGGGTCCCCTCCATTGGGAGCACGGAGTCTTAACCACTGGACCACCAGGGAAGTCCCTGGGCCAGGTATTTTCATGTATGTGACTGTCTTCCTATTCGCTGATAGCAGAGGCAGAGCGGCAGTGGTGATCCCATTTTACATAGGAGCAAACTGAGCGGGCAGAGACCACAGTTAAGACATGGCAGGAACCGAAGTGTCCATCGACGGATGAACGGATAAAGAAAATGTAGTATACCCATACAGTGGAATACTATCAATACTTAGCCATAAAAAAACCCTGAAAATTTGCCATTTGCAACATGGATGGACTTGGAGGGCATTATGCTAAGTGAAATAAGTCAGACAGAGAAAGATAAATACTGTATGATATCACTTATATGAGGAATCTAAAAAATAAAACAAACTAGTGAATATAACAAAATAAAACTGACTCACAGATATAGAGAACGAACTTGTGGTTACCAGTGGGGAGAGAAAAGAGGGGAGGGGCAAGACAGGGGTAGGTAATGAAGAGGTACAAACTATTATGTATAAAATAAGCTACAAGGGTATATTGTACAATACAGGGAATATAACCAATAGTTTATACTAACTATAAGTGCAGTATAACCTTTAAAAATTATGAATCACTGTGTTATACACCTGAAACTTGTATAATATTGTACATCAGCTATATCTCAATTAAAAAAAAACATGGCAGGGCCAAACGCTGAACCCAGATCCTCTGGCTCAGATTCAGGACCACAAATGCCAGAGCCACGGCGGCCAAGGGAGGGAGAGGAACGCATTGGGGTAAGAAGACAGGAGGCTGCCTGGCACCACCCGTGGGAAACACCGCCGTCACACACGCTTCTGTTGCCCCTTTGAAGCTTCCTGTAGCTGGGTTCACCTGAACACAGGGAGCAGGCCCACACCCAGGACACCTGCCCCTCTTTCATACCCCCTCCTCTTCCACTTCCTCTCCAGGCCTGTTTCCTTCCTCACTTCAAAGCTCACAGGTCCTCTCCTTAGAAGCCACTTTCTTTTCTTTCTTGGAATCTGCCCAGGAAGAGACGCCTGCGTTTCTGTTTCGATTTCTCCTCAGGCCCACGTGTTTCCTGGGGAGGTTGGGGCGGGGGTTGGGGGATGTGGCCCATGGGCAGCCACCCATCAGGCTGGGAAGCGTGCCTGCGGGGTCCCGGGCCCTCTACTTCCAGGCCCTGACACCCAACCACCCCATCTACTTCTGCCTCTCTATCTGTCATCAGTTTGCCCTCTTCAATCTCTGGCTCAGAGACTCACAACTTCAGAGATGGGAGGGTTTTTGTTGGAATCCAGGCTCAGAGAGGGGCAGGGGCTTGTTTGCAGGAACACAGCGAGCAGGGGCAGATGGGAGTCCCCTGCCTTTCCCACTGTGCCAGGCAGGAATCCTCTCTGAGCCTCTCCCCCACTGCCACCCTCAGGACATTTTCTGGGTATGCTTCTGCCTCCTCCACCTGTGACATCTTTTTCTACTCCTCACTTTGTTGTCCACCTCATTCTTTAAGACACAGCCAGTGTCACCTACTCTAGGAAGCCTCCCTGGATTGCCTCCCCCTTCGCCCCAGCTCCCTGGGCTGAGAGATGGTCCTTCTCTCTTCCCATAGCACTATAACTACATGGCCTCAGGTGGAAAACTTGTTACTTTCACACTAGGACTCATGCTCATCCTCACACTGGCCTGTGATTTCTGGTGTCATGAATGGAATTTTTGGCTTCTCTGCCCTCCCTCACTTGTGAGTGCCTTAAAGGCTGCACCTTAAATCTTTTCTTTCTTCTTTTTTTTTAAAAAAATATTTATTTATTTATTAATTATTTATTTTTGGCTGCACCAGGTCTCAGTTGCGGCACGTGGGATCTTTAGTTGCGGCATGCGGGCTCCTTAGTTGCAACATGCCAACTCTTATTTGTGGCATGCATGCGGGCTCTAGTTCCTTGACCAGGGATCGAACCTGGGCCCCCTGCATTGGGAGTGTGAAGTCTTAGCCACTGGACCACCAGGGAAGTCTCAAATCTTTTCTTTCTTAAACAGCTTTACTGAGATCAAATTCACACACCATACAATTCACCCATTTAAATGGTTTTTAGTGTATTCACAGACAATGGGCAGTCATCAAGGTAGTCCATTTTAGAACATTCTAATCACCTCAAAAAGAAAGCCTGTTCCTTTTGGCTATTATCACCCACCCCCCATGTTCCCTCTCATCCCCACCCCCAACCCTGAGCAAACACTAACCTCTTTTCTATCTCTGTGGATTTCCCTATTCTAAATATTTCATATGAATTCAATCATACAATATGTGGACTTTTGTGACTAGATTCTTTCACTCAGCATAATGTTTTCAAGGTTCATCCATGTTGTAACATGTATCAGTACTTCATTCCTTTGTATGGCTGAATAATATTCCATTGTATGGACGGAACACATTGTGTTTATCCCTTTGGATTGTTTCCACATTTTGGCTGTTATGAATAGTGCTGCTATGAATATTCCTATACATGTCTTTGTGTGGACATATGTTTTTATTCCTCTTGGGTAGATACCCAGGAGTGGCATTGCTGGGTCCTATGGTAGCTCTATGTTGAATTGTTTGAGGAACCACCAGATTGTTTTCCAAAGTGGCTGTACCATTTTCCATTCCCACCAGCAGAATATGATGATAGATTTCGCCACATCTTGGCTGTCACTTGTTATTATCTGACTTTTTAATGCTAGCCAACCTAGTAGTTGTGAAGTGGTGAGTCTTACACATCTTTTATGTGCTGGGCAGCAAGGCCTGGCAGGGGAGCCCTGGAGGCAGATCCAGGGCTGGAAGCCCAGCTCTTCACTTCTGCTGGGGGACTTCACCTGGCTGAGCCTCATCCTTTTCGTCTGTGGAATGGAATACTAGTAGGTGGTCTAGAGATCATGAGTGGAAAGCACTTGGCATAAGTGCTGGCATACAACACGTGCTTGATCAGCGTGAACTACAGTAACAGCTACAGTGATCACTCCAAAGCCTGGCAGTTTCTGGCACACGGTGGGCCCCAGTGGATGTGGGTGGAGTGACCAGCGGCACGTGCGCCCCGGGGAGGCGCCAGCTGAGGACCTGGGCTGGACGCAAGGGAGCCCAGGGAAACGCTCCCAGCCTCCCATCCAGGGGCCCCTTGCCTGAGCCCCGCCCCATCCAGGCTGCTCTTGTCTGGCACAGGGAGCAGGGGAGCGGGGAGCCGTCTTCTTTCTCAGGCGTTTTGAGACTCAGCACATGTTAACCTCCTCCTGATGGTTTGAATTAGAAAGCAGCTGATGCCTTCTGGAAACCCAGGGAAAAACATTATTGTTGGAGGCCAGTCTCCTCGTTGGCAGAGCTGACTGCCCTGGCCTGGCATATCAGAGCACAAAAGCCTTCGCTGGCAAAATTGGAGCCTTCCCTTGGGGGCTCCCCTCCTCTCTTTCTCCCCTCTTTCTTCCCTCCCCTCTTTCTCACCCAGCCCCAGCCGGGAGGGGAGTTGGGACAAGAATGCCGGGCTGCACGGGCCCATCCACTCCAGGAGCATGTTGGTGGACTGAGGTCTGACTCAACTCCCTGCCTGGCAAAGGCCCAGGGTCTGGTGCAGTGCAAAGGTGGTGCCCTCGAGGGAGCAGGGAGGGGAGGCTGCAGGGGAGGGAGCAGGGCCAGGAGGGGGTTGGCAACAGGCTGGCCGGACACGGAGCCATGAGCCACGAAAAGGAGAAATGGTGTTGCTGATTTCACTGGACAGATGAGGAAGCTGAAGCTCAGAGAGGTGATGTCCCCTGGCAGGGTCGCAGAGCCAACAGTGGTGGCCTGAGGCCTGGACCCCAGGTGGCCTCCCAGGCCCCACCTTTCTCTTTCATGCTGAGAATGGCAGTAGAAGTGCTTTGTGAACCAAAAGTACACATAGGAGGGGTTTTAAGTATCCTCCTTACAGCAGTTTTCCTCGTCCGGATATGACCTGTCCGCAGGGTCCCTGGGGAGGTGGTCAGAAGCCCCTGGAGGGGCTTCCCTTCAAGCCGGCCACCAGCTCTGCAGCAGCTTCTGCTTGGCCACCGATGGTTAGAGCCACATGACCAGGGCTGCCTTATCTCTTCCAGGGCGGTAGGCCCAGCTCCAGGAAGCTGGGCTTCAGATGGGCAGTGGTGATTGTCAAGACCTGCAGCACCCCGATAAAGCCTCCACAGCATGGGACCGGACAGACCCAAGGTCCCATCGCTCCCCTTCCTTCACTGGCCTCGACTGCCCTGGCTCCTAACACTCCTCCCCCTTCCCCACGAGGACAGACCAGTCCCCCCTCCCACAGTCCTTTGTGGCTCCCTGGGCTCGAGACCAAGCCAACCCTGGGTCAGGAACACGGCCACATCTTGGCCAGAGTGTGGGTGCCTCCATTTACTCACCCTAAAATGAGGCTTCTCTTGTCTCCGCCCCACAGGGTGTTGGGAAGATCAAATGAGGTAATGCGTGATATGCATGAGAATAGAGGCTGGCACGTGAGAAAGTGCCGGTCACGTTCTTTATCCATCTCCCCAGACCTGTGCCTTAGCAGTGCTGTCCCCTTGCCTGCAATTCCTCTGGTCTTTCCAGACCCTGCCCCTCCTTGAAGGGCGAGTCTGAATCTCACCTTCTCCCCAAAGCCACTGGACCATTAGGGAAGTCCCAAATCTTCTCTTTCTTAAACAGCTTTAAGAAACGTCTGTCCCCAGGCCCCGTAACCTCCCTGTGCTTCACCCTCACATCAGTTGGCATCGGCCTCTTTGAGGAATAAGCAGAGGCTGGAAGGAGGTACCCTGATGGGCTAACCAGGGCTATCTGGGGTGGTGAGCTGCAAACGATTCGGACATTCTCCCCCCTCGCCGTCCCCGCGTTGTGTGTGTTTGCGTCCCCTCTTTTCTACATTATGCATAATTTACATGTATAATTAGAAAAGAATTCCAAACAAATGGTATTGTCAGAAACATCTGCTCCACTTGGTTGACCACTTCACTGAATGACGCAACTTGTGTCTGTCATGGCTGTGTTGACCATGATCGTCCAGGCAGTGGTCCTTAGACCTGATCCCCCGTGCACACCCGCTCACTGTCCCTGCCGGTGTGACCCTAACTCTCCAGCCTCAGCTCTGTCGGCTCCAGCCCCGAGGACACCCACCACTAGCCATCTGAGGTGTCCCCACAGTCCGCACCTGCTCTCCCTTCCCGAGGTCCAAGTTTTGGTCCAAGTACAGCTCAGAATCCATCTCCTTTGGGCTTCCCCTGCCACGCCCACCCAGAGCCCATCTAGCACTCCACTGGCTTCCCCAGGCCGCTAGTTAACTCTCTCCCCATTAGGCGTTATTGTCCTTAGGAGTAGGGGACACATACCTCCCCGCCCCCCCGCGCCTGGCACGGTGCCCGGCACACAGCAGAGCAGGTGCTCAGGGAGAAGAGCACTGATGATGGTGATGGTGATGATGGCCGCCACCACTTCCGGAACACTGACCTTGAGCCTTTACCTGCTCAGCTCTTTACCCGGATCCTGTCACCTAACCCTGCCCTCCCCGCAACCCAGGGACTCCGGTGCTATTAAGTGCATCTTACAGAGGAGAAAAGGCCACCGAGAAAGAAAGGCCTGGACCTCAGACCGTGTCCCGGAGGCACAGCCCCTCTTCCTGCCTTGATTTCCTCTGCTGTGTGGGGGGTGCCTGACACCTGCTCGCCTTTCCTCCCTCCAGGTGGTCATGAGGGTCAAAGAGGACAGTGAGCATGATGTCCAGTGCAAACAGCTGTACGAACCCCCAGGTAGTGGAGTAAATGCATATGGGAGGACCCATCCAGCCCCGCCAGCTGGGGAGGAAAGGGAACTTTTCACGTTCCCTTTCCCACTTCTCTCTAAGGATAATAGAGAAAGTGAGCCGATTACAGGGGCCCTCTTTGCTATGGGAGGACTCAGGCACGGGCCCCTGCACCTCCCATCCCCCCATCCCTTTCCTTCCCCTTCACCAGCTCCAGCCACATTGGTTTCCGTCCTAGTCAGAGCCAAGCCGCTGCCCAGGCTGTGCTCTTTGCTTGCAAAGCTCTCCCACTCCACTCACCCAATCCTGACCCACCCTTCCAATTTCATCAGAGATGTCAGCCCCACAGGGCAGCCTTCCCCAGGCCCTGGCCCTGCCCTGTGCCCATGAGAGGCTGGCAGTGCCCATACCCTTTCAGTGGTACCCATCTTTGCTCTAATGAGACAATTAACTGTGTAATAAGGACATTGACCTCTCCCACCAGGCCATAGGCTCTGCTAGGGTGGGGAGGGCCTCCATCCTATTTGGGTCAGGTCCTCGGGACAGACATTCAGATGAGTACACGGGTGTGGCTCGGCAAAGGCTCACTGACAGAATGAATGAAGGCGGAATTCAGCCCCATCTCGCACCAAAGCTCAGCCTGGCTGTGCCGTGGGTCCAACTGAGGATGCTCATCGGTCCTCAGATGTCAGCAGTGTGTGGCATATGGGCTGGAGCCAGACGGAGTCTGAATCCCAGCTCTGCCGCTTCTGAGCTGTGTGATGTTGAGGAAGTTGCTCAACCTCTCTAGGCCTAATTGTAGCACTGAGATAATATTAGTGCCTCATTGGTGCTATCGATATGGGTTACACGAGTTAAAGATTACAATGAGTATAACTGCAATTATTATTATTATTACTGCTGGTAATGACTCAAAGGAGTCTTGCTCCCAATTAATATCTTTGTTCTGTAGCAGCAGGGGCCCAGGTCTCAACAAAAAATTTGGAAAGGCCTGGGAAGGGAGCCAGAAGCCCCGGGGGCTCTACCTCAGTGGCCCAGCCCGGCCATGTGACCATCTCGCCCACTGGCCAGATGACTAACACCGGCAGCAATCATATTTCCTAATTTGCTACCTCACAAGGGTGTGGGAGACAATCAAACAGAGACATGAATGAGAACTATTCTCTCTGCAAATATTTGTTGGACACCTACTGTGTTCCAGGGCCTGAGGAGGACCAAACAGTCAATGAGACCACAGGAGCCCTCCCCCTGGGAAGCCAGAAATTAAGGGATTACTAGGAAGTGAGCAAGTAGCCTATCGTTCTGCTCGTGGCCGATCTCTATCTGCAGTACAATCTAACGGTTCAACAGGAAAGGACCTCCCGCTCTGCCTCTTTCTAGCGATGTGATCTGGGCACGTCCCTCAACTCTCAAAGCCTCTGAGTCTTCCTTTATGAAATGGGCTTGGAGGTACGCATGAACTATCCCCCGCCTCACCACACTGGTGGAAGGATGAAGTGAGCTCGTGCGTGTTAGGGCTTCAGCACCACGCTGGACATGGCTAAGCTCTCGCTGGACGGTCGTGATTGTCAATGCCATGACCTCTGCCATGACCTTGCCACCTGGCCCTGAGCTGGCACCCGGGGTTAGTGAGTGAGATGCGCATGTCCTTCAAAGAGAGAGAGAGACCAGGAGCGTGGCTGGCACCCGGGGACTGTGTTCCTTTCCCATCACAGGCTGACTTTTGTTACACACACATACATGATTGTACAGGAACATAAGTAGGTTTGGAATA
Organism: Lagenorhynchus albirostris; assembly: GCF_949774975.1. Classification (NCBI taxonomy): domain Eukaryota; kingdom Metazoa; phylum Chordata; class Mammalia; order Artiodactyla; family Delphinidae; genus Lagenorhynchus; species Lagenorhynchus albirostris. The sequence continues at coordinate 65,589,626 of NC_083108.1, forward strand.
TTCCAGAGAGTGGGGTGAGGACATTTACCAATTACCTTTTATATATTGTTCGAATAACAGATTTTTTGTTTGTTTTTTGTGATAAAATATACAAAATATAAACTTTACTGTTTTAATTTTTTTTTTTTTTGCCATGCTGCACGGCATGCGGGATCTTAGTTCTCCGACCAGGGATCGAACCTGCGCCCCCTGCCGTGGAAGCACGGAATCTTAACCACTGGACCGCCAGGGAAGTCCCTGTTTTAATCATTTTTAAGAGTACAGTTCAGCAGTATTAGTACATCTGTATTGTTTTGCAACCATCACCACCATCCCTCTCCAGAAGTTTCTACCTCCCCTAACTTAAACTCTGCACCTTTAAGTACAAATTCCCCGCGCCTCCTCCCCGAGCCCCTGGCAACCTCTCTACTCTACTTTCTGTCCTGATGATTTTGACTATCTGGGAACCTCACATAAGTGGACTCAGACAGGATTTGTCCTTTCGTGGCTGGCTTATTCACTCAGCATAGTGCCCTCAAGGTTCACCCATGTTGTAGCCTTGGTCAGAATTTTATTCCTTTTTATGGGTGAATAATATTCAATAGATTACTTTTGCAATTGGAAAAAATAAAGATTGACCCAAGACAGCAACAGAAAGAATGACCATGTGAATGACCGACGAAGGAATGGTAGATGACTGCTGGGGCCTCGGATGGGGCAGCAGGCTGGTAACGTGGCACAGGAGCCCCGTGAATCAGCCCTGGGTGTCCTCTATCCTAAGAGGAGGGAGTCGGGCCTCCTGCCAGGGCTCTGGCCCCACTGTCCCATGGCTAAGAGGACAATGAAGACACTCAGCCTGCCAGCCAACGGCTGTGACTCACAGGCTGTGAGGCCAGGCAGGCCTCCGACGCCCAGGGCCATTCAACCTGGGCAGTGAGCAGCTCAGAGTTCCCGGTCCCCTTCTGATACCGGCCCTGCTCCCGGTCTCTGGGGACAACGCAACTGGCCTGGTGAGTAAGGAGACTCTGGACAATCCCTCCTTTCATAAACCTCCACTGCTGACTAATGCCTCCCAGTCACGCTGGGCCCTTCCACCCCAGAACCAGTCCGTGTCCTGGAGCTGGCTCTGTGGAGTTTGGAGGGAGGCTCCCCCATCCCCACTGGTGCTGCCCTCATGCCCTGTCCTGCCAGCTTCTGGGCCCCACTAGTCAGCCCTTTCTCTCCCAGGCCATTTCCCTTTCCTCCTGTCAATCCCCAGCCCTCCCAAGCCCTCGCCCCTGGGCCTCAGGTTGGTCCTGCCATGATCAAACCTTTGTATACCCTCCTCCTGCCCACCTCTGGTCTCTCCTGTTAGAACGGTTGGGGTCACCAGGAGATGACTCCAATGGGGGGATTCCAGGCACTCAGGCAGACCAGTGGGGACTATTTCTGAGCACGAGTGCAATGATGTCTTGAGATGTCTCCAGCTCCTTCGGGGCTCACGGAGAGGCGTTGTGGAAAGAGGTGGCCTTTGGAGTCAGACTCGAGTTCAAATTCTGACTCTGCCCCTCACTAGCTGGGTGACCATGGGCAGGTAACTTAACCTCTCTGAGCCTGGATTTCTACATCTGTTAAAAAGAAAGGGGAATTCCCTGCCGGTCCAGTGGTTAGGACTCTGTGCTTTCACTGCCGAGGGCCCAGTTTCGACCCCTGGTTGGAGAACTAAGATTCCACAAGCCACACGGCGCGGCCAAAAAAAAAAAAAAAAGACTGGGCATGGGAATAACAATTCCTCCCCTCCAGAATGGATGTAAAGCACCTTCCAGAGGGATTCTGGATTTGGCTTGGGTGGAGGTGACTGGCCGGATAGAGGACTCAGGAAATGGGGTTGGGATGCTTTGGGGAGCACCTGCCATCCACGGGGAGGCCTCAGCCCAGGAGCACGCAGCCGGTAAGGGCCGAGCGGAGTCCCTCTGATGCCTTGGCCCTCAAGGTGGATTGATTCCCAGCTGAGAAATGGCCTCTTGTTCTCAAGGTTGGCGGGAGGGTGAATTCTTTTATGATACCATGATACCATGTGAGGGCAGGGAGCTGCACCCCTGGAGGGGAGCCTGGCATGGGTAGTCCCGGGCATCAGATGACAAGCAAAACTATCCTTGCTCAGTTGTGGAAGGGAATCTCCTTCCTTTTTCGGCAGGAGGTGGGAGGGGAATGAGAAAGGGCCATGGCCGGCTTCTCTTACTAATGAGGCCTAACTGAGGCAAGCGTGGGAATGACTTGGCGGTATCCGAGAGGCAGCTTGGAGAACTGGGAAAAGCTCTCGCCTGGGAGGTGAGAACTATGGTCCCAGCTGCCCGCCCCACCTCCAAGACGAGTGGCCATGCGTGAGTCACAGTCTCTCAAGTGACATGGCTCTTATCTTCGAAATAAGGAGGTGAGATGTGAGGTCTTTCAGGCCCTTTCCAAGCTCTGAGAGTCTCTAACTTTGCAGCCATCTCTTTAAAGATGAGAAGCAGAGAGGCTGAGCTAAAACAGATGTGGCGGATAAAGCCAAGATAATCAGCGGAGCGGTTTCTCTCTCTCCAGTGCCCTGCGTCAGCAAGGCCTGGGGTGACTTCTGGCATTTGTTCATCTCGATAGGTAATCAAGGCAGCATCTGTGGGCCCGAACTTCCGGATGAGAGGCTGATCAAACAGTTTTTACCCTCAACCCTTCCTCTTTCCTAACCGGCGTGTGTGTGATGTGGACTTTCTGAGTCCAATGAGGCTCCAGGCTGGCTCCCGGCGTGGAGTGTTTCCTAAATATGGTTTCTTTGCTCAGAGCCCCTGGTCCTCCTGGCCTTCCACAGTCAGCTGGAGTCTGGGGATGCCCATTCCCTAAAGAAGTATTTTTTATGTGTCTCCCCAGTGCCGGGCATCAAAATCAAAGGTTCCAGGGCACGTGTGTTAGAGGGGATCCCCAGGAGTCTCTGGTGTGTGAGATAACCATGCTTCCTGCCCCCGAAGGGCTCACCAGCCAGGCAGAGAGAGGAGGTGACCCAGTATCCACTGGGCAAAGTGGCAGGAGGGTGAGAAGGGCTCTGGGTGGCTGACATGAGCTAAGGCCTCAGAGGCAGGTGACAAATTTAGGCAGCATGCAGCTCTGAGGGTTGGATTTCATTTTAAAGTAACCCCCGCCCATTTCCATCCTGCACCTGGTTTGCTTCCTTCCTCACCTGATCCCATTCTGTAATTACACGCTCACTCGTTTATTATCCGAACTCTCCTCTAGAAGGAAAGCTCGAGAAGGACAGTCTGTTGCTGCCTTATCCACCATCTAGACGCAGTGCCCGACAGAGCCCCGCGCAGAGAAGGTGCTGGAAAGCCCGTTTCGCCTGCATAAATGCCTGTGAACAGGTAAGCGACAAAATCCAAGTCGTGTTTCAGGGTGGCGGAGTTGCAGAGCCGAGACAGAGTTGGGCAAAGAGGTTGAACATTCCGTCTTCCTGAGAACCCGGGACATTTTTTACTTTTCGCTTCCTAATCAGTGGTTTCTTGCCCTTCGCCGGAGCCCGGGGCGCTGAGCATCCGGGTTGGAACGCGGACTGCGAGGGAGGGGCGCGAAACTGTGGCGGCAGCCCCGCGAAAAGAATCGGGTTTTGTCCTCATCTTCGCGTGCACCTGTCGTCCCAAAGACTCGACAAACACTTTGTCATTCACCTTACAAGCCTCTCTGTGGATTCAGCCTGGGGGGTGGGGGCAGGTCAGGGTGGGGACAGGCCGGAGACCAAGGAGCCGCATTCCGCGCATTCCTGCCTCCTGACTGCTCCTGGTACCACGGCTGTGAGCCCGGGGTGTCCAAAAGTTCCAACTGACTCATCCGTGGGTGAGCAAGGCCAACACGAGGGGACGGGTGGAATCTCCTGGGGTCTGCCTCGGACGAGGCCCCCAATTCAGATGGGAAAGTGGGGCGGGGGGGGACGGGCGATGGCCGGGATTTAGGCCGTTTCTGCTTGAGTGATGCTTAGGTGTCCCTCGAGGTGCCAGGAGGTGGTGACAGGTGCAGCTCGGTGTCGTGGATGGGAGCCTGGGCCGGGACCTCCGCTACTGGATTTGAGTTCTGGCTCCATCCTTATCACCTTTGGAACCTTATCAAACCTCTCTGGGTCTCAGTGTCCTGGAGTGGAAACGGGGGCAGTATTGGTTCCGACTCCACAGCGCGGTAGTGAGGATGAAGCAAGCATGTGGGTAAGATGCTGAGCACAGTCCCAGCACAGAGGAATTAACAGTGGTGACTTGTGCTAGGACGTCTGTCCGCCTTTTGAGGCAATGACATGAGACATGCTTCCAGGCCACCAGGCAAGTGTCTAATGGGTCCTTGCTTGGTCCTCCAGGACAAAGGCTGCAAAACAGGTGGGGGGGAATGTTCCTGCCCCACCGTGGGATTGTGGGTAGGGCCACCTCTCTCTGACTCTCGCCTGACCCGACGGAGCCTCTGGGGAGCTGTGAGTGCACTCACGGATGAGCCCACACTGACTGGGCAGAGGCTTTTCTGGTACTCACGTCGGCCTCCAGATGGCTTATAACCAGATCCCTGCCAAATTCCTCTTACCTCCCCCCAGGACTTATCTGACGCCAGAGCATTTCTCAAAAGGGGGAAACACAGGCATATCGTCACCACCTCATCACCGCATTATTACAGCCCTGGCTCGCCCTGCCTTCCAGCTGTCTTCCCCAGGGAAGTCTCTGAAAGTTTTTCTCCAGCTCAGTCCGTGGGCTGCCGGGGAGAATGAAGTCCGGGAAGGAGGATGGGACACAGGACGAGACCTTGAGCCAGTCCCTGGCCTTTTCCACTTTCCCCATCGTCTGTGAAACGAGGAGGCTGGCTGAGGTCATCCATTTCCGGCAGTTCAGTTCCAGGGGGTTCTGGCTCCCAAGGGCGGGGGAGAGCCGGCTAGATGAACACTTGTTCCTCTTTGGCAGGAGAGCACAGGGCTTAGGTGACAGATGGCTCTGGGTTCAAATCCTCACCCTGTCCCCTTGCCAGCTCTGTGATCTCAGGCAAGGCTGTCACCCTCTCTGAGCAGTTGTCCTGTCTGTAAAATGGGCATGTTAATAGCCACCTCCAGAGCCTCCTTAAGGATTGAGATGATGTGTGTGTAGAACTCGGCATGGTGCCTGGCACCCACAATATTATAATTTTTCCCTAGAAATGTGGGCTTGGTCATTGTCACTGAACTGCTCACCTTAGACAGTAAGAAACCACAGCCAGGTGGTGGTGGTGGTGGTTGGTGGGAAGAGAATTCAGACCATGTTTCTGTGTTTCAGCCACCACACCAGGCCGGCTTCAGAAAGAAGCTGCAGTAACTCAGAGGAAAAGTCCCACAGTGTCTGCTCCGGCTCCCTGGGCAGCTCTCAGTACACGTGCCAAGAGATGGCTTGGCGCCGTGCTCTGCTCCTCGTGCCCGTTAGCGTATTTCCAGATGTTTCAGGCAGCAGCCGTGGAGTTCTTTCAGGTTCTGATCCTTTGGATCTCCTTTTCTGCAGCTTCTCGTTCCTCTGCTTTTCTCCAACTGGGCAGACTTCACAAAGGGAGGGCCGGGACAGCCAGATAGATACCTCATAAAATGCCCCTAATTTTACCAGCAACAACATGAACCGCTTTTAGTACTACAATTTAATTAGTCCCATCCTGCATGTACCTGAGGCCTGGGAAATGGTGGCCTGGGGAGTTCTGGTGACTCAGGTCAGCCAAATGGAATGAGCTCTCTCCTGAACACCTACTCCGCATGGCCTCTTCACCCAACCCCACGAAGTAGGTGATATTAGCCCCCTTTTCTGGATGAGAAGCTAAGACTCAGAGAGGCTGTGTAACTTGCCCAAGGCCACTCAGCTACTGAGAGGACCCTACTGGCCCAACTCCAAAGCCCTAGCTCTTTCCATGACAGACAAATGTCTTCATGGTCTGTGCATGGCCCAGGCCCTGGGCCTTTGCTACCAGCCGTCTGTCTACCAATTGGGTCCCAGGCCATGAGCTTCAAAGCGAAACCTGGCCCAGTAAGCAAGTCAAGGAGAAGAGTCAACTCGCAGGGAAGCAGCAGCAAAAAAAGGGGTGTGTGAGTGTGAGGGTGCCGCCAGGTGTGAGGGCATGTGTTTATGTAAGGATGCATGTGTGTTTGTGTCCAGGGATGTGCATGTGCGTGTGAACCTTTGTGTGCTGCATGCGAGGACATGTTGCGGTATGAAAATGTGTACCCACATGTGTGTTTGTGTGTGAAGATGCACTTATGTGTGAGGGTGTGTGTGCGCATACAAGTGGGCGTACATGCGTGAGGATTGAGGGTCTGTGTTTGTGCATGAATGTGTGTGCATAGAGGATGTTTGTGGATGCATGCATGTATGAAAATATATTGCGTGCATGTGTGAGGACGTGTGCCTTGTGTGAAGATGTGCGTGCACACAAGTTTCTATACGAGGGTGCACAATTGTGTCCTCATGTGAGGGTGGGTGTGTGCACAAACGTGGGAGGGCATGTGTCTGTATGTGTGAAGATATGTGTGGGGATGTGTGTGGAAGGGGGGAACAGTGAACGCATACACGTATGAGGATGTGTGCTCCTGAGTGCGTCTGCGCACACACGTGAGGACGTGTACGCATGCGTCAGAAAGCTGGGCCAGGATGGAGGTGGGGGCGGGAATGATGTGATGGCGACCAGATGGTTTTTTTGTTTTGCGAGACCTCTTTGGTGTTGAGTACCAGGAGTTTCCCAGCACCGAGGACAGATCTTTTTTTTTTTAATGTATTTATCTTCTCAAGTGGTAAAACGGCAGCAAGCAAAGCTGGGGTTTCTCTTCCTGGAGGGCTGGGCTTGTCCGCCCTGGGCATCACAGACGAAGGTTTACCTTGGCCGCCTGCGGACTCTGCGGGCCCAGCATGTTTAGGCTCGTTAAGGAGGAGCAGCCGCTGAGAGCGCCGGCCTCTCCCTTCCACCCCCGGGGCCTGGTTCTGCTAAAAACACTTGATTTAGAGCTTCTCCCTTTGCTTTCCCTGGCTGGGTGTCGTGGCAGGAGGGGAAGCACCTAGGGCCTGGGCTGCTTTGTCCGCTGAGATTGGGGAGAGGGATTCCGTTTCCCCACTGAGGTGACTCCAGCCCGAGCAGCCCCGGTGGGTCTGGCCTATGAGTGTCTGCTCCTTAGGGTGGGTGGGGTCAGGCTGAGATGGGAAGCGGGAGAGCGGAGCCTCGGGCTTGTGAGATAAAAGTCCCCTTCTGCATAGAGCGTGTGACGGTGTGAGGGAGCTTGCGTCTCTGCGTGTGTCCCGCCGGGAAAGCCCCTCTGTGTTCATTTAAACCCTTTAAAATTTTTTTCTTAAATCATTCCGCCCTCACGCTCCCGCCCCACACCTCCAATTTCCTCTACATTTAGCCTCTTGGGAATCATAAAGACTAGAGTGCCTTGGCTCTGAGGAGACACAGTGGTCCACACCCTCTCAACAGAGAACCTCCTCCATACATCCTAAGCGTGCGCCCACCCAGCCTGCCTGCACCCTTTCTGGGCCACTAGACGGGAAGCTTCCTGAGGGCAAGGCCTGTATCTGTCTCTGGAGCCTGTCACTGCTCCATCGTCTGGCCAGGTGCCTGCTGCCTGGCACATACTGGGCCTTGGTACGTATTTATCAGATGCGTGAGGAATGAGGTAACTCATTGCTGCTGCAGGTAGACAGCCCTCGGTAGATGGCCTTCGTCCAAAGATCATTTGGATCTTTGAGTCAAATTATATTGAGCCAAAATGTGTTTCCCTTTGTGACTTCCCTGGTGGTCCAGTGGTTAAGACTTTGCATTCCAGTGCAGGGGGTGCAGGTTCGATTCCTGATTGGGGAGCTAAGATCCCACATGCCTTGCGGCCAAAAAATATAAAACAGAAGCAATATTGTAACAAATTCAATAAAGACTTTAAAAATGGTCCACATCAAAAAAAAATCTTAAAAAGAAAAATGCTTCCCTTTGAAGGCAAATAATACACTTTTTTTTTTAAAAAATTGGGGTAGAGTTGATTTACAATGTTGTGTTAGTTTCGGGTGTACAGCAAGGTGAATCAGTTATACATATGCATATATCCACTCTTTTTTAGATTCTTTCCCCATATAGGCCATGAGAGAGTATTGAGTAGAGTTCCATGTGCTATACTGCAGGTTCTTATTAGTTACCTATTTTATATATAGTAGTGTGTATATGTCAATGCCAGTCTTCCAATTTATCCCCCCCCTTACCCCTTGGTAACCATAAGTTTGTTTTCTACATCTGTAACTCTACTTCTGTTTTGTAGTTAAGTTCACTTGTACCCTGTTTTAAAATTCCACATACAAGTGATATCATATGATATTTGTCTTTCTCTGTCTTACTTCACTCAGTATGACAATCTCTAGGTCCATCCATGTTGCTGCAAATGGCATATCATTCTTTTTTATGGCTGAGTAATATTCCATTGTGTATATATGTACCACATCTTCTTTATCCATTCCTCTGTTGATGGAAACAGATTCCTTTGTTTAGGTGTCTTCCATGTCCTGGCTATTGTACATAATGCTGCAATGAACATTGGGGTGCATGTATCTTTTCAAATTATGGTTTCCTGAATATATACTCCTCTCAATGCCTCCTGGATCTAAGCTGAATGTAGTTCCCGTAACCGATACTCATATCACACAGATATGAGCAATTTTTTCAGTGGACATCTTGAAATATGGCTCATGAGCTGGAACCCAAATTCTAGATGTAGCCTGGTCAGAGACCAGCACACTGGATGTTGTAGGAGTGTGTCTCCCCTCCCGCCAAAGATATGTTAAAGTCCTAACCCCTGGCACCTGTGAACGTGACCTTGTTTGGAAATAGTGTCTTTACAGATGTAATCAAGTCAAGATGAGGATGTATTGGAGTAGGCTGGGCCCGAAATCCAGTGACTGACATCCTTACGAAGAGAGACATTTGGGGATACACAGACACACTCATGGGGAGGAAGGCCGTGTGAAGACATAAGAGGCTGTTCCTTTCCTGGGCAGAGCTTGGAAGGGGGAGGGGCAGGGAGAGTAAAATATATGCATATCTGCTGATCGCTGCTGCATTTCCTTGGCTAGTTCTGTCATTCACTGTGTTCTCAGAGTGGGGGCTTTGTAATTACCAGGACATCTTTTTCTTAATCCAGTCATTTGAATTTCCAGGCCCAAATTAGGTTGGGGAAGCACCCAGAATTTGTAGACTTTAATAGTCTCAGTTTCATCAGAAGTTTGCTGAGCCTCTATCGGCCCTGTGCCAGGCCCTGGGCGGTTCACTACGGGTGGTTATATGTGCCTTGCACAGGATGGCTTTGCACTGGCTCCTGAGGGATCTGGGATGCAGACTAGCCAAGGAAGGGTGCAGCCAGGCAGTCAAGTGCCACTGAACACAGCTTGGTGTTTCCCACCTCATCATGTAAGAATGACCAGATGTGCTACAAACACAGTCATTTTTATTGAGTGTGAAGGAGTAATTTAGGATGTTAAATTATGCTTGAGGGCATTTTGGGGAGAACTTTTTTTGCCATCATCATGGTCACAGGGGGTGCCAGATGCGGAAGCTTGTGGTAAAGCCAGAGTGAGGACCACAGAGAGAAGTGCCAGTGCCTGAGTAAGAGGGAAGTTGTGCAAGGAGTGTGGCTGACTGTGGGCCAGTGCAGGGAGGCTGCGTGGGGGCTGGCCTAGGTCAGTGGATGGTGACCCTGGAAGCACATTATAATGACCTGGGGAGCTTAAAAAATCTGCCCCCAGATCCCAGCCCCACCTGATTAAATCAGGATCTCTGTGGGGAGACATTTAGGCACCTGTGTGTTGTGGCTGAAGATCTGCAAGTGATGCCAGTGTAAAGCAGGCATGGGACAGAACTTGGCCATCAGTGAGGCTGCTCCTTCTTGCTTAATTGCACTTGACTTGGTACAACGAAAACACACGCACACAGAGGTACATATATATAGACACATACACACACGTAAAAATCCTGGTCAACACTGTAATTTTAAACAAACAAAATCTAGCATATATGTTGTCAGGTATCATTGTGACTCTTGGGGACACGCTGATTCAGCCGTGTGCAGAAGACAATTGCAATGGTATTGTAACCTTAGGCTAATCTCTAGGGCTTATGCACAGTGCTTGACTTTTTTCTTTTTCTTCCTTCCTTCCTTCCTTCCTTTCTCCCTCCCTCCCTCCCATTACTGATTTCTTTTTGGATGTATAGGAAAAAAAGATTCTGGAGATACAGAACCAAATAAACTAGGGCTTTGGGTGGGCGTCCCTGTCATTTACCCCGTCATCATCTTGATCTGGTTTCCTTTGACTAAAAGTAGTTATCTGTGAACCCTTTCTTTGAGGGCCTCTCTTGGCCAGTCTCTTGGCTGGGGACATCAGCAAAAGGTTGAGAGGGTTCTTCTCATGCCTTTTCAAGAGTCTGCCTACAGATTATGTCATGAAATGGAGGACCCTGAAAGGCTTTTTCTAGAAGTTTCTTTCTCAGGGATTTGCTCCAGTGGAGGGTGGGTCATGGTTCTCAATGAGGCATCTTCTTTTGGATGCCAGAGTCCTAGCCCCATGTTCCCAATGTGAGCTGGTCACATGAGAGAAAAAGCATGATAAGGTTTGGTGATGGGGCTTCCCTCTCTTTGTGTATAAGAAACAAACAAAAGAAACTGAAAAGAGAAAAATCCAACCCCTTTCAGAAGATCCAACCCTTCCCTGACCCTGGGTGGCCCTTAGCCCATCACCCAGTCACCTCCAGGGAAAACCCTAAGACTCTTGTCCTAAGAAAACCCTACTCTGAGAAGGAACTTGGGTGCAGCTGCTCACATGGAAGGAGCTAGACTAGGGATGACAAGGCAGGCCTCTGTGAAAATCTTCCAAGGAGCTATGGAGAAAAAAACAGAAAGATTCCTCATTTGCATCAAGAGTAAACTTCCTGTCCTGTTAAACAATGAGGCATTCAAAAATCTGCCTGAGTAAAAGTCCCCTGATGCAATGAGAGGGTGAGCAATTTCATGTCAGACTGTTGTTATGGGATTTATACATGTCCTAGCCGGGCTTGAGGTGAACCTCAGAGCCAAAAACAATAGCCCTAAACCCCACATGCACAGAAAGCTCATTCCAGTGGAGTTTCCTTAAGAGAGAGCACAGCAGACTTTTCACAAACAAAATGACTTCAAAGGCAGGCTTGCATCACCTGCCTTCCCCCGGGCTTGACACTTCCCTTTAGTCCAGACCTGGCCCTTCTGTTTCTTGGTTTACTTTATGAGGTTCTCACACACACACATTGCAAAGCAATTATCTGAGCTCGCAGGCCAACAGGAAAGTAATTGTAATTGAGTACTTCCTTTGTCAATTGCAGACCTGGCCACTGCAGTGGGGATGGGAGAGAAGGCAGCTCAGCACCCAGTGACCTGGCAACTCCTCCCTCCGGGGCACCCAGAGTGAATTCCCCAGGGAGCAGGATGCCAGGGGGATGGGGGAATGGGGGAAATTTTCTTACATCACTTGACTGCGCTTGCTTTCACTCCCCAAATCCTGAGTCATGACTAAAGCCGGATTGCCTTGGGTCTCTGGCTGAAACCAGAGGTTACAGATTTGGAAACCTGACTCCCTCAGCTGACTCTTGTTCAGTTCATCAGAGGAAATGTGTATTATTTTACTTGCCCCTCTTCAAGCTGAAGTGCCTTCTAATTGAGGGGATTACGTGAGGAAAGTGGCTCTGTAGTGGCTTAGTAAGCCGATGCCAGGCTAGTGAACGATATTTGACGTTGGGTGAGTTTACAAAAAGGGCAGTCTCTCTGTTTGTTTAAATGGAGATTAAGTGAAAGGAAAAGTTTTTCTTTCCCATCCCAAGACAAATGTGAAACACATGTTTTCCCTTTTGACTTTGTAGTACAAGGCTCAAACAGTGCTCCCCAGCACCCCCTCAGCTGTGAGTTTTCAAGCATTGCAGAATGTTTCCTCTCTTTGGTGGCCAAAGCCAATATGAGCCTTTATATTTCCAGACAGTGGAGCTAATGGTGATGACCCAGTTGATTCCAGGTAATTGTGTGTGGGGTGTTCCTGGGCAATTTACCGGTAGGCAGGATGGTAAGATGTAGTACAGGTGATCCCGGGAACTGGGTTCAAGTCATAGCTCTGCCTTTGTCCAGGTGACCTCACTAAACCTCAGTTTCCTCACCAGCAAAATGAAATTGGTTGAACTTGAAATGTCTCAGGTAATTTCCAACTCTGGAAAGACTGTTGGTTTAGGTTGGTTTTTCCTGTATGTGGGAGACATTCCTAGTTGAGGGCACCCTTAGCGTGGGCTCGGGGCAGCGTGGGAGACCTCAGTCAAGGAGCCTGCCCTGCCACTGTGCACGTGACTCACCGTGACCTTGAACAACTCACTGGCCCTCTTTGTGAGTCTTTCTCCTTATCTGAGAGAGGAGGTTTGATGGTCTTGCCCCTGACAGAGCAGTTCAGATATGAGACAAGACTGAATGAGACAAGGGTGTAGTTTGAGTTCCTTGGACTAAATGGATCATTCATCTCAGAAGATAAGTTTAAAAAAAAAAATGCTAGTCCCCAAATATTTTTTGGATTATCTCAAGAATAAAGCAATGAAAATCTGTATTCTTTACTCTTGGCTTTCCTTAAATGGCTACTGGTTCAGGGAGTGCATGCATCAAATGACCAATAAGGGCTGTGAAAATCAGGATTTCTTCCTCCAGTGTTGGCCAAAGCCATGTTCCTTGCTTTTATCATGTTGCTAATCCGCTCAGAAACCTGTTTCTACTCTGCTCAGAAACCTTCGAGGTTCCCTTTGCTTCCAGGATTCAGTCCAAACCGACATTCAGTTCCCATTATGACCTGGCTTCAGCTTGCATTATCTACCACCTCTTCTACCTAAAATCCTAGAATTCACTAGAATCTCTGCAATGATGCCAAGATCACCCCTGTAAATGTCTCCTCACAAGTGGGCAGCCAGTCTCTACTTGGACACAGTGGCGGGGAGAAGCCTCTGATCCTGAAAACAATCTGGCCTTTTTCAAATCATTTCTAATCATTAGAAACTTCTCTCCTATGTTGAATCAGAATTTGCCTCGTGGTAAATCCCAACCACCCATCACTCCTATAGGAGCTACTCCAATTCCGCTTCATTCCTCTTTCTCAATGTTTGAAGACAACAGTCATGCCACCCCTGAGAAATCTCTTTTCCAGACTTAACAACTGTGGTGTCCTTAACAGATTTTCATTGACTTGGTTTTTGGATTCCTAAATGTTGTTGTCCTTACCTTCCCCTGGGCATGCTTCTAATGGTCAGTGTCTCTTAAAAAAAAAAAAAAGTGACCCTTTGAAGGAAACACAATGTTCTAAATGCGATCTGGTTGGTGGAGCTAGTGTCTCCTTTGTTTCTGTAATAGTCAGGTTAGGTGAGAGATACAACAGTAGTTCAGTGGCTGAAAGAATATACAGTGTTTTTTCTCTCTCAAGTACCTGCCTGAGGTGATTGATGCAGGTTAGCAAGTGGCCCTGCTCTCTGCAGTCATTCAGGGACCCAGGCCCCTTGAGCTGGGGCTCCACTATTCCATGGGGTGTTCTGGTCCAAGCTGGGTGGCTACCAAGTCCCAGATGCAACCAGGAGGAAGAAAGAACAGAGAGTGAGGAGAGGGTGTGTCCACCTCTTAAGGTCCCAGCTCCCGACACAGACCACTTGTTAGCATCTCACTGGTGAGAACTCGGCCCCGTGGCCATACTCAACTGCGAAGGAGGCTGGGAAACATGGTACAGCGTGTCAGCATGCATCACCACGGAGGAAAGCGAGAATGGATCTTGGTGGCCATGAATATAGACAAGGCTCACTGGTCTTTCAATTCTGGGAACACACCAAGCTCCTTCTTCGGTCAGGGCCAGTGCACTCCCTGTCCTGCCTGGAATGTTCCATCTCCCTGTCTCCTCTTCCCCTTCATATGGCCTTGGCTTCAATGCTACTTCCCCAGAGAGGCCTGCCCTGACCACCCAGGAAAAGTAAGCACATCCCTCACCACATTCTTACCTTCATTTGTGTGCTGCTGGGCCCCTGTCACAAGTTTCAGCGATTTTTTTTTTTTTTTGGTGTTTACTTCTTTCCCCTAGTAAACTACAGCCTGCATGAGGGCAGGGACTCCACCCGTCTTGTCCTCCTGTGTTCACTGCCCATCACAGTAGTGACACATATTGGGGGGCTAAATAAGGGTTTGTTGAATCAGAGAATACATAGAGACTAGATGCTTCTTAAATACAGTCTTTTCTTCCAAGTGCGTTGCACTGTTAGGTCACTAGCGGTGAACCAAAAGCCCTGTGTCTCTTCTTGCATCAACTGTTGCTGAGACATATTTCTCCATCTGCTTCTTAAGAAGTTGATTTTTTGACGATGGAGGCAGCATTTTACCCTTAATATCTATTGTATTTCTGCTGCTTGTTTTTGACATCATTCTAGTCCCCAAAGACCTTTTTCTGATATATCAACGAATACATTTATTTTCCCCTTCCGGTATTATATTATCTGAAATTCTGATAGATGCAGCCTGTGTGTTTCCTTATGCTGTTGGCAAACATTGATGGAGATGGAAAAAAGGGCCAAACATGGAGCCCCTGTCAGTACCAGAGTCTGTCCTCCATCCTACCATCAATCCGTCACCAGCTGCCTTTGGGAATGAAGGTTTTCTCATACAAACCATGCTCTTGACTAGCATCTCATTGAGCCCAACTATGTCAGGTGCCTGTTGAAATGAGATACACATTAGAACTCAGGGCCTTCTGTTCCTTTCCTGCACAGGACCATAGAAACTTCCAGCCAATGGCAAGGATCCCTTTGACAACACCCTCTAGTTTACCAGTCTAGTAATCTTATAAGAAACAGGAAATGACTAGTTCTTAGTGAATCCATGCTTAGTGATTCCTAACAATTACTGTTCTCTCATAAGTGTTTACAAACCTTTAATTCTTAATTTCTTCTGAAACGTTTCCAGGATCTAACCTTTCCAGAAACCCTGCCACATCAGTCCATTTTCTGTCCCCAAGTGTACCTCTATCCTCATACCTCTGTAGGAAAGGTTTTTCCTGCCTGACTCTGAGTATCCAGACCTCTACCTCCCCTCAAGAGCTAGCTGGAAGGGGGCCGCCTCCATGGCGCTGTCCCTCCACATTCTAGGCCTCTCTATGCTATGGGTCCTTGTGGAATTCGTTAACCACATCCCTCCTCAGGTCTTGCTGCTGCCACCTGGGCAGACTTTCAGACCTTCCTCTCATGATGCTCAGCCTGGCCTTGTATCAAACCCTCTCCCAATGAGGTGTGTGGATTGAGTTGACCACTGAAACCAGCATCCACTTATGCTCAGAGACTAGCCCATTATTGGAACTTCAGCCTGAGCTGTGATCTAGGGCCGGCTGGTCTTCCAGTGTGTTTGGAAATTTTTTTTTTAGGTTGGTTTTTTTTTTGGTAAAAGAAAAATTTGGTAAAGTATTGATATACTGTAAAGTCCCAAGGAAGCTATAGACTTACTGGATCGTTGACTAAGGGACACCAATCTGGTTGATGTAACATTCTGGGAAATCAAGATAGGTAGTGACAGATGATCAAACTACAACATTTACAACATCTTGAATGTTGCAGCAGCAAAGGAGACAAATCAAAATTCAGAGCAACGTGCAAAATATTTCAGAAGTGTTTAATCACCTTTCAGAAACATATTTAGATTTATGAAAGATTTCCAGTAGGGTTTCTTTCACTACCTTTGTAGATTTATTTTTTTAATTTTTAAAAATTAATTAATTATTTAAAATTAATTTTTGGCTCTGCTGGGTCTTCGTTGGTGCGCACGGGCTTTTCTCTAGTTGCGGTGAGCGGGGGGCTACTCTTCTTGAAGTGCACAGGCTTCTCATTGTGGTGGCTTCTCTTGTTGCGGAGCACAGGCTCTAGATGAGCAGGCTTCAGTAGTCGTGGCACGCGGGCTCAGTAGTTGTGGCTTGCGGGCCCTAGAGCACAGGCTCAGTAGTTGTGGCACATGGGCTTAGCTGCTCCACGGCATGTGGGATCTTCCCGGACCAGGGCTTGTACCCATGTCCCCTGCATTGGCAGGCAGATTCTTAACCACTGTGCCACCAGGGAAGCCCTACCTTTGTAGATTTAAAACAACTTAATTTCCGTATAACTTTGGAAGAAAAAGTCAGTGTTATAAAGTGAAATCCACCTGTTTAACTTCCCCCCGAGCAGCATCAGAATCTGGCTGAGGTGCTGATGCCACATCACACAATATTTGGGGGGAAAAGTTAGCTCTTTTAGATCATTGAGTCCAATTCCTCCCAACTGCAATTGAAAATCTTGTACCCTGCAAGGGAGGGTACTCAGAAGGGAATGATTCTGCCACTCCACTCACAAAAGGAGCCCCCGCTCCCGCCTTCCTAGTCCCCCCGGGGCCTGCCACTTCCTTCAGACCAAAGAGAAACTTTCTTCTCTATCAAAATGCCTGCTGATGACTCTCATTGTAAAAACTCTCTCTGCTGCTTGCGTTCCAAGCCTTAATAAATCTCAGATTAGTGTGAGAACCACCCAGGCACTGACTATCCACATTTCCCAATGAACTGTCTGGACGTGGCTTCTTCTTCATGAGTAACTTCCCCAAATGTTTGGGAAATTGCCTGACACCGTGAACTTACGACCACCATGTGAACTCAGGGCAGGGAGAGAAAACTCACCCCAGTGTCAGTCCTGACCTCTCCCCTGTTTCTTTTTCCCCTCCTTCCTTACTCTCCCTTCTTGCTCAAGGCAATTCAGGCCCCTTTTCTCCACTAAGAATGGAATTTGGATTCCCAGCTGTCGCCAAGGACTTACGTACAACTCATGGATTTTCAGCTTTGCCCTTTCCTATAACTTCTGAGCAATTGGTTGTTCAGCTTAGGCTGAAGTTCCAGTGAAGGGCTAGTCTCTGGGCATAAGTGGATGCAGGCTTTCAGTGGTCAACTCAATCTGCACACCTTGTTGGGAGAGGGTTTTGCACAAGGTTAGGCTGAGCATCACGAGAGGAAGGTCCGAAAGTCTGCCCAGGCGGCAGGAAGCCTATTTTCCAGTGATCTCTACCCCGTGCTTCACGACCTTCATCCATATTCCTAGGAAGCTGCGATGCTACAGGGGTTCTTGCAAAAGACCACAGAGTTTCCCATCTTAATGCTTTCCCTGGCCTTCACTTCATGTGTGCTCAGGACCACTGTCACCGTTTCCAGAGTTACTTTCCAGCATCCACTTTTCCCTCCCTCGTTTCCCCTGGGGTGAGCCTCCATGACCCGAGGGCCTCTGTCACCCCCTCAGCAGGTGTTAGTTAGACTGAGGCATGAGCAGGTGCTGACGCAGAACTTCACAGCAACATCAAAAGGCAGCACCTTGGGAGTGACTGTGAGAGAGGACCATTCTGGGGGTGGCTGAAGGCACACGATTAAAGCAGTTGGTTGACCTTAACGTCCAGAGCCCCCATCCAGAAGCCAGCTGATTTGTACATGTGGCTTCCCATCCACAAAATGGTAAGTGAAATCTGCTCGAGGACAGAGAAAATTTTGATTCCTTTTTTTTAAATTGTGGTAAAATATACATAACAAACTTTTACTCTCTTGACTGTTTTTAAGTGTACAGTTCTGTGACAGTAAGCACATTCACAATTGTTGTGCGACCATCATCAGCATCCACCTCCAGAACTTTTTCATCTTCTCCAGCTAAAACTGTACCCATTAAACTATGACTCCCGGGCTTCCCTGGTGGCGCAGTGGTTGAGAGTCCGCCTGCCGATGCAGGGGACGCGGGTTCTTGCCCCGGTCTGGGAAGATCCCACATGCCGCGGAGCGGCTAGGCCCGTGAGCCATGGCCGCTGAGCCTGTGCGTCCGGAGCCTGTGCTCTGCAACGGGAGAGGCCACAACAGTGAGAGGCCCACGTACCACAAAAAAACAAAAAAAAAAAACCCCAAAACAGAAAAACTATGACTCCCATTCCTCTCTCCCAAAGCCCCTGAAAATTACCATTTACTTTCTGACTCTGTGATTTTGACTGCTCTAAGTACCTCATATAAGTAGAATCATACAGTAAATGTCCTTTTCTGACTGGCTTAGTTCACTTAGCATAGTGTCCTCAAGGTTCATCCCTGTTGTAGTGTGTGTCAAAATTTCCTTCCTTTTTAAGGCTGAATAATATTCCATTGTATGTGTATACCACATTTTGTTTATCCGTTCATTGTTGTCTGATTCTGGTCTTTTTTAAAATAGTGAAGTTTGTATTTTAACAATTGAAGAGTTGGAGAGTCGGTGGAGTATGGTGGGAAAAGCATTGAACTGGACATCAGGAAACCTGGGTCTCAGTTCTGGCTCAGCAGCTAGTGGCCTAGGAATGATGGCTCCTGCTGAAGTGGGTTGGAGCAGCCCCCCAGTCAGAACTGGCTGGGTTCCCTGGGAGGATTGCAGACTCCTTGGATCTGGTCTCTGGGAGTGGAGTCTGAGAATCTGTATTTCTGAAAAGCTCCCCAGGTGTTTTTCTATATTCAAGTTTGACAACCACTGCTCTAGGCCTCATTCGTCCATCTGGGCTAGACCACAGATTTTTCGAACAGGGCTGCACCCTTGCTCAGAAGAAAGCCAGAGTTTCATAGAGGGACAGTGGAGACTCCCAGGTGGATGGGTGCAAGGCGCACAGCTAAGAGGAAATTCAGGGCAGGTTCCCACCTCTACTTGCTTAATCTCTTTTGCTTCTAAGTGTCTACAGAATTCTTAAAAGCAAATTTAAAACCAATAGAATCAATATTAAAAAACCACTTCTACTGAAGTTAAATGAATTAACTAAATGTGTTTTTGAAATTACTGTTGTTTTAAACATGATTGTTTTATAAACTTAATTGGTTTTGAATTCTCTTTGGGTTTTTTTTAAAAAATTAATTAATTTTATTATTTATTTTTGGCTGCGTTGGGTCTTCGTTGCTGCGTGTGGGCTTTCTCTAGTTGCGGTGAGCCGGGACTACTCTTTGTGGCAGTGCGCAGGCTTCTCATTGCGGTGGCTTCTCTTGTTGTGGAGCACGGGCTCTAGGTGCATGGGCTTTAGTAGTTGTGGTACATGGGCTCAGTAGTTGTGGCTCATGGGCTCTAGAGCGCAGGCTCAGTAGTTGTGGTGCATGGGCTTAGTTGCTCTGCGGCATGTGGGATCTTCCTGGACCAGGGTTAAAACCCGTGTCCCCTGCACTGGCAGGAGGATTCTTAACCACTGTGCCACCGGGGAAGCCTCTTGTTTGGGATTTAACATAAGGTTGTTTTAATTTAATTTTAAGCTCTGGCAAAAGGTTTCCATAGAGCTTTGAATGTCCCTCCTGCCATGCTGCTGACAGGCCATTTCTGTAAATGGGTGTTTAGTACGTATATTTAGTGTCACACGTGCACTGTAGAATGCATATCTTGGTCCGTATGTCATAATTCTACCTAGTCTCAATATTTCTGATTCTTGATTTTAAAACATGATTGTAGACATTTAGGCAAAGCCAGTGTCTGACACCTGTTCTCTCATCTTGGCTCCGTCTGGGCCTCATTTGCTCTCAGACAAGTCCCTTAACCTCTTCGTAGGGGACCCCTTTCTGTGGGCATTTTCCTCCCCTCCTAGCCCCTCTCCTCACTGCCACAGGGTCGGGAGAATGGGCCTCTGTGTGGTGTGACTCCCACCCCTCCCAGTCGTTGTGGTCCACACTCCCCCCTCCCCGACTCAGCTGGGCCATCAGACCCTCTCCCGGGAGGACCAGTGCCTGGATCCAAGGGGCAGCCTCTCGGCCTCCCTATGTAGCTGGGCCTGTGACTGTTGACCTTGGACCATGGGCAGCCATCTTTGGCCAGTGGACTGGGCATCAGAAAGAGCCATTATGAAGAGAGAGAAGAATGGGTTGTATGTGTAGAAAGAAGCAGAAACAAGACCCCAGTAACCTTGGGTTTCTAAAGGTTTTGCAGTTTCTAAGTCTAATCCCTTTGCAACCTCTGACTATAAGCCTTGGGTTCCACCCCTGCATGGGTATAGCAAACTCTCCAATTTTTTTTTTTTTTTTTTTTTGCTTAAACTAACTCAGGATGGGTTTTGCCACTTGCCATTGTAGAGTCATAACTAACATATCCTGTAAAATATGAGTCCAATCCATAGGAGTATTATAAGAATAGATTGAGATATTTGTATGAATATGCCATAGAAGGATTATTATGATTACTTTTTTGGCTGCGTTGGGTCTTCGTTGCTGTGTGCGGGCTTTCTCAAGTTGCGGTGAGCGGGGGCTACTCTTCATTGCTATGCGCAGGCTTTCTCTAGTTGCAGAGCGAGCAGGGGCTACTCTTTGTTGCGGTATGCGGGCTTCTCATTGCGGTGGCTTCTCTTGTTGCAGAGCACGGGCTCTAGGCTCGTGGGCTCAGTAGTTGTGGCTCACAGGCTCTAGATTGCAGGCTTAGTAGTTGTGGCGCATGGGCTTAGTTGCTCCGCGGCATGTGGGATCTTCCCAGACCAGGGGTCGAACCCGTGTCCCCTGCATTGACAGGCGGATTCTTAACCACTGCGCCACCAGGGAAGCCCCGCCATAGAAGTATTAACACTAATTTATCTTGTAATAATATTATCATATGAGCCCCCCCTTTTTCATTTAGATTAAAAAATACTATATTCACTGGCTAGACTTAATATTCCAGAGTTACTCTTTTATTTGGGATAAGGCATTGAAGGCTGAGTGGATTTTGAGATGCAAAGAAAAGGGTGGGCATTTTGAAATGCAAATATTTTCAAGTAAGAGTAACATACTTAAAATAATTGACCGCCTTACGTATTTCAGGAAAGGTGCCAGGGTGAATATTCACCCCTCTCTTGCTTGCCCAGCCCTAGAGAGTTAGGAGCAAGCAAGGGGTGGGCGGCCAGGCAGTTACAGTGTGTTCTAGGTGCCAGGATGAGAAGAAGGAGAGGACAGGGCCACAGGGGAAGGCATCTGACCCAACTCAGGAAGATTTCCTAGAGGAAATGATGCTTAAACTAAAGAATGAATAGAAATGAGAAAGGCCACTGGGAGAGAGGGTTGTAGGCAAACAGCCTGCTCACCGCCCTGGAGGAAGAGGAGAGCATGGCACATGCCCGCCGGGCACTGAGCACCGGGATGCTGGTGAGGGGGGCAAAGGCTGAGTACGCAGGGCACATGGGCTGCGCGGAGGAGTCTGGACTTGACTCTGAGGCCCTGTGGAGCCACTGGAGGTTTTAGGTAGGAGAAATCTGTTCATACTGGGCTTCCCTGGTGGCGCAGTGGTTGAGAATCCGCCTGCCGATGCAGGGGACACGGGTTCGTGCCCCGGTCCGGGAGGATCCCACGTGCCGCGGAGTGGCTGGGCCCGTGAGCCATGGCCGCTGAGCCTGCGCGTCCGGAGCCTGTGCTCCGCAATGGGAGAGGCCACAACAGTGAGAGGCCCGCGTACCGCAAACAAACAAACAAACAAAACTCTGTTCATACTCATTCTTGGGAAGAATTCTTTTAGCCAGGGTGGAGGGTGTGTGGTGGGGTCATGTCTGGAGGCAGAGAGACTGGTCAAAGGGCTGCTACTGTAAACTGGGTGAGAGAGGACAGTGCCCTGAGATTTGCTTTAGGAGAGAAAGAAGGGTTGAGGGGAAGAGAAGGAATTCAGTTGATTACATGACATTGTGAATGATTTCACTTGATCCTCACTTGTAAACAACTGTTACGTGCATTTTACAGGTGACATTCGTGGGTGGGTGCTGAGTTACTTGCCCAAACACACACAGCCAGCAAGTGGTCCCCGGGTGGTTTGGGGTGTTAGACTGTTATACCATTGCCAGCGTGTAGTCTCTTAGCACAAATTGCCCCCCTGGTAGGGCTTGGAGAGATGAGATGCAGAGTAAGTGGGTTTAATTGTGGGAGAAAAGGTCTAGGTTCAAGGCCCAAGTGGTTACGCAGGCGGCAGGCCTGCTGTGGTATTGCCTCAGGGAGTCCTGGGAGAATGGGAGGTGGCCAAGGTCATAGGAGAGAAGCCTTCAGGATGGGGTAGAGGGTCACCAAGACCAGACGTTCACCGTTTAACAGAGTCATTTAACTGATCAGTGTGCCTTAGAGAGAGACAGCCTTTGACTGCAGTGAAGGCCCTATATTGAGCTGAACAAGGTGTGGACCAAGGAGACGGAGGGTGGGGGAGAGCAAGGCCACCATGCACGCCTTGCAACCCTCAGACCCAGGTTCTACGTGAATGTTGTGATCTGGGCAGCCAACACAACCTCTCCGGGCTGTGGGCAGTGGTCGTTACCCACCTCACGAGACAGATATGAAACTTCAAACAAATGATATACGTTAGAGGCACTCTGTAAATCCTACGTAAAGGTGCGTTCTGTGTTGTCCTGCGTTGTGGTTATTGTCTGCTCAGGTCCTCTCCAGAGACAGGCTGTTAGTCTGGTCCTCACCACTCACTTCTCCCCAGATCAACCCCTCCCTTGAAGGAGGCTCTATGGGATCTGGGAGAAGTGGTGACCCTCCATCCCTAGTAGGTTGTTGGTTAGAAGAGCTGATTAGTTTAGTCCCAATGGCTTGTCATTCCCCCGGGATTAGAAGACTCAGACAGAAAGAAGTTTTCAAAACACTTGCAACGGAAAGAAAAACAGATTTGACCTTAGTTTTAGGGTCAAAGAAAAATTTCTTTTGATCCATCTGGCTGCCTGGTATTGAATCTTAAATTTCAGACAGCTCCTGCCTCAACAGCTCCAAGGGGACCTAGGACCAGTGACTATGGGTAAGAGGTAATTTAAAGGGAAGACGGGGCGGGGTGGGGGGTGGATTTAGGGGCTCAAGTTAGTGAGTTCCAGTTTCCAGAAAAAGCCAAGTTTGACTTAGCAGTTGAGATACTCACCTGATTTTCTGGTAGCACAACTCAAGTTAGAACAGTGGGCAGGAAGCTTGGAAGAGTAACTTCGTTGTATGCGAACTCCAGAAGGTACTTATTGTGGAAATTTATGTGCATATGAAAGTAATTCCCAGAGAGGGCCCTCTGAAAAGCTTGGCCCTCGGCCCTGCTCTCCACTGCCTCACCTGCAAATGGGTAAAACAGCTCAAGGAAAGAGTGAGAATTGATGCAACTGTGTTTCTAATGACTGGATGACTGTTTTTTTCAGAAACGGAGGGGTCATTCTTTGACTTCCCCTTTTGTATATGGTTTTCTGTTTCTCCTGCTTTAATTAGTGCTAGAAATTCAATTAACAAGGAGGAAAAAAAAGAGAAACAGTCTTTTCAAGCCAATTTCCTTGTGCTCCTGAGAGGTTTTGAGGTTAGGTGGGCAGGCACATAGCTGTGCTGTTTACCTCCCTGGCTGTTGACGGGATGGCATGTGACTTGGCCCAAAGCTGTCACCGGTCATAGCTATGACCACTACTGTCTTGGCTTCAGAGACTGTTCTTCAGTGTCTTGGCGTATAACACCAGTTTTTAATAACAGTTTTGTTTACCAGGTAAATGGTTCTTTCGAACATTTATTATTATTTTTGCAACACCTGTCAAAGAGAAAGCAGCCCTGCCAGGGTGTGATTAGTGGCCACTGTGCTGTTTCAGGGACTTCAGGTTTCCTGTTGACTAGCCTACATTTTTCTTTGCACCCAGACTCACTCCCCCTGCCCCGCCCCTAAGGAAACTGAACAATATGAAGTGGACATAACATGAAATGCTTTGAAGGGAAAAGTCACGCTATGTTTCTAGACACAACACATTTTTTCAGGTCACTTAAAAGAAACCATTCTGCGCCCATTTTCAGGGAAGCTCTTTGAGTTTAGGGAAATAAGGCCTCTACTAAATCAGCAGCCCCCTACTCTACCCCACCAATCATAAATAAGTGCTTCCAAACTTGGCTGGGCTGGTATTTACAAAGTAGACTAAGACAATTGTTTGTGCAATCAAAGTAATATCTTTCTATGGGAGAATGTTCGTAAGGTATAGCTAATTGAAAGAGAGAGGGGGGTAGATGAGAAGTTCCACTAAATTAAATGCTTTTGTACACACACACACAAATACACATACACAAAGAAAATACACAAAAATGGGTGGTGGGACTATGGGTAATTTTTTTTCTTCTTTATGTTTTTCTTATTTTTCTAAACTTTTTACCATAAGCAGGTATTTATACTCATTGTACAGCATGGTTATTGAAAGCACAGACTTTGGAGCTAGGCTGCCTGGTTCGAGTCCTGGCCCTACCACTTCCTGTGGTGACATTAAGCAAATGACTTGATTGATTTCTCTGTGCTTCATTTTCCTGATCTGTAAAATGGGGATAAGGATTGTACCTATTTCATAGGGTTGTTATAAGAATTAAAGAGTTTATGTATGTAAAGTGTTTAGAAAATGTCTAGCACATGGTAAGCACTTTTGTTAAATGAAGAAAACAATAATTTTTAATTAACTCAAATCGTGGTTAATTTTCTCTGGAATGCTCTTGGCCATACTTCTATGGCATTCATATTTTATGATACGTGTTGCTGAAGAGAGGATACATACATCCCTATGCCCATGTTTTGTGCTCAACTAATGCAGTTAGGGTGGACGCATGGCATTTTTTGGGTGGCTAAAATTCTTAATTTGCCAGGTCATGACAAAGAGCAGGGATTTCTCAAGGGTATACTGTGACCTCCCTCCACCCGCCACCCCCAGTTTGGTCATAGCTGAATTACATACAGCAAGCCTAATTCTCTTCTAAACCACAAGTTATACTATCACAGTTTGGTTGGTGACGTTCACAGAACTGGAAGGATCCTTGACCTTTGGTAAATTATACCCCCTTGCCCAGGTTGAAATGCCCTGGATAAACCTGTGTGCAGTGATGCGTGCTTCACTTCCTCACGTAGGCCCGGGAGGAGAAGAGGGAAATGAGAGCCGGCTTTGTGGTAGATAGTCAAAGAATTGTGAAATTGTTAATGAGTGATAGAAGGTGAAGGATCTAATGATGAGGCAGGATGAGCTCAGAAGGATCTTTTCCCAACACTGTGAGAGTATCTACACAAAAGCAGGTCCGTGAACATATACTTGATATTGTCTTGCAGACCAAAGTACTGAGTGGTGGAGCTCATTTTTCATTCCATAATTTAAAAAAAAATGTATTTGTGAGGTGTAGCCCAATAACTGACAGAAAGAAAGAAATGGAAAAAAAAAAAGCATAAAAGAGGGGATGCCTCCTGCTCGAGGGAGGGAGGACAGGATGGCACTGAAAACCATATAAAACCACACTGATGCTGTTTCCTTTCAGCCAAGGGAAAAATATTCTAGAAAAAGGAAACTCCAAATCTCTTGTTTACCCAGCTGTTTGTACAAAGTGAATTATTCATGATTAAATGTGAATAATAAACCTATGCAAATATTTGTTGTATTCTCAATTTTGAGGAGGTTGGGGGAGCAGCAGGAAATAAAATCACTTTAAAGAGATTTAGTTAACTATTTTCTTTAGAAATATATCAAGAATATAGATTTTGATTGTTATTTATATACAGGCTTCTCCAAAAAAAAAAAAATGTGTTTTTCTTTAGGAGGTCATGTCCTGTTGGAAATGACAGTCTAAAACTTTTCTCTTAGTTATTATGACTTTTGTATAATTTCCTTAGAAACTAATTGTGAAAGTTCTTTTTTCTTTCTTCTGACTTTAGAGGCTTAAAAAGCTTACAGCAGAAGTTCTCTAATGGGAAACCTTAACTGACAAGTTTCCAAGTACCTGCTGCTTACTGTAAATTCTTACCTATAAATTTCAGTTATAAGTTTTTGTTAAAGGGAATAATACAATAATACTGATACCTAGCAGTTTTAAGCCGTTTGTCTTTTGGTTGCAGAATTGGTTTAACAGTTTCCATCAGAACTGTTAGACTTTTAGCTAGAAGTAGGTTAGATTTTATGTCACTTGCCCATTCTAAGAAACACTTAAAATCCAAACAATAGCAGGAGAGTGAAAGGTGTTTAATCATCTCGCAACCTCTGTAACTTTTCAAAGTCAGTTTACATAGTGTATCACCACCATAATCTCCTAAAGAGTTTATAGCATGTAAATGACTGTTCTATGTATACCGTAATTGTAAATGAGTTTCGTTAATAATAATAATTTTAAAAAACCTTTCCCCTGGGCCCCAACCTTAAGGCTGAGTTCATTCCAAGTGAAGCCCATGTTATAGTTGACGGTAGACTAGGTTCAGATAAGTCTCACTTTTGCTCAACAGTAACCTTAATGTCTGGAGGAGGGGCCAGAGGACTGGTATGGTCTCCCCTGGCTCCTGGGGATCAGGCCTTCTCTAGAACCAGTGGCGAATGGGCTGGGCCCCCAAGGGAGCTCTCCTTTCCTCCTCCAAACTACCCCAGAGCCCAGGCAGAGGGATTCCAGGCACAAGGCCAGATTTAGCGTGGGCTGTCACCACCCCTTGCATCTACCTCCTGGCTGTTAAAAACCCTAGGTGGGTCACCATCTGCATTTTGCAGCTAATGAAACAGAAGAAGAGAGGAGATAAATGACTTGTCCAGAAATAAAGGGAGAACCAAGATTAAGATTAAAACCCAGATTCTGCCAAATTGCTAGCCAGTTCTCCACATTATGCTACCCTCCTCAGTCTACCTGGAAACCAACAAATTGGTGGTTTATCAGTAACTAGCACAATCCCTAGCACTACAGTTAATCTTCTGCCATTATTTTTTTCTTCTGCTATTGTCATTTCTGGAGATTTGGACAGTGTACAAGCAGGCCATACAGAGGAATAAGAGACCAGAAAGTCATCTAATCTACTCCCAGGCCTTTAGGCAACACTGCATTGAAACCAATCTAGACTTCCAGAAAGGATAATTCTACCACCTTCTCTTGAATTTGAGTGCCACATAATCCATCCTAACTCCATTACCTTTTATTCTATGTTGACTGGAGAGAACTATTTTCTTATTAAAAAAACATTAAAATTGCATTTTAATGTTAATTGGTAGTATTAATAAGTGGCAAACATAGGTCTCATAAAAGAGGTGGTAATAAAGAACTTGAAATTTTTGGGAAAATATGATCTATATTTAATACAACCCCATCAGTGAGTGAAAATTGGTTTCATTGTTAACATTTTCACTATCTTGTTTCTCCTAGGGTCTGTAGTTACCTGAGCAAACTTGCCTCTCACTTTATAGGAACTTGTCTCAGGATTTAGATCGGTGGTTTCTTTCTCAGGCTGTTACAGCTGGGGAGCCATTTCATTATGCTGGGAAGTTTTCTGAACCTTCAATGTAATTAATTCCTTTAATAGGCTCCTCTTTAGGGAAGTCCCATTAGTAGACATCACCGTGAATTAACATCTTAGTCCAGGAGGAAAGCTCTTTGGAGGCAACAGCAAAACAGATAAATCTTTGTTGAGAGATGTGACCAGGGGACTTAACCACGTTCCTTGTGGTTTCAGAATGACATACATATTCTTGGACCCATAGATAGGCAGAGATAGTTGTCTTCTCAGTAATACCCTAACCACACCAGTTCTTTACCATAAAGAGATAGTTCTGAATGTTGTAATTTCTTAGGAGAAAGCGGTGTGGCGGGTGTGCACATCGAAGGCCAGGCCATGAAACTCTGCCTGCTGACTGACTAATGTCCATGAAGAAAGGCTACCAGCCATTTAAAGCACACTTGAAGACTGCTGGACAAATCCATTCTATATTAACCTGCGAAGGATTCTTACCCCGCTCCCTTGCTCTGGTTAAATAGTAATGAAGTCTTTCTGTTGAAGTTTGAGTATTTTCTTGGTTAGTTTCACATTGCTTTGGGTTCAAAATTCTGGCTCTACTAGCTTTGTGACCTTGGGCAAGTGATTTCACTTCTCTGTATCTTAGATGTCTCATCAGAAATCGAGATAACAGCAGGACCTGCCTCCTTTGGTGTGGAAGGGATTAAATGGATGAGCACGAGTGGGTGCTTAGTAGAACGCCC
This sequence comes from Lagenorhynchus albirostris, assembly GCF_949774975.1. Taxonomy (NCBI): domain Eukaryota; kingdom Metazoa; phylum Chordata; class Mammalia; order Artiodactyla; family Delphinidae; genus Lagenorhynchus; species Lagenorhynchus albirostris. Next base: position 65,617,582 of record NC_083108.1, read on the forward strand.
AGCCCAGAGGAAGTGCCACTGATGTTGACTAATACTATGATTAGCTCTGCTGAGTGGAGGTCCCACCACACCACGTAGGCCTGAAACACAGAAGCTGAAAAACTCTGACAAAGCAGAGGAGTGGGTATGTGGGCCCAGGGAGGGGCACAGCTACAAAGGAACATGAAGGAACTTCTGGGGGTGACAGAAACGCTCTATATCTTGATTGTGGTGGCAGTTACCCTGGTGTAAAACTTAAAAAAAACCCCACTCAAACAATTCTTTCCCTGATTACCCTCTTTAATATACTAGCTCAGGCTCTGATCACTTTACATGTGGGTTGATGCAAGAGTTGCCTGGTTGATTTTCTGTCTCTGAGCTTTTTCTTCTCTAATTCCTCCTTAGTGCGCCCATGCTCACCCCCACTTCTGTGACCACATCAGTAAACGTACCTGGAACAGTGTATGTGGCTGTTTGTTTAAAAAGGAGGGAAAGAAACCAACGTGCGTATGCTAGTATGTTTACTTATTTATGCCTAAAATAACTCTAGAAAGACATATGAGAGAGTGGTTACCTTAGTCACCTATGGGGAGGAAAACTGGGGACAGGGCGGGAGGGATGTGTTTCACTCTATAGCCTTTAGTTCCTTTTGAATTTTAAGTCATGTGAATGAAATTACCGAATCAAAAATAAATAAATAAAATGTAGGAAATAATAAGAACCCTGCCAAGTTCATCTATTCATTCAACAAGTATTTACTGGGCATCCACCACTTGCCAGGCATGTGTCAGGGTTAAGGTGTCCACGGCCGTGATTGAGTTTCATCAGCAGGATCCTTCATAAACTGTGCGTCACAGGCTCTGCCTGCTTGTTTAGCTTTAAAGCTTGCCTACAGGAGATAGACAGTGCACTGGTTAATTACAGTGGCCATGGCTGGCATATGATTTAGGAAAAAACAAGGTCAGGGTCAATTATGGTAGAAGGGACTTCCTTCCACATACTGAAAAGATGTAAAAAGCTGCAGAGCAGCAAGGGTATCAGATAATACCTTGTAACTAACGTGTATTGAGCATTAACTCTCTTTGTGCCAGGCATTCTTCAAAGTGCTTTACCTATATTAACTCACTTAGTTCTCACGATAACTCTGTGATAGAGACACTATTATGGACCGCATTTTGCAGATGGGGAAACTGAAGTACAGAGAGAGCAAAAAACTTGCCCAGGGTCACACAGCTAGTAAGTAGGATGACCAGGGTTTGAACCCAGGCAATGTCTAACTCCAGAACCCTCAGCTTTAACAATTTCACTCTATTGCCTTTTGGGAAAAGGATTTATAAAATGTTGCTTTGCTCCCAAAATCTCTCTGTTGAAATTCTACCTTTAATAAGTGTCATAGAATTTTACACCTAGAAGAGACCTCAATATTCATTTGATTCAATTCTTATCCATAGAGCAACATCCTGGACAACTCGGCTTGAACACCTCTAGTGATGGGGAACTCATTACAGTCAGAAGCAGTCACGGATAAAAAAGTCAAAGAATAGTGGTTACTTTTATGGGGAAGAGAGGAGTAGCCCTTTGCTAGAGGTACAAAGGCAATTTCTGGAATGCTGGCAATGATCTTTTTTTTTCGGTTGTGCTGCGCCGCTTGTGGGATCTTAGTTCCCCGACCAGGGATTGAACCCGAGCCACAGCTGAAAGCGCCAAGTCCTAACCACTGGACCTCCAGGGAATTCAATGATCTATTTCTTGAATGAGAGGTAGATACTTAGGTGTTTGCTCTGTGATAAATCATCAAACTGTAAAAATAAAAATAGGACTTCCCTGGTGGCACAGTGGTTGAGAATCTGCCTGCTGATGCAGGGGACACGGGTTCGAGCCCTGGTCTGGGAGGATCCCACATGCCGCAGAGCAACTAGGCCCGTGAGCCACAACTACTGATCCTGCACGTCTGGAGCCTGTGCTCCGCAACAAGAGAGGGCGCGATAGTGAGAGGCCCGCGCGCCGCGATGAGGAGTGGCCCCTGCTTGCCACAACTGGAGAAGGCCCTCGCACAGAAGCGAAGACCCAACACAGCAAAAATAAATTAATTAATTAATAAACTCCTACCCCCAACATCTTCTTTAAAAAAACTAAATAAATAAAAATAGAGATTAAAAAGAATTTTAAAAATTTTCCAAAAAAATCAAAATTCCATATAAAACTCATTCACTCATTCAAAACAAAAAAGAAGCAGTCATGGGCAGCTCTAATTGCTAACGAAAACATTAAAATCCGTGTGCCAGGCACCTTGCATGGGGGAGAAATTCTTCAGTATGTTGAGCCCAAACCTTCCTCCCTGCCACTTCTTCCTCCTGGGTCTGTGTGTTCTGTCTTTGGAACAACACAGATTGTATCTGTGGTTCCTGCATTTCCAGACAGCCTCACATATATTTGAAGACAGCTATGAAGTTCTCCTTAGACTTTCTTCTTCCCTGTTTATTCAATCTCTTCTCATATCTCATTCCCTATGTGAGATTCAGTTTTCTTATAAACAAGCTTTTGTTTTAAAGTGCACATGTGGGAGGGCAGCACATTAAGCTTAATCTGATGCTTCCCTTCCATCAAACTGTCTTGAGGGAAAGGAGTGGGGAGGGTGCTGAGAACAGAAGCAGTTGGGAGCATGGTTCAGGTGCCAGCCCAGGCTTGGAGAGGGTGTCCATGCAGGATCTCGGGGTAGGCAAAAAGCAGCACAGGAACTCTGAGCTCCTGAGACTAAGGAAGGGGACGTGCCAAGAGCTAAAAAATAGCAAAAGTGATGAACACCTGTTGAGCACCGACTATATGCACGCTGGGCACTTAGCTTGAATTGCCTGGCTTAATCCTCACAACTGTGTCACTAGGTAGTTACCGCTATTATCCACATGTTATAGATTGAGTAATCTGAGGGCTAGAGCAGGGAAATAACCTGTCTAGAAAACGGCGACCAGGTTCTGCAGCCAGCACCCTAGCCTCTTCCTTAACTACTTTGCTCACAGAAAGAAGAAAACCTAAATTTGCCTCCTTACCCTAGAGCCAATTAGTAATTATCCAGATGGAATCCAGATGCCCCAGACTCCTCCAGCCTTCAGGAGTCCTGTGGTACACAAGTAACAAACCCCTCTCTTATACCAGATCCCTAAGTATTTGAATCCCCAAGGAATGGTCTGTGCTCCACCAGTCTGTCTTAGATGTTTTTGGCTCTCTGAATCTGCCTGCCTCACCACTCCTGCCACGGGGAAACCCTTGTACTGCTGAACCTCATGGCACAGTTGAGACCAGACAAGACTGTTTAGTGAGACTTGTTCCCAGGGTCCCCTACTGAGCAAATCTCACGGCAACTTCCAGCCAGGTTGCAGTGATCAGTTTACCCTCCACCTTCCCCACTGTGAGCCCACCACCTCCAGAGTCAGTCTCAACAACTTCGACACTCCCAGAAGGTAGACCCTATTTGCAGAGATGTAGTCACCCAAGGGGAAGTGATGTGAGCTGATTAGCACCTCATGTCTCTCCATTTCTGGATAGGATCTTGGCTTTACCATTGCAAAACCAAAGAGCCCATTAATTAAGGCCCTCCTCCTCTACAGAAACTTGCAAACTGCATAGCAAGTCTCAGCCAGGGCCTCATTACACAAACACACAATCACATTGAAAATATTACCTTTTAAAAAATATATATATAAACTAATAATTTCTAAAGAGAATACATTTGGGACAAAGGCATTTCTTCGCTTGTTCGGAATCTAGACTCATACCGTGGGAGGACCGTGCTTTAAAAGCACAATGTGTTAACTCTCATTTTATCACCTGGGTCTTCCTTCTGACCGGTGAAGGAATTCTGACTGAGAATTATTTTTACTATAAGAATCTGTGGAAATCTCTCAAGATCCAGTACTGTTGGGTTTGAAACCATGAATTGACAATTTTAAGACACACTGAAAACTGTCTCTAATGGTTAGTGTTATTTTAAAAAACATATACACAACTTTGAACTTGTGTGAATGTAACTGACACTGATGAACATGTCCAGTGTCTTCCTGGTAGAGGTGAGCTGGAGAATGAAAGAACCCAGATACCATTGGGACCTACAAGAAGGGAAATGAAGGTGTGGTTTTGGTGCCTGGCTTCAAAGGCTAGTGGCAATCATGAACCTAATCTGTCTCTTTCCAGCTAGACCAATTTTCTGTAAAGACAGAAAAACCCCAGACAGCCAAACTTCCCCTACAAAAATGTTAATTTAACAATGTCCCAGTTTCCAAGCTATCTGCAGCTGATTTTTATAAGCACACTGATAACCCAGGCACCAGCAGGGTGAGGGAATGGCTAGTGTGCCAAAGCTTAGGCTCCCCAGCTCGGGGTCTAAGTCTTCCTTCTTTTCCCTGAAGTTCCAGCTCCTTGATGAACTTATGTTTACTCATTCCATTATTATTAAGGACAGAAATGAATAGACTAGAAAAGAGGTTCTTTTTTTTTTTCCCCATCCCAATAAATCATCCAGTAAATAGCACTGAACAGCCTCCAATCTTGATAGCTGGTTGCACATATGAACTCTGCTGTGTAAAATCAGCTAGTTCACGTTTTCTGGGTTCTCAGATCCTCTTGATAGCAGATCTCTTCCTTTGTGTGCCCAGCGCAGGGCACAGGCCCAGCAACTTCTCTCTGCTGCCTCACACAAACTGCATCAGACATACACATTCCACCTATTAGCATCCATTGTGGGAGGGGGAGTGTTAATAGTGACGGTAAACTCACTAAAAAATATCTAGACAGATTCAGATGCTAGACTTAAAGGACCTGCCACCTTAGGCTAAGTTTATGAAAATTATAAATATCGATTAAGAGCTAAATTCCTCTTTTAAACAAAATGGTTCTTCCTGAGATCCAGATTGACTAATTACTCCCCATAACTAATTTGCTCTGAGAGTCAAAGCCTCCTAGAGTATATATGAAGCTTCTTTGTGTTCAAACGCTTGGGGGGTGGGTAGGATCACTGCCTCACAAGGCAGGCTGTTTCAAATTTTTGACAACCTGTGGAGTTACAAAGTTCCTCCTTATACTGAGTCCAAATGACCTCCTATAGCTTTCACCAATTTGGTCTTGGATCTACGCTCTGGAGAGACACAAAATAAACCTAATCCTTCTACTAGACAGCTAATCTCTTTATATGATTCTCTTAAAAGAAATTGTGGTGACTCAGGCTACAATTCTATCAAGGATATAATAAACCCAATACCTTCCCCCTCCTCCTCCTTTTAGTGGCAGAGTGAGCTTATGTGAGTATACTTAACATGCTGGGAGAAGGGAAAATGCTCCTCTCTGGCAGGCCCCAGTGCTACAGGCCAATTCAAGATTCCAGTTTGGAGGCTGCCTATGGGCAATCAGAAATGGATGAGAGTCTCACAAAAGATAGTGCTGGACAGGCAGGATCCCTCAGATTTTTCTCTGTTACAACCCACAGCCTTCTGCTGGCTAAAGTGCATGTCTAGCCCCAGGGATTCTCCTTTTAGCCTGGATCAGGGGTCCTGGTTCTCAATCTTTTGTGTGCATTAGAACCCAGGGAGTTTTCCATAGGGCCCACCCCTTGAGATTTTGATTAGTAGAAATGAGGCAGGCCTAGTAATCTGTATTTTAACAAGCACTCCAGGTACTGATGTCCTTTCTACACTGATCTGAATGAAGAAAGAAAAGATGAGCCAAAAAATACCTTGTATTTTGGCTTTATTTAACCAGAAAGCACACACACTTATAACATTTAACTTATTGGTCCTATCCATTTAAACAAAATTATTAAATTTCATGTTATATAAATAATAAAAATAATACTTCATCATTTATTATTCATCTGATACTAATCATTAAGTCTATCAAAATTCTTCCAGAATAAGGAGAGGACTAGTAGCATCATTTGCAGGTTACAGACTGATAAACTGAAGTTTTGGGGGAAGCATTTAATATCGGCCTTCAGAAGGGAGCCAGGCTCCTGCACTGCAGCTAGTCCTGTCTCGGGCTGGCCAACAGAACCGGGTGGAGGACCAGCTTTGAGGAACTCTACAGGGAGAGTACGTTTTGGTCCAGCACTTAGCTGATCAACCTCGTGATTGAAGTTAACACAAAAATCACACCTGGATAAGCACCACCACACACATGCTATGCAATTTTGTGGGAGTTTTAATAAAGCTAAAGAGGGATTCTAGCACACAGGTTACAACAAGTTAAAATGCTTCACAGTAGTCTAAGTACCTGGGAAGTTTAATTATGCAAAGAAAACCCTCTTTCCTTTGAGAACAACAGACTTATTTCTTTTCAAAATAGCTGCTGTGGTTCTTTAACAAATATAAAGGGTGTCTCATCTCTAACTCAGCCTTGAAGTAATGCTGTCCCAAAGCAGCCCTGGTGACCTTGTTTCCTTGTGGCAAAGTGAACCCACGTCCTACCCAGTAATTTAGCACTTGGTAAACTGACTCAAAAAGTTGAGCAGCAAATTTAGTAAAAGGTTTTGGTGATAGGAACTTACTTTCCTACTACGACACTTCATGCATATTTGTTGCAAAATAAACTTATTTTAGAATAAAAGTAGCAAAGGCATCTAACTTTCATTTTCTGTCAGGGATGAAGACTTCACTGGTTGGCTGACCTTCCTCTTCTTCCTGGAGCTCTCAGAACTTTGCTGACTGTACACAAAATTCATTCTTTGAATCTGTGAGAATCATCAGAGATAGGCACAATTCAGCAGAGATTTTGACATCTGCACAAGGCATATACAAGACAGGTAGACTAAGCATTAATCCCTCTTGCTGCATAACCAATCTAAACCTGCTTTCCTGTGGGCTGGTTTAGCCCTGCACAGAGGCCCTGCTGCCAGTATCAGAGTCTGGAATTCAAAGTTTCAGGAGCTGAGGCCCCTGGATGCAGCCAGTTTCAGGGGCAATTTCTTGGCTCTCTTTAGTGAATTCAGCACATCCAGCTCTTGAGAGAAGAGTTGTCAAGGTGTGGGGCCAACAAGGGGCAATTAAGGGTCAGGAGAGATCTAGGGCACTGGTTGGTTTAGAGGCAAATAGAATTGAAGTCCCTTTTCAGTTAGCAGAAACATACAGCCATATTATTATTTTTTTAATCGTAGGTTCAGATTAATGAATTAGGAAGCACCATGGCCCTTCTTTCTGCTTGATGAGACTTATATGTTATTGATTTAAGACAAGTTGATTAGTGAATCATCATAGACATATATTTCTCCATTGGACTCAACTTTGGTAAAGATTTTAGAATTTATATTTGCTTAACTGAGTGAACAACCAGATGTCAGACAATCCCTAATGCCTGGAATTTCAAGAAACACATGGAGGGCATTTTTATATTTTCCAGCCACTAGATGGGAGGAAAGGTTTTTCCATGTTCTCTGTTCTTTCTTTGGAGGAAAATGGAATAAGATATATATTTTTAAGCAAGACTTAGAATATCTAATAGAGGTTCCAACATTATTCTTTTTTTATTTTGTTATAGATACAGGTTATTATTATTGACATGTTTTTACTACAAAATAGTGGAAATGTCATTAAAGCATTTAAGTACCATTTAGAACCAAAGATTGGGTCTACAAATGGCTAATTTAATCACTAACTTTTCGTTTTAGAAAGTAGTTGAATTTCTGATCTCAGAAACCACAAATTCCCTTTGGCTTAAACCAAGACATTGACTATATAGAGCAGTAAAACTCTGAGAATATAAGTAGAGCTGCTTTTCAAGTAACTGGTTTGCTTAGATATGCAAAGTTTGAAATGGTCTGCTCTAAAGGAAAGGAAATAGCAACATAAAAACCCAAAGCACAAAAACCAACTTCTGCATCTAGGAGATGAATTTTTTACAGTGTAGCTGTAAGAAAAAGTACTTGGTAAAATTCAGCTTTTTAAAAAATGTTGCTTGGGCATGCTTTCTATTCAAATGAAATTATCCTCACGTCTATCAAGTCTGGATACACTGGGAAGAAAACAAGATGGGTGTACAAGTTGGTCTGATGGTTTAATAGTGTTTTTCTCTTTTTCTTCTTTGCTCAAAAGTAAACCAGAGTTTTATTACAAGTTTTAGAGCTGTAATTTTATTACAGTGAGTTCATCAGAACATCTTTAATAATGTATACAATCTCAGGGCAACCAGTGAGGTCTGGGAAGTCTCACTGGTTTATAGAAAACTAGTGGGTTCGAAAGCAAGTGTGTGATCAGTCAGGGGATACTTCCTAACATAGATCAATAGTCCATATTCTGAACTATATAAACCAACAAATTTATCCATAGAAAGCAACATGTTTTTGAGAAACATTTTTCAGGTGTGTTCTAACTGGCTGAGTTTGCACCTTTGATGCCAAAGCCACACAGGGAAGCATTCCCCTGGAGGTGTCCAAGTTAAAAACCTGGGAGTTGAGGGAGACCTTCAAGATGGCGTAGGAGTAAGATGTGGAGATCACCTTCCTCCCCACAAATACATCAGAAATACATCTACATGTGGAACAACTCCTACAGAACACCTACTGAACACTGGCAGAAGACCTCAGACTTCCCAAAAGGCAAGAAACTCTCCACGTACCTGGCCATGTGGCTGACAGGGTCTTGGTACTCTGGCTGGGTGTCAGGCCTGTGCCTCTGAGGTGGGAGAGCCGAGTTCAGGACATTGGTCCACCAGAGACCTTCCAGCTCCATGTAATATCAAACAGCGAAAGCTCTCCCAGAGATCTCCATCTCAACGTTAAGACCCAGCTCCACTCAACAACCAGCAAGCTACAGGGCTGGACACCCTATGCCAAACAACTAGCAAGACAGGAACACAACCCCACCCATTAGCAGAGAGGCTGCCTAAAATCATAATAAGGTCACAGACACCCCAAAACACACCACCAGACGCAGTCCTGCCCACCAGAAAGACAAGATCCAGCCTCATCCACTAGAACACAGGCACTAGTCCCCTCCACCAGGAAGCCTGCACAACCCACTGAACCAACCTTAGCCACTGGGGGCAGACACCAAAAACAACAGGAACTACAAACCTGCAGCCTGCGAAAAGGAGACCCCAAACACAGTAAGTTAAGCAAAATGAGAAGACAGAGAAACACACAGCAGATGAAGGAGCAAGGTAAAACTGCAGAAATACAAAGGATCATGAGAGATTACTACAAGCAACTATATGCCAATAAAATGGACAACCTGTAAGAAATGGACAAATTCTTAGAAAAGCACAACCTTCTAAGACTGAACCAGGAAGAAACAGAAAATATAAACAGACCAATCACAAGCACTGAAATTGAGACTGTGATTAAAAATCTTCCAACAAACAAAAGCCCAGGACTAGATGGCTTCACAGGCGAATTCTGTCAAACATTTAGAGAAGAGCTAACACCTATCCTTCTTAAACTCTTCCAAAATATAGCAGAGGGAGGAACACTCCCAAACTCATTCTATGAGGCCACCATCACCCTGATACGAAAACCAGACAAAGATGTCACAAAGGAAGAAAACTACAGGCCAATATCACTGATGAACATAGATGCAAAAATCCTCAACAAAACACTAGCAAACAGAATCCAACAGCACATTAAAAGGATCATACACCATGATCAAGTGGGATTTATCCCAGGAATGCAAGGATTCTTCAATATACGCAAATCAATCAATGTGATACACCATATTAACAAATTGAAGGAGAAAAACCATATCATCATCCCAATAGATGCAGAAAAAGCTGTTGACAAAATTCAACACCCATTTATGATAAAAACCCTCCAGAAAGTAGGCGTAGAGGGAACTTACCTCAACATAATAAAGGGCATATATGACAAACCCACAGCCAACATCATTCTCAATGGTGAAAAACTGAAGCCATTTCCTCTAAGATCAGGAACAAGACAAGGTTGTCCACTCTTACCACAATTATTCAACATAGTTTTAGAAGTTTTAGCCACAGCAATCAGAGAAGAAGAAGAAATAAAAGGAATCCAAATTGGAAAAGAAGAAGTAAAACTGTCACTGTTTGCAGATGACATGATACTATACATAGAGAATCCTAAAGATTCTACCAGAAAACTACTAGAGCTAATCAATGAATTTGGTAAAGTAGCAGGATACAAAATGAATGCACAGAAATCTCTTGCATTTCTATACACTAATTATGAAAAATCTGAAAGAGAAATTAAGGAAACACTCCCATTTACCATTGCAACAAAAATAATAAAATACCTAGGAATAAACCTACCTAAGGAGACAAAAGACCTGTATGCAGAAAACTATAAGACACTGATGAAAGAAATTAAAGATGATACAAACAGATGGAGAGATATACCATGTTCTTGGATTGGAAAAATCAACATTGTGAAAATGACTATACTACCCAAAGCAATCTACAGATTCAATGCAATCCCTATCAAACTACCACTGGCATTTTTCACAGAACTAGAACAAAAAATTTCACAATGTGTATGGAAACACAAAAGACCCTGAATAGCCAAAGCAATCTTGAGAAAGAAAAACAGAGCTGGAGGAATCAGACTCTCTGACTTCAGACTATGCTACAAAGCTACAGTAATCAAGACAGTATGGTACTGGCACAAAAACATAAATATAGATCAATGGAACAGGATAGAAAGCCCAGAGATAACCCCACGCACATATGGTCACCTTATCTTTGATAAAGGAGGCAAGAATATACAATGGAGAAAAGACAGCCTCTTCAATAAGTGGTGCTGGGAAAACTGGACAGCTACATGTAAGAGAATGAAATTAGAACACTCCCTAACACCATACACAAAAATAAACTCAAAATGGATTAAAGACCTAAATGTAAGGCCAGACACTGTCAAACTCTTAGAGGAAAACATAGGCAGAACACTCTATGACATAAATCACAGCAAGATCCTTTTTGACCCACCTCCTAGAGAAATGGAAATAAAAACAAAAATAAACAAATGGGACCTAATGAAACTTCAAATCTTCCTCACAGCAAAGGAAACTATAAACAACATGAAAAGACAACCCTTAGAATGGGAGAAAATATTTGCAAACGAAGCAATGACAAAGGATTAATCTTCAAAATATACAAGCAGCTCATGCAGCTCAGTATCAAAAAAACAAACAACCCAATCCAAAAATGGGCAGAAGACCTAAACAGACATTTCTCCAAAGAAGATATACAGATTGCCAACAAACACATGAAAGGATGCTCAACATCACTAATCATTAGAGAAATGCAAATGAGGTATCACCTCACACTTGTCAGAATAGCCGTCATCAAAAAATCTACAAAAAAAAAAAATCTACAAACAATAAATGCTGGAAAGGGTGTGGAGAAAAGGGAACCCTCTTGCACTGTTGGTGGGAATGTAAATTGATACAGCCACTATGGAGAACAGTATGCAGGTTCCTCAAAAAACTAAAAAATAGAACTACCATACGACCCAGCAGTCCTACTACTGGGCATATACCCTGAGAAAACCATAATTCAAAAAGAGTCATGTACCACAATATTCATTGCAGCTCTATTTACAATAACCAGGACATGGAAGCAACCTAAGTGTCCATCGACAGATGAATGGATAAAGAAGATGTGGCATATATATACAATGGAATATTACTCAGCCATAAAAAGCAATGAAATTGAGTTATTTGTAGTGAGGTGGATGGACCTAGAGACTGTCATACAGAGTGAAGTAAGTCAGAAAGAGAAAAATAAATACCATATGCTAACACATATATATGGAATCTAAAAAAAAAAAAAATGGGGCTTCCCTGGTGGCACAGTGGTTGAGAGTCCACCTGCCGATGCAGGGGACACGGGTTCGTGCCCTGGTCCGGGAGGGTCCCACATGCCGTGGAGCGGCTGGGCCCGTGAGCCATGGCCGCTGAGCCTGCGCATCCGGAGGCTGTGCTCCGCAACAGGAGAGGCCACAGCAGTGTGAGGCCCGCGTACAGGAAAAAAAAAAAAAAATCCCTGCCCTGTAGATTTTACAATCTGGCCATGTTACTTTTTGGCTTAATGATTTCCAATGGCATCTCACTACTTTTAGGACAAAGTCCAAAGTTCCTGCCTTGGCTTTTCATACACCATCAGTGGTTCTTTACACTTCTAGGGAAGGAGAGGGGTCACAGATTGGCTCTAAAACCCTGATGAAAGCTCTGCAGTCATTCCTTAGAAAATTGCTCCCACTCCCACTCCCACACTCATCCACTGTGATGGGCCGTTTGAGGGGCTCCTACCCCCCGAATACCTCCCAATTAGAGCCACCCCCCCTCAGGGCCTGGCTGTGCCCAGCAGTACCAGCCTCATCTCCTCTACTCTGCCTCTCACTCTCTGCCCTCTCAGTTTTCTCATACCTTGCTTCGTCTTGATTCTGGACCTTTGCACATGATATTCCTTCTGTTGAAAAAGCTCTTTCCCCTACACCAGCCCTCTTTTTGCCTAATAAATTCCTACTCATTCTTCAGATCTCAGCTGAAAAATTATTTCCTTAAAGAAACTTTCCTTCCCCTATTCCAATTAAGTTAGGTACCCCAGTCATATGCTGTTAATAGAGTTCCAAGACATCAGGGACATGCCTGTATTGGTCACAACTTACATTAGAAGGGGCTTAACACATTTTTTTTAATGGATGAATGAATGAATGAATGAATCTGTCTTCAAAGAGCACTCTGCCTGCTGTATAGAAAGGTATTGGAGGCATCAAATGGATGCAGGGTGATGAGTCATGCTACTGTAGTAGCCAGATAATAACTTGGATACCAGTGCAGATGGAGAGAAGTCAACAGTGAAATATTTAGAAGGTAGAGTCAGAAGGATGATCAACTGGATACAGTGGTAAAGCTGAGGTAGGTGGGTCAATAATGACTCTTGGTTTCTGGTTTAGCTAACTTAATGGATGGAGGGACTGTTGTCTCAGGCAGAGAACAATGAGAGTTTTGAACCTGCTGTGTTTGGAGTACCTGAGAAACCCCAAGTAGACGTATTGAATCGGCAGCTATATGTGGAAATCTGGAGCTCAGGACAAAAGTCTGGGTTGGACACGTAAATTTAAGAGTCATCAGCATATGGAGGCTAATTAATGCCATGGGTGTGGAAGAGATTGCTTATTGAGAGATCAGAGCGTGAGAAGGGAAAGGGGCCAGGACATAGCCGTAAGGAACTCCAATAGTTAGAGATCAGGTGGAAGATGAGCCAACAAAGAAGGTTGAGAAAGAGAGAGAGAAAAGAAGTCTAGCAGACTGTCCTACAAAGAAAGCCAAGAGAAGAGAGTTTTAAGAAGGAGTAGAGAAAATAAAAGAGGTGAGGGTGGTGGTCAGTAGTGTCAGGTATTGCTGAGAGGTCAAGATAAGGAGTGAAATATGTCTACTTGATTTAGCCACATGGAGGTTACTAGGGGCATTGGATTGTTCAGGGCAGAAGTCACCTTGAAGTCGTTGAAGAATGCATAAAAAATTAAAGAAATTGAGACAGCAAGTATGCAAAGTTTTATCAAAATCAAGAGGGAGTGACCAGCTCAGCCTGGGGAATTTAGAGAAGCCTCCTTAGCAGAAGAGGGATGTTGAGCTGGGTCTTGAAGAACGAGTAGGAGTTCACCGTACTGGAGATGGGGGTGGATAGGAGAGATCCTTCTAGGTGGAAGGTTCATTCAGCATGTTTAAAGACACTAAGGCATAAAAAGACACAGAAGGTATATGGGACAGTGAGAAATGTCCCTTCATTAGATTGGCTCTTAGGGTGAGGTGTTATATATCCGACACACTCCTGTTAAAAATATAAATTCCCCTGGAATTATTACTCAATATGATGTTAGTGTAAATTAACTTATCAAATGTCTCTAAGTGGCAGCCTGCTGAAAGCAGGGCCTCACAGGCTTTGGGAAGAAGATAGATAAGTATCAATATAGAAAAAGCAGTTCAGGGCAGTGTGCTTTGCTTTAGGAGGTAGATCTGTGTGGCGGACCAAGGGGTGGGCAGCCCCAGACACCCAGGAAATATTGTGAGTACTTCTGTGCCTGGGGTGAGAGTGCAGTGAATTTTGCTTACTTCAAAATTGTCAGGTCAGGTATGGCAAAATGTTTTTCTTTAGAAAGAAGTTCCTAGATCAAGGAAATTTATGGTTCAGAGAGGGTCTGTGCCCCTGTAAGTTACAGCAGTGATGTTAGTTTTGAATCCTTTCCCTTAACATTTATCTTTTTTGTACAATGAAAGGTAGATCAACAGCAATTATAAAATAAATGCTATTAGCATAAATGGAGCTCGTGTTAACATTGAGATGAATGAGCAGTAAGAAACCAAATACCTAAAGAGAATGCTTACCTCCAATTCCAGTAGAGCTGTGAACTCTCTGATATGTTGGGAAGTGTCTCATGTTTTACTGAGATTTATGAAGAGTTTGCCCATTAACTTACTTTCTTGATTTTCTGTAGTTTATGCCCAGGGTTCTGGACCATGTTTATCTCTATTTGGGAGGTAAATATGTATTCTCCTTAGCGTCATAATCACATATTTCCATTAATCTCTAAAAGTTATTATATCGGTTCTGCCTTCCTCTGTATTTTCTAAGGCATCATATGGCTTTAAAGTTCTATAATTAATTCAGTTATTCAACAAATGTTTTTGAGCATCTTCTCTGTGTCCTTCATTGTGCTGAGCACTAAAGACACAAAGCTGATCAAGACATACTTCAAGTCCTTAAAGAGATTATGGTGGGGAAACAAACTGGCTACAGATGAAATGATAGAGTCACGTATAGGGTACAGTAAAGGTTCCAAAAAGATCTTATCAGCTCTTCCTGGGGAGGCCTGGCAAGGCTTCAAAGGGAATGTGAAACTTGAACTAAGTACTGCAAGATGAGCAGACATTCACCAGGCAAATGGCATTAGGGACTGATCTTGCAGAGAGAACATTCTAGACAAAAGCACAGGGACAGAGATATAAAGCAGAATACTCCTGGAGAATTGGGAATTGTTCAGTGGGACTAACAGGAAGGGCATAGGGTGGTGGGCTGGGTTCAGACAATGTCATTCTCCGAAGTTTGGACTTTGTACTATAGTGGAGTGCCGCTGAAGGGTTCTAAGAGCAGATTTGTTTTAGAAAAGTCCCTATGGCAGCATTGTGAGGGGTGAGCTGGGGAGGAGTGTGACAAGAAGCAATGAGGCTACTTCAAGGAAGAACAAGAGCAGCAGTGAGGTTAGACAGGAGAGGGCTAAAGCGGCAGAGGTCCGAAGAGAGAGAGAATGAAGGCCTGAACCTGAACCCTAACATATCTTTGCCATCCATTGTAATGGGCACAGAGGTGGCAAAAGAAAGAAAGGAGTAAAAAATGACAAGAATTACCCAGGTAATGCCATTGACAAAGATGGGAAACAGAGGAAGCTAAGGGGGTAGGTGGTAGAAACAAGGTGGGGAGGATGGATGGAGAAATAACTGACTCTGTTTTCAAGATTCTGAATTGGAGGTGAGATATCCAAATGAAGATGTCCACCAAGGCACTGACTATGTGACCTGGAGCTCAGGATGGAAGACACTGCCTCAGGAGCACGTGTAGAAAGTGTATTCACTTTGGATAAAAGACGGACTATTACTTGAGGTCTGCAGGAGGGTGGTAAAAGTGGATATAGATACAGGTACATCTTTAAATAGGGGGCAGGAAGTTGAATGATCTATACCTGATGGCCTTAATTATTTCTATGAAGTAGAGTTTAGGTCATCTGTTTAGAAAGGGAGTGAATTGTCATGGGTGGCACTTAAGACACTTATGTGATAAAAGTATGGACAATGGGAAAGGAGCCAATAATGCACTTTCAAAACTAATAGTTATTGCTTAGAATCCAGATAACTTTAAGATATATCACCTTCAAATTAAAATATTTAAGTTTGACATATTAAAATTTTTGCTCTTCTTTTTACAAACATTTGAAGTCTTACAACAGACTGTGCTAAGAACATCACAAATGTTATGTCATTTATTCCTTGCAATAACTATGTGGACAGGGAGGGGGTTTTTATTCCTCTTCTACAGATTTAGAAACTGAAGCTCAGAGAAGTGAAATGACTTGTCCAGTTCACACATTTAGTAAGTAGAAGTCTTGAACACAGGTCTCCTGACTTCAAATTTAGTGCTCCTTATAATTTGCTTTCAACCCAAAGGGGTAAACAAAGGTAGGAAATTGCAGGAGAGGCTGTCAGAACTCTATGCAGGGTTCTTGGGCTTCTATCTGTGGTTGACCATTATTGGGCATAGCCTACTGCAACCTCAAACTAAAGCCAAAACTGAGTTCATTCATTTTCCTTTGTAACCAATTTTTCCTCATGACTTTTCAATTTCTGTTAATCACCATTTCCCAGTCATCAAAGGTGGAAAACACAGTCACCCTAGATTCCTCTCTCATTTCCTAATGCCTACACAGAGTTCTTGTAATGAGTAAATGAAATAGCACAGATAGAGCACCTGGTACATCTCATATGTGCGAGTCATTTAGTGACTGGTGGCTGTTATCTCTACTGCCACAGGTATCCCTACTCCAGCCAAACTGGATCCTTGTGGTTTAAAAGGCTGAAAAATGGGCCACCAAAAGATTGTGCATGTCGTAGTCCCTGGAGCCTGTGAATGTTACCTTATTTGGCAAAAAAGGCATGGGGTTGGGGGGGCAGTCTTTGCAGATGTGATTAAGGATCTTGAGATGAAAAGATTTTCCTGGATTATCCAGGCAGACCCTACATATAAGCACATATATTTTTATAAGAGGGAAGCAGAGGGAGATTCGAACACTGACAGAAAAGAAGACAGTGTGACTGCTGAGGCAGAAACTGGAGTGATGTGCCCACAAGCCAAGGAACGCCAGCAGCCACCAGATGCTGGAAAAAGCAAAGAACCGACTCTCCCCTAGAGCTTTTAGAGGGGGTGTGGCTTGATTTCAGCCCAGTGACACTGATTTTGGACTTCTGGCCTCTAGTGAGAGAAAACATTCCTGATGTTTTAAGCCAGTAAATTTGTGGTAATTTGTTACAGCAGCCCTAGGAAACTAATACAGTTATTCCCCAAACACACCTCATTCTTTTCCCTCTTCTCTATTTCCTCCACATTTCAGAATACAGAAATCTTCTATTACTTGCTCTCTTAAATTTTGAATAATTCCTTCAAGATCAATCTCTAAAAGTATTTCATCCACAGAGCCTTTCCTGTTTCTTTAATCTAATATGAGCTTTCTTTCTTGAGCGAATACCCACAGCCCATTTTTTGTAATTAAGTTTTCCTGACAGCATTAATATTTGTAAACAATTTGTCCTTTACCTGGGACAGGGTTTTCTGTTCTTTAGGAATTCATTTGTATTAATGTTATGATCTTTAGACTCTCTGCAATGCTTTACGTGTGTCTCACATCAGTAATTCTTTTGCTACCTACCTCTACTACCTACAAAAGTATTCAATTACATAGTTATTCACATAGCCTAAAGCTGCACTGTCTATTATGGTAGCCATTAGCCATACATGACCATTTAAATTTAAATTAATCAAAATTAAATAAAATTTAGAATTCAGTTTAGTCAGTTGCTTTAGTCACATTTCAAGTGTTCAAAAGTCACATGTGGGTGCTCAGTTCAAGTGCTGAATAAATAACCACATATCAGACATCACAGATATAGAACATTTTCATCGTCACAGAAGTTCTACTGGACAGAACTGCTTTACAGAGGCAATCTATATAATGCAAGCAAACAAGTTTCCTAGGGACCATGGTGATAATAGGAATACAGAAATTAGAAATAAATTTTCCTCAAAATGCAAAGACTTGTTATTGTAAAAATGTCACAATTTTCCCAAGATAATTTTATCAAACCAATGCAATCCCCATCAATATCCCAATAATATGTCTTTTGGAACTTATTAAGATGATTCTAGTAGTTGTCTAGAAGTGAAAATACACAGGAAAATCTCTCAAATACTGAAATAGAGGAACTATGAGGGGAAAAAGAGTTGCCCATCCAGACAGCAAAACATAAATGTAGAGTAATTAAAACACAATAGCAGTAATATAGGAATAGACATATGGATCAATACAGTAAAATAGAATAGCAAGTATAAAAACCTATATATCTATGGGTTTTTAATTTATGATAAAAGTGGCATTCAAATTATCAGGGAAAGGGTAGATGATTCAAGTACCAACACAATGGGAAAACTTTCTCACACCAGGAAAAAAATATTCTAGCTAGCTTAGGGAGCCAAAAGTAAAAAGCAAAACTACTTCATTAGGAGAAAATGTAGAAAAACTTATCAGAAGAAAATATGGAAAACTTTGTTTACAGCTTTAGCACTGTAAAAACCTTTTTAAGCAAGTATGAAATGATGAAACCATGGAAAGTTACCCTGTGTTCCTAAATTGGAAGACATAATATTGTTAAGATGTCAATACTACCCAAAGCAATCTACAGATTCAATACAATCCCTGTCAAAATCCTAATGAAGTTTTTTTTTGCAGAAATAGAAAAATCCATTCTAAAATTCATATGAAATCTCATGGGACCCTGAATTGCCAAAACAACCTTGGAAGAGAAGAACAAAGTTGAAAGCCTCACACTTCCAGATTTCAAAATTTACAACAAAGCTACAGTGATCAAAACATGGTACTGGCATAAAGACAGACGTGTAGACCAAGGAATAGCATAGAGAGCCCAGAAATAAACCTTCACTTATATGGTCAAATGAGTTTTTTCTTTTTAAAGTTTCTCATAGAGTTTTTTAAAAAATAAATTTATTTTATTTATTTATTTTTGGCTGTGTTGGGTCTTCGTTGCTGCACGTGGGCTTTCTCTAGTTGCGGCAAGTGGGGGCTACTCTTCGTTGCAGTGCGTGGGCTTCTCATTGCGGTGTCTTCTCTTGTTGTGGAGCATGGGCTCTAGGCACGCGGGCTTCAGTAGTTGTGGTGCGTGGGCTCAGTAGTTGTGGCTCGCGGGCTGTAGAGCACAGGTTCAGTAGTTGTGGCGCATGGGCTTAATTGCTCCGTGGCATGTTGGATCTTCCCAGACCAGGGCTCGAACCTGTCTCCCCTGCATTGGCATGTGGATTCTTAACCACTGCACACCAGGGAAGCCCAGCTCAAATGATTTTTGACAAGGATGTCAATAGGATTCAGTGCGGAAACTAAAGTCTTTTCAAAAAATGGTGTTGGGAAACCTGGATATCCACATGCAAAAGAATGAAGATGGACCCTTATACCACCTCAAAATGGATCAAAGACTAAAACATAAGAGCTAAAAACTATAAAACTTGTAGAAGAAAATATAGGGGGGAGCCTCATGACATTGGATTGGGCAAGACTTTCTTGGATATAACACCAAAAACACATGCAACAAAAGAAAAAATAGATAA
This sequence comes from Lagenorhynchus albirostris, assembly GCF_949774975.1. NCBI lineage: Eukaryota > Metazoa > Chordata > Mammalia > Artiodactyla > Delphinidae > Lagenorhynchus > Lagenorhynchus albirostris. Next base: position 65,636,947 of record NC_083108.1, read on the forward strand.
ATTTGACTTCATCAAAATTAAAAACTTTTGTGCATCAAAGGACACTACAAATGAGATGGAATAGACAATCCATAGAATAAGAGAAAATATTTGCAAATTATATATCTTATAAGAGATTAATATCCATAATATATAAAGTACTACAATTCAACAGCAACAAAACAAACAACCTGATTAAAAAGTGGGCAAAAGACCTCAAGAGGCATTTCTTCAAAGAAGATACAGAAGTGGCCAACAACCAAATGAAAAGATTCTCAACATCACTAATCATTAGGGAAATGCAAATCAAAACCACAGTGAAATATCACTTCACACCCATTAGGATGGCTATTAGTTAAAACAAACAAACAAACAAAAACTAGAAAATAACAAGTAATGGAGATGATGTGGAGAAACTGGAACCCTTGTGCATTGCTGGTGGGAATGTAAAATGGTGCAGCTGCTATGGAAAACAGTATGGCAGTGCCTCATAAAATTAAAAATAGAATTACCATATGATCCAACAATTTCACTTCTAGGTATATACCCGAAAGAACTGAAAGCATAAATTTGAACAGATACTTCTACACTCATGTTAATAGCAGCATAATTCACAATAGCCAAAAAGTGGAAGCAACCTAAATGTCCATAGATAGATGATTGGGTAAACAAAATGTGGTATATACATACAATGGAATATTATCTAGTCTTAAAAAGGAGGGAAATTCTGACACATGCTACAACATGGATGAACCTTGAAGACATTATGCTAAGTGGAATAAGCCAGTCACAAAAGAACAACTAGTGTATGATTCCACTTATATGAAGCACCTAGAGTAGTCAAATTCACAGAGACAGAAAGTAGAATGGTGGGTGCCAGGGGCTGAGGAGAGAGATGGGGAATTACTATTTAATTAGTATGGAATTTCAGTTTGGGAAGATGAAAAATGTTCTGGAGATGGTTACACAACAGTGTGAATGCCACTGAACTGTACACTTAAAACACAGTTAAAACGATAAATTTTCTGTTATATATATTTTACCTCAGTTAAAAATAAAAAGTGGCACGTGATTTAAAAAAAGATGAAACTGTAAGGAAAACGTTCTTTGAACAGGACAATCTGGAGGATATACAAAAATTTCAAATGCACATCTATTCTAGTCATCTATTCTAGAGAAAAGTCCCCATATGACACAGAGTCTTGTTCAAGGACATTCCCTGAAACAATGTTCCTAAGGAAAAGTGAAAACAAATGTTCCAGTAATAGCAGAAAATTGAAACAAACTAGAGCACTTTACTACTAAGGAATACTATGCAGTACTTAAAAAGAATGGGGTTAATCTAAATATACCAGCAAGGAAAAATCTCTTAAGACATACGTTAAGTGAAAAAAGCAAGTTTCAGGAAAAGATATTATCCCATTTATGCTTTTAAACTACCCACAAATAGGGAATTCCCTGGTGAGGGAGTGGTTAAGAATCCGCCTGCCAATGCAGGGGACACAGGTTAAAGCCCTGGTCCGGGAAGATCCCACATGCCGCGGAGCAGCTAAGCCCATGCACCACAACTACTGAGCCTGCGCTCTAGAGCCTGCGAGCCACAACTACTGAACTCACGTGCCACAACTACTGAAGCCTGTGTGCCTAGAGCCCGAGTTCCGCAGCAAGAGAAGCCTCTGCAATGAGAAGCCCACGCACTGCAAAGAAGAGTAGCCCCCGCTCACTGCAACTAGAGAAAGCCCGCTCACAGCAATGAAGACCCAACGCAGCCAAAAATAAATAAATTTTTAAAAATCCACAAATATATGCATATATGTGTGTGTATATATATATATGCATGTATATATGTATGTATGTATACTATATATACGTACATACCTATACATGTATATAGCGCTGTCCAATAGAAATAGAATGCACAATTATAAAATTTAAAATTTTTTAGTAGGTACATTTTAAAAAGTAAAGGAAACGGATGAAATTAAATTTTAATAATTATTTAATCCAATATATCAAAAATATTATCTCAATATGTAATCAATATGAAAACTGAGATATTTTACATTTTTTATACTATGTCGTTACAATCCAGTATGTAGTTTACACTTGCAGCACATCTCAACTCAAATTAGCCACATTTCAAGTAGTTAATAGCCACATATAGCTAGTGGCTACCATATTGGTCAGCACATCTTGTGTGTGTGTGTGTATGTATGTGTGTTTTAAATACAAAATCAGTGGTATAGAATACCCTTATTGGTAGTGTTTGAATTATCTGTGAGAATGTATTCATGTAAAACTTATATAATTAAATTTATATTAAAAATATAAAGTTCCATATTAGTTTGCTTATTGTTAAAATTATATCTTTTATGAACTGATGTGTTTATAATTAACATGGTTTATCTCTTTGTTTTCCTTTATTTCAATGTGATGAAAGCTTTATTATGAAACTATTTTAATTTGTTAACTGGAAAGTTAATAAAAGAACATTAAAACCTTTAAAGTTTGGCTTACGTTTTACAGTTATAAAATATTCTAAACTATTATTAGATACTTTTCAGTAGAAAAATGTCAGCTACTTTCCTACCTTCAAATGCCTGAGTAATTAACTATTAACTCTATGGTAGCTAAAGGTAGACATATAAAACACATATAAACACACTCAAGCACATACTTGAAGTAATTATAAAAATGAAAAAGTTGTTTTTGGTTTGTGGCATGTAGGAGGAAACCTACAGGCAATGATATGATGATGTTATTAGATGTACTAAACTTGACATAGGTTTGCTGATTCTTCAAAAAAGAGATGAACAGATAATAGTTACAGAATTGGAAATGTGATACCCTGCTTCTCATAGACTTGCTATGTAGGTCATTTGCTTGAGTCTGAGTCTCTATAAAGTGCTTCAGCAGGTGTTGAAAGGAACATAGTATAACTGTAAGTACAGAAATGACTATAGAGATAGGCCCCATAAAATAGACAGAAAAAGACCACTCTGGTATGAAGACTGTCTGAGATGCAAGATCTCTATGGGTGTGACATCCAGACCTCGGGTCATAACTGCCTACTCTTGCTGGCAGGAAGGAGAGGGCAAAGCAGATGACACTTAAGAACTCTGGCATCCCCTGAACAGTTCTTCCATACAAGGTGGAAGCAGAGTGGCAAAGATACATTCACTAAGAAGTCAGATTTTCACTTTAAACTGGTCCTAAGTTCACTTGAAGAAGAAAAGAGAAAAAACTAAAAAGAAGTAGTTGAGCGTTTAGAGTGAGGGTAAGTTTTATGTGAGGGACAGACACCTAACCTTAATTTTTATTTTACTTTTTCAGCCAACAGTGAAACATTTTCAAAGTTTTTAACAGAAAATGAAAATAATCATACCTCTCCTTCTGATCTACTTTTATTTTTTAATATATTTGAATCCTTTCCTATAATTAACAGAACTTTCCATTCAGTTCACATCTAGTTATTTAATTGCCTGGTTCCCTTTTCTTGATTTTATTTATCTATTTCAATAACTAATACAGTCACATAGTATGAAATTCAAAATGTAAAATAAAGGTATACAGTGAGATTCTCCCTGCCATCCCAGAGCCACTCAATTCCCTGCCTAGAAGGCAACCATTGTTACCAGTTTCTTGTACATCCCTCCAGAAACTTCTGTTTTCATTTTGAAATCAACTGTACCACTAAAAAACTTAAACTGCTATAAAATTCACAATATCATCCTCTTCAAATTGTTTTACTAAAGCTGGATCAGGCCTGGCCTGATGAGGAAGTGGAGGGTTGTGACCAAGTAACCGACCTATCTGCAGGGTCATTCCTGGTCTCATATCAGATGGAGGTGGGCTTTCTTCCCATTGTCTCCAGTTATCTTCCCCATCTGGAGACCACATGTTTTCCTCCTGACTAAAGGAAATGAAAGAGAACCAAACTGTAGAAGGGTAAAAAGGAGGGTCAGGAAGGCAGAGATTCAAGGTACCATGCTAAGTGCTGTGGTGGTGATGGGAACAGCAGGATGACACTGCAGGGATGGGCAGCAGAGTGTCTCAAGGTAGTAAGGAACAAAGATGTAGAAACAGTGAACTCTAACCAACATCTAACACAGGTAAGATGAAGTAAGGGCTAAATAAACATACAAGCAGGATGCTGTAGGAATGTAGAGGGAGAAGGCGAATGGGGGGAGGGACTTCAAAAATTAGCCTGGGGCTGGTTGAGCACGGCTGATGACCTTCTTCTCAAAACAGCACATGTTTTTCCCTGACTCATGAAAACCTAGAGCTGGGAGAATGCCAGACCAGTGTGCTGAAGCTCAGTCAGTAGGGAAGTCTTTTAAAACCAATATGGAGGCACTTCCCTGGTGGCACAGTGGTTAAGAATCCCCCTGCCAATGCAGGGGACACGGGTTTGAGCCCTGGTCCAGGAAGATCCCACATGCCACGGAGCAACTAAGCCCATGCGCCACAACTACTGAGCTCGAGTGCCACAACTACTGAAGCCCACGTGCCTAGAGCCCATGCTCCACAACAAGAGAAGCCACCGCAATGAGAAGCCCACGCACTGCAACAAAGAGCAGCCCCCGCTCGCCGCAACTAGAGAGCCCATGTGCAGCAACGAAGACCCAACACAGCCAAAAATAAAATAAATATATTAAAAAAGAAACCAATATGGAGAGGAAGAACTAAGAACTTGCACACACACAAAAACATAAGGATGAATAATAAAAGTCCCACTGCAGCTTACAACTTGTCTTTGTTGTGAATCTGCGAAAAAACATGATTATTTTCCAAAGCTTTACTAATTAATTAAATCGGAATGGCCAGGCATTGCTCACCTCCAGGGGGCGCCATTCACATTGCTATCTATGTTTTAGGTACCCCGCTGGGATTGTGCACAATCAATACAACCATGCATGGCAACCCTGGTAGGGCAAACATCACTTTTTTTTTTACTACCACTTTCTAAGTTTCCCCATCACTAAATTTTTACTTGGGATACAGGATATTCCTTTTGGCTAATATTTCCTATGACAATAAAAAAACAGATATTTAAAATATGAATACATTTTCTTAAAAACCCAAGGTTGTTGAGTATAAACTGCAGTATAGCTATGCTACAGAATATGGCTAGATTATATACCTAAAGTATGACATACTGTACATATTTTCCAACCTATAAAGATTTTCCATGATGGGATAGGGCTGCTCAGTCTCAAATTAAATACTATTTATTTAGAAATGTAAGGCTATTTCAAATCAAGCTGGGCCAGAGAGCAAGGTGGAATAGTATTATTGTTGCAGGGCATCTGGCACATTTTTACTCTGAGGCTTTCAGATTTAATGATTAAAAGTTGAAAGTTTCTCCTTGTTTTAGAAGAAGAGTTTTTCTGTTTTCCCCCAGCATCTCTCTTTTCACTGCCATTATCTAATTCAGCAGCGTAAAGACATCTACCAATTTGGAAAACAATATGACGGTGGGTCACATGAAAGAGTAAAAAAATGAGATGTGAAATTGATTTTTGTGTTTAAAATTATGCCACCATAGTTCATAATTCCTGGTTCGAATATTCCTGATTAGGAAGTGTCTAACCAAGTGAAATCAAGAAATACTTGTCTTCATTAGACACTGTTGTGTTTTGTTCTCTGTGCTTTGCATTAATTGGTGAATATGCAGGAACCAATCTTTTAAGGTGTTAGGGTTTTTATTTTGGTGGGTATTGAGCTAATTCCTAGTGGTTTTTAGAATTCACCCACATTTTCCCGTTTTGTGGAAATATTTATGCTGGGGATTTCCACTAAGGGAATTAGAGTTAATTGAGCTCTTTGGTTTGGGGTGTGGGAGGGGAGGTTGGAGGCAGGGACATGGCAGCTGAGGCCATACTTCTATTAGGACCTTTCTTTTTCTTGCCCCACTCTGTATCCATACACATAAGACTTAATCTAACAGGTCCTCATGGGATATCATATATGTAAAATAAGATCATGTATTTGAAAATGTTTGGCACAGTATCTGGTACATGTTAATCACTCAATACAAATTGGTTGTATCTAGTTGAACATTGCCTAATTTTGGTGAATATGTGGTTGTTATAAATGAAATGTGCCCTAAACTGGCATAGGGATTTTAAAAAATCTAACTTAACCTGGGGTATGAGAAGTATACGGGATCTCTGAGTGATAAGTGAGATTATACATTTAGTAACGGTCTTCCCTTCAAATTTCAGCTACAAACTTGCACTGAAAACTGAAATGCATACAAACTGAGACATCCTCTCAAATCCCACCCAAGAAGAAATGAATAAGCTTGAAAAATTATTCATCTGGTTATTTTCACGGTATAGTGCAAAGACTGAGAACTAGGGGGCTGGGTTCCATCACTGACTTGCAAGTTTCCATCACAGTAAAAAAAAAAAAGGAGGGGGATAGTATTTGCCATGTACCAAACAGCAATGCTTTGAGGATTAATGACATAATGTCTGTAAAGAGGTTTGGAGCTCCTTGGAAAAAAGACACTACATAAATATAAAGTAGTATTAATATTTAGGCTTAGTCCACAATGTGAGACCTGCTTTCTTTGGCTCATGAGGTCATCAGCAGTTTTGTAAGGTGTGCTCAAACACCCACAGAGGAGCCTTGTTAGCTTCCTCGTAAGTGGACTGTAAAGTTAATCTGGACCCACCTGGTGGGAGCAGTCACAGAGGCCGTGTTCCCTTTTCATGGTCTCCAAGAGGGTATGGATGGAGAGTGTTTGACTCCCTGAAGGAATGAGACGTGGCCAAGGAACACTCAACAGCATTTAGGACTTCCCAGGAATGCAGTGGGAGTTTGGGAACGTTTTGGCTTAGAATTAAACAAAAGTCCAGTCTATCATATCTTGATTTAGAAGAAAGGCTAAATTTGCCTTTCTCAGACAAAGAAAGTTGGGAGTAACAGTAGGAATGAGAAAGCTACTTCTTGGAATGGTTAGTTTATATCTTTAAAGGATTTGGAAGCAAACTTGGGTATTTTTGTCCTGGGAAAGTTGTGGTCTCTAGGGGCTGTCTGTAGTCTCTTTGATGGCCACATTCTGACTCCTCATCAGTACTTCATCTCTGTGAAATGGTTATCAAGGGCGATCTTGCAGAGGTCTGACCGAATGATTATAATATTATTGTGATGAAATATTTGCATTTCTCAGTTTTAAAAGATAAAATTAATTTTGAGCCTCAGGCATCAGAAACCACCATCTTCAAAAATGTAAGGTTCATGAATTTACCATAATCACAAGCACTTGATAGTGATTCTGAGGCTGTGTCCATAATACCAAAATATTTAAACAAAAGATGGAAAAATATGAAGAAATATTTCTTTTTTTATCTGGGTGTTTTGTTTCTACATTGATCTAGGTTGGGTATTCTTTCAGAAATGATTTGGCTTCTTGTCCACTGATTCCTATGGTATTTCAGATTGATATTGACAATATGTGTTTTTTAGGAGAAAGGAAACAAATGTTATCACCTTCTCAACTTGTAGTCAAATCTACACTAGCTAGAAAGCTTTTTCTAAATAAAATATTGACTTTAATTCTTCTTCCTCTTCCTGCCCCTCAATGAGCAGTTCAGTCCTAACATCAGTGTCAGGTGTGGCAGAGCCAGAGAGGTGTGTGCACGGAGGAGAGTCAGAACCTGAGCAGCGTGAGGAAAGCCTCCATGTGGAGGATGGGCCTAGCGTGAGAAGTCAGAGGCTGAATGGAGTGGGGAGGGCCTCACAAGTATGGGTGACTCACAGGGGGTGTCAGAGCTTGAGCAGGGTGAGATAGGTATCTATATGTGTGTGGGGAAGGTGGCAAGGATGGGAGCTTGGTTACATTCGAGGGGACAGATAACATAAGTAAATATGTTAAGTATAATGGGGGCCAGGTTTCTTACTGATGCAGAAAGAAATGACAAATACAGAAAGTGAGAAAACTAGAATGATTTCTGTAGTATTAGATTGGAATTGATGGTATAGGTGTGAATTCATGATAGGAAAATAATAATTGTGTATTAGACAGTGGAGTTAGTGGGAGTGAACACCTGATTAAAGTGGGTCAAAGAGAATAGAGAGCAGGGAAGTGGACACAGCAAGCATAGACAATTCTCTTGCAAGATGGATATGATTTAGGTCAATAGAAAGAAGAAAGGCATTCCAAGCAAGAGAAAGTATATTTGTTAAGATATGAAGGCAGAAACAAACTTGGCTTGTTCTTTTGACAGTGAGAAAACAGACTTAAGGAAGGGGGAACAGGTTGGGTAAGAGTGGGAAGTAAGACAGGTAACATGGAGCCATTTCATGAGTGGCCTGAAAGCCAGGTAGGGGTGTTTAGACTTGATGTAGTAGGAAATAGGAATCATGAGAGATTTTGATTAAGGAAGTGATACGATGAAAGTTGTATTTAAAGAAGATTTGACTGGCAGTGGTATATGGGATAGAGCAGGAGGCTGTGGGAGAGCCTGGAAGCTGTGGCTGCAATTCAAATGCAAGAGGATGAAGGCCTGGACTCCAGTTTTGGCAGTAAGAACAGACTGGAAAAGGAAGGCTTGGAGGAACTTTGATACCTGACTGAATAAATAAGAATGATTTCAAGATTCTGAACTTAAGACATTGAGAGGATAAAGGAAACTGCTGAGAGGCAGGGAAACTGGGTAAGGAAAGTTGTTCTGGGTGTGGAAAGGGGAGGGCAGTGGTGAATAAAAAGATGAGCATACTGGATTTGACATGATAGTGAGATATCAAAGGGGAAATGCCCAACAGAAGATTAAAGATATAGAACTGAAGCTGTTCAGTGCTGATGGTCAGGGCACAAGATAAGACTTTTGGGAGTCAACAGCACACATGTGATGATTAAAGCCCTGAGAATGGATGAATCCTCCAAAGTATGTAGACATTGAAGATTATATAGTCTGGGCCTTGAAGAGGTTGGGCTTTGCCCACAGTTAGAGGTGGGAGAAGGACCAAAAGTAACAGAGAGAAGCGGATGACAGCACAGACAGATGGAAAGAGAATGAGAACAGTATAATGTCATAGAAATAAAAAGGAACATTTAAAAGAGAGTATAGAGTCAACATCATAAAACAGGCCAAGAAGATTGAAAAAAGGAGTAAAGACAGTGAGATCTCTTAATTAAAAGTCATTGTTAGGAAAAGTGAAGGAAAGTGAAGATGACTGAAGAAGCCAGCTTTCTGATTCAAAGAGCAGGTGAGAAGGGGTACAGTAAATGGAAAGCCTCTCATGAAAAATTTGGTAAGGAAACAGCACAGTAACTAGAGGGATAATCAGGATCACGTGAAGCCTTTTTCTTCCTAATGTTTAGAACAACTTCATTCAAATTTTCCTCCTCACCTTCTACTCAGAATTTCAAAGTCTTGCTTTTGAACAAAGTCAGGATTATGACACAAAGCATCCAAAACCAAGTGGAAGAATTTGATCTCTGTGTGTTCTTCTAAGTTAATAGGACAGTATCTTTGTGGACTTTTAAACTATCTTATACTAATATTTTTTTCCTAAATTGAAACTATGGATGTTCTAGCAAGCTCTGAAAAGATAGAGTATGCATGAAAAATTTTAAACATGCAAATATTTTCAGATAATATCATTATTATATCCAGTGGCCTTCTACCCATCTGAGATATTTATTACCAAGTGGAAGACTCTGAGCTAATATTCTCTTCTTGAAACCATTTAGACTTAAATTCTCTCTCTCTTTTTTTTTTTTTTTTTTGTGGTACCCGGGCCTTTCACTGTTGTGGCCTCTCCTGTTGTGGAGCACAGGCTCCAGACGCGCAGGCTCAGCGGCCATGGCTCACGGGCCCAGCCGCTCCACGGCATGTGGGATCTTCCCGGACCGGGGCACGAACCCGTGTCCCCTGCATTGGCAAGCCGACTCTCAACCACTGCGCCACCAGGGAAGCCCCTAGACTTAAATTCTTTAAATATGATTTTTGTAGTATCTTTATAGTATTATGAAGTGTTTTTTATGTTAAAATTGTTGAGCAATACTTTACCAATTCTCAGAAATCCTGTCTGAAGCAAGTAATAATACCTTTATTCTTCAGACCAAAATGCTTAAAGAAAAAAATGCATTGCTGGTCCTATAAAGTAATTCTTGACATATTTATTTTTTTAGGAGTATATTTACTGACTTCTGGGTAAAGATGGTAGATGCACACACCATCAACATTTATTTAGTTTCCTCCCCAAACCTCTTTAGAATGACAGTAAAGAGATTTATTTAAAGAGTAGAAACCCCAAAGGACAGAAAGAATAAGAGAGAAAGCAGCAGCAATGAAAGTTTGGAAGCTGGAAAGCAGATGGATGAGAGGTAACTAATGTAGTGGTAACTTAAACCAGCAGTGGGGCAAACCAAGAACCATCCAAATGTACAGCAGTCTAAAGAATTTCCAGCATCAGGTACTTGTGAAATAAGGGATAAAGAGGGTGGGTAGAGGAGCTAAAATAAGACCAACTAAAAGACATTTATGAAGCAGTTGGAATCCTCAGACCCCTTCTTCAATTTTGCAAAACCAAACAGTTGCCCCTTGACCACCCAGGCATAAAATTGGAAGTTTATTCTCTGGGGAAAGTGTTTGGATAGTGGGATCTAAAGCACAGTTTGGATAGTGGGATCTAAAGCACAGTTGAGGCAGGGTTATGGTACTGGAAATGGGGGAATTAAGTGAAACTATGCATACTGAATGTGGAGACCCTCAGCCCTCTATCTCTATTTGGCTCCCAAAACACTGGTGGCCAGCATAGATTGAAGAAACTGACCAAGAGGAATGATTTAAAAAATACAGATATTGAGCATTCCCCCCAAAGGCCTGATCATATCATTCTACAATGAAGGCCACAATCACAATCATCCACAAGCTCAGAGCTTTCTAGTCCTTCCCCTTTTAAGTATAAGCAGACAACAAACGACTACCAGCCATCTTTGGCCTTCTGAGGAGAGAGAGGTAGGAGAGGTGGATGGGGGTAAAGGAGGAAACAGCAAACAAATAGAAGAAACAAACAAAGACACACAAAGAGAAGAAATGTACCTAGAGATATCAATATCCTCTGAGATAAGAGACAATTCTGTAAGCATTAACGAGGGCGGGATGCCGTAAAAAGGAACACTCAGAGAACAACAAAAGGCTCTTGGAAACAAAATACAATAGCACAAATAAAAACTCAACAGAAGAATAGGATTATGTTGAAGAGTTATCCATGAGAGCAGAACAAAAGCACAAGGATATGGAAAATTGTAGAGAAAAGATTTTTAAAAATAGAGTAACTATATACAGGAGGTCTACTATCTAAATATTAGGAGATCCAGAAAGAAAGGATAGAGAGTTTTGAGGGGACATAATTTTTATCAAGGAAATAATTCAAGAAAATTTCCCAGAACTGAAGGATCACCCAAGTTATCAGATTCAAACTGGCCACTGACTGACAAGCATAAATAATTAATGAAAACAGACCTATATCAAGGCACAACATTATGAAATTTCAGAAATCTGAGGAAAAAGCTTCCAGACAGGAAAAAACAGATAATATACAAAAACTCGAAATCAGAATGGCTTGGAAATTCTTAACAGCAACACCAGAAGCTAGAACACAAGGAACAATGCCTCAAAATTCTCATGAAAAATAATTGTCCTCCTAGATTGTTGTTTCCAGCCAGACTCTCAATCAAATATAAGGGTAAAATAATAATATTTTTAGGGCTTGTATGATTTCAAAAACTCACCTCCCATCACTCCTCAGGAAGTTATCAGAGGATACGTTACATGGAAATGAGGGAGAAAACCAAGAATAGCAAACAAAAAGGTCTAACACAGGAGAGGCAAAGAATTCCCCAGAAATTGTTGAAGGTAGATTCCAGGATGAGAGCCAGGCACCAGAGAGCAACAGATTTGGTCAAAGGTGAAAAGCTCCAGGAGAAATTTCTCAGTGAGGACAAAATTATTGCTTCTGAGTATCTTAGAGGAGACTTAGGCCAGCACTGTCATTAGATCTTTCTGTGATGATGGAAATGTTCTATATCTGCACTGTCCAATACAGCAATCACTAGCCAGAGCACTTGAAATGTGACAAGTGTGACTGAGGAACTAAACTTATCATTTCACTTAATTACAATTAATTTAAATTTTAATAGCCACATGTGGTTAGGGGCTACCATTTTGGATAGTGCAGGTTTAGATAATCAGCAGAAAGTTTGGAATTGAATTAGGAATAAGTAGAGGAAAAACTAAGCAAATGAAGAACAATTATTAACTGCAGAGAAAGCAAAAACTTATGCAAGAAAGGAAAAGCAATCATGACTTACTACATAACTCAGCTCTTTATAGAATTATATAGTTATAAGAATATAATGCAAATTATTGACATAACCCAAATTAAATTATATATTTGGGAAAGTATTAGGTGGCTTGTTTTATCTTATCTTCATTTACCAAAAAAGTACAAATATTTTCTCCAGATCAATAATTTCACTTCTCTACTGTGTTCTTAATGGCTACATAGTGCCTCATCTTATTTGTCTACCAAAACTTATTGAACCAAACTTTCACTGAGGGATGCTTAGGTTGTTTCCAATTTGTAACAATTACCAATAGGGCTTTAATGAGTAATACCATGGATTACTGCTTTTTAAAATTTAACTGTAATGAGGCAAAGTTTACATACTATTGTACATACTATTGCATCTGTTTTAATTATACATTTCTATGAGCTTTGATAAACCTATATATCCACCACCACAATCAAGATAGAGAACATTTCATCGACTTAAAGTTTCCCTATTCCTCTTTGCACTAAATCCCCATCCAACCCCCACCCCTAGGCAAACATCAGTTTGTTTCCTATCATTTTAGATTAGTTTTGCTTCTAGAATTTCATGTAAATGAAATCATATAGTATGTACTCTTGTCTGACTTTTTTTGACTTCTAAAAATTTATTCACAGTTTTGCACAGTTTATTCTTTATTATTATTATTGCTAATACTAATTCGTTGTACAAAGATACCACAGTTTGCTGATCCCAGGACCAGTTGATGGGCATTTGGGTTGTTTCCAATAATAGGAGCTATTATGAATATAGCTGCTATGAACATTTCTGTTCAAGTGTTTTTGTAATTATATGTTTTCATTTCTCTTGGATAAATAACTAGGAATGAGATTGCTGTACCATATAGTAAGCATATGTTTAGCTTTATAGGAAGTTGATAAAATCTTCTCCAAAGTGGTTGTACCATTTAACATACCCACCAGCAATGTATGAAAATTCCAAAAGATTTACATCCTTGACAACACTTGATAGTGTCGATTTTAATTTTAGTCATTCTAGTAAATGTATGCTAGTCTCTCATTTTGGTTTTAATTTGTATTTTCCAGATGACTAATAACATGAAGCATCTTTTCATGTGCTTACTTGGCTATGCGTACATATTTTTTGGTGAAGTGTCTGTTCAAATTCTTGGACATTTTTAAAAATGGGGCTGTTTCTTGAGTTGAAAATTATCTGTATAAATATCATCTGTACACATAAAAATTATATATCCTGAATACAAGTTCTTTGTCAGATGTATGTATTAAGAATATATTCACCCAGTTTTTTTGTTTTGTTTTGTTTTTTTATTCACCCAGTTTTTAGCTTGCCTTTTTCTTAACAATGTCTTTTTGGAAGAGAAGTTTTAAATTTTGATAAAGTCCAATTTGTCAATATTTTTCCTTTTATGGTTAGTATTTTTAGGGAACTGCCTGAAAACTTTTTGCTGAACATTTTGTTTCCTTCTAGAAGTTTTATAGTTTTAGCTCTTACGTTTAGGTCCTTAATCTGTCTTCAATTAACCTTGTGTGTGGTATGAGGTAAGGATTAAGGTTCACTTAATATGGATATATGGATATCCAATTGTTCCAGCACCCTTTGTCAGAAAGACTATCTTTTACCTTGGTACCTTCGTAAAAACTCAATTGACTATATATGTGTGGGTATATTTCTGAATTCTATATTCTGTTCCATTGATTTATATGTCTATCTTTACTACAAGGTCACCCTATCTGTTTACTGTACTTTTAGTACCTTTACAGTGTTGATATCTGATACAGTAAGTTCTACAACTTTTTTCTTTTTCAAAAGTTCTGTCTTTTCTAGGTCCTTTGCATTTCCTTTTAAATTTAGAATCAGCTTATCAATTTCCACAAAAGAGAGGCCTGTGGAGTTTTGACTGGGATTCCACTGAATGTATAGATCAATTTGGAGAGAACTGACATCTTAATCATGTCTTCCAATCCATGAACATGGTAGATCTCTGCATTTATTTTGGTCTTCTTTAATTTATCTCAGCAATGTTTTATAGTTTTAATTGTGTACGTTTTGGCAAATGTCTTATTAATTTAGCTTTAAGTATTTCATGAATTTTTATGCCACTGTAAATAGTATTTAAAATTTTCATTTTCCAATTGTTCATTGACAGTATAGAGAAATACAATAGTTTTTTTGTGTGTTGACCCTGTATCCTGTGACCTTGCTAATTTCATATATTAATCCTGGTAGTGTCAGGATTTTCTGTGTATACAGTCGTGTCATTTTCAAAGAAATTTAGTTTTACTCCTTCCTTTCCAATCTGTATGCCTTTTATTTTTTATTCTTACTTTAATTCACTGACTAGGACCTCTAGTATAATGTTAAATAGAAGTAGTAAGAGTTGATATCCTATTTTACTCTCTATCTTAGGTACAAAGTGTTTAGTCTTTCACCAATATGTACGATGCTACCTTTAGGTTCTTTGTAAAAGTCTTTTTTTTTTTTTTTTTTTGTGGTACGCAGGCCTCTCACTGTTGTGGCCTCTCCCGTTGCGGAGCACAGGCTCCGGACGCGCAGGCTCAGCGCCATGGCTCATAGGCCTAGCCGCTCTGCGGCATGTGGGATCTTCCCGGACCGGGGCACGAACCCGTGTCCCCTACATTGGCAGGTGGACTCCCAACCACTGCGCCACCAGGGAAGCCCATAAATGTCTTTTTTTAAATTGAAGTATAGTTGATTTATGATACTATATTACTTTCAGGTGTATGGCATAGTGACTCAGTACTTTTACAGATTATACTCCATTAAGAGTTATTACAAGATAATGGCTATAATTCCCTGTGCATATAATATATCCTTGTTGCTTATCTATTTTATACATAGCAGTTCGTATCTCTTAATCCCAAATTTGCTCCTCCCCCTTCCCTCTCCCCTTTGGTAACCACTAGTTTGTTTTCTATATCTGTGAGTCTGTTTCTGTTTTGCCTATATATTCATATGTTTGGTTTTTTTTTTTTGGATTTCACATATAAGTGATATCATACAGTATTTGTCTTTTTCTAACTTATTTCACTAAGCATAATATTCTCTAGGTACATCCATGTTGCTGCAAATGGTAGAATTTCATTATTTTCTATGGCTGAGTAATATTCCATTATATATATATACATATGTATGTATGTATCTCACATCTTCTTTATCCATTCATCTGTTGATGGGCACTTGGGTTGCTTCCTATATCTTGGCAATTGTAAATAATGCTGCTATGAACTATGAATAATGCTATGAACATTGGAGTGCATGTATCTTTTTGAATGAGTGTTTTTGTCTTTTCTGAACATACACCCAGGAGAGGAACTGCTGGATCATATGATAGTTCTATTTTTAGTTTTTCAAGGAACCTCCATACAGTTTTCCATAATGGCTGCACCAATTTACATTCCCACCAACAGTGTACAAGGGTTCTCTTTTCTCCATATCCTCTCCAACATTTGCTATTTGTAGACTTTTTAATGATAATCATTCTGACAGGTGTAAGGTGATATCTCGTTGTTTTGATCTGCATTTTTCTAGTAATTAGCAGTGTTGAGCGTCTTTTCATGTGCTTGTTGGCCATCTGCATGCCATCTTTGGGAAAATGTCTATTCAGTTCCTCTGCCCATTTTTTAGGTCAGGTTGTTTGTTTTTCTGATATTGAGTAGTATGTGCTATTTATATATTTAGTATATTAACGCCTTGCCGGTCATATCATTTGCAAACATTTCCTCCCATTCTGTAGGTTTTCTTTTTGTCTTGTCAATGGTTTCCTTTGCTTTGCAAAACCTTTTAAGTTTAATTAGGTCCCATTTGTTTATTTTTGCTTTTATCTATTTTGCCTGAGGAGACAGATCTGAAAAAATATTGCTATAATTTATGTCAAAGAGTGTTCTGCCTATATTCCCTTCTAGGAGTTTTATGGTTTCAGGTCTTACATATAGGTCTTTAATCCATTTTGAGTTTTTGTATATCATGTGAGGTAACATTCTCAATGTTTTACATGTAGCTGTCCAGTTTTCCCAGCACTAGCTGTTGAAGAGACTATCATTTTAAATTATTTATTTATTTAATTATTTACTTAGTTATTTATTTGGCTGTGCCGGGTCTTAGTTGCAGCACATGGGATCTCCCTTGTGGCATGAGGAATTTTTAGTTGTGGCATGTGGGATCTTTAGTTGCAGCATGCGGGATCTAGTTCCCCGACCAGGGATGTGGGATCTAGTTCCCTGACCAGGGATCGAACCTGGGCCCCCTGCATTGGGAGTGCGGAGTCTTAACCACTGGACCACCAGGGAAGTCCCAAAGAGACCGTCTTTTCTCCATTGTATATTCTTGCTTCCTTTGTCATAGATTAATTGACCAACGGTGCATGGTGTAAATGTCTTTTATAAGGTTGAGGAAGTTCCCTTCCATTCCTTGTCTTCTAGAAGTTTCTCTTTAAAAAATTACAGATAAATGTTGATTTCATCAAACACTTTTTCTGCATCTATAAAGATGATCATGTGGTTTTTCTCCTTTATTCTGTTAATATGGTGAGTTACATTGATTGATTTTAAAACCTTAAACCAATCTTGCATTTGTGGGATAAACGCCATATGGTCATGATGTATTTTTCTTTCTGTATATTGCTGAATTAGATTTGCTAATATTTTGTTAAAGATACTTGCATCTATAGTCAGTCATGAGAGCTATTGGTATTGTTTGGTTCAGAGTTTTCTTTTCTTATAATGTATTTGTCTGGTTTTAGAATCAGATAATTCCAGCTTCATAAAATGAGTTGTGAAGTCTTCAATATTTTCCTAAAGAGTTTGTTTAAGATCAGCATTATTTCTTTCTTAATTGTTTGAAAGAATTCACCAGTGAAACCATCTAAACTGGAGTTTCCTTTATGCGAAGAGTTTCAGTTACAAATTCAACTCCTTTATACAATATAAGATTATTAAGTTTATCTATTTCTATATGTGTCAGTTTGGTAATCTGTGTCTTTCAAGGAATGTGACTATTTCATCTAAGTTGTCCAATTTATCAGAATACAGTTTTTACAATATTTCTTTATTTTGCTTTTGATATCTGTGAGATTTGTGGAAATATCGATCTTTCATGCCTGTTATTGGAAATTTGTGTCTTCTCTATTTTTTAATCAGTTTAGCTTATAGGTTTATCAATTTTATTGATATTTTCAATATTTTCCAAATTTTTATATATTTCCCAGATATATTGTTATTGATTTCTAATACAGGCATACCTCATTTTATTGTGCTTTGCAAATATTACGTTTTTTACAAATTGAAGGTGTGTGGCAATGCTGTGTGGAGCAAGTCTGTCAGTGCCATTTTTCTAATAGCATTTGCTCACTTCATGTCTCTGTGTCACATTTGATAATTCTCAAAATATTTCAAATTTTTTCATTATTGTTATATTTGTTATGGTGATCTGTTATCAGTGATCTTTTGATTGTTACCATTGTAACTCTTTTGGGGGCACCATGAACTGCACTCATATAAGACAATGAACTTAATCAATAAAAGTTTTGGGTTTTTTTTTTTTTTTTTTTTTTTTTTGCGGTACGCGGGCCTCTCACTGTTGTGGCCTCTCCCGTTGCGGAGCACAGGCTCCGGACGTGCAGGCTCAGCGGCCATGGCTCACGGGCCCAGCCACTCCGCAGCATGTGGGATCTTCCCGGACCGGGGCACGAACCCGTGTCCCCTGCATCGGCAGGTGGACTCTCAACCACTGTGCCACCAGGGAAGCCCATTTTGTGAGTTCTGACTGCACCACCGCCTGGCCGTTCCCCATCTCTCTCCCTCTCCTCGGGACTCTCTATTCCCTGAACACAACAATATTGAAATTAGGCCAATTAATAACCCTACAATGGCCTCTAAGTGTTCAGGTGAGAGGAAGAGTTGAATGTCTTTCACTTTAAATCAAAACGCTTTTTGGTTTTTTTTAAGATTAAATAAAGGAAGGCATGTCAAAAGCCATACTAGGCCCAAAGCTAGGCCTCTTGTGGCAAACAGTTAGCCAAGCTGTGAGAGCAAAGGAAAAATTTTTGAAGGAAATTAAAAATGCTACTCCAATGAACACATGAATGATAAGAAAGCAAAACAGGCTTGCTGATATAGAGAAAGTTTCAGTGGTCTGGATAGAAGATCAAACCAGCCACAGTATTGCCTTACACCAAAGCCTAATCCAGAGCAAGGTCCTAATTCTCTTCAATTTTATGAAGGCTTAGAGAGGTGAAGAAGCTCTCAGAAGCTCAGAGAAGCTTTTCTCAGAAGAAAAGTTTGAGGCTAGCAGAGGTTGGTTCATGACGTTTAAGGAAAGAAGCCATCTCCATAACATGAAAGTGGATAAAGCAGCAAGTTCTGATGTAGAAGCTGCAGCAAGTTATCCAGAAGTTCTAGCTAAGATAATTAATGAAGGTAGCTACACTAAATAACAGATTTTCAGTGTAAATGAAACAGCCTTATGTTGGAAGAAGATGCCATCTAGGACTTTCATAGCTACAGAGGAAACACCAATGCCTGACTTCAAAGCTTCAAAGGACAGGCTGTCTCTCTTGTTAGGGGCCAATACTGCTGGTGACTTGAAGTTGAAGCCAGTGTTTACTTACCATTCTGAAAATCCTGGGGCCCTTAAGAATTATTCTAAATCTACTCTGCTTGTGCTCTATAAATGGAATAACAGAGCCTGGATGACAGTATGTCTATTGATAACACTGTTGAGACCTGCTACTCAGGAAAAAAAAATTCCTTTCAAAATATTATTGCTCATTGACAATGTACCTGGTCACTCAAGAGCTCTGACGGAGATGTACAATGAGATTAATGTTGTTTTCATGCCTGCTAATACAACATCCATTCTGCAGCCCACCAATCAAGGACTAATTTTGACTTTCAAGTCTTATTATTTAAGAAATAAATTTCTCTACAACAAAGGAGGCAAGAAAATATACAATGGAGAAAAGACAGTCTCTTCAATAAGTGGTACTGGGAAAACTGGACAGCTACCTGTAAAAGAATGAAATTAGAACATTCTCTAACACCATCTACAAAAGTAAACTCAAAATGGATTAAAGACCTAAATGTAAGACTGGATACTATAAAACTCCTAGAGGAAAACAAAGACAGAACACTCTTTGACATAAATCACAGCAATAATTTTTTGGATCCGTCTCCTAAAAGTAAAGGAAATAAAAGCAAAAATAAACAAATGAGGGCTAATTAAACTTAAAAGCTTTTGCACAGCAAAGGAAACCATTGACAAAATGAAAAGACAACCTACAGAATGGGAGAAAATATTTGCAAATGACATGACCGATAAGGGATTAATATCCAACATATATAAACAACTTATATAACTCAACATCAAAAAAACCAAACAACCCGATTAAAAAATGGGCAGAAGTAGACATTTTTCCAAAGAGGAAATGCAGATGACCAACAGGCACATGAAAAGATGCTCATCAGGGAAATGCAAATCAAAACCACAATGAGATATCACCTCAGACCTGTTAGAAGAGACTCCTGGAGAAATTCAATAATGTGTATTTAATGTATTGTTCAATCTATAACATAAGGAAGTGTAATATATGTGCCAATATAAGCACAAAGGACTTGAGTAGGAACAAAGCTGCATTGGGCTAAGAAAATGACTACAGATGGCAGAGTAATAATTATGACAATGTATTGCTGGGTGTGTAACATTATAGGTGTAATATTAATAGCAATAGTAACCACAGAAAAGGGGGAAAGGGAATAGAGCTATATAGGAGTAACACTGCTAAATCTCCCTGGAATTAAATTAGCATAAACCTGAAGCTAATTCTGATGAGTTAAGATATATATGATAGAGTAACCAATTAAAAAACCAAAAAATTTAGTGAAAAAATGTTTAATTTTAAATGCTTCATTAAAAATATTCACTCAATACAAAAGAAAGCAGTAAAGGAGACTAGAGGAACAAAAAAAACAAACACATAGAAAATGAAAAGTTAAATGATAGTCATAAATCCTACTTTATCAATAATAACATTAGGGACTTCCCTGGCAGTCCAGTGGTTGAGGCTTCACCTTCCAGTGTAGGGGGTGCAGGTTCGATCCCTGGTCGGGGAGCTGGGATCACGCATGCCTCACAGCCAAAAAACCAAGATGTAAAACAGAAGCAATATTGTAATGAATTCAATAAAGACTTTAAAATAATAATAACATTAGTGTGAATGGATTAAACAATCCCATCAAAAGGAAGCGATTGTTACTGGAGATAATGAAGGACATTTTATGATGATAAAAGGGCCAATCCATCAAGAAGATAAAATAATTATAAACATATATACATATATACACACCTAACAATAGAACACAAAATTACATGAAGCAAAAACTGACAGAAGTGAAGGGAGAAACAGGCAATTCAACAATAACAGTTGGGGACTTCAATACCCCAATTTTAGTAATGAGTAGAACAGCTAGACAGAAGATTAATAAGGAAATAAAAGGACTGAAAAATAGTATAAACCAACTAGACCTAACAGACATCTATAAAACACTATATCCAATAACAGCAGAATATACATTCTTCCCAAGTGCATGTGGAACATTCCCCAGCAAAGACCATATGTTAAATCATAAAACAAATCTCAAATAAATTTAAAAGGATAAAAATAATTAAAAGTATGTTCTCTGACTACAGTGGAATAAAGTTAGAAATCAAGAACAGAATAAAATCGAGGAAACACACAAATACATGAAAATTAAACGACACACTCCTAAATAACCAATGTGTTGAAAAAGAAATCGAAAGAGAAGTCAGAAAATCATTTGAGATTAATAAAAAAGAAGATACAACAGAACAAAACATAACACTGCTAAAACAGCAGTGCTTAGAGGGAATTTAATAGGTGTAAATCCCTATATTAAGAAAGAAGAAAGATCTCAAAGAACCTAAACTTCCTCCTTAAGACGATGGAAAAGTGCAAACTAAATCTAAAACAAGCAGAAGGTAATAAAGACTGTATTGGAAATTTATGAAATGGAGAATACAAAAAACAATAGAGAAAACTGATGAATCCATAAGCTGGTTCTTTGAAAGATTGACAGAATTGACAAACCTGTAGCCAAGAAAACAAGAGAAAAGACTCAAATTACTAGAATCAGAAATAAAACAGCAGGGCTTCCCTGGTGGCACAGTGGTTAAGAATCCGCCTGCCAATGCAGGGGACACGGGTTTGAGCCCTGGTCCGGGAAGATCCCACATGCCTGGAAGCAACTAAGCCCGTGCACCACAACTACTGAGCCTGTGCTCTAGAGCCCGCGAGCCACAACTGCTGAGCCCACGTGCCACAACTACTGAAGCCCGTGTGCCTAGAGCCCGTGCTCCACAACAAGAGACGCCACCGCAATGAGAAGCCCGTGCACCACAATGAAGAGTAGCCCCCCACTCGCCACAACTAGAGAAAGCCCACATGCAGCCAAAAATAAATAAATAAATAAATAAAAATAAATAAAACAGCAAACATTACTACTGACTTTACAAAAATATAAGAAAGCAGTATAAAGGAGTACTACAACCAGTTATATGTCAATAGAGATAACATAGCTGAAATAATAAATTCCTAGAAAGACACAAACTACTAAAACTGACTCAAGAAGAAATATCAATAGAAAATCTAAATAGATCTACAACAAGGGAAGAGACTGAATTAATAATAAGTTTAAAACTACCCAGAAAGAAAAACCCAGACCCAGCTAGCTTATTTTAATTCAAAGAAAAACTAATGCAAACTCTCCACAAACTATAGAAAAGGAGTGAACACTTCCCAACTCATTTTATGAGGCCAATGTTATCCTGATACCAAACCAGACAAAGACATCACAAGAAGAGAAAACTATAGATTAATATCTCTTATATATGTGGACATAAAAATCCTTAACAAAATTTTAGCAAACTGAATTCAGGAAAAAAAAAAAAATATATATAATCTCCCATGACCAAATGGAATTTATCCCAGAAATACAAGCTTGGTTTAATATGTAAAAATCAATTAACGTAATACATCATATCAAAATCACTTGATCATCTTAATAGAAAAAAAGCATTTGACAAAATCCAACAGCCTTTCATGATTAGAAAAAAAAAACACTGAAGAAACTAGGAATAGAAGGAAACTTATTGAACATGTTAGAAGGCACCTACCCAAAAACCATAGTCAATAACATACCTAATGGTGAAACACTGGATGCTTTCCTCCTAACATCAGGAACAAGACAAGGCTGTCCACTCTCATCGCTTCTATTCAACATTGTAATGGAAGTTCTAGCCAGGGCAGTTACAAAAGGAAAAGAAATAAAATGCATCCACATTGGAAGGAAGAAGTAAAAGTGTATCTATTTGCAGATGACATGATCTTGTATGTGGAAAATCCTAAAGAATCCACTAAAAAACTATTAGAACTAACAAGTTCAGCAAGTGTATTATCTAGGGTTCTGCAGAGAAACAGAACTAACAGGATTTGTGCAGCTAACATTGCTGAAAGAAATTAAAGAAAATCTAAATAAATGGATAAATATCCCATGTTCATGGATCAAAAGGCTTAATATTATTAAGATGTCATTAATCCCCAAACTGATCTTGAGATTCAATGCAATCCCTATGTGAATCCTAGCAGACTTCTTTATAGAAATTGACAAGCTGATTCTCAAATTCATATGAAATTGCAAAGAACTCAGAATAGCCAAAACAATCCTGAGAAAAAAGAAGGAAGTAGGAGGACTCATACTTGATTCAAAACTTATTACAAAACAATGGTAATCAAGACAGTGTGGTACTGGCATAAGGATAGACACATAGACTAATGGAATAGAATTGAGAGTCCTGAAATAAAACCACCTGTCTATGGTCAACTGATTTTGACAAGAGCACTAGGACCATTTCAGGGAGAAAGAACAGTCTTTTGAACGAATGGTGTTGGAATATCCACATGCAAAAGCATGCTGTCAGATTCTTACCTCACACCATATACTAAAATTGACTCTCAAACTGTATCAAAGATCTAAATGTAAGAGCTAAAAGTATAAAACTCCTAGAAGGAAACAAAGGAGTAAATCTTCATGACCTTGGATTTGGCAAAGGATTCTTGGATATCATATACACACATCACACAAAGCATAAGCAACAAGAGAAAAAATGGATAATTTGGACTTGATCAAAATTAAAAACCAATTGTGCTTCAAAGGACACCATCACAAAAATGAAAAGACAACTCATAGAATGGGAGAAAATATTTCCAAGTCATACATCTGTTAAGAGACTGTACCCAGGAAATAAAGAATTTTTACACCTCAACAGTTTTTATTGTTGTTTACAAATAACCTAACTTAAAAATGGGCAAAATATCTGAATAAACATTTCTCCATGAAAGACATATAAATGGACAATAAACAATGATATCACTAGTTGCTACAGATATAGAAATCATAACAACGAGATACCAGTTACTTCATACCTACTAGGATGGCTAGAATCAAAAAGTGACATAAGTCTTTTTGTGGATGTGAAGAAAATTAGAACTTGCATACACTGCAGGGGGAAATATAAAATGGTGCAGCCACTTTAGAAGACAGTTTTGGAGTTCTTCAAATGATTAAACAGAGTTAATAGGACCCAGCAATGCCACTCCTAGGTATATACTCAAGAGAATTAAAAATAGGTGTTCCAAAAAACTTGTACATGAATGTTTTTTCATTTTGTTATTGTTGTTGTTGGCATGATGCAGGATCTTAGTTCCCTGACCAGGGATCGAACCCCTTGCAGTGGAAGCATGGAGTCTTAACCACTGGACTGCCAGGGAAGTCCCACATGAATGTTTATAGTAGCATCATTCATAATAGCCAAAAGGTAGAAACAACCTAATTGTCCATCACTGATGAATAGATAAACATGTGATCTACCCATACAATGGAATATTATTCAGCCATAAAAAGGAATGAAGCACCAATACATGCTACCACATGGGTGAAACTTGAAAACATAATGCTAAGTGAAAGAAGCCAGTCACAAAACCCAATATATTGTGTGACTTCACTTATATGAAATATTCAGAATAAGAAAATCTATAGAGACAGAAAATAGATTAATGGTTGCTTAAGACTTGGGGGAGAGATGGAAAGAGGAAATAGGGAGGTGATAGTTAAAGGGTATGGGGTTCCTTTCTGGGGTGATGAAAATGTTCTAAGATTGACTGTGATGATAGTTACACAACTCTTTGAACATACTAAAAACCATTGAATTGTATACTTTAAGTGGGCAATTTGTATGGTATATGAATTATATCTCAATAAAGCTGTTCAAGAAAAAAATGTTGTATAAATAGAATCATACAGTATGTAGTCTTTTGATGCTGGCTTCTTTCACTTAGCATGATGTATATGCAACTGATCCATGATGTTGCAGGTACCAGTAGTTTGTTCTTTTTTATTTTAAATTTATCCATTCTCCCATTAAAGAACATCTTGGTTGTTTCCAGTTTTGGGAGATTACAAATAATGTCACTATAAACATTTGTATACATGTTTTTGTGTAAACATAGGTTATTATTGCACTTGGTATAATAGTTGTTTTAAAGTCCTTATCTACTAATTTTATCATTGCTGGCATTTCTGGGTCTCCTTCTATTGACTAATTTTCCTTGGTTATAGGTCAGTTTTTCTGCTGCTTTACATGTGAATGAATTGTTATCGGATTCTAGACAATAAGAATTTTACATAGTTGAGTGTTTGGACTTTGTTTTCCTCTAAAAAGTGTTGAATGTTATTTTGGCAGGCAAATAAGCTTGATCCTTTCAAGGCTTGTTTTTAAGCTGTTAGAATTCAGTTTGGAGGCCTTCACTAAAGGATTGGTTTAGCCTTCATGCTAAGGTGTAACCCTTCTGGAGTCTCTATTGAATGTTCCAGGTGTTCAACAAGGTCTCTCCACATAACTGATCGTTATGTGAATGTCTGTCAGTCTTGTGAGAGTTCTAAGACTCTTTTACAGTTCCCCCAATAGTTTTCTGTGTCCAACCCATACTTGAGAAGCTGAATATTCAACAAAAGACTCAAGGGATGCCAGTGATGATTTCTGGAGCTCTTTCTCTCTGTAGATCCCTCCCTTCTGATACTCTGTCCCCAGGTGCTTCAGCTTCCTCAAACTCCAGTCTATTTCTTCAACCCAGCAAGATGCCATGCTCTGCTTGGGTTCCCCCTTCCCACACTGGTGGTCCAGAAAGAACCCCCTGATGGAAGGTGCAGTTTTAAGGCTTACCTTGTTCTTCTTCTCTCAGGGATCACAGTTTTGCCCTTCCTGTTATCTAATGTCTGAAAACAGTTGCTTCATATATTTTACCCAGTTTCCTAATTTTTTATAACAGGAGAGCAAGTCTGTTACATTATTCCTTCATGAATAAAAGTGGAATTTAATCATTCTATAGGATTTTTGCTCTCTTGTGGGATTTTTAACATTCTCTCCTACATGAATGAATGTAAGGTTTAATGGACTGAGGATGAGCTTTGGAGCCAGAGAGACCTAGGTTCTCTGATACTGACTCTGATGCTTTCTACTTGGGCAACCTTGGATATGCTACTTAATGTCTATGAACTTCTGTTCCTTCAGCTATAAAATGTTATGCAAAGTTGTTGGGATCAATTGAAGCCATGTGTATATAAAGCCCTTTGTAGGCACTTAATAAATGCTGATTATTATTATTATTTATATAACAGCTACTTGTTCCATTTCTCCTGAGCGATTCTGAATCAGGGATTTGACGTGTTTATCTTTGTACAGTGAGTCAAGCATGATAGGCTTCAATATAAATTTGCTGACTGAATAAACGTTGATTAGAATACCTTATGGTTGATTAGAATATTTTAGAATATTATTTTAAACTTTCTTCACAATGAGCTAAGTGTAGACTTGTTTTAATGTCAGACCAGTGCTATTAGCTATAAGGTTTCTGTTTGTTCTGAATTTGGTTATCAAAGCAGGAGGAGCCCTCCATCATACAGGAAGAAGCAAATTTGAGGGGGTGGCTCCATAGAGGATATATATATACTTCAGTTTCTAGCTCCTCTTTATCACTGTCTGAAGGACTGATCTTCTGAAGTCTTAAATCTCAATTTTGAGATCCTAATATAAATACCAAAAGAATTACTCTCCTTACAATGCCTGGGTTTGTTACAAACCATAATCTCATCTGTTTACCAACAGGCAATGTAACTTCAGATGGAAAACTAGCAGCACATATAACAAGTATTAGAAAAATTGGCCAACTGTATATAGTTCTATATAATTAAGTAACATTATCATTATATTTTTTCCAATATGTAATTGACTAAATCTCAATAAAGTCTTTATTTTTTAAAAAACTCTAAATAGAGCCTAATATTACACTGGTTTTAGTATAATGATAACATTGTATTATTTCAGATTATTACAGGCATTTTTTTTAAACCAAAAAGAACATTCTCAGTCTTACTCCTTTTTTAAAAAAACAAAACTTACTTCTTTTAATGCTAGGGTTTAATAATAGTAACATCCAAAGTGTTATTACCTAAGATTACTCACTATGCTTTTCTTCTGTTGTAATATATATATATATCAATATACTCTTTTTTTCTTTATGTAAATGAAACATACACAGATCATCAGAGTGGCTCTTCCCAGTCACAAAAGAAGGAGATAATTCTCTGGTATGTTATAGAGTGATTCATTTAAAAAAAGAGATGACTTATATAACTGATGGAAAAGTCAACCAACTTTCATTCCTCTTTTCATGGTTAACAGAGGATAATAATTATATTCTGTAATGCAGAACAGAAAAATTAATTGAAAAAATTTCCTATTTGACAAAAAGAAACTTTGTGAAAAGGACTATAGCCCCATGACAAAGAGAGAATGATGTGTGGTTTTTAAGTCTGAATATTTTCTGTAGATAATGTGCCTCTTCCAACGTTTTCAATAATCAACTCTATTTCCAAGAATCTAAGATATTCTTGCCAACACTACATTGTATCAAACAAGGCATATATGCTTCAAGAGATGTAATACTGTGAAAATCATCAGACTATACCTCAAAAATGCAAAACTTCAGTTCAGAGTTTAGTGGGAGAAAATAGATTCTGAATGAAAAGGCTCTTGTTTTAATCCACTGACTAGAATACAAAGAATTCTAAGGAATTACAGAAAATATCTTTCTAGTCCACACTTAAATGGTTCCATTTACTTTGGCACCAATGTACTTTACATTCTAATTTCTCAAAAACAAATCATTTACACTTTAATCAAATGTGTTAGCGCAAAAGGTAAGAAATGGCCTTCACACAGGGAAAAAAATGGCCTTCACACAGGGAAAAAAAGGCATATATTGTTATATGTATTATTTTGTGGACTTCATCAGAAAGAAAAAGCAACCCTTTCTGAAGGTACAAAAACTCATAAAAAGCTCAGAAAATTAGAAAATTACGGCCTATGGATCCCCACTTAAAAATTGATAAAAATACGAATTCCCAAAGAGCTGTAATGTCTTAATAAACTAGGACCATCAGTCTCTACAATAGACATGTGCAACATTAGCTCTCCATCTTTTTATAGCTGTCTGGATGTATCAGTAATTACTAGTCCTTTAAGGAGCCTGGGTTAAGTACCTCTATTAGAAAGAAGTACTTTTCCCTCAGCATTTAAACTTAGCATAAAATTTAAATAAGATTCTACAACCAATTCCAGAACATGTGGTTATTGTCACCACATAGGTGAATTCTTTAAAGAAGCCTGTCCAGGGCTTCCCTGGTGGCGCAGTGGTTGAGAGTCCGCCTGCTGATGCAGGGGACACGGGTTCGTGCCCCGGTCCGGGAAGATCCCACATGCCGCGGAGCGGCTGGACCCATGAGCCATGGCCGCTGAGCCTGCGCGTCCGGAGCCTGTGCTCCGCAACGGGAGAGGCCACAACAGTGAGAGGCCCGCGTACCGCAAAAAAAAAAAAAAGCCTGTCCAAGAGCCTCTCTCTAGTGTATATGTCTATTGCTATCCGTCCAGCTGACTGAAACAGAGAAAACAGGTCCAACTTCACAGAGTACTGTGAAGTGCCACTGTGTTTGTGTGTCCTTACTACCTAAGGCCTTAAGCTTAAACCACCCCTACAAGGAAGTAAGACCTGTCCTGAAGATGTCGCAGAGGTAGATAAAGTAAGGACACATTTGGGACAGGGTTTTTCGGACAGTTCTACATAACCCTGTTTTGTAATGGGATTCCTTGGTCTCTTTACTTGGGTTCTGTGTCCTATTTTCCAAGTGGAGTTAGGTTTTAAGAGTTCTTGGGGACTTCCCTGGTGGCGCAGTTGTTGAGAACTTGCCTGCCAATGCAGGGGAAACGGGTTCGAACCCTGGTCTGGGAAAATCCCACGTGCCGCGGAGCAACTAGGCCCGTGAGCCACAACTGCTGAGCCTGCGCGTCTGGAGCCTGTGCTCCACAACAGGAGAGGCCGCAATAGTGAGAGGCCCGCGCACCGCGATGAAGAGTGGCCCCCGCTCACCGCAACTAGAGAAAGCCCTTGCACAGAAACGAAGACCCAACACAGCCAAAAATAATAAATAAATAAATAAATTTTGGAAAAAAAAAAAAAAAGAGTTCTTGGGCTTCCCTGGTGGCGCAGTGGTTGAGAGTACACCTGCCGATGCAGGGGACACGGGTTCGTGCCCCAGTCCAGGAAGATCCCACATGCCGTGAAGCGGCTGGGCCCGTGAGCCATGGCCGCTGAGCCTGCGCGTCTGGAGCCTGTGCTCCGCAACGGGAGAGGACACAACAGTGAGAGGCCCGCATACCGCAAAAAAGAAAAAAAGAAAAAAAAAAAAAGAGTTCTTATCATCTAAGAAATTTTAAATTTCAAGTTTATCTCCTTTAATCATTTCTGAATCCATTGCCAAACTATGATCTCAGTTTTACATTGTTCTTCAGATCTTAAGGATCACACCAGAAAATGAAAAGTACAAATATTGAATAATTTCAACTACTGGTAGAAATCTTTTATATTTGTCTTTCTGTGACTGAGATAAGAAATAACCTGAAAAAGAAAATTGTATTAAAATATTTTTTTCAATCTTACAATAACCTCACAAGATGATTATGTTAAATTACTTCTTTACTACTATGGATCACTGGTGAAAAAGCAGTATAAGCTGTTTTGATCAAGATTTTGTAAACTTTATATTTTAATAGAAAAATTTTATGATTTAAAAAAGCTTTTAAAAATCTTTGAGTTAAAGTTTATGAAAAGTAGAGATTTCAGCAAAGCCAGGTAGGATACAGGAAAAGATGTGGAAGGTTCAGAATTGGAATTCCAAATCATAGAGACAGAAGTTCTGATGCTACCACACTGTACTTTCCAACTTGCCTGGAACGTCCTCTGCCTTAATCTCTGCCAGTCAAACTGATGTATCCATAAAATCACTCAATGAAACCTTCCCACACAGTGCCAGTTTACCTTTATTTCTGTATCCTAAGAGCACAGGCTTTGGAGTCCAACTGCCTTGATTTGAATTCTGGCACTGCTACTTATTCACTGTATCTGTAGCCTTGGGCCAATTTCTCTAAGTTTCAGTCTTCTCCTTTGTAAAATCAGGATAATAATAGAATCTACCTCATAAAATAGCTGGGAAGATTTAAAGTGATAATACATGTGAAGCCCTGAGTATCATGCTCAGTATTGTTAGTTAATATTATTTCTATCATTCATATACTCTCCAGTATTATTTTTCTTTATATCATGTAGATATTGTCTCTTCAGCTAGAGTTCTCAAAGGTAGAAACTATATTTTATATGTCTTAATTTTCCTCACAGTGCTTAGTAGGGCATTATTCTCTTAATAGGAATTCAAAATATAACCCAGGGAATCTTAGCATGGAAAGGACCTCAGAGGTCAGTCTAGTTCAACCTTCCCCTAAATCATGATTTTCTCTTGCAACACCCTAAAGACAATCATCTATACTCTATCTTGAACATAGTATATACCTGTACTTGAACACAGCTGTCGACAAAGCGTTCACCATTCTCAAGACAGTCAGTTTTATCAAGTAGTTGTCTTTTTTAGAAAATCCATCCTGAGGAGGTAGAGAAGCTGGAAGCTTCTGGAAAATGATAATACTCATTTGAGAGCTATACAAATTTTCAGGCTCTGTAAATTTCACTCCTGATACTACACCCTTAGAAAATAAGGGAATATTCTGCCATACATACAAAGGTATTTATTACAACACCATTTACAGTAGTAAAATCAGGAATTAACTTAAATATTTAATGTAGGAAAATGGTATAATACCTAAATGGAAAAAAAAGTTCATTAAAATTAAAAATATGAAGAGTAAGGTAGGACATAGTTATAAAATTAATATTAAGTATAAAATTATCAATAAAACAAATTTATATTTATACCGTGATTAAAATCATGTATAAATATGTATATCTGTGGAAAAAGACTAGATGGGACGGAAAATATAAAAATGAAAACAGGGATTTCCCTGGCAGTCCAGCGGTTAAGACTCTGTGCTTCCACTGCAGGGGGCACAGATTTGATCCCTGGTTGGGGAACTAAGATCCCACATGCCATGGTGTGGCAAAAAAAAAAAAAAAAAAAGGAAAGAAAACAGTAGTGATGGGATGGGATGGTAGGACAGCTGGAAGATTTGCACTGCTTTTTAAATTACTTTAATATCATTATGATATTGCTTTAAAATTTTTTTTAAGAGAAAGTTCTTCCTTCTCTTGAGCCAAAATCAACCTCTGCACACCTTACCCAGCCAATGTAATTTTCATTTTCTGGTTCTCATTCTGACCTTTGAAATTACACAAAATAAATCAACTTGAAATATTTGAAAATGATCATCATAGTTTTAGTACCCTCACTCTCTGGCACTCTGGAAGACAAATTAGAGGGGCAATGCTGACATCAGGGAGACTCAGTTAGGAGGCTCAGCTGTCCTTCACCAAGAAAGCAATGATGACAGCCTGAATCAGTACAATGGCAATAGGGCCAGACTGGAGAAGTATTTCAGACACAAAACAGACAGAAATGGCAACCAAAAGGCTGTGAAAAGTGAGAAGAAAATAGGAGTTGAACACATTCCTGGTCAGGCTGCTTGGTAAAGTTTTAATGAAATACAAAGATAAGGAACCTGGGAGGAAGAAGAGCATGTTTGGTAAGAAGTTGAAATTCCATTTGATACTGAATTCGAGGTACTCGTAGAATATATATGTCTATATATTGATGGAGAGATCAGTTTGGAATAAGGGAGACAAAACCAAACCAGAGAAATAGAAGAAGGCAAAGATAAAAACAAAACATGAGCAAAATAGAAAAACAAAGCAACAGAAGAGATCAGTACAACTAAAAGATGACTTTGAGGGCTTCCCTGGTGGCGCAGTGGTTCAGAGTCCGCCTGCCGATGCAGGGTACACGGGTTCTTGCCCCGGTACAGGAGGATCCCACACGCCGCGGAGTGGCTGGGCCCGTGAGCCATGGCTGCTGGGCCTGCGCGTCCGGAGCCTGTGCTCCGCAGCAGGAGAGGCCACAACAGTGAGAGGCCCGCGTACCGCAAAAAAAAAAAAAAAAGATGACTTTGAAAAGAGTAATAAAAAATACTGATTTGGGGCCAATCTAACCAAGAAAAATGAATGGGGCACAAATAAATACCAGATATAAAAACAGGAAAATAACTACAGAAGCAGAAGCAATTTTTAAAATTATGAGACCTCCATGAATAACGTCACACCAAAATATATAAATACTTGAAGATAGGGGAGAGAAAGGTCAGTTATTTATATTTTTGGTATGATGTTATTCATGGAGGTATCTTATAATTTTAAAAATCACTTCTGTTTCTGCAGCTATTTCTCCTTGTTAGAGAAAAACAGAGTACATCTCTGTAAACTTTAGAGTGGATAAATATTTTTAAATAAAAACTGCCAAAGATAGCCGAAAAGATTGATAAGTTGAACTATATTAAAATTAATATTCTGTTCATCACAATACACCGTTAAGAGAGTAAAAAGGCAAGTTAGAAAGTTGAAGAGATATTCACAATACATGTATCTGACAAAGGACTTATATGTGGAATATATATTCAGAACTCCTACAAATCCATAAGAATGAAAGACAAACCCAATAGAACCCAATAGAAAAATGACAAATGACTTGAAAAGACATTTCACGAAAGAGGACATCCAACATGGCCAATAAACATGTGAAAAGGTGCTCATCTTCATTAGTCATCAGGAAACTACAAATTAAAACCACAATGACCTACCACTACACACCCACCAGAATGGCTAAAATTAAAAAGATGGAAAATGCCAACATTTGGTGAGGATGTGGAGCAACCAAAACTTGCTGATGGAAGTGTAAATTGGCACAAGCACTTTGGAAATTGTTTTGTAGTATCTGTTGAAGCTAAATGTACTCATATCCTGTGACCCAGCAATTCTACTCCTAGTAAACCTATTCCCTCCAGAAATGTGTATATATTTCACTAAAAAACATGTTCGGAATGTTCAAAGCAGTGAAAAAATGTTTCATACTCCATGATTCCACATCTATAAAATAAAAAACAAGAGAAACTAATCTATGCTAATAGAAGTCAGGATAGAGATACTCCTGTTGAGTAGAACAGTGACTGCAAAGTAAGACTGAGTTTTCTCAAGGTGCTGGTAGTATTTTGTTTCTTGATCTGGGTGCTGATTTCACATGTGTATTCATTAGGGCTGGAATGGGGTGAGGCAAACAAGATACCTAGGAAGTAATATTTAAGGTGGTACTCACTCTTACCTTGTTTGCCTCACTCTCATCCCAGCCCTGGTGTTCAGTTTGTGAATATTTATTGAGCTGTATCACTATGATATATGTATTTTTCTGTATGTATATTATACTTGGATTTTAAAATGTAAAAGGGGTCTGGTCTACCTTACCCCACAAATAAAAATAAACTCCAAGTGGAATAAAAATGTAAAAAGAAAAACCTTAAATTTTTTATAACAAAATAGAGGAGAATATTAAAAATGAACTCAGATAAGGAAGAATTTCTTAATATCCAAAAGCACATATTAGAGGAAAAGAGTTGACTACATTAAAATTAAGAACTTCTCTTTAGCAAAAAACATCTTAAAGAAAGTGAAGAGACAAGCCACAAACCTGAAAAAAAATTGCAACATAAATAATGAAAAATAATTACTATTCAGAACATATTTTTAAATCAATGAGGAAAAGATAAATAATCCAATAGAAAAATGCATGAAAGACTTGAACAGTTACTTTATACATAAGAAAACCAGAACAGCCAATATACATGAAAAGATGCTTAAACTCATTAATAATCAGGGAAATGCAAATCAAAATCAAATCATGAAGCATTACCGTTTACATCCAGGAGTTAGGCAGAAAACATAAACTTGGGTAAAATTAAGTATTGACAAGGGGACTTCCCTGGTGGCGCAGTGGTTAAGAATCTGCCGGCCAATGCAGGGGACATGGGTTCGAGCCTTGGTCCGCGAAGATCCCACATGCCGCAGAGCAACTAAGCCCATGCGCCACGACTACTAAGCCTGCGCTCTAGAGCTCACAAGTCATAACTACTGAACCCGCGTGTCTATAGCCTGTGCTCCACAACAAGAGAAGCCGCCGCAATGAGAAGCCCGCGCACCAGCAAAAAGTAGCCCCGCTCGCTGCAACTAGAGAAAGCCCGCGCGCAGCAACGAAGACCCAATGCAGCCATAAATAACTAAATAAATAAAATTTAAAGTATTACTTAAAAAAAAAAGTATTGACAATAATGTACAGCACTCCCTCCACTTTTGGTGGAGCATAAATTGGTACAACCATTTTAGAGAACAGTTTTTCATTACCTAATAAAGTTGAAAATGTGCAAGCCCTAGAACTCTTTGGTATATTCCCTGGAGACACTCTTGCATATGTGTACGAGGAGGTGTATACATGAATGTTTATAACAATTGCAGAGGAAGAAAGAATGTCTGTCAAGAGTAGAATAATCTACAGCAGTGAAAATGAATGCACTCTGACTTAGGTTTATCCATAACACTTTTCTACCCCAGTAATCAAGAACTTACTTATACTTGCAGTGAGTATGAATAAACACCTATAATATTTTAAAATATGTTTAATATGCTCTTATAAGTTATAGAAAATCCAAAATTTCCTAAATTCATGGGTACCTTTTATAAAAAGAAGTATATTAGAAAGTCTTTTTTTCTCCTAGCCATGGACCACTTCATCTAACAGAGCATATTTCCTTCTCGAAGATAGTGCTTTTTTAGAATAAAGACTCGAGGTTAGGGGCTAGTTTTGTTTCAGTTTTTACACCTGGCACACTCCATTGGATCCTGTTACTATGATATGACCTGTGTATGAACTGAAAAATGTCAACTGGGTTTAACTGAAGCAATGGAGGGTCGCTACAGCTTTGCCTTACGTGATTGTTGCATTCCTCTTCCTCTTCCTCTTCATCACAGTCTAGACCCTGATGGGCGATCTCTGTAGTGCTGCTCTCCTGAAAGACTCTGTTCTCCAAATCAGACACTCTGGTGGCCTCAGTTGTGACTTTTAATTTCATGCTGTGAAAGCCAGTGGAGACCAATCCCGCTTGCAGATTTACAGGGTTCCCCTCGAACAGCAGAAAGTGTGAGTTTACCCCTTCTTTAAAACCAGGGGGATGGTAGTTATGTGGGGTCACTGCAAAATGAAAAGGGCAGAAAACCGAGAAAACTGTTGAGTTTCAGGAGAACAAGTCAGCATAATCTTTCATGTGTAACAACAGACATCTCTTTCAAATGCTTGCCAAAATCCTTCTATTTATCCAAAACATTTACTTCACCACTGAAGAAGGAACTTGACTAGAGGTCTCCACCTACCTGCATTATAGTAGTGGAGGTTCATAGTAAGTATAACATCATTAGGAAGGGGTCCAAGGTTCTGCATCATCATGTACAATTTACGCATCAGTAGAACACTGGCTTTCTTAACATCTTCACTGTTTGTCCCACTTTCGAAGGTTGTGCTACTGCTATAACCACATAGAAAAACAGCATACTTTTCAATCACATATAATACTGAAAATCTATTTTAAAAAGAACAAAACTTTTTACTATATGATCAGATAAATATAAACTCAGGACACTCTTGAGACTATTTTAGAATGTAAATTAGAGGAGTTATTGTACTTTTTGCAATGTATATACAAAGGATTTCTTAAGTAGCAAGTTCCCTTTAAGACATTTTCAATGTGACCTGATTTTTTAAAAATCTGATTTACAAATAACTGCATACTATAATAGTGAGAGCAATGGACTTGACATTTAATATTGGCTCTGCTGCTAACTGGCTGAATGACCCCGGTCAAGTCACTTAGACACTCTATGTCAGTTAGCTCCTATGTGAGATAAGCTTACACACATTTCTATACCTCTCCAAGTTAAATCAATCATCAGCTCTGGGCCTTTGTACCATCTGGTTATCTCTCAGAGGCATCCCCTTCTCACTGTTACATGGATTATGACAATGACTGACTATTCTTCCTGCTTTTCTTCTTGCCCACACTGCAAAACATTCTCCACACTACTACCAAAATAATATCCTAATAGGAAAATCCACTCATGTCATTCTCTTGCTTAAGTTTCTTCTATTATATCCATCAACTTTCAATCAAATTTGAGAACAGTGTGTGTACAATGCCTTTCACAACCAACCACACACTCACCTCCACCTTCATCTGCAACTACTACCCAGTTCCTTCTTACTCCTGTGCATTTGTATGTGCTGTTCACTTTGCTTGTACTGTGCTTTTCCCACTTCTTTTCCTGACTCTACCGAATTTATCCTTTAATACCCATCTCATGTGTCATCTCTTCAGGGAAGTCTTCCCTGGTAATCCCTATACCTCACCCCTGTTTGTAACTGTATGTTCCCTCCAGACTATGAATGGCTATATTTTTCATCTCCACTGTACTAAGTTTAGTGCCCAACTATATTAAGTACTCAATAAACATTTGTTGTATTAATGAATGAATGGACAAGTTGGACTAAATTACCTTCCAACTCTAAACATTTTTTATTTCTCTCCAAAATTTTTTCCCCAATTAGTCTCACATTTGAGTAGTTTCCAAGGACTATGACTGCAATATATTTTTACAATGCCTTTCTCAATACTGAAAAATAATCCTTAGTAATTGAACTACTAGAGATAGTGTGAATTCATAAAACAAACATTAAGGAATCACATTTGCTCCTTTTTCAGTTTTGAAAAACTTAAAGTTTTGTCTACCAGGATTTAACCAACTTGAAATAGGTAATGACAGGGAGGGGCTATTGCCATGTAGCACATGGGATCCTTCAGTATACACCATATTCATAAAATCATACTCATGTAAAATCATTTTCAAGACTCCCTTGTACTCTTTTAAAAGGAAAATTTTCTTTACTATAGAAGAGGTGATAAGGTAATTTT
Source organism: Lagenorhynchus albirostris (assembly GCF_949774975.1). Taxonomy (NCBI): domain Eukaryota; kingdom Metazoa; phylum Chordata; class Mammalia; order Artiodactyla; family Delphinidae; genus Lagenorhynchus; species Lagenorhynchus albirostris. The sequence goes on from NC_083108.1 coordinate 65,673,806, forward strand.
GTATGAACAATCACTTGAACAAATGCCCACCTTTGGTCACGTATGCATTACCTTCTCTTCCCCTTAGTAAAAGATTTGACCATTTCTTCTTTTTTCTTTTTTAAAATATTTATTTATTTATTTGGCTCTGCCGGGCCTTAGTTGCAGCACGCGGGATCTTTGTTGCGGTGTGAGAGAACTTTTAGTTGCGGCATGTGGGATCTAGTTCCCTGACCAGGGATCGAACCCGGTCCCCCTGCATTGGGAGCACGGAGTCTTAACCACTGGACCACCAGGGAAGTCCCAGATTCGGCCATTTATGTTTTACTGTTCACCTCTAGACATATGTGCCTTCGTAACAAAAGAGATTAATCTGCTTGTCAGTTGTACAGAGAGTAAAAGGCAGCTGTTTTATGTGAGAGAATATGTGTGAAAAGTGCTGAACAATCTGTAAAGTGTTATACAGATGTTAGCTAATGATGGTTAGTACCTTAATTCTTGTTTCTAGAACTTACTTCCACTTCACATCCTAATGCTGTCCGTATATTTTACAAATGAGAAGATAATTAAGGGTGTGAATCTTGGAGAGAAATCATTAAACTTGTAATAATAAATGATGAGACAGAGCTAATAGTATGGAAAATTGAGAATTAGGCCACATTTCTCTTCAGTGTTATTCCTTTCAGAGAAACTCATCCCCCTGAGGTGCAGCTTTCTACCACCCAAGGCTTTTCTCCATCATCCACCCTCCCCACTTCTGTTCCGTCTCATCAGCAATACTTAGCTCTATCTGAATCCAAAAGCTACTGGGAGGGGAATAAATGTTGCTCCTCAACAAAACATCTCCATCTTTACTAAGGACCTTCTGAAGTAAATGTCCTTGTCCTTGCTATTTAACCCATTAGTATATCTAAAACTTGGAATTTCAGACTTGATAGGAAAATGCAGTGCTTTCCAGTCTTTTCCATACAGGGACACATAGATAATTATATTTGTATGACATACTGGGGTAAACAGATGAGAATATTTGTGTCTATAGGTAAATAGCACAGGGGTTTCATCTACCCCAGTCCTGATCTGGCTATATTGAGGGTAGAAAGGGTTAATATCTTGGCATAGCAATTGAGAAACTTTGAATTAGTGGCTAGATAGAGCCTCATGGAGTTCTTCAATCAACACCACATAGACAGCCTCATTAATATAATTTCTACTGCTGTGCCACCCACCAACCACCATTGCCTCCAAAGACCACCACCATCCCCACCACTAGGTACAAATTACTGTGTGTTTATTATGTGCCAGGCATGGGTAAAGCTTTGTATATGCATTATAATTTAATAATCACAGCAACCATATGAAGTAGATATTATTAATTCCACTCTGCAGATGAGAATACTAATATTTAGGGAGGTTTATTATTCTGTCCAAAGTTAAATGACCAGTAATAGTCAGAGCTGGGGTTCCAAGCTAGATCTTTCTGCCTTAGGAATTAGAACTCTTAACCACTAAATTTCCTTTAGACCCTACTAATATCACCTATAGGAGAAGAAGGAAAGAAGCAAAGGAAGCCTCTTCTCCTACTGGCTTCATCTATGGATTTCAGAAATTTAAACAATTTTTACAGTCCCTTTTCATAATAGTGGTTTTTGTGAGATTGTTGGGGAAGTGACAAAGGAAGTATAAGACCTATCTCTGGCCTCAAGAAGCTTATGTTTACCTCAATCCTACATATTTCTCATGTTCATTAAACAATTAGATTCTACCTGTCAAAATCCATAGTGGCTCCTTCTTTTGTATATTTGAATTTGAACTGGTATATCTCAGTTACTTTCTAGAAATAGCAAAGGGAATAGAGAAAGAAATTATTTTTAAAAAATCCAGAATCTTATCTGATAATAGGTAAGGAACACTTTCATTGTATACCTACTATACCTCCTATATACTTGTTTTATAGCATTACATTATTCAGGAGTAATATTTCCAGATATAAAGATAACACTTTTTCTCCTCCATGCTGAAAATGAGTTAGATGGCATAATCTCTTGTTACCATCTTAAAGCTGGAGAAGCTAAAGCACAGAGTCAAGTGTCTGACCCAGCTTAGGTAAATAACAGTGGAACTAGTTAAGAAACCATTCATTCATGATAAGGATATTTATTGAATGTCTACTTTGTGTCAGGCAGTGGAGTCACTATGGTGAACATGACAGAAAAGGTCCCTGTTTTTCTGGAAAACACAGACTGGTGGGAGAAATGGTCGATAAACAAGTAAACAAATAAAATAATTTCAGGTAGTAATAAGAGCTGTGAACAATATGAAGCAGATGCTGTGACAGAGTACAGAAGGGAGAGGTGGTGATTTGGTTTGGAAGGAACAAGGAAGGCCTCACTAAAGAGGTGATGTTTGAGCTAAGCCTCATTGATGAGAGAGGTCAGCCATGTGCAGAGCTAGGGGAGAGCAGGGCACCCCAGCAGAAGAAACATCAATGCAAAGGCTCTACAGTAGGAAAGGAAGCCTCTTCTAGGATCACAGAGGAGGCCAAATGGCTGACGATGAGTGAGCAAGGGGGAGAGTGTAGGAGATGAGGTTGTAGAGAAAGTTGTGGGGCCTTGTTAACTAAGGGGTTTGGACTTTATTCCAAGTAAACCAGAAGTCCACTGAAGGGTTTTAAGCATGGGAGTGATCTGCATTTTTTAAGATCACCTTGGCTATTTTAAGAGTGCAGAAAAGTGGGAACCATGAGAACAATTAAGAGACTCCTGAAAAAAAAAAGAGAGAGAGAGAACGCAAGAGGGAAGAGATATGGGGATATATGTATATGTATAGCTGATTCACTTTGTTATAAAGCAGAAACTAACACACCATTGTAAAGCAATTATACTCCAATAAAGATGTTAAAAAAAAGAAAGAGAGAGAGAGAGAGAATTCTGTAGTAATTCAGGGAAGAGTAGAATGGCAACAGGAAAGCTAGAAAAAATCAGAAAGGAATCAGGGTCTATGGTATCAGGTGTTTTTTTATTTTTGTTCTTTTGATCCTGCACTAAAAACTAGACACCACTGCTGTCTGCTAGCTGTAAATATGGACAAATATAAACAGATATAAATAAGCTAGAAATAAAGGACAGATTTCCTCATGAGAGATGTACTCCATTTAAAATAAGGTGATTGCCTAATAGTTGAAGCTAACAGTTGACCCAGATACATGTACAGTTGACTGTTGAACAGCATGGGTTTGAACCATGCAGGCCCACTTACACGCAGATTTTTTTCCAATAGTAAATACTACAGTTGTACATGATTCATGGTTGTTGAATCTGAAAATGAGGAACCAAGGATACAGAGGAACCGTGTATATGGAGGACCTACCATAAATTATACATGGATTTTCCACTGCTTGGGGGTCACCACCCCAAACCCTTGTGTTGTTCAAGGGTCAACAGTAGTCTGTACACAGAGCTGGAGAAGGTGCTAAAGACAGGCAAGGGTATGGATTTAAGTCTGAACACAAAAAAATACCCTTCATTCATCTATTTCAGTGTTTGTTCCTTGACAATGTGGGAATGGAATGTTAGACTGATCAGAAAAAATCACGGTGTTCTTGTTACTTTTGTCTATTCTGAGATTTGGTATCCCATGAATTATAGGTGAGCAGGTCCTAGGGAAACTGGCTCATGGTGCTTATACTCTAAAAAGACTGACTTGTAATGGAGTTATTTTTAAGAGAAAAAGATTTTTTCTAGCAAGACAGTCTACTTGAGAAATCAAACCAAGTTCAGAATGTTGCTTTGTGAGTACGAGAGATATGTGAGAATAGAGGTGCCTACAGCAACAGGTTCACTCCAGACAGGCTAGATACACAATATCCTCTCTTCCGTTGATGCGTTGATGCATTGATGCGGTATAGTTGCCCTGTCAAGTAAACAATGCCTGTTCTTCCTGACCGCCCATGTTTCTCAACCAGCTCTAGCTTTTTGATGCTCTGAGCTATTTTTTATTTTTTTTAAATGTATCAAGAGTAGATCCTTTAGTGGCTGATAATTTTATTAACATTTTATTATTTGGTCCCTAGTGCAACTACTAATAAAAGAGTTATGTTTGTAATTGTTTTATAGAAGATGATAATCCTTAATAACTTCCATCCGAGTCTGATTGATCAAGGAAGGTATATTTACAGCAGGCACTAGTCTCTTCTTAACACCTCATAAAACATTCTCCTGCTTTTCAGATTAATGTGTTGCCTAATAAGTATGAGTCTTTAAACTGCTCACCAATGGTTTCTATTAATCATACTGAATGCATCCACATGGTCCAAAGCAACAGCAACATACACAGCTTTTCATTCTCCCTCCACACTCCAATCCATCGGCAAGACTTTTCAGGTCTATCTCCAAAGCACATCCCAAGTCCATCTGGTTCTCTTCACCTTCATTCTCTTCACCCTATCCAAGCCAACACCGTCTCTTTCCATCTGATCTGCTTGCTTCCGAACTACTTCTCCTCCTCCAAATTCATTCTCTGTTCTACAGCCAAAAAAAGTTTTGAAAATGCAAATCAGACCATGTCACTCCTTTGTTAATGGTTTCCCATTGCCCTTAGAATAAAATCCAGAATTTACCTTGGTCCATGGGCCTTACTCATCTGTCCCCTGCCTACCTCTCTGACCTTATCTCCTGCCTCTTTCCCTCCCACTCACTCAGCTCCAGGCTCAGGACACCCTCTTTGTCCATGAACACACAAGATGCCTTCCTGCCTTTGGGCCTTTACACAACTGTACTCTGGAAAATGTTGTCTCCAGTTGATGATAATAATCATGATATCTGGGCACTTCCCTAAATGCTCTACATCTATTCATTCTTACATAGCCACACTCAGAGTAGGTATTACATCATTATAGATGAAGCTAGTAAGTAGTAGAGCTGGGATTTGACTCCAGCGCCTGCAATGTTAACTACTGTGTTGTTCTGCAGTCACATGCTATTACCTCTCACAGGCCTGCATGGGGTGACTCTTCTTCAGTTTCAGCTCAAACAGTGGCCCCTCAGGGAGGCTTTCCAGGGACTGCCCTCCAATCTTTCTTCCTCCATTCCCACCTTAGCACTCTCCAGCATACCAACTTTTATTTTCTTCATAGCATTACGATCTATCTGAAACTGTTTTGCTAAGTTTTGTTTACTTGTTTATTGTTTATCCTCCCTCATAAGAACGTAAGCTTCCAGACAGCAGGGACCTTGTCTACCCATTAACTCCTGTGTTTCAGGCACATAAGGGGAACCCAATTAATACTTGCTGAATGAATAAATATTCAGCCAGGATAGAGTTCACATTCAATTAGGATTTCATCCTACAGGATTTTTTAAAAACAAAGTATCTAAAAGTATATTGTGGCTAGAAGCAGGGACTATCTATAGTTCAGTTCCTGAAGCAGTCTATTAAAAGTGGTGTTGACCACCTCTAACAGGCAAAAAGAAAAACAGATGGTGAAATAGTAGGATTTGAATCCTCACAATATTCAAATATAGTAATTCTTTATGGGTCTATCATGCATTAAACTGTGAAAAATTTCCTTAACATATTTACATTTTGGCTTACACATCTTATTAATACCCTGCACCCATTCTGTAGTGTGTATCTGCAGAAAAGACACACTAGCCCTCTTCACTACTTTAGTTACTTTCGTCAGTTCATCTCTTTCTTAAGATGGAGCAACCAGAACAAAGCCTCAAGTGCAGAAGCTGTGTTTGTGCAATGCCCAAAGCTCTGTTGGTCTCTGGACTGGATAAGCAAACTTATTTAAGACAGAGGTTCTCAACTGGTGTACCATGACAGACTCTTCACAAGAGTGCTGCAAATTTTAGTCCATGTGTAAAGTGCATTTTTGCTTCAGGTAAATATTAATGTTGTTACTGTTTGTGCAGTTTTGCTTAGGGGACAATATATACTTCTACCAGTATGAGTCAAGAAACATGGTACCATATCAGATAAATGCCAAAGAAAGACTTTATGTGAGAATGCTGTTTTGCGAGTACATAGAAGAAAGAGATCAAAGAGGTAAATAGTTCTATCAGTGACTTGGTGCTAAAGAGCAACCATAAAACAGTGTAACCCCATGGATACTTTCAGGAACTATGAACATTGCTGTGCCATAGTTATACCATAATTATTGCTGACACATTTGGTGTCCTTTTAAGTCTTTTAATACCCTTAAACATGCCACCAAATTTTCTAGTAATCAAGAGTGTGCCATGAACACAGAGGTTAGGGATCACTGCTATAGGAAATAATATGTAAGAGTTCAAAATATTTTTTTCTGGGTCATAAATGATAGCTCAGAACTTATATAATAAGCTTTTGCTTTCTAACTTTATTATTACGTACATTGCCTGCATCAAAACTCATTTAACAGTTTTCTTCCCACTCTGTAATATTTTTCTGTAGATAGCCCAATTTCCTCAGCATTTCACTACCTCAAAACCATTAGTTTCAGATGAGTTTTACATGCATAAGAAAACATAATAATTTATTGCACTAAGGAAATGACCAATTTATTAACAATTTATCAGGAGATCTTACTTTGGGAAACCTCCCCTCAAACCTACTGAAAACAAAAAAAATTGAAACTAAACTAGAGACAAAGATAAAAATAGGTTTAGCTTGGGCATTGAGGAATTGTTACCCACCTCATGCACCAGTTTTCTTCTGCCTTGCTCAAACAGCTGTTTATAATCTTGCCAAAGAAGAAAGGATATTAAAGGCTAAAAAACACTTAACTTAGTTGTGAAGGTTACCAGTTAGGCTAAATCCATAGGTTTAGGGAAGGAAAATTGAAAGCAAGCAAAAGGGAAAGGGAAGAGGAAAGAAAGCTGGGAGGAAAATAGAGGATAGAATGAGAAGAAAGAACGAAGGGCTTCTCCCTCCATTTGTGCCACTGCCACAGCTGTCATTCAAAGTAGCACAAGTTACTATTACGTATCCAGGACTATGAATTCACACTGGGAGATCGAAAAGAAGACAAGATTTGTCCTCAGGAATCACAATCTGGTTAGGGAGATAAAGTAATCTTTATGAATTAATTAAGAGTGTTAAATGTGAGGTCCTGCTGGAGAAAGGAATTTAGAGAAAGGAGAAATTAGTGTGAACAAAACAGCCAAAGAGGCTTTCATGAAAGCTTTAAACATAAGTTGGTGTTGAGGATGAGTAGGATTCAATAAGCAGAGGGGAGAAATTTAGAGAGAGAAGTAAAGAGGTAAAGCTTAAAAAATCTATGAAAATGTCAGAAGGGAGAGAATTAAGTTAGCCATAAAAAAAAAAAGTTTAGCATTATGCCACAAAGGTCAGAAATAGAAAGGATTCAGCATCATTTAAAATAAAAATAAAAGGTAGTTTTCATACAGATTCTTACTGTTAACGTGTTAGGGAATACGCTCAGTTCTACTCAATGTTTTTTTCCCAATACCCTTAGGTAGTTTTTTAAATCTCATAATAAAGAATTGGTGACATTTATAATAAAACACACTGAAAAAGCTCACTACAAGTTGCTTTGTTCATATGGTAGTCTAGTGATATAATTTATAGCCTCAACTCAGGTAAACATATTTAAATATAATATACTGCCCATCTCTTTATGTGTTCTTACCTCAGGTTCCTTCGGATTTGTGTAAAGCTATTTAAGGAAAAATAAACAGCATTTAATTTCTGAAACTAGATTACTCCCCACAGAATACATTTTCTATGTGAAGAGTTCAATTTGTGCTATATTAATTGAGTACTGAAATATATATATATATGTATCTTGAGATATATATTTCAAGCTAGAGATAGAATAAGCTCTTATTTTGTGAACATAGAGAGTCTTTAGAGCATTCTGTGAACCCTGATTATAAGGAAATTGATAACCAGATATTTATGATTACTGCGACTGCACTACAGTCACAGTAATTTGTTATGGTTTAAAAATTTTAAAATAACTCATATATCTAAGACTCTCAATAGTATCTTTTCAGGCTTCCCTGGTGGTGCAGTGGTTGAGAGTCCACCTGACGATGCAGGGGACACGGGTTCGTGTCCCGGTCGGGGAGGATCCCACATGCCGCGGGGCGGCTAGGCCCGTGAGCCATGGCTGCTGAGCCTGTGCGTCCGGAGCCTGTGTTCCGCAACGGGGGAGGCCGCGGCGGTGAGAGGCCCGGGTACCGCAAAAAAAAAAAAAAATAGTATCTTCTCATTTTCCTTCTATTCTTAACTACATATACCGTGTTATATACCAAGAAGTATACAAAGCTTCAAAAAAGTCTGTAAAACTTCAAAAACAAAGAGCTTTGAGTCTGTAAATTAACTCAGAAAATGAAATTCTAATAGCCAATAGATGAAGCAGATAGTATAGCCTATATATTTCCTCATGTATTATAATATGCCAAAGAAATATGTAGATTGTGATCTTTTATTAAAACTTCTGATAGAGTTTTTTTTTTTCTTCCAAAATGCATAGGACAGACAATGAAATTCAGGGAGTATGGGGGAGAGTACTGTTTTACTATTTCACTTGCCAAAAGACAATGAAGCAGAGACAGAGGCTTGGTCTTTAAATGTGCACTTACTGTAAGTACTGCCATGTGTAGCTTCAAGAGAAAAGAAAACTATTGTTACTATACACTTGCACCTATATTATTATTATTTTCAATAAAGTCTAATTAAAATATGACTTTCAAATTAAAAGATCTGGGTAGGAAAAAAATACTATTCAAAAGGTCAGAGAAATGGATACTAATTTTTCATCCATTCATGTGAGTCTCTATTACATACCCAAGGTTCTGCTGGGGAGGGGGAGATGGAAAAAAAAAAAAAGAAGAAGATAACTATCCTTAGTCTCTATAAGTTACATTCTAGTTTGGGAGGCAAAAGATATACAAAATAATTCATTATTACTAAAAGTTAATTATGCCATAAGCATCTCTAAAACAGTTTGTGTTTTGAAAGTAATCTAAAATTAAAAATTTTAAGTCTGATATAAGTCTACAAAATCTCTGCCCTCCCTACAACTACATTACTATAAACAGATTCTGCTTGGAAGAATAATGGAATATATAGATACAGAGATAGAGATATAAGCAAGCCTATTAAAAACTAGGATACAAATGAGAAAATTTCAGGACCATAATTTTGTATCAAATTATTCACCTATTTCACCCAAAAGACTAAAACTTTAGTGACACTGTGTGGCCGTTTTGGTTACTGCATACAATTGATTTTCAGACTACACAGTAAAACTCTAATTTATATTAATTATTTAATTAATAGTTCATTCATTCATTCAAAAATAGAAATGGCCCCTGATCTCAGGGAACATGCAGACCAGCAGGAGAGAACAAAAAAAGCACACAGATAGGTACATCATTACAATTGTGTTAATTGCTATGAAGCAGCAGCACTGAGTGCTTGTGACCATTAAACAGGTGGACAGTCTAGGCTGGGAGAGGGGTGGCGGGGGTGGGGGGGTGGTTGTCAGGGAAGGCCTCCCCGAGGAAGTAAATATTTAGGCTGGGACCTGAAGGATAAATTGGAATTAGCCAGATAAAGGGTGTGGGATAGGGAAGAAAATTTTGCAGGCAAAAGTAACAATATGTACAAGGGTAAAAGACACTTGGCATGTTCTCGAATGCTTGTGTGCTTGAACATGGTGAGCAATGGTGAGAGTGATGCCTTGGAAAGTATGGTCCCTAGACCAGCAGTCTCAGTATCACTTGGAATTTGTCTGAAATGAAAATTCTTACACCAGAAATTTTGGGGTGGAACCTGGCAATGTGTGTTTTAACAGGCCCTCCAGGTGATTCTGATGCAAGCTAATGTTTGAAAACTACTGCTTTAGATTATTAACTCATTTAATTCTCAAACAACCGTAAGAGGTTCGTTCTATTATTATTGTAAAGAAACTAAGTTACCAAGAGGGAGGTTATGTGCCAAGAGCACACAGGTATTAAGTGGCAGAACTAGGATTCACTTCAGACTTACTTCTTCTAAACCTTGAGTTCTTAACTATATTTCACTGCCCCTCAAAGATGGGTACTCAAGAAATGTTGCTAAATGAATGGACAAAGGAGAGTGAATGAGTGCTGTTCGGTGTACTGGTGAGGACCTTCTTCCCCTCTCAACCTGTCTAAATACTAAGGGCCTTCAAAGTCATTTTCTCCCAAAGATTTCCCTCATGTCCCTCACTGGATATAACCCCTCCTTTTCCATACTTCCTTTGCACATGATCAATATCTTGCCTTTGGTATGCATCACTTTCTAATGAAATATCAAACTGATATGAAAAAATCAAAATTTAACAGCCCAACATGGCACAGGTACTGACCAATCAGAAAAGATGCCAACTTAGCCCTGGTGCTGGGTTCCTGGAAGCTCCCCCCTGGGCCAGGTGTCAACCCTTTAGTTGCTAGATTGTGGAACAGTCTAGGGACATCCCAGAAGAGACACTGGTGGGGTGAAGGGGTGGACATGGTGGGAGTCATTTGGGATCTCAGAGAAGCAACCATTTACCACTGGATATAGAGTACTTCAACATTTTAACAACAGGTACAGCTATGCCAGTGTGCAATAGCTGATCATCAGCCGTGCATATGATGTCATCTATCTTCTGCCATGGACTATAAGTTCTTTGTGTGCACAATCTCATATCTGTTTTATCTTTGTATCCCTCAACCCCCCAGTCAGTGTTGAATAAATCATAAGTAATAACTATTCAATGAAAAAGGAAATATATCAGTGCAACTAAATAATCCAATGTAAGGCTTACTCACCTTAAGGTTTTTTAAAGGAATAGGAATTGAGAAGTAAAAAGAAGACAGAGATGGGGAAAGGAGAAAGCAGTGGTGGAAAGTTCATTTATATATTATCTCTTCAACTAGGACTAGAGCCTCTAATTTTTACACGCTTCATAGCTGTCTTGGGCAGCAAGAAAAATCTAATGCACTTAACATTCAAGCTGCATTTAAAAAAATTCAAGCTACAATGCTAGCTATTTTGAGGGAACAGGTTATATACATGTGCCAAACATAGCTAATAAAATAACTAACATAGAATAAAAACCGATTATTCAAGTCCATTTTTTCCTTTCATATCTGCAAATTGAATCGCCACTATTTTGAACATGTTCAATGTGCTAAATGCCAGATTCTTGTCTGCCCTTTCCCACATCCTGTGGATCTCTTCCAGTGACTTCAGAGGAAATTCTGTGGTCAAAAAGATATGAGTATGTAAAAGAGAAAAATGAGGGTTTCATTTCTAATTGATGTAAACGAGACATCAACAGGACAACAAAGACACAAAATAAAAAGAAACTGGTTCATGAATGCAAATGTAGGAACTGGTATACTGTTAAAACACAACAACAAAATAAAGGCTAAATTTTTCTTTTAAAGGGATAAAGGATGAGTCTTTGATCCTGGTGTAAATTTAAAAACATTCTTACATATCTCTTTTCCAAAGCATCAAAACAACCTCGAATCCTGTCAAGAAATAAATGTTTGGTGTCAATTTGGACCAGATGCAAAGCCAGAAAGAATCCCAAGTACAAAACTGATTTGTTTCTTGCTTTGAAATACATTAAATTGATAACCATTTCACCTTTCCCATTTAATCATTTCTTAGAAATTCCTGTATCTTTTAATATGTTGATAGTACTTTATAAATAATATGTAAGCAATTTTGAGGTAGGGAATCACATCTTATTTTTCTTTTGGCCTCCCATAATGTTTAGGACACTGACATGCATATGATGAGTAATCAAATTTTGATTGATATTTTTCTTTCTTATATAAAGTCCACTTTCTTCAAAAACAAAACTAAATCAGTATCTTAAAATAATATTGAATAATTGTTACACATTTCTAGGAAATTAAAAAAAAAGAAGATGAAAAGAAAGAAAGGAAGAAGGCAATAGTTTTAAGGAAATGATCTTACCAAATAAAGTCTTATGGGTAATTTCAGCTATGATAAAAATAATGTTGTTCAACTTTGGTGGAATTTCAATTACTTACCACCTGATAATATGCAGTGACCCAGGACATTTTTTATCTTCTCGGAGGATTTTTAAACTGAGGTCTACAAAAATAGAAACAGTCTGTTGCACTAAAATTGTCCATACTAAATAAGGGTATTTCCTTTCATGATTTTATTTTTATAACTTACTTAGTTTATAGCTTATAAAAACATTTTGAATCACAAAATATCTAATTTAAAAATAAATCCTATGTTGATAATTGACTTAGTTCCCATTTTTATTATAGATTAGCAGTCTTCCCTTCTACAATGTAGCACAACTGATTTGGTTGCAAAATCAATTTGTGTCACTTCTTTGCTTCTGCTGAATTCTAAGTTATCATAAGGTAGTACTGAGACCATCTCCATCAACCAATTTAAAACGTACACCTCAGTCTCAAATCACTTCTCTGGTATTTCTCTCTCTCTCAATGAAAGAAAAAAAGGATGAAAAATGTTTCCATGGATTATTCTCAAATATTAATTTCCATCTGAAATTCGACTACCTTACTATAGGAAGGAAGAATAAGAAAATCACATTAAAAGTTTTGGTTTAGATCAGTCTAAAATCAATTACTGATTCATGTATGACTTTATATAAATCACTTCACCTTTTCAGATTGTTTTCCTATCCTAAAATTGATGTTACCTCTATTGCTATTGAGAGATATGAAAATTATTCCATATTGGTATAACATTTAGAGATTGCCAAAAAGAGAGCGACTTAGGAGTACTGGGCATTTTTATGATATATGCTACTTTAAGTACAAACACTGGGAGGGAGATATATAACTTCCATTAAAACTGTCACAAAAAATAAAGCTATAAACAATGGTATTGCCCTCCATGCACAGGTTAGTGATTGGCACACAGTAAGCGCTTAATTACTCCAAATATGTCTTTTTCCAATTCTATATTCCAAACAAGAGGAGAAACTGCAACTATATGCTACATATAAACATTTTCACTATTACAGATTTATATCCTATAGACCAAAAGAGGACATAACACAAATGAGGCTGTCACAGTTGCAAATATAATGTCTTTGTGTTTATAGCACACATGCATTTCATTGATGCTCATGTAGAGAATCAAATGTTTAAGAAAATTAAATTGGAATGAGGCCTAAGTATATCATTAAATACAGATGTGAGAAATTTAAAGTAAAGTTAGATTTTGAAAAATAACATCTTACAAGGAAACTTGTAGCCCTCTATATTTATTTTCCAAATGATACTTTCCCACTTTCATGACAAATCAGCAAAATTTTCTGAATTGTTATCATAATCCATCTTTTTAAACAAAAAGATTTTTGAAAAATTGAAGAGTCCTAGGTACATTCTTTTTAATACAAGAGAAGGAAAGGAGACAGAAACAGCTTGTAATACAAGGAAATGAGATCATGAGTTTAAGGACATAAGAAATAAAAGGAAGAGAAGTAGAAAAGACAGAAAATTAAGAAAAAACCAGAGCTGATTAGAATAATAATTGTCTACATATCCATGTTAATCAACAAATGGGTTTGGCATGGGTATGCATATTTTCCACATATTTGTATATGTTAACAGAAAGAATTAAACTTCTCAATTAAAATTCCTCAAGGCCAAAGTCTACCTCAAAGAAAAAAATTCAGTTGAGACACAAAATAGTGCAAATGTACAGCCCCCAAGTAGATTTCGATCTGGTTGCTGCTTTTGTAGGTACAGTTTAGAATTACTGGGCTTGTCCATACATATTTTTTTTCTCTTCATTCCGTGATTTGGTATTAGCCAGGAACTAATGGTTCCTATAAGTAAAACCACTAAACATAGTGAAATTAAAATGGAAAATGAATTAGCAAATTGATCTTAAAGAACCCATGACTTGGAATAGCACACTCTGTGAGAAAGTAAAGTTTTACTCCTGCCAAATAGAGGAAAAGGGCTCCACCAGCCAAAGTAACCATTTAGTTAAACTTTACCATCCAAATGGCTTTCTTCGTAAGAGCTCTCTGGAAACAGGCCCCTTAGATATGTTACACATGAGATAGAAGTAGCAAAAAGTTTCTTCACCATTATCAATGACTCATGCTCCTTAGTTATTTGACATGGGAAAACTGTTTGCTGGGAGGGGGGGAAAAATGAAAAAGATTAGTATTCTTTAATATATTCAGCCCATCATGCCATTATCACAAGTAAAATGGAAAGATTTTTCAAGACCTCAAATCTGATACCTTTATAGATAATCAAAAGGAAACTGGGCTTTGAATATTGCGTCAGATTAGATCTTCACTGGCAAGGCAAAGAAGAAAGGCAGAGACGGTTATCCAAGTAATTCAAGACTGACATAATTTATTTTACAATGACCCATGGATTTAAGCAAAATGGGGAGTTTTACTATGGTTATATAATTTTCCCTTTCATACACTCCTCAGAACCCACTGCAATCTGTCTTCCACCCGCTCTGTTCTATACTATTCTCTCCAAAGTCACCAAGTACATCCTATCATTGACCTCATCTTGGTCCTCGTACTATGTAAACTCCTCTGCAGTGCTTAACACTTTTGCCTACACTCTCCTCTCTCTCAGTTGCCATAACATCCTCAAACTCAGTTTATCTCTATCACCCTGACTGAAACCTGATCCCAAGTTTCATTCTCAGACAAATGGATCAGCATCCACTCCAATCATCCAAGCTAGAAGTACAGTCATCTTCGGCTTCTCTCTCTCCTCCATTCCCCATATCCAATCACAAAGTCCTATTAATCCTCTCTAGGAGAGTTCTCAAATCTGTTTTCTCCTTTCTCTTCTCACTGCCACTGCCTTGGCTCAGGACATGGTCACTTCTCCCCTTTATTACTGTAGTTGCCTCTGACCTCCCTGCTAACAGTTCCTTTCATTCAATCTGTCCTTCATACTGCCAACATTATTAACTTTAAAGAATACAAATCTTATCATGACACTCCCAGTGTTCATACAGGATAGAGTTCAAGTGTAGCGTTTGAGAACTGTCAAAATCTTATCTTTGCCTAGCTTTCCTGTCTCATCTCCCACCCCTCCCTTCTGCCCCTCCTCCCTTATCCCCTCCTATGCACCCTACTCCCTCTACTATTCTACTACCATGTATTTCCACATCTTCGTGCTTTGCTTAAGCAAAAGTTCTGCAGTATAAGTGACTCTCACAGATAAAGCTGAGTGCAAAGAAACCTGATACAATTGAGTACTAAAGTATGATTTCATTTATATAAAGTACAAAAGCAGGTGAAACTAATCTATGATATTAGAAGTCAGAATGGTAAATCTCTGATTACCTCATGCAAATTCAGAGGTCTTTTTTACTATACTGCACAGTTTCAACTGTTGAAGTTTTAATAATTCTGTTACTTAGAGGCAGGTACTACCCACAAATATGCATTTAGATGAAAGAGAACGCCCCAAAATCTTTATCTATATCTGGTTCTAGAATGTCTTCAGGACATTCTAGACATGATTTTGCAATGTAAGCTTGCTTCCTCTTTGGTACACTACATAGCGAAAATGAATTATCAGTTCATCATTTTGTCAAACCATATTCAGTTGTTAAAAAGATACATAAAATTATTCTTGCATGTATGATAGGAACTTTGGGGACAAATTATTATGGATCTTAAAAGTCAGGCTAAGGGCTTCCCTGGTGGCGCAGTGGTTGAGAGTCCGCCTGCCGATGCAGGGGACACGGGTTCGTGCCCTGGTCCGGGAAGATCCCACATGCCGCGCAGCGGCTGGACCCGTGAGCCATGGCCGCTGAGCCTGTGTGTCCGGAGCCTGTGCTCCGTAACGGGAGAGGCCACAGCAGTGAGAGGCCCGTGTACCACAAAAAAAAAAAAAAAAAAAAAAAAGTCAGGCTAAGGAATTTATGCTTTATTCTGTAACCAGTGGGAAAGCAGCAGGTTTGATTAGGAGAGTGAGCAGAATAATTGTTTTACGAATATTAAGCTATAGCAGAAGTAGGAAAGATTAACGTTGAAGGAGAATATGTAATATGCATGTGTGTCTATGTGTATGTGTGTAAAATTTTACAGAAAATTGCTTTTGGTACCCATAGATCCTGAGAAATTAAGGTTCTGTGGGGGTAATTGGGTAATAGCCGGCATGGCATACATGTATAATAACTTATTGAAAACATGCCAAAATTTAGAGGCAATACTTGAGTAATAACCACTTGTTAAATTAAATAACCTAAAAATATAAAGATGTTTACTTTAAATATAGAATCTAAAAGGCCATTTGTAATAATGAAGATCAATGATTGGAAAAGCCCTCTAGAATTGTTACTTTTCTATACTCCAGGGATTTTTTTCTCAGCTCAGTTGATCTAATACTTTAAGGGTTATCATTCATGTTTTTATAAATGTCTAATACATGAAAATACTGTGGCTTGATAATAGAAAACACTATTATAAATTATTTTAATAAGAAATTGTGCTAATGATATAAGTAATGTTTGACAGCTCAGCTGTCAAGCTACATGACCTACGGCAAGTTACTTTACTTCTCTGAGCTTCAGTTTTCCCCTTATTTCAAGGTTTAAGTGAAATAATAATATAAAGCCCTTGGCACAGTGCCCAGCACATGGTAAATGCTGAATAAATGTTAGCTTCTATAGTTATTATTATTGTTATTAAATAGCAAAAAAGTATTAAATAGCAAAATCATACAGTCACTTAAAATTTACTGGGAGAAGTAGCTCATGCAGTTCAAACTACAAAGATCTGTTTATATCAAAAGGTCAATTTGTTAATTTACAGTGAGAAAAATAACTGCCAAGCTGATTGCAATTCATACACCCAGCTCAGCATTTTCACCCCAGGAAGGGTTTCCTAAGTGGAAACGCAATGAGATCAGAAGTTGGCTTGGTGAGTATATTGAATTTGAGCCAGAAAGATGACTGCTTTCTCTCTGCCCTAATTCTCTTTCAACTTCAATCTTCCCTGCCTCTGCTACAGCTTAATATTCCTAAAACATTATTTTACTCACTGTCCTGGTGAAACCACTGACTTTCCATTGATTACAGAATAAAGCATAAATTCCTTAGCCTGGCTTTTAAGATCCACATTAATTTGTCCCCAAAGTTCCTATTCAATTTTATTTCCTACTTCTGTCCAACATGATGACACTCCACTACAGTAAGGATGGATTCTTTGTTATTCTCTGAAACATGCCATGCTCATTTCTTACTCTGAGCCAAGGCATATGCTAGTTTTTCCTCATGGAATTCTCTTCTCTCACCTCTCTCCTAATCCTTTTCATTAATTAAGGTCCACCTTAAGTCCTATCTCCTTCGTGAGGAATATACAAACCATTCCAGTCTATATAAAATCTCTGAATTCCTATAATTGTATTGCTTTACTCTTTTCACATATATTTAATGCATATACTGCTTTGTATATTGACTTACCTCCTGTAAATCTTATTTCCCTAACCAGATTATAAACTTCTAGAATGTGAAGATTCTTTTTTTTTAATTCTCTCAGAGAATAACACAGCATTACATATTATATAATATTAAGCTCTCAATGAATCAATGAATGTTCATTAATGAATGTCATGGGACAAGATAAATTTGCCCAGGTGAACCCAGCAAGGTTGCCTGGCCCTGGCATGCTTCCCCATGGCCCCAGGATCCTAGTTTCTCTAAGTGCTCTCTCCTCCAGTTATTATAATTACATCATAGTGTGCATTAGAAGTGTCCTAATTGTGTCAGGAAGTGAATGTCTAACAAAGAGCCATTCTCTTTAAACATCTTTTTTTTGTTTCTGATTTCTTTTCCTCTACAAAGTCTAAATATATAAACATGAAACAAGCACCCAATAAGTTACTTTGTAGAAATCTATTCTGATTTCCTGAACATCCTCAGTCCGTTAGCCAGTTAAAATGTAGACATACTCTGCCAGAATATTATGTGCCGATTAACTGATAAAACTGCTGTTTAAAAAAACACCAAAGATTAAAGTCATGATTCTGAACTAACTCACTAAATAGTCATTGATTTTCTTTTAATTCTTAATAAATACCTTAGGTGCCTTGTGAATTCTGATAGAATGAGAGAGCTGAGCAGTGGCCATTATAGCAATCTATCAAGGATTCTTTTAACAAGTCTAACCTGTAAAAAAAAAAAAATTAGAGACCTTGCCTAATGTAATCCTTATTGTGAATTTTCCGAAGAACCATATAATTAGCATTTGATTGTATTCTTTTGAAAATTAGTTTAATAAACATTTTTATCTCCACTACCAATTTTCTATAAAGTAAGATCTCTGGATTAGTTTTTCCAACCACCCGATAAAAATTTAAGTTGACTTACTTGTTCCCAAATACATTTGGAGGAGAAAAATAAATTGTAAATCCCCTAAAGATTCAACAGTATATTTTACTCATCCTTGTTATTCCCTCAGAGTGTAACAGTGCTCTCTATATAACAGGGGCTCAAAAATACTTCTTGAATTAACTTCATGTGTAACTGATTTTCAAAGTAAACTCAAAAGTTAAAGTTTACACTTCATACTCATTAGGATGGCTATTCAAAAAAGTGGAAAATAACAAGTGGAGGTGAAGATGTGAAAAATCAGAATCCTTGTACACTGCTGGTAGGAATGTAAAATGGTGCAGCTGCTGTGGAAAACAGTATGGCAGTTCTTCAAAAAGTTCAATAGATTTACCATATTACCCAGCAATTCCACTTCTAGGTCTAAACTCAAAAGAATTGAAAGGAGGAATTCAAACAGATTACACACCAATGTTCACAGCAATATTATTTACAATAGCCAAAAGGTGGAAACAACCCAAATGTCCAACAACAGTTGAATGGATTTTTAAAATGTGGTATATACAATGGAATATTATTCAGCCTTAGAAAGGAATGAAATTCTGATACATGTTGCAACACGGATAAACTTGAAAACATTATGTTAAGTGAAATAAACCAGACACAAAAGGACACATATTGCACGATTCCACTTATATGAGGTAGAGATACCTAAAGTAGTCAAATTCATAGCAACAGAGAATAGAATAGAAGTCACCAGGGGCTGGAGGGTAGAAAGAATGGGGAGTTCAATGAGTACAGAGTTTCTGTTCTGGATGATGAAAAATTTTTAGAAATGGGTAGTGGTGATGGTTGTATAACACTGTGAATGCACTTAGTGCCACTGAATTATACACTTAAGAATGGCTGAGATGATGAATTTTATGTAACGTACATTTTGCCACAATAAAAAGTATTAATATTTAAAATACATAGTTTTCAATTCTGTTGCTTCACTAACATAAAAAAGAAGTAAATTTCCCTTTTTCTTTTCAAAGGACTTAATTTATATTGTAGTTTCTTGTCAAGGTTTTATGGAGTTCTGACCAAAATATCTGTAGATAACCCACTTAAAGAAATTCCATTCTGGATCACTCAGGATAGCCTGTGACTTGTTTTTGTGTACAAATTAATGCAAGATTCTGGAAGATTTTGCAAATAAAAGAGGGCAGAATTATTTAAGGACACTGCCACAAGGTGGTGATAGAGATTATAAACAGGTAATAATTTCTCTCAAATTATTTCTTCAGAGCAGCACTAGGGGACACTCTTTTACAAGATTTTACATGAGGCTGAAACCACCTAATAGTCCTTTGGTCCTTAATGATTCCAAGGTACCTTTTGTTGACTTCAGATTATAACCTTCATTTCTGAGTGTAACCTGACCCTTTCTTAGCTTTTGGTGTTCTTCAAGGGCTCTGTCCTAGGAGCTTTTTTTTCTTTTTTTAACTTCTAAACACACTCCCTGGATGAACAAATACTTTCTTGTTTCAATTATATTTCTATTCTAACGACTCTTAGATGTATTCCCCCAACCTAGGTTTCACTGGGGAGTTGCAGATCTATACCTCTATGAGCCAGTTCCAATTTGATGTTCCCAGCATACCCAAACGTGAATTCTTTTGCCCGAAACCTATGTCTGTACCTTAGCTAAGTGAATGACAACATCAAATACCTAGATGCTCAAGCCTAAAAACTATGACTCAACCCTGTTCCCTCCCTCATTCCCACATCCATTCTCCTTTCTCAAGTGTCCACTCCTCACTTTATACACATTGTTGTCATCTATGCTTCAGATCAGATCAGCCTCATCTTTTGACTGGATTTCTTCAACCACCAGTCTGCCTGTCACTGGTCTTACCCTTCTCCAGTCTGTTCTTTGTATTGCAGCCAGAGTATTCTTTTTAGAGTACAAACTTGACTATGTAACTTCCTCAACTGAAATACTTCAGTGGCTCCCCACTGTCCTCAGGATGAAATCCAAACTCCTTACCATAGCCTCAAGATCTGGCTCATGCCTCTTTAGCCACATCTCTAACCATTTTCCCTTACACTTTTATGCATCAGCTATTCTTATCTACTTTAATTAACCTATATTCTCTCTAGCTTTCAGGCTTTTGTAATGTTCCTTCTGCCTGAAACATCCTCCTCCCTTTCCAATTCCTACTCATCTTCTAGACATGGCTTAGTATAAGTTTCTCGAGGAATTATTCCCTGGTTCACCACCAAGTCTGGGTTATGTGCCCATTGTAATATATTCGATATCATTGCATTTATGTATCCACCCCACCCTGCTGTGAGATAATGTGAGGGCAAAGTTGTATCTGCCTAGTTCATTCTATATTTTTTAAGTTTTTTTTTTAAGGTACAATTCAGTAGGTTTTAGTATATTCATGAAGTTTTGCAACCATCACTACCATCTAATTTCAGAAGATTTTCATTACGTTAAAAGAAACTCCATACCCACTAGCAATCACACCTCATTTTCCCCTCGCCTGACTCCTTGCAACCATTAATCTACTTTTCATCTCTATGGATTTGCTTATTCCAGACATTTGATATAAATGGAATCATATATAAACTTTTGTGTCTAGTTTAGCTCATTCTTGAATCCTTAGCACCATGACAGTACTGGAATAAAGTAGGTAGGTGCTCAAAAAATATCTGCTGAATCAATAGAGAAGTACTACATGAACAAGGAAAAAGTAAGGGTCTAGAATAGAATTACAGAATTTTAGAAGTAGAAGGAACTTTAAATGTCATCTAGTCCAAACATCTAATTTTCTAGATGAGAAAATCAAGGTCCAGAGAAGTCAATTGACTTACTCAAGGTCAATCAGAACTGAGAATAAAAATCAAGAAAATTTGACTCACAATTTAGGGGTTTTTCTACAATGACTCTGCGTAATGAAATTCCCCTTGCTTTCATTCCATCTAAAATACTGCATTACCAGCACCTTCTTAGTTGTTGGGCTTGCTTGCTTATTTCTAAACATGGTAGGGTCTCTTTTTGGTGTCCTGAAATAAACTGGCTTCAGGAAGGCAAAAAAGATCTAAATAATTATTTTAAATAGCCAGGGTCCTTTCAACCTCTAACTATTCTGTTGCTACTGTCTTTTTCCCTTTGAGCAGGTGTTTTGTGGAGGTCTCCTATTCAAGTACAAACTCTGCTTAATTTTGAAAGCTCACAAGCTGACAGCCCCAGGAGGTATGACTCTACAGATCATGTACTCTCAGAGAATTACTCTGATATTTTTTTATCACCTTGTTCTGACTCATTATCTAAAACTTAAGAGATATTTCATAACTATGGGTTTTAAGAACAGAACTTTAACTTCCAAATGTCTTTGACTTATATATTTGCTTGTATATTGGATCCACAAACATCTGAAACTTCACAGGGCATCAATACATTCACTCTTATGCTTGATATGTCTACTCTGTGACAAGGATTATGATCTTGAGAAAAACAAAATTTCTGTGTTTTCTCAGATAAGACTCACTCTGGGCTTACTTCTTGACCTACATCACAATTGCCCAATTTAAAATGGTGGTACAATTACTCTTTTACCCTTTTATGTGTGAATCCAAGATTCAGATAAAAATTAACCAGCTGTTGTTTAGTTTCTGAAGGCCTAAGCCACTTTTTTGGGGGGGCGGTGTAGGAGGCATTCTGAGTGACACACACAAAAAAGTTTCATTACATTTGCCCAAAGACAATAATAGTTGATTTCCTAATACTTTTCACCCACCTTTCCCAATCTTCCAAAACCATTTTTTTGAAACAAGAAAATCCCTTTTCTATCAAATGTATAATGTCCAACAGCTAGATTCTAAAATGCAGCTAGATGACCTTCCATACATGTGTATGGTATGAAGGAGATGGCTTTACTCAAAGGAAGTACCTGTCAACATAAATGGGCTTAAATCAGAGTTGGAAGGAGGAGGAGACATCCTCTAAAACTAATCCAATCCTTTCATTTTAAAGAAAAGTCAATTCAGTGGAGGAAGGATAGTCTTTTTAACAAACAGTGCTGGAACAACAGGACATCCATAGACCAAAAAACCCTGAAAACCTTCAACCTAAATCTGACACCATATACAAATATTAATTCAAAATGGATCATAGATTTAAATGTACAATATAAAACTATCAGTACAAAGAAGAGGAAAGTGAAGTCCAGTAAGGGAACATGGTTTGCTAAAGGTCACCCTGTGACTCAGAGGTTTCACAGAGTTTGCTCCCATAAATTATTATTCTCCATTTTAACAAATCCCATTTGGTCCTGTTAATTCCCCTACTCTGTGCTCACTCAGAGTAAATGGTTTCCACTATATTAACTGGGTATTTATTCATGCTCTTTTGGTTTTTTAATATCTTCTTCAGGCTACTTCAATTATTCATTCTATTCAACATTTACTGGGCGACTACCACGTGCTAGTCTTCGTGTAGGCTTACAAAGATGTAAAATACTGTTCCTACCTCAAGAGATTTATGGCCCAATGGAGGAGAAATTAGGTTATTATCCTAATCAGTTTAAAACTCCTTTATGGGCAAGAACTGTACTTTTTCTTCATTTTCATCAGCCAAGTAACATGATGTACTGCACACCGAGTCCAGTGCTCTGCACAACTGAACACATTTCGGTGATTGGTTAATCTTGAGTTTCAAGACACTCTCTCCCCTGCACTGTTTGGGGAACTAAAGTCCATGAGATTAAACGGCAAATCCTGGATAAGGCGAAAGAGGAGCTGAGGTCATCCCGTGGGGACTCACACCTCTTGGTGTGCGCCAGCCATTGATTCTCACAGAACACCTCAATGGCTGGAGAAAACCTGACCTAGAAGATAGACAGCCCTCCCCCACAAAGCTCCCGATCCGACTGGTTGCAACACGCAGGTGTCGGCCGGAATAAGAGCTTGGCTGCCGACTGCCCGCTGCTGCGTCCTCACCTGGACTGATTCCTTCTTGTCCACCACCATTTCAATTTAAAAGCTACCTTGATAGTGGGAATGTGAGTGTTCCCAGTACAATTCTCTCCATCCCCGCACCCCACTTCCCCCACCCCCAGTAAATGTGAAATTTTTCATCATCAAGCTTTGGGGAGGGGGGTGGGGAATGCTAGCTAGGGGTTCCTCTTTGTCCTTCCCCTCAGCCCCGGCCTTCCCGCTACTCCTCAGAATACTTCGGGCCTCACAGAAATACTTTCAAATCAAACTTAAAGCCTCGAGGAAAAAGAAACGTAAAGGGAAAAAAATAACCTAAGAGGAAACCCCCCCCCCCCAAAACTCTAAGAGAACTAACGACGCTCAAGCGCCGTTTTTCTCCGTGTGCCTCGCATCTGGACAGCCCTCACCTCAGAGGGTCGACACCTCCCAGTGAGAGGGACTCAACGGCCTTTTCCGGCTCAAACTCTCCCTCGGGCTTATGAATAAGCAACGAGACCTTCCTGGGCGGGGCGAGACGCGTCATGAATAATTCATTACTTCTGCTCGCCTGATCGGCCCGCCTCGCTCGGTCTCATGAATATGCAAAAAGAGGCGAGCGACGGCTAACGCGCCCCCAGCAAGCCCCGCCCTCCACGCCTGGCCTCCTGGCGCCCGTGAGGAGGTGGTTCCCTGCTCACCTGGCGTCAGGCCTCCGGCTCCAAGGCTCTCCTCCGGCGTTTCCCGCCCTTCCGAGGGTTCGCCGGGCGCTCCCGGGCCTGAGGGACCCGCACCGAGCTCGAGGCGCCGCACACGGACCCCGACGGGGCCTTCGGCTCGGGGCTGCTCCGCCTGGGCAACCCTTACGTCAAGGACAGCCTGCTGCCAGCCTCCCTGAGGAGACGCCTGCCCGCCGAGGTGAGGGGGGGCAGGGAGGACTTCGCGGGCCCGGAGGGGCCTGGGTTAGAGCCTGCGGGGCCGTGGGGTTAATGCGGGCCAAGGGCCCGCCGGGGGTGGGGGGTGTGGGGTGTGGGAGGGGAGGCTAGAGCCTGGAGGGACCGGGTCAACGCAGAAGGGCGGTAGAGGCCCAGAGGACAGAGGTTTCGCCCGCGGGAGGGCATCTCTCCACTTCTTCCCTGTATGGACCCCCACTTTGCATTATTTTTAATATTCATTGGTAATTATGGAAATAAAACACGAATATGTGCTCCTCTTACACTGCCTCCTAACCTGGTCCCCTGCGCAGAGGCAACCCCAGTGAGCAGTTGGGTGTGGGTCTCCGCAGGTCCCTTTCCAATGGGTTCAGCTACACATCTAGTATCTTGTGGGGCTTCTCAGCGGTTTGTGGAGCCCCTGGAACCTCTGCAGTGGGGTTTCCTGAGAGAGTGGATGAAGCAGTGGGTCACTTGAAACCTGTTTTTACTTTGTTTCCACAGTAAAGGAAAACAAAAAAAAGATTCAAGTTTGTAAAAACATGAGTTTATAACCTAATGACTAAAACCAAACTTCGGGCAGTAAATTCCTTTAGTGCAGGTTTTCTCAATCTCAGTAGTAAGTACCCTCCCCACCTCAAATCATTTGACAACCCAAAATGTCTCCAGACGTTGTCAAATGCCCCCTGGGGGACAAAATGGCCCTTAGTCAAGAACTACAGCTGACCCTTGAACAACTGGGGGGTTGGGGGTGCTGGCAGTCTGCACAGTCAAACATCTGCCTGTAAATTTGTAGCCGGCCCTCCTTATCTGAGGTTCGGCATCCAAGATTTAAACCAGCTGTGGATTGTGTAGCATTACTGTAGTATTTATTGAAAACAATCCATGTGTAGGTGGACCCGCGCAATTCAAACCGGTGTTGTTCAAGGGTCATCTGTACTGCTTTAATTCTGTACTTTCCAGAAGTAACTGCTCTTTAAAACAACCATGCAGATGATCTGTCTGCTCCAGCCCTTTCCAGCCTCGGCATTTTCCTGCTTCCCTCGAGCTGAACCACTAGCCCCTGTGTGCTGGCTGTGCTCACTTGAGGTCCCAGTCAGCTAACCACTACCATCTCCAAAGGGCCTTCCCTATGTTGAAGTCCACCCCCCTACCACACCGCATGCACACACACACACAGTTATTCTCTCTCATTATCACTCTGTTTTCTTCCTAGAACTAATCACAATCTGGATTTCATTTATTTGTTAACCTGTTTTTCTTTCTTCACCACCTAGAATGCAAGTAAGCTTCATTAGAGGCCTGATCTCTTCAGGTCACCCCAGGATCCCCAGTGCCCAGCACAGTAATCAATAAACTTGGTGGACTGAGACAATAAATTACCCTCTCTTCCTCCCAAGAGTTTCTGTGGGGTTTCTCCTCCTTTCCATCCACATTCCCTTCTGGGCTCCTCTGTGACCTTTGTTTAGAACTAAAATGGATGAATGAGCTCCTAGGAACTGCGGGTGAAGCCTTCACTTTTCCCACTGACTTATCCACTCTTTGAGGGCAGAAACTGTCCTTTACTATGTTCATTGAAGGTATTCATATTGTTGAATGAACTAATTGATGACTTAAGGAAAAATATTAGACAATTAAAAATTGATCATGCTAAAAGGGGCTTTAGAAATTATCAAAGAACTTCACAGATAAGAGTTTAGGTAATTTGCTCAAGGTCCCCAGGCTTGTTGAGAGGCCAAGTCACAGGTGGAACCCATGGTATCACACCTCTCATTTCAAGGCTCTTTCTTATCTCCAGCCAGTCTAGTTTCTGATTACTTTTCTGTGAACCTGACTTACAGCTCAAACACAAAAATCCCAAGCCCAAGACTTTTTTTTTTTTTTTTTTTGGCTGCTTTGGGTCTTCGTTGCTGAGCATGGGCTTTCTCTAGTTGTGGTGAGCGGGGGCTACTCTTCGTTGCGGTGTGCAGGCTTCTCATTGCGGTGACTTCTCTTACAGAGAAGCCTGCACACCGTAAGGAAGAGGTGGCTTCATTTGAGGAGCATGGGCTCTAGGCATGTGGGCTTCAGTAGTTGTGGCGCACAGGCTGAGTTGCTCCGTGGCCTGTGGGATCTTCCCGGACCAGGGCTCGAACCCGTGTCCCCTGCTTTGGCAGGCTGATTCTTAACCACTGCGCCACCAGGGAAGTTCCAAGACTTACTTCTTGTCAACTAAAAGCTTTTGAGTTTGTATTCTTCATCTTTTGATTAAATCCAGCCCTGGGGATAATGGCCTAATAAACTCAAAAGTGCTATATGGTATTCAAACAATTTTCCATTTTCTTTTATGCGTTTCAGTGCTAAGTGATTGGAAATTGTCCCTGTCAAAACAAAGTATCTTGTTTGTTTTGGAATGGAAAAATGTACATTGTAGGAGAAAGTGATCATTGTTTAGAAATTTCCAAATAACCAGTTGTTAGTTTTGCCAAATCCTGTATCCAGTAGTAAAATAACATGTGAAACAGATGAAAATGTGGGGGGTGGGGGTGGGGGGAGGATCTTTTTTGAGATGACTTTTCATTGCCTAAAGTTGACCTTTCTCTCTTTAGACACGTGTGTTTCCTTTTTACGCTGTGTACCTGAAACAGTTGTCACTCATTAGTTTCTAGTTAGACCCTTGCTTTTTGAGAACTAAAGACCATTCAGGGTTCCTTCTTTCCTCTTCTTGATCATTTTATATAGGTAGCACCTGGTTAATAGAGTCTTGTGGAGTCATGCTCTCAGCTTTTACAATTTTGCACTTTTTTTTTCTGAGGTGTGTGACAGCACACTGCATCACAGGAAGTAGAGATAGCTTTTGTCTGACTCATTGAAACTTTCCCCCATTGAATTCCATTTAACACTGGAAATCTTTTCCAAAAGATGGTTTACTCGAGGGTTATCAAAATAGACATATCAAATATAAAATGTATTCTCAGGAAGACATCTCTAAATCTTTCTCTCTCTTCAGTGCACATAATCATGATACCAAATACAGAGAAAAGAGATTGAGGTTTGGGGAGCAACTACTCTTAACATCATCAAAACTTCTAGTCATCATAAAGCTGACACCACCGTATTTATTCATTCATCAAACATTTATTTTGCACCTACCATTTATAAAGCACTCTGCTTGGCCTTGTGGGGACCAGAGAGATAATGACTTGGTCCCTGAGCTGTGGAAGTTTACAGTTTAGTAGGAGAGGGAGACCTGTAAACACATTACTCACATAGAAAATAATTTGCAAATATTAATGGAGGTATAAATTATGATAGAGTGTAGAGAAGGAAGGTATGCATTGTGAATGGGGAATCAAGACAGCTTCACAAAGGAGGTGGCATTTTAGGAGGAGAATGTGTATATATAATTTCCTTTGCACATTTTTTGGCAGTGGTTTAGGCCACTTCAAACCAATAAAAGCAGACATTTTGCTCACCACTTTAGAATTAGGAAAGAAAAGAAGATGTAAGATCCTTTCTTTCCACTCTTGTCAGCAACAAGCTTCTGAAAGCTAAATGTTGCCTTTGCAATCCCAGGTGCCTCCCTCATGGTTAAGAGGAGAGCTCCAGCTACGTTATTTTGAGCCCACTCATTTCTGCGTTAGGGTGTTATTTTCATTGGGGCATACATTATACAGTAGCCATGTGTTTTTTTTTTTTTTGGATCAGAGGTGTTTATAGAAGCGTTTATGAATTTGAAATCCTAGAATTTTAAGTATTACAGGGAAGGAAAGAGAGGCAAATGATTGAAGTTTTTAATCAAGCCTCTGTGTGTAAATTGGCTATGCTGCCTTACTAATTTAGGTATTTTTTAGAGAGAAAGGCAAAGATAAAGAATTGACAACTTGGCTTTAGCTTCTGAACTTGATCTATTTTTTGGCAGCCAAAGAGAAGCCAGTCAATAGGAAATAAGTGCCGACTATAAAATCTAAACATATGCTCCTGCTGCTTCTGCCCATACACTGTCAACCTAGAAAATATAATTCCATGCATAGGTAGCAGTTTATTATGGCGTTCATGCCCACTCAAGAGTTGCGTATCAATTTCAGCATCCTTTGAATTGATCTTTTCTGACTGGCAGAAGAATCTCCATGTGGATTGTGTGTTTCTGGGGAAAGCCTAGGGTTTAACGAATTGGAACGGGAAATGACAGAGGCTGTAAGTGACAGGCTGCTGCCTGCTTGAGTGCCCCGACTAAAAAATAATGTCAAGGAAGATATTGAATGCTCAAACATTATAGAAATGTTCTATTTGGCTACTTAGTTGCATTTTCTGCTGTGATGTTTTGTTGACATGTAAGATTATGTTATTCTTCTTAATGTTTATCATTTAATAGAAAAGATTTCAAATGAAGTAGTTTTTAAACTGCCTTTCTGTGATTGCAACTTGGTACCTCTGTACAGAGATCTGAGATGAGGTGATGTTCAAAATTTGCCACACTACTGACAGCCCATATTTTGAGGCCCTTTACTTTCTACACATTTTGATGCTTGGAAAATGACAGTTACCAAAAATGGTTTAGAACTCCTATGAGAACATAGTCCAACCTCAGCCCCATGAGGGGCTTTTCTTCCCCTTCCTTTAGTTTATACTAACCTAATGATAAATATGTAAGTACTAACCTCTGACTGAGACGGTGCCTAATTTAAGATTCAGAATACTTATGAGCTTAGCATGAACTGAATGTAACGATACAAGACATCTGAGGCAGGCGTTTCTAACAACTCTCCTCATTAAACAAACAAAACCCAATTCCCTCCTGCCAAGAGAAAGGTTAAACAACTGGAAAGTGAGACATTACACAGAAATTACCAATATAGCTTTAAAAATGAAAGGGAGAAAGAATTGCAAGAAGACATCACTTAGAGGTTTGCTATAACTTACACCTAGGAAAGCTATACCAGAAAGCCAGATTTCTTTGAAAGTCATATTCTCAAACGTGCCAGGGGCTATGTTAGCCTCAGTCATGTTAGTGCATAGCCCAGAAGATTTACTGTAGTTAGAGGCATTGGGAGAATTTAAAGTATGACCTCATCAATAACCTGTGGATATACCCCCTACCAACCTTTATTTGTTGAAGAGTGACTAGGCATAAGACTTACTCAATAAACACATTGAGTGAATGCACATATGTTATTGGAAGAATCCCAAATACCCAAGCAATTAACTGGGATACGTTCAAATTATGCATAATGGATTGATCTTTGAAAAGATGCATTGAAAACTTCCTATTTCTGTTGATAATATTTTTTTCCATTTATCTAATTTGAAACCATTATCTGTGTGTTAACTTTTTAAAATATTTATTTATATTTATTTTGGCTGCGCCAGGTCTTAGTTGCGGCTTGTGGGATGGGATGGATCTTCGTTGTGGCATGCGGGCTCTTAGTTGTGGCATGCATGCTGCGGGATCTAGTTCCCCGACCAGGGATCGAACCTGGGCCCCCTGCATTGGGAGCGCAAAGTCTTACTCAGTGGACCACTGGGAAGTTCCTGTGTGTTAACTTTTTATTCAGGTATAGTGTACATACAGAAAAACATCCTCTTTTTTCTTTTTATTGAGGTATAGTTGATTTACAGTATTATATTAGTTTCAGGTGTACAACATAGTGATTCAGAGTTTTAGATTATACTCAGTTTAATTATTATAAAATATTGGCTGTATTCCCAGTGCTGTACAATATGTCCTTGTAGTTTATTTTGTATATAGTAGTTTGTACCTCTTAATCTCCTACCCCTATGTTGCCCCTCCCTCCTTCTCTCTCCCCTCTGGTAACCACTAGTTCTCTATATCTGTGAGTCTTTTTCTATTTTGTTATATTCATTTGTTTGTTTTATTTTTTAGATTCCATATATGAGTGCTAACATATATTTGTCTTTCTCTGACTTATTTCACTAAATGTAATACTATTCAGGCCCATACATGTTGTTACAAAGGGCAAAATTTTATTCCTTTTTATGCTGAGTAGTATTCCAGTAGTATTATGTGTATATGTGTGTGTATCACATCTTCTTTATCCATTCATCTGTTGATGGACACTTAGGTTGCTTCCATGTCTTGGCTATTGTAAACAATGCTGCTATGAACACTGGGGTGCATTTATCTTTTGGTGTTTTTTTTTTTTTTTTTTTTTTTTTTAGCAGTATGCGGGCCTCTCACTGTTATGGCCTCTCCCATTGTGGAGCACGGACGCGCAGGCTCAGCGGCCATGGCTCACGGGCCCAGCCGCTCCGCGGCATGTGGGATCTTCCTGGACCGGGGCACGAACCCGTGTCCCCTGCATCGGCAGGCGGACTCTCAACCCCTGCGCTACCAGGGAAGCCCGCATTTATCTTTTTGAATTAGTGTTTTCGTTTTCTTCAGATATATACCCAGGAATGGAATTGCTAGATCACATGATAGTTCTATTTTTAGTTTTTCAAGGGACCTTTATACTGTTCTATACTGTTTTCTATAGTGGCTGCACCAATTTACATTCCCACCAAGAGTGTACAAGGGTTCCCTTTTCTCCATATCCTTGCCAACATCTGTTACCTGTGGTCTTTTTGATCATAGCCTTTCTGATAGGTGTGAGGCAATATCTCATTGTGACTTTGATTTGCATTTCTCTGATTAGTGATGTTGAACGTCTTTTCATGTGCCTGTTGCTCACCTGTCTGTCTTCTTTGGGAAAATGTCTATTCAAGTCTTTTGCCCATGTTTTAATCAGGGTTTTTTTTTAATTGAGTTGTATGAGCTGTTTATATATTTTGGATATTAACTTATTATTGGTCATGTCATTTGCAAATATTTTCTCCTATTCAGTAGGTTGTCTTTTTGTTTTGTCTTTGGTTTCCTTTGCTGAGCAAAAGCTTTTAAGTTTAATTAAGTCCCATTTGCTTATTTTTGCTTTTGTTTCCTTTGCCTTAGGAAACAGATCCAAAAAAAAATGGTGCTACAATTTATGTCAAAGAGTGTTCTGCCTATGTTTGCTTTTAGGAGTTTTATGGTTTCAGGTCTTATGTTTAGGTCTTTAATCCATTTTGAGTTTATTTTTCTATATGGTATGAGAAAATGTTCTAATTTCATTCTTTTACATGTAGCTGTACAGTTTTCCCAGTACCACTTACTGAAGAGACTGTTTTTTTCTCATTGTATATTCTTGCCTCCTTTGTCATAGATTAATTGACCAGAAGTGTGTGAGTTTATTTCTGGGCTCTGTTCTGTTCCATCGATCTATATGTTTGTTTTTGTGCTAGTACCATACTATTTTGATTACTGTAGCTTTGTAGTATAGTCTGAGGTCAGGGACTGTGATACCTCCAGCTCTGTTCTTTCTCAAGATTGCTTTGGCTATTCAGGGTCTTTGTGTTTCCTTACAAATTTTAGAATTGTTTGTTCTAGTTCTGTGAAAAATGCCATTGGTATTTTGATAGGGATTGCACTGAGTCTGTAGATTGCCTTGGGTACTATGGTCATTTTAATGATATTAATTCTTCCACTCCATGAACACGTTATGTTTAATTTTTTTTTTTTTTTGCGGTACGTGGGCCTCTCACTGTTGTGGCCTCTCCCGTTGCAGAGCACAGGCTCCAGACGCGCAGGCTCAGCGGCCATGGCTCACGGGCCTAGCCGCTCCACGGCATGTGGGATCTTCCCGGACCGGGGCACGAACCCGTATCCCCTGCATCGGCAGGCGGACTCTCAACCGCTGCACCACCAGGGAAGCCCCCCATGAACATGTTATATCTTTCCATCTGTTTGTGTCATCTTCAGTTTCTTTCATCAGAGTCTTATAATTTTCCAAGTACAGGTCTTTTACCTCCTTAGTTAGATTTATTCCTAGGTATTTTATTCCTAGATATTTTATTCTTTTTAATGCAATGGCAAATGGGATTCTTTTTTTTTAAATTTTTACAAAAACTTTATTTTTGGCTGTGTTGGGTCTTCGTTGCTGCACGCAGGCTTTCTCTAGTTGCGGCAAGCAGGGGCTACTCTTTGTTGCTGTGCAGAGGCTTCTCACTGCTGTGGCTTCTCTTATTGCAGAGCATGGGCTCTAGGTGCATGGGCTTCGGTAGTTGCAGCACGTGGGCTCAGTAGTTGCGACATGTGGGCTCTAGGGTGCATGGGCTTCAGTAGTTGTGGTGCACGGGCTCAGTAGTTGTGACTCGTGGGCTCTAGAGTGCAGGCTCAGTAGTTGTGGTGCATGGGCTTAGTTGCCCTGCGGCATGTGGGATCTTCCCGGACCAGGGATCGAACCTGTGTCCCCTGCATTGGCAGGCGGATTCTTAACCTCTGCGCCACCAGAGAAGTCCTGGGATTCTTTTCTTAATTTCCTTTTCTGATCATTCATTGTTAGCGTATAGCAATGCAACAGATTTCTGTATATTAATTTTGTATCCTGCAACTTTACCAAATTCATTGATGAGCTCTAGTAGTTTTTTGCTGGTGTCTTTAGGATTTTCTATGTATAGTATCATGTCATCTGCAAACAGTGACAGTTGTACTTCTTACTTTCCAATCTAGATTCATTTTATTTCTTTTTCTTGTCTAATCATGTGGCTAGGGCTTCCAATACTATGTTGAATAAAAGTGGCAAGAGTGGGCATTCTCGTCTTGCTCCTGATCTTAGAGGAAATGCTGTCAGCTTTTCACCATTGAGTATGATGTTAGCTGTGGGCTTATATATGGCCTTTATCATGTTGAGGTATGTTCCCTCTATGCCCACTTTGTGGAGAGTGTTTATCATAAATGGATGTTTAATTTTGTCCAAAGCTTTTTCTATATCTATTGGGATGATCATATGATTTTTATTCTTCAGCTTGTTAATGTGGTGTATCACATTGATTGATTTGTGGGTATTGAACCATCCTTGCATCCCTGGGCTAAATCCCACTTGATCATGGGATATGATCCTATCAGTGTGTTGTTGAATTTGGTTTACTGATATTTTGTTGAGGATTTTTTGCATTTATGTTCATGAGTGATATTGCCTGTAATTTTCTTTTTGTGTGATATTTTTGTCTGGTTTTGGTATCAGAAGGATGCTGGCCTTGTAGAATGAGTTTGAAGTGTTCCCTCCTCTGCAGTTTTTTTGAATAGTTTGAGAAGACTTGGTTTTAACTCTTCTCTAAATATTTGGTAGAATTCACCTGTGAAGCCATCTAGTCCTGGACTTCTGTTTGTTGGGATTTTTAAAAATTACCTATTCAATTTAATTACTGGTAATTGGTCTGTTCATGTTTTCTATTTCTTCCTGGTTGAGTCTTGGGAGATTGTACATTTCTAGAAATTTGTTCATTTCTTCTGGGTTGTCCATTTTATTGACATATAGTTGTTTGTAGTAATCTTATCCTTTGCATTTCTGTGGTGTTGGTTGTAACTTCTCCTTTTTCATTACTGAGTTTATTGATTTGAGCCCTCTTTCTTTTTTTCCTGAGTCTAGCTAAAGGTTTATCCATTTTATTTATCTTATCAAAGAACCAGTTCTTAGTTTCATTGATCGTTTCTATTGTTTTTTTAAGTCTCTATTTCATTTATTTCTGCTCTGATCTTTATGATTTCTTTCCTTCTACTAACGTTGGGTTTTGTTTGTTGTTCTTTTTCTAGTTCCATTATGTGTAAGGTTCAGTTGCTTATTTGAGTTTTTTCTTGTTTCCTGAAGTAGGCTTGTATAACTATAAACTTCCCTCTCAGAACTACTTCCCTCTCAGAACAGATTTTGGACTGTTGTATTTTCATTTTCATTTGTCTCCAGGTATTTTAAAATTTTTTCTTTGATTTCTTCAGTGGTTGTTTAGTAGTATATTGTTTAGCCTCCACATGTTTGTGTTTTTTGCAGTTTTTTCTTGTAGTTGATTTGTGGTTGGAAAAAGCACTGTGGTTGGAAAAAGGTTCTTGATATGATTTAAGTTTTCTTAAATTTACTAAGACTTGTGGCCTAGCATGTGATCTATCCTGGAGAATGTTTCATGTGCACTTGAAAAGAATGTGTATTCTGCTGCTTTTGGATGGAATGTTTCATATATATTCCATTTGGTCTATATCTCTAAGGCAGTGTTTTCATATTGATTTTCTGTCTGGATGATCTGTCCATTGATGTAAGTGGGGTGTTAAAGTCCCCTACTATTATTGTGTTACTGTCAATCTCTCTCTTTATGTTGGTTAATAATTTGCATTATGTATTTAGGTGCTCCTGTGTTGGGTGCATATATATTTACAATCGTTATATTTTCTTGGATTGATTCTTTCTTTGTCTCTTATTACAGTCTTTGTTTGAAAGGCTATTTTGGCTGCTATAAGTATTGCCACCCTGGCTTTCTTTTGATTTCCATTTGCTTGGAGTACCTTTTTCCATCCCCTCACTTTCAGTCTATGTCTGTCTTTAGATGTGAAGTGAGTTTCTTGTAGGCAGCATATATATATGGGTCTTGTTTTTGTATCCACTCAGCTACCCTGTGTCTTTTTATTGGAGCATTTAGTACATTTACATTTAAAGTAATTATTGATAGGTATGTTCTTAGTGCCATTGTTAATTGTTTTGGAGTTGTTTTTGTAGTTCTTTTTTTGTTTCCTTTCTTCTTTTGTTCTCTTCTCTTGTGATTTGATGACTATCTTTTATATTTGATGTTGGGATTCCTTTTTCTTTTCTGTGCATATATCTGTTAGAGATTTTTGGTTTGTGGCTACCATGAGATTTATATATAGCAACTTATATGTATATGTGATCATTTTAAGTTGCTGATCTCTTAATTTCAAATGCATTTTAATGACCCTGAATTTACACTCCCCTCCCCTACAATTTACTGGTTTTGACATCATATTTTACACCTCTTTGTTTTGTGTATCCATTAAATACTTATTGTGGATATAGATGATTTTACTACTTTTGTCTTTTAATCTTCCTGTTAGCTTTGTACATGGTTGATTTACTACCTTTACTGTATATTTCCCTTTACCAATAAGCTTTTTCCTTCTGTAATTTTCATGTTTCTAGTTATGGCCATTTTTGCTTAGAGAAGTTCCTTTAACATTGTTTGTAAAGCAGGTTTGGTGGTGAACTCTTTTAGCTTTTGCTTGTCTGTAAAACTTTTGCCCTCCTTATCAAATCTGAATGAAAACCTTGCTGAATAGAGTATTCTTGGTTGTAGGTTTTTTTTCTTTCATCACTTTAAATATATCATGCCACACTGAAATTTCTGCTGAAAATTCAGCTGATAGACTTATCCCTTGTACATAACTTGTTGTTTTTCCCTTGCTGCTTTTGATAGTCTCTTTATCTTTCATTTTCGCCATTTTGATTACAGTGTGTCTTGTGGTCCTCTTTGGGTTGATCCTGTTTGGGACTCTCTGTACTTCCTGGAACTGGATGTCTTTCCTTTCCCAGGTTATGGAAGTTTTCAGCTCTTATGTCTTCAAATATGTTCTCTGCCCCTTTCTGTCTGTCTTCTCCTTCTGGGATCCCTATAATGCAAATGTAAGTATGCTTCATGCTGTCCCAGAGGACTCTTAAACTGTCCTCTTTTCTTTTTGTTCTTTTCTCTGTTCAGCTTCAGTGATTGCCACTGATCCATTCTTCTGTATCTTCGAATCTACTGTTGATTCCTTATAGTGTATTTTTAATTTCAATTATTGTATTCTTCAGCTCTATCTTGTTCTTCTTTGTATCTTCTAACTCTTTGTTCATCTTCTTACTGTGTTCATCCATTCTTCTTCTGAATTCTTTATGATCATTACCTTGAACTCTTTATGAGGTAGATTGCCTATCTCCATTTCACTTAGTTCTTCTGGGTTTTATCATGTTCCTTCGTTTGGAACATGTTCCTCTGTTGCCTCATTTTTCCTAATTTGCTGTTTTATTTTTTGTGGTACGTGGGCCTCTCACCATTGTGGCCTCTCCTGTTGCGGAGCACAGGCTCCAGATGCGCAGACTCAGCGGCCATGGCTCACGGGCCCAGCCGCTCCGTGGCATGTGGGATCTTCCCGGACCGGGGCACAAACCCGCGTCTCCTGCATCAGCAGGCGGACTCTCAACCACTGCGCCACCAGGGAAGCCCTTTAATGTGCTGTTTTTATTTCTATGTCTCTGGTGAGAGACATAGGTTATGTCTTTGGTTATGTTTCCCAAGTTTGGAAAAGTGGCCTTTTGTAGGAGACGTCCTATATGTCCCAGCAGTGCACTCCCCTCTGGTCACCAGACCTATGTGCTCTAGGGGTGCCCGCATGTGGGCTGCATAGGTCCTTCTGTTATGGTGGGCTGACTACTGTGGGCAGTCTGGTAGGTGTGGCTTGTCCCTGGTCCAGCTGGGTTGCTAGGCCCTGCCCGGTGAGGAGGCTGCTGGTCACTGGTTGGCAGGACCAGGTCATGAGGCAGCTGGCTGCAGAGCCCTGGAGGGTCCTGGGGCTAGTGCTGGCACACTGATGGACAGAGCCAGGTTTGGGGATGGTTAGTTGTGGGGCCAGGGTTCCTGGATCTAGTGTTGACCTACTGGTAGGTGGAGTCAGTTCCTGCATGGCTGGCTGTGGGTTTGAGGTGTCCCAAAGCTAGTTCTGGTGCAGTGGTGAGTGGGGCTGGATCCTGGGGTAGCTAGCTGATGAGACCAAGCTATCTTGGAGTTGGTGTTGGCCTGCTGGTGGGTGGGGATGGATTCCAGGGCTGCTGGCTGAGGGACCCAAGGTGTCCCAGAGCTGGGGTTGACCTGCCAGTGGGCAGGGCAGCGTGCAGGGGGTCCCAGGGCATGGGATGTCCTAGGGCTGGTGCTGGCCTTCTGGTGTGTTGGCTGGGTCCTGACAAGGCAGGCTGTGGAGGTA
Source organism: Lagenorhynchus albirostris (assembly GCF_949774975.1). Lineage (NCBI taxonomy): Eukaryota > Metazoa > Chordata > Mammalia > Artiodactyla > Delphinidae > Lagenorhynchus > Lagenorhynchus albirostris. The sequence continues at coordinate 65,710,802 of NC_083108.1, forward strand.
TGGTGGTCCTGGGGCTGGTGTCTACCTGCTGTTGGGTGAGGTCAGGGCCCAGGGTATCAGAGTGCTGGTGCCTGCCCATCAGTGTGTGAAGCTGGGTCCTGGGCCTAGTGCCTGCCCAGTGGCAGGCAGAGCCAGGCCCTGTGGTCTCTGGCTGCAGAGTCCAGGGGTCCCAGAGCTGGTGTTGAACTGCTGGTGGGTGTGGCCAAGGCCCAGCGGTTACTGGGGCTAGTGCTGGCTCACTGGTAGGCAGAGCCAGTTCCCAGGATCTCTGGATGCAGGGCCCTGGGGATCCTGGAGCTGGTGTTGGTCTGCTGGCAGACATGGGCCATTTCCTGACACAGCTGGCTTCAGGATCTGGGGTGTCCCAAGCCTTGTATTGGCCTGCTGGTGGGTGGGACCAGATCCCAGGGTGGCTGGCTAAGGGGCCCAAGGTGTCTCAGAGCTGGTGTTGGCCTGCTAGTGGACAGGGCTGGGGCCCACGGGGTCCCAGGGCTGGTGCTGGCCTGCTGAAAGGTGGGCTGGGTCCTGCCATGGCAGGCTGCAGGGCTGTGGCGGTCCTGAGGCTGGTGTCCATCCACTCGTGGTATGGCACGGGCCCAGGGGGGTCCTGGGGCTGGTGCCTGTCCACTGATGTGTGAGGCTGCTCCCAGGCTAGTGCCAGTCCTCTGGTGGTCAGGGCTGAGGATACTGGGGCTGGTGCCTACCTGCTGGTGGGCAGAGCTGGGTACCAGGGTCTCTGGCTGCAGGATCCTGGGGCCCCTGGAGTTGGTATGTTGGCCTGCTGGTGGGTGGGGCCAGGGCCCAGAGGGTCCTGGGGCTGGTGCCTGCCCACTAGTGGGTGGAGCTGGGTCCTGGGGTCTCTGACTGCAGGACTCTGGGGGTCCCATGGTTAGTACCTGTGCACTGGTGTCGGGGGCTGGGTTCTGGGCCCTCTGGTGGACAGGGCCTTATCCTGGGGCAGTTTTGGGCTCAGGAGGTCTTAAGGCAGCCTGCCTGCTGGTGAGTGGAACTGTGTCCCTGCCTGGCTAGTTGCTTGGCCTGAGGGTGCTGGTGCCAACAGGCTGGTGGGAAGGACTGGTTCCAGTGCTAATAGGCTAGAGGAAGGATTCCAAAATGGCACTTGCCAGCACCAGTGTCCACATGGTAGAATGAGTTCCCAGAATTGGCTACCACCAGTGTCTTGTGTCCCCAGGGTGAGCTCCGTTTGCCTCCTGCCTGTCCGGGAGACTCTCCAAGATCAGCAGGTGGGTCTGACCCAGGCTGCTCTTAAATCATTGCCTCTGCCCTGGGTCCTGGAGCATGTGAGATTTTGTGTGCGCCCTTTAAGAGTGGAGTCTCTGTTTCCCACAGTCCTCTGGGTCTCCCAAAAGTAAGCCCTGCTGGTCTTCAAAGCCAATTGTTCTGGGGACTCTTCTTCCTGGTGCAGGACCCCAGGACTGGGGAGCCCAGTGTAGGGCTCAGACTCATTGCTCCTTGGTGAGAACCTCTGCAATTGTAATTATCCTCCAGTTTGTGGGTCCCCCACTCAGAGGTGTGGGGCTTGACTGTACCGCTCCACCCCTCCTACTGGTCTCGTTGTGGTTCCTTCATTATATCTTTAGTTGAAGATCTTTTCTGCTAGATTCTGGTCTTCCTTAACAATTGTTGCTCTGTAAATAGTTGTAATTTTGGTGTGCCCATGAGAGGAGGTAAGCTCAGGGTCTTCCTACTCTACCATCTTGGCCTGAACTCCCACCATCCTCTTTTCTAAATATACTTTTTATTTACATATACATAAAATTCACCACTTTAAAGCATACAAATCGGTGGTTTTTAGTATATTCATAAAGTTGTGCAACCATCAGTACTAATTCCAGAACATTTTCATCACCCCAAAAAGAAACCACATGCTTATTAGCAGTCACTCCCCATTTCTCCCTCCGCTATCCCCTGTCAACCATTAATCTACTGCCTCTGTAGATGACTGTTCTGGATATTTCACATAAATGGAATCATACAATATATAGCCTTTTGTGTCTGGCATCTTTCATTTAGTAAAACAAAAGTATGATATTCATCCATGTGGTACCATGTATCAGTACTTCATTCCTTTTTATGGCCAAATAATATTCCACTGTGTGGGTATACCACATTTTGTTTATCCATTCATCAGTCGATGGACATTTGGGTCACTACCTTTTTGCTATTAAAAATAATACTGATGGGGCTTCCCTGGTGGCGCAGTGGTTGGGAGTCCACCTGCTGATGCAGGGGATGCAGGTTTGTGCCCCGGTCCAGGAGGATCCCACATGCTGCAGAGCGGCTGGGCCCGTGAGCCGTGGCCGCTGGGTCTGCGCGTCCAGAGCCTGTGCTCTGCAATGGGGGAGGCCACAGCAGTGAGAGGCCCACGTACCGCAAAAAAAAAAAAAATCCTGATATGAACACTTGTGTATACAAGTTTTTGTGTGGATATATGTTTTCATTTCTCTTGGGCATATACCTAAGAGTGGAATTACTGGATCATATGGTAACTGTATGTTTAACTTTTTGAGAACCTGCCAAACTGTTTCCATACCACCTGCACCATTTTATATTCCCAGCAACAGTGTGTGAGTGTTCTGATTTCTCCACATCCTTGCCTTGTCCTTTCCATCTCCCCAACCCTTTTTTGTTTGTTTCAAGCTATCCTAGTGGATGTGAAATGATATCTCATTGTGGTTTTGATTTGCATTTCCCTATTGACTAATGATGGTGAGCATCTTTTCATGTGCTATTTGGCCATTTGTATGTCTTTGGGGAAATGTCTATTCTAATCCTATGTCCATTTAAAAATTGGTTTTTTTAAAATTGTGCTTGTAAGCCTTTACATATTCTGGATACAAGTCCTTTAAAAGATATATTTTCAAATATTTTATCCCATTCTGTGGGTTGTCTTCACTTTCTTGATGGTGTCCTTCAAATCACAAAAGGTTTTAATTTTGATGAAATCTAATTTATTTCTTCTCTTGTTGCTTGTGCTTTTGCCCTCCTATCTAAGAAATCATTGCCAATCCAAGGTCACAACGATTTATGCCTGTGGTTTTTTACTAAGAATTTTATACTTACATTTAGATCTTCAGTCCATTTCGAGTTAATTTTCATATATTACGTGAGGTAGGGATCCAACTTCATTCTTTTGCATGTGACTATTCACTTATCCAAGCACAAATTTGTTGAAAAGACTATTCTTTCTCCCGTTGAATTGTCTTGTTACCTTTGTTAAAAATCAATTGACGGGGGGCTTCCCAGGTGGCGCAGTGGTTGAGAGTCCGCCTGCCGATGCAGGGGACATGGGTTCGTGCCCCGGTCCGGGAAGATCCCACATGCTGCGGAGCGGCGGGGCCCATGAGCCATGGCCGCTGAGCCTGCGCGTCCGGAGCCTGTGCTCCGCAACGGGAGAGGCCACAGCAGTGAGAGGCCCGCGTACCGCAAAAAAAAAAAAAAAATCAATTGACCATCAATTGTGAGGGTTTATTTACATACTCGTATTTCTATTCTATTTATATATATGTCTGTCCTTTTGTCACTACCACACTGTCTTGATTACTGTAACCTTCTATTAAGTTTTGAGATCAGAGAAGTGTGAATCTTCCAATTTTGTTCTTTTTCAAGATTGTTTTGGCTATTCTGGATCCCTTAAATTAATTTTAGGATCAGCTTGTCAATTCCTGCAAAAAAGGCAACTGGGGTTTTGATAGGGATTGCACTGAATCTGTAGATTGGGGAGTATTGCCATTTTAATAACATTAAAAATTTTGATTCATGAACACGGGTATCATTCCATTCATTTAGATCTTTAATTTCTTTCAATGACATGAGTAGTTTTTGTTGTACAAGTCTTGCACTTCTTTGGTTAAATTTATTCCTAAGTTTTTAATTCTTTTTCATGCTTCTGTTAGTTTGCTTGGGCCGCCATAACAGAAAAACCATGGACTACCTGACTTAAACAACATAAATTTTTTCACAGTTCTGGAGACTGAAATCCCAAGGTCAGGGTGCCTGCAGAGATGCTTACTGGTGAGACCTCTTTTTGGCTTGCAGATAGCCACCTTCTCCCTGTGTCTTCACATGCATTTTCCTCTGTGCATATGTGGAGAGACTGAGATCTCTGTGTCTCTTCTTCTTCTTATAAGTACACTAGTTCTGTCAGATTAGAGCCTCATTCTTATGACCTCGTTTAATCTTAATTACTTCCTTAAAGGCCCTATTTCCAAATAAAGTCACATTGGGCATTAGGGCTTCAATATATAGCTTTTGGGGGACACAGTTCAATCCATCACAATGCTAATGTAAATGGAAATGTTTTCTTAATTTCATTTTCAGATTGTTCATTGCTAGTGTATAGAAAGATAATTAGTTTTTATGTATTGATCTTGTATCCTTTAGCGTTGCTGAACTAGCTTATTAATTCTCATAGTTCTTGTGTGTGTGTGTGTGGATTTTCTACATGTCATTGCAAATAGAGCTGGTTTTACTTCTTCCTTTTTAATCTGGGTATCCTTTCTTTTTCTTGCCTGATTGCCTGGCTAGAATCTCCAGTACTATGTTGACTAGAACTGGGAGGAGTGGATATCTTTGTCTTGTTCCTGATCTTAGGGGAAAGCATTCACTCTTTCACCATCAGGTATGATGTTCACTGGGGTTTTTTCATAGATGCCCTTTATCAGGTTGATGGAATTTCCTTCTATTCCTAATTAGTTGAATGTTTTTAGCGTGAAAAGGTGTTTGATTTTATACCCATATTGTATTCATGCATTTTTATACATATATTAAGACAATCATGTGGTTTTGTCCTTTATTCTTTTAATATGTATTAAATTGATTTTCATATATTGAACCAAACTTGCAACCTCAGGATAAATTCCATTTGGTCACAGTGCATAATCCTTTGTATCTATTGCTGGATTCAGTTTGCTAGTATGTTTTAAGGATTTTTACATCTAAATTCATGAGGAATATTGATCTGTAGTTTTCTTTCCTTGTGATTTTTTTATTTTTTAAATATTTATTTATGCATGCTGCTCAGGGTCTTAGTTGCGGCACACGGACTCTTAGTTGTGGCGTGCATGCGGGATCTAGTTCCCCAACCAGGGATCGAACCCGGGACCCCTGCTTTGGGAGTGTGGAGTCTTACCCACTGGACCACCAGGGAAGTCCCCCTTGTGGTATTTTTAAATTTGGTTTTGGTATCAGGGTGATACTGGCCTCATAGAATGAGTTGGGCAGTATTCTCTTTCCTTTTATTATTTTTTTTAAGAAGAGTTTGTAAGGGACTTCCCTGGGGGTCCAGTGGCTAAGACTCCATGCTGCCAATACAGAGGGCCTGGGTTTGATCCCTGGTCAGGGAACTAGATCCCACATTGCTGCAACTAAGAGTTCGCGTGTCGCAACTAAAGATCCTGCGTGCTGCAATGAAGATCCACATGCTGCAGCTAAGACCCTGCGCAGCCAAAAATAAATAAATAAATGTTTAAAAAAAAAGTTTGTGAATTCTTGTTTATGTGTTTGGTAGAATTCAACAGTGAAGCTATCTGGTTCTGGGCTTTTCTTTGTGGGAAGTTTTGATTACTGATTCAATCCTTTTGCTTGTTATAGACCTATTCAGACTTTCTTTTTCTTCTTGAGTCCATTTCAGTAGTTTGTGTCTTTGTAGAAACATTTCCATTTCATCTAGGTTATCTAATTTGTTGGCATACATTTGTTCATAAAATTTCCTTATAATCCTTTTTATTGATGTAAGAGTGATTATAACATCCCTCTTTCATTCCAGATTTTAGTAATTTGAGTCTTTTCTTTTTTTCTTGGCCTTTCAAGCTAATGATTTGTCAAGTTTGTTGATCTTTTCAAAGAATCTACTTTTTATTTCATTGATTTTTCTATTGTTTTTCTGTTCTCTACTTCATTTATTTCTGCTTGAGTGTGTATTGTTTCCTTCCGTTTCCTATAGGTTTAGTTTGCACATCTTTTTTTTTTTTTAGTTTCTTAAGGTTTGCAGTTAGGTAATTAATTTGAGGTCTTTCTTTTTTAATATAGCATTTATAGCTATAAATTTCCCTCTAAGCTTTAACTGCATTATAACTTTTGATACATTGTGTTCTTGTTTTCATTTATCTTAAAGTATTTCCTAATTTTCCTTGTGATTTCTTCTTTGACCTATTGGTTATTTTGGAGTGTGTTGTGTGATTTCCACGTATATGTGAATTTCCCACATTGCCTTCTGTTATTTATTACTTTTTAAAAAACTTTTATTGAAGTACAGTTGATTTACAGTGTTGTGTTAATTTCTGCTGTACAGCAAAGTAACTCAGTTATACACATATATTCTTTTTCATTATGCTTTATTACAGGATATTGAATATAGTTCCCTGTGCTAGACAGTAGGCCCTTGTTGTATATCCATCCTATATATAATAGTTTGCATCTGCTAATCCCAAACTCCCAATACTTCTCTCCCTCATCCCCCGCTCAACAACCACAAGTAGTCTGTTCTCTATGTCTGTGAGTCTGTTTCTGTTTCATAGATATGTTCATTTGTGTTGTATTTTAGATTCCACATATAAGTGATATCATATGGTATTTGTCTTTGTCTGACTTACTTCACTTAGTATGATAATCTCTAGGTCCATCCATGTTGCTGCAGGTGGCTTTATTTCATTCTTTTTTATGGCTGAGTAGTATTCCATTATACATATATACCACATCTTCTTTTTCCATTCATCTGTCTTTGGACATTTAGGTTGTTTCCATGTCTTGGCTATTGTAAATAGTGCTGCTATGAACATACGGGTATCTTTTCGAATTAGTTTTGTCTGGGTATATGCCCAAGAGTGGAATTGATGGATCATATGGCAACTCTATTTTTAGTTTTTTAAGGAACCTCCATACTGTTCTCCATAGTGGCTGCACCAGTTTACATTCCCACCAACGGGGTAAGAGAGTTCCCTTTTCTTTACACCCTCTCCAGCATTTCTTTTTTGTAGACTTTCTAATGATGGCCATGACCAGTGTGAGGTGGTACCTCATTGTAGTTTTGATGTGCATTTCTCTAATAATTAGTGATGATGAGCATTTTTTCCTGTGCCTGTTGGCCATCTGTATGTCTTCTTTGGAGAAATGTTTATTTAGGTCTTCTGCCCATATTTTTGATTGGGTTGTTTGTTTTTTTGTTATTGAGCTGCATGAGCTGTTTGTATATTTTGGAAATTAAGCCCTTATTGGTCACATCATTTGCAAATATTTTCTCCCAATTCGTAGGTTGTCTTTTCATTTTGTTTATGGTTTCCTTTGCTGTGCAAAAGCTTATAAATTTGATTAGGTCCCATTTGTTTAGTTTTGCTTGTATTTCTATTGCCTTGGGAGACTGACCTAAGAAAACATTTATATGATTTACGTCAGAGGGTGTTTTTCGTTTGTTCTCTTTTAGAAGTTTTATGGTGTCTTGTCTTATATTTAAGTCTTTAAGACATTTTGAGTTTATTTTTGTGTATGGTGTCAGGGTGTGTTCTAACTTCATTGATTTACATGTGGCTGTCCAGCTAGCCCAACACCACTTGCTGAAGAGATTGTCTTTTCTCCATTGTGTATTCTTGCCTCATTTGTCGAAGATCAATTGACCATAGGTGTGTGCGTTTATTTCCAGGCTCTCTATTCTGTTCCATTGATCCGTGTGTCTGTTTTTGTGCCAGTACCATGCAGTTTTGATTACTGTAGCTTTGTAGTATTGTCTGAAGTCTGGGAGGGTTATGCCTTCACTTTGTTCTGTTTCCTCAGGACTGCTTTGGCAATTCTGGGTCTTTTATGGTTCCATATAAATTTTAGGATTTTCACATTCTGTGAAGAATGTCATGGGTAATTTGACAGGGATCATGTTAAATCTGTAGGTTGTTTTTGGTGGTATGGCCATTTTAACAGTATTAATTCTTCCAATCCAAGAGCATGGGATATCTTTCCATTTATTTGAATCATCTTCAGTTTCCATTATCAGTGTTTTATCGTTCTTGGCATGTAAGTCTTTCACTTCCTTGATCAGGTTTATTCCTAAGTTTTTTGTTTTTTGGGGTTTTTTTGATGTGATTTTAAACGTGATTTTTTTTTTTTTTTTTACTTTCTGATATTGCATTGTTAGTGTAAAGAAATGCAACAGGTTTCTGTATGTTAATCTTGTATTCTGCTACCTTGCTGAATTTTTTTTTAATCAGTTTTAGTAGTTTTTGTGTGGAATCTGTATGGTTTCCTATATATACTATCATGTCATCTGCATATAAGGACAATTTTACCTCTTCTCTTCCAATTTGGATACCTTTTATTTCTTTTTCTTGTCTGGTTGCTGTGGCTAGGACTTCCAATACCATGTTGAAAAGAAGTGGTGAGAGTGGGCATCCTTGTCTTGTTCCAAATTTTAGTGGGAAGGCTTTCTTTCAGCTTTTTACCATTGAGTTTTATGTTGGCTATGGCTTTGTCATAAATAGCTTTCATCATGTTATGTTCCCTCTATACCCACTTTGGTAAGAGTTTTTATCATAATGGATGTTAAATTTTATCAAATGCTTTTCCTGTATCTGTTGAGATCACCATGTGGTTTTTGTTTTCTCTTTTGTTGATGTGGTGTATCACATAGATTGATTTGTGTATGTTTTACCATCCTTGTGACCCTGGGATGAATCCAACTTGATTGTGGTGTATGATCCTTTTTCATGTGTTGTCAGATTCCGTTAACTAATATTTTGTTGAGAATTTTTGCATCTATATTTATCAAATATAGGTATCAGTATATAGCTATAGATCAATATATTCATAGATAATAGATTAATATAGTCATCAATACAGATACAGATTTGCTGATATTGGCCTGTAATTTTCTTTTTTGGTGTTTGTCTGGTTTTGGTATCAGGGTGATAGTGGCTTCATAGAATGACTTTGGGAGTATTCCCTCCTCTTCAGTCTTTTGGAAGAGTTTGAGAAGGATCAGTATAAGTTCTTATTCATATGTTTGGAAGAATTCCCCAGTGAAGCCATCTGGTCCTGGACTTTTGTTTGTAGGGAGCTTGTTTTTTTGTTTTTGTTTTTTTAAATTACAGATTCTATTTCACTTCTAGTGATCAGTCTATTCAAATTTTCTGTTTCTTGATTCAGTTTCGGTGGGCTGTATGTTTCTAGAAACTTGTCCATTTCTTCTAGGTTGTCCAATTTGTTGGCATATAATTGTTCATAGTATTCTCTTATTTTTTTTTATGTCTATAGTATTCTTTATTATTTCTCCTCTTTCATTTCTTATTTTATTTGGGTCCTCTCTTTTCTTCTTGGTGAGCCTACCCAGAGGTTTGTCAATTTTGTTTACCCTTTTGAAGAACCAGCTCTTGGTTTTATTGATTTTTCTGTTGCTTTTTAATCTCTTTTATTTATTTCTCTCTGATCTTTACTATTTCCTTTCTTCTGCTGACTTTAGGTTTTGTTTGTTCTTCTTTTTCTAATTCTTTTAGGTGGTAGGTTAGGTTGTTTATTTGAGATTTTTCTTGGTTTTTTTGAGGAAGGCCTGTATCACTATGAACTTACCTCCAAGAACTGCTTTTGCTGCATCCCATAGATTTTGTACAGTTGTTTTGTATATTTTTATTTTTATATGAAGCTGATATGACTGGATTCTAAGTACACTGAGATTGTCAAAAGGTTACATATTTCCTTCTGATTCTTTAGGTTTTTTCTTTGACTTCATACTCTTTTTTAAAAAAAAAATTCAGTGTACCTGCCCCATTTATTTTAACAAACACAAAACATTCGCATAATGTTTAACATTTGATGGACACAACCCTATGTTATAGATACTATTGTTGTCCCAACTTACAGATGAGGAAACAGAGACATGGAAAGATTAAATTCTTTGCCAAGTTCCCACAACTAATAGATGGCAAAAACTGAGATTTGATCCTGGGCTTCCAGCATTTGAGCCCATACTTTCAGTTAGCAGCTCTAAGAGTTTTTGGTCTCAGGACCCCCTTATATTCTGAAAAAATGACTGAGCCAAAATGTATACGGACATACAAAGGCCCTAGAATATCTAAGAAATCTTGATAAAGAAAAAAATTTTTAATAAAAATATGACTGGTTCTCAAAGTTGGAAGACTTAACCAGCATATTTCAACATTTACTACAAAACCACCGTAATTAACACAGAGCACTTTTGGAGCACGTATAGATAAATATACCACTGGAACAGAACAAAGAATCCGTAAATAGACCCACAGATGTATGTTTTCTTGATTTACATCAAAGGTGCCACTGTAATTACATGGGGGAATGATTTTGGAACAACTAATTGTGTGTATGGAGAAAAGTGAAGCCTGACCTTTAACTCAAACACAAAAATTTGTTAAGTATATCATAGACCTAAAATCAAAAGATAAAACAATCAAACTTCCAAATAAAAGCATAGGAGAATATTTTCCTGGTATTGTGGTAAATAAAGTTTTTAATCAGATCACAAAATACACTAAACCAAATAAGAGAGATTGATAAATTTGACTTAAATTAGAACATCTGATCATCAAAACGCATCATTAAGAAAGTAAATAGGGGCTTCCCTGGTGGCGCAGTGGTTGAGAGTCTGCCTGCCGATGCAGGGGACACAGGTTCATGCCCCGGTCCGGGAAGATCCCACATGCCGCGGAGTGGCTAGGCCCGTGAGCCATGGCTGCTGAGCCTGCGCATCCGGAGCCTGTGCTCCTCCGCAACGGGAGAGGCCACAACAGTGAGAGAGGCCCGCATACTGCGCAAAAAAAAAAAAAAAAGTAAATAGGCCAGCTATAGAATGATAAAGAATTCATATACAGAATATACAAAGAATTTATACAAATCAATAAGCTAAAGATAATTTTTTTTCCTATTCATCTTTTTTTTTTCTTTAGGGTTTGAGGTAGAGGTTTTTTTTAAGGTTTTTTTAAAATTGAAGTATAGTTAATTTACATTGTTGTATTTCAGGTATACAGCAAAGTGATTCAGTTATCTGTGTGTGTGTGTATGTATGTACATACATATATACATATACACACATATATCCTTTTTTAGATTCTTTCCCATTATAGGTTATTTTAAGATATTGATTAATCTTCGCTATGCTGTACAGTAGGTCCTTGTTGTTTATCTATTTTATATATAGTAATGTGTATCTGTTAATCCCAAACTCCTAATTTATCTCTCCCCACCCCTTGCTATCCCCTTTGGTAACCATAAGTTTGTTTTCTATGTCTGCGAGTCTATTTCTGTTTTGTAAAGAAGTTCATTTGTATCATTTTTTGGATTCCACATATAAGTGATATAGTATTTATCTTTTTAAAACGAACAAAAGATTTGAACAAGCATTTCATGAAAGAGGATATTCAAATGACCAATTAATGTATTAAAAGGAACTCAGAATAATATCAAAGAAATGCAAATTAAAACCATAATAACACAATTAGCAGAATGGATAAAAAAATTTTAAACTTTCATTATCAAGTGTTGCTGAGGATGTGGAGTAACTGAAATTCTCATCCATTATGATTTGGCAGCTTCTAATAAAGCCAAACATAGACCTACTGTGGAACCCAACAATTCCACATCCAGGCATATGCTCAAGAAAAATTAATTCATATGGCCACCAAAGACTTGTACAAGAATGTTCATAGCAGCTTTATTCATAATAGTCAAAAACTGGACAAAATCCAAATGTCTGTCAACAGGAAAAGAAAACAATATGTGATATAGTTGTACAATGGAATATTACTGGCAATAATAAAAATGAACAGACTATTACTACACAGAATGACATGTATGAATCTCAAGAACGCTATGCTGAGAGAAAAAAGCCAGGCACAAAAGTATACATATTAAGATTCCATTCATATGAAGTTAAGAACAAGCAAAACTAATCTATGATGATAGAAATCAGAATAATGGTGACCTCTGGTGGATTGGTGAGTCCTTCCATGATGATGGAAATGGCCTATAACTTGAATGTGGTGGAGGTTACATGGTGTATACATATGTAAAAATGAATTGAGCTGAATGTTTAAGATTTGTGTACTGTATGTAAATTATACATCAGTAAAACTTTAAATAAAAAGGACCTCCAAAGAGCCTTTGTTTATGTGAGTTATATCTATCAAATTTTATATTAGAAATTGAAATTGTGAAACTTTAAGGTATTAACTCATTTTTAAATAAAAAAAAAACTTACCACACATTAACATACATAATGTCTTTATGAAAAATAACTGTTTTCTAAAACAAAAAATTAGAGGAGTGGCATTGTTTTACATTTTTGCAAATTTCTTTAACGTCTGACTAAAATAAGACAGCTGGAAAAAAGACAGCTGGATTCTCAAACCTGCTTCTGCATTTAATGTGTTAAAATACCATGTTATGCAGCCTTTGGAAACTCTACTGTACACTTACAGGAGAAGGCAAATGAAAAGACAAATGAAACTTATAAAAATAGTTTTAACCTCATGATTCTCTGGAAGTCTCAGAGACCCTAGAGTACCCCATATTATACTTTGGGAACTGCTGCTCTGACCCACCCTCCTTTGCTGCCTTTTTAGCATGTTGCTAGAAGAGAAATGTAATATTCAAGTTTAGAATGGGGTTCATGTTAGCTATTTTATTACACAGATTCCTTAGTATCTCTCTCATTTTCCACAGTTCTACCCCTGCCTCCCCTACATTTTCCAGGGCCAATAAGTTTGGAGATGAAGACTTCTCTTCCTCTTGGCCCTTGTCTTCTCTGTAGTGGAGGCTATATTCCAGCAAGCAGGTAGATGTTAACAGTAGGACACATGAGCATGACAGGGGCTGACTTTGATCATTATCCACCCTCTTAGCATAATTATCATCATAAGTTGCTGCAAGAATTAGTTTTCGTTTCATCTCTCAACTCACAGGTCACCCCTATGACTGTATAGGAAGCACCTTGGTTAGTGACTTAGTAACCTCAGCTGTCTCACACCAGTTCACATCACTGTCCTTTCCAGAGGCAGGACTGCCTTAAGGACCTTGACATGGCACTCTTTTGCCTTCTTAGTGTGTCTTTAGTTATAGTTTAGAGCTGCTGGGTACAGCCAGATGACTGTAGGTACTGGTTGGCTTTCTGAGATGCATCTAATATGAGCGTAAGACATACGCTTCAGAACAATTTTTTCCAACATTTTTTAATGAAAAATTTCAAACATACAAGAGAGTTGAAAGAATTTTATGGTAAAAACCAATATACTCATCATCTAGATTTTACAATTTACATTTTACTATATTGCTTTATCATATATGTCTATCCATCCCTCTATCCATCCATAAATGATTTTTTATGCATTTCAAAGTAAGTTGCAGACATAAATACACTACACTCCTCAATGCTTCAGCATGCATACGTTTAACTAGAATTTAATGTTTGTGTAGAGGGTTGTTTTTTTTTTCAGGTAAACTTTGTATATGGTTTACCCAAAGGAACTGAAAACTATGTCCACATAAAAACCTGCACATGTATGTTTATAGCAGCTTTATTCATAATTGCCAAAACTTGGAAGCAACCAAGATGCCCTTCAGGAGATGAATGGATAAATGAACTGTGGTACCTGCAGACAATGGATTATTTTTCAGCACTAAAAAGAAATGCATTTCAAGCCATGAAAAAAAAATGAAGGAAACTTAAATGCATATTACTAAGTGAAAGAAGCCAGTCTGAAAAGGCTACATACGGTATGATTCCAACAGTATGACATTCTGGAAAACGCAAAGCTATGGAGATAGTAAAAAGATTAGTGGTTGCCAGAGGTTAGAGGGGAGGGAAGGATGAATAGGCAAAGCACAGAGGATTTTTAGCATGGTGAAACTGTTCTGTATGATACTACAATCCTGGTATGTTATTATATATTTGCCCAAACCCATAGAATATACAAAACCAAAAGTAAACCCTAATGTAAACCACAGACTTTGGGCAATTATGATATGTCAATGTAGGTTCATCAGTTATAACAAATGTACTACTCTAGTGAGTGATGTTGATAATGGGGCAGGCTGAGCATATGTGGGGGTAGGGAATATATGGGAAATCTCTGTCAGTTCTTCTCAATTTTGCTGTGAACCTAAAACTGCTCTAGGGACTTCCCTGGTGGCACAGTGGGTAAGAATCCACCTGCCAATGCAGGGAACATGGGTTCGATACCTGGTCCAGGAAGATCCCACAGGCTGCAGAGCAGCTAAACCTGTAAGCCACAACTATTGAGCCTGTGCTCTAGAGCCGACGAGCCACAACTACTGAGCCCACGCGCCGTGGAGACCACACACCACAACTACTGAGCCGACACACCACAACTACTGAAGCCCGCGCACCTAGAGCCTGTGCTCCACAGCAAGAGAAGCCACCACAATGAGAAGCCCGTGCACTGCAAGGAAGAGTCGCCCCCACTCACTGCAACTAGAAAAAGCCAGCATACAGCAACGAAGACCCAATGCAGCCAAAAATAAATAAATTAATTAAAAACAAAAGAAAAAACTGCTCTAAAAAAAATTATCTTAAAAAAAATAAGTCCTGTCAGAAGAATGAGCTCTCCAGAAGACAAAGGCTGCTTTCATTTAAAAAAATTCATGTACAGTGAAGTGGACAAATTGTAAGTACAGCATTTGGTTAGTTCTGACAAATATGTTCACATGTGTTTCCCATACAGAATTGTAAAATATGACTGTCACTCCAGAGTTTTTCTTGTGGTCCTTCTCAGTGAATACCTGACCCCACCACACTCCCGGAGACAGGTACCTGTTTTCAGAATAATTTTTAACTTACACCCAGTGAAATTCTTTTTTAAATTAAATCCAGAAATCCCTGGATTACTTGGGCTTATTGTTCTTGGTTATAGACTCTCTAGAAGTCACAGAAAATTTCCAGCCTCTCCTTAGATGATAAGATATTTTGTGTAAATGACTTTTTATCTATAAGTTATTTTTTAAATTTACTTTTTATTTTATATTAGAGTATAGCTGATTTACAATGTTGTGTTAGTTTCAGGTGTACAAAGTGATTCAGCTATGCATATATCCATTCTTTTTCAGATTCTTTTCCCATACAGGTTATTACACATTATTGAGTAGAGTTCCCTGTGCTATACAATAGGTCCTTGTTGATTATTTTACATATAATAGTGTGTATATGTTAATCCCAAACTCCTAATTTATTCCTCTCCCCACCTTTCCCCTTTGGTAACCATAAGTTTGTTTTTGAAGTCTGTGAATAAGTTTCTGTTTTGTAAATAAGTTCATTTGTATCATTTTTTTAGATCCCACGCATAAGTGATATCATAGGATATTTGTCTTTCTCTGTCTGACTTCACTTAGTATGATAATCGCTAGGTTCATCCATGTTGCTGCAAATGGCATTTCACTCTTTCTTATGGCTGAGTAATATTCCATTGTATATATGTACATCTTCTTTATCCATTCCTCTGTTGATGGACATTTAGGTTGCTTCCATGTATTGGCTATTGTACATACTGCTGCAATGAACATTGGAGTGCATGTATCTTTTCGAATTACGTTTTTCTTCAGATATACGCCCAGGAGTGGGACTGCTAGATCATATGGCAACTCTTTTCAATTTTTTAAGGAACCGTCATACTGTTCTCTATAGTGGCTGTACCAGTTTACATTCCCACCAACAGTGTAAGAGAGTTCCCTTTTCTCTACACCCTCTCCAGCATTTCTTATTTGTAGACTTTTAAATCATGGCCATTCTGACTAGTGTGAGGTGGTACCTCATTATAATTTTGATTTGCATTTCTCTAATAATTAGCGATGTTGAGCATCTTTTCATGTGCCTCTTGGCCATCTGTATGTCTTCTTTGGAGAAATCTCTATTTAGATCTTCTGCCCATTTTTTGATTGGGTTGTTTGTTTTTTTGATATTGAGCTGCATGAGCTGTTTGTGTATTTTGGAGATTAATCCCTTGTTGGTTGCTTCATTTGCAAATATTTTCTTCCATTCATTGGGTTGTCTTTTCGTTTTGTTTATGGTTTTCCTTTGGTGTGCAAAAGCTTGTAAATTTGATTAGGTCCTGTTTGTTTATTTCTGTTTTTATACTGAGTTATTTTAAATTATGAAACAGAAGAACTGATCTTCAAGCACAGAATAGGTGTTCAATATAAGCTTTTTATTTCCATAATTCTAAACTGCATGGATCTAAGAAAAATGTATTTAATGGGCAAAACTTTCAAAAGAAAAGAAAAAGCAAGTCACTGTCACTCATTCCTATATAGCAATAGTCCAGTGAAGGCAAAGCTCTCAATGTATTGTACAAGGTGAAAAAGAAGCTCTCAGGCTTCAGAGTTGCAGGATATTATTAAAGCCCTGTGACCATAAACCAGGCTGGCCTTAGTGCCTCTTTCCCAGACAGTCTTATTTAACATCAGCACTCCAGGCAGGGCAGGTCAGAACCTTTCAGAGCCAGGAAAATACCTCCTGCAGTGCTTAATCATACACATCTTGAGGCTTGTGGATAAACTCTTTATCAAACGAAGGCTTGAGTCCCAAACAAGTATTGAGTGGCTCATTTATTCCTTCTTTTGTCCCACCAAAATGATTTTTTTAGTGCATGGACAATTCTGCAGAGATTTATTAAGTCCTCATATAGACCTATTCCTGTGGAGCATGTGAGGATGAAAAATATGATTCTCAATTTCAAGGGGTATTATGTTTTAGGGGGAGAACCAGGTAGAGGAGAATTCCAATTAAGAGGAGGTAGGGCATGATGGAGAGGGAACTTCTGGAAGAGGGAAAATCTGAACTAGACCTTGAAAGATTGGTAAGGTTTTTTTTTTTACAAATATGGATGAGAAGAAAGAGCAAATAATTTTTCATACTGCAGCCCGAGTGATCTTTATGAAGCACAAATCTGATCATTACATTCCTCTACGTAAAGCCCTTCATCGATGAGAAATATTAACACTCGTGTTTTATGAGATAATAGTGCCTGGCACACAGTGGATGAGGAAACTGAGGCCCAGTAGGGGCCGTGCCCTCCCCAGAGCTAGGTACTTAATGGCAGAACCAGACTGGGACTTAGTCCCCTAGGAAATACTCCTCTCCTTAGGCATCTCAGTAGCCATTTTAGGTTCAAGAAAATAAATCAGCATCCTAGGATACAAGTATATCTGGGCTGTGGAGGACCATACAGCCATTCAAACCGGTGGGCACATCTGCGTGTAATCACCCAGAAGGAAATTCAAGATTACTGCTAATTCAGTAAGGGAAGTTGCCGTAATTATAGGTAGCATAATCCTGTTTTCACAAAACTAATGAAGTTTGTGAGTGGCAGGAAGAGGTCTGGAATGATAACACCAATGTGCTAGCTGAGGAGGGGGGATTTGGCAGAGGAACTTTCACTTGTTAACATATACATTTCTTTGTTGCTAGAGTTTGTTTTGGTGGCGGGTGGTCGTCTTGTTTTATTTACAAGGAGCATGCGTTTTGTTTCTAATTAAAAAGGCAGGCAAAACCAAACTCTCCGCTGACCCTCAGGATTGTGTCCAAATTCCTTACTGAGGCCCCTCTTGATCCACCTGCCTTCACGCCTGCTCTCCCCCTTCCAGTTCCGCCTGCATCCGAGCTCCAGCTGCCAGAACTCAGGGCTCTGCCTTCTGGACTGTGAGCTGCTTCTTCTCTCTACCCTTCTTTTCCCCTTCTCTCAGTGGGGCTGTCTTTTATTTATCCTTCAGGGCTGGTGCTTCCTGAAATACTTTCTTCCCTATTGTTTGGCACCATGTTGCCTTCGTTTTCCTTTTTCTTTTCCTTCCTGCCCCCTTTGGCAGCTCATTTCTTCTCCCTGGCCTTTTAGCTCAGTCCTTGGCCGCCTGTTCTCTCTTGGGCGGAGCTCCTTCCCATCCACTTCTTCCGTTCCATCGCTCTGCCTCGACTCTCACACGTCCAACCCCAGGCCACACTTCCCTCTGAGCACGACATTTGGAGAGCCTTCTTCAGAACTAACCCCCCGACTTCCCCGGGACACACATACCCTCAGCAGGTGACACTGTTGTCCTTCCTGTGTGCTTCTCCCTTCTCTGCAGCCCAGACACTTTTCTTTATTGCACTGCTGCTCCCTTCTCACCCAGAGCATGATGGCCCTGTACCTCCTCCAGAAGGCTCTTCAAAACACAGCTCTGGTGTTCCCCCTACTGAAAATCCTTCAGAGGCTTCCCGCGGCTCTGAGGACAAAGACCTTACTCTTCAACCTCAGGCTCAGCTTATCTGACCCGAGCTCACATCCCCCTGTACCCCCTGCACACCAGCCCCACTGGCCTTTCAATGCTTCCCTCTAAAGGGCCTTGCTTCCGAGACCATTGCCCTGCTGACCTGGCCTTGAGTGTGCCCTCCTCACAGCCTCCCTGCACCCTGGTTGGTGCCTAGTTACCACCTGTCTTTCCACAGAAATTACACTGCTCAAGGAAACCTTTCCTGATGCCCAAACTAGACCAAACCCCTGATGGGGCGCTCAGAGCCCCACCACTTTCCTTCACAGTCCTCCTCACCGTTTGCTATGAAGGTTTGCATAATTCATGGATTCACTAGACTGAAAGCCCAGGCTAGGGACTGTGCCTGTTTTCCTCCTTTTGTGTTCCCCAGACCTAGCAAGGACAGGCACTCAATAACAGAAATGTGAAAGTTGAGGGAGAGGAAACAGGTGAGAAGAGTTAAGGGGAGAAAGTCCATGGGGTCAAGAATAGCTGAGTATGCCTGGTAGGCCAGCTGATGTCAGTCAGACCAAGGAATCTGGGTTGTATTTTGTGAATCCAAGGAGGTCAGCCAAGCTTCCAGGGCAGGACAGCTGAATTATATGATCAGCTCAACAGTGTAAATGGGATGACCTAGTACATTCCAAAAAGCCTTCAACAGTTTGGATTGATATTGGCTATGTCTCTGAGAAAAGGAATTGGGGATGGATTTTATTTTCTGTGTGCTGTGCTTGAAGTCTTTGGTGTTACTACTGTAGGTGAACGACACTGGAGGACTTCTCATTCAGCGGTCTGAGTGCTTCATCCATTAGCTCATTAGGACGGGAAAGCCTATGACGATAGCCGGCGGAGCATTTCTGCACCTTTCTTTAGCAAGGAGTCCAAACATTTTTTGAGTTCAATTTTTTTTTTAAAACAGGTGTTTACTAAAGTGAGCAAGGATCTTCTGCAGCTGTTTGGAGCCTGAGTGGCAGATGACACCAACTAACTGGGGACAAGTATGAGTTACACCCCAAAGGCTGCTGCAGCAGGATGCCCAGACAGCACGTAGACCACCTCCACACCTGCAGAGCTGAGAGGATCTCAGGTAAGGGGTCCATAGATGCTCAGTAATGAGGCTTGTGAGAGAAATACTTTAACTGGAGGTGAGGCCTTGATGGCAGTTTTGGCTTCGGAAGCAAGGTTGGGGTCATCATTCAGCTGCCTCTCCCTCCACCTCCTGAGGGGCCCTAGGTTTTATTTATTTATTTATTTTTATTTTATTTTTGGCTGTGTCGGGTCTTAGTTACGGCGTGCAAGCTTCTCTCTAGTTGTGGCACAAGGCTCTGTTGTTGTGGCTCATGGGCCTCTCTAGTTGTGGCTCACATGCTCAGTAGTCGCGGCACACGGGCTTAGTTGCCCCGCAGCATGTGGGATATTAGTTCCCCGACCAGGGATCGAACCTACGTCCCCTGCATTGGAAGGCAGATTCTTAACCACTGGACCACCAGGGAAGTCCCCTTAGGTTATATTTAAGTAGACCGCCTTCCCTACCTATAACTGTGAGTGCCAAAGCAATCCAAACGTGCCTCCACTCTAAGCTATAAAGAAACAATTAACCACAGTTAATGGCCCATAATTTGTTACTTCTGTATTCTATTCCCAAGGTTCCCTCCTAAGTTATTACCCATGAAGAAACATAAAACTGCACATAAAACTGTATTTCACAGAAACAAAGTGAGCTCTTTTTTGCTTTATTTCCCTCTGATTTAAAACAGTGGGTCTTCCTAGATGGAAAAGAGGTTCATCCCCACAGATGGGAAAGGCTACCACTCAGTGTTTTGCACCATGACAATGCAGACACATGGACAGGACCAGCTGAAGAATTTGCAAGGCCCAGTCCAAAATGAATATGAGGCCTCTTGTTAAATATAGTAGGAATTTCAAAACTGCAATAGAAGTGCATTAAACCGAGGGCAAGGTCCTTCTGAGTACGGGGCCCTGTGTGACTGCAGAGGCTGTGCACACACCAAATTTCTAGGTACTAGGAGGATGCGGGGGTCGGGCGGGTGGGGGAAACTCTACCCCGAGAAGCTCAAGCATAGGAGCAGCTCCTCCCCTGGCAGAGAGCCTCTGCAGAGGAGGGAGTGTCAGGAGACCTGGACAAAGCATGGGGTGGCCAGAGGGCCACTGCTGAGGGAGCAGATGGTGTGGCCAAGGACAGCGTTCTCTTGGTGGTCCTCCCAGTTCTGATCTGCTTGGGGTTTGGTTATTAGAGTGCCCACGGATCAGAAAGGAATTGGGGTGCTTTAGAAAACTAGAAGGAAGGGGCAACAAGTGAGTGTAGAAAACACTGAGATTGAGGAGGCATGAAGAAAGGGAGTTTCTAGAATGGAATTATCCCTGTTTTATTTTCATTTAATCAACCAATCTTTTTTTTTTTTTAACTGAAGTAGAATATCAAATTTAGATGATTTTTCCCCCTAAACCTACTCCTCCCCATTCTCCATTTTAGTAAATGATCCAACTGGATGGATCATTGTCCATCCAGGTGATCCAGGCAGAAACCTGGAGTCTGGTTCCTCCTCCTCCTTTGCCTCAACAGTGCTCACTGAATCCTGTTAGTTTTCTCTTCAGGGTCCTTCTTGGGCCTGCACATCTACCTCTGTATCCAATGATGCCACCACCACTTCTTGCCATGACTGACAGCAGCCTCCTCACTGCCTGGCTTTTGAATCATGCAGACTAGAGTTCAAGTCCTCATTCTGCCACATGTTAGCTGAGTGACCTTGGATAGGGCTCTTCACCTTTCTGAGCCTCAGTTTATTCATCTGTAAAATGGGAATAATAATACAAAGGGTTGTTGTCTGGACTAAATGAAATGACGAAAGTGTCTTAGCACACAGTACATGCTCAATGAATTAGCTTCTTGTCTCTTTCCCTCTTCATTCCTCAGGCCTTAGTTTATACATTACTTCCCTAGGAACCCCTCTGCCGACTTGCTGCAAGTTCCCACAGATCCCCAGACTGCTCTGCAGCGTTCATCACACTTACCTGTCTTTTGTCCACAGTCTTCTCCATGAGCACAGGATTCTGGCTTTCTCTGCCTACTGAGGTGCCTGACATGAAGTAGGAATTCATATTTTGTTATTTGACTGGTATCCCTGTATATAATCAAAGGTTCCCAGCCATGGGGGTCTCTGTAATGTCCCCCCACCAACTCTAGGTAAGTGGGCAGATGACCATAAACAAACGATGGAAACCAAGAGCATCCTACCCAATATAAGTTAAACCTAGGGCACTGGGGCAACTCGTCATAGCAGATCCCGTTCATGAGAAGCAGACCTTGGTCAGGTAAGGCCCATTCAAGGCCAGCCGACCAAGCCAGGAAGCCAGTGCTCCAGATCAACACAAACTTCCCTGGGAAGGCAGTGAGGCTGGGCTAAGGAAGGGACAGCACTACGGGCAGGACCACCCGCCCTGGAGAAGGAATGAAGGTGGCCCCCATTCATTGACCCAGGGCCACCTGAGTAGTTGGGCCAACCCTCCTCCTCAGGCCTTGACAGCTCCCCACTAGATATCCCCCACTGAGGCCAGTCAATTGCATGAGAGGTATGCACACCAAGGGGCTGACGCCCTGAGAAGCCCAAGGTGGAGGGGCTGGGTTTTTTGTTTTCAGAACTTTGAAATAACATATACGTAGAAAAGTACATTAAAAATCTGTAGTTTATACTCCAATAAAGATGTTAAAAAATTTTTTTAAAAATCTGTAGAGGCTGATGAGTTTTCAGATGAGCATTCATGAAACCCACTACTCTGATCAGTACCTAAAGCATCTCCAGCACTCTGGAAGCCCACTTACCCTCCCCAACCTGCTCGCTCCAACCCCTAGAGATGACCAAGGCCCTGGCTTTCGTAGTTACCATACCTTGGCATCTGAAATAATACTTTTGCCTGGTTTTGAACTTTTAAAGAATAGAATCATACAGCACATAATATTGTTCTTTTTTCTGTTCAGTATTATGTGAGATTCATCTGTGTGTTTGTATGTGTAACTAGTTTATTCATTCATTGCTGTGTTAGATCTTGTAGATGAATGTTTCACAAACTGTTTATCCCTTGCTCTGTTGATGGACATTTGTACTGTTTCTGGCTTGTGTATTTTATTGCCTTAGTGTGAGGCTGTCCTGGATGACTTGAAGAGGCAAGGGGAGTTTCGAGCAGAAGGGAAAGGGGGGGGAGAGGCAGGAGGAGCTCTGGGCATGGGGGCAGGGCAGGTGAGAGGGACTCTCAGGTCAGATAGGGCTGTGGAAGTACAGAGTGGGGCTGACGGCACCGTGGAGGAAAGGGTGCCAGAGGGCTCCTTTGAAAGTTTGCTCCTACTCAGAGACTAGAGGAGTGCAGTTCCCCTCTGAGGGCAAGTGTTCTGCGTGCTGAAGGCCATGGTCATGTGGTTTAGCAGGCAGGAGTTCAACTCCTCCACCTTCTGGACCTGCTGCCTGAACCCACTTCTCTGCTCCCCATGGGGTGCAGGGCCGGCTCTGCATGCCTAGAGAGAAAGCCAGGCAGGGCAGCTGATAGCAAAATATTGCCCTAGGGGGACAGAGGCAACACCACAAACTGGCCAGGGAGTCACCTCTGGTGCCTCTTTCTCAGGATGGGCAGACATCAAGAGATTTGTGTTTGGGAAGTTCAGGGATCACCACTGCCCATCCAGACACTGACCAGAATGGAGGTAAGGCGGCAGAGCCCCGAAAGGAAGGGGCCAGCACGGCTGACTGCTTGCCCAGCCCTCACCTGCCCTGGAAGCAACGCCACCCTGTGGAGCCCACCTCTCGGAGACTCCCAGCTGCCCCGGGCAGAGCTCCCACCCCAGCAAGAGAACCTGTCCCTGGTAACACTCCACCCACTTAAGTGGCTGGATCTTAAGTATTTCACCTTGGGGACCATCTTGGCTGGAGATGGCCGGGAGTCCCTATCACCCCTGAAAGACCTGACATGTTTCCCTCCTCCCTCCAGCTGAGCAGGTACAGGTAAGAAGAGAAGTTCTCTTGCCTTGGAGCAGTACAGCTGCCTGGGAAACAAGAAGGGTTCCTGCTGCTTCCAGCTCTGGACGACGTGTGAAAGCAGGTAAGGTGGGGGGCCTCAGGCAGAGCAGAAGTTCAAGTGTGGGCTTTGCAGGATGCTACCCATGCTGCAGGGCAACTAGACTTTGTAAAACATGATCTATTTCCTCATTGGATCCTCAACAGCTTTGTGGGTTGACTGGACAAACTTCCCCATAGAGGAGAAATTAAAGCAGAGTAGAGTGGTCAAGGCTACACCCTAAATCATCAATGAAGGGGCTAGAACACAGGTCCCACAATCTCCGGGTCAGGGCAGCACAGAGCTACGCACACACAGGCATGTGCCTAGACAGACACCCAGCTCTGGCTTCTTGGGCTAAGAGTTGCCTTGACCCCTGACACCTGCCTTGGGGAGGAATTCAACTCTTCCTAGCGGGGCTTGGGAGAGAGGATGGCAAAGTGACATCAGTGTTCACACCTGCTCCAAGCTGACTGGGAAGGAAATGCTGACATCCTAGCACTTTAGATCCTGCACACAGAAGACAAAAGGCAAGGCCCGTGCTGCAGGCCTTTTGGTTCAGCCATCCTTTCAACTGACAAGACTGGGCAAGCAGTCCTCAGGCCCATGAGAACCAGTCCCCAAGTTAATGCCTCAGAGCTGCACAGGGTAGATGTAAGGGTATGTATGTGAGGTGGCCTTGCACACTGGCTCAGGTGGGCATACCTGATGCCTTAGTAGTTCCTCCAAGCCCCTGGGGAAGGATGACTTCGCTGCATTTCTGGCAGAGACTCGGAACTGTTGTTAATAAAGTGTCTCCATTTTAAGTACCCTGATTTATAAATTTCCAGGGAAGCAGGTGTGGAAGGAGGGCAGAGACTGAACCTCAGGAACACCAATACCAACACAGGCACAGGGAAAGGATGGTCTGGCGCAGCTTCTAAGGCCAGCTGCAGAGGCAGAAGAGCCAGCAGGTATGGATAGTCCTTGGGGACACCCAAGAACGTGCTGGGGGGCAGAAGTCTGAGGCAGCAGTTGGCTGGTGTATCAACTCAAGTGAAAGAATAGAAAGAATTATGCTACCCAGGTCAGGTCCCAAGGGCTGACAGGGACTTCAAAATTGGGAGCCTCCCCAGGATAGAGTATGTGCCAGTGAGCACCAGAATCTTCTGGGTGACTTGAAAGAACCTCTAGTTCTAGGGACTGATTTTCCAATGGGCAAAAATACAGTAGGGGAACCATTTATAATTAACTCACATCTGTTTTAATTTGGATGACGAAGGCTTAAATATGTTCAGCCACCATGGGCTCCTTTGGCATTGGAGATGAAAGGAGGACGAGCTGAAGGCAAGGTCTTCACTCCTTTTCCAACCTTGGGCTCGCTTGCCAGGTAGTGAACACAATCTGGTCCAGGCCTTAGACATCCATGCTGGGCAGAGGTAAGGCCCACCTCGCTCTACCTCCCCTGCCTCCTCAGCCTGGAGAGCTGGCTCGTCTGCATATCTTAGGGCTTGGTCAGTCTTCAGTCAGGAACCTAAAACTCATCACCTGTTCAGCAAAGTGAGGCCACATCAGTCTCCACAGGACTCAGAGTTCTTAGATGCCACCCCAACTCCAACAAGCGATTTCTTTCTCTTGGCCCCCTTTCCCATTGCTTTTATAGGACTTTAAAGCAGCAGTGCACCTGCAGACTTGCATCCATTAAAAAAATATATTTTAAGTTCATATATGAACTTTAAAGTCTCTGAGTAGTAATTTATTTTAACTCAGATCAGAATGTTACCTCTGTAAGGTGGAAGACCCAGGGCAGGGCCAGTCATCTTCTAGTTTTTAATACATGGTGGGACAGAAGCTCTGTCTGGCTCTGACCATTCAGAATGTCCACCAGCAGCCAGAGACAGAAATGTCACCTCATTAATGGATGGTGGAAAGGGGAGCACTTTCTAGGCACTCACTGTCAACCCCCTCTTTGTGGCCAGTGCTCTGCTCTAGATAAGGAAATGCTCAGTTTCTCACCACCCATGGGCAACTCAGCTGGCGCTGCGGGGCTGGATTCCAGCCCAAGTTTGTGGGCTCAGAAACCCCAGGTTCTTTCCACCAAACGAGTGGGTTTGAAACTGGCTCTTGTGGCAGTGCTTCAGAGGTTCCCTGCAAAGTGTCATCTTAAATTTTAAAAGTCGTCTGTAACACGTACACTCAGATGTAAAACATGCATTGCTTAGGCTGCCTGAGACCTCAGGTAAGGCCTCCATTATTGTGCTTGTGTGGGCTTCTCAGGTTGCTGATGCAGAAGGTGCAAGCCTTGTGCTGGGATCGCCACACCCAGCTGCAACTCAGTGCTATGGCTCTCACCATAGTACAGTTTTCGTGATTATAACCTTCGTGTGTTTCTTACCTGATGTATGGAGGATAAGGGCTGAAAGCAGGTATTGGATATTCCTCTTGATCTTTTTTCAAGTATCTACTGCAGACAACCTATGACTATTTCCACTTACACAGATAAAAATCAGGATTTTTTCCTCTATACTATACCAAACAAAATCAGATATAAATTGGACACTGAGATAGCTCACAACTAACCCATTTGCACTAGTCAAAAATGCTCCCCCCACCACCCTTGCCACCCCACTAGTTTAAGACATGACTTGAACTTAGTTCATGCTATTAACACTTTTTATGTACATGAAAGGTTTAAAAGAAAAACAAAAATACTGCATTACAATATCAAAGCCTTTTGATTTGGGTTACCAGGGAGAGGAGGGCTCACAGTTTAAGCCTTCTGGTAGTGACTACTAAGCTCTTTTCCAAGATTTCTGGTTTGGCTAACTCAGAGAACCAGGTTAGAGTAACTATTTATCTAAGGCTGCTTTCTGGAAACCCAAGAGCACTGAGGGGAAGGGGGCAGGAGAGAATGTTTCTTATTCAAATTCTTCTGTTTATTCACTGGTAACCGTGGATGAATCTTTGCTGCTCCCTGAAACTTGGTTTTCTCAACAAAGTATCACAAACACAAAATGGATTAAAGACCTAAATGTAAGACCGGATACTATAGAGGAAAACATAGGTAGAATACACTGACATAAATTGCATCAATATCTTTTTCAATCCATCTCCCAGAGTAATGGAAATAAAAACAAAAATAAACAAACGGGACCTAATTAAACTCAAAAGCTTTTACACAACAAAGGAAACCACAAACAAAACAAACAAAAAGATAACCCAAAGAATGGGAGAAAATATTTGCGACTGACAAGGAATTAGTCTCCAAAATATACAAACAGCTCATGCAGCTCAATGTCAAAAAAAAAAAAAAGCAAACAACCCAATCAAAAAATAGGCAGAAGACCTAAACAGACATGTCTCCAAGAAGACATACAGATGGCCAAACGGCACATGGATAGATGCGCAACACTGCTAATTATTAGAGAAATGCAAATCAAAA
The DNA here is from genome assembly GCF_949774975.1 of Lagenorhynchus albirostris. Taxonomy (NCBI): domain Eukaryota; kingdom Metazoa; phylum Chordata; class Mammalia; order Artiodactyla; family Delphinidae; genus Lagenorhynchus; species Lagenorhynchus albirostris. Next base: position 65,737,551 of record NC_083108.1, read on the forward strand.
CTACAATGAGATATCACCTCACACTGGACAGAATGGCCATCATCAAAAAATCTACAAACAATAAATGATGGAGAGGGTGTTGGTGGGAATATACATTGGTACAGCCACTATGGAGAACAGTATGGAGGTTCCTTAAACTAATGACAGCTACCACATGATCTAGCAGTCCCACTCCTGGGCTTATATCCAGAGAAAAACATGGTTTGAAAGGATACAGGCACCCCAGTGTTCGTTGCAGCACTGTTTACAATAGCCAAGACATGGAAGCAACCTTAATGTCCATCGACTGATGAGTGGATAAAGAAGATGTGGTACAACAGAATGTTAGTCAATTAAAAAGAATGAAATGATGCCATTTGCAGCAACATAGATGATGGGCCTGGAGATTATCATACTAGGTGAAGTAAGTCAGAGAAAGACAAATATATTATGTGGAATCTAAAAAAAAGATACAAATGAACTTATTTACAAAACAGTTTCACAGACTTAGAGAATGAACTTGGGGGAAGGGTGGCGGGGGAGGATAGCTTGGGAGTTTGGGATTCAGATGTACACACCGCTATATTTAAAACAGATAACCAACAAGGGCCTACTGTAAAAAATAAAAAATTAAATTTAAAAAAATCAGGAGGTTGGATTAAATCAATGATTTCAGACTTTCATTTTAATCATCGGAGCCTTTCTTCAAATCACATCACATCTTACTTGGAAGCCTAATACTGAATGGGACAGAAGGCTCGCTCCCCACAGAACAGCATGAAAACCACAAAACTACACTATCTAAGGTCCCTCCCCACTACCTCTAATACCAGGATTTCAAGTCCCAGGCCTCTGAAACACAGATGCTGACTCCTGCTGCCCCCTCCTGGCCAGGCCTCTCCCTGTCTCTTGAACAGACTAAGGAGTGGAGCTGTTTTATCCCAGGCACCTAAAACACTGGTCACAAGACTCACTAGAGAACCACAGTGGCAAGGGGCTGAACAACTGTTTGTGGGTGAAAACGACATTTACTTAGTTTACATGGTCACAGAGGCTATAGCAGAATCGATGCTGTTACAATAGTGGGCACTACTGTCAGCAGCAACACGACGTTTTTAACCAGAATCCGAGCCTCATGGGTTCAGTTTGCATTTAAAAAAAAAAAAAAACCAGTCAGGAAGAGTGAAAGGTCAATTTTGAATGCTAGTGTAAAACAAATTTCACTGAAAATACAACTGAAATGCAACTGCTATGAGCACTATAAGAGAAGCTAAGAACTTCGATATGATAAAAAAGTGGTAAATAAAATACAACAGCAGCATTAAAAAACTTTGTCATTCCTACTTCAGAGGGTACCCCTTCCCTTTTCTCCTCATGCCTCCAACAACTGCCTAGTCTGGAAGAGCCCTGTTCAACCAGGGAGGGAGCTGGTATCTGCACAAATGTGCAGCAGATGAACTCCACATAAGGGAGAGGACCAAGGTGTAAGTGTGGTTGTTGTACCGGGGGCAGGGAGACTCCTGTTTAAGAGTCAGAGGCTTAGGAGCGTAGCCACCTACTCCTGCTAGACGCCTCTCACACATTCTGGTCCTGCCCTCCAGACATCTCATCAGTAACCTCGACTTTGAACAAATGTTCTTAGAAAATGTGACTAGAAATTAAACAGCTGGGACTCCTGCCATATTTTCCAAACTCCAAATGGAGACTCAAGTCATTTTGCTCCACAGTCCAGGTCCATTTTCACTCATTGTTAGCACTACCCTCAGCTAATGCAGTCGGGTGGGTACAGCTGCAGCCCTGGAGACAGATCACTTGAACAGGTACCAGCAAAATGAAAAGTCCTGCAATAGCACCTTCAAAGCAGCCCTTGTTCTTAAGACATCAGCAGAGGTCATGGCTACAGTTAACGATCTCCCAGCCTCATGTGCAGTGGCCAAGTATATCAGCTGTCTCAAGGACAGTGGCCTGAAACCATATTCTAGGGTTTATCCTCAATTCCCATTTTGATATTTTTTAATAGCTGGAAATTAACAAATGCTCTGTGGCAGCATTTTGTTCATTCCCCTTTAAATCCGCCACAGTACCTTTTTAATTCTTAGAATATTATTCTCTGCTAACATAGAAATGAACAATGAGCATATTAGCAAAATAAAGAAAAATTTTCTGTACACCTTTACTAGGAAGTCTCAGTGGATTAAGGCAGTCCTATCATTTTTTGGACTGGGATTAAGGACACCGAAGTACAGAAAGAGGGGAAAAATTCAGAGATGAAGAGGACATCCTGGCATCTCAAGGTCACCGTTAGTACTCCACTGCTTAGACCAAATACCTCCATGTGACAGCCCGAAGAAATCTGACTGTGTCCTCGGATAACAGCTTTTCTTCACATATTGCCCTCTTCCACAGGGCAGTTCCTTGCCTTGACTCGCACTGTGCAGGTCTCACCAGCACCGGGCTCTTCATCTTCCGCAACGCCAGTAACTCCCCCTCTATGGACCGAACAGCGTTGCTAGATCCTACAAGTGTTTTTAACTTGCCGAGGGCTAAGCATTAGCCCCCACGCACAACAGGAGCTCTGTGCAGACACACATTGGCTGACACAACTCAGGTTTTTACAAATTGGTCTGAGCACAGACTTGGCTCCCAGATGGACTGAAGGGAGCTGAAGTGGCACCTTCTCCTCCCAGAGGACAAGTTAGTTCTCAAACACCTGCCAGATGGCACACACAGCTCTCAGACTGGAACCAACTAAGCTGTTTTTAAGTGCGTGTGTACTTTAGGAAGTGAGTACATCCGGAAAGTGACCTTGGAAGGCTCTCCGGTAGCTCAGAGCAGGTCACTCATCAGAGCCCCCAACTCACCACAGATGTGAGGCTGGCAACCCCAGAGCTGGACGTTACTCAGTACCTACCTTCCCTCACGAAGAACTGCATAACGTTACGTCCCCCACAGGCCCACGGGATGGGAAGCGTGCCCAAGAGTGACACAGGAAAGAAAATCCACCTCCGCGAAGAACAAGAACTAGTCCGGAAGTGACTAGAAACTACGGCCTCCTCGGCTGGTTGCAGATCTAAGGAGCAGAGGTTCCTCCCTCTGTGTGGGAGGAGGAAGGAGACCTCTAGTTAGGCACACAATCCACTCATCCAATTCAGTTTCTGCCCAAGGTCTCTCTGCCCACCCGTAATTCTCTCATACAAGACAGGCAGAGCAGAAGGACTTTCTAGCCACCCTCCCCGCAAAACCTCCTTTCAGTCTCCACTGCACGCATGCCTCAGTTCTTACCTGCTGCTACATGTGCAGCTGTTGCTCCTTGCATGGGGTTAAGGGGCCAGAGCACTGGCTAAAGTCAAAGCAACAGCAAAAAAAAAAAAAAAAAAAAAAAAAAAAAAAAAAAACGAGCCTGGAGGACAGAGGTAGTTTTAATTACTGTTGACACTCAGTTCTTCAGATAAGGAAGAACAGCTGATTGTTAATGTTAAGATGTCAGACTGCTTTGCCTTTTTAGCTTTGGAGATGTTAGTGGCAAAAACCATCGAGGAAATGTGTTGCAGTGTGTGGGTATTGTGGTGCGGCTCCTTGCCAAGGTCCAGAGTTTAAAAGAAATCAGTAGTTTTCCTTTGCCAAAGTCAACTTTCTCAGCAGCACCTCAAATTGCTTCTGTGTAAGAGGGAAATGGGGTGAAGGGGAATAAACCACAGGGAAAAAGAATTAGAACGTGTTAGCAAATGCTACCATGCGGAACACTAAACTTTATTCACTTTATTTATATATTTAACAGTTCTAAAGTATTTACTTCTTGCTTTGACAAAAAATGAAAAATATAGGAGCACTGACCAACTCCTCTTTAGGAGAAAAGGGTTATATATACAGCTACGGAGAGTTATGGTTCCTCCTTTACATACAAAGAAAAATATTAATAAAAAAGTGCTTCATTGATCAAAAAAGGGCTAAGAGCTGCAAGCATTTATTCACACTGTACATCAGACCCAAGAAACCCGTATCGTAACCTCTTGGCACCTGTCACTAGGACCTGCACAATCTTCAGTTAGACTGACTTCTCCCTACCTGCAAGGCCAGACCACACAGAGTGCGAAGAACTTACACCCTGTTTCACTAAATTCAGATTCTGAGCAACCTCCTGCCACTGGGAAGTCAGACGCACTCAGACGCTCTTGGCTTTGCCTGGACTGACAGCTCCAGGGAAGGCTTCTGGGCCACGTCTTATCTACACCCAGGCACACACAGGAGCCACCTTCCTGAGAGACAACTTGCCTTTAGCCAGGGAATTGCTTCCAAAGGGTAAGGAAAGTTCCCAGGCCTCACCCCCACTGCCCACCACAATCCGCCCTGTTACCAGTTAGCAGCTTTTAGCAGAGCCAAGCATGGCCCTTCCCCCGAGAGGGAGGGCAGGCACAAAACATGGATGCCAAGATCACAAAGCACAAACCTAAACTCCTCTCCACTCTTCTCCATACCCACCTCCACCACAAATATTCTTGATTTAAGGCTCTTTTTGGACCCCATCGAAGCTTACTAAGGAAAGGTGCCTTGCATCTCCTACGGGCTTTGTCACTTCTCTAAGGAGCCCTGCAGAGTTACCAAGTGGCCCCTCACTGCTGACCAGCAGCACAGAAGCAGGGCAGTGGGACCGCTGGGCCCTTCCCACTGCTCCAAGAAGGGGAGGCGGAGGAAGGCTGAGTCTATGGGACATGCTCCCTTCTCCAGACACTGCACTCTGAAAGGCTGATTCTACCCCTAAAGGGGGAGATCCATGATTGGTTTGGGAGTGGGGAATTTTTGGAACCCTGAGTCTGGATTTCCGTGTGCTAGACGAGGAAGAGAGATTGTCTGGGGGACCAGGCCCCAGAAGGGGCTTCCAGGCTCAGGGCATACTTTGGCCTTGACCATGGCAGCAGGATACTGCACTCTGGCCAGTCTGCACCCTATGCCTGAGGGTGGGAAGCGCCACACAGCCTGGCTGAGGGGGGCAGACTGTTGACAGTGAGGGGAGCCCTAGACAATCTGGGTCAAGTTAAAAAGAGAATCCCATGGGGGAGAATAGCCAGCCACCCATTCCCAGCCCTCTCCCTGCTTCACGAGTGTACCCCTTCTTTACCTAAACGGGGTGGGAGCGCCTAAGGGGTCCCACTTACTATGTGCCTGTGCCCCTCTCTCCAAACCCCAATCCCATTTATCTGCCTGTGGGATGGGACTAGCCCAGTCCCTCTCGGAAGGGAGAGGGCACCTGGGGCACTGCTCTTAGAGCAGATGCTTTCGGCGTCCTCAGCAGCAAAGGTTTTTCCAATCCAATCAGCTCTGATGTGGCAGTGATACGAGGAATGGTCACAAACGTCAGCATTGGCTTTATTCGCTGCTCTCTATCTCAGGCCTCCACTCCTGACTCAACCAGCCTCCTCCCATCCTGAGGAACTAAGCCACCCCTCAGCATTGCCTGACAGCAGGCAGCTCAACAGTTACAGGGGGCCTGGCAACCTCTGGTCTTCCATCCAAAAAAAAAAAGACAAATAGGGTACTTGTCTCATTTTTGGAGGCAGAGGGAGGATAGAAAATGGAGAGGAAAACAAATGCGGGGGTGGGTTGGGGAGGGAGAGATCAATCTACAATCCAGTGGTACATCCCAAATTTCCATCACTCTGCACAGTTGGTTCCATGTCCCCATTCCAAAGGGCCTCTCAGTCTGCCCAGGCTGTTGTGGGCCTGTCAGAGGAACAGCAGCTTGGCCTCTGCCCGCCCCAGGTCACTGAGCTTCAGTTTGAAGTGGCTGCAATGGGCTTATCCAGTTCAAGGTCAATGCTGGAGCTTGTGGGATGCAGGCTGCTATAACAAGACTTGCACACTCGACTAGGTTCAAAGAGCTGTTGGCTGGGAACTGGAACCTTCTGGTTACAACAACTGGAGCAGAATACGTTCCCACAATTCCTTGAGATGAGCAGAAACAAAAACAGCATTAGTGTCAGCAGACACAGGGTGGAGAAACCAACTTCAGAAGACAGCGCTTCTCTGTACACGATTCAGATATGCCGGAGACTCCTCTAATATCAAACACTCTCATTTGTCTAAACCCACAAAGAAGCCAGGGAGGGAGGGGACCGCTCCCTAGCACAATCGCACACCACTTTCACTTTAGGGCCAAGGACCCTGGCTGCCTCACCACTATGGCTCAAGGTTACAAGGTGTCAGGTAGATGCTGCTCAAAAGAGATCCATGAAAACAAATGAGCCCAGGGCAGAAGGCAGCTGCTAGCTCAATGGCCAAGTCTTGGCCCAGGAAAACCCCGTGGCCACACCCACCTGGGCAATGGCCTCTGTGTAGCTTATGATCACAGAGAGGCCAGAGTCCAATGGAACTGCCTCTGAGCTAATCAGATGACAGAAACTCCCAGCCCAGCTGGGGAGTGAGGAGCCTTGCCCAAAGGCTCAGAGGCAACAACAGGAAGAATTGACTGCTGCCATATAGGACTGCTTTTGCTGCCAGCATGCGAAGCCAGGAGACAAGCAACCAGTGACACATGCTCAGGGTGAAAAGACAAGAGCACAGGTGAACACAGGTGCACACACACACCCTATTAGACAACGATGAGTTGACACTGGGTCACTCCCCTGCCCCCATGCATCTCCAGGAAATATCAGCTCTACCTGAAGGCCTGACTGCACCCAGGTCCCTAGCCTCTCTCCACTCCTCCACTTGAAAGCCCAGCTCTGATGCGCCTGTGCAGCAAAGGTCTGCGCACCCAAACTGATGCCCTTCACAACTACCAGGAAAGGGAACTGGCAGAGGATGAGTTTCTGCTCACCTTACAACCCCACCCCACTCTGGGGAGGCCCTAGAATAGGAGACTCCGAAGAGTCTAATGCAGCCTGCCAAAGACTTGGGGCAAGCATCTAAAAGGAAATCCTCCTCCTTAGCCAGTATCACTCACTACCTTTTCATTTATGCTCCTCAGAAAGGAAACCCACTGCTGGATTAAGGATCACTTAAGCACAGAAGACAGAATACTGAATACCCTTTGGCAACAAAATACCACCGCAAAAGGAAAAGGCTAGACAAGGAGCAATGGAAAGACAGAACTAAAACAAACAAAAGACTTCATCTTCTGGAATGCAGTGAGTACTTCTCAACTCTGTTTCTGAAAAGCATGAGTCAGCAACAACTGTGGTTACAGAGAAACATTACCTAAATCTACTTCTGGATGTGTACATTTATTTAACATACCTTCTGGAATTCAGCTTAAAGGCCTGACATGTATTTGATGAGTTAAGCTTTTCTATCTGACTTCTTTCAGGGGATCCTGATAGACCCTAAGTGGAGTTTTCCCTTAAGTCTTCAATGCTAACAGTTCTCCGGAAAGACCACCTCTGTTCAGTCCTGGGCTCTTTTTTTTTTTCCTTAAAAAAAAAAGTCATGCTGTTTGACTTGAAAGTCACCGGCATCATTCTGGCATCTAAGTGAATGACTGACCCAAAAGAAATAGCTCTAAAACCCCTCAACTGGCTATTCCACAAGACCAGCGCCTGCTGAAGCACCGCTTCTTGCCATAAGCAAGATGGCTCGGCTGACCTATGCAGTCAGCAGGGGCAACCACGGCTGCAACCTGCAGCCAGCTGCTGTGGTCCCCCCACCCCACCCAAGCCCACCTGCTTGCCTGCCTGCACTCCTGCCCCAAAGCTTCATCCCAATGAGTGCAGAGAGGGGGAAATGGTAGCGTTAGTGTGGAGAAGTTACTGTAGGTGTGCAGAAATCACAGACAGATTGTTGCAAATGCTCACCACGTTTGATCAACACAGTCAATGTCCCTGCAAGGAGGGGAGAAAGAACTCAGAGAAGAAGCCAACTAAAGACATTTGGGCTTGGGGTGAGCATGGGGAGAGATACAGTCCTAGAAGCATCATCACCAGACAAAGGTGGTTCCATTTTCAATCTAGGTCCATTCATGTGGGTGGGCTATGTCACAGTTCAGATAAAATTCCTACCCCAAGTAACACTGAATATCCTCCAGTCACCACCCCAGCTGGGGCAAAGCATCCCTAACCACTCACTACCCCAACCCAGAAGGAAGAAAGAAGTCAGGAGCCTTATGGATTGAAGACTATACCCTAAGCTATTCCCACTAGTCCTCCAACCAATAAGTATGCGGTCAGGGAGAGAGGGTAAGGAGTAGGAAAACGAAGTTCTCTGCCCACAGCAGGAAAACTGTCTTTGCTCACAGCAGCCGTGCTGAATGGGAAGAAATTGTATTCTAGGAATAAGAAATGGCGGTGTGGGTGGTGGTAGCAGTTGCTTCATCAATCCAGGAAGCAAAATAAAAAAGGGACATCATTTTCAAAACTTACTCACGATCACTCTAAAATGGAAGAAAGACACCCAGTGCAGTTCTGCAAACACCAATTTCAGAGGCACAAAAGGTGAGTCAGGGTCCTGAAGACCCTGGGGTCTGCCTCAGAACACTGCCAGCCAGCTGCCTGCATCTTTCAAATCTGCAGGCTCTGTGGACCAAACCTCAGCCTCTACACCCCCAACCGCCCCACCACACCCTCCCAGTGGCACCTGCAGTGGTGCTTCCTGCTGGCAAGCCAGAAGGCGCTGTCGCATGCATAGCAGTGGGCGGCCAGGTGGTCAGGGAGCCAACGGGTCATCTGTAAAACGGATGAGGCCAGGTTAGTGACAGGAGATGGGCCATCCAGCCGGAGCCAACAGAGCCATGCTGGGGGCAGCAGGAGTCACAAGGACCACACTGGCTCCAGTGGCACCAGCCCATCAGGTCTGATGTCAGCAGTACAAGAAAGGCGTCCAAATCGTTTCCCTGGAGGGGACTCCAAACTCCCCTGAGATCAAGTGGCAGGCAATAGCACCCTGGGTCGCTATGAGAGCTGGCAAGGCTCCAGTTCATAGAGGCAATGAGGAGAGAGGGCTGGCCTGCTGCATCTCCCTTGCTGAGAAATTCTAGGCTTGATGGGAATTCATAGATGCTGAGATTCAGAGAGGCTCAAGGCTAAGTGTGCTGTGTGGTCATTCCTTAGCCAGGGGCAGGGGGAATGGATGATGGGGGTAGAGAAGAACTGCAGAACAGTTGCATGGGTGGCACTCAGAACAGGGGCTGAGCCTGTACCTCCGTGTCCTGTTTATCCACCTGCTCCCAGCTGGCTTCAGAGAAAATCTCTGTGCTGCAGCGAGACAAACAGTTCTGATCCAGAATGCTTTCCGAGTCAGGAATTGAAGTCTGTTGGCAAACAAACACAGCTGAACAGAATGAACCTGGTCTCCTCCCAGAAGAAGAAAGGGCTTGGCAAAGAACGGAGCACTGGGGACTTTGGGCGGGCCTGGGTGTTAGGGCTGCTGAATCTCTAGGTGCCTCAGCCATCAAGAATTGGGTTGAGCAGGTTCAGAGACAGGGCTGAGCTCAGCTAGAAGAGAGATACACACATCTAAGGTTATGTGCAGGGATTCTGGAGTGGAAAGACAGGCCTCGGGTTCCAGGAAGTGAGTAGGGCAGAAGTGACCAGGATGAAGTGGGAACTCAGTGTCAGCTGCTTCAGGGGGCCTGTCAGTCCAACCCTGCCACTTACATGTGTGTGTTGAAACTGAGTGCTTTGGGCATGTCCTTTCTCTGAAGGACTCTGGGAAAATGAGAAACCATCATTAATATAAAGGAAAAACCAAGTCAGTTTGAAGTGAAAGTCATTGGACGAGCCCGCCTTTAATGTACGCTGACTGCTTCAGAGCCAGACTCACACTTGTCCTTAATCACGTCGAGACTGCCTCCTTGAGAACCTCCCCTCAGGTACCACCACTCCGGTCACCAGGCTCCATCAGTGCTAACTCCCAACAGTGATACCTCTCCCCATTTCTACTGCCATCACCTGCCACAAGGTAGGTACAAATACCTGTTTAAAAAGAACTAAACCTTCACAGCTACAGCCCATGTTATGGTTGGGGGTGGGTGGGGTGCAGCAGCTAATTGTTCACTAGTTACTGGGGTAGGACAGGCACTATGATTTCACAGGAATATTTGACATTGCCCTACAAATATTATTCTGCCCAGGAGTTCACGCTTTTCTCAAGGCATGATCCTCTCTCCGAAGAGAACTGACCAACCACATAGTGAGTGCTCACTCTCTTCCTAATTCTGTCTAGACAGGATACCTGTGGAAAGTAAGCAAGACAGGAAAGAAAAAGAACACTGCCAATCACCTGGCTGAGGCTGATCTCCAGCCTCTCTCAATTCTGGAACTTTCCAGTTCTTTCAGAAATCTGTACAAAGGGCGCCCCGGCTCAGTGTGCCCTGTCTCCTTGTGCAGCTATGGAGGCACCATGGTGTACTTACCACTTCATCCCCAAAGTCCCCATTGAAGCGTAGGGAGCTGGTCAGGTACTGGCTCTCCAGGCGACTCCTCAGCTCCTGGACTTGTTTCTTCAAGGTCTCCACTTCCTGCTGGTGGCCCGACTCAATCTGACGCAGGCGCTGTTGGATAGTGTCCGTGTACAGAGGCATGCCGTCATCGTCCAGGTGGCTGCGGGAAGGCTGGTCAGGGCTGCCAGTTGCAGACGCCCTCCCCGAGTGGCTGTGCAGCCACTTGTGATGCAAGTTCCTCGAGTGTAAGTGGGCAGAGCTGCAGCTTGTGGCAGACAGCTGGCGGCTCAGTGAGTCCTTGCTCCTACCAGTCTCCCCATTGGCGCAGTGCCCATTGGGGGTAGGGTACTTCTGGAGGGTACTATGCCCTGGGAGCTGCTCTGAGGCCTTATTTTCAGTCTCTGGAGCACCATTGCACACAAGCCCCTCTTTACATTCAGCTAAAGGCAAGGCACAAGGAGAATGCGCTGGGCTCTGGGTGCTGCTGGGGGAAGTCCTATACACCAGAGATCCCACTTGGGGCCTCTCAGCCAGGCTCCTCTCTGAAGGCCTGGGCTCCATGGCTTGAGGAAGCTCCTCCTTGCCACTGAACCTGCCACTGCTTACCCTGGCAGGTAAGCAAGGTCTATCATGGCCTTGGGGACCACTTTCTGACTTCACTTTATCTTCCACTAACATGTCCATGGAACTATCCGCATTTGGTCCTCTGGTCTCAAATGAAACTTGGGAGGGCAGAGAACTTGACTGTGAGGTACCAAAGCCAACTTTCACATCTACTGAGATTGGAAGGACTGCCTCCTCCCTGTCCTGTGTGATAGCTCCTATTCGAGACTGTTCCACAGGGACCTCCTGGGCATCCTCTCCCGGGGGGGGCTCCTGGAGAGAACTGGGGAGAATACTGTGCCCACCCTGCTGCTCAAGAATACCCTGTGAGAGCACAAGAAGGCTGGTGCCTGGATGGTGGCTCCTTAGAGCAGCATCACCCAGTTCTGGCTCTTGATGAAGCACAATGGCTGGGCACTCAGGGGTCTTCCCCCTGCTCCCCTCTTCTAAAAGAGCCTCCTCTTTGACCTCCTGCATCTCCCTGTGGGCAGGCTCCTCTACCCCACTCTCCTCTTTGGTGGCCTCTTGCAGGATATTCTCCATCTGCCCCTCAGCTACTCCAGCTGCAACAGACAGCTCGGCGCCACCCAGCACTTTGGCTGGCTTCCCCAGGCTGTCAGGATCCAGAAGCTCCTCTCCAGGACCAGCCAGAGTGCTCAGTTCCAGCGAGCGACGGTGCTCCTGCCACTTCTCATTCAGGCTTGGGTCACTGCTGCGCCGGCTGGCTAGAGGCACTGTGTTCTCGCAGGCGGTGGTCAGATTGTCAAATGATCTAGTCTTTGGTAGCCTAAAGGAAGGAGTTTGGGGGAAATGAGAATATGAGGTTGTTCACAGGGAAGTAGGAGACAACAGGTTTTAACAGGCAGTCATTTCATAAATGGCTCCATTACGGCTACTCAAGGAGCCATGGCGCATCTGGACTAAGGCTCAGACTGCAGAAAGGCAGAGCTCCAGGATGAGTACTTCTATTCCTCTGGCACCATCCCTACCCCATGCCCAACACATACAAATAAGCTAATAGCAAACGCTATTTTAAAAAGATATTCTTCATGATACTGCTATGTTTCTCAATTAGTGGCAGAGGAAAGTAGCACTGCTGATCTTCTGATATTGCAATATTTTAAATTATTATTCATCAGTCTGAATTCAATAAAGCTAATTCATAGGTCTCAAAGCCAGACTGTCTATCATCTGATGGCATCTGCCTTTCAAGCCCAGGACAGCAAGTCACAGCAGGGAGGCAGGAGCACAGAGCAGTCAGCCAGAGGGTCACAAGGAACCCAGAGGATATGCTCCATCACTGAGAAACTGCTCCTCAGAGATCTAAGAAAGATGTGTGGAACCAAATAATGTCATGATCTCCAACCATCCCTGGATGCATCCCAACACAGGAGTACACCCACAAAGGACCTGCAGTCTTGGCATCAGCCCCAGGCTCACCGACTCAGAGGTGTATCATCAGGGCTGGTGCCAGGGGCTGGGTATGGTGCACAGCTGTCGTCCACAGGGGTGGACGGGGATGGGCAGGGCAGGTACACTGCACTCCACAGCATCAGGTTACGCACGTGGCACACAGGGTACAGCACCTGAAGAGAGAGCGGTAGACACAGGTTTAAACAACTTCCAACAAGTCTGTTAGAAATGTCTAGAAATGAGGGTGAAGAAGCAAGCACCAAGCAGGAACGCCCAGCAGTCCTGCACAATCTCCAAGGGGCATTAGCATGAGTGCATGCAGCTCTATCACAGGGGGTGGTGGGTAGACGGGACATTTTTCACCTGACAGCCTCTGTGGGAATGAAAATCTAAAAAAAATTCTTTAAATCCATTTCTCATTAGTTGTTTCTTAGGTCACCTTTATTGAATGACTGGCTTTTCTCAACCTAATTTGTTGCTTTTACCACACAAGAAAGTGAGTCATTCTGCTAGATGGTTGATAGTTCCCTAGTACAAAAGCTTGGCTTCAGAACACATTGTCAAACCTGTTTTATAGGATCATCTAAATTAATCAGGTGAAAAGGAGGGAATTTTCTTCTGTACTGTTACTTCCCCAGCAGGCACAGGAGAGAGAGAAGCAGCTAGCTTCAATCTTTCCTTGGACTACTTAACTGTAAGAAGAGGTTTATTAATTAATAGTCCAGCAAATCAGTATAACCTCTGATTAGCTTCCTTGTGACTTTAGAATTTAAGATGCATTCTGACAAAAGGAACATTACTGTGTACATTACTGTGTACCAATGCACAGATATAAGTGCCTCCTTTTCTCTGCTTAACAGAAAGTGTTCCTTTGAGGAACAAAGTCTTTTTTTTTGTTGTTTTTTGGCGGTACTCGGGCCTCTCACTGTTGCGGCCTCTCCGGCTGCGGAGCACAGGCTCCGGACGCGCAGGCTCAGCGGCCATGGCTCACGGGCCCAGCCGCTCCGCGGCATGTGGGATTTTCCCAGGCCGGGGCACGAACCCGTGTCCCCTGCATCGGCAGGCGGACTCTCAACCACTGCGCCACCAGGGAAGCCCCTTTGAGGAACAAAGTCTTAAAGGGCCTGCCAGTTCTCCATGTGAGCAGAGGATCACACAGACACACTGCTAGTGTCACAAACAGTTTTCTGCTGAGACAGATGCTATAATGGGGTATCATTTCCTGTTGACACTGGAAGGGTGCTAGGGGCCTGCAGCTCCTTCTGAGCTATCAGGGGCATCCAGGGAACAACTTAAGTGCCTCCTCCACCTGTTAGAACATGCTAGAAATAAGCTCTGGCGGAGGTGCCAGAAAAGATTCATGTCTAGAGTGGCAAAGTAGAGATGTTTGCTAAATCAAACCACCCTGAACAAAGAGCAGTCAGAAGCAGGGCAGAATAACCAGAAAACAGGCCTTTCTCAGGACAAAGTGGTTGGGAAAAAATGGAACTACTCCATCCAGAGACAACTGAGATGGCTTCGAGAAAACAGTCACTTCTCAAAAAAGATCCCATATGTCCCCATCCCCAAATTCATTCTGCTGATGAGGGAGAAAAGACTAAAGAATACATACGGCTTCTGACTGAGAGGAATACAGTAGGTTTTTGAAAGCCTTGTTGCCCGCCCGAAGCAGCGACCACACAGAACACGTCCGTTCCTGAGTATGTTTTTCCCCTCTCTCCTTGGCGTTGTTGCACAGGAATGTTCCAAACAGGCAGGAATAGGTATGCTGCACCAGTTTCACCTATGGGAGTCCAATATGAGGCAAAATCAAACAATGGGTATGCATTTTCTGGGGGAAGGTCAGCCCAGCTAAGCCACCTTCCCTGACACCCCTGATGTGCACTTCAGTTCACACTTGGTAAGGATGGGGGACCCAAGTAAGCCACCCAATCGCAGACTCCTCATAACCCCAGCCACCATCACTCCTGAGTCAAAACGGCAAAGACAGGGTGTTGGCACCCCCATCCTCTTGGCCTCCCTTGTAAACAGTCTCCAAGGTCCCAAGTTAACAGCTACCCGTATAAACTGGGCATAGGAGCAGGTCAGTGTGCAACCCAAGTCTGAACTTCTAAACAGCTTTTCATTCAGCAAGTTGCTATTGAGCATCTCACATACCCCAAATGTTCCTGTGGGTGCTGGACAGGCAACAGTGAGAAGACAGCTCTCCTGCCCTGGCAGAGCTCGCTCTGGCTGTGGGGGGAGGGGTGACCAGTGCTATGGACAACAATAAGGCAGGGTAAGAGGGCCAGAGCACATGCAGGGCAGTGTGAGAAGGCTCACTGGCCTCTAGAAACCTGATGGAAATGAGAGAGCAGATCATACCAGCCAGGGGTGGGAGAGGAGGCTGCTCCAGGCACAATGGCCTTGAGGTGAGCACAGGATTGCAACTTCTGAGGAACTGACAGACATTACATGAGGCAGAGGATGGGAGGAAATGAGCCTGGACAGGCTTGCAGGCCATTTTAAGGACTGTGGAGAGAGCCTTGGAGGCCTTGCAGGAGGGCCTCGCAGGCCATGTTAAGGACTGTGACTTTTATTCTGTGTCAAAAGCAGAGTCATTGGAGGTTTCTTGACAGAGGAATGATACGGTCTGTATCATGTTTTAGAAGGATTCCTCAGGCTGCTAGACTGACTCAGGAATTGGGGCAGGAGATGTGGTGGCTTAGACTAGTGTTGGGAACAGCACAGGTAGCAATAAGTTATCAGGTTTTAGATATATTTTTAAAGCAGAGCTGCAGAATCTGCTGACAGACTGAATATGGAATATGAAAGAAAGGAGAGTTGAGGATGACATAAAAGTTTTTGCCCTAAATGAATCGAAGGTTTGAGTTGCCATTTGGTGAGATGGAAGACTTCTGGAAGATAAGTTTTGGGGTGGAGACATGGAAATCAAGAACTGAGTTCTGAACATGTTAAGTTTGAAATACCATTAAGACATCCAAGTGGAGATACTGAGTAGTCACAAGTGGATGAGAGCCTGGAGTTAAGTGGAGAGAGAGATCTGAGCTGAAGACGTATACATGTGGGAATCACAGAGAGCAATTAAAGCCAACAAACTGGATGAAATCCCTAGAGAAGGAGGCTGAGCCCTGGGGCACTCCCAGCATTCACGAGTGGGGAGGGAAGGAGGAACCAGCAAAGGAGACAGAAAGGACCAGTTGGTGAAGCGGAGAACTAAGACTGTGTGCTGGAAGTCAACTGAAGAAAGTGTTTCAAGGAGTGATTAAATTGTGCCAAATTTTAATGATGGATCAAAGAAGATGAACGCAGTCAAAAGGTACAAACTTCCAGTTATAAAATAAGTAAATCGTGGGATGTGATGTACAGCAGGGTGACTGTAAGTTAGGAATACTGTACTGTATATTTGAAAGTTGCCAGGAGAGGACATCTTAAAAGTTCTCATCACAAGAAAAAAACTTCATAACTATGTATGGTAACAGATGTTAACCAGAATTTTGTGGTAATCTTTTAGCAATATATACAAATATCAAATCACTGTTGTACACCTGAAACTAATATAATGTTATCTATCACTTATACTGCAATTAAAAAAAAGAAGGGTGATTGAAAACTGATCACTGGATTAGAAATGT
This sequence comes from Lagenorhynchus albirostris, assembly GCF_949774975.1. Lineage (NCBI taxonomy): Eukaryota > Metazoa > Chordata > Mammalia > Artiodactyla > Delphinidae > Lagenorhynchus > Lagenorhynchus albirostris. The sequence continues at coordinate 65,753,550 of NC_083108.1, forward strand.
GAAGGTCACTGGTGACCTTAACAAGAGCAGCTCTGGTAAAGTGGTGGAGTGAACACCTGACTGGGCCAGGTTTAAAAGAGAATGGGAGGAGAAGCGTTTGAGAGAGTAAATGTCAAGACTTGAGGAGCTCTGCTGTGAAGAAATGAGATATGAAAAATGAGGTAATAGCTAGAGGGGGATGCAGGACCCAGAAACGGTTTTGATGAAATAGGAGGCACTACACCATGCTTGTATGCTGATGGCAATGATCTGGTAAAAAGGAAAATAGGCTGATGCACAGGGCAGGGAGGAGAAATGCTGAAGCCATGAAGCTGAGCAAAGGAGGGGGGTGGAAGCTGGTGCACAAGTGGAGGAGGGGCTGGAAGAGGGCAAGGATAGTACATCCTCCTTCAAAGGACAGGGAGCAGAGAGTGTGGAACAGACACAGGGGGGTTGGTAGATGGACTGGAGGGAGCAGATGAAAATCTATTGCTTCTATTTCTAACTACTGTTTAGTGCTTTTATCATCCATTTTAAAAGTTATGTTTAGAAGAACTCAAAGTTTATGTAAACTTAGTACACATGGATTCACTAAATAAACAAACACCTGTTTATTACTATTGTTTTTTAATTAAAAATGGAAGAATGACCCCTCAAATTCTAGAAAGGATGCAGTTTCATGTGAAAACTGGCCCACTAACATTTGCATTGATACCCCTATGAATTTAGAAGGTTCCCAAAACGAAGAATCACAAGCCCAAACTCACAAGGAATGCTTCATTGAACTCAAAAGAGCACGGAAATTGCCTCTGAAGCTGATGAACACAGTCCAGCCACTGTAAAAACACTGGGCAACGCTCGTTCAGATCATCCGAGTTCTCCCCATGACCACACCGGTCAGCAAACTTGTGGCCAAAATCCAGCCACTCCATCTCCACGAGGACCTGGAAACCCTGCAGGGAAGCACCCAGGAGAGACCCATTTGTGCTTGTCTATCCAAACTATAACTGTTCTGAGCCTAATGTCACCAACAGTGATCCCTTTTAACACCTTCCCACTAAGCCCACCAGGAGCCCCTAACCCAGCCCCATGGCCAAAGGATGGGACACAGGCTTAGGGCAGTGTCCCGATTCCCTCAACTCCATTCCATAATCATCAAAAGGGTGGTAACTAAGCATTTATCTAAGTCTTCGTTGAGACTATTTATATTTTTAGCCCTTCATTCACTATAAAAAAGTCATACTTTTTTCCCCCTTAATTTCTTATTTTTTAATTTCTATCTTTCATGGTATACTTACAAAGTCATGTTTGTAAAACCTTTCCCCATCCCAGATTTACATATATTTTAGGGTACCTTTATGGTTTTTCTTATATCTTTAACCCAATAGGTGATTATTTCACAATAGGGTTCTTTCTCCACAGAATATTGTGGTGATATACAGACCCATTACCATAATAAGCATGTCAAGATCCTTCTATAGAAGCCCCACTTTCCTGGGGTATGCAAGTAGATACTCTGCAAAGGAAAACATGTCTGTATTCTCAATACCTGGTTATTCACAATCTACCCCCTTTTAAGAGGCACAAGCACTGTGGTACGTACCACAACAATTTAGCTCAAGATAAAGGAGTAATGATTCAAAACTACAGAAATTTCACTTTCACTGGACCTAGCCACCTCAATCAAAACTGATCATAAAACCCTCCAAGGTTTCCCCCACTCATCCTGAAGTGTCAAATCCTACCTCTATGGTTCGGTAATAAGGGTCCAGCAAGAGCTTAGCCAATGCCACAATCTGGGGGGTGCGGTCCCAGCCATCCGAGCAGTGTGCTAGCACTGGTCGTTGATCACGATCCACAGCATGCACTACCAGAAGTGCTGACTTCAGAAGCACAGACAGGTGATGGAGCCATTTTGTACTTTCAAGAGCTGAGAGCCAACTACAAAAAATAAAACAGAAGGGGATAGGAAATGCTGATTTTTATGATATACTGGGTCAAGCCAAATACCAGTCATATTCAAAAGCAATTCCCAAAGACTTTTCCTTCCAAATAAAACACTGCCAAAACAAACAGAAAATCTCTGTGTTTACAAAGCATGTACAAGGATAAGACCCAAGCCCTACCATGCAATAGAGGAGAGCCTTAGAAATAGGACAGTAATTAACAGGGCCACCTTCTGTTCCAAAAATCTTATAGCTAATTTCCCAGAAAGAATTAATATTTAATATTCTTTAGTCCATAATAGGTATATCTACCCAGTATAAGAAAAGTAGCTCTTCCTGGAATCTTCTCCAAAAACAAACAAAAAAAAACAAAAAACACAGCCACTCTGAGATGGGAAAGAGAAAATATTTATATTTAATGATCAGCAACTCTGCCCAGCAAGTTCTCAAAAAAAAAAAAAAAGGTAAAGAAAACTCAAATGTAAGTATGTCTGTAATAAGATACAAGCTAGATGCCACATCCAACAACAGTGCAGACAACATCGCTTACTACCCACACCCCAACACCTACCACTGATCAAGTCTTGAATGTCTATGGATTAAAACTGGATGGGCCCAAACTAATGATTTAGACTCACACAAATTAGTACGCCTGTGGCTACACAGCTGCTGGGCTTAGTACAGACTAGATTCAGCAGGGATCTAAAAACCTTTTGAAAAGCCTTCAGGAAGTATCAAAGCCCAAGAATGGCCCCTTGGGAATAATCACAAGCTGACCACAAATGGTTTTTGAACTGTGTTGACATTTTATTTCTTGTGCCCTGTCATGAATTCTACTCCCCAACCCCCCAAAAAAGCTCCAATTTCTCCAAAATGTGATCAGATTTGTAGTTAAGACCACAGTCTAGTTCTTCAAACTCTGAGTTTGAGGAGAGAATAAATACTTCTGTCAGGGGACTATGAGAAGGCTTTTGCCAAGACTAGCCTATAAAGGCTTATTAAACCTTGGGGAATTTGGAATAGTCCAAAGAGATGGTCTTTCCAGGCAAACAAACACCAGAATGTACTGCATAAGCAGTGGCTTCACATGGATTTGCTTGTTATACCAACCAGACTCTGACTCCTCAGTGGGCAGACACTGTGTCTCAGGCACAGCTATACCCTCCTTGTGCAGTGCCTAGCACACACTGAAGGTTCCTACTTTTTAAACCGTGGATAAAAATTCTGTCTCAAGACCTTCTATGTCCTACTAAATACCTGAGAAACATTTTTTGCTGGTGGATTGATTATTTATTCTCATTCCTCACACAGTCTTGAAAAAAAATAAAAGATGAGGCTTAGGAGAACAAATACTAATTTATCTCCTGGCCCCTGGAGAAACAGTAAATGAGAACCTGGTTCTCTTGAACCTGACTGAATCATTCTTACATACCACTTGGTGTCGTCCGTCCATGCCTAACACAGAAGCTGCACTGCAAAATCTGCCAACGGAGGAGGTGTGCTGAGACTCCAGGCTCCCTTGTCCTATTCTCAAAAGCTGAGGTAGCAACCTAAGCATGCCGTAGCCCTCTACGGCCGCAAACAAGTGTCAGAAGGCTCGCTTATAAGCTGGTCCTGCCTCTGCCATAGTTTCTTTTTATCCACAAGGGAAGCTTCAGTACTGCATTATGATTTGCTGCCAAAGACAGACAAAGCGTTTCCTTCTTCCTTTACAACCTCCCTCCTCCTCCCTGACATTCATTTGGACCAAGCAAGGGCTAATTACATCTTCTTGACTCAGAGTTTAAAAAACAGCTTTTTAAGAAAGAATTTTAACTTATGGAAGATATTAGAGATCAGGTAGTACTGACTCTATCCCTTTTATTTTATAGACAGGAAAAACTGATAACCACAGGAATTAAGCCACTGGCCTAAGTCACACAGTCAATTAGTGGCAGATCTCCTGAATCCTCAACCAGGCTCTTTCTATGCCCTCCCCTTCCTTTAGGGAAGAGTACTACTAGCTAGGTTCTGAATATGTATAGCAGATGCAAGTTGCTAATCCCCAAAGCAGGGCAGCGATCTTATTTCTTCCGTCAGGCTTTTCCCCAAGGACAACTGCTTCACCCTCTGGGCTGATTTTAATCAGCAACTGTGATGAATTTAATCATTTGCTACCAGGAGTTAGTACAAGTGGTTCAGGCAGCCATTTGATTTAATAAATCAAACAATGCTGCAAAATTGATGCAATCATGAGATCTACTGAACAGAACCCAGGGAAACAGCTATGGGACCTAGCACAAACACCAGAACAGAGAAAATTCTGTCTTCTCTGGCACATTTCTGGCTTCCTGAAACAGTAAAACAGGGGCTTTGAAATATTTATCTGTCCATATTTGTTTTACAGAGCATTCCTCCTAATTTATCTTGTATTCAAACAGTTCCCTTGGGGGGAGGAGTGTTATTTCACCTTCCTCACAGCAAATGCCAGCCATTCATTTTTAATAAGCAATAAAAATCACGGTAATGTTCTTAGTAAGTAAGATGGTAGTTTAGAAATTAGAAGCAAATGTAAAAGGAACTGACCTACTGGCAAGTTTAAAGAATTTTTAACCCTTTTCAGAACATAATGAATAAATTTTTACTCTTCACAGTAAAACATTCCAGTTCATAGCAAGTTAAGTGTCACTACAGTATGTCAGAAAACAAAGAATTAAGTTACTCTGAGTCAAAAACATGTGGAAGAAAAGGAAGAGGGCCCAGGAAAAATAAGAAGGCAATGCTTCCATTCTGAGGGCTGAGATCTGTTCTTTGCTGCACATTTTAAACCTTTCAAAGTGCTAGATTTTTCTTCCAGTTCCTCCTTTGTGCTGCATGCTCCTAACACAGGAGTAAGAATAACCATGGACTCTGAAAGTTAAACTGAAATTTACCAAAAAATAGAAAGACACTTTCAAATTCATTTAAAAAAAAAAAAAATCAGTGCAAACTTAAAGCCAAAGCCAAGGTCTTACTTTCCCGGATCTGGCATCTGTGTGCACAGCAATCGCAGAGACTGAAAACTCCTCCGAATTGAATGAATATTTGCCATCCCCATAAAAACAACTTCACAGTTCGGGTAATACTCTGGAGAGAATAACAACAAAGAGAACACAAATATGTTGAATTTAAAGTCCAAATGGCCAAATTTAAAAGGAGCAAACTGGCTATATAACAGACCCACTGTAGCTGCTGACTAATGAAATGCCAATGTTTTGATGCCTATTAGCCCAGTCCTTTATTATGAGAGGAAAACAATGCTTGATTTTTAGCTGTCTTTTCAAAAAGGAAGGTTAGATTTGTGAAGAAGATACTGATATAAAATAGAAGCTGTTATTTTTTTTTAAAAAAGATGTGTATACTTCCATCTTACCCCAGGTTTACTTCTTGGGTCTCTCCTCACTTGCATCTCTGGAATCTCTTTGAAAAGAACCTAGCAGAACCATGCATTTCTGCATTCAAATTTCACCTTGGTACAACTGCTTTTAGATTCCAGCTTAGCTCACAGCTGAAAAAGGAGCTCAGTGCCTCTACCTGCTCCAACAGCACACAACTGGCACCTAACAGGTCCTTGGAGAAAGCCAGCGTTCAAACAGTAGGGGTATTATAGGTCAAGACTGAGGCACTTTGCTAGAGTTTTGTATCTGCTGCTTCAATTTCTACCCCATGTTTTCTAAGTAAAAGTCATGTGAGGAGTTTTCTGTGAGGCTAGTAATGAGCATACCCACTGTCAAACACAAAAAAAAGCTTTTAGAAGGCTGAGAAACTGAGCTGCTAAAGAAGCTTCCAAACATAACAGGCCTTATTATGGGAGAGGATTTACTTTCCTTATCACCTAAAAGTTGGCACAGGGAAGGAAGATTCTTTGGTTTCACTGCACCTCCTCCTCCATTTCTCCCTTAAAAAGAGCATACAGTATTAAGAATCCAAGAAGGAGCTCTGGCTGTCTCAAGACAGGTTGAGGAACATGGCTTTCCATTCACTTCAAATTGAGAACTAAGACCCAGCTGGGCATGGGGTGGACTCACAGGGACAGAGGGTCAGGGACGAAAGCACTGTGCACCTCACCTGGGCATTCACAGCCTCCTCCTTTGGCTCGGTTCGCCACAGCTGCTGCATAGGAGCGTGCATCCAAGATCAAAAGCTTCTGTGGTTGGACAGCTAAACTCTCTGCTCCTGAAGCATTTGACAGAGAAGAATCTAGGGACATCAGGAGCAGGAAGGAAAAACTAAATGAACCTGTCTCTCCCAGAATTGCCACAAAGTAAGAACCACAGGCACTTATTACAGTACTCAAAAAACTCGATTAAGTGAAATCCACCTAACCAAAACTACATTAATACAATAGGACTTCTCTCTCTAGTTTGTTTTCTATTTTGCCTACAATCTCCTATACCGCATTTCTACATCTATAGTCCTAGAATGACTACAACATAATCCTGGTGTTTTCCCCCATGGTCTGGAGACACTGTAGGTCCCCTATCACATATATAATTCCATCTTGTCATGATGGCAAGAAAGACAACAAACACTCTAGTCCACTTAAACCAAGTCTGAAACAGAGGGTCTTCTGGTTTTTGCCAAGATCCATGACTCCTCGCACAATCGCATCAACTGATGCTTCACTCTCTCTCTCCTATGAAACAAATTCTGTGTCTTACAAGAAGAAGGCCATTTCAAGAAAAGGTTCTCAGATGCTATAAAAACTGCTGCCAGAGGCCCAGGGAGCACCTTACCAAACTCCACATCAGAAAGGTCTCCTGCATTGGGGAAGTCTCGGGGACTGTTCCTAGTTGACAGCTTGCTGCCACTGGATCGGGAGTCGGAGGCACAAGCTTTGGCTACTGACTGCACCAGGTGCTCATCATCAGCATTTCGCCAGCCCCACCAGCTGACCTCCGGCTGTCCACAGCGGGCAATGACAGCTCCATTGCTCTGGTGCCTGTGCGGGGAACAAGACAACAACTGTACCCATCCCAGTGGCCCCATTCAGATGCTCTGTGCTCATACAAAAAGTGAGATAGTAGATTTTAAATGCCTTAATGAACAGCTTGACTGCAAGTAAGTGATGGGTTAGCTTCAAGTCCTCTCAGGGCAGAAGTCTTATACAGGAACAAGAATAACAAAACCCTGGGACTTCCTTGGCGGTCCAGTGGTTGAGACTCCACACTTCCACTACAGGGGACACGGATTTGATCCCTGGTCAGGGAACTAAGATCCCACATACCGTGCAGTGCAGACAAAAAATAAATAAGTAATAATTAGGGATTTCCCTGGTGGTCCAGCGGTTAAGACTCCGTGCTCCCAATGCAGGGGGCCCGGGATTGATCCCTGGTCAGGGAACTAGATCCCACATGCCGCAACTAAAAGAGCCTGCATGCCACAAACAAGACCTGGCACAGCCAAATAAATACATATTTAAAATAATAATATTAATAATAATAATTAAAAATAAAAAATAACAAAACCTATCTGCATCTTTCTTGATTATCAAACCATTTTAGAGACCTCTGTAGAATAACCAACAAAATGATAAAAGAAAATATGTCAGAGAAAAATATTCATAAAGAAAATACTTGAATATTTATTTTTTGAAAATCAGTTTAAAAACTACAAATATCACACTTAATAATGAAGGATTAATCTCTCCTTTTTAATACTACACCTGAATATCCTAGCATAATAGATGCTGACAAACATTTGTTTCCTCACTGACTTCTGAGGGCCCACTGTAGCAACTGTACACTTAGGGCTGGCTTGTACACTTAGGGCTGTACACTTAGGGCTGGCTTTTCAAAACAAGATCCCACACGTGGGACTGATATACTTACCTGGCCCATAGTGGACTGCTTTACAAAACCTCCTGACATTTCATGAATCACAACTGCTCTTACTATAGGCAGATAGCTCAATGAGCCAGCCACCCTCTGTAAACTATTAGAAGGAAATGAATAGAATAAACATCAATAAGCCATACTCTGATAAGATCCTTTATCAAGAAATAAGACCAGGGCTTCACTGGTGGCGCAGTGGTTTTGAGAGTCCGCCTGCCAATGCAGGGGACGTGGGTTCGTGCCCCGGTCCGGGAAGATCCCACATGCATGGAGCAGCTAGGCCCGTGAGCCATGGTCGCTGAACCCGCACGTCCGGAGCCTGTGCTCCGCAATAGGAGAGGCCACAACAGTGAGAGGCCCGCGTACCGCAAACAAAAAAAAAAAAAAAGAAAGAAATAAGACCAGAAATCATACTCATAGTCTATCTTAAGATGCTCTAAAAACCCAAGCTTTTCTTCATTAGGAATTTTAGTTAGGCAATTTTAGCAACTAAAAAGTTATAAAGGTAATATTATTTGGCGATGAAAAGGAATCAAGTTCTAATACATGTTACAACACGGATGAACCTTGAGTATGTTATTGCTCTTATGTGAAAGAAGTCAGTTATGAAAGACCACATACTATGATTCCATTTATATAGTGTCCAGAATAGGTAAATCTATAGAGACAGAATGTAGATTTACTGATAACCCAGAACTAAGGAGCTTGGGGAGAGAATGGGGAGTCACTACTAATGGGTCTGGGGTTTCTTTTTGGGGTGGTGAGAATGTACTAAAATAATTGTAGTGATAGTTGCAAATATACTAAAAAAAAAAAATCACTGAGCTATACACATTAAAAGAATGAATTGTATGTGACATCTCAATAAAGCTGTTTTTAGAAGTTACAGAGGTAATCAGTTCACTTTAAAAATAAATGAGTAGAAAAGCTAGTAAGCAAAAAATTTTAATGTCTCCCAATTCTATATCCTAGAGAGAAATGTCAATGTCTTTTACTCCCATTAAAGTTGTTTCTAAACACATATTCATACACACATATAACACATGTAGGGCACAGATGGATTTTTTAAAAACAGACTATTGAATCTATTTATCTTGTTCAAGGAATGTGAGAAAGATTTTTGTTTTCAATCCTAAAACTCCTAAGCAATAAATTAAATTTGGCAATAATCAAATTCCACTGGAACCATCAGTTTGCTTGTAGTTTTTAAATCCTCCCTCATTAGGAGACAAATAATGGAAAGTACTTGTGTATTGCCAACACATTCAATTGGGTCACCTGCTGAATGGAGCCAAACTATAAATAAAACCTCACTGATTCTTAAAATGCCTCCCAGCATATTATAATAGGTGCTGAGTAACCAATGAGCTGATTGACAGCAAACCCTTTACAGGATAGGCTGGCAGGGCCTTTCCTGCACATCCTTTTCTTCTGAAATCTTTCCCAGCAATGCTCGAGACGAACAGTAGATGGCACTCGTCAGCCTGGGTCTTGGGTTTTAAGGGCCACATTATTATTTTTTTGGCCGCACCACGCGGCATGCAGGATCTTACTTCCCCCACCAGGGATCGAACCTGTGTCCCCTGCAGTGGAAGCAGGAGTCCTACCTAACCACTGGACCGCCAGGAAATTCCCTAAGGGCCATAGTATTATAATAGCTAGATTGCAACTGAACTGCTGCAATAAGCAGTGAAGTTTTCTGCAGTCTTCTAAATGCTTTAGATTGCATGAAAGAACAAAAACACTACAGCTAAAAATCACTAAAGAGCATTTCCATCATTTTACAAATAGAACAAGGAAAAATAAAAATTAAGATGTCCAATGTATGAGTCCCCTACTAAACACTAAATGCTTCAGTTTTATATAGAAAGATACAAATGTTTAAACTATCCTTAAGTTAGTATTAATCAACTCCCTAAATAACTAGAAGTTTCTAACAATCACTCAATGCACAAAGGGGAAGAGCTGTGAATTACACTACAGATGGGTGCCCTTCGCACCATCTTTCTGTGTTAAAGCAATCTCTGTCTTCAATAATAAATCCAATTAAGCACTCTCTCATCACCATAGGAGAAAGCACTAAATCAGGTGCTGGTTCAGCATGGTGCTGTCAAGTAACTGCTGCTAGCAACCTAAGGAGTCATTACTGCAATTTACAGACAACTACATTCAGTAAACACACGATGGATTCAGAAGCATCCTGCCACCTGAGCTAGGGAAGCTTATGCCCTCTGGAATAAACTTTGGAAGGGGAAAGAAGCTTCCCATGTTTACTCTAAGTTTTTCTTCAGCCTACACTTTTAGGCCTCTCTACCAACAGGGAGAATTCACCAAAAGACCCTTACTTTGAGAATGAGAATCCTTTCCCCTTATGCTCAAAGTCAGCAAACCTCACAAATGCCAGGGCTGCTGATCTAACACAGCTGCTGTCCGCAGAGCAGCAGCTAGCTGCTTTCCCTATTTGAGCTGGGCCGATCACTGATAAGACTCATTAATCCTTTCAGCTTTCACTGCTCTCTCTAATTCCTGTGTCATCCTTACCATTTGAGTGATAAGTAAATTTGGTGACCTACTTTTCTAGGAGTGTCTGAAAACAACGGTGATGAAAACTGAGGCTGAAAACTTAATGGGTTCCACTGGGACAGAAGCAAATACGTACTTTTCCATCTCTCCCTCTTCAGGGTGGGCATCAGAATCTGCCTTCCATGGGCTAAACAAGCTGGTTACCTCAGTGGGAATTCCACAATGAAATAAACCCCTTCTTACAACCTCAGTATTTCAATGGACTGCCTCCTGGCATGAGTTTCTAACTAAACCTCACTGGTTTGGCCCGAATTCAAGGAGAGTCCATAATGTCTGCAAACTGGAAAAATGAAATGGAGAATGTGATATTACAAGGACATCTGAAACTGTTCCAAAATAAGAGGGAATGACTTCTTAAAAATTTAACATGATTCTGTGAGAACTGAGCTAGCTATTCACTGAATTATAAAAGCAGCCCTCAGGAATACAACCTACTCCAGACATTGCTTAGGAAGCCCAGTGCTTCATTCAGCTGTTGCAGCATACCTGTGAAGTAAGAACATCATTCCCATTTTACTAATTGGGAACGGGCTGAGGTCAGTTAGGGGACTTACTCAAGGTGCCACAGCAAGGCGAGTCAGAGAGAAGACCTGAATTCTAAAACCTGTGCTCGTCACCACACCACCACCCCCTCCTAGGACCTGCCTCCCTTGACTCTCCCGCCTTTGATCTCTGATAGCATCTATCCAGCCAAGCCCTAGCCTTCTTCTCTAAATGCTCCCTCTCAAAGCAGACCTCTTCCATCTGTCAAAGTTTCAACCACAAAGACAATCACAAATGACTCAAATCTACACTCCCAATTCGTACTTTCTAGGATTCATCTCTCTCAATCCAAAGGCCAACATCTGAAGCTAAATGCAATGAGCACATTATCTTCCCAAAGAATGTCAGAAGGATCTTAAAATAGCAAGTCCAGCCACTTTTCTATTAAAATTTTTTCAGTGTCAACTGAATCATCAGGTAGTGTTCCAGATGAATTACTGGTATATGAATGGACGAGCAGCTTCAGCAATAAGGAAGTACAGAATAACCTGGAAAGTTCCCTGAACCACCCCCCACCCCCACCCCCAGGTTAGCAGCAACAGAAGCAGCAGACCACATGCAGTGGGCAGTAGCACCAGACCAGGCTGGGTCTGGCCAGGCTTACTTACCTGTAGACAACGGCGGGGATGCGCTTCCAGGACCTGAAGCTTGCGACACTTTCTAGTTCTTTGTCAGTGATCCAAGCAGGCACTATGAGCTCTTGTGGATAGCTACCACACAGCCTAACAGGGAAGGTGAGGAAGAGGGAGAAGGGAAGACGACAGAAAGGGAGGGGAGAAGAGGGAGAGAAATGAGTGAGCCAGCAGAAGGATGTTGATCAAGCTACCCCAGAGCCAGTTAAAAGGCAATGAGGAGCATTACCTGAGTCTTGGCCTGCTCAGCAGAATGGGTTGCCTTAAGTGTTTACTTATGTATATGTCAAATGATACTATCTTGGATTGTTCCACTTGATGCTGCCTTTTGGAAATCTGGCGATCTTAACTATCAATGTAAAAAGGGGAGGTGAGAGGCAGTTACTCCATTGTAACTGTTGTAACCAATATGTGGGTCATTTCTAACTACACAAATGCCCAGTCCAACTGCAGAGGTGGAAGTCTGTGTTACCTCTACCAGACCCTCAGTTTTTCAGGGAAACATGAGAAGAAGGGCCAGAGCCCACAATTTCAAGTTTCCAGAGACCTCATAGGATTACTAACATATTCTTTGATGTGAACCAAACAGGGTGTCCTAATTATAGGTAACAGGTGCAGCCATGGGTATATAGATAGAGCACTATGGGTCAGCCCCATCTGCATACATAATCGTAGCTCCATTAAGCCAAGTTAGTAATGTGAATATGCTATTAATCATAATTTCTATAAAACATACTTCAGAATAAACTACACTCAAGGGGAAAAAAAGCTGTTTTTCTCTTTTTTAAATTTAACTTTTATTTTATATTACAGTTGATTTATCATGTTGCATAAGAAAAGCTGTTTTCATTAGGGAAAATACTAGTAGGCACATACTAGTCCAGCTGGTGCCCTAGAAAGCATTATCTCTGATAGGTTTTTTACTTACAAGACATGTCTCTCTCTGGGAAACCCAATATTCCTTCTCAATAGCGAAGGCAATAAGACATTTAATCCAAATCCAAAAATATACAAACTGCTCCTCGTCCTCCACTACCATCATGGCCTACCTACTCTATGCATTAGGGGAAGAGGCAGAAAAATACAAACTGCTTAGGAATTGAGGGATCTGATCATTCTGCACTATATCTCTCTCCCTTATTCTCAATTTCCAGATTAAGTATCAGGAATTCAAAAGCCTAACCAGGAGAAAGGAGAGTGACCAAAAGTAGCTCCACAAACTTCCTAATACCTATCTACAAACTCCTAAAAATAACCTAGGACACAGATTATAAATTAACACTCTAACTATAAGTCTTGTTCCTTTTATCTTCTTCAAACTTAAGAGTAAATTTGGCTCTTATTCTTCCTTTGTAGTACGAAGAACTTTTCAATGTCCTGAAGGCTGGTTCTGAAGTGGAAATAGTGGACTCAAAGAAGTTAATTTTTAAAATCCATATTAAAAAGAGATTTCTGAAAACCACTAGCTTTTGAACTCAAAAATTTTTTCTCAACAAGCTTAGCTTAATTCAGGTTTTGTTTTACTTCACCCAATATTCTGGATCACTATATTCCTTGTTCTCTAAGGATTACATTACCTAGTAGTCAGCTCTTCAGCAAGTATGAACTTCTCACTTGTAGATAAGTAGTTTCCAGTATAGGAAAGGTGGGTTACATGTGAGCAAAGCCTGTGGCAGCCTCAGGCTCCCTGAGGACCCACCTCCTTGCTCCACCTCAATTCTCTAATTTGACCTGTCACTGAGAACAGGCAAAGTATGATACGTCTGTAGCTCCTGATTCTTCACACCACCTCCTTGGCCAAGGTCCATGTTAAGAGCTGTACGTAGTAATTAGCCGTTGTTTTTCCAACAAAAAATGAAATGCTCCGGTGGCTACCCACAAACAGTCCAGGAAAATACCTATCATAATTTGAGGCAGCTGGAAGGACAACAGAGTGATTAAGGCCTCCAATTGCTGCAGGGAAACTTAAGAGGAGAAGGATATGTTAATTTTAAAATTCTGGACAATTTTCTTTTGTTTTATAGAAATTTGGATCACCAAAATCACAGTAGTTAACTGCCCTCCCCTACCAAAGTTCTTATACCTTTTAGGGAAATAGGTAATGGGAAATATGTAATAATGGTTACATTAATATTTAATGGTTAAGCGATCATAGCTGTGACATTAGTTTTAGAACAACAAATTAGAGAATAATACGGTAGCCTATTTCATAGGATCTGGAGTAAAATTACAGTAAAAACCAACTCGTAAGCGTTTTATCACTGCTTCTGAGATCACTAATCTTATCTCTAATGTGATGTCAAGCAGTGATGAGAACAATAGAAACTCCCTGTCTACAGGTAAGCACAATATTATCTAGACATGCATGTGCCAGAAAGAATAGGAGGGGATAGAAAGGAAGGTTCCAGGATCCTACTATAAGTAAGGATCTCTTTCCACTCCAGTGATAGCAATGGGAACAGAAGGCTCAAGAAGTACGCTGAAGATGAGGCATTTAGATTTAATAAATAAAACTCCATTTCAAAGAAAAAGTCTAAATTCAAATGTCCTGCCACATGAGAATTGGGGTTTCTTGCAAAGGCAGTGGCCATGAAACAGTCCACAGGGATCAAATACAACTCACTTGTACTTCTCATTGATGTTGGAAATCCTCCAGGCGTTGTTCATATCAAAACCCATCCGCTCCACTTCGTTTTTAAACCTTGATGTTACGTGCTCCCCTAGGAACCACAGACAGATAGAAGAAAGGACGAAATGAATATGATTTTCCACAACAGGTGGAATGAAAGCATTGCTACCCTGCTCAGTTATTTTTAAAAAGGTATTGTATAAATAACATATTTAAAAAAATCTCCTGCCAGGATAAGACTATAAGAAGAAATGAGGAAATTAATTTTGATTTTAATTAAGAATTAGTATTATCTCTTCAATTAAAAATAAACTAAAAAACAAAAAAAGAATATTATCTAATCACTACTATCAAATTTGAGAGTAGTATCACTGGGCTCATTTTACAGAGGACAAAACTGAGACTGAGGTGATTATTATGGCAGGTCTGTCTCATCTCAAAACCCATGTTCTTATCCCTATACTGGCTACTTTCCCATTTCCACACTGAGACTGATGTATACATAAGAAATAAAATCAACAATTTCATCAAGAGTAGTAGTATAGACCTATAACTCCTCATGAGAAACACTTTGGGCCAGATTTCAGAACCCGAATTTTCTGGATTTTAAGGTGTGCATGTATAATAATACTGGGTTAATGCTATCAACAGCATTAACCAAACACTAACATCCTTACAGTGAAATGCATGGATAATTCACACTAAATGGGATAAATAAAGCAACAAATAGTTCAGATCAAGTCAAACTACCAAATAAAATAAAAATCTTTTGATTTTCAGAACCTTACAGATTACAGAATTGCAGTTAAAAGATCATGGACTTTTAACTGCCAGTACCGAGGAATCTCAAGAAACACCACACTAGTAACTACAGTGCTGAGCATTTGTAAGAACATCCACCCAAACAAGTATAACCTGCCTACATTTGCCCTAATGAATTTGGCTGCTTCTTCAAGACAGCGAGCAACAAAGGCAGAAATGAACCAAACATAAAAGTCATTAAATCTGAAATAACTTCCTTCCTTGAAAACAGTCCTAGAGCAGTAATTTTATAAAAAACAAATAAACAACAACAACAAAACAAACCATTAAGCAGTACCTCTAACATATAGTATTATAGGTTGTAAAATAAATACTGGTGGGGGCTGGGAGAAACTACAGTAACAAAAGCATAAAACAGCCAGCACTGGTGAT
The DNA here is from genome assembly GCF_949774975.1 of Lagenorhynchus albirostris. Lineage (NCBI taxonomy): Eukaryota > Metazoa > Chordata > Mammalia > Artiodactyla > Delphinidae > Lagenorhynchus > Lagenorhynchus albirostris. The sequence goes on from NC_083108.1 coordinate 65,768,908, forward strand.
CAAAGCTTTGCTCTCCCTGGGAGAAGAGCTTCAGAATACGAAATAGCAATTACTTGAATGAAGGACAAGTCTATAAAACTACTTCCCATTTAAACTGCTTTTCTTGAGCTTAAACTAAGTTATTATATGTTTCCTGAAGGAGAGCTATAAAAAGGTGAGGTTCAGAGATGCAGGAAGAAATAATCAACTGAATCTATCCCATTTTGGAAAAGTTTTAAAAGCAATATAATCTTCCAAATAGGAAAAAGCTATCTGAATTGGAGTGTTGTCTACAAATTGCAAGGAATGGTGACCATCAATAATTCTACACAGGGAATCTTTCACTTTTAATCCCAATATAAAAGCTGTAAGAACTATGGCAACTTCCAAGTTCATTAATTAATGACAAGATTTTCCCCAACCTAGGATACAGCTCTAAGTCTTTGCAAAAGGTAAAGGTATTTTAATTAATGGTCATTTACATTAGTACCTCTATCTTAAACACATACTCTAAATAGAATCTTCTATAACTTTAAAATAATCACTGGCAAAATAACAACAAGAACCTCCTCCTCCTCCTTCCCCCCACTCCTCTCCCACCTCCTTCTCTTCCACCTCCTTCCCCTCCTCCTCAGGCAGTTTTCTACATAGAACAATTGCCCAAGAAAGGGCTTAGAATTACCATCCCCGGCATGAAATTCTGAGCTACACACAAAGAAATATACACTGAGTACTGAGCACAGAAAATCTGTTGTTTCAAGTTCCTTGAGAAGAGTTTTAGTTATCTTTGTATCCTCTAAAGCAGTGACTTCATCAACTTCAACTTTGAAACTGACCATCACAACCCACAATAAGAATGTTTTGCATCACAACTCAATACGACATATTTATTTTTTAAAAGTTTCACAAAATACCCACCCTTACTATGTGTGTGATACATTGATATTTTCTATCCTGAATTTTCATTTCATATTTCATTTCTTAAAACTTTGATTTCATGACCTACTGGTGGATCACAACCTAGTTTGAAAACCACTGCTTGAAAATAAAATTTAGCAGCAGACCTTACATACATGAGTAATTCAACTGGCTTTTGATAAATTGTGTTAGAAGTTCACTTGTGTTCATTCTGCCAGAAAAGTGCATGCCAAGCACATATATTGCTGGATTTCCCTTAAGAACTCCCCTCTCAGAATTCTCGTGTCTCCACTGATTCAACATTAGATATGCTGTAATACCCCAATTTATTTGTTTAGCTTTGTATTTCCATTTCAACCCTTCCTGTGTGCCTCCCGCATCCCCAAATGAGGATCTGTCCCTTTTTAACATTTTGTATTTCTTATACTACAAACAGTCTAGCAATTCTTATTTTAATGGGAATGAAAAAATTTTAAAGCAGTAAATCCCTCTATCATAACCACAGTGTCAACCAGCAGTTTAAAAAAACTTCCCCGCAAAAGCCTAGCTTCCCGGTAATTCTGAGTATTCAAGCCTACAATTATACACAACTTAAAGGCCTGGGATAGAAGGGCCAGGCCCTTACTGTAAGGAAGAACAGTATCAGAGTCAGAGAAGGTGAGAACTAGCCCTCCCAGATTTTCAAATACAGAGGGAAGAATCCTTCTTTTCTATGAACAAAGGTCCCAGTACAGTCGTCTAGACGTACACTTACTGGACTGCATTTAAACTCAGAAAATGGACTCTGCTGACAAGGGCTTTTACTTTATACGAAACAGGCAGCTGCACAACAGTATATGACCCAGAGTCATGCTATTCATAGTTAATCAAAATGTGCTTAATGGGTATATCATAGAAGAGAGGTCAGAGATGTGGGTCTGATGCTACTAAAATAGCAACTGAATTGCCCAGTCATCTGTCAGAACTCCAGATTAATGCTGAAGTACAGAACAGTCACCAAGAAGGCAGCTAAAATGAGAAGGATGTTGAGTATATGGGAGAGAAGCTTTAAGCTTTAGTCCATTCTTTTTTTTTTTTAAATTTTCTCCTGTTAATTTTTTTTTTTTTTTTTTTTTGCGTTATGCGGGCCTCTCACTGTTGTGGCCTCTCCCATTGCGGAGCACAGGCTCCGGACGCGCAGGCTCAGCGGCCATGGCTCACGGGCCTAGCCGCTCCGCGGCACGTGGGATCCTCCCGGACCAGGGCACGAACCCATGTCCCCTGCATCGGCAGGCGGACTCTCAACCACTGCGCCACCAGGGAAGCCCTGTTAATTTTTTTTTATTTTTTATTTTTGGCTGCATTGGGTCTTTGGTGCTGTGTGCAGGCTTTCTCTAGTTGTGGCGAGCGGGAGCTACTCTTTGTTGAGGTGCGCGGTCTTCTCATTGCAGTGGCTTCTCTATTTGCAGAGCATGGGCTCTAGGCACACGGGCTTCAGCAGTTGTGGCGCGCGGGCTCTAGAGCGCAGGCTCAGTAGTTGTGATGCACAGGTTGAGTTGCTCTGCGGCATGTGGGATCTTCCCAGACCAGGGCTTGAACCTGTGTCCCCTGCATTGGCAGGCAGATTCTTAACCACTGTAGCACCAGGGAAGTCCAGGCCATTCTTATTTAGAGTTTGAAAGGGGCTAAGAGCAGAGTCAAGAGTTTTACAATGAACTCCAACAGCAATGTGGTGACTTCCTCCAAAGCAGATTAAGACTTAGAGCTGTGGCCACAGTATGGCTGGCTTAACTATGACAGGTTCAACAGTCAGAAACTACGATTTATATGAATACAGGGTAATGATGTAATTTTCCCATTTCCCCCCTCTCTGACACATTCTACTCTTAACAGGCTAGGCAGAGAAGAATCCATAAAAGGTTTTATTAACTTCTGAAAGACTAAACTAACTTCCACCCTTCAGAGTCTATGCTTGTGGTCTCATGTGTTGGGACAGATTACAGAATGGCATGACTCTGAAATATCTCAAGTGCTGTCTCACATAAAGATGACTTATAAGAATGTGGTTGTCTGGTCTGCTCGTAATTGGTAAGTAATGCTGTAGCCACCACCAACACTCAATGACATTGGGTGGAGACGAAAGAACTAGGTTGACTGGCTTTAAAAATGCCACCACAGGGGCTTCCCTGGTGGCGCAGTGGTTGAGAGTCCGGCTGCCGATGCAGGGAACACAGGTTCGTGTCCCGGTCCGGGAAGATCCCACATGCCACGGAGCGGCTGGGCCCATGAGCCATGGCCGCTGAGCCTGTGCACCCGGAGCCTGTGCTCCGCAACGGGAGAGGCCACAACAGTGATAGGCCCGCGTATCACAAAAAAAAAAAAAAAAAATGCCACCACAGTATTTTTTAAAAGCAGGTTTTCCTCTGTACTCCACAGTGAAAATATATAAAAGGAAAAAGCCATACATATATACACACACTCAAACCAAGTCACTGAAGTACAGTAAGATTGCATGTGAGTTGTAGCAGGTTGACTTCAGTGTGGAATGTATATATTGAAAAGAAAATACAACCTTTACTCATAGAGTAAGTTCCAATCAGTTACAATGGCACCGTCTTGTATAATCATAATTTCCAAAATGTATTCACAAGCATGGCACACAGGAGGCACTCAAACATTTACTGAATTGAACTCTCCAGCATTAACAGATTTGATCTTCAGAATATCCAGATCAGCTTGGGCAGGAAGAAAAAAAAGGTCTCACTTTGAAGAACAAAAGAAACTAAAGTACAGAGAGGATAAATGGCTTGCCCAGTATTATTTTTAAAATTAAATGGTAGAGTACAGGTTTGAATTCAGGTTTTCTAGTTCATAAATCAGTATTCTAACCCCCAAATGCCTCCATCCATCACAAACCCATGAAAAGACAGGAAATTGGATGTCCTGGTGGCCAACGAATACCAAATATCTTCAAGAAGGGAAAGACCTGGGGACCAAAGTCATCTCAGCTCAGGACAAAGTCATCTATAATTAATAGACAGGAGTGAAGTTTTGATCTGACGCATCTTAGGAATATTCTAACAGTTGACTCAAATCCTAAAGAAACTAAATTATCAAGGGAATAAGGAATCATCTAAAGATGAGGAATTTTCAGTCTGTGGTTGTGAGAGAAACAGGTTAGGAGAAATTCAAGCCTTGTTAACTAAACACTGGCAACCCAAAACTGGGGAATGCCTTTTGGAGTTAAGAGCCTTAAACAAATCAAAGTTCTTATATAACATAATACAGCAAGATACACTCAATAACTTCATTATCCTAGGAGATGGTAGAGATTAAAAATCTAATAAATAAGATATAATGGCTAAAAACTTAGCAAATACACATGTAAGATTTGTGCATTTCATTGCATGTAAATGTTACTTTTTTAAAAACTAAAAAAACTTGAAAAGAGCCATAAACAAAAAAAATTAAAATACAATGGCATTTCATATAAAGAAGGAAAAAGAAAGATGCAATGGATAAGAGAGTGAAGTGAGAGACCGCTAAGGCACATTCTCGTCACCTTCCAAGGTTGGTGTGGGTGACTCTTGTGAACAACTTTGGGTTCCACTGGCTGACCAGCCTTGTGGGAAGCTTGGATTCCTGGAGCTTTCCCTGAGGCTCCACAAGGGCAGGTGCCTCTGTTTTTCATCTCTGTATCCACAGCACCCCATACAGTCAGCTCCCAATAGGTGAGTACTGGGTTCAAGTCCTGGCTCTGTCACTGCCTAGCAGTGGGACTTGGCAACAGGCTTTACTCTGAGACTCCGTTTCTTTGGCTCCCAAAACAGAAACACCAGCCTATCCTGCCTGTTTGACAAGGTCATGAGGGTCAAACAAAAGTACATATTAAAGCATCTTTAAAAATATGTCTGTGTTTGCTATAATTTAATTAAATATATGAACCAAAAGCTTTAACCACTGAATGAGCCAGGAAACAAAGGGATCCAAGCATTGCTAGATTAGCCTCCAATGTTTAAAACAACCCAGGGCAGAATTGTTAATATTGAAGGTTCAGGACTGAAAATTGAGGTTTAAAGGAAAAAGTCTCTAGAGTAAACTTTATTGGAAGGAAGCTCACAACGTTTCACTGCTTAGGAATTCAAGACGTTGCTTCCAAGCTGGACACATTAAAGATTCGGTGCTGGACCAGCAAAGTTCTATTTACGGCAACGTACAATTTATAGAAAACTACACACAGAGAAACAGCATGAACTCGGTCAACGCCATTTTTGAGGGAGAAAGACAGTGAGTGTGACAAAGATTTCATGAGGAGTCAGGAAGCCTGGGTTCCAGTATAGGCCCAACTTCTTTATTTGCCCTGAGAAAAGTCACCTGGCCTCTCTGGACCTCTGTTTCATCATCTGTGAGATGAAAGAGGTGACAAAAGGTAATCTATGACTTGAAATTCAAAGACAGCAAAAAGCCATTTTGTAATCCATTATTCTGTGGCCTAAGTTCACACTTCTGTACCTTTGTTCATGCTACTTGCTCTAAGTTCTTTTCCCCAGTCTGTTATCAATGAACTCTTATTCAACCTTCAAAGCCTACTCAAAAGCCACTTCAAACGTGAAGTCTTCGCAAATATGTATATAACGCTCGTGGCTCCCTTCCACTGGGCTTCCCTAACACCCATACCCTAGGTGTTTTTAGTCAGGCCCAGTAAATTGTGATGCCAAGTCCAGTGTTCTTTCTTTCCCCCTGAAAGGCAGGAAACATCTTCCGTTGAGCTTAGAAGAATGATGGGCAAATGCTACGTGCTCCATAAAAAGTACACTGATTAAATACACGAATGCTAAGGAGTCCCATTTCATGTTACGGATATCTCAAGCAGTATTTCAATGAAATCACCATCTGAACGTTTTAGAAAGGCCTACCTGGCCTGCACAGGTCTCCATGTTGCTCTTTTTCACTGGCGTAGACCTCCATGCACCAAGCATGGTATGCAAATGAGAAGAGATCTTCTATTTTAGCAGGTGGTCGGACTGCATTGTTCAGTCTTTTCAGCCACTCTTGACACTGCTCAAAGGTTGAGAACTGACACCTTTGTAAAGCCAAACAAGTACAAATGTAATCAGAAGACAGCTGACAATGAAACCTAAGGGTAGCCACCATTTCAAGAGTGCCTACTCACAGTGAAATGATAACTACAGTCAAAAAAGCACTAGAGGGCTTCCCTGGTGGCGCAGTGGTTGAGATTCCGCCTGCCGATGCAGGGGACACGAGTTCGTGCCCCGGTCCGGGAGGATCCCACATGCCGCGGAGCGGCTAGGCCCGTGAGCCATGGCCGCTGAGCCTGTGCGTCCGGAGTCTGTGCTCCGCAACGGGAGAGGCCACAACAGTGAGAGGCCTGTGTACCGCAAAAAAAAAAAAAAAAAAAAAAAAAACCACTAAGGTGGTCTAATGTTTATGATTTATAATAACAAAACATGTCCAACAAATTTTAGCCAATGGTGCAAAATGTCAAGAAGAAGAAAGCTGGACATGTGGAAAACCTATTTTTTTTAGACTAATAAAATCTCTTCTGAGATTGACAATTATTAAAGTAAAATGACAGTCATTCTCTTCCAGGAATGGGGTTTTATTCCACTTCTTCCACCAAAGCTTTATGGTTGTCCTTCTCAAAGAACATGTTTAAAGAAGTTCTTTTTGTTTTGTTATGACATTATTATAGCAAGCTCAAAAATGGTTCACAGTACTTTTAGCCAATTAGGGAATAATTTCAAAATTTATCTGTTTAGCAATTAGAATAAATCAGCAACTTTAGATCGAAAATAAGATACATTACACTGAAATTTTCAGATGTTACCATGTAGAGAAAAAACCAATTCTATTATCAAGTGCAATTTTCAGTATATATAACTAGGAGGTTAAAATAATTAGTGTAAAAAATACTTTATCTTTTTAAATGCAGTATCTAAAATTGAGTAATTAATAAGCAACCTTTTAAAACTGTGAGTTATAACCAGTATCTATCAAAAGCAAGCCAAATCTCAATGGCTAAAAAGCAACTTAAATATTTACCTTAAAACCAAGGAGGAATCAACTATACTCCAACAAAAATTTTAAAAAAAACAAAAACAAGGAGGTCACTTAAATCTCTCTCTTGTCCCAATCAGTGTGGCTCATCAATATGTCCACACACAATGTTTACTGGCACTCCAGAATAGGTCAAAGAAATAAAGCAAAAACTTGGGGAATTAAAAACTGGTAGAGCTACTAAATTTAAAATGCATTTTAGGCATCACTTTTCAACCATTATAGTAAAGACTAGATCAGATAAAGCCAACACTGGAGAAACGTGATGAGAAGCAGGACACTTCCAGTGTCTTAAAGTGCCTCCCAGACTGTTGATTAGTTGCAAGGGAGAAAATATAGAAATTACACAGAAAGCAGGTGACTCCTTGACAAGAGTGATCACAACTAACATCACCAGCAAGGGACAGATGGACACCGTTTGCCTCCAGCTGTAATACAATCTCCTGAAAAGGACACAACCTCATACATATAGTATTCCAGCTGAGAACGCACAACCTCAATTTAATCACAAGGAAACACCAGACACAAAATAAGAAACTTTCTATTACAATAGAAGATTTTTTCTTCAAAACGTTAATATCATAAAAGATAAAGAAAGGTGGTAGAAAACATTTCAGATTAAAGAAAGCTACAGAATCACGGCAACTAAATGTAATAAGTGACCTTGTCTGGATCCTGTTCTGAATGAGGTAGGGGAATGCTATAAAGGGCATTATTAGGTCAACTGACAAAACTGGAACATGGAGAGTAGATTGGATAAAAAGTATTATGAGTGCAAAACTGTGAAGTGACAATGATACTGTGGGTTATGTAAGAAAATACCCCTATTTTTAAGAAAGCACACTTAAGTATTTCAGGGCAAAGAGCCATGATTATGTAACTTACTTTCAAATCGTTCAGAACAAGAATTTCACAGTAGCGCATGCGCGCGCGCGCGCGCGCGCGCACACACACACACACACACACACACACACACACACACGCCCCCTGCAAACGATAAAGCATAGGGTAAAATGTTAACAATACTAGTGCTCTTTACTATTTTTATGTTTGCACCTCCAAATAAAAAACACCTTTCCAATAGCAAAGTAGGCTAAAGATAACATATTTCAGGGACTAACTACTCCGAAAATACTCCTAACTAGGCTGACCCTCAAAAGCTGTTTTTCTGTTATCAAATCATGAATCCATCCTTTAAGAAGTATTTTCCACACTAAACAATAGCATAAACTCATCACATACCTGATAATTTTGCAGTCTTTGCAAGTCAAATGAAGCTGAAATATATCTCGGCATTCAACACTTTCTATAAGCTGTAATGGAACCTGCAATTAAAAAAAGATGAAGTTCCCTTAGTCAAAAAGGTATTGACCCTGCAGTTCTTCAGTGTGTCCAACAAGAGTGATTAGAAAGTTCTGCAGGAAAAAGAAGCACAGAACTGCATATCCATCTAAATCAATAGCACTCAAGTGATTTCCTGGGTGATTTAGGGTTTCCCTTTCTCAATCTCTAATCAGTGCCCTCAAGTCATGTCATAGCACAAAGCTAACTAATAAAGAGGAGGCACCACATCTGGAAGAACAGGGAAATACGCCATCTTTCTGGCAACAAACTTTCAAACTCATCTCTCAAAGTACTACTTTACAAGGTTAGAGCTTGCTATGATTTGTGATGACACAGAAGCTAAAGGGAACCAGAAGTTATCCTGTCTTGTTGACAGAAAAGAGCTGCAGATCAAGAGGCTAGTGGGACTACACTTGTCACTTGTCCCAAATGACAAGGTGGGCTTGTGGCTTTGTGTCAGCAAAGGAGAATCTTGAAAAATACTGGAGGTCTGAACTGCCTGCAGGTTGCACAAAAAAGACAAGAGAGTAGATAGAGCTGCGGGTCAGGCTCTCTGCTCAGTAGACTAGGTAACGAGGAGAAGGGAGCAGGTCTCACAGTGGCCTAATTATCTAGGTCTAATTTGCTGCAAAAGACAAGCTGAGGGGACTTCCCTGGTGGCACAGTGGTTAAGAATCCGCCTGCCAATGCAGGGGACACAGGTTCAAGCCCTGGTCCAGGAAGATCCCACATGCCACAGAGCAACCAAGCCCATGCACCACAACTACTGAGCCTGCACCCTAGAGCCCATGAGCCACAACTACTGAACCAGCGTGCCACAACTACTGAAGCTCGTGTGCCTAGAGCCCGTGCTCTGCAACAAGAGAAGTCACCACAACGAGAAGCCCACGCACTGCAATGAAGAGTAGCCCCCGCTCTCCACGACTTGAGAAAAGAAAGCCCACGTGCAGTGACGAAGACCCAAAGCAGCCAAAAAAAAAAAAAGACAAGCTGAGGAGCCCTGTTTGCCAAGTGGGGCTCAAGGTATGAGTAAGCTGGGATGGTTCTTTCCCTGCCAATCTGGTCAGCAGACTACTGAACACATACTTATTAAGGATAAGTATGACAGTGGAGAGGGATCAAAGAAGGCAGGCAGACAGGAGGGAAAGCATCTGAACAGGGTGACAAATCCTTAAGCGGTTGTTAGAATCCTCCCTCTGTCCCTCATCTTATCCTGGTTCAACCCCTGGCTTCAAAAAACAATTTCCAAAACTTCTAAAGAGAGCCTGGTAAAAATAATAGTAGATACTCTCACTCATTGGAAAAGGGTCTTTTTACACTGTATCAAGCCCAACCAAAATGTGGCTCTGGGAGTTGCAAGGAGCATTCCAACAATTCATGTTTTGCATGAGAAGGAGGCAGTCTCTTCCAACAGACAGAAACAAGAGAGTGCTGCCTGCACAGGGTGGCCCTCCTGTTAGCTGAACCAGTTTCAGAAACAGGCTTCTGGCAAACGCTGCCCCACCATGCGGTTGCCAGAGTCAGCTGAGAACCCTCAGAACAAGGATGTGGAGATCAAAGAGAAGCTCAATGCCGGACATCTTAGACAAACAAATAAACAAACAAACTGGGGCAGGGATTAAAAAGGGGAAGAAAGCAAAATAATATTACTCAGGTAATGGCTGGGAGTTCTACCTCAGGACTAGAGCCTTTTTTTTTTTTTTTTTTTTTGCGGTACGCGGGCCTCTCACTGCTGTGGCCTCTCCCGTTACGGAGCACAGGCTCCATACGTGCAGGCTCAGCGGCCATGGCTCACGGGCCCAGCCGCTCCGCGGCATGTGGGATCCTCCCGGACCGGGGCACGAACCCATGTCCCCTGCATTAGCAGGCGTACTCTCAACCACTGCGCCACCAGGGAGACCCTAGCCTTCTTGGTTAATCAATAAAATTCCCTTACACTTATAATAGGACCAGAAGTAAGAGAAAGACTAAGAATTCTTGCCTGTGTTCTGAGAAAAAAAGGAGCTTTGGCCCTCTGTTTTTGTTTAAGTCCTTAACCCCAAGGTGCTGTGAGAAACTGGAGTTGATGCAGCTAAAAATTCTTTCAAGACCTGTACGTCTAAGAAGGAAAAAAAAAACCCAACAATGTATCAGTGGGGATAAATTGTGAAGAAGTAATAGGAGATTAAGAGATCAGAAGAGAACACTGATTTGTTCTCAGGCCAGTCCTCTGGGTATCCTATAACAGACTCATGTTGGGTTTCTTTGTTTTTAAACCTACAACCCCCTTCTCCCCCCCCCCCCACAAAACAAACAAACAAACAAAAAAGAGCTGCCAGACGGGCAATTAAGAGGCCTGAGTTCTTATCTCAATTTTCTAAAATTTTACCAGCCAAAATTGTGCATGCTTCCTGACTTCCTTGGACAACCTTCCAACCTTCCTACATGACACAAGCCTTTGCTTTCTCAACCTCGGATGGTCACAACTTAGGAAGTCCCAGGAACAGGGAATGGGAAGAGTCTGGGGTAGAGTGAGAGTGAGCTTTACAAATCCAACTGCTCTTTCAGCAGTCACCCGCATCCCAGATCCCCTTCTATCACCTTTCCTTATAGCTAGAAAACTTGAAAACCAACTAACGCTATTAGCAGCTGCTGGAGGGAGTGGACCAGTCTGTGCTATTTTGCTACAAAGAACAGGTAAGTTTACATCCCTACTATTGGACTAGAGCCCAAGATCCTATGTCCAGACTTCCAAAATACAAATATGCAACACCTCAGAGCATGCAAAACACATGCTACCTAAATGCTTTCAATATACAAATTTTCATGTATTTTAACACTGCAAATTTAAGGAATAAGCATAAAAATGTTGGTTGCTAGTATAGATACTAGCAAGTCACCAGAAACAACCATGTGTACTCAAGTCATAGGCACAGAAAACAGATTTTAATAATCATGCAAATTGTCACATGCAAGGAAGTTTAATATGCAGCAAGAACAAGGACCTAAAAGGGAAATACCTGATTTTATATCAAATGAGTATCTCCCTTTTTTCTTCCCTTTTCACCTCAATGTTACTCTTCAATGCACCCCTGCCCCCAGACTGCTTCCTCTTCTAAAAAGCCAGAGATAGGCTTCTTTTCCTCTTCATACATCCAACCAAAACATAAGGTTCTCTACTTTTTTAAAGGCAAGTCCACTGATTTAGGTTTCTCAACTTTCATCGCATATTAGGAGGCTCTCTTACCATTTCTGTAACTAGACATACCCAATATTCAACCTCATAACAAAGAATTACAGACACAAGAGCCAGACCATTTTATAGCCCAGGAAGGTTAAGCCACTACACTAAAGCTAGCGGCAAGTCAGGACAAGAATCCATGGCTGTCCTCTAGCTCAGGGTCCTTCCATTACATATGGTACTCCTTTCTTTCTTCCTCTAAGATGCCCTTCCCTTCTGTGTGAGCTCTACTTTAGTTTTTCTTTCACAATTAAGTAGTAGCCTCTTTACCAGGGATCTTCAAGAGGAAAACGGAATGTAAACCAAGATTCCTTAGAGGCAATTCAAAGAAATCTAAAGTCACATTCAAATCCTCTTACCCACTGATTCAGTGTTTTGTAGCAACTCATTTTCTTTTTGCTCCTTTCTCCTCTGCCTTCTACCTGCCAGGCAATTCTATCTCCCATTACAGTGCTTTTCCTCTTATAAAACCCACCAAACTCATGCTCAAAATACATCAAACACACTCAGTGCTGTTAATCAATTCCTCAAAAGGTCAAAAGTTATATCATGTACACCAAAACTCGTAAGAGCATCAATCCAAAAAAGCAGAAGAGTGGCAGTTTAAAAATTTAATAGACATGCACAAGTCTAAAAGACCCACAGTACTGTCTCATTCCAGAGGGAATTTTATATCATCATATCCTACTATATTCACCATAATTCATTCTGGGTGGGTGGGGGTGTGTGTGTGAATTATTTTTTAAGCACCAGAATTTAAAAGTGGGATAATGTATACCTTTTAAAAACAAATGCCCTTTTTATAGCATGAATGGGAAGTACTAATCTTGCATACACATGTGAGGTAAAACTGGCAATAGCAGAGTAAAAAATAATGTAATGAGTCTTAACCTAAAATCTGTAACACACTGGAATATCTGGGCTCTAACACCTATGACTCAAAAACCAGTCAGAGGGGGCTTCCCTGGTGGTGCAGTGGTTGAGAGTCCGCCCGCCGATGCAGGGGACACGGGTCTGGGAAGATCCCACATTCCGCGGAGCAGCTAGGCCCGTGAGCCATGGCCGCTGAGCCTGTGCATCCGGAGCCTGTGCTCCGCAACGGGAGAGGCCACAACAGTGAGAGGCCCGTGTGCCGCAAAAAAAAAAAAAAAAAAAAAAAAAAAAAAAAACTGTCAGAGGAAGAAGACTGTCACAGGTTAAAGACCCAAACTCTTTATTCTCACCCCTTCACCTCTTCATTCTCAACTCTTTATTGCTCACCTGTGGTATTTACAAGGTACTCTTCCATACTGGTTTCAGAAGCTATTCTGATTTATGAATGCTAAGGCCAAAGTGCATTGTTAACAATAACCTCCTTTTGATGCTTGGGGAATGAAGATTTTTGATATACAATAGTTAGGCAATGGAAACAATCTAGGAAAATGCTAAGTAAAGTGTTTCCAAGTATACTTCCAGCTTGTTCCTAAGAAGCATTAACAGAGCAGTCTGGAAATGGAGTTTTAATGTCCTTTTAAATATTCACATTGACTTTACAAATTATTTCTGGTTGAAATTCAGTTTACATTTTTTGAAGGTCACAATTCCACCCGCTTATGTTTAAACTGTGTGGCTTTATCCCCACCCCACAAATTGTCCTCATATAGGAAACCACTAGAACTTTGTCTAATATGAGGGAAGGGACTCATGCAGAGATGACACACTTTGCTGATTTGCAAGGTGAGCATCTGACACTCAAAACCAGTTTGTTCCAAGCACAGGTGCAACAACCGCCTAGAATTCTCATGCTACTTACTGGGATTGCAGAAGCAGCAGATTGAGAGGCGGTCTATTGAATTACACAACAAGAATTGTTTAAAAATTTCATGAACTCCACTTGAACACTTACTTGTTTATAAATTAGTTGAGCAAATTACCTGTACATATGTAAAAATATAGTTTGGGAAAAGCACAGAATAGGAGCAATTCATACCTTAAATGCTACAACTGAACTGTACTAGAGGTTCTTTACCCCAGAAACTGGAAACTTGATATCCAGTGAATGTGTGTGCATTAAAGTAATGATGTATCTCAGCGCTGCTGTGAAATTAACAGAGAATATATGATTATCAGGTAACTATTTAAAGCTTGACAGTAAGTCATTCTCTAAAGTGCTAAATGTGTTGATTCAAAAGTATACAAAATGATGTGTGTTGATTTAAAAGCATACAAAATGATGCAAACTGGAGCATGCCACAATATATACTGGTACATCTGGGTGATGGTAGATTTATGTTTGATTTAGATATAATAACCTTTAAAGGGGGGGGTCTCTTAATCTCACAGATTTTACTGAAATGCTCATCTGCTGAGGGAGGACCCAGTGTAGGAGGAGCCATTGTTTCCTGGAGTAACCACAGGTTTTAGGAACCTTAGCTCTAACTGCGATGTGATTAACGTACTTGAATGAAGAAGTCCTAGTCGCTCTCAACCTGAAATGTTTAAAGTCACTGCAACGCCAAAATACTTTTGCACAACAATTTTTCTGTGCAAAACCATTATCTTGGGCTTTTGAAAACGTGACATGCAGGCTCTATGCCTTAGAGGGTTATAATGCTAAATGGAAAGCACTTTTAGGTGAAGAAATGAGTCAAAAGTAAAAACGGGTAAGTTTTCTTAAGCACTGTATCTCAATCACAGTGGGGGACCAACAATTCCAGTAAACAACCTACTCATACAGCTACTGTTAAGAGACAAGATGACACAGGCGTATTTACACAGAAGTATGTTTTAAAATGAACTTTAAACCCAAAGGGGGTTTAAAAATGGTCTAATATCAATTTCAAACCCCTATTAACTTCAATTCACTTTAGTATTTACTGAATACCATGGCACCAGTACACATGCTGGATTCTGAAGATACAAAGATGAATAAACAAAAAATTATAGCATATCTGGTAAATGTTGTAAAGGTATGTTCAAGATACAGAAAAAGCCAGAAGAGAGGGTAATAAACTGTCAGGGAGGGAACTGAGATTGAGAAAGGCTTCACAGAAGAATTTATCACCTGAACTGGGTTTTGACAGATGAAGAGAAGTTCCCTGGGTAGGAGAAAAGAGAACTCAGAGGTGTAAAGTATGTCTGAGATTCCAAGGAGGGTGGTTTTACCAATACAAAGGGAAGAAGGGGGAAAAGAGGGATACAGAAAAGCTGTCAGGGACCAAGGATCATACCATGCTAAGTAATTTCATCTTAGAAGTAGTTAAGAAACACTGAAGGGCTTCAGGCTGGTGAATGACATGATCAAATCCATGCTTTCTCTCCAACAGACCATATTCCCAAATAGATCTAAAAATAGTCTCTGAAATACTTCGCCATAAACCAAAAAGCTGAGAGACAGAGGACTGTATGGAAAAATGCAATGATATGAAACTAAATTATCTCCACATGCAATTTAATTACAATTTCATCAATTCTAGACATTTAAACACAGTTTAAACACAAAATTAAATTGGGCAATTCTACTAATTATTACTGTCATTATTTCCACAGTAGCTGGTAGGAAACGCCTGGTTGCTGGAATGTTATAGGAGATTCAATCCTGTCCCCTCCTATCACGGCCACCCAATTCCAAATGGGCCCTTCTGAATACAGTGCTATATGGTAAGAAAGCACAACATGCCTCTTTCCTTGATGAATCCAGTGTGTATTTTTAGCTGATAGGCAGAAAACTAACATAACAGATATGATCATAGCCCAAATCTAGAAACCAGAAGGAATTCAGGCCACAATGATTCCTGGATATAAATGCTTAACTACAAAGAATAATAATAAATACTAAAATAATAAATGCCAACCACAAAGCAAATGTCAGCCATTTGAGTCTTGCCAAGGGAAAAATATGATGAAGGAATTGGGTAACTTCTGGATGGCTGAGTAAACTTTTTCTAAGAATCCCAAAATGAACCCCAAAACACGCAATCTGAATGAAACTACAGTCCTGAGCTTTTACAAGATGTCATAATACACTTCTTTGTGCTAGAACCAAAGTGCAAAAAGCCACAATACGGTCCAGTGAGGAAGGAAGAAGGCATTCATTTGGTTGAAATACATGAACCTTCACATTTTTGTGGTGAAAGGCACGTTTATGGAAAACTATTAATGATGGCAAGTGTGCTGGAAGAACCAGTTCACTGAGAATACTCTCATAATTGAAAAGGGTAAATGCACTCGAAAACTGAAAGCCTTCCTTCTCTTCAGCAATATATAGTCCATTATGCAAATACACATTGTACCTGACATCTATACTTAATACCACTAAGGAGCCATTAGAATAACTTCATCCTATAACAGAAGTCTGCACTGAGCTCAAAGTACAACTCAACATTTGACATTAAGGTCCAGGAAGTTCTCTCAACTGAGGCAGTCAGCAACTACTAAAAAATGAGGAATAAAAGCCTATACAGCCTTTGCACCCTTACAAAGCTTAATGGTACAACATTACCTACTGCAATTCATGCAGTGTTAGTAGACAATGGACACCTTAGCTGACAACTACATGTATCATTTTAAATCAAGCACAAGAGTTGCTTGCTAACCTAGTGTCCCTGAGTGCTTAAATTAAGTGAGAGAAAAGCAGAGCACACAAGGTTTTCAAACCAAACCCCATATAACACTCCTCTCTTTGAGAACAGTAACAAGTTTTTTTTATTGAATGCTTCCTTTCTCCATCTACTTTAGTGGGAGAACAGTTGAGAAACACTTACGTTAACCAGAGACTCCTTGAACTTGATGTGAAGTCTGTAATTAGAAAGGGCAATGATGGCATCCTCAGCACGGCCCACATACTCTGTGCTTTCTCCATGAAGTTCAAGGAAAGGAACCTTCAAAATGGAAGAAGAAACCCTTCAGAGTTTTGAAGCAGTAAAGCAAAGTGTTCAAACACGGGTCAGGTGAATGGATGATAAACATTGTCACTCAAAAACAGTACATAAATGGGTAAGGGACCTAAAGAGGATGGGTTTATACCCACAAGATTCAAGATTCATAAAACCTAGTTATTCATATTCTAGACTACAGAAGGAATGACACAGAGATGATCATCTCAGTGAATTCTCAGGAAAAAAAAGTCTTTCTAAAAGGAGAGATGTTTTCCAGCTTATATTTCTATTATGTGTATGGCTCAGGAAAAAATATATTTTTCTAATACATATTTTCCTATACATAGCACATTACTTGAATCCATTAGTTCTGCTACATTGTTACTATGATGCTTAATACTTATTTCACAATCAAAAATGGCCTGAAATTACCTGAAGATTCTCATCCTCCCGGATCAGCTGCTTCCTGGGAAAGATCTGATTGGCCTGGATGCACTCAAGGCTGTGCCGAGTCTCTTCATCCTGGAAAAACCCAAATGTTTAAATAATTTCAAAGCTCCTACTCATCCATACTGGGTTTTTCTGCCATGTCTAGAAGCATAATAACAGTGAGAGTCCAGTGACCACGGTGGACTAGCAGAAAGCTCAATGAAAAAATATTCACCCCCAAAAGTGTTCCATCTAATACATTAGGCGCCTTTAGATGGAGAACACACCAATGCCAAAAAAAAAAGTTAAAGAGGTTAAGAACATTTCTATTAAGCACTAATAAGTTCTTAGTATATTACTTTTAAGAGAAACCAAGATACAGTGGCTTTTTTCTCTTAAGTTATAACCTTTAATTCTTATTTTTGAAAGATACATTCTGCATTATATAAAAATGAAATGATGTGACTCCCGTCTGGAATTTGCTTCAAAATAATTGGAGAGGGAAGGGAATGGGGCATAAATGAAACAGAACTGTCCATGAGGGATAATTCATGCAACTTTTAAGTGAGAGTTCACTATACCACTGTGTCTACTTTGGTTATATGTGAACTTTCCATAACAGAAAGTTTTTTTCTTTTTAATGTAAACTTAAGAAGTGAATTCTCAAACTGAAAACATGTGTGAACCACTACCCCTAGCATAATCTGCTTTATATTACAAATTAGATTTATTTCTATTAAGGTAATTTCAAAGAAGCATTAAATTATAATCTAAATGGCACATGAATTGAACTAATTATAATTTATATTAAAAAGTAGCCTTTTACATTATGAATTTTTATGGTATAGGAAGACCAGGGGGAAAAAGCAATCTGGTGGAAAGTCTGACTTTAAATTATGATGGAATCTGTTTACACAGCAAATTTTACATAAGCAAAACCATATCTTGTTAAACTGACAGCACCAGTAAGAAGTACAACCACTAGTTAGTGGACATTTCCACACATGCTACTTATCACACTTCTAACAATTTTTTAATCTCAAAGAAAGAAAAATCCTATCTATAAACGAATACTCAAGGTTTTTTGTTTGTTTTTGTCTGCGTTGCTGCATGCGGGCTTTCTCTCTAGTTGCGGAGAGTGGGGGCTACTCTTTGTTGCGGTTCGCGGGCTTCTCATTGTGGTGGCTTCTCCTGTTGTGGAGCACGGGCTCTAGGCGCATTGGCTTCAGTAGTCATGGCACCCGGGCTCAGTAGTTGTGGCTCACGGGCTCTAGAGCACAGGCTCAGCAGTTGTGACACACAGGCTTAACTGCTCCACGGCATGTGGGATCTTCCCGGACCAGGGATCGAACCCGTATCCCCTGCACTGGGAGGCGGAGTTTTAACCACTGCTCCACCAGGGAAGTCCCCAAGGGTGATTTTTTAAAGAAATTTTATCACGAAATATGTCGACATTTGGAAGATCTGCATTACTCACTCCTCATTATTTTCAAAATGACCCATTCTTTTTTTTTTTTTTGCGGTACGCGGGCCTCTCCCGTTGTGGAGCACAGGCTCCGGACGCGCAGGCTCAGTGGCCATGGCTCACGGGCCCAGCCGCTCCGCAGCATGTAGGATCTTCCCAGACCAGGGCACGAACCCGTGTCCCCTGCATCGGCAGGTGGACTCTCAACCACTGTGCCAACAGGGAAGCCCCTAAATGACCTATTTTTGATGTTATAAAATTATGCATGGATAAAAGATTAATTTAAAGTGCAAGACAGACCTATGGTTTTAACATAATACAAAAAGTTCACTGATATGACTTCAGATTCCACACTGCAACTAACCTTCAAAGAACTGATACTGGTCGGGGCTTCCCTGGTGGAGCAGTAGTTAAGAATCTGCCTGCCAAGGCAGGGGACACAGGTTCAAGTCCTGGTACGGGAAGATCCCACATGCCGTGGAGCAACTAAGCCCATGGGCCACAACTACTGAGCCTGTGCTCTAGAGCCGGCAAGCCATAGCTACTGAAGCCCGCACGTCTAGAGCCGGTGCTCTGCAACAAGAGAAGCCACCGCGATGAGAAGCCCACGCACTGCAACGAAGAGTAGCCCCCGCTCGCCACAACTAGAGAAAGCCCGTGCACAGCAAAGACCCAATGCCGCCAAAAATAAATAAATTTATTTATTAAAAAGAACTGATACTTGTCAAGTTTTGATGCAGTATAATAGAAGAATACACACAACTACCTGGAAAAACTATTAAAATACTCTTCCTCTAACTATGAATCTCTGTGAGGCTGGATTTACTTCATTTATTTAAAAAAAAACATACTGTAACAAATTGGATGGAGAAGTAGGTATGAGAATCCAGCTATCATCTATTAAGCCAAACATTTTTAAAAAAACTGTAAAGGGCTTCCCTGGTGGCGCAGTGGTTGGGAGTCCGCCTGCCGATGCAGGGGACACGGGTTCGTGCCCTGGTCCGGGAAGATCCCACGTGCCGCGGAGCGGCTGGGCCCATGAGCCATGGCCGCTGAGCCTGTGCGTCCGGAGCCTGTTCTCCGCAACGGGAGAGGCCACAGCAATGAGAGGCCCGCGTACCGGAAAAAAAAAAAAAAAAAAAACCCAAAACTGTAAAAATCAATGCTACTCTTTTATATTAATTATTGTCGGATGAGGAAAAAGTTAATTTTCATAAAAAGTGTTATGGTAACATTTAATTGGTTATTTTTATTTTTAAATGAATTAATGAACATTTTAAAGATTTCTCAGCTTTAACTTTTTTTAAAAATAAATTTATTATTATTTTTTTAAATAAATTTGTTCTTTTTTTTTTGGCTGTGTTGGGTCTTCGTTGCTGTGCGCAGGCTTTCTCTAGTTGCGGCAAGCGGGGGCTACTCTTCGTTGCGGTGCGCGGACTCTCATTGTGGCTTCTCTTGTTGCAGAGCACGGGCTCTAGGTGCGCAGGTTTCAGTAGTTGTGGCACGTGGGCTCAATAGTTGTAGCTCACGGGCTCTAGAGCACAGGCTCAGTAATTGTGGTGCACGGGCTCAGTTGCTCCGTGACATGTGGGATCTTCCTGGGCCAGGAATCGAACCCGTGTCCCCTGCATTGGCAGGCGGATTCTTAACCACTGTGCCAGCAAGGAAGCCCAGCTTTTAACTTCTAAGATAGTAAATACAGACAGACACACCCTACATAAACAAAAGCTCTTTGGGGCCCTCAATAAGTCAAGAATGTAAAAAGAGGTCCTCAGACCAAAGACTTTGAGAATTGCTGCTCTACTATAATCCACTACTAAACACATTCGTCCTTCAGTATCTGAGGGGGATAGGTTCCAGGACACACAGCACTCCCATGGATACTCAAATCCCTTATATAAAAAAGGTATACAGTATTTGCATATAATACTGTATATACTGCATATACTCATCCTCCAGTATACTTTAAATCACCTCTAGATTACTTATAAAACCTAATATAAAGTAAATGCTATGTAAATAGTTGCTGGTGCACAGCACATTCAGGTGTTGCTTTTTGGAATTTTCTGTAATTTTCCCCGATTAATCGGGGAATCCATGGATGTGGTACCACTGACTGTACCAAGTAAAGCTGTTTAATCTGAAGTCAGGCTTTCTATAAAACCAGTCACCTAGTGATGAAACGAACAGCCATACAGAGACTTCAACAACACTCACTCACTCAGCTACTACCCATAAAACTGTATCTTTGCTACTCTAGCTGACTGGGCCCATTCCAACCCCTCTAAGGGGCCATTTTATCTTGAGGCACAGGTTTTATCTTGAGGCACAAACTTTTAAAAAGTTTGATACTTAAAATGTATAAAGAAATTAGCGGCTTCAAATTCTAAAAATAGGGCTTCCCTGGTGGCGCAGTGGTTGAGAGTCCGCCTGCCAATGCAGGGGACGCGGGTTCGTGCCCCGGTCCGGGAAGATCCCACATGCCGCGGAGCGGCTGCGCCTGTGAGCCATGGCCGCTGAGCCTGCGCGTCCGGAGCCTGTGCTCCGCGACGGGAGAGGCCACAGTGGTGAGAGGCCCGCGTACCGCAAAAAAAAAAAAAAAAAAAAATTCTAAAAATAAAACTGTAACAACTTTATAAATGGTTCATAAAATGCTATCAAAAAATATAAAACTTGTCATATACTTAGCAGTCCTAGGGAAGTGACACTGCTAAGTATTCACCATGACTGTCAAGAAATCATAGCTGATAATCAAATAATTTCAAAAGCAAAAGTATAAAAATCTATTCAGTTATTTATAGCAATAAATAAATAAAAGTTTAATGAAGTTGGTATGTTTTAGTAAGGTTGATATGACATGGCTTGGAGCCTCAAGAAATATAATTACCTAGGGTGTACGAAGAATGTCTCCACTTCTATAAACACCAAAATAACCTGTTATATGACGAGTTTTGTGTCAATCTGTTCCATTTTATTCCTTTCCACTCACTTCCTCTGAGGTCAATGATTGGGTGAAGGAATAAGGGACATAGTCATATTTGAAAGGAACTCAATTTTTCTATAAATGTTACTTTTTCTTTTAACCAATTCTATTTCCATTCTTAAGATGTAGTTCTTGACTTAAAGAATACTGAGTATTCACACTCAGCACTAAAGAGAAAAGATATGAGAAAACTTGAATTTAGGAAGTTTTTCTCATAAACCAATAGGGGATAGGCAGGAAAAGCTATAAAATATGGGGGGGGGGGCTTTTAAAAATTATTACATAAAAGTACATTGTAAACATGCTTTCTCAGCATCATATTACCTTTTTAAACTCACCTAAATATATAAGGCCTAAACTTTTATTCTCTTCAAGATCATTTGACACATCATTAATTCTTTAAGTGATTCCTGGACTAGATTTTTACTGACCTCTAAATAGCATAGAACTGAAATAACATAGCAGGCCTAAACAACAACAACAACAAAAAAAAAACTAGAGAAGCCATTTATCAATTCATTCTTGCTGGCACATTTACCTGGGGGCTAATCCAGGCCAATGCATATAACCAAAGCAGTTACCGAAAACTGAAAATGGAACAAATGATTTTCAGCATAAGAGAACTGAGAATTTGGCAAACAAGATGAGCATAAAGAAATAATATTTCACAGTCAAATGAAATAAATGCTTTTTTTTAATAAAACTGTCTCAGTTCACGTTACCTGTACGGCTTCTGGACTGATTTTCCCCCTTACATTGGATGGCCAAAAGGTTCGTTCGGATTTTCCCACAAGCTCTTACAGAAAAATCCGAATGAACTTTATGGCCAACACAATACATAAAAATGCATTTAATCCCCAAGGATTAGGATTAAACTATTCATAGACTTTCCAAGAAGAATGGTAAAAACATTACTTGGCTAAACATAAGCTAAATCAACTACCTAATTTATTACAGTTTCTGAGTTTCATTATGTAAAAAGGGAGGACAAACTTGAGATGGCTGATGGAGGAAGAGCTGGAAGGAGACAAAAGGCAAGGAAGAAAAAGTCTGGGGACTTCCCTGGTGGCACAGTGGTTAAGAATCCACCTGCCAATGCAGGGGACACGGGTTCAAACCCTGGTCCAGGAAGATCCCACATGCCGCGGAGCAACTAAGCCCATGCGCCACAACTACTGAGCCTGCACTCTAGAGCCCACAAGCCACAACTACTGAGCCCACGTGCCACAACTACTGAAGCCCGCGTGCCTAGAGCCCATGCTCTGCAACAAGAGAAGCCACCACAATGAGAAGTCCGCACACTGCAATGAAGAGTAGCCCCCGCTCACCGCAACTAGAGAAAGCCCGTGTGGAGCAACGAAGACCCAACACAGCCATAAATAAATAAATAAATGTACTAAAAAAAGAAAAAGAAAAAGTCTGTCAAAGTGTTAGCCTGATAAGAGGCTTGAAAACAAATTTCTCCTAGGCTAGCTATAAGCAGTAGTTTATTAGTAGGAGAATGTATTCCACATGGTCGATTTCCTGCTATTGCTGATGAACACCAGGCATTGTGGAATCTGGTGGTACTTAATCTCCACCAGTGCCATACGGGGTCACCTATAAAATCTTGAAAAGGGATCAGTCACCACAGTTCCAGGCTAATTTCTGCTATTCACTAAACTATGCAGGTAAGAGACTTAAGTCTATACCTCAGAAGTCAACATTAGAGATAAATATTTAAAGAACATGGCGAGTAGAGGCTGACCAGTGGAAATGTCTATAAACTGAATTTATATACAGCCTTCCAGGATTAAAAAACTATACTTAAGAGTGAAATACCTGTAGGAACATTTGACAAGTGTAAAAGTTAAAGTGACTGTCAGTCTGTCAATTTATCATTCTTAAGACTGGTATTAAAGGCGATCAAAAATAAATTTCCCTTGATATGTTTGTGATCTGTTTCAAAATAATACAAAGAGGTGTGGGTGAGGGAGTCAGAAGAAACAAGTGTGGCCATGAACTGATGATTATTGCAGCTGGTTGATGCATATATGAGGGTTCATCATACAATTCTCGATTTGTACAGGCTTGAGATTTTCCATAATGAAACATGAAAACATCTTCCTAATACTTAATCTCCCGAAGAAACCTCAATCTCATTTAAGAACTTTTAAAAGTATGAGGATGTTACTCAAATTAGTATAGAAGTATACACTAAAAAAACAAAGAAAAACCAGTACTTCTGAATTCTCTACACAAAAAATAAGGATTAAGGACACAGAACCAAAATTCTAAAACAAAAGAAATTAATTAATATTATTTAAATCAATGATTCAACAACTTGCAAAATGATGTAGCTAGTAAAAAATCATTAGGAATCCAATGAGTCAACGAGTGAAAATGTTTAATTCATTTAGTGAAATAAGCAAAATAATTATGTTTTAATTCCAACTACATATCGACATAAACTAGTTAGAAAGGAACACAACCATGGGTTTTGGTGGAAGAGTTGTAAATAAGTACTTGTAAAAACTTGTTATAATGCTACTTTATGACAGATTTTTTTAAAAAGACCCATGGTCATACTGCTCGCCAAATGCTGCACACAGAAGTATCTCCAGAGCGCACCAGGAAGACTGTCTGCAGGGCACCAGAGACCCCAGCAGCACCAGAATGAGGACTACACCGTTGTAGCTATGTGGTACACAATGAAGGACAACCCCTCAGTACAGAACAGAGTTGCTTTCATAAGCCCACCATTTGCTACTCATTAGCATTGGCATACATACCATAAAATATTAGGCAAACACTTTTTCAATTCATTAAAAACTCATGAAAACCAATAAAATAAAATATAGTCTAAAGAAAAGCTCATCAGTGTTTGGGTACAGAATACATTAGAAAGTTGTTATGCCCACAAACTAAGAAAAAACTGGCAAAGATTTAAGATGACAGCAGTTACCTTTGTCGTCGTTTTAATGACACTTCTATACAACTAGTTTTTCTGTTTTGTTTTAGTTTGTTTTTAATTTTGAAAAGCGCTTTCAACCCATGTTCCTAATGAAGCTTGAAATTAACATGGCCTTTTCAATTCGTTTTTTGTGCACCAGCATGAGACAGAGTTTGGTTCTAGAAAACATCACCAAGATAGAAGCGGGACAATATTACAGAGGACCATTTCTTATTTAAGCCTTGGAGCACGGTTTACATGTTCTCAGGATTGATAGAAATGTGGTTGGCTCATTGCTCCATCATCTCTGCCTGAACTGGGTCCTAAATAGCCCACAAGTCACTGAAATACACTCATTTTAGTCAAAGACGTAGGTAGGTAGGGAGTGTGCAGAGCTACTTCATCTTCTCTGGGATAAAAATAATGCCTTAAAGAGACAGGACAGGAAAGACAGGGAATTGCTTCTATCCAGAAAGGTAAATTCATAAAGAATATGTGTATGACCATATAATTCTCCTACACACAAAACACACACATGCGCCCGTGCGCACGCGCGCACACACACAGAGAAAAGCTTTTCATGATACCTTCCTTCCTAGAAAAGGAATAAGAACCCTGTAGTCCAAGAAACATGGGTTTTAGTCTTGACTCCATTTACTATCTTACTGAAAAGAGACAATATCTAACTCACAGGATTAAAGTTAATAGAAGCAAAACTGCTCTAAGACACTAGAATATTCTAAAATTATTACTACTAAGTAAACAATAAAAGAAAATAGACAAGAGAGTTCTGGGAAAGAAAAAGTGAAATGATTTCTCACAATAACAAAAATGGGTAACTGAACTTATTAGTATTCACTTAATTGTCAGGACAGAGTTCAAGTTCAATTTTCTTGTTATTTCTCTGTACTTACCATGACAGGAGGCCCAGATTAGGAGGAGAGATCCCCGTCCTTTCTTCCGTATCTTGGCAAGGCTTTTCTTTCCTTTATGCCTGGATCTTGAAAAAGAAAAAAAAAAAAGGACAAAATTGGCAATTCCCACACACACTCCCGCCCCGTTTGGCCATACCCTAATTAAAGAAACTGCATATACAAGGACCTAAAGACCT
The DNA here is from genome assembly GCF_949774975.1 of Lagenorhynchus albirostris. Lineage (NCBI taxonomy): Eukaryota > Metazoa > Chordata > Mammalia > Artiodactyla > Delphinidae > Lagenorhynchus > Lagenorhynchus albirostris. The sequence continues at coordinate 65,794,202 of NC_083108.1, forward strand.
GACCAGTTAGCCAAGGAAAAGCTGAATATCACCCAGCCAATCCCCACTAGTCAAATCCAAACTCCTTAACTCCCTTGTGAAAATCCTCCTGGTCATAAACTATTTGAGCAAAAAAGTAGCAAATGCTCATGTTCTTAATGTTGATAGCAATACAAAAAATATTATAAACCTTAGATGAAAATAATAAAGCAATAACTAAAACTAACCTGCAAATGCAAAAACAACATTCTTGTAATATTACAGTATGTTTTTGTGGTTATCTGTAAATTCAAAGTGGATCTCCCCATCTGTGGGAACCAAACTGGCTTAGTAAAAAAATATGAAAAAACTGCCTTTTGCCCCAATATCCTGTGCTCACTGAAAAGTCACATAAACTGCACTAATACCTTTACCTGGTTTTCAGAAACAACTATAAGAGTGGGGGAGGAATACCTAACAAGAAACTCAAAGACAGGCTAGTAAGAACACTATCATCTCTAATAAGTAGCTTTTTAAAAAAAAATACATTTCATGCAAAGCCAGCATTTCTAGTTCACTGAACTTCCATGAATATAGGATATTTTAGGCAGTCTGGGATTCAATATTCAAAGTAAACTCTTTGTGAGCAGTGAAAGTGAGGGAACAGAGGACATCAAAGAAGTAGCAGGGCCCAGAACATGTGGAGCCTTGTGCAGTTATGAACAAAGGAGTGACATGAGGTGACTTAAAGGATGGCTCTGGCTATAGGGCGGGAACAGAGGGAGCATAGGAGGAAACAGGAAGACCTGTCAGAAGGAAATAATCACCGTAAGAAGTAGTGATGGAAATGGTTGAGACACTGCTGGATTCTGGATATATTTTGAAATTACCACCCACAGGATTTGAGCTAATTCATTAAATAAAAGAAGTCACACTTTCTGGCTTCAGCATCTAGAAGCAAGGATTTCCCACTTACTGATGAGGGAAAACATTAAGAAAAATGGATTACCCACTCTGTGCAGAGGTACTGGAGGGGAAACAGGGAATCAAAGGTTCCGTTTTAGACACGTTATATTTGAGATGCCTATCAGATATCCCGTTGAAGACACCAAGTAAAAGCTGAACAAACTAGCCTGGAGATGAAGAAGATGGAAGCTAGAGATAGTAACATAAATGTGGGAGCCATAACGGTGTGGATGGCATTAAAGCTAGTAAATTCCGGGGCAAGTACAGATGGAGAAACTAAGAGGACCAAGTGGTGGTTTGGGGTACTCCATTGTTCAGAGGCTAGAAGGATGAGGAAGAACCAAGTGGTTTAGTAACAAATCAAGTCAGAGTCATCATTCTTACCATTATTCAAACCTAAAACAAGTCTTTGTGATATAACCTAGCTCAAGAACAGAGATTAGCATAAAATTCTCATTTATTCATTCATTTCAATAAATAATTATTCAACACCTAGTATAACCCAAGCACTGCTCTAGATCTAGGGGAGACAACTGTAACCAAAAAGTCACGGAGTTTAATTTTAATGCCTGGGACTTCGCTGGTGGTGCAGTGGTTGAGAGTCCACCTGCCATTGCAGGGGACACGGGTTCGATCCCTGGTCTGGGAAGCTCCCACGTGCCTTGGGGCAGCTGGGTCCTTGCACCACAGCTGCTGAGACCCATGCGCCTAGAGCCCGCACTTTGCGGCAAGAGAGACCACCGCAGTGAGAAGCCCGCACACCGCGGCGCAGGGTGGCCCCTGCTCGCCGCAGCTGGAGGGGGCCCGCGTGTACCAACGAAGACCCAATGCAGCCTAAATAAATAAATAAATAAATAAATAAAAGAATCTGCCTGCCAATGCAGGGGACACGGGTTCGATCCCTAGTCCGGGAAGATCCCACATGACGCGGAGCAACTAAGCCCATGCGCCACAACTACTGAGCCCACATGCTGCAACTACTGAAGCCTGCACGTCTAGAGCCTGTGCTCCGCAACAAGAGAAGCCACCACGATGAGAAGCCTGTGCACCACAAAAAGACTAGCGCCGCTCATCTCAACTAGAGAAAGCCCGCACACAGCAACGAAGACCCAACGCAGCCAAAAATAAATTTAAAAAATGAAATAAAATAAAAATTTTACTGCCTGCCTTCCCCACTAGAAACAAATAGATAGATATGTTTATATTAGGTAGCTGGTAAGTGTTACAAAGAAAATAAAGCAGGGTTTAGAGATGAGTAACAAAGAACTGCTGTTTTAGATGAGGTGGCAAGGGTATGTAAAGAGGCCACCTGTTGGAATTAATTAAAAAGGAAAGGAGGAAAGGCAAAGAAATTATTCCTGAGGGTATGAACTTATTAGAAAAAAATCTCTTAAAGATCACTTTAAAAAGAAACACCTACTGGATGAATTTTATTTTTAAACTGCCCTAATGTTGTGCAAAAGATATTTGTGTTTTAGAATTAAATGTCTAATGACAGTACCATATACATATTCAAACTGCTATATTTTAAATAACTCAAATAGAAGTGGATTTGAAGTTTTTCAAAACAGATAACAAAGTGCAACTCCAGTGATGAAGAAATGAACATAAAAAAGGTAGTGGAACGTGGAGAACTTGAAACCTTCATGCACTGCTGTAGAAAATGGTTTAGCAGTTCCTTTAAAATTCACCATATGAGTCATTAACTCCATTCCTGGGTATATACCCAAGAGACCTGAAAACATATCCACACAAAAACTTGTGTGTTAATGTTCACAGCAGCATTTTTCATAATAGCCAAGAAGCAGAAACAACCCAAATGTCCATCAAATGATGAAAGAATAAAATGTGGTATATCCACACAATGGAATATTATCCAGCAATAAAAAAGACTAAAATACTGACACATGATACAATACGGATGAACACTGAAAACATAATACTAACTGAAAGAAGCCAGGCACAAAATACCATACTGTACAATTTCATTTATATGAATTGCCCAGAATTTTAAATCTAGGTAGAGACAGAAAACAGATTAGTGGTGGTTTAGCACAACATACTAAAACTCCTGAACTGTATGCTTTTAAAGGGTAAGTTTTATGTGATGTGTAGGTGAGGAGTATGAATATAATCAAACTCTTCATGAAATACTAAAAATAATCCTACTGCAAAAAAGTTATGGAACTGACCCAGCAGCAATGAGCATTCTAAGCATGTAGACCATGGTATCTAAATATTAATTCTCACTTCAAAAGGAGCCAACAAAGCTCCTGAGAAATAGCCAATTACAGGTCTAGAACAGAAAATGTGTAAGTTCATCCTGGAACATTAAATTGGAAAGCAAGGAAACTATCAAAGACTACTAAGGGTATATCAAAAGGACTCCAGAGCCAATCTAAACAGAATCACTGGTGAAAATGGAATAATTTGAGCAAAAATAAGGGCTATGTATTGAATTTCAATATGTTTAATTATAAGTTCATAATATTTCTCTCTCTTTCCCTTTCATTGGTCACCACTGCAGGATGCTAAGTAAGCAACTTATTTTTGAAACTGGTAAATAAAGGCAAAGAATTAGTATTTATCTTGCTTTTCCTATATAAACTGAACCTCTGTACAACCAAGTAGTTGATGGGGGTAGTATTTCACCTAATACACAAACAAGGAAAGACACAAGTAAGTATCATCTTTCTACAACTGCTAATGAAATATAGGATGAACATAGATCTAGTCTAGAGAAACCTATAAAAATATAAAAATAACCCCAATTCTTTAAACTGCAAGACAGAAGAGATCAAAGGAAAACTCAGATTAAAAAAGAGATGTAAGTGACATGTCAACCAACTGCAATATATGGACTTTGCTTGGATCCTAATTCAAAGTATAAAAATAATTTGAGACATTTAGGGAAATCTGCCCATATAATATTTGATGTTATTTATTAATTTTCTGTATAACTGACAATGTCACAGTGGTTAGGAGGTTTCTGTGGTTATGGCTTTTTAGAAGTTTCTTTTAGATATACAACTGAAATATGTACACATGAAGTAATGTATCATGGAATAGACAGAATGAATAGGAGTATATATCTATGAAACGGGATGGGCCCATGAGTTGATAGCTTTTGAAGCCCAATGAGATAAGTAAATGGAGATTAACCTATTTTCTCTACTTTTATACATTTGAAATTTTCACAAAGTTTTTATTTTTTTGATGTGGACCATTCTTAAAGTCTTTATTGAATTTATTACAATATTGCTTCTGTTTTATGTTTTGGTTTTTTGGCCACAAGGCATGTGGGATCTTAGCTCCCCGACCAGGGATTGAACCCAGGCCCCCTGTACTGGGAGTGCAGAATCTTATTAGCCACTGGACCACCAGGGAAGCCCCTGATGTCTTCCATTTCTACACCAAATATAGACTGTAAAATGGTGTGCTGCACTTTGGTCAATCAACAATTACCTGAGAACTAACTACGTGTCAAACACTATGACACTGTGCTGGTTCCTGCACTAAGGAGCTCATATCCCAGTGTGGAAGATAGAAACAAATAATTATAATTACAAATTGTGCTCAATGTGATAAAGGAAACAAACAGGATGCTGAGACAGAGACTGAGAGGGTGGGGGTATGGGAGTCCTACTTTAGGTAAGGTGGTCAGAAAAGGCCTCTCTGTGCAGCAAGGCCAGTTTCTGGTACAGAAAACAACATGTGTTCCTGACAAGGAAAAGACTTTGGCATTTCTGAAGGATTAAAAAGAGGAAGCCAGTATAGCTAAAATGTACTGAGTCAGAAAGAAGAGTGGCCCAACTTGAAGATGGAGAAATGTACAAGAGGATAATGTAGATAGTAAGGAGTATAAACTATATTCCAAGGGCAACAGATTATATTCCAAGTGTCAAAAATTCATTGACAGATTTTAAACAGCCGAGTGATATGATTTGATTTTTAAATAACTCTGATTACTGTGTGGTGAATGGATTAGAGAACAAAAAGAACAAAGAGAATCAGGAGACAATTACAGGGAGGAAAATGGTGGCTTGATCTAGAATGAAGGCAGTGCAGATAGAATAAAAGCATAAGGATATAAGTTATTTTAGAGTATAACTGACAGTAATAGGTAAAGGCCTAGATGTGGGGGCTAAGGAAGATTAAAGAATTTATAGTGCAAGAGGGGAGATAAGAAAACAGATAACATAGTTCAAAATAAGAGGTGCTGCTTTAAACATCTGAGGAAAGGTAAACCTTCTATAGGAATTCCAAGTTCATAAGAAAAAGCCAAGATCATGGGTAACTCTGCGACCAATATGAATCACGAAGCTGCTGGAGGTCCTTATAATATTAATACTACAAAGAGCAGATATAGCCAATCATTAAAAAATAGTCAATAACTGACTTGCAAAACTTGCGTTCCAGAATGGTAATTATACTAGCACCAAAAGGAAGAAATTGAGTCATTACTGTTAGCCTAAGAGAAGTAGTTTAACACTTCTTAATTTTTTAGTTGTAATAGTAATGCATGCTGCTTCTAAGAAAATTTAAAATACAGGTGTAAAAAGCAAGCAACTTTCCCCAGATACTGCTTGTGGGAGTGTAAAATGGTTCAGCCTCCTTGGAAAACAGCCTAGCAGTTCCTCAAACGATTAAACATAGAGCTACCACCTGACCCAGCAATTCCACTCCTAAAGAGAATAGAATTTTGTCTAAGAGACAAAAACGTATCTACAGAAAAATTCATATACACATGTTTATAGCAGCATTATTCAAGATAGTCAAAAGACAGAAACAACCCAAATGTCCACTGACAGATGAATGGATAAACAAAATGTTGTATATCCCAAAATGGAGTATTAATCAGCCAATTAAAAGGAACGAAGTACTGATACATGCTTCAATATAGTTGAACCTTGAATACATTATACCAAGTAAAAGAAGCCGGTCACAAAAGTCCACATATCATACTTGACAGAAATGGAACAGGGAAATTAATAGAGATAGGAAGTGGATTAGTAGGTGCTTAGATCTGGGAGAGGTGGAAGGTAAGGGGGGGTGATAGCTAAAGGGTATGGAGAGCTTCTTTCTGAAGTAATAAAATGTTCTAAAATTGACTGCAGTGATGGTTGCACAGCACAATGAATATACTGAGCCACTGAACTGTATACGTTAATGGGTCAAATGTATAGTATAATATATGAATTATATCTCAAATCTGTTATTTTTTAAGTAAATAAGTAGAACTTCCATTCTCGTTCTTTGCTGCCCTTCGCTTCAACTACACGTAATAACAACTACTGTTAATATTTTATAATTCTGTCCAGGACACTTTATTCATATACAAAGACATACATAATCTACCCCCGAAAAATAAGGGGGGAGGATCATACTGTATTCATTGTTCTGCACATTTTCCCACAATGTACCAAATCCTTCCTGTGTCACTACATACTTTCAACATGGCAGTTCAGTATTCCATTATATTCCGATACACCATAACCTACTAATTCATCAATTACTGAGACATTTAGGTTATTTTCACTTTTCTATTACAATCAAAATAGCCACAATAACCATCCTTGCCCATATCTCTGCACAAGTCACTATTTCTGCAGCCCTGATTCTTAAAAATAAATTTACTAGGTGAAAAAGATACACACTTGGTGGGGGAGATCATTATTGCCAAAGACTACACATACTAATTCCATTTATGAAACTATAATTCACTAACTCAGTTATCAACTTGGTAGAAGTTCTAATGTTCTGTAATTTGAAAGGTTAAAATAAAAATATGCATAAGCATTATTTGTATTAATCCAGAAACGTTTGTACATGTACAGAAAAATGATATAATGATTGTTAACAATGGTTACCACTCTAAGGAAGAAAGTGGGAATAGGGACTTTGTTTTTACACTTTTAGAATTACTTTATCCTTGTAATTAGAAAAATAAACTTTTCTACAAAGACATTTTTAAAAAGGAAATTCAAAGTAATATTACATAAAAGCTTTTCACTTGACCTAAGACAGAGTGTGAAGATAAAGCCATCAAAAAAAAAAATCAGGGATGTAAAGCAATGGTTCTGAGGGCAGAAGAGACAGGAGTCCTGAGTCTGCCATTCACTAAACTCTATGACCTTTGGGACCTTTAAGGCAAGTCATGCTACTTCTTTACCCCTTACTACTTCAATATATACTTTATAAGAACAAAATTAATCTCTTATATAACCACAGAACTAGCTTTCAAATTCAGGAAACTTGACACTGATATAGTACTTTAATCTACTTTTTATATTCCAATTTGGTCAACCAATCACATCCTTTACAGAGATTTCCTCCCCCCTCTATAAAAGGATCCAGTCTAGGATCACATTGGATCTAGTTGTCATCTCTCTTTAGTCTTTTAATTTGGAACCCACATTATATTAATTCCAATAATATGTTTCCTGGTATCAAAATTAATTTAATAATCTAACATCAGGCTTCCCTGGTGGCATGGTGGTTAAGAATCCACCTGCCAATGCAAGGGACACGGGTTCCAGCCCTGGTCCGGGAAGATCCCACATGCCATGGAGCAACTAAGCCCGTGCGCCACAACTACTGAGCCCGGGTGCCTAGAGCCGGTGCTCCGCAACAAGAGAAGCCACCGAAATGAGAAGCCTGCACACGGCAACGAAAAGTAGCCCCCGCCTAACAGAACTAAAGAAAGCCTGTGCACAGCAACGAAGACCCACCCAACGCAGCCAAAAATAAATAAATAAATTTTTAAAAAATTAAACACTGCAGAGTCAAGTAATACATTAGGATTACATTTCCTCTCCAAAGGTCTAATATGCACCCTGCTAGGCCAAATGAAGGGTAAAATTCTTATTTGAAGCAGTCAAATGATTTCTCTTTTCTTAATGTATGTATGAGAATTTGACAGTTGGGATCTGCAGGCTTCACTGGTCTCCAGTGTCAGTCTCAGAATGTGACTTCTGAGAAATCTTTACCGAAGTAAGACATTTATCTTCCTATTTAACATGGAATCTCATTCTTTCAGGCACCTGTTAACAAGAAATTACTCAATTCCTTAATCAGTAACTAAAACTCACACTTGCCAACAATAACTCAGCCAAGTGAGATACTGAGCAACTTGGACTACAAGGACACATTATATGTACTATATAAATCCTTCCTATATAGAAAGGAAAAAAACAGTACCCTGAATCAACAAGATGATAACTAATCTCTACTAGAACAAAAGAATCTAATTCTTCTCTACTAGAATAAAAGAATCTAATTCTTCTCCCTTATTCTTAACCAAACACACACAACAAAAACAAAAATCCTAATTAAAATGAAATTATACTGAGAAGACACTAGTATCCCAGGACTCAGGGAACGTTTGTGTGATCTGAAAATTCAAACATGAAGATAGTTCTTGCCTTCAAGATGTTCACAATCCTGTGGGGTGACAACCATAACTAATAAGGCAGAGTGTGATAACAAATGTAGAAATATAATATCATGGAGATGCAAAAGACAGAGAAATGGACTCTGAACTGGGCACTCAAGTAAGGCTTTGTGGAACACTCACACTTTTAATGGCTGAACCAGACAGATTTTGAGACAAAGAGGGTAAAGGAACAGCACAAGCAAAGAATACCAGCACAAGCAAATATCTTGCCCAAAAAAAAGGCAAGATATTGGACAGTATTTGAGGGACAGTAAGTAGGTCAGGTTGGCTACAGCAAGACTTTCTAGATGTATGGAGGAAGTGAGTGCCTAGTTGCAGTAGATGTGCTTAAAGCTCACTTATAAAGAGCCTAAAATGCCATGCTAAGGAGCTTGATCCTTAATCTGGAGGCAATGCCAAGCTAAAGGTTCTGGAACAAGGGAATGATTTGGATACAGAAACTTAAAACCAAAACAGCAACTTCTCTTTTCAATAAACTTAGATAATAATTTCCTCCATTAAACAGATGGCAGAAAAAAGAGGCAGTAATAAAGACTTAGTTAATAACAGATCCATAAAGGTCTATGAAAAAAAGGACAGGACAGGGGTTAACATCCACACTGGGGGCAGGACTAACAAATTTTTTAGAAGTTATTTTCTAGTTGAACGTCACATTGGTACCATTAATGCTAGTAATGAGGCCTCAATTTTCACACAAATTTAACAATTTAAGAAAACTCAAAATAAGAACCAAGTTTCAATTTAAAAGAACATCATGTTAAGAACTATTTTAAACAAAAGATTAGGGCCACAACTCATTTAATCTCAACTTAAATACAAGTTTCTAGGCACAGTATATTATACTATGGCACAATTATATATGGGAAAAGTAATCTGGCTTGAGTCCTAATGGGAAAAAAAAACCAAACCACCAAATATTGAGATTTAACATTAAAGTGAACATACAAGGGTTCACCTAAATAATTATGTCCACAGACAAAACAGGCCCCCAAAATTCATCTATAAATTACCTTTTGCTGCCTCAGAACAGCAGAGAGTATAGTAGGGGGCAGGAGGTAGGGGGACAAACTTACCAAATGAAGTTTGTCCCAAGAACTTTTTCTACTGGAACGTTTCACAAGAAAATCTGCAAAAGAAGAAACAGTAGTTTTACAATGACAAATATCCTAAGTATCAAGTTAAGCTACTTAGATCTCCCCACAAGACTTTTCTCTACAAGTTAGAATGCGATGACAATACATTATTTTTTAAATTGTTACAATGTGAACTATTTAGTCAACCACAGGTTTTAGAATGTTTAATTGTGCAAAACGGGCCAAGTCAGGCCTTAGCATGCTTTTAGAAACTACAGAACTGCACAGATAGAACTTTCCAAGAATCTATAAATACTCCTCTTTAAGAGTTTTTCTCTATCAATCTAGCATCATTTCTGATGGCTTCTCAGGTAAACCTTTGCCACTAAAGGAACAAGTACTTTAAACAACTAAGAAGATCACAGGAGATCTAGGTTTGGACTTGGTAGTTTAATTTGTACACATAATTGGCTTCTATCAAGGGGTCTTTTTTGTGTAAGAAAAAAATCAGAGAGGCAGGAGTATAGTCTAAACACAAAGAATTCTTGTCACAACTAGGCAATAATCTGATCTTTAGAGATAAAAGACCTTATCAACCTGATTCCTTTGTAAAGACTTCTCTCAGTATTGGCAGGCAACTCATCCTTTTGAGCTGTTTATGTGACATAAAGTCACATATATGAACAGGACTGTACAAAATATCAAAGTCCTAAAATTAAAGAGTCAGTCAACATATCACATTATTGCCATAACCTCTGGAACCTTTTTTTAAACAAGTAAGAACCATATAAGAGGAGGCTAAACATGTAATAATAAAGTGTTTTAACCACTTTACAAGTAGTTATTTTTGTCTCCCAGTAACTTTTAATTTAAATTTTGTAAAAGTTAATTTTAGTTTAATACAGGCTGGGCTGTACTGACCACATGCTGTATGGGAAAGGAACTAAGGCTATTCATAACTTGCAACTTCAGATACAAATCATATTAGTATCAAGATTGGTCCTGTTAAGTTGTTTAAGGAGGTACAACACAGTATAGCAGGAAAGTTCAGGGGTTTTAAATCTGTAAGAACTTTTCTTTCTAGAGTATAATTTTTGCTGAGTATTTGAAACCTGAAATACAAGTTACAAGTTTTTTTCATTTTTCCTTTATACTATAGTAAGGTTATTGATTTTTTAAAAACTACATCTGTAGGTACATTATATCATCTATGAATTTTATTTAGGATAATAAGAAAACATTTGTTAAAAAGAACAGATGCTGGGTCTCTTTGTCCTTAGCTATTAAAAAAAAAAAAAACAACCAGATAGGGCTTCCATGGTGGCGCAGTGGTTGAGAGTTCGCCTGCCGATGCAGGGGACGCCAGTTCGTGCCCCGGTCCGGGAGGATCCCACATGCCGCGGAGCGGCTGGGCCCGTGAGCCATGGCCGCTGAGCCTGCGCGTCCGGAGCCTGTGCTCCGCAATGGGAGAGGCCACCAACAGTGAGAGGCCCGCGTACCGCAAAAGCAAAAACAAAAACAAAAAAAACCCAACCAGATAAAACAATATATATGAAGGTACATTCCACTTAAGTATTAAATGCAAAAAATAATGAGACATCGTTCATTGTAACCCAGGAAGTATCAGAGTACTACAAGGTTAACTGTCCAATGACATGCAAGTACTCAGAGTTCAGAGGAGAGACAACCCAGGGAAGTTTCACAGGAGGTGGAAAACTTCAACTTGAGTCCTACAGATTAGGTGGAATTTAAATAAAGAGAAAGAGGGGATGGAAGCCAAGTAAGGATGGCTATTAATACCACAGTGGGAAGAAAGCACATTTTTGAGAAATAAAGAATAGGTCAGAATACCAATCATGTTCAGGAAAATAAGACTAAGAAGACAGGACACACTGTGGGCCTTGAATGCTAAGCTAAGGAAGCTAGATTTCATTCGATGGCACTAAACCAAAAGCTTTATGAGCAGGAGAATAACAACATGAAAATGGTAGTATTAAAAAGCAGGAAGTAGGATGGTCTGGAGGGGAAAAGTCACTTAGGATGTTCCTAGACTAGTAGTGCAGATATGAACTGCTAAGGGCCCAATATCTCAACCATAGTAAAAATGCAGAAGAAGACACCAAAATGAGTGAAAGCATTAATTGCCTGAGCTTGGTAGTTGATTAGGAATGGAAGAAAGGGGGCAGACCATGTTGTCAAAGATAACTGCAAAATTCTAAGGCCTGTGGTGAGTAGAAAAAGAATGGTATTGTTAAGAAATGAAGGGTAGATTCCAAGGAAGCAACACCAGATATGATACCCTGACTTTAAAGGTGGCCTCCCAAGTAGATGCATGTCCAGCCAGTAATAAGGGGTGAAATGGGATTAAATTCAAGAGACAGGTTAAGTCTAGTGGTAACAATGAATTGATGGTGTTACATTTACTTCAAAGAAATCACTACATCTACTACAAGGATCATCTGACATGTTTAGAAATTACTTGGTAATTTATTCTGTCAAAGATATTAAGTCCATTAATACAAAAGTGTTTGTGTATAGTTTCCACAGGTGTAAAGCTCCAAGACATGGACCAAACAACAGGAAGATTCAACAAAAATGTTCAGGCAGGTCTGCTTCAATGCCAGCAATGATTCCTCTTAACCACAACCAAACATCTACTTGGTTGGAAACAAGTATGCCATTGTGAAACACTGCCAACAAAATTTTAAAACCTGCCCATGCCTCTTAGGGCTATTTGCCAGATAAAGGCCATGTAGAAGTAAGTCTGAAAGAAGCTCTTTGGTGCCACCAGCTACCTTCTCATGAAGCCAGATGATATCCTGTGATACCAGTCATGTACACCTCAGAGTAGGAACAGTTATGTTTGGGTGACCTTGAACGGTCATATATTTGAAGAGGTAGAATGTAAAGTGGTTACGTTAAATCTAAGCAATTACCTAAAGTGTCTAGTAACATGGGATTCTTAAACAAATAAAGCACTAATGAACAGCCAGCCAGGGCAGCTGTGTGGGGCAAGGGTTAACTATGGTCACCCTTAAGTTCCATCTGGGGGATAGTGTTAAAAGAAAAGAAAAAGAATTGGCAGTTATCTGAAAAAGGTACATTTTTTTACAATCATGTATTATACTATGGATAGAATTTTATCTATTTCAAGAGGAAACCCTAAAGAGAATAAAAATATACTTGATTATTAAATACTAAAATACTAGATATTACTGTGCAGCTGCAAAGCACAGTCAATGTCTTTCTGGAAGACAATGAGATACTGATTAAGAAGAAGGGCATGGAGGCCCTGAGAAGGCTAATAAGGAATGGACACCTACATGGAATAGTTGGTTATCATGTGTATGCCACCTACTAGATCAGCTTCAACAAAGAGGCACACCAATTTGGGCCATTTATATAATAAGTGAATCCAAGCTACAAAAACTAATTAGGTCAAACCAAATTCACAAGGAAAAACTTAAAGAGACTCAGGCCAGGCCTTCTAAAAATGGGGGGGGGGAGCGGTGTCCAGGGTGGGGAAGGGTGGCTAAAGCAGCACTTTTTTGCCTAGGGTACATTTTAACTTCAAAAGAACAATGAAGTTTTTGTTTGTTTTTTAACATCTTTATTGGAGCATAATTGCTTTACAATGGTGTGTTAGTTTCTGCTTTATAACAAAGCGAATCAGCTATACATATACATATATCCCCAAATCCCCTCCCTCTTGCGTCTCCCTCCCACACTCCCTATCCCACCCCATGAAGTATTTTTTTACAGCCCTGTCTCACTTTCAAATGTAGGAATGATTGAGGGTTCAAAACTTTAAGAAGGCAACACTGAGTAATTTTAAAGGAATCTTTTATTTTCACTGTATGTGAAAGAAATGGCTTTTCTTGCACATGCACTGCATAGTAAGAAACACTGACAGCAAAACTTGAGTGTGGAGGTCATAAAGTAATTCAGAGATGTTAAATTTTAAGAAGTGACTTTACAACTGCTACTACTTTGGGCAGCTTCTTAGTGCTTCCTCATTTATGCCTAGTAACTTTTCGGATATCTGATGGATGATATGACCTTCCCAAACTAGGATTCTATGGCATGTTGGGGAGATTATTCCATGGTGGGGAGATGATTTAATCACTAGTATTACCCAAAACTCAAGCATTTAGCAACTGAGTAAAACTACTGTGGTTTGGTCTTACTCCCTGTACAGGAGCCCAAACCTCAAGTTTTCTAAACTTCTGCTGCTGAAGTCAACTATAAATAAATGAAAATAAAAACCGAGAGACAGTTCAAAAAGTATGGCTATATAGCTGATTCACTTTGTTATAAAGCAGAAACACACCATTGTAAAGCAATTATACTCCAATAAAGATGTTAAAAAATAAAATAAAAAGTATGGCTGAATGCTCTCAGTTGGACTTTTCCCCCCTCTACTTATTTGGACCATGTTTCAAAAAAAAAAAGTAAAAAGAAACTAAATACAAAATTGAGTCAGTGTCCTGGAAAACTCAGTGAGTTTTCCAAACACGGTAATTTATTAAAAAAAAAAAAAAAACTTTTAAAAAGATGCCACATGTCTTTTCTACCTCTTTTGAAAACACTAAGTAAGGTCTGTGTGTTTTCAGGGATACAGACGCAAATTCATGGTCAGAGTACTGCATTCCTCTGCCAGCTGTAGGACACAGATAAGCAGCTAAAATATTATCATTTCCTAAGCAAAAAACAACCATCTTCTTGAAAAACAAAAATCCAGTAGGTTGTCAGAAACGGTCAGATGAACTCCATGTTATAATCAAATTTCTGTATCAAAGAGTCTTTTACTAACAGTAAGTCTCTTGAACCAGCAACATTAATGATAATGTTCACTCTAACAAGTAAAATTCTGTTTCAATAGATAATGACCAAAGATCAATCTTGAATAATTCTGTGACTACATTAGTGGTACAGAGTGTGGTTCATTCTATGAGGAGTTTTTTTTGGTTTGTTTTGTTTTAATGTGGGAGAAGTTCTGAATACATTCCTCAAAGGAGTATCTGCAATAGACAGAATTTCAAACAGTTGGTTAGCGATCAATACTTAAGATCATTTGTCTTCATTTAAGTGGCTGAAATACTGACAGCTGCTTTTCCAAATGGGACCCAAAAATGTGAGAAGTCAAAAGCAAAGAAACTGTGCTCTAGAATTTTTAGACATTAAGATCTGACTGTACTTCAGATGCACCTTTTTGCTTTTCACATCTCAAGTGGGCAAAAGGAAGCCCTTGACCATGTTCTCAGAAAAGATCAGCTGTGATCAAACGAACTTTATCGAATTTGATTTGTACCTTTTAAAATCACTTATTTTACAAGTGTTTCCCTTTTAAACTTAATCCTTATACAAAAGGGGGGCGGGGGAGCAAATATCATACATGATGTCTTAGTGAAGACATTTTCTGGTGGTGACCAGAAAAGATTAAAACCGAAGATATAATACAATCTGCTAAAAAGGGTAAAAATAATTTCAAAAAAGGTTTTTTTTAATGTTTTGACTTGCTCTTTATAATCACTTCTATAAAGAAATTTATTCACGGGACTTCCTTGCTGGCGCAGTGGATAAGACTCTGCGCTCCCAAAGCCAGGGGCCTGGGTTCAATCCCTGGTCAGGGAACTAGATCCCACATGCATGCCACAACAAAGAGTTCACATGCCCCAACTAAGGAGCCCGCCTGCCACAACTAAGGAGCCCATGTGCTGCAACTAAGGAGCCAGCAAGCCACAACTAAGACCCGGTGCAACCAAATAAATAAATAAATACTATCTATTTTTTAAAAAAGAAAACATTCACTTCATACTACTAACTCAGATATATTAAATCATTAATAGGATTATAAGGAATTTCTGTAATTTGTAACATTATTTTCTGACTCTATATCCTCCATGAAAAGTCACAAGGCAGGTATCATTTTACTACTGAAATTAAGGATTTTAAATCTAATTTTATAAGGCAGCATTTAGATTCATCATGGTAAATGAAGAAATGTTCCCTATCTCCTAAGAAAAAAAACTCTTAACAGAAACCAAATATTTAAGTCTCGGTTATCGAGATAGAAAATCCAGGCATTCAAAGCACTAGAAATTAATTAAATTAAAAGCCAAGCAGGATCATTTCATCTAAGTGCCAGAGGTAGTTCAATATTTATAACTGCTATGGAAAGATCAGAAAGACTAGCCCCAGTGTTGGAAAAATGTTTCCTGACTTTTGTTTCTTTGACTAATTCCAAGGTCTACTGTTGGGAACTTAAGAGAAGGCAAATTTTTGCATGCTCATTAATGTCCTGCCACTTGCTCTCAGTTAACCTCTGATGAGGAGGAAAGAAGTAATTTTGTTTCCCCCTCCTTTCTCCCCTGCACTGTCCCAAATCAAAGTTCTCAAGGGCAATGCATAGGTCAAATGTTCTATTTTTAAAAAAAGAAAGATTCCTAATCAGGAAGTATATACCTCTTCATGGAAACTTAAATTTTCCTAATTATAATCCTGTAATGACTTCTGCCCCTCTTAAAAAATCATGATTATCTCAACATGAGACTGCAGACTCTGTCCATGCCTCCTACTGTTCGAAGAATAAAATTATAACTGCATTTTCTTGGACAAAACACTTAAATGACCAATCCCTATGAAGATGAGCAGTTTTACAATAGGTTCTCAAAACGTTTTTTAATAAGGCTTAAATTATGAGCTCCTATTTCTTACGTACTCAGAAAAAGAAATCAGTGAGGTAGCAAAGACCAAAAACTTATTTTTGTTCAAGACAACTAAAAAATTATGTAAAATTCAATAATACCAATGTCATTTTGAAATCTGCCAATTTACAGTGTTTATTCTAATATGCTTTGCTTCTGCATCCTGCCCTAGAGTGGCAAAAACAGACTCTCTAAACCCCACCCTTTTTATACCAACCCTCCGCCCTCACTGCTGGAAGAGAGGTTTCTTTTCTAGAAAGACAAGCAACTTAGTTTGAAGGTCTACTTACCATAGGAAGTCAAAAGTATGCCCATGTATAAATGACATGGTTTTCCTATTATGCCTAGGTACTTGGGATATTCAACACCAATTCTAGGAAAAATCTGGAATTAAACTACACTCAAAAAATAGCTATCAGTATTCCAAACCTAGCTAATCTGCATACTGCTTATCAGTTTTTTAATAATATATAGGAATGTTAATGTTTCTCTACCCATCTGTAAACAGATTCTTCAGAAAAATTCTGGTTCACTCCACTTAGTTTTATGCAGAGTAACTGGCATCAAAATGGACAAGGACCAGAAAGCTGAAGGAAAATGCAAATCCATCCTTTAAGCATAAAACTTAACAATGAAGAGAAGAAACGGATTTACATTTTTAACTGCTGTCATCTCAATTATAAACTGTCCAACTCCAACTAGCCAATAGGGATATTCAGAAAAGAGAAACAAAATTCCAATAGTAGAGGCTATATGTGCAACAAAAAGAATCCACTCTTCTTCCTGCTGGCCTAGTTAAAATTTGTATTCTGGCAATTAGGTAGGGGGCTACTCATATTTTTGAAAAACAAGCCAATAAAAACCCAATAACCTCAATTCTCAATTATTAAATAGCCAAAAGACCAGAAATCGTCTTGACCAGAACACCATCTTCTTACGAATCCTTTTAAGACCAAAACAATTCAACAGATCCCCAGAAAGAGACCCACCCTTTTAAACTAGTAATATTTATCTCATGTAAACAGAGGGAAACATGTAACTGCCATCAAAATATACACAGGGGGGCTTCCCTGGTGGCGCAGTGGTTGAGAGTCTGCCTGCCGATGCAGGGTACATGGGTTCGTGCCCTGGTCCGGGAAGATCCCACATGCCGTGGAGCGGCTGGGCCCGTGAGCCATGGCCACTGAGCCTGCGCGTCCGGAGCCTGTGCTCCGCAACGGGAGAGGCCACAACAGTGAGAGGCCCGCATACCGCAAAAAAATATATATATATACACAGGAAGAAAAAATTTTCAGCTAAAGTCAAAAAGTAGAATTCACGAACATGCTTTACTTAAGAAAAGGAGGGCAAAAGTCCGAAGCTAATAAGAAATAAAGTCTTATTAAGTAAAGAGGGTTCTCCTTTGTCCTTAAATAACTGCACTTAAATTAACCACTCTGAAAACCTCAAGACAAGTCATAGGTTCAAACTGAAGACAAAAACCAAACCTTGAATTTTAAAAATTCTTAAGCTATCAATTTGCTTAATCCATTAATCAGAAAAGGAAGGGGGCGAGAGCTTTTTTAAAAAACATGCTGGCTAAATTACTTATATTCATAGTAAGCACATTAAAATATAGGTAAGGGACTTCCCTGGTGGCGCAGTGGTTAAGAATCTGCCTACCAATGCAGGGGACACGGGTTCGAGCCCTGGTCCGGGAAGATCCCACCTTCTGCAGAGCAATTAAGCCCGTGCCCCACAACTGCTGAGCCTGCGCTCTAGAGCCCGTGCTCCGCAACAAGAGAAGCCACCGCAATTAGAAGCCCGCACACGACAACAAAGAGTAGCCGCCCCTGCTCTCTGCAACTAGAGAAAAGCCCACATGCAGCAACAAAGACCCAACACAGCCAAATAAATAAATTTATTTATTTAAAAAATAAATACATAAATAAAAATAAAATACAGGTAAAATATTCTCTAAAACAAGATGAAAAACTGCTCAAACATACAGCCTAATATCAACCTATTCTAAACATATTGAGTATTCTAAATATATTGTTTATACATCAAAAAACTTAAGTACTAGGACTTCCCTGGTGGTCCAGTGGTTAGGACTCCAAGCTTCCACTGCAGGGAACAGGAGTTCGATCCCTGGTCGGGAACTAAGATCATGCATGCGGCGCGGTGTGGCCAAAAAAAAAAAAAATCCACAGACAAGTGACCGGAATTCTCAAGTTTCCAATAAGCATGTGAACATAACTACTAAGAATAATACCACACTTTCAAGGTCAATCTGAGCCACTCACGTTTCTTGCATTTTCCAACATGAAAATAGTTTGTCAAAGAAACTGAAGTCTAAAAGAGGTGTAAGGAATAATGCATTTACCCAAGCTCTCTGGTAAGCATCAGGCCTATGAATGGACAAACACATTCTGTATTCTGTTTTTAGTCAGGACACACATATGCTAAAATGCAAAGAAATATAAAAACCTTGGGAAGAGTTTACATTTTCTACTGATTTACTCTTCAACATCTAACCTAAAACCTATATTCTACAACATATAGGTATTTTTTCAGTTGTTTCCATGGTATGGTATACATACCATTGGTGATATTTGAGAGGATTTAAATGTAACACAAAGGCCTTTAAAAAACAAAACTATATACTTATGCTAATGAGCACTGGAAAAAACATTCTGCATTCTATTGACTCTGAGATGCCACCGAAGTCAAGGCACATCATTAAACTTACATATCACCAAGAAAGAAAAAAACTTGATTTTAAGATGCATTATCATTTGGTATACAGATACTGCAAAAAAATCGTGTAGGTAATATATTAATGAGAGGTTTGGGTTATACTGCACTATATGCTAATACAAATCCTTCATAAGACAAACTGCTACCTGTCTTTCCTCGGGCTGCTTTATTCTCTCATTTTGCTTCATAAGACCTATTTTTCCAAACCATTAAAAGTCTGAAACCATTCAAAGCAGGCCTGAGCAGGGCCATAAACAACAACATCCAGTCCTCCCCCACAGAAATGATAGCCTCTCTCAAGGTTTCTGCTACTACTACGTGAGAGCTCCCACAGCTTCCCCAATCCTGACTGCTATTGCTGGCACAGGAGCAGAATAGCAGATCTCCTCTGGACTGTCAATGAAGCACCTCCAACTCTACATATTCCAAACAGAAGCCATCACTGGCCTCCCTTCCCTTCCCCCACCATATCTTCTTTCTTAATATTCCATTGGGAATCTTGGTCAGCCTAGGTCTTCAAGACTGGAAACCATCTGACACTCTTTCCAATAACAAAATCTGACACCATCTCCCACTGCTTTCTTTGAAATGCTCAATTTCCATCTTTCCATTCCATGCCACCAGGGCCACCACCACTGGTCTAGCAAACCGGTTCTCAAACATTTGCTGAATTCAATTTATTTAGACCTTATTACCTATGAAACAAAATAACCAGTTACAACTGAACTTAGAACTGATTCTGGTCAATTCCTCTTTGAACATCACCTGGCATATCGATCCTGTCAACAGACATTTCCATAAAACGTCCCTGCTCAAAAAAGATATGCCCTATGGCGTATATGTCCAGAATGAACGACTTGAGGCTTCTTTAAAATTTTTCATGCATGAGCTTTTGTCACTGCTACTACCTCTGCCTGATTTACTCATACCGCCTAATCCATTTGGATAAATCCAACATATCCTTCAATACTTAGCTTGAAAACATTAATTTCACTGTGAAAACTTTCCCTTCAGAGTTCACTGTGCAGTTTCAATACAGCTCTATTTTATAACACTTACTACATGTCATTATAATTATTTACATTTCTAACTGTCTAGACCGTGATTATCTATATAGGTCATTTTCCCACTCAACACTCAACATCTGAACCCAAGGGCCTTACCACTACCGCTTAACAAGAGGCATTACGATATAGCTTACTAGGTAAGAGCATAGGTTCTGCAATCAGACTGTTCTGGATGTGAATTTGGCTCCAAACTGAGTGAAATCCCCAAAGTGATACCGTCTTCTCATCTGTAGAATGGAGATAACATTAATAGTTTTCTAATCAATGTTCAATGAATACTAATTCTGATGAGGACAAGAAACATGCTCAATAACTGTTTTCTAGATTTAAAAAACAAGCATAATTTAGGTCAATACAAGAAATTAACCAGAGCCTCCTATTACCTACCCACTGAATAAACGTTTCAAGCACACCCATTCCCATTTAAAACCTCTATATTCTAGTTCTTACCATAAATCCAACATTTCTACCTGCCTTTCTTCATACAGAATAAACCCTTGGGATTGAAAGATGTATAAGTTTCCATTATTCATTAAAAACTTTCAAAGTCCAAAATAAAAAAAAGTAATGTGATTTTGCTGAAGCAAAAATTTTAGTCGTAGGCATTTGAGGCTAACCAAGAAGAAATCACTTAACTGACTGAGCCAAGCAATGTTAACCATTGTTATGTTAACCAATGTTATTCTCTACACATTCTCAATTCTCAGGATACTATCATAGTACTTGTCAAGATCTAAACATACCTCTCAACAAGACCTCCCCAAAATGAGGACCTTCCTTCTTAATGACAAGGTCTCCCGCACATGAAAATCTTATTCTTCCCTCTAGGACATTCTGTGTCCATTCCAAATGCCTTGCCATTGTTTATGTTATTTCCTATACCCAGACTGGCCCTTTCTCCACCAACCAGATCCCTAGAGCTCCTCTAGTATTCCAAACCACTAAACTTTCACTGCATTTTTGCAAGTACACATGATTTAACATTTATTCTCTTTTACTTAGGTCTACTTCTCTCCCTCCCCTAACTCTCTCACCCTCCTCCTTCTCCCTCTTTTTCCTCTCGCTCTCTCTCAAACACACAGAGGCAAGTTCCCTCAAGAGGTACTCAAAATGTTTTGATCAATTAAATTTCTCTCCTTAAGAGGTTTTTTTGAGGTATAATTTATAAGTTTCAGATATACAACATAGTGATTCACAACTTTTAAAGGTTATACTCCATTTATAATTATAAAATATTGGCTATACTCCCTGTCTTGTACAATATATCCTTGTATCTTTATTTATTTCATGCTTAGTAGTTTCTCCCTCTTTGTCCCCTACCCCTAACTTGCCCCTCTCCCCACTGGTAACCACTAGTTTGTTCTCTGTATCTGTGAGTCTGTTTCTTTTTTGTTATATTCACTAGTATGTTTTATTTTTTAGATTCCACATATAAATGACATCATACAGTATTTGTCTGACATTTCACTAAGCACAATACCCTCCAAGTCTACTCATGTTGCTGCAAATGGCAAGATTTCATTCTTTTATATGGCTGAGTAGTATTCCATTGTGTATATACACATCATCCTTATCTATTCATCTGTTGATGGGTGCTTAGGTTGCTTCCATATCTTGGTTACGGTGAATAATGCTGTTATGAACACTGGGGTGCATATATCTTTTCGAATTAATGTTTTCATTTTCTTCAGCTATGTACCCAAGCTTAAGAGTTTGGAGATATCATAAAAGTTTTTCTCATAAGCAATTAAAGATAACTGGAAGAGAGGTTATAGGTGATAATTCTCATTACAATCATGGGAAAACTGGAGTGCTTTCCACTTTCACGTTCCAGTATTACACTAAAAATAGATAATATGTGACCAGAAAACTGTAACTATAGTTTCACTAACATGTAAAAACTTCTTGAAGCAAACAGGAACTTGATAACTGTAATAACTGATATTATAGTTAATACAGCATTCTATTAACAGAATGCTGCTTTTGTGTAAAATGAGGGTCATTTTTGTCAAGCTAGAAATACTGCTTCAAAACAAAGATATGGAATACAAAAGTGACAGCAAGAAAGAGGTGGTCTTAATCCTTTGATCTCTTTCAGGCCATCATATAAAAGTAGGAATTCTTGATCAAGCCACTTCTAAAGTGTCCTTTTTATGTCCCATTCTTTGTGTAATAATTTTGCTTCTACCCCCAAAACTGGACTCCTCCTCTTTCCTTTTCTCAACCTTTCTTGAATTAACAAAGGTGAAATAAAGCAGTTTCTTCCAATTTGAAGCCAAGATAATTTTTCAGTCATATACATTTAATGCTTTTTGATAATTGGCAAAGAACCTGAATAGTACTGCACCCACATGAATAGCTGACTCTACAGCATCAAAAAATATGGAAATACTCTTTGGCATGCTGCATAGGAAGAACAAGTCCAAATTATTTTTAATAATTTTTTGAGTAACAGCAAGAACAGGGAGAGAAAACAGTCAAACGAAACAAGTATAATCTCCTATTTATGAGTCAACTGTGGCCAGCTGTCAAGCTTGTTTTATTAGCAGTTAACTTTTATTGAGCATTTCCCTCTGTCAGGCACTGTTTTAAAAGTATTATGTATACTAACTCAATTAACCCCACAATAATTTTATAAAGTAGTAACCATTATTGTTACCATTTACAGTTGAAAAAAGATATACAAACAAGTAACTTTCCTAAACTTATACCAGCTAAGTGGAGAAGCCAGAATTCAAACCTAGGCATTCTGGCTCCACAGTTTACATTATAAATATCTATACCACACTGCCTCTCCATTAAATAAGTTCGTTAATACAGTAAAACTTGATGCTAACTTTACTGCTCATAAAGAGTATCCAAGTAAGGAACCCCTGTAATATTGAGCATGTTTATTTCTTACATACTTACTACATGTTCAACTATATTTTTCAAAGAACAGTATAGGTTTTATTCAATTTCATTCTCCCACAAATCTAGAGATTTTCATCAGTGTTTTATTATCCACTGTCTAAAGTACACTATTTGACACATGTTCCTTAAAATCTTTATTCTTTACAACATCTTCTCACTTGTCAAGATAATTCTGAACTCTAATTCTATCCTCCAAGGAGCTTACAAGTCATCTGTGAACTTAATAAGCATACTCTCCATTTGATCTCTATCACTAGTAAGAACCCTATATGGTAAGTAGAGAGCCCAATCCGAACCCCATTATAAAAAAAAAAATTTGTTCTCTCTTCTGACAGCAAACCACCAGTAACAATAAATATGACCCTCCAAATCTGTTTTGCACCATTTAGCAATAAGACATATTTTCATCCCATATGGATGAAGGTGCCACCAGGGATAATTAAAAGTTTTCCTAAAGTTAAAATATATCGGCACTTCCCTGGTGGTGCAGTGGTTAAGAATCCCCCTGCCAATGCAGGGGACACGGGTTTAAGCCCTGGTCTGGGAAGATCCCACATGCCACGGAGCAACTAAGCCTGTGCACCACAACTACTGAGCCCGTGAGCCACAGGTACTGAAGCCCGCACGCCTAGAGCCCGTGCTCCACAACAAAGAAAAGTCACCACAATGAGAAGCCCGTGCACCTCAACAAAGAGTAGCCCCAATCGCTGCAACTAGAGAAAGCCCACACGCGGAGCAACGAAGACCCAACGCAGCCGAAAATAAATTAATAAATTTTTTTTAAAAAGTTAAAAATATCAGTTGCTTGCCTCTGTTCCACAGACCTGCCTCCATAAGAGTATTACTTTGTAGAACAAATTGTCTTTCAAAACTATGCAGTTTATTGTTTCATCATCTTTAAAGTCTTCACAAATTTTTTAGATTATTCCAATATTTTGTTTAGCTTTATTAAGGTATAGTTGAAATATAACAAAGTACAAATTTAAGGTAGTTTTTTCAGGGTTATTTTTACTGTGGTACAATATATATAATATTTACAATTTTAATCATTTTAAGTGTACAATCCAATGGCCTTAAGTATATCACACTGTTGTGCAATCACCACCACTATCCATTTCCAGAATTTTTTCATCATCCCAAACTTCCTTTTTAAGGCCAAATATACTTCATTGTATGTACAGTAGATCCTACATATCCTCAAGTTCCCCTCAGCATATTCAACAAACTGCAGATCAAAAATATTCAGGTGGGGCTTCCCTGGTGGCGCAGTGGTTGAGAGTCCGCCTGCCGATGCAGGGGACGCGGGTTCGTGCCCTGGTCCGGGAAGATCCCACATGCCGCGGAGCGTCTGGGCCCGTGAGCCGTGGCCGCTGAGCCTGCGCGTCCGGAGCCTGTGCTCCACAACGGGAGAGGCCGCAATAGTGAGAGGCCCGCGTACCGCAAAAATTTAAAAATAAATAAATAAATAAATAAAATTTAGGTGGAAAAAAATCCAGAAGTTCCATAAAGCAAAAAAATTTGCGCTTGCCAGAAACTATACAGCATTTACATTGTATTTACATAGCATTTACATTATATATATTAGGTGTTACAAGTAATCGAGAAGCAATTTAAACCATACCAGAGGATGTGTGTATGTTATATGCAAATACTATGCCAAATACTATGCCATTTTATACAAGGGATTTCAGCATCCTTGGATTTTTGTATTCACCACAGGGTCCTGGAACCAATCCCCCATGGATACCGAGGGATGACTGTATGTACCATATTTTGTTTATACATTCATCCACTGATGGACATTTAGGTTGTTGCTACCTTTTGGCTACTGTGAATAGTGCTGCTACGAACACTGATGTACAAATCTGTTAAGAGTCCCTGATTTCACTTCTTTTGGCTAGATACCCAAGGAATAGAATTGTTGGATCACATGGTAATTCTGTGTTTAATTTTTTAAGGAACCACCACATTGTTTTCCACAGCAGCTGTACCATTCTACATTCCTGTCAGCAATACACCAGGATTCTAATTTCTCCATATCCTCATCAACACTGTTCCACTTTTTGACAATAGCCATCCTAATGGGTGTGAAGTGGTATCCCGTGGTTTTGACTTGCAGTTCCCTAATGATCAGTGATACTAATCCTCTTTTCACGTGCTTACTGGCCATCTGTATAACTTATTTGAAGAAATGTCTATTCAAGTCCTTTGCCTATTTTTAGTTGGGTTGTTTTCTGGTGTTGCATTGTGGTTCTTTATATATTCTAGATATTAATCCTTTATCAGACATGACTTGCAAATATTTTCTGTCATTCTTTGGGTTGCCTTTCACTCTCTTGATGGTGTATTCTATTTCTTTCTTCTATTGCCTGTGTTTTTGATGTCATATCCAAGAAATCAGTGCCAAATGCAACGTCATGAAATTTTTCCCCTACATTTTCTTCTAAGAGTGTTATAGTTTTAGCTCTTAGGTCTCTGATCCTCAATTACCCAGATAATTTTAAAGCACAAATAATCATGTTTTCAAATCCATAAAACTTTTTTAAAGTATTAGGTGAGACTTAATAGAATCTATATGCTATAGAAATAGTCACAGATATACAAGATGTGAATTTACACCCTGTTTACAATTTTTAAACAACTGGAAATAGGTAAACTGATATACCCATACAATGGAATATTATGCCCTTCTAAGCACAGGAGTTGGGTGAGTAACCCAGGTTAACCAAGTCATAGCCTATTCCCTCAACCACATGAACCAAGGGGGAACCAATGAGAATCCTTCTCTTCTACTAGACTCAGTCCCCTCTCTGTGCACCAAGTCACCCTGGGCCTACCACAGCAAGTTCACAGGGTCCCTACAGGACTGTTTTTAGTTTTTAAGGGAAACGGCAATAAATGACATCTAGTGGACCACACAAATGACTATCTGAGGTCATTCATAATTTCAACATTAACTCACAAAACATTCCTTTCAGTGACATTTCTTTAAGCAGCAGGAGTTTTAGCAGCTACTATGATAAAAAGCAAGCACCATGTAACAATCAGTGTGGAACAGGAAATAGAGGTGTAATGTCTGATTCTAAGGCTTGAGAATCTGTGCAGTATCTAACATGCATATATATGGAAATTAAAATGTTCTCTTTCAAATTGCATGTATCAACTTTTCAAATAATTAAATTGTTAGGAAATAAATACTTAGGATGTTTGGCCCTAACCACTTTATAAATGGAACTGTTATTTTTATGGCCTCTGGGCACCATGGAAAATATTACTGAGACACTTAGAAGAGACTCTGGACTGTGCAGCTATGAACCAGGAGAAACCTGAGAGGATCCCACACCAATGCCCAGAGAGATGCAAAGCTAGAATACTTGAGACACTCTACCCCCACTTCCAGTCCTCAAAGTCCCCAAGCTGCCTGCCACAGTTCTTCAATTATGTGAGCCACTCCAGTGTTCCGCCAATAAAGCCACCCCTTCTCTTGTTGTTTATTTAAGCTCTAATTCAGTTTCTATCACCAGCAACCCAGAGTCCTGATAACAAAATCATGTGATTCAAACATTCAGCCTTATTTCCTTAGTAAAATCATAATTGAATAATGTATATCAGAGTTTTTTTTTTTTTTACATAGGGCATTACTTTAACTCAGATATAAATCATTCTGTTTACTGTTTCTTGTATCAACTGAACAAAGGATACTATTAGACACTGCATGCTAAAATTTAGTTTTAAAGTTTTATAGATTTCTTGACAAAAATACTCATTTGAATTAATTTTTCACATGATAATATAAACTATACCATGTTTTTTCTTTCACACTAACATTAGAAATTAAAAAATTTCTAAGTAATCAAACTATTATACTCAAATTACAGCTTTAAAGAATAAGTAAAACATTCAATTTATGAATATTAAAAGTCAAATATTTTCTTAAATAATAATTATTTCCAGAAATAAATTAATGTAGAGCTTATATTTACTTTATGGTGAGATCTGCTTTTAATATAAATCAAAGACAGCAGTGATTTCAGCAATGAGAACAATTTACACTTCATTCATTGTAACTGAGATAAAAGTAAATATTTCAAAAGTGAGAAAAGCTTAAATCAGAACTATACCAATTAAAAATGGCAATTACAAAAAAAAAAACCAAACGGCAATTACAGCTAATTTTTATGTTCTGTGATAAAGCACTTATATAGACCTACTGCAAATAAAGTTTTATCAGAAAGAAAAATAACTAATCAGCTGACTAACATTCAACAGTTCTACTACTAATGGAGTATTCTGCCTTTGTCACACTAGCTAAAAATCCTAACAATGAACTTGCTCCTCAATGAACGTCACTTTACTACCACCACCTAAAGAAAACAATCTACCATCTTGTTTCCCCAGAATAACTTGCTAAAACTGAAGACAGACTGAGCTGTACTGTCCCAGCAGCCCCCAAATTTAAAAATCCAACTACAAGGGAATTCCCTGGTGGTCCAGTGGTTAGGACTCAGCACTTTCACTGTGGTGGCCTGGGATCAATCCCTGGTTGGGGAACTAAGATCCCTCAAGCCACTCGGCTCAGCCAAAAAAAAAAAAAAAAAAAATCCAACTAAATACTGTTAGAAACACACAACTGAAAATTTAAGGAAACAAAAAAATTGGAAAACAGATTATGAAGAAACATGTCAAGCAAGTATTAACAAAGGAAAAACTGTTTTGGCTATACTTATACAAAAAAAGGACTTTAAGGCAAGAAGCATTACTAGAAATAGAACCTTTCATAATGATAAAATGTTCAAATTAGGAAAACAATGTTTCTGTATTATATAAACCTAATAACATGACGTAGAAATATATAAAAACAAAGGATTACAAAGATTTAGCAAGACTGTAAGTTAGAAAAAAATTTAGAGAAAAGAGACAATATATGTATAACAGCATCAAAAACTATCAAGCACCCAGGACTAAATTCAATGAAGATAGATTATGAGCAGGTACTGAAAGACAGTAAAGACCACCACAATAAATTACAAAGTCTGTAAATTATCAGTTCTCTCAATTTGAACTGATAATACAATATAATCCCAATCAAAATATTACCAGGTATTTTTCTTTTCTTTTCTTATGAAGGAGATGATAAAATGATTCTGAAATCATGAAAGTTCAAGAATAGCTAAAATGCCCTTCAAAGGGGGAGAGGAATCAAGATGTGAAGATTCAGTAAGACAGATATGAAGATTAGACCATACTAGCTAAAGATGGTGTGGCACTGTCACAGGGAGAGACCAATGGAACAGAACAGGCAGCCAAGAAACATATCTACATATAATGGACACCTGATTTATGAAAAGAGATAATATAGAACAGCAGGGGAAGGACTGGCCTTTCAATAAAGTATGCTGGGACAACTGATATCCACATGGAAAAAAATGAAACTGGCCCCTATTTCATACACTATAAGCAACATCAAGTGAGTTACTGACATAACTGTGAAAGGCAAAAGTATAAAGCTTTCAAAAAATGTTTAAGAAAATATTTTCATGATCTCTAGGTATGGAAAGACTTTTAAAATAAGACAAAAAGTAACCATAGGGTTTCCCTGGTGGCGCAGTGGTTGAGAGTCCGCCTGCCAATGCAGGGGACATGGGTTCGTGCCCCGGTCCGGGAAGATTCCACATGCCGCGGAGTGGCTAGGCCTGTGAGCCATGGCCACTGAGCCTGTGTGTTTGGAGCCTGTGCTCCGCAATGGGAGAGGCCACAACAGTGAGAGGCCCACATACCGCAAAAAAAAAAAAAGTTAACCATAAAGTAAAAAAACTAAATTTGACTACACTAAAGTTAAGAATTTCTATTAGTCAGATCATAAAGACAGTGAAAACAAAGGCAAATAAATGGACAAAAGTATTTGCCCAAACTTAACCAACAAGGTATCCAGAATATACAAAGAACTACAAATTAGTATTTTTTTAAAATAAGACAAATAATCCACTAGAAAAATGGATGAAAGACTTGAATAAGCAACTGCAGAGGAAATCCAAATTGCCAATAAACATAGGCAAAGATGCTCAAAAACAATCATCAGGGAAATTAAAATTAGAACCACAAGATACTATTAACCACCTCCCAGGTTTTGAAAACTGAAAACACTGACAATATCAAGTGTTGATGAGGATATGGAACAAGAACTCTCATTCATTACTAATGGAAATATGAATTGATAAACCACTTAGAAAACAACATGGCATTCAAGTCGAAGATATGCATACCCTGTGGCCTGGAAACTGTGCTCCTAGGAATAAACCCTAGAATGCAGATACTGCACCAAAAGAAATGTTTAAGAATATTCACAGCAGCATTGTTCATAGTAGTCCAAACCTAGGAACAACCCACTTGTCCAGCAACAATAAAATGAATAGTTTGTAGCATATCCGTACAATATACCAGCAATAAAAATGAACTAGATCAACACACAACACATAGGAATGTGCAAGAGAAGCAAGATAGAAAATACAGTATGATTCCATTCAAAGACAGGCAAAACTATTCTTTACGAATGTACACGTGGGTAACAATACAAATAAAAGCCATACAGTGATTACCATAAAGGCCAGGAGAGTGGTTAGTTATTTCTAAGAAGGAAGGAAAGGATAAGCATTGGAAGGAACAGAGACGTGGACAGCCTTTTGGGGTGCTGGTATTCTATTTCTTAACCTGGATAGTAGTGACATGAGTGTTCACTTTATAATCACTCATTACACTGTACAATTACATCTCATGCACTTTGTCATACTTCAATACAAGAAGTGTTCAAAAAAATCAATAAAAAAAATTTCAATGGGCTAAAGATTTTAATAGAAATCCCACAAAAGATATATAAATGGCCAATAAACACATTAAAAAATGTGCATTGTCAGTCATCAGCAAAAAGCAAGTGAAAACACCACAATAAGATAACCTTTCACACCCAGTAAGTAACTAAAGAGACTGACAAGAACAAATGCTGGCTAAGATGTTGAGTAACTGGAACTCATACATGGCTCACGGAAATGTAAACTGGCATTACCACTTTGGAGGACAGTTTGGCAATTGCTTATTAAGTTAAACGTACATCTATCCTATGGCCCAACAATTTCACTCCTTGGTATTAACCCAAGAGAAGGGAAAACACATGATCACAAAAAGACTTGGACACAGATATTCACAGCAACTGTACTCATAATAGCCCCAAATTGGAAAGGACTCATAATGTTCAGTAACAGGTCATCAGATAAACTGTAGTGTATTTCTACAATGGAATACTACTCAGCAATAAATGAACTACTGATATTCACAGCAACATGGAGGAATCTCAAAAGTATTATGTTGACTCAAAGCAGCAAGTTAAAAAAGAATACTACACGATTCCATTTAAATGAAATTCAAATACAGATAAAACTAATCTGTAGTGACAGAAACAAGAACAGTAGTTTGGGCAGAAGAAGACAGGGAAATAACCAGAAAGGGGCAAGAGAAAACTTTCTAATGCGATGTATAAGTTCTATATCAGGATTGAGGCAGTGGCTTCACAGCTATAAATACTTACTGAAACAAACCACACATTTCCATCTGTGTATTTCACTAAATAAATTCTAGTTTAACTTAAAAAAATCCTAAAGTAGTATCCTAAAGCAGAGTCTCTAAACCCCATCAAAAAGTAGTATACTGTCTTTAGAAAAGGTTGTACAATGAGATCATATGCATCACCCTCCCAATATCACCAGACTCTCTCTTTCTGAGGGTATGCATATGAACTCCTGATCTCCCCTATAACCAAAAAGCATATATTTACAGGTGACTAGTGTTTTGGGTAAAGTCCAAGGTTCTTCTAAGGTACTAAAATTTGCATGAAGTAAACTAGTCTCCAAGGAGATCAAGTTCTTGACATGATCGAAGAACTACAACCTTGCAGCCTGTGGAACAAAAACCACATTCACAAAAAGATAGACAAGATGAAACGGCAGAGGGCTATGTACCAGACGAAAGAACAAGATAAAACCCCAGAAAAACAACTAAATGAAGTAGAGATAGGCAACCTTCCAGAAAAAGAATTCAGAATAATGATAGTGAAGATGATCCAGGACCCTGGAAAAAGAAAGGAGACAAAGATTGAGAAGATGCAAGAAATATTTAACAAAGACATAGAAGAACTAAAGAACACCTACAAAAATTAAAGAACAAACAAACAGAGATGAACAATACAGTAAATGAAATGAAAAATACACTACAAGGAATCAATAGCAGATAACTGAGGCAGAAAAACGGATAAGTGACCTGGAAGACAGAATGGCAGAACTCACTGCCGTGGAACAGAATAAAGATAAAAGAGTGAAAAGAAATGAAGACATCCTAAGAGACCTCTGGGACAACATTAAATACAACAACATTCGCATTATAGGGGTCCCAGAAGGAGAAGAGAGAGAGAGGACGCAGGAAAATACTTGAAGAGATTATAGTCGAAAACTTCCCTAGCATGGGAAAGGAAATAGCCACCCAAGTTCAGGAAGCACAGAGAGTCCCAAGCAAGATAAACCCAAGGTGAAACACGCAGAGACACACAATAATCAAATTGACAAAAATTAAAGACAAAAAAAATTATTGAAAGCAACATGGGAAAAACAACAAGTAACATACAAGGGAACTTCCATAAGGTTAAGAGCAGATTTCTCAGCAGAAACTCTACAAGCCAGAAGGGAATGGCATGATATATTTAAAGTGATGAAAAGGGAAGAACCTACAACCAAGATTACTCTAACCAGCAAGGATCTCATTCAGATTCAATGGAGAATTCAAAAGCTTTACAGACAAGCAAAAGCTAAGAGAATTCAGCACCACCAAACCAGCTCTACAACAAATGCTAAAGGAACTTCTCTAAGTGGGAAACACAAGACAAGAAAAGGACCTACAAAAACAAACGCATAACAATTAAGAAAATGGTAACAGGAACATACATATCAATAATTACCTTAAACGTGAATGGATTAAATGCTCCAACCAAAAGACACAGGCTCGCTGAATGGATACAAAAACAAGACCCATATATATACAAGAGACCCACTTCAGACCTAGGGACACATACAGACTGTAAGTGAGGGGATGGAAAAAGATATTCCATGCAAATGGAAATGAAGAGAAAGCTGGAGTAACAATACTCATATCAGATAAAACAGACTTTAAAATAATGTTATAAGAGACAAGGAAGGGCACTACATAATGAACAAGGGATCAATCCAAGAAGAAGATATAACAATTACAAATATATATGCACCCAACATAGGAGCACCTCAATACATAAGGCAACTACTAACAGCTATAAAAGAGGAAATCGACAGTAACACAATAATAGTGGGGGACTTTAACACCTCACTTACACCAATGGACAGATCATCCAGACACAAAAGAAATAAGGAAATAAAAGCTTTAAATGACACAACAGACCAGACAGATTTAATTGATATTTATAGGTCATTCCATCCAAAAACAGCAGATTACGCTTTCTTCTCAAGTGCGCTTGGAACATTCTCCAGGATAGATCACATCTTGGGTCACAAACCAAGCCTTGGTAAATTTAAGAAAACTGAAAACACATCAACCATTTTTTCTGACCACAATGCTATGAGATTAGAAACCAATTACAGGGAAAAATATGTAAAAAACACAAACATATGGAAGATAAACAATATGTTTCTAAATAACCAAGAGATCACTGAAGAAATCAAAGAGGAAATCAAAAATTACCTAGAGACAAATTACAATGAAAACACAATGATCAAAACCTATGGGATGGGGCTTCCCTGGTGGCGCAGTGGTTAAGAATCTGCCTGTCAATGCAAGGGACATGGGTTTCAGCCCTGGTCTGGGAAGGTCCCACATGCCGCAGAGCAACTAAGCCCATGAGCCACAACTACTGAGCCTGCGCACCTGGAGCCTGTGCTACACAACGGGAGAGTCCGCGACAGTGAGAGGCCTGCGCACCACGATGAAGAGTGGCCCCCACTCACTGCAACTGGAGAAAGCCCTCGCAAAGAAATGAAGACCCAAAACAGCCAAAAATAAATTAATTTAAAACAAAACCAGGGCTTTCCTGGTGGCGCAGTGGTTGAGAGTCCACCTGCCGATGCACGGGACGCAGATTCATGCCCCGGTCCGGGAAGATCCCACATGCCGCGGAGCGGCCGGGCCCGTGGGCCATGGCCGCTGAGCCTGCATGTCCAGAGCCTGTGCTCCGCAACAGAAGAGGCCACAACAGTGAGAGGCCTGCGTACGGCAAAAAACAAAACAAAACAAAACAAAAAACCTGTGCGATGCAGCAAAAGCAGTTTTAAGAGGGAAGCTTATAGCAATATAAGCCTACCTCAAGAAACAAGAAAAACATCAACAATCTAATCTTACACCTACAGAACTAGAGAAAGAAAAACAAACAAAACCCAAAGTTAGTAGATGGAAAGAAATCATAAAGATCAGAGCAGAAATAAATGAAACAGAAACAAAGAAAACAATAGCAAACATCAATAAAACTAAAAGCTGGTTCTTTGAGAAGATAAACAAAATTGATAAACCATTAGCCAGACTCATCAAGAAAAAGAGGGAGGACTCAAATCAATAAAATTAGAAATGAAAAAGGAGAAGTTACAACAGACACAGAAGAAATAAAAAGCATCCAAAGAGACTACTACAAGCAACTCTATGCCAATAAAATGGACAACCTGGAAGAAATGGACAAATTCTTAGAAAGGTATAACCTTCCAGGACTGAACCAGGAAGAAACAGAAAATATGAACAGACCAATCACAAGTAATGAAACTGAAACTCTGATTAAAAATCTTCCAACAAACAACAGTCCAGGACCAGACGGCTTCACAGGTGAATTCTATCAAACATTTAGAGAAGAGCTAACACACCCATCCTTCTCAAACTCTTCCAAAAAATTGCAGAGGAAGGAACACTCCCAAACTCATTCTATGAGGTCAGCATCACCCTGATACCAAAACCAGAAAAACATACTACAAAAAAAAATTACAGACCAATATTACTGATGAATATAGACGCAAAAATCCTCAACAAACACTAGCAAACAGAATCCAACAACACATTAAAAGGATCATACACCATGATCAAGTGGGATTTATCCCAGGGATGCAAGGATTCTTCAATATATGCAAATCCATCAATGTGATACACCATATTAACAAACTGAATAAAGACCATATGATCATCTCAATAGATGCAGAAAATGCTTTTGACAAAATTCAACACCCATTTATGATAAAAACTCTCCAGAAAATGGGCAGAGAGGGAACCTACCTCAACATAATAAAGGCTATATATGACAAATCCACAGCAAACATCATTCTCAATGGTGAAAAACTGAAAACATTTCCTCTAAGATCAGGAACAAGACAAGGAAGTCCACTCTCGCCATTATTATTCAACATAGTTTTGGAAGTCCCAGCCACGGCAATCAGAGAAGAAAAATAAAAGGAATACAAATTGGAAAAGAAGAAATAAAACTGTCACTGTTTGCAGATGACATGATACTATACACAGAGAATCCTAAATATGCCACCACAAAACTACTACAGCTAATCAATGAATATGGTAAAGCTGCAGAATACAAAATTAATGCACAGAAATCTCTTGCATTCCTATACACTAATGATGAAAAAGCTGAAAGAAAAATTAAGGAAACACTCCCATTTACCACTGCAACAAAAAGAATAAAATCCTAGGAATAGGGCTTCCCTGGTGGCACAGTGGTTGAGAGTCCGCCTGCCGATGCAGGGGACACGGGTTCGTGCCCCAGTCCGGGAAGATCCCACATGCCGCAGAGCAGCTGGGCCCGTGAGCCATGGCTGCTGAGCTTGCGCGTCCGGAGCCTGTGCTCCGCAACGGGAGAGGCCACAACAGTGAGAGGCCCGCATACCGCAAAAAAAAAAAAAAAAAAAAATCCTAGGAATAAACCTACCTAGGGAGACAAAAGACCTGTATGCAGAAAACTATAAGACACTGAGAAAAGAAATTGAAGATGATACAGATGAAGAGCTATACCATGTTCTTGGATTGGAAGAATCAATATTGTGAAAATGACTATACTGCCCAAAGGAATCTACAGATTCAATGCAATCCCTATCAAATTACCAATGGCATTTTTTACAAAACTACAACAAAAAATCTTAAAATCTGTATGGAGACACAGAAGACCCCGAATAGCCAAAGCAGTCTTGAGGGAAAAAACCAAGCTGAAGGAATCAGACTCCCTAACTTCAGACTATACTACAAAGCTACAGTAATCAAGACAACATGGTACTGGCACAAAAACAGAAATATAGATCAATGGAACAGGACAGAAAGCCCAGAGGTAAACCCACGCACCTCTGATCAACTAATCTATGACAAAGGAGGCAAGGATATACAATGGAGAAAAGACAGTCTCTTCAATAAGTGGTGATGGGAAATCATGTAAAAAAATGAAATTAGAACACTCCCTAACAGCATAAACAAAAATAAGCTCAAAATGGATTAGAGACCTAAATGTAAGAGTGGACACTATAAAACTCTTAGAGCAAAACATAGGAAGAACACTCTTAGACATAAATCACAGCAAGATCTTTTTTGGTCCACCTCCTAGAGTAATGGAAATAAAAACAAAAATAAACAAATGGGACCTAATGAAACTTAAAAGCTTTTGCACAGCAAAGGAAACTACAAACAAGACGAAAAGACAACCCTCAGAGTGGGAGAAAATATTTGCAAACGAATCAACAAAGGATTAATCTCCAAAAAAAAAAAAAAAGGATTAATCTCCAAAATATATAAACAGCTCATGCAGCTCAATATTAAAAAAAACAAACAACCCAATCAAACAATGGGCAGAAGACCTAAAGAGACATTTCTCCAAAGAAGACATATAGATGGCCAAGAAGCACATGAAAAGCTGCTCAACATCACTAATTATTAGAGAAATGCAAATCAAAACTACAGTGAGGTATCACCTCACACCAGTTAGAATGGGCATCATCAGAAAATCTATAAACAACAAATGCTGGAGAGGGTGTGGAGAAAAGGGAACCCTCTTGCACTGTTGGTGGGAATGTAAATTGATACAGCCATTATGCAGGACAGTATGGAGGTTCCTTAAAAAACTAAAAATAGAACTACCATATGACCCAGCAATCCCACTACTGGGCATATACCCTGAGAAAACCATAATTCAAAAAAAGTCATGTACCACAATGTTCACTGCAGCTCTATTTACAATAGCCAGGACATGGAAGCCACCTAAGTGCCCATCGACAGATGAATGGATAAAGAAGATGTGGCACATATATACAATGGAATATTACTCAGCCATAAAATCGAACGAAATTGGGTCATTTGTAGAGACCTGGATGGACCTAGAGACTGTCATACATAGTGAAGTAAATCAGAAAGAGAAAAACAAATATCCTATATTAACGCATATATGTGGAATCTAGAAAAATGGTACAGATGAACCTGTTTGCAAGGCAGAAATAGAGACAAAGACAGAACGAACGTATGGACACCAAGGGGGGAAGTGGCGGGGGGAGGGGGGCTGGTGTGATGAATTGGGAGATTGGGATTGATATATATACACTAATATATATAAAATGGATAACTAATAGGAACCTGCTGTATAAAAAAATAAATAAAATTCAAAAAAAAAGTTCATCACATGATCAAAGGCATGTGGTATATGATGGCTTCAGTCAGTTACCTTGCACCTTTTGTCAAAGAAATTGTTTAACCACTCACTAGCCTACTGGCAACAAGGAACAATAAAAGAAAAAAAAGAAATGTTGGATCTTTGAGAATGTTCCAATTTCCTACTTGGAAGAAAAAGGGGGTTCTAGTTTCAACTCCCATCAAATTTTTCACCTATTAAAATACAGTATTATTATCAATAGTACAGCATCATCTGAAAGTCCATATCAATTGTTATTCTTCTGTATAAAATAGCCAAGTAATACCACCACACACATAATCATCCCAGAATAATGTCTAACTTGAAACCTTCAAGTAATTTCATTAAAAAACTGTACCTTTGGATTTTAAGGCTCGATTTAGCTCATTAGGAAAAGCACCATATGGCTTTTGCTAAAAGTAGTTTTAGCTAACCTCAATTAGCATGCCTGAAATGGTTTATAAGGTTATCTCAACAGTAAGATAAGCACATGACTTCAAGTCACAACTCAGAACCATCTATTTCAAGTCTCTCTCTATACGATCTCAATGTCTGAATAAACTCTCAGCTCCAATAAAGTCCCTTTCCCATCTTTCAGATGCATAGTCTTTTGTGTTTTTTATTTTATTTAAACCTGTAATAAAAATTTGAGTTGTAACACTCCTCAACCAGATCTTACATTAGAAAATAAAACTAATGTAAACCAGTTCAAGATATTCTAGATTCTACTGATAGTACAGACATGTTTTCTTCGAAAGAAGATAGTAAAACATACAATTATGCCTCAAAATTAGGAAATGTACAGTTTTTCTAAGTCATCTGTTGAAGAACTGAACACGTTAGCCAGCACAGGGCCAGCTTCATGGGTGTGCAACCTGTGCAGTCACATGGGACTCCACACTTGGTTTAATGCTCTGTTGTAGCCATTCTGAAATTCTTAATTTTTGGAAAAGAGACCCTGCCAACTACATACCCAGTCCTGTGCTAGGATTCTATGGGAAAAGCAGAAAAGAATTTACAAACACCAGTACTCTAGTGACCAAGAAAAATTTACTTCTGGGCTCACAAATCAATAAAAATCTTTTTTTCTCATTATGACCAGAAGTGTATTTATGGTTCCAAATCAGACACTCAGATTTCAAAACGTCTGTACCTACTGAAGCATCATAACTAAAAAAAACAGGCTTTGGGAAGTTTATTCCATCATTCAATGATTTTAGATCCTTTTATACACATTTATGAAATGCATTTTGATGTGTACTTCATTGGGACCCCAAAATTATATGTAGTGCTATTATTCACCAAACTTTATATTCTAAAAACTAGTATTAAAAAAAAAGGTCTTCAAAGTTTTTTTTTTCCTTCAAAGTTTTAAGAAAGAAAAGGTAAACAAGCACAAAAAGAAGAGAGCAAGCAGCTCCTGAGCCTAAAGACTGCTGTGATCAAAGGTAAACAGTGTGTAGTTAAGAAAGAAGTCTCCAGAAAAGGATATCTTGGCATTCAGTAGGCACTCAAACATCTAATTTTTATAACCATTTAAAGTGTCAGCATTCTCCTCAGAAATAAAAAGATTCAGCCCTGCTGATAAGGGTATTAAAAGTCCCAAGTCCAAATGAGTTAGAAAATACAGTGAAGCTGAAAAATTAGCAGAAATGACTAGAAGGGTAACATAGAGAATAAGAAGTTATATAATAAGGAAGCTTAATCCTTACTTAAGATACTTATCAAGAAGTATCTTAAGTTTTTTTCAGCTGTAGAAGCAGATGCTTGACAAAACGTTCTGGAAAAGGGGCAAAACATAAGCCTTTAAAATCCAAAAAATCAAATCATCCAGGATGTCTTTTAGCCAAGTCAGTTATATCAAAAAATAAGCATTTAAAAACTCAAATGGAAAGGATGAAGGGGGCTATTTTTTTTATATGTTACAATTTTATATTCTATTTAAAGAAATTAACTCAAAAAACTGAAGAGAAGCAAGTTTTGGAGAATATGGGAAAATACAGAGAATTTACCAAGGCAAATAAATGACTATTAAATTGAAAACTTGGTGTCACTAAATAATGTTCCACTACAGATTATTATTCAATAGTATTGGGTTGGCCAAAAAGTTCATTCAGGTTTTTCCATAACATCTTATGGAAAAACCCAAACCAACTTTTTGGCCAACCCAATAACATTCAAGCCACTGACATTTTCTGAGATGTTAAAGCAACAAATCCATTCACTTTAAGGCTGAACATTTATTAAATATCCTCAAGCCAGGCACTGCTTTCTACCCACTTTTTACTTCAGCACTGAGACAATCTAATCTAATGGGAGAAAGTCAGGAAATCAGGTTTTTCCATTAAACTCCCAGGCTCACCATCCTCAGGGCTGGCATCTAGTACAGGAAAAAACTTCAGGGTAGGAAGGAAGTCTAGTTGCCCTGCATCACTGGGCTGTAAGCTTGTGTTGTTATGGGCACCAGCACAATAGAGCAAATGCAAGAGCAAGGAAGCAAAAAGCTGACCGGATTAGAGAATTTGGTCCATGTGATCAGTGTATTAATGAGACTACAACTACCTAAAAGTTCCGAAGCATACCCAAATTATCTGATTTTCAAAGAAAATTTATTAGCGTGTTAAGGTCAGTACTATAACAAAACCATAGAAGAGGGCTTCCCTGGTGGCGCAGTAGTTGGGAGTCCGCCTGCCGATGCAGCGGACGTGGGTTCATGCCCCGGTCCGGGAGGATCCCACATGCCACGGAGCGGCTGGGCCCGTGGGCCATGGCCGCTGAGCCTGCGCGTCCCGTCGGGAGCCTGTGCTCCGCGGCGGGAGAGGCCACAGCAGTGAGAGGCCCGCGTACCGCAAAAAAAAAAAATAAATAAAAAACCATAGAAGAATCTTTTATTCTTAAATCTAATTTTGTTCCAAATTATAATTGTAGACTATAGAATAGGAAGAGATGCAAACCAATCTAAGGAGTTTCAGAGTGGACAGGTGGTTTTGTCTACTGCTTCTAAACTTATCCCTGGAAAGGGTACAGGGGAGAAAGGATTATCAACCAGACAGTAAACCTAATCGGAAAGGCAAATTCTTTTGTAAAAGTCCATATTTAATACTAAATCTCCTGCTTTCCTTCCTTTGTTCTACTCCCCACAACAGCCTGTGGCAGAGTGAAAGAATATGATTTCCCCTTTTACTGTATAATATCTCGTCAGTGTCTCCTGTTTTAAACAAAGCCTCCAGGGGGAATGTTAATGTTTACCAATTAAAAACAGGGACTTCCCTAGTGGCGCAGTGGTGAAGAATCCGCCTGCCATTGCAGGCGACACAGGTTTGAGCCCTGGTCCGCGAAGATCCCACATGCCGCGAGCAACTAAGCCCATGCACCACAACTACTGAGCCTGTGCTCTAGAGCCCATGAGCCACAACTACTGAAGCCACTGCAATGAGAAGCCCGCACACCGCACCGAAGAGTAGCGCCGCTCGCCACAACTAGAGAAAGCCTGCACACAGCAACGAAGACCCAACACAACCATAAATAAATAAACAAATAAATAGAATTTAAAACATAGACTAGCATTACAGTGTTAGTTTTTAGGCATTCTTGCACAGCTTTAGAGTCAGCCTGACCTTGCCTCAAAACCTAATTCAGGCAGTTACTAGTTCTGTAATCTTCAACAGGTCACTCTTCATTAACAAAGCTTCTGATGGCAACAATGTATCAGAGTATTAAGGATTAAATGATCTAATATACAGAAGCAATTAGAAGTGTACCTGGCACTTAGTAATCACATACATGGTAGCTTTATCACTAATGCCCTGATATGTATCAATAACTAGTTACACCACACACTCTGGTTATCGTTCCTGAGCTCTCAAAAAAATTTAATTACCTCCCCTGACCAAACTAATGAATTACTGGAGAATAAATTAACATACATAAAAAACTCTTAAAAGGTCTTCAATACAGAAGTATCCATTACGCAGTTCACAAGAGAACCACAGTTAAAATACTGCATACAGAGCTCTTTTTTAAAAAAATATTTATTTATTTTATTATTTATTTATTTGGCTGCTCCGGGTCTTAGTTGCAGCACGAGGGATCTTCATTGCCACGTGCGGGATCTTTTAGTTGTGGGATCTAGTTCCCTGGCCAGGGATCGAATCTGGGGCCCCTGCATGGGGAGCGCGGAGGCTTAGCCACTGGACCACCAGGTAAGTCCCCAGAGCTCTGTTTTAACACTATAATAGGATAATATAGGCTTAGTAAAACTAGTCTAAAGGGATATTTTATTATTTTGTTAAACAAAACCAAACTCCGAATAAACACCATTATCTTCATATTTAAGAGCTAGTATTTACTGAACTATGTGTCAATGTACTTTTCATACATTATCCCATTTAATCTTCATAGGTTGCTCATCCCTATTTCAGAGCGAGTACTCCAAGTCTCCCAAAGATTAAGTAATTTGCCCAAGGTCAAAGAGCTAGTACATTTCTAGATTCTAAAATACCAGAGTAGACACCTCACCATGATGTGAATGATCACCCAAATTGAGTTTTCCCCTAAAACAATGATAGGATTTTTCAAATTCTACCAATATAACAATGTATAATAAAATACTGAAACTTAGGTACTAAGGAAAAAATTATATTATAAATTTTAACATGCAAATAAAACAAGAGAAAATTCCAGACGTTACATGTATAAATGAAAAATTATCCAGACTATCCAAACAG
Organism: Lagenorhynchus albirostris; assembly: GCF_949774975.1. Classification (NCBI taxonomy): domain Eukaryota; kingdom Metazoa; phylum Chordata; class Mammalia; order Artiodactyla; family Delphinidae; genus Lagenorhynchus; species Lagenorhynchus albirostris. The sequence goes on from NC_083108.1 coordinate 65,835,543, forward strand.
GGCATGAGGGAAACCACCACCTTCAAGTACTCCAACACGGACAGTTGCTCAGTTGGTTAGATGTATGCCAAGACCTATAGTGTCCAGAGCTTAATTTTCACAAGCAAATTTACTCACTTCCATAAATCTTATACACAACAGAAATGTCTTTATCCACAAATCAACTGCCCTAAAAGTGTGTACTATTATATAAAGAGAACAAGGAGGAGAATAAATGTGGCTCAGACAAGCGTTAAGTACATCAACTCTGTGGGAGGTGGTGATAAGGGAAAACAAAAAATGCTCTGTTGGGTTTATAGTATCATCTTTGATACTTTATGGTATGAATGTGCAATGGATATTGACAGACTAAAGTCTGATTAGCACCTCTCGGTTCAAAAATTATGTGAAGATACTGGAATACAGTATACCTGGTGACAACAACACAATGAAATACAAGCGGAAGTCAGCAAGATGTATTTTAATTCTCAAATGTCAAAATGTCTTGACCAACAGCAAAACAAACAACAACTGCGTTTCGTTTTAAGAAACTTAAAAATAGACTGGGCTTCCCTGGTGGCGCAGTGGTTGAGAGTCCACCTGCCGATGCAGGGGACACGGGTTCGTGCCCCGGTCCGGGAAGATCCCACATGCCGCAAAGCGGCTGGGCCCGTGAGCCATGGCCGCTGAGCCTGCGCGTCCGGAGCCTGTGCTCCGCAACGGGAGAGGCCACAACAGTGAGAGGCCCGCGTACTGCAAAAAAAAAAAAAAAAAATATATATATATATATATATATATATATATATATATATATATACTAAAAATTCTGATGATATAGGAACCTGAGGAAACGTGAATATTTTGCCAACTAAGAGGTGTATCCAAGAACTCAGATATAAAATTATCCTCAAAATTAAACTATAAGAACCCATAAAGGATTGCTCTGTGGTTATACAAGAGAATGTTCCTTACCCTATTCTTAAGAAATAAACTCTAAAGACACATAGGGGCACAGTGCCTCCAGCTTACCCTCAAATGGTTAAAAAAAATGGAGAATTATAAAGCATATGAAACAAAATATAAACAATTGGTGAAGGGCATTGGTAAATTCCTCATATTGCTTCTGTAGATTTTATTAAATTTGAAATAATATCAAAGCAAAAAATTTGTTAAGTCTGACATAAATATGACAGATTAATATTGTTAAATTAGTCTGTAAGTATATGAACATTCATCATTCTTTATTTTCCTTATTATAAAAAAAATCGAAATGAAAAAGGAGGTTGTAAAATATATTGTCCATGAGGAAGGCTGCATAAGACTACCTTAGAATGATACTATTAATCATCTGCATCATACAATTCACCTTGCTTACTTCCATGCCTTCCAAGCAATCTCTGATTATAACTTTACTAATAGGCTAGGTATGCCACTCCAGTGTTCTATTAAATTCATAACCAAAAAAAGGAACATTTTAAAAAGAACTGTTACCATGGAACTAAACACAAAAGCAAAGGCACTACAGTAACAGAAGTCAAAATTGTGATTATCTCTTTAGGGTACATATTGACTGGGAAAGGGTGGGAGGGAGTCTTAATGGAGGAGAGCTGTAAATGTTCATCTTAATCTGGGTATAATTACATAGGTTAAAAAGTTGTCAAACTTTAAGGTTACTACACTTTATTATATGTATATCATATCTCAATTTTTTTTTAATTAAAACAAGAAGTGCTTTCAGAGAACAGAGAAGTTCTCAGCTTAAATACAAACCTACAATGCAACAGACTGACATATATTGCACGGGCATTCAGATTTATTAACCAGTCCCTGTAATCTTGGTTAACATGAGTGGAGCTCTGAGATGGGTATTTTTTAAAAGAATAACCACTGCAGAACTTTAAGCAGAAGGTGTGCAATGAGATCAAGGCACAGGCAAGGAAGAAAGAAGAGCTGGCTGTCAGGAGTTCCCACCAAATAACATGAAATCTTGATGAATCTGTAACATTAACTGTGTTACAAAAAGGCTAGAAATCAGGTTAGACATCCTCCCCTCTACTAACTTAGTCTGCTTAAAAAAATAAACTTGGAGGTTTTTTTCCCCTTTTGGGGGGACTATGGGAATAAAAATTATTTTTTTTTAATATAGCTTTGGCAAAAACTAAAACACTATCACTCTGGATGTTGTCCTTTATCAAAACAAGGTCTGCATGTACAAGACAATATAAACCAAAATCAATGTATGTAATGGTAAAGAGTACCATGAAACTAACATTTAAGAGGCAAGTATGAAAACAGATAGGGGTAGATCAGCTACTGCTATCTTCCTTCCACTGGGCTATATCTCATTTCAGAGATTCGAGTACTGTTAACCTTGTTGTGTCAGTATTTCCACTACAGAATTTAAAACAAAATTTTTTTCTTTAATTAAACAGTGAAGGAAAGTTCCCAAGTCACTATTTGGAAACCACTCAACTCTAATTCAAAATTTTTTAGCCAACAACTCAATTTTTTAAGTTCCCTTTCTTAATACCAAACTGAATATAATCATAAGCTCAGAAGTCCACATAAAAGGTCTGGGAGGGGTTCCCTGGTGGCGCAGTGGTTGGGAGTCCGCCTGCCGATGTAGGGGACGCGGGTTCGTGCCTCGGTCCAGGAAGATCCCACATGCCGCAGAGCGGCTGGGCCCGTGAGCCATGGCCGCTGAGCCTGCACGTCCAGAGCCTGTGCTCCGCAGCAGGAGAGGCCACAACAGTGAGAGGCCCGCGTACCGCAAAAAAAAAAAAAAAAAAAAATGTCTGGGAATGACCATTTATATTAAATTCTGTAAAACTAATCTATGGTAAAAGGAAGATCAGATTGCAATAATCTGAAAGGAATTGAGCATATTCTTTTAAAAACCTCCTATAAGCCATGACAGAGGAAAAAAATCCCAACTGAAAAAATCAGACAAACGATAATGGGAAATCACAGAAGAAATGCAAATGTTCAACATACATATGAAAGTATGGTCAACCTCAAATAATCAGAAAAATACAAATGAAAACAATGACAATAACTATTTTCCATCTATAAGATTGGCAAAAAGATACTGTTTAATTTCAAATACTGGAATGTGCATAGAAAATGACTACTTGCATACACTTTTGGTAGAAGTAAAATTATTATAGCTACTTTGAAGAGCATTTTGGCAGTGTGTTAAAACTACAGGTATGCATATCATACCTGTAGCAACTCTATTTCTCTTGGTATACTTCAGAGAAGTAGTCACATGTGCACTGAGAGAAATGTAAGAAAAATATTCACTGCAACAGGTAATAAAAACAAAGCAATGTTCATATTAAGTAATGTTATATAATATTTAAGCAAATGTCTCTAAGACATATTACTGAGGAAAATGTAAGATATAGAGAGAAATGTACAATATATTATGAAATGAGGGAAGAAATTGAGTCTGGACTTGTGCCTCCTCCCTACCCCCTCTGCCCACCGCTTGGTTCCTTCTTGTGCCTGTGAATCTTTCAAGAGCAAGATACGGAAGCTGAGGCATCAGTGAGGTTACTTGGTTTGCCCAGTATCTGCTGAGAGCAGAGGAGAACCCCAATTCCCAGGGAAATTATTATCATCACTGGATAAAGATGCTTATGAAGAAACTGGACTTCAAGGTCATTCACCTCAGTATTCTGGCAGAAAAAGCATGAAATTTACTAGGAATTATGCTCACTCCATCACTTTCTAACAAAAATAATGATTTCATATGAACCTACTGCTGTCCTCAGCCAATGACAGTGGTGGCAAAAGCTGATTTGTGTATACTAATCACTGACTTCATACTTCCAGAGAAGAAATGCCTCCTCTTGGAACAGCTGTGACACTGCTTTGATGAGCCAAAGTTAAGCTCTGTGGGTTACACTGTGGTTCAAGGCTTTCCAGGCAGCCCTGTTTCATGAAGAGAAAATGAACATGGTTTTTGAGAAAGAAGAGAACATTTATACAACTCTGTGATTTTTTAATCAAGACTATTGGCCTCAAATGGGCAAATGATTATTGTCTACCATAAAAATTACAAAATTTAAGATAAAATTGAAAAAAAAGAATGGTATATATATTATTTAGGGGTACATATATACACAAAGGCATGAAGGAAAAAGCCTGGAAGAAAAAACCAAAACTAATTACAGCGGTTTATGTGTAGAGACAATGAGAAAAAAACAGTACTGAAAAACATGGTTAAGGTAATTTTAGCCTTATCGTTAATGTTTTAATATTGAGTACTGAAATCTTATTTTGGAAGGCACTGGTGCAAACAAGAAATTAATACGTTTCACCCCTTAAATGATCTCATCTGAAAAATATCACTATCATTTCACACGTGTTGCTGTTGCCTACCGCACGCATCATATCGCATGCTGCTTTGGAAAATACAGCGATACTCAAATTTTCTTTCTAATAAACTACCACCACTAAGGATGAACTTTACCCTTTAATACACTTCAAAATCTAGAACAGAAAACGAAAAAAAGAATTTAGGACAAATAACTTCAAAACTACAAAACACCTTTGAAAGACATTAAAGATGACCTAAGCAAATAAAAAGACATCCCACCATGTTCATGGATCTAAAGATTTAATTTGTTAAGATGGCACTACTACTCACACACTGATCTACAGATTCAATGAAATCCCTCTAAAAATATAAGTTGGCTTTTTTTCTTTTTTCTTTTTTTTGCGGTATGCGGGCCTCTCACTGTTGTGGCCTCTCCCGTTGCGGAGCACAGGCTCCGGACGCACAGGCTCAGCGGCCATGGCTCACAGGCCCAGCTGCTCTGCAGCATGTGGGATCTTCCCGTACCGGGGCACGAACTCGTGTCCCCTGCATCGGCAGGCGGACCCTCAACCACTGCGCCACCTGAGAAGCCCCTCAGTTGGTTTTTCTGCATACAGTAACAAGCTGATCCTAACACTTATAAGGAAATGCCAGGGACCCAGAATAACTAAAATAATCTTGAAAAAAGGAATAAAAGTTGAAGGACTCACACTTCTCAATTTCAAGACTTACTACAAAGCAAGAGTAATCAAGACAATGTGGCACTAACTTAAGGATAAACATGTAAATCAATGTCACAGAAATACAGGTCCACAAATAAACCCAGACACATACGGTCAACTGATTTTTTGACAAAGATGCCTTAACATATCAATCGGGAAAGAAGACTGTTTTCAACAAATGGTGGTAGGACAACTGAATATCCACGTACAAAAGAATCGAGCTGGAACACTACCTCACAACCATACGCAAAAATTAACTCAAAATTGATCACAGACTAAATGTCAGAAATAAAGCTATCAGACTTCTACAACTAAGGAGTAAAACCCTCATGATTTTGCATTATGCAACGGCTTCTTCGATAAAAAACCAATGCCATACGTAACCAAAGGAAAAAAAAAGGTAAATGGGATTTTATCAAAATTAAGCATATTTGGGGGCTTCCCTGGTGGCGCAGTGGTTGGGAGTCCGCCTGCCGATGCGGGGGACGCGGGTTCGTGTCCCGGTCCGGGAGGATCCCACGTGCCGCGGAGTGGCTGTGCCCGTGAGCCGTGGTCACTGGGCCTGCGCATCCGGAGCCTGTTGCTCCACAGCAGGAGAGGCCGCAGCGGTGAGAGGCCCGCGTACCGCAAAAAAAAAAAAAAAAAAAAAAAAAAAAAGCATATTTGTACTTCAAAGAACACCATCAAGAAAGAGAAAAGACAATCGACAGAATGGGAGAAAATTTTTGCAAATTATATATCTGATTAGGAACTTGTATCCAGAATATATAAAGAATGCTGCTCAACAATTTTAAAAATAATAAACTTTAAAATGGGCAAATGATCTGAATAAACATTTCTCCAAAGAAGATACACAAATGGCCAATGAGCACATGAAAAGATGCTCAGCATCACTAGTCATTAGAAAAATGCAAATCAAAACCACAATATATACCATTTCCAACCCCCTAAGGATGGCTAGACAGGTAACAATAAGTATTTTTAAGGATGTGGTGATACTGGAACCCTAAAATACTGATGGTACAAATGTGAAATGGTACAGTCACTGTTCAAAACAGTGTGGCAGTTCTTTAAAAAGCTAAACCTATAGTTACTACATGACTCAGCAATTTCACTCCTAGGAGCATACCCTAAAGAACTGAAAATATGTGTCCACACAAAAACCTACACATAAATGTTCATAATAGCAGTATTCGTAATAGTGAAAAAGTACAAACAACCCAACGTCCATTGATGGATGAATGGATAAACAAAATGTATTATCCACACAATAGAATATTATTCAGGCATGAAAAGGAATACAGTACTAATACATGCTACAACATGGATGAACCTTAAAAACATTACTCTGAGTGAAAGTAGCAGAACACAAAGGCCACATATGAATCCATTTATATACAATATCCAGAATAAGCAAATTCACAGAAACAAAGTCAACTAGTACTTGCCAGCAACTGAAAAGAGGTGGGAAAGGAGAGGAACTGCTAAAGGGTACGAGGTATCTTTTGGAGGTGCTGAAAACGTTTTTAAATTAGTGGTGATAACCACAGAACTCCATGAATACACTAAAATTTACTGAACTGTACACTTTAAAAGGGTGAATTTTACGGTATGTGAATTATATCTAAACAAAGCTGTCATTTAAAAAAAAAAGGAAATCAAAAAGGAACATAATATGTTTCCACTCTTACTCCCTGGTTACCTTTTTAAAAAATGGGATTTGTACTAGCTGGAGTTCTCCAGAGAAACAGAACCAATAAATTACATATATGAAGAGATTTATTATGAGGTATTAGTTCACAGGATTAAAGCAGATGAGAAGTCCCATGATCTGCCATCTACAAGTTGGAGACCCAAGAAAGCCAGCAGTGTAATTTCAATACAAGTCCAAAGGCCAGAGAACCAGGGGAGCTGATGGTGTAAATCCCAGTACAAGGGCAGAAAACCAATGTCCCAGCTCATGCAGACAGGCAGGCAGCAAAAACAGGCAAATTCCTTCTTCCTCCACCTTTTTGTTCTAGTTAGGCCCTCAAAGGACTAGATGATGCCCACCCACACTGGGGGTGGGGGGTAGGGAAATCTACTAAGTCCACCTATTCAAACACTAACCGTATACAGAAACACCCTCACAGATACACCCAGAAAAAATGTTTAATCTGGGCACCCCTGGGCCCAGTCAAGTTAACATACAAAACTAACCATCACAAGATTTACCCTTTAAGATGTGTCTGGAATTATTCACTACAATTACTCTTAATTTTAATCACTTTATCTCCAAGGCTCAGGCCACTCCCAAGCTACTACCCTAATATTCAGAACAAAGGGCACACAAATTACTACTGGCATCAAAAGAAATTAAGGAAAAACATGCTTTCCAAATTATTTCATCCAAACATTTTTTCTTAATTTACTCTGTTTATTTACTTTTGGCTGTGCTGTGTCTTCGTTGTTGCGTGCGAGCTTTCTCTAGTTGCGATGAGCTGGGGGCTACTCTTCATTGCAGTGGGCGGGCTTCGCATTGCGGTGGCTTCTCCTGTTGCGGAGCACGGGCTCTAGGTGCGCGGGCTTCAGTAGTTGTGGCACGCGGGCTCAGTAGTTGTGGCTCACGGGCTCTAGAACTCAGGCTCAGTAGTTGTGGTGCATGGGCTTAGTTGTTCCATGACATGTGGGATCTCCCTGGACCAGGGATCAAACCCATGTCCCCTGCATTGGCAGGCGGATTCTCAACCACTGCACCACCAGGGAACCCCTCATCCAAACATTTTTAAAAACTGTTAAGACTACCAAATCAATTATGAACATCAGTATGGATAACCAAGTTAGTTACCAGCTAGGAAAGCTAGAAATTTATATTCTTGGTCCAAGACACAAAAATAAAATACAGGGACTTCCCTGGTGGTGCGGTGGTTGAGAATCCGCCTGCCAATGCAGGGGATATGGGTTTGATCCCTGGTCCAGGAAGACTCCACATGCCGCAGAGCAACTAAGCCCGTGTGCCACAACTACTGAGCCTGCACTCTAGACCCCGCGTGCCACAACGACTGAAGCCCGTGCACCTAGAGCTCAAGTTCCCCAACGAGAAACCACCGCAGTGAGAAGCCCGCGCACTGCAGGGAAGAGTAGCTCCCGCTCGCTGCAACTAGAGAAAGCCTGCATGCAGCGACGAACACCCAACGCAGCCAAAAATAAATAAATAAATTTGTAAAAATATAGAATACTTAACAATGAACAACCCAAAGATGAAATTAAAAAAACAATTCTACATACAATAGCATCAAAAAGAATACTTAGGAATAAATGTAACCAAGGAAGCAAAACACGTGTACACTAAAAACTACAAAAACAGGGCTAAAAGAAATTAAAGACAACACAAATAAATGAAAGATACCGTGTGTTCATGGACTGGAATGCTGAACACTGTGAAGATGTCAATACTACCTAAAGTGATCTACAGATTCAATTCAATCTCTATCAAAATCCCAATCATGTTTTTTGCAGAAATAGGAAAATTCATCTTAAAACTCATGTGGAATTTCAGAGTACCATGAACAGACAAAACAAAGCTTGGAAAAAAAATGAACAACACTGGAAAACTCACACTTCCTGGAACACTCACACTTCCTGATTTCAAAATTTACTACCAAGTTATGGTAATCAAAACAGTGTGGTGCTAGCATAAAGACCAATGGACTAGAACAGAGAACTCAGAAATAAAACCTTGCATATATGGGGCACATAAGGTACCAAGACCATTCAACAGGAAACCCAGTCTTTTCAACAAATGGTCCTGGGAAAACTGGATATTCACATACAAAGGAATAAAGTTGGACCCTTTTCTTATACCATATACAAAATTTAACTCAAAATGGATCAAAGAGCTAAAACCATAAAACTCTTAGAAGAAAACACAGGAAGAAATTTTTATGACATTGCATTTGGCAATGATTTCCTGGATGTAACATCAAAGGCACAGGCAACAAGTAAAAAAATTAACAAAGTGCATTTGATCAAAATGAAAATCGTTTGTTGATAATGTCCTTTGATGCAAAGAGTACAAAGGCAGCCCACAGAATGAGACAAAATATTTGCAAATAACATTTGTGATAAGGGATTCATATCTAGTCTGCGTGTACATATACATATGTATTTTTTAACTCCTACATTCAACAACAACCAAAAATAATTTCTAATGGGCAAAATACTTTGTTAGGGACTGAATGTCTGTGTCCCCTCAAAATTAAAATGTGGAAGCCTAATCCCCAAAGTGACTGTATTTGGAGAAAGAACCTTTACAAAAGCAAATAAGATTAAATGAAGTCATAAGGGGTGGGTGGGGCTCTGATCCAATAGGGTTAACATCCTCATAAGAAAGACACCAGAGAGCTCCCTCCATCCTTCATATGTCTCAGAGGAAAGGCCATATGAAGACAAAGTGCTCTTCTAAAAACAAGAGAGCCCTCACCAAAAACTGAACCCTACTATAACCGTGATCTAGGACTTAGCAGCTTCCAGAACTGTGGGAACATAAATTTTTGTTGTTTAAAGCACCCATTCTAAGGTATTTTGTGGCTACTAAAGACTTAGACTTTGTTCCAAACCAAAGAAGACATACAAAGGGCCAGTAAGCACACGAAAAGATGCTCAACATCACTAGTCATTAGGGAAATGCAAATCAAATCCACAATGAGATACTACTTCACACCCATTAAAATAGCTATTGTTTAAAACAAAAAAAGAAATTAATAAAGTATTAGGATGTGTAGAAATTGTGCATTGCTGGTGGGCATGTAAAATGGTGCAGCCACTGTGGAAAACAGTATGGCAATTCCTCAAAAAACTAAACATAAAATTATCATATGATCCAGCAATTCTACCTCTGGGTACATACGCAAAAGAAGTAAAAGCAGGGACTTGAACAAGTATTTGTATATCCATGTCCATAGCAGAATTATTCACAATAGCCAAAAGGTGGAAGCAACCTACGTATCCACAGATGGATGAATGGATAAACAAAATGTAGTATATATGTACAGTGAAGTACTATTCAGCCTTTAAAAGGAAAGAAATTCTCACATATGCTACCACATGGATAAACCAATGATTTTATGCTAAGTGAAATAAGCCAGTCACAAAAGAACAAATATTGTATGATTCCACTTATGGGGTACTTAAGGTAGTCAAATTCAGGAAGATAAAAAGCAGAATGGTGGTTTCTAGGGACTGAAGAGAGAGATGAATGGGAAGTTTGTATTTAATGGGTGGAGTTTCAGCTGAGGAAGATGAAAAAGTTCTGGAAATGGATACAGGTGATAGTTGCACAACAATGTGATTGTACTAAATGTCACAGAACGGTACATCTATAATGGTAAATTTCATGTTATGTGTATTTTACCACAATAAAATTATATATATGCACATATATAGTAAAAGTAGTAAAGTGAAATAAGAATTTCAGAAAATAAATGAACTATGAATTAAAATATGTTAAAAAAAAATCCTAAGCTCCCATAAAAGAAATTCCCCCAAATATTAACAGGATGTTCATTAACTTATTGTAGCATTACAAGAGGACAACCCACCCACCCCCACCCCAGCAAAAAAATCCACACACAAAACCTTGTGGAGTTTTTGTTTTAACTCTGACATGTTAAACTTGTAAGCTTTTTTAAGTCTTTAAACAAAATTTAGTAAAAGCTGAAGAAATTAAGTAGTCATTCATATATTTTCAAAGAATATCAAAAGGCAAAAAAAAATTAGAAGAAGCAAAACCCACAAGGTTTAACTTTTGGTCAGCATCAATCTTTAGGCCAAATGCAGTTACTATCTGTGCCTTATATCAAAGCTTGAACAATCTCTATGCTAGAGAATTATTTTATACATAAGGTTAAAAAAAATGTTTGTTCATAATAGGTGTACAACACTGGTCTTGAAATGATTTCCTTTGCCTCTAAGATTCTTTTCCTACCATTCAAAAAGTTTAAATACCAACCACTTCCTTTTTGTTATGTAGATGCAAAAATAAATATCCAAATGAATATAACACAACATTCAAATATTCTAAATACTAGTAGGAACCAAAACTGAATAGACAAATTTAGCAAGAATACTGTTTACTAAATGCCCATATTCAGACTTCAACTTAAGAACCTTGTATTCCTAAAGTCTTAATCTTAGCCATGAATTTACTGATGGCTTAGTTTTACATAGTAAGACTCCAACAAAATGTTCTTTTCTCTAGCCTATTACAGATGATTTAATTAGCAGAAATGAGTCAATTTGCATAATATGTGATCTAATAATATTTTAAATAAGGAATAACTAGTGAATTCCTGAGTTGTCTAATTTTTTTAGAGTTCTCATGCATTTGATTTTTTTGAGTGTTTTTATTGAGCATAGTTGATTTACAATGTTGTGCTAATTCCTGTTGTACAGCAAAGTGACTCAGTTATACACGTATATATATTCTTTTTTTATATTCTTTTCCATTACAGTTTATCCCAGGAGACTGGAAATAGTTCCCTGCGCTATACAGTAGGACCTTGTTGTTTATCCATTCTAAATATAATAGTTCGCATCTACTAACCCCAAACTTCCAGTCCATCCCTCTCTCCCGAGTTATCTAATTTTTTTTAAAGCAAATTACCTAAATCTTAAGAATAAGAAAAGCACAGGTGAAATAAAATGCACACATAATGTTATCAATCAGTAGCCTAATAAAGTTAAATATCTAAAATAAATTATAAACATAATTATACTGGGTTGAGTTTAATCTAGAAAAATATTTCCTACAGATTAAAACCAGAATTGGAAACATGTCCAAACATCAATATAAATTAGTAATCCAGAAACACTTATTATATTCCAAGAGCCAAATTTCTTACTGGGCATATATCACTGTTTTACAACAATAATTTTATTAACCTCTTGATAAAAACTTCCCTTCCTCCTTTCTTGGCTAGCTTTTGCTGTCAACGTACATAAAATTGGGCAGTTTAAACCCCTTCACCAAACGTGTCAGTGAGAAATCCATGGCATGACAGAGTATCATTCACTCTTAAATATGTACACTTTTGGTATAAAGAATAAAAATGTGCCATGCTACAAGAATTGGGAAGAGGTGGGACCTAGAGAAAACTGTTTTCCCCCCTAGAAAAGAAAAAGGACAGGAAGCATAAAATGAGGAAAACTTAATCACCCAGTGACTACTAGCAAAACTATGTAGTCGTACGATACATTTCCCCAAAACTTTAAGAGCTATAATTTTAGATTTTAGGCTGATACTAAAATGTCTCCTGTGGGAAGGAAAGAAATAAGAAAACTGTACAAACTGACAATCCTTTCTTTGTATTCTTAAAAGCAAATAATATTGTGTACCTCTACCTTTTAGAATCCACAACCAATAGCATCATTTTAGGTAAAGTTCGCTTTACTCTTAACATATGACATGATATAGTCCCTTTAAATTAACAGTTGATTGAGACAGATTCTGGTGAAACTCCCAGTGTACCAAAACAAAGCAGAAGACTACCTTACCCATTCAGCACAGTTTGCCCATTTTATTTAAAAAAAAAAAAAAAAAAAAAAAGACATATACATAAGTAATTCCCCAACTCCTATTCCTTTTCCTTTACAGGCTACAAACTGAATGAGGTCAGACACCAAGTAATCTTGTTCCCCACTGCATCCACAGGCCTAGCGCATAACAGTGTCTAGTAAATAGGTGGCACTTGGTAAATATTTGTTATATTAATAAACCTAAGACAAATCCTGTAAAGGAAATAGGCAAAGATAATAAACAGGAAGATGTTTCAAGGCAGAGAAAATGCTTCAGAGAGCTCCTATCTGCTACCAAAATGCAAAACTTAAAGTTCAAAATTAACTAGACTACATGGAAGTTATTTTAAATTATATGACCAATTTAAAGATGCTTGCTTAACATCACGGACTTATTTTTCAATACATCAAGAAGTAAGACCTTATTCTGGCATACACTGGGAGATCAGTGTAAGAAAGAACTATGTATGTATCTCTAAAGAAAGTTCTCAACAGCCCAGTACAGATCATGCTCCCAACACTTCCTTCAAGGTCATCTCAAGCCAGATAACACCAGCAGTTACTAATCTTTGCTAAATTAAACACTTAAACTGTCTGCATTAGCCACATAAGACATTTGATGATTTCAGATGAGAAAAAGTATTATACAATTTCAAGATAAATAAGCAACCTCCCTGTATCAAATGATCCCTTGCCAGTTATTCAAATCCCATTTAATTGTTAGCAAATATTATTTACTCCATGAGCTGTCTTCAAGCTACACGAGGATCTTACTATCCATATATATCATAGACACAGTATGTCAATTTACCCAAAAAATGACTTTTTACCAAGACTTTAAAAACTGTAAAAGGAAAGCAAAAACATGTATTAAATAAATGCACAATATTTTTATAACTTTCTTTTACCCAGTAGTAATAACGACCATAAAGTGACAGGAAATTATTTGACATCTTTTGTCAATATTTAAAGGCTGCCACTATTCCTTGAGTGGTGCCAAAACTGGCACAAAGACTTGTTCCAGTGAAATAAAGGTTCTGGTGAACAAAGATGGCCCTATTTAGTAGGTGAAAATTACACATTATGACTATAAAGTCTACTAGGTATACAATGCAACTTTTAATGCAAATCCCAGTATGATTTTTTAAATCTTATATGAAGGGTCTTCTCTTAGATGAGGAGGGAGTAGAAAATAATATTACTAAGAAAACAAAACTGAAGTCCGCAGTCCTAGATAATGACCAAACTATAAGAGAGAACCTTTGGCCACATAATTTTTTCCTTAAGCAATAACTATGAAAATGTAATGCCGCCTTCATGTGAAAAAACAGTCACTTAGAATCACCTTTCCTCCTCTAACATTAAAGTGGGTTTTTAAGAGGCTAGTCCTCTTGTTTGAGTTATTTCCATATTCTTATGAATACCAGCTGGTGGAAGCCAATACAAAATCCTTTCTAAAGGTGTTGGGATATTATAAAACAAGAACAGAATAAACTGTCATTCATTAGTGACATTATACCTCAAAGCTCAAACTACTGTGGTTGCAGTGGCCGATGAGACAGTTCCAGCTATCAACTGTAGGCATTAGGAGGCAATTGGTAGATCCAGGGTACTATTTACAATCTTATTATAAAGGCCAAACATTTCTTAATTTACATAAAATTCTTTAATGCGTAATTACAACATGGATACTGGCTAAGCCAGGAAAGCTGCTGCAAAAGATTGCCTGCAAAATGCAATATATTATTTAAAGGCTGTAAGAACATTTATTATGCAGAATCTTGCATTTCTAAAATATTAGTCTCGTCATGATGGAGTAAATGGTTTGAGACTAGCCCTCCCACCATAACCAACTAGAAGAGTGGACAAAATATATAAACCAAAATTCTTGGACGATCGACAACAGACAGCACAGAACTTCAATCCCTGAGAGAAGGGAAATAAAGTACCTCAGACCTCTGACTGCCCAAGCTTTTTGCCTCAAAGTACTTCGCACACACTGGCCAAAAAGCGGAAATCCAAGCACAGTAGAAACCCAATCAGAAACTCAATTATGAGTTTCAAAAGTCTAAGACAGCTGTAACTTGAGGTATCCTTTTTTCTTTTTTAATACAGTTGACTATACATTATATTAATTTCAGGTGTACAACATAGTGATTCAATATTTTCATACATTATACTCCATATAAAATTATTATAAAATACTGGCGGGCTTCCCTGGTGGCGCAGTAGTTGAGAGTCTGCCTGCCGATGCAGGGGACACGGGTTCGTGCCCCGGTCCGGGAAGATCCCACGTGCCGCAGAGCGGCTAGGCCCGTGAGCCCTGAGCCTGCGCGTCCGGAGCCTGTTGCTCTGCAACGGAAGAGGCCACAACAGTGAGAGGGCTGCGTACCACAAACAAACAAACAAACAAACAAAAAGATACTGGCTATATTCACTGAGCTTCTGTCTTTACTGAACTAAGCTGTACATGCATAGAATGAGATTCCACGAGGTTGGGCAAAGAAGAATCACTGGGTAATAAACAACTACGTGGGAACAAGTACTGGAGTTTATTTTACACAGATGTGGGCTTCTAACCAACCTCAACCAGAGTGAAGAGATCTTACTAAATACTCCAGCATTCAGTTGAAACCTTACAGGCAGAGCTAAACTAGCCCTAGGGCAAAGACTTCTCTTGGCCCACCCTAACAAATCTTTAAATAAAAACAAATTTTGAGGAATTCGGATAAGTATAAATTATCTTTTCTTCTTTAAAAAAACAGTTGACTCTTTAAAGCAAATATAACAGTGAATTATGGGTTTTATAACGTATCTAGAAGTTAAATGTATGACAATAACACAAAGGACAGAAGGAAGGGAAAATGGAGGTACACTACCAGAGGACTCTCATATTATACATCAAATGGTATAACATTATTTAAAGGTAGACTGTGGTAAGTTAAAGGGGCTTATTGTAAACCCTAGCTAGGAAGAAAAATAAGCACAGTTAATACACTAAAATAAGAGATAAGTTAAATACTACAAAATACTTAACCCAAAAAATGGCAATAAAAATAAAGAATAGATGGGGTGAATAGTGTCAAGGAGGAAAAACTTCCTCTACTCTTAAGTTTCATACTGGAGGCCAGCAAATTAAACTCAAAACTCACAGATTAACAAGGGGAAAAAACTAGGTTTATTCATATGCATATGAAAAATGCACAAAAGAAGTGGCTCTTTAAACAGCTAAAGATGGAGGCTTATATACCTAATTTAATAGAAAAGGTAGGAGATGAAAAGGCTTCTATGGGGAACAACAAATGGATTTCTAGAGGAATAAACAGAAGAAAGTTTGTCATAATGTTTATGCAGGTGTAAGTGGTCTTACCCATTTTTTCTTAATGGCCATAAATTTCTCTGGAGAGGGGATTTATGGGAACCTCACTCCAGAAGTTTCTGCTTTGAGAAAAGGGAAGCTCCAGGAAGGCTTCTTTCTGAATTGTTGAATATCAAATGCCTTTAGTTTAAAATAATCATATATCGGGCTTCCCTGGTGGCGCAGTGGTTGAGAGTCCACCTGCCGATGCAGGGGATACGGATTCGTGCCCCGGTCCGGGAAGATCCCACATGCCGCGGAGCGGCTGGGCCCGTGAGCCATGGCCGCTGAGCCTGCGCTCCGCAACGGGAGAGGCCGCAACAGTGAGAGGCCCGCGTACCGCAAAAAAAAATAAAATAAAAAAATAAAATAACCATATATCAATTCTAGAGGTCCGAGTGGATCTCCACAATAGAAAACAAGAAGCAAGCTGGTAGACTTAAACCTAACCATATCAATACTTAAATGTTAACAGACTTTTTAAAAGATACCAATTAAAAGGCAGAGGCTGTCAGACTAAATTTAAAAAATCAAGCTCTAACTATGTGCTAACTACAAGAAACACACTGTAAATATAAAGACAAAGACAGGTTGAAAGTAAAGGTTGGAAAAAGATACACCATTCAAATACCAGTCTAGTCCTAAGAAAGCTACAAGAGCTATCCATATTCATGTCAAAGTTGCCTTGGGAAGAGCAAATATTACCAAGATAAAGTAGGACAAGTCATTATGATAAAACGGTGAGTTTACTGAGAACACATAACAATCCTAAAATATATATGCACCTAAAAACAGAACTTCAAAAAACATGAGGCAAAAACTGACAGAACTGAATCCATAATTGTAGTTTGAGATTTTAGCACTCCTCTTTCAGTAACTGATAGAACAAGTAGAACAAAACAATATATAAGTGTATACAAGACTAATAATGCTAACAACCAATAACTGATGTCTACCTGCAGGGTACACATTCTTCTCAAGGACATATACAATATTTACCATCATGTGCCTCACCACAAAACAAACCTCAAATTCAAAAGACTGAAATCCTATACAGTATGTTCTCTGATCACAATGGTATTAAATTAGAATTCAGTAACAATAAGATAACTAAAACCCCAAGTATCTGTTAACTGAACAAAATACTTCCAAATAATCCATAGCCAAAAAGACATTACAAGAGAAATTAGAAAATATTTCAAACTGAATGGTAGTACATAGTATGTCAAGTTGTGGGATGCAGCTACAGCATTGCTTAGAGGAAATTTTAGATTATCTATATACAAAATGATGAACCTCAACCCTTATCTCATTCATTAAACAGACTCTAACTTGAAGTGTTTCACAGAACTAAATGTAAAACCACAAACTTGCAAAAGAAAAATTTAAGAAAATATTAGTGACCTTAGGCTTACAGAAGATTCCTTAGATAGGATATAAAGAACATTAACTATAAGAGAAATAACAGATCAGTAACTTGGACTTCATAAAAATTAAATTTTTCAATCTTTGAAAGATACCGTTAAGAAAATGAAAAGGCAAAACCCACAAACTATGAGAACATATTTGCAAAACCTGTAATAAAGGACTCATATCCAGAAAACATAAAGAACTCTTGCAATTTAAAAAACAACCTGATTTTTCAACTGGGCAAAAGATTTTAAAGAACACTTCAAAGAAGATAAATGATTAGCAAATAAGCACACGAAAAGATGATCAATGTTAATCATCTGGAAATTACAAAGTAAAACTACAGTAATATATCACTACGGACCCAGAAGAATGGCTAAATAAAGACTGACTATACCAAGGGTTAACAAGGATGTGGAACACCTGGAATTCTCATACACTGCTAGTAGGAATACAAAACAGTATAGTCACTTTGGAAAACAGTTGGGCAGTTTCTTATAAAGTTATAAACATACATTTACTACATAACTCCAATTTCCACTTCTAGGTATTTAACTGAGAGAAATTAAAACAAATGCCCAAAGACCTGTATACATATATTTATAAGGAACTTTATTCATTACAGCTACAAACTAGAAACCCAAATATCCATCAACTAATGAATAAAGAAACTATGGAATATCCATATAATGGAATACTACAATTAAATACAACCTACTACTACTTTTAACAACAGGAATGAATCTCAAAGCATTATGTTAAGTCAAAGAGGGCAGAGAAGGGCTTCCCTGGTGGCGCAGTGGTTAAGAATCCGCCTGCCAATGCAGGGCACACGGGTTCAAGCCCTGGCCCAGGAAGATCCCACGTGCCGCGGAGCAACTAAGCCCGTGCGCCACAACTAAGCCCGTGCGCCACAACTACCGAACCTGTGCTCTAGAGCCTGCAAGCCACAACTACTGAAGCCCCCGCACCTAGAGCCCATGCTCCGCAACAAGAGAAGCCACCGCGATGAGAAGCCCATGCACCTCAATGAAGAGCAGCCCCCACCCGTCACAACTAGAGAAAGCCTTCGGGCAGCAATGAAGACCCAACCCAGCCAAAAATAAATTGATAAAAAAAAAAAGAGGGCAGACACAAAATAGTATGTATTGTATGATTCCATTTATGTGACATTTTAGAATAAAGGCAAAACTATGGTTATAGAAAGTTATCAGTAACTGCCACAGGCAGGGATTGGGGAAGAAAAGTGATCCAAACTTTTTGGGGTGATAGAAATAGGAGTATTTATATGACTTTATACAATTTTAAAAACTCAAACTACATAGTTAAAAATGAGTGAATTTGGGGAATTCCCTGGCGGTTCAGTGGTTAAGACTCCAGGCTTCACTGCAGGGGGCGTGGGTTCGATCCCTGGTTGGGGGACTAAGATCCCATACACTGCTTGGCACGAGGAAAAAAAAAAAGTGAAATTTTGTGCAAATTATACCTCAATGAAGCTTTTTTCCCCCGCACTTAGCAGCAAAAAAAGTCAGAGGTATACACATATGTTCCAGGTAAGGCAAGTATTTTTCCAAAATCTTACTTAGAGTAAGGCTCTAAGAAGTTAATGACTTGCCCCAAAATCATTAGTAACTGGTGGAACCATGTTTAGGGATACAGATCATTTTATTGTAAATCTAAACACAGAATGTATGCTTTAGGAATGACCATGAGAATCTGTATAACTAATACCCTTTTGATGGAGCTCCACGAACTGCATTTAACCCATAGTGAAGCCGTAAAGGAAGTTTCAACTTACTCAGGTAAAACAGATTAGGCTAAAAGTTGGATGGTGTAGCACAGATACCTCAAATACTTGCCAGTGGTCATGTTTATTTTGGGAGTGGATTATTTTAAAGTTCTTCATGTTAACTGAAGTGCCTATGCATTAATCCCAGTATTCAAAGGCTTCCAAAACAAAAATTCTGAAAGTTTTGAGTACTTTACCTTTCATTTTCCCATTATGTGTTACAATCAAGCAATTAGGGTCAAGTAATGAAAGAACCAGATTTTGCAAGACAACATAGTATCAACAGCTTATTTTATTTATTTATTTTTTTATTATTTTTTTTTTTGCAGTATGCGGGCCTCTCACTGTTGTGGCCTCTCCCGTTGCAGAGCACAGGCTCTGGACGTGCAGGCTCAGCAGCCATGGCTCACGGGCCTAGCCGCTCCCCGGCATGTGGGACCTTCCCGGACCGGGGCACAAACCCGTGTCCCCTACATCGGCAGGCGGACTCTCAACCACTGCGCCACCAGGGAAGCCCTCAACAGCTTATTTTAAAAGCAAGACAAGAAAGCTGCCCTTAATACTTATTAACCACATCAATCTTAACCTCAGCCTAAAGAAAACAAATTAAAACTTTTCTTCATCTCTATTACCAATTCATTTCACAAGAGTCTAGCATCTAAACCAGAAGTAGGCAATCCATGGAACCTACAGCAAATACTAGTTGTTCACTAATTCTTAGCATACGTAGCTCATCTCTTCAATTCCTCTTGTCTGTTCTACTTTCCAGTTTTTCTCCTCCCTCTTTCTGCCACTTTTATACGGTTACCACAGCCTCTTTTTGAGAAAACAATAGAGGATATTCATGCCTGATGAGTGAATTATGATTATAATCTAACTTTCTATCTTTGCTCTTCTACTTATGGTGATAATCTCTTTAAAGGAAACTTCTACATCGTATAGGTATAAACGGTTAGAAAAGAATACTGATCCATTCTATACCCATCCTGACACTTTTCCCTATAAGCAAAGACCACTGAGAATTTACCTATGCATATTAATTATTTACCCTGAGATTAAAGTCCAAACTATCTTTAAACATTACTAGACTAATATTAGATATATTAGAACTCTCAATTTTAAGCGAAAGAAACCCAAGCTAACTTAAAATCAGAACTGCCTGGCTCACAGAAGGATACTAAGGTGGTGCACAGATACAAAAAGAATGAACTTCAGGCAGTAGGGCCTCAAAGTCTCAATGCCACCAGATCCATCTCTTTATTTCATGCTCCTCTTTACTCATTTGGCCTCATTCTCTCCCACTATAGACAAACCTCCTGCCTCCCGCTAGAGGCAGTCTCAGCTTCACAAGCCCAGAAGAAAACTGACAGCTTTCTCCTGTCATCTGTGTATCAATACCAGTGAAGAATACCTACTGGCCCTTTGTGTAGGATGCCAATCAGTACAAGTGAGAGAGACAAAACTGGCCAGGCCTAATACACATGTTCTACCCTTAAGGCACCAGAAAATGAGTAACGAGAAATCTTGCTGAATAAACTAAAAGCAATGACTTGCCACTATAAGTTATCTTGGTTCCGTGAATTAAATGTAAGGACCTCAAAAACAAACAAAAATCCAATGAAAACCCTATTCCTTTTACTAGTATAATTAAGGGTTGAGGAAGCCCCTAATGTTCAAAAAATCTGCCTTAAAGGCACAATCTAGGAATTAGCAATAATCCTCCAGATATAATCCAAAATGTAAAAAATAAAGAAATCTAACCCCTGGCTCTAAAACCAGTGACCTAAAATTACAGAAAAGTCCAAACACAGGGGGAAAAGGTCAATTTAATGAGCATATATATGATAGTTTAGCAAGAAACAGAGCAATCTCATTTTAAAAATTCACTCAGTGATGGCACAAATCTGAAATTAAAGCATAACATGAGACTCATATTTGTTAGTGATCATATAATCAGCACAGCAATGGCTAAGAATCATACAACACTCAGGGAGCTAAATATTTCTGGAGAAATGCTTCCTTTTTTTCCCCCCTTCTGGCACGCCACGGTTTGCAGGATCCTAGTCCCCTGACCAGGGATGGAACCCGGGCCCCCTGCAGTGGAAGCAGAGTTTTAACCACTGAACTGCCAGGGAATTCCCACTTCCTTCCTTGAAAGGCATTTAAGTGGAAAGGAATCTGAAACTTCCTAGCATATCTAAGTTTTAAATTACTTTGTTTCAAGGCTAATCATTTCAAAACAATTGAGTGTTATAAAGAAAACTCACAACCCAAAATTCTTCACTGATCCACCACTCAGTTTAAATGACGCAGTTCGCTACCCTCTACGGATTTTATCTTTCCGGCACTTTCAGTCCCATGCAAGCTGTTTCTGTTCTACATAACTGCATGTATACTCAGAATTGAATTCAAACGATGACCTACATTTAGTAGTATCTGAGTACCTGTAAGACATAAAAAAAGGCTCACTCTCTACTAATTCTTATCTTTCAAGCTCAATCTGAGGGAATAAAATGATATTCTATTTTTAATAAGTAGCAAATTTATAGTTATTTATGATAAAGAATTAAATTCCTTAATACAGAGTTCTGTTAATCATACTACTTATGAAAACATTACAAAAACGCAGAGCTGCAAATAGTGTAGGGGAGAAGGTCCTTGCTCGTAACAATTATAATAGCCAACACATATAAAGAACTCTTCCATGTGCTTCACCATTTATTAGTCATTTAATCTTAAAACAACCCTATGAGGTATTATCCCATTTTACAAAGGGGGTAGGTAACTAAGGCACAAAAAGATAAGTTAACCTGCCCAAGTCATAGAGCTAGCTAATAATTTACAGATCCAAGTTTAAATCATATAAGAACTTAAGTAGGACAAGCATATATAAAACCAATTCAAAAACAAAAGGGCCAGACACTGCTTTGGGAAAGATTCCTCAGTGTTCTCCCCAGTGCTGCAAGCAATAATAAATCCTTCCTTCTCCAGAGTTTAAAAAAAAGGCAAGGGGGTAATGTCATACTACTCCATTTCAAAAAGGCAAAAAAGAAGAAAAACTAGGATTTTTTTCCTCTCAGTGCACTGAAACCAGGCCCAGATTACTGGGTTAGGGGTGGGGGGGGTGGGGAAGAGATATCTATATTCTCAAATTATACAAAAATATCACAAAGTAACATTTCTTCAAGAAAAGCACTTAAAGAGGCACATTCTGGATAAAGCACATATTAAATTACAGCACTCAGAAAACTAAGTTTTTATTTCCTAAACTTTATGCTTGAAAAAAATACAGTAAATAGCTAAAAGCAATCTTCCTTAATATTCTATAGGAAAGGACTATCATGTTAACAATTTTTATTGGTAGATAGAAAGTACCACAATAATCAAAAAAGGGTCAATCTATCACTGTGGCATATTCACTTAGCTTTATCTCTGAAAAATACTTTCAGATTATTGAGGTGTTTTCTTATCTCTGAAACAACTTTCAACAACATGAAAGGGCATACTGCTATTTCCACACAGAGTCAGCAATGATCTTCGGTAGTGATTATAGTTTAATTTGCCATGTAGAAAAACTTAAGCCTATAAAATTGGATTTAGAAATGGAGCTGCAATCATTCTAATCCACAAAAACAACCACAGTTAGTACTTATTTCATGACTCGGAAGCAAGTCCACCTTCTTAATATTTTTACTCCTAAAATATGCAACACTAGTAGGCAAAGGGTCTGTTCCTCAAAACTGAACTGATTCTGGTCTTGCTTTGGTTTCTTCTAGTCTGTTCAAGTAGGAAACAGTAGCTACAGTGTCTGACATGAACATGATACGTGTGCTTACTACTGAGCTAAGTATATTCCCCGAGCTCTAGAAAACTGATATGGCATTGAGCTTCTTGAGTTAACCCTTAGTTATTACAAGATTATTCTCATCCAGTCCAAGAGAAGGAAATGGTACTACAGCCTCACAAAGGTCACCACCATTCTGAATCTGCACCTTTTTGCCCATCCCCAAGTTTTTACAAGATCATTACGAAAAAAATCTTACTTGCATCCTACTACAGAAGTCTTTCCTACCATTATTCCCAGGAGATACAAGTAAGATCACATCTTGATTTCTTGGCTGCCTTTCACTGATGTTATCATAGCATGAAGCTTTGAAATAGGACCCTGGGATAGGCCATTGCCTTCAAAGTGTCTATCATTACTCCTTGGTGAGTCAGCTTCTGGACTGCTGCCAATGTGCTTTTTGTTGTGTTTATCATGAAACCATATTTCTGCAGAGTTGAAATAGTGGCCAAAACACTGCATTTCCAAAGACTCCCTCAGGTGTTTATCAAAGAAAGGACACAGATACATATCCAAGCAAGCCACTCACATGTTTCAGTAAAAGAAGGACTGAATAACCCAAGCAGGTTTACATAGTATCATGTTAAAAGATTCTCTTCTGTGCAAGTGTCCAAAAATGCCCTGTAAAATCTCCTGATAACTTTAAGTAGATGTTATGCAAATGGGTACATTTAAAAGTTTTTCATGCTCTTGACAAAGGAAAAGTTATCTTTTTCTGTATCAGGTAAACTAGCTGAAGAATTCTCAAGTTAACAAAAGTTTGAGATACCCAGGAATTCTCTGAAGGCTCATCAAATATCTCTAAAGGGAAAAATCTATTTTTGTATCTTTTTAGATGAACCCACTAATAAATTTTTATATTTCTTCGTTTTGAGAAGGTAAAACACTGGGAATGGGGGAAGAGTGTGTGTAATGCAACTTAAGTAGTTCCATGGAGCAGGAATGCAAAAGCTCCTAGCTCTAAATAAAGTAATGGGGCTTCCCTGGTGGCGCAGCGGTTGAGAGTCCGCCTGCCGATGCAGGGAACACAGGTTCGTGCCCCGGTCCGGGAAGATCCCACATGTCACGGAGCAGCTAGGCCCGTGAGCCATGGCCGCTGAGCCTGCGCGTCCGGAGCCTGTGCTTCGCAACGGGAGAGGCCACAACAGTGAGAGGCCCGCGTACCGCAAAAAAAAAAAAAAAAAGTAATGGACAGTTATAATGCCTTCAGGGAAAGAAGCAGTGTTATCACTATAGTAACAGTAGCAACGACCACAACCGGCATATATGGAGTGCTTACTATTGGCTAGCTACTGTTGTAAGCATTTGCCGAATCCTAATTAAGGCCCCAAGTGCACTGTTATCCCCATTTTAAAACTGAGAAATCTGAGGCAAGGAGAAGTTAAGGAATTTGCCTAGGATCACATGGTACTAGTGGTAAAACCAAGATTAAAACCCAAGCCTGAGCTCTTCACCATACTAAACTGCAATAGTGGAAAGAACATCCAACTTGTTATTAGAAGACCTGGACTGAAGTTCTAATTCAGCTATTCACTAGCAGTGCAACCTCAGACAAGTTCTGACAGCTTTGAAACACAATTTATTCACCTGTAAAGTGAGAGTAATAGTACAGCCTGCCCTGCCTACTTCACTAGGTAGCAGTGAAAATTAAGTGTGCAACTAATACAGCTAATTAAAATTTTATTCGTAATACTGATCCCATGGTTGCTACCTCCATACTCCCATATTTCTAATTTTGGCAACCCTATCCTGGAATTCTCAACTTGAATCACCAATATTGTAGTCTTAGGAAAAGTAAAGAACCTAAGTCTTGCCACTAGCAAACAACCACATACAGAAAACAAACTGTTAATTTGTAATCCCCATTACTCTCAAGAGTGGGCATCTCCGGACGGATATTTCCATGGGAAATAGCTAGAAACATGATAGCCTACAAGTGAGATATCCCCTTAACCAAATGTTCATATTTGAAGTGTAATGTCTCTTGGTTCTAAACACAACATTCAGTTTTCTAAATATCTTAACTCAGAAGAAAGGTACATTGCTGAAAGTAGCTCTGTATACCAAGTACCTCATCACAGTATCCAAAAGGCTTAAACTAATCTAATTCTAAGACTAATCAAAAGAAACACACACATACTATTCTCGAAGATGTCATATACCACCTACAGTCTCTGTAGTCCTCTGCAGGGTCAGAATCAGAACCCTGAAACATTAACTTGCAAAAATTGCCTGCAATTTCTTCCCCAAGATAAAAGCTCCTACACCTTTTTCTTGCCCTCATATTGCTAGAAAAAGAAAGTTCACTACACAGAAAAAAAAAAAAGAGGATAATTTTAATTCAAGTAGCTAATCAACCATAAACTGTAAGTTTTATGACTTGTTTACATGAAACTGGCAACCAATATTAATACTTCCAGCTATCTTGCGGGAACTCTGTAGTGCTAAACCTGTTTTACTTATAGACTTTTCATAACCAATTATATAACCATTCTGCTAGCTAGAGAAACAAAAGAAAGTCAAAGATTCACAATTCAAGAGCTACTAAAAACAAAATATGACATTATGCACTAAGGAGTTTGATAAGTAAATATATCCACTAAGTACATGTGCCTACTTCCTTAATTTTAAAAAATTCTCATTATTTACAGTTTACACTGTAAGATTATTTGTATAACAAATTATTCTCATTCCAGAGTGAAATTTTTGGGGGGTGAAGTTTACTAAGCAATTAACAAAATTCTGTGAAAATTACAAGCTTTTTCAGGTTCCATAATAAAATTTAAAAAGCTCTAGGCGCCATATATTTTTTTAAACCATAAGAAAACACATACATGGGCATACACACACGTGTATGAATACTTTGATAGCAGCTTTATTTGTAGTTATCAAAACCTGGACAACCAGGACTTCCCTGGTGGCACAGTGGTTAAGAATCCCCCTGCCAATTCAGGGGACATGGGTTCGAGACCTGGTCCGTGAAGATCGCACATGCCACGGAGCAACAAAGCCCGTGCACCACAACTACTGAGTCTACAGTCTAGAGCCTGTGAGCCACAACTACTGAAGCCTGCAAGCCCTACAGCCCGTGCTCTGCAACAAAAGAAGCCACTGCAATGAGAAGCCTGCGCACTGCAACAAAGAGTAGCCCCCGCTCCCTGCAACTAGAGAAAGCCCACGCACAGCAACGAAGACCCAACGCAGCCAAAAATAAACAAACTGGACAACCCAAATGAACTTGGAACGTGAATATACAAACTGTGGTACATCCATACAATGGAATGCTACTCGGCAATAAAAAGTAATCACTGATACACAAACTATGGATGTCTCAAAGTGCCTTATGTTAAATAAAAGCAGCCAGTCTCAAAAGGTTACATACTGCATGATTCCATTTATATGAAATTCTGGAAAAGACAAAACTATAGCGACAAAACAGATCAGTAGTTCCCAAAGACAATTTGAGGTGATGGAACTCTTCTATATCTTGATTAGTGTTGATCATGTGTTTCCAAAACTTGCAGAACTGTACTCAAAAAGGGTGAGTTTTACTGTATGTAAGTTATACCTTAGTCTAAAATAAATTTTTACAGAATCTGTATTATTGTCCTGAAAACAAGGACCAGATGCTGCTGAAACAACCGATACAGGAACACTAAACCTTATTAGATCTGCCTCCAAGTCTGAAAACTCCCTTCCATTAACATTTTGCCTAGAAATCTAAACAGTATTTGTAAAGTAGAAAAAAACTGACTTAGGATTAAAAAAACAAATCTATTTTTAAAAGAAAACTACCTAGTGTTTACATCCTAGTCATTTTAAGAAGAAAATGAGCTTTGTCAAGGACAGAATAAAACCCAAACAGTAAGTATTAACATCAATCTTTTCCATCATCATGACAGTCACAACAAATGAGGTTCCTTTTTCTAATTTTGGTTCAAAAACCAAAATTTTACTTCACAAAATCTGTAAAACATTATTAAAAGATCTTAATATTTGCCTAAAATCCTTAAGTGCTTTCACTTAGCTAGGCAGTATAGCAAAGAACGCAACTACCTGGGCAAGTTACTTAACCCCATTTTGCCTCAATTTCCTCATCAGTAAAATTGGAATAATTATACCTACCTCTGGGAATAATCCTAGACAATTAAACAACTTAATACATGTAAATTGCTTAGAATAGTGCCTAGCATACTTAAAAGCCTCAGAAATTTTTAAGCCAATGTAAATGAATAATCTTAATAATCACCAGCTGTGTGTCCCTGTACAAATCATTTTATCTTTTCACATCACAATTCTGTTCTGTAAGGTCAGAGACCTGAATTCAAGCCTAAAGGGCTATCTAGTAATATTATTCTATGTTCCTATAATTTTGAATTGCACCAGTCACCTTGCAAAGAAGGTTAGGTATGATCCCCAATGTATAGAAAAATCTGAGACCCAAATTAAGTTAAATGATTTGCCCAAGGAGATAGTAAAGGAAGAGCCAAGGCAAAGATATGGTATTCTGAGAATCCTCAAAACTTTGTTCTCTTCAAAAATTCTCACCCTCTATCAACTCCTTCCCTTCTTACAGACATAGGTACGACATACTCAAAAACAAATGAACAACAACAACAAAACCCTCCAATGTAGTTGTTTTTTTTTTTTTTTGGCCACGCCACAAGGCATGCGGGATCTTGGTTTCCAGGCCAGGGATCGAACCCATGCCCCCTGCAGTGGAAGCAGAGTCTTAACCATTGGACCACGAGGGACGTCTCTCCAATATACTCATTTTAAAAATTCATTAAGCTATACATTTTTTATGCACCCTTCTGCATGTTTTAGATCGTAATTTTAAAAGACAAAATAGGCTTCATCATTAAGTGTATTCACGTATGAACAGACGTAGCAGAAAAATTAAAAAGCTAAAGAAAGACAAACTCAGCTAATTATGTTCATTAAAATTTTGTGAGGCGGTAAAAGTTTTAAAACTGAAGTGTTACATACATACAAAAAAGTTTATATAAGTATACAACTCAATGATTCTCATAAAGAAAACCATGAAATTACCACCCAGATCAAGATACAGAACATTAACAACCCTATAGTCTCCCTTATGCTCACTACCAAAAATAACCATTATTCTGACTTCTGTTGCCATCTATCAGTTTTGTCTTTTTTTTTAACTTTATAGAAATGGAATCACATAATAAGCACTGTTTGTGAATGGGTTCTTCCATTTACACTTAATTTTTCTTTTTGCAAAGTGCATTTAGGTAAGCCTAGTAAGAAAGGTTCTCTCGTGTATTATCAAATATTCAAATTTAAACCATAAATCATTCTCAAAGCAAACCATTTCTCAAGCCATAAAATATCTAAGATATTGATTTGTTTAAAGTATAGCTGGTATTCCCTCTCTCCCCAATGAGATTTCTAAAACAGAAATTTTCAGTTACTTTTAATTGGAGAAAATAGAGATCCAAATGTCTCAATAGATAATGAATAAAATTTGAATTATAAATTATAAAATTTGAATTATAACCTTTAAAAAGCAAGACAGAAGAAAAAAGGGACATCATGAAAAAATTTCAGACCATAATTCTCTTAAAATTAATTTTGATCTTCTATATAGAAAAGAGTTGTCAATTAATTATAGCCAACACTGAACACAAAAATGCAAAAATCTGGTTTGCACTAAAATACGTAATTCCAACACAATTTTGATAGCACTGCAACAAAATTTTTAAATAACGAAATGCTTCTACTTTATCCTGAGATCTCCTCCTCCTGCTAATCTACATCACTGTTTCATTTTAACAGACCATAATCTGTGCCGTCTAACATGTAGCATTAGCCACATGTGGCTATTTAAATTTAAATTAAAATTAAAAATTTTTAATTTATTGGGATGGCTCTAGTAGTACTTAGTTGTCTTTAACTTCATTCAAAACAATTTTGTTACTGTATTGTGACACCTGTCGTATCAGGGTACAGTAAAAAAAAAAAACAACAACTTGGGACTTCCCTGGTGGCGCAATGCTTAAGAATCCACCTGCCAATGCAGGGGACTCAGGTTCGATCCCTGGTCCGGGAAGATCCCATATGCCACAGAGCAACTAAGCCCACGCACCCTAGAGCCCGTGCTCTGCAGCAAGAGAAGCCACCGCAATGAGAAGCCTGCACACTGCAACGAAGTGTAGCCCCAGCTCACCGCAACTAGAGAAAGCCCGCGCACAGCAACGAAGACCCAACGCAGCTGAAAATTTATTAAAAAAAAAAAAAAACTTATCAAAATTGGTGAATTTTTGTGTAGCTGTTTTAATATTCAAGATGGAAGAAAAAAGTAATATTTTTGCCATATTATGCTTTATTATTTCAAGAAAGGTAAAAACGCAACTGAAACGCAAAAAAAGATTTGTGCAGTGTATGGAGAAGGTGCTGTGACAGATCAAATGTGTCAAAAGTGGTTTGAGAAGTTTCGTGGTGGAGATTTCTCACTGGGCAATGCTCCATGGTCGGGTAGACCAGTTGAAGTTGATAGTGATCAAATCGAGACATTGAGAACAATCAACGTTATACCACATGGGAGATAGCTGACATATTCAAAATATCCAAATCAAGCGATGAAAATCATTTGCACCAGCCTGGTTATGTTAATCACTTTGATGTTTGGATTCCACACAAGTTAAGCAAAAAAAAATCTTCTTGACCATATTTCTGCATTTGATTCTCTACTTAAATGTGATGAAAACGTTCCGTTTTCAAAACAAATTGTGTCGGGCAATGCAAAGTGGATACTGTACAATAATGTGGAAAGGAAGAGATCGTGGGCAAGTGAAATGAACCACCACCAACCACACCAAAGGCCGGTCTTCATCCAAAGAAGTTGATGTTGTGTATATGGTGGGACTGGAAGGGAGTCCTCTATTACGAGCTCCTCTGGAAAACCAAACGATTAATTCCAACAAGTACTGCTCCCAATTAGACCAGCTGAAAGAGCACTCGACGAAAAGCGTCCAGAATTAGTCAACAGAAAACGCACAATCTTCCATCAGGATAATGCAAGACTGCATGTTTCTTCGGTGACCAGGCAAGAACTGTTACAGCTTGGCTGGGAAATTCTAATTCATCCGCTGTATTCACCAGACATTGCACGTTTGGATTTCCATTTATTTCTGTCTTTATAAAATTCTCTTAATGGAAAAAATTTCAATTCCCTAGAAGACTGTAAAAGGCACCTGGAACAGTTCTTTGCTCAAAAAGATTAAAAGTTTTGGGAAGATGGAATTATGAAGTTGTCTGAAAAATGGCAGAAGGTAGTGGACCAAAAGGGTGAATATGTTCTTCAATAAAGTTCTCAGTGAAAATGAAAAATGTCTTTTATTTTTACTTAAAAACCAAAGGCTTTTTGGCCAACCCAACAGTTCCTTGGTCAAACTAGCCAAATTTCAAGTGCTCAATATGTACTGAACAGCAGTTATCGAATGTCAGAAGGAATCAGAGAAAGTTCTATTGAACAACACAGGTTCCATACATGCTGTCTCATCTCCCACTCCTCACCCCTTATTATGCTAAAATTAACCTAAGAAAATGATGGATGACTAGTATGGATCACCAAATCCCATTGTTTCCCATTTCACTCAAATTTAATTATCACTCGTTTGGAAATCTCCTTGGCCTCCACTATGCCTCATTAACCTAATTTTAACAGGTTTTCTTAAAATTCAATCTTCTCCCACTCCCCTAAATGTGAGCCTCAATCTCTGGCTCTTCTAGGTTCAAGATCTCATCCAGATAAGGCCTACCTTTCTTCCTGCCTCAAGTTCTCTATCTCCAAGCTCCTGCAGGACATTTTTACTACTATACCCTGGCCTCAATGTTAAACGTGTGAAGGGTTTCATTTTAGTCCTTTTCCAAAACCAGCTCCCCCTCCCAATTCCATATTTCTATACTATCACTATTCTCTGAGACCCAAAACCCACCAACTCTGAATCCTTGCCACTAACCTCCCATTCAAATTTGTGTATCTCCTTTAGGGTATCAACCAACAACCCTCTACTTTAATCTAGCTATCTAAATTACCACCTTGCCACCACCTTAATTCAGGTCCTTATTACCTAATTCTGAGTACAGTACAGATTCTTCACTGCTTTCTAATCTTTGCCTGCTCCCGATCATGCAAACTACCACCAAACACATCTTCACCAAAACTGCCTTTGATCTCAGCCTAAAAGGGCTCAGTACAGCAAGTAAAAGAAATTTCAAGGGGCTTCCCTGGTGGCGCAGTGGTTGGGAGTCCGCCTGCCAGCGCAGGGGACGCGGGTTCGTGCCCTGGTCCGGGAGGATCCCATGTGCCGCGGAGCAGCTGGGCCCGTGAGCCATGGCCGCTGGGCCTGCACATCTGGAGCCTGTGCTCCACTACGGGACAGGCCACAGCAGTGAGAGGCCCGCGTACCGCAAAAAAAAAAAAAAAAAAAAAAAGAAATTTCAAATAATTTAAGGATTTGATTAATTTATAGCACTTTACAAACTTATTTTTGAATCCTCTATTCTGTGCTAGCAAAACTAAAACTATTCCCCGAACACAGCTCTATGTGCCTCACCTATATAAAGCTGGGACTCCTCCTAGTTTCTACTATGCAATTTTAACATGTTAGCTGCTTTATATTACAAAGCTATCCATCTCAGCGCCTCTTACATAGCACCCATTTTGAACAGACCTAAGTGAACAGACCAGGAATAAGAAAGTTACAAATACACGTATGGGTTTAGATTTAATATAAAAGCATCAATATTTATTGCATGCAATTCTATTCCCCCAAAATTTACTCTGCAGAATTATTTCTGTGGAAATTATCCTACCGTTGTTCAAAAGTATAAAGTGCTAGAATATCCATGAGAGACAGCACTTTTTGTAATAAGGGAAAAAAATCCCTAGATGTCCATCAGTAAAGGACTGGATAAATAATTGTAGCATGCCTATAAAAAGTTTTAAAACACTACAGTCCTTAAAAATGAGGTAAATCTATATTTTGTGATACAGTAAGATGTCTATAGTACATTACTGAGAAAAAAAACAAATTGTAGATAAGCACGTACAGTTTGATCCTATTAAAGGGAAATTTTAAGATCTATATATTAACTGAAAACAACTATTAATAGGGGACTAAAATTGCATTCTATTCATACAACTGAATAGCTATTAAGCTAATAGCTTTTAAGTGAAGTAAATATACATGTATCAACACAGATAAATTTCAAGCTTTTCAAACAGAATATATACACTAAGGTACCACACACATTTGAAACACCATAATACTACATGTTAAATACACAGAGACATTTGTTGGAAGAATGAAAGAGCATGGGCTAAGAGAATAAAACCACCTCTGGATAATGGAAACAGGATCTAAGATGAATGCAAAAGGGACTCCAAACTATATATTTTGATTTTTAAAAACAAATATAAATACACTTTTCAGGCAAATCTTGCAAGATGTCAACATCTATTAAATCTAAATCAACATCTTTTAAATTAGGTACATGGTGATTATTAAATTATTCTCCATATTTTTCTAAATTTTGAAATATTTAAATTTTACTTTTAAAAAAAAGAAAGCCAAGATCGTGGAATTTTGAAACAGAGGAATATGGCCTTTATCGACTTCTACAGGGTATTTTTTTTTGACAAGCCTATATATCTTTATTATAATATTTTTAACTAAAAATCTCTATAAATTTATATTGGCACCTACCTTTATTACCTTGATTGCTCTTCAACTTTAATCTTATTCTTTAAAATAATAAAGTAGGGCTTCCCTGGTGGCGCAGTGGTTGAGAGTCCGCCTGCCGGTGCAGGGGACACGGGTTCGTGCCCTGGTCCGGGAAGATCCCACGTGCCGCGGAGCGGCTGGGCCCGTGAGCCATGGCCGCTGAACCTGCACGTCCAGAGCCTGTGCTCCGCAACGGGAGAGGCCACAACAGGGAGAGGCCCGCGTACCGTAAAAAACAAACAAAAAAAAAAACTAAAATAAAATAATGAAGTAAGGGCAGATAGTTAAAAAAAGTTCTACCCCAGAAATCTAACATTCTGAATATTTACACAGCATTTAAGTCACTATAACATGCAATAAACAGCAAAAGCCCAGGCTCTACCTAAACTCTATCACTTAAACTCTAAAGGATGTATTACATAGACGTTCCTAAAATATCAACAGATAAATGAGTAAATAAACTTACAGTGGCTCAACTCCCAGCTGTACATTAACACCAAAACCCCAATGAGACTCTACTGCCAAAATAAGTCATTTATCTAAGTATATTCCAGTTCGAATTACATGTACAAAATCAGTATCACATCTGAGTTGCTATAGTCCCACTTGATATTTTTTAACATCTTTGTTGGAGTATAATTGCTTTACAATGGTTAGTTTCTGCTTTATAACAAAGTGAATCAGCTATACATACACATATATCCCCCTATCTCTTCCCTCTTGCGTTACCCTCCCTCCCACCCTCCCTATCCCACCCTCTAGGTGGTCACAAAGCACCGAGCTGATCTCCCTGTGCTATGCGGCTGCTGCCCACTGGCTATCTATTTTACATTTGGTAGTGTATATAAGTCCATGCCACTCTCTCACTTCGTCCCAGCTTACCCTCCCCCCTCCCCGTGTCCTCAAGTCCATTCACTACATCTGCGTCTTTACTCCTCTCCTGCCCCTAGGTTCTTCATCACCTTTTTTTTTTAGATTCCATATATACGTGTTAGCATGTAGTATTTGTTTTTCTCTTTCTGACTTACTTCACTCTGTATGACAGACTCTAGGTCCACCCACCTCACTACAAATAACTCAATTTCATTTCTTTTTATGGCTGAGTAATATTCCATTGTATATATGTGCCACATCTTCTTTACCCATTCATCTATCGTTGGACATTTAGGTTGCTTCCATGTCCTGGGTATTGTAAATAGAGCTGCAATGAACATTGTGGTGCATGACTGTTTCTGAATTATGGTTTTCTCAGGGTATATGCCCAGTAGTAGGATTGCTGGGTTGTATGGTACTTCTATTTTTAGTTTTTTAAGGAACCTCCATACTGTTCTCCATCTACTTGATATTTTTAAACACACACACACACACACACACACACACACACACACACACACACAGCTACAGTTCTTGCTCTGCATGGCAAGTCCACATGGCATATCAGCAAGCAAACTGGGAATTCAGGCCAAGTCCTGTGTTTACAGTACATAGAATCTGATTTTTCTTTTTAAGGTTTCATAATTCTCAAACAGCTCATTAGGAAAAGAAAAATTAGATGGAGGTCTTGTGTTTAACTGTGACCAAAGCCCAGACTGTCTCAGTCATAGTGGAAATTACAATAAGAAAGTTCAAATCAGCTTGCCTGCCCCATTTTCCCATACCACTTCCTACAGCTGCCACTCTGCTTAGGAACTGGAGTCAGTTAAGGAACCACTTCCTTCCTCTATTTTTTTTTTTTTTTTTTGGCCACACCCCACAGCATGCAGAACTTCCCCAACCAGGGAGTGAACCTGCACCCCCTGCAGTGGAAGTGCGGAATCTTAACCACTGGACCACCAGGGAAGACCACAACCCACTTCCTCAATGGTGACTATGACTTAAACCTTCATAAGCCAGCCAATGAAAACTAAGGACAGGGACTTCCCTGGTAGTGCAGTGGTTAAGAATCCACCTGTCAATGCAGGGGACAGGGGTTTGATCCCTGGTCTGGGAAGATCCCACATGCCACAGAGCAACTATGCCTGTGTACCACAACTACTGAGCCTGAGCTCTAGAGCCCACAAGCCACAACTACTGAAGCCCGTGCACTCTACAGACCATGCTCCACAACAAGAGAAGCCAGCGCAATGAGAAGCCCACGCACTGCAATGAAGAGTAGCCCCCTCTCGCCGCAACTAGAGAAAGCCTGCGCGCAGCAACGAACACCCAACACAGCCAAAAAAAAAAAAAAAAGAAAACTAAGGATATTAAAATGTACTTTAAAATAGCAGCTTTTTCCTAATTATAAGAGTAATACATGTTCATTACAGAAAATTGGGAAACTACAGAAGAATATGAAGCAGAAAATGGTCACTATCCCAGCCAGAAATTAATCACTATTAATATTTCCATTCTTGTCTTTACAGGGTCTCTTTTATATATAAAAGTATATTAGCTCACTTACCAAACATGATTTTAAGTTCAGCAGACCAAAGGGGAATAAAATACTAGCTTCTTCAGAAGACTAACTTTTTTTTTCGGTGTGTTCAGAGTAAACCAAAACCACGTGTACAGGCAACTGGAGAGAGTAAGACAAGTGAGAGAAATCATACTTGCTCCTTTTCATTCACCCTATGGCAAACCATGAAGTCCATGTTTCAAGAACCACTATACACCCAACGACTAACTAATGAGTATGTTTCCTTTTTAAATAGGAAGCTACTATATAAATAAATATACACATACATATACACACACACACACAGTCTTGCCAGTAGGAGGGACACACACAGTGAAAAGAATTACATCTACACTAATTTTTTTGTCACCATGAATCTATCCTTAAGAGAAAGTAAGAGGATATCTGAAAGGCTGATGTAAAGTTAATGACCTCTCCCACAAAAACATTTTCTGTGCACATCAGATGAACGAAAAATCTAACTACAGAAAATGATGTATTGGTTTTACAATGCTATAACTTATTTACACATGTAAATATATATGTTCGAGTTCAAACAGTTAGTCCATAAATATTGATAGCTTACTTTGTACCAGGCAGTATATAAAGTGCTGAGGAGTGAAGGAGAATAGCCATCAGTACCTACTTCTGCAGGGATTACAGTCTACCTCTTTAAATATGATGTCAAACACTAGGCATGTGGCCTCAAAGGAGTCACAACATCCCTGATTAAATGATGCTTTCAAATCCTTATGAGGATCTAAGAAGATGTATGTGACAGCACCTTATAAATCATGCTACCTAAGGTAAAAAGGGATACCTGGCCCTTTTCCCAAAATACTGTATATAGCAATCCCCTTCAGTATAAATTATCTTTTAACTGGCAAAAAAAATTTCTTTTAACTAGCAAAAAATAATCGCTAAGGTTGCTCTTTTCACAATATCTAAGATTTCAATATTATCTTTCTCTGATATTGACCCATATAAAATAACTGAAATTAAATTCCCCATGATGGGAAGTGAGAGGGAGACTCATTTTTGTAGTGCAAAAAACACCATTTTCTGATTTCATAACTTACAGCGGGGAGGAAAGGGGCAAATCAAAAGTAACTTATTCAAACTTAAGGAAAAAAGTTACCTTTTAATCTAAGATTCATCAGGGAAAGTTTCAACCCAAGAAAGCATTTTTTAAAAGTTACTGACTCAGGCTCTTCCAAATGGAGTTAGAGTGAAAGGTTAATTGTGGTATTTTGCAAGCAAAGGAAAGCAAGTACGGAGCAATTTTTTCAGTCTCCAAGACTTTTTTTTTTTTTTTTTTTGCGGTACGCGGGCCTCTCCCGTTGCGGAGCACAGGCAACAGACGCGCAGGATCAGCGGCCATGGCTTACGGACCTAGCCGCTCCGCGGCATGTGGGATCTTCCCGGACCGGGGCACGAACCCATGTCCCCTGCATCGGCAGGTAGACTATCAACCACTGCGCCACCAGGGAAGCCCAGACCTAAGCTCTTAGAAAACAAAAATGTTATAACCAAACTGCTTTCCATAAAGCATAGACTTTTAAAAATATACTCTACACAATATCAGTTCTTCATATCTAAAAGAAGTAGACTAATTATTTAGACTGTTTCCTATCCTATGATTTGCCCTTTTCAATTCAGCCACGTCAACAATGACAAAAGGTATCAAACTGATGCTTTATGAGCAAGGTTTATGTTTGCACTTATTGAGGATGTGACTCTGAACAGCATGGGACACTTTAAAGACTATCATAATCCAACTAGGCTGGACCATCTGCACAATTAGTGGAAAGGCCCAAAAACAGTCAACCATAAAAGCCCAACGTTAAATCTTAAGCGTCGAAAGCAGTTACGTCCAAAGTAGAGTATAGTACACTTCAAGGAGTACCCAAGATGCTCCACTGGGGTAAACAAGAAAGATATTTGAACTTTATTTTTAATTCTCATCCTTGTTAATTTTTTGTTTATATTTTATAAGGTACACAATAACCAGTTACTATACATATTATTTGTAAATTAAATACTTAAGGATTGAACATTAATACTCAAATTTTTTTTTACTGTTGGGATGAGCAATCAAAAAGTTTACAGACCATTGGTCTAAAGTAGTCCCTATCACTGCACTTTCATTTTTACCTGCCCCTTCCACAGTTAAGCTGTAGAGGCTAAGATCTGATGCTGAAAAAAGAACAAAGGAAAACTATTCCCAAACTATTTTAAACTCCCACCAACAAGCTAAAAGGTAGTAAATCACTAGCAAGAATATATGGAATTGCACAGGGAGCTCAGCTCGGTGCTCTGTGTCAACCTAAATGGGTGGGATGGGTGGGTGGAAGGGAGGTCCAAGAGGAAGGGGATATATGCATACATATAGCTGATTCACTTCATTGTACAGCAGAAACTAACACAATATTGTAAAGCAATTTTACCCCAATTAAAAAAAAAAGAATACATGGAATTGGACACTGATATTCTCTTGCTGAGACTTTAAAATAGCATCCTATCTAGAGGGTGCCCTGAGTATATTCAAATTTAAAAAACAAAACCCGGGGCTTCCCTGGTGGCTCAGTGGTTAAGAATCTGCCTGTCAATGCAGGAGACACGGGTTCAAGTCCAGGTCCGGGAAGATCCCACATGCCGCACAGCTACTAAGCCCGTGCGCCACAACTACTGAGCCTGCGCTCTAGAGCCTGCAGGCCACAACTACTGAGCCTGTGTGTCACAACTACTGAAGCCCGTGCGCCTAGAGCCTGTGCTCCACAACAAGAAAAGCCACTGCAGTGAGAAGCCCGCGCTCCCGCTCGCCACAACTAGAGGAAGCCTGGGTGCAGCAACGAAGACCCAACGCAGCCAAAAATAAATTTAAAAAAAACCCTTTGCCAGGTAAGCCCACTTTTAGGAATTTAGCCTAAGGAAACAATAGCACATGTATTTTAAAAGTCCAAACAAGGGAATTCCCTGGCAGTACAGTGGTTAGGGCTCCATGCTTCCACTGCAGGGAGCACAGGTTTGATCCCTGGTCGGGGAAGCAAAATCCCGCAAGACATGCGGTGCAGAAAAACAAAAAAAAAAAGAAAAGAAAAAATACATTTTATGTTGCAACTCAATACACATATATAAATGTATAAAACAACAAAAGTTTCCCAAATCAATAATTATCTTTACCATTTTTGATGTGCTGATATTTTCTAGTTTTTAGAAATCACCACGTTGATTTCACTACCCTATGACGTTGCCACCTGCCATTTAGAAAACAGAGCCCTAAAACTTTACACAGAATGTACAAAACTCCTTGACCCTTCCACTTTCTACCACCGTTCTAACATAACAAAATGTGTGAAATCTAGCAAGTCTACTCCAAGTGCAAACCTGGGCACAAATGTAAGACTCCCAGATCCCTCTGAAGTTTCTTGAAACACTGACCATTTCTATTGGCAGACTGGTACAAGTGCTTGCTAAAAGGTTTCTCCAGGCACAGTACAGACATTTTGTTGTTGCTTTACCAGAGATATTAGTAAATTCTGCACTTGACAGCAGATACCAGATTTTACCACTGCTCCACAAGCCAACTCTTCCAGGAAAATAGGATTGTAATACAATATGACTCCATTATCATCCCCTTACATTTTTAGATTGCTTTTCATATACACCACTCCATTTGATCCTCACTGACAGGTTGAGATAAACAGAGAATTTGCTCTTCTTCCTTTTACTAATGAAGGAACTGAAGCTCAGAAGGGTTATGTGGTTTGCCAGAAACAATACAGCTAATGAGAAGCACAACCCAGGCTTGAACCCAGGACTCACTGGTCATCCAATGCCATGCTACAATAGTTTTCACTTTGAACATCTGATACAAATGTGAATTTAAAAGGTATGTTAAGGTTCTAGGCGCAAAAGTGAAGATACAAGCATGAAATTAAAATTAAAAATAACAATGAATATTAACAATTTTCTAGCCTCTAAAATTATTGGGAATCCTAATTCAATTGGATATGTATTTAATCTCATGCTTTGTCTTAAGTTTCACTGATTATAAAATTACATATAAATTCACCACAGAAAATTACAAAATTGGGTGGTCTGTAAGAAACAGCTGACCACATAAATTACACAAACTTCCCCCGAACCATTCTTAATCTTGTGGCTTCACACTAAATTTTGAAGTTCCCTATGTGAAATCCATTTTGATTTCAACACTAAGTTAATTACAACAGCATAAGCATGTTGTTTCTGCATAATACTTGCAACATGAGCTCAATTTCCAGAGCTCTTTTGGACAATGTCTAAAATCCATAAGTCAAAAGCAGAATTCAAAACAGAATGTTCTTTTTTCAGTTTTTTTTAATTAAAAGGTTCATCTACCTATATGAGATTAATACTAAGTAACAATTACAAATTATTAAAGATTTCCAAATTCAGGCTGGAGAAACTACTTGAGGTCAACAAGTACAGGCCTTTAATCATAGATTGATAAGAAAACTGAGGTCCAGAGAAGTGACATTCCTAACAGCAGTCACAGAGTCAAATTAATGACACAATCTCTGCCAATCTACAGCTTCCCATTATTCTAAATACCTCTGTATCTAACAAAATGTGCTTAAAAACACCAATACCTAAAAAAATGAAGAAACACATACACACAAAAAAAAAATATTAAGGCACATTTAAGACCCAAAAACTAGAGAACAGGATAGTGTGCAATAGCAGTCTTTAGAAAACAGAATCTCTTGATGGGATCTCAAAGTTCCAAACCACAAGGACTAAAAAACTCACTCTTTAATCCAATGCAAATGATCAAGTAACTTTTAATAACAAACATTGTTATCAACCACCAAAACTGTTCTTTTTCCCATCTCAATACTATTCATTTACTCAACAAATATCTGAGAGCACAGTATATGCTGGGAACTATGCTAGCTACTGGAGACACCAAAGAACAAAACAAACATGGCCTCTGGCTCTTGTAGTGGACAACTAGGTGTACTTCTCTAACAATACTACACTATGATTTAACAGGATATTTAGCAAACTCCTTCACTGCTCTATACAACTGTAACATTTTCTTCCAACTCTTCCAAACTTATAACAAACCTCACCACACCCCCTCTGCAATATGACTACTTCCTTTGGTAACTCAGCACTCCACTTTACCACAGAAGGTGTTAACCAAAACTGCAACAGATTTTAAAACTGACTTTACCAGTCCTCAGGGCCTCAGGCATATTTCAACAACTCTTCACAGTCCACAGTAAACCTGCCTGGTTCACAACCCTTGTCTCAAATGACTGCTAATTCACCTGCCCTACCCACACTTTACTAGAAACTGAATCAGATGGTGTAGGAGCAATCATGATGCTGGGAAGCACCTTCAGTGGAGCTCTTTGTGGGCCAGAAGCAGGCTTACTGCCTCTTCCTCTCTGCTTCTTTCCTCTGGATTCCTCATTGTATCTCTGGATATACCTCCAGTCAAGCAGCCTCTAATTTTATCAAGTGTGTTCCTCAGAACCTGCACAAATAATTTTTGGCAACAAATCTGTTTCCCCTACATAAATCCATTATATTTTAAGAGATGCTCAATTTTCAGTTTTGTCTCTCAGGCTTCCCCCTCCTCCATACCTCTGAAATTGTATAAACAATTAAAAACACTCTCAGGAGTCGTAATTAGTGGAAATCTTTTGGAATACCAAAAGTGATCTAAAGCACAAGTTCACAAACCTGGCTGACCAGAATCATTCAGGGAGTTTTGTAAGGATGGATTCCTAGGCCCCATCCGCAGAGATTTTAATTCACCAGGTCCTGTGTGAGGCCCAGGAATCAGCATTTCAGGCAATCCATATTATTTCCGACAACTGGTATTTAATTAGGTAAGGACTGAACTAAAAAAACCTGGCCTACAAGCAGGGAAAACCTCGGTTCTCCTATGGCTTGCCATTAACTAACTACAAGTGGGGCTGCACCAGTGTGCTGGTCACTCGAACAGCTCAGGGCCACGTGAAAATGAGGAAAGTAATTAGAGCTGAAAGAAGCCTTTATAGGGAGCAAATCTAAAATTCTAGAACTCTCCAAACTTAGTTAAATGACACATACTGTACTGGGTTTACTCAAAACAGTGTCATTCTCTAAGCTCTTCTACCCACCCAAGTCACAGGCCTTGGAAAAGAAGACTTTCTGCTTGCCACCAACACACCTTACCTTAGTTGGTCTCTAAGCAAAAAGCAACACGCGTCTTGTCTCTTGCCCTACTGAAACAGCCTTGGATCTGAAAGGGGAAGGTCCCCAACACCTCTTCATGTACAAGTCACGACTACTTTACATTAAAAAAAAATCATCTCACCTAATTCAACCCAGGCCTCGATGGCACTGTTGTCGACATTATGAGAAACGAGGGTGAAGCTCAACTGGAAGGGCATGCCAACTTTTTTTCCCTCATTGTGAAAAAATACTGTCAGATAACAAAGTGTATGTCAAGATAGTAAAACGGTTAAGAATTTAGGCCTCAGTCTGGAGACGACACCTGACCATCATTACCCAACAATAGCTAATGTGCAAAACTCACAGGTGAGACTATCAGACCCCCGATGAGTTTATTAAAACGGCCATAAAATTTACCCCACTATTTTGAAGGAAGTTTTCCAGCCCAAAGTACAACCAACAATATTATCTTAGGGGTCCTAAGCAGCAGGATTCAATACATTTAGTGGCACGATTTTCATCTGAGAAATTACTCTGCAATCTTTCGTGGAGCTGTTTGACCAGTGTTGCTGAGCTCTCTCAACCACCTCCGAACCATCCTTCCCACCCAAGCACTACCAGGTCAGGGTGATGCCCTGCTGCACAGTAAGGCGGCCACTCCTCCTTCCCACAAGTCCCGGGCCCGCTCCGCTCGCCCCGGGGGCTCCGTGGCCCCCGACCTCCGGCCTCTCGCCATGGAGGACTCCCACAGACCCGGTCGGGGCAAGGGGCGCACACTCACCTCCCGGGGGTCCGCAGACATTTCCCCGGACGCTGCGATGTAGCGCCTCACACCCCTAGCTCCGTGGGCCCTTCCCCACCAAGTTCAGGAAGGCAGCCCGGGTTGGACCCCGCCTCCTCCGCGCCGAGGGTCCGGGCCGCGCCGGGCCGCTGAGCTCCCGCTCCCCGCGCCTCCCTCTGGCGGCCGCGGCCGCCGCCCGGGCCACCCTCCCCGGGCCACGCACGCCGTCCCCAGCCCCCCGCGGGCCGCCGCCGCCTCCTCAGAGGGTGACAGCCGCCGCACCCGGGCCGAGGCCCGCCCCTCCTCCAGCTCCTCCTCACCCCCGGAGAA
Source organism: Lagenorhynchus albirostris (assembly GCF_949774975.1). Lineage (NCBI taxonomy): Eukaryota > Metazoa > Chordata > Mammalia > Artiodactyla > Delphinidae > Lagenorhynchus > Lagenorhynchus albirostris. The sequence continues at coordinate 65,878,036 of NC_083108.1, forward strand.
GACGGGGCGGGAGGGGGGCCTTCCTTACCGGGCGGCAGGACATGGCGAGGCCCGTCACGGTACGGCCTCCTCCGCCACCCCACAAGGCTCCCAGCCAGGGCCGGCGGGGGGCAGGGCCTGGGCCGCTAGAGCGTCTCGACCGGCTGCTCCTCTGCCACCGCCGCTGCCGCCGCCTTCTCACAACCACAACAACATGGCGGCGGCGGCCACACAGAGCACGCTCCCGAGACAGAGCCGGGCCGCGAGCGGGGGCGCGCGCGCACGCTCGGCCTCTCAGCCGGCGGTCAGGGGAAAAGAGGGCGGGCCGTCGCGGGGGAGGGGGCGCGGTCTGGGCCGATTACCACGCCCCCGGGGTGAGCGGGGTTGCTGATCAGCCGAGCGCCCGGGGCGAGCGAGGGGCTGGCTGGGAAGCGCAGCTGGCGAAGGAGAGAAACGGGTGGGTAATGGGCGAAGAAGAAAACCAAAGGTGGTCCCACAGATTTTTGGGAGGCATCTTTTCCTAGCTCTAGAGCCCTGGGAAGACAACGCTAGAACAATAGTAGTGTCTTTCACCTGTAATTGTGCTGAGGATAAAACTAATTTAATGTAATGCAAGTTAAGTATAGTGTGCTCAAGGTTCTACTCAATACAATTTCAGACTGCTTGCACCAAAGCACAGCTGGAAGAAGTGAGTTTTCAAACAAGCAAAAAACAAACTTGTAACCCACACTCAATAGCCTGTAGAAGAATTCTACACACCAGGACTGAATTAACCTCAGGCCCTAACAGATTCACCTCATCAGAGTTACGTTTTAACATTATACCTTTGACTTTTCTGGAAAATGGCTGCGAGAACCAGTCAAATGAAATCTATCCTTGCATTTGTTGTACCGTTTTTTCCACAGTACTCTGTGCAATTATTTACCTGTTTTTCGTGTTTGTTGTCTTTTTATCCCATTCTGAAGTAAAAGCTACTTGAAGATAAAGATCTTTGTTTGGTTCATCACTTTACCCCCAGCACCTAGAACTGCTCATGACAAGCAGTGGGAAATTTCTTGATTAACTAATAGCTAATATTTATACAACTCATCTAATTGAATCTTCACAGCTCGAATAAGTAGATACTGTTATTATCACCATTTTACAGATGAAGAAACTGCAGCCCAGGATAAGATGCACTAAAAGTTTTTTAAAAATCAAACCCAGGGGCTTCCCTGGTGGTGCAGTGGTTAAGAATCCACCTGCCAATGCAGGGGACATGGGTTGGATCCCTGGTCCAGGAAGATCCCACATGCCGCAGAGCAACTAAGCCCGTGCACAACTACTGGAGCCCACGCCCTAGAGCCTGTGCTCTGCAACAAGAGAAGCCACCACAATGAGAAGCCCGTACACTGCAACGAAGAGTAGCCCCCCACCCCCACTCGCTGCAACCAGAGAAAATCCCGTATGCAGCAACAATGACCCAACGCAACCAAACAATTAAATAAATAAATTTATTTAAAAATATATATATGTCAAACCCAAACCCAACTGACAACAAAAGCTATGCTCCCACCCACCAGGCTGTACTGCCAACTCTGTGGCATCATTGCCTGAAATAAAATCCCAAGTAAGAAACTACATTAGAGTTCAAAGTTAGGAAAGGCTTTGCTCTACTCTGTCAGCTGAAAAAAAATTGCACAACCTAAAAGTTGAGAATATGTTTTATTCTCAGCCTCTCTGATACCTCTGGGGACTGTTCCAAAGAGGTAAGGGAGGAGCCAGAATATATAGGAATTTTTGCACCAAAAAAACAGGTAGTCAGAACATCAAAAGATTACCGTTAATTAAAGAAAAAACAGACATCTCAAGTTAATGAATTTAGCACTTTACTATGCATGGGTAGATGCAGGAGTCTGGGCTCATTGAAATCATTTCTTTGATATGCACCTTAACGAACTGGAGCCAGTATCCTGTTTTCTCCACCCTGAATCCCCTGCAGCACCGTAAAGAAGGTGGCTACAGTGGCTGATGGCTTGATGGCCACAACATCCTTTGTTTACTGATATAGCAGGCAATATTCTCTGACTATGTTGCTCACAGATACAGGTGCACTTCCTTTCTGATAATTAGTGTTAGGCAGCTGATTGTGTATCTTCTCACCTTGGCTTCCAGAAAGCCCAGGGCTAAATCTGAAGCTCAGTGGTGGCCTGCTGTTGGCCCTTCAAATCCACATATTAACGGTGACTTTCCCTCCCACCTCAACTCTGCACCTTTATTTATAATTTGCTATCCAGCTTTCCTTTTACTGTTATATGATTATAGCCTATAAAGTATGAGAGAGGAAATAGTAAGTACAAAAGAACAGATGAACAGGTTTTCCCACCTGTTTCTCCTATTGCCCAGTAAAATAAGGTTCCCATCAAGTTCAGTCCCCTCGGGGCACACGTTTTGCTACCTAGGCCTCTGCTCAGGCAATGGGTGAAGGATAGGGTTCCATAGTTGATGGTCTCTGATTGGATGGAAGCTAGTACCTGACTCCAGGACAGCCCAGCCATAGGCTGGCTAGCTCCCAATGAGTTGGCTCAAGGAAGATATTCAGCCAATATGCTGTTAACATCCACTCACCCAATCCCACAACTCCCCAGGAATACGATGGAAGAAGGCAGACTTTTGGCATATCACTTTGACCTCTTTTTAGACAGAGTGTCACCGTATTTGCCTTTTAACTTGGGCTAAGGAATCCTCAACTAGCATATAGGATGTAGGAGGAATTTCTGTGTGCACATAAGATCACTATTTGCGTGTCCTCATTTGCTTAGATGGGTAGTAATATTAACAAAAGTGAAACATTGATACTGTATAATAAACCATGGCTACATTTGGAAGAGCCACATAACCCAATGAACCAATATTTTCTAAATGACCAATTCATGATGTTACCAAATCATGCATGAATAAAAGATCTATTCAAAGTGCAAGATAAACCAATGGAGTTTAGTGTAACTGAGTACAAAAGATTCATTCAAATGAATTTATGCAACTAAACTTTAAGAAACTACCTCTTCTCAAGTTTTAGCATAGTATCAAAAAAAGAATATCCACAACCATCTGAATTGTATGAGGCTGGATTGTCTTCATGTATTTCAATGGAAAAAACTGACAGATTGAATGCAGAAGCAGAAAGGAGAATGCAGAATTCCTGTATTAAGTCAAACTTTAATAAGACCTGCAAATGTGTAAAACAATGCCATTCATTTTTTTTTCCTCTTTTTAATATATTTATTTATTTATTTTGGCTGCGCTGGGTCTTTGCTGCTGCGCGCGGGCTTTCTCTAGTTGCCGTGAGTGGGGGCTACTCTGTTGCGGTGCATGGGCTTCTCATTGTGGTGGCATCTCGTTGTGGAGCACAGGCTCTAGGCGCTCGGGCTTCAGTAGTTGTGACGCAGGGGCTTAGTTGCTCCATGGCATGTGGGATCTTCCCAGACCAGGGCTCAAACCCATGTCTCCTGCATTGGCAGGTGGATTCTTTTTTTTTTTTTTAACATCTTTATTGGAGTATAATTGCTTTACATTGTTGTGTTAGTTGCTGCTGTATAACAAAGTGAATCAACTCTATGTATACATATATCCCCATATCCCCACGCTCTTGCGTCTCCCTCCCTATCCCACCCCTCTAGGTGGTCACAAAGCACCCAGCTGATCTCCCTGTGCTATGTGGCTGCTTCCCACGAGCTATCTATTTTACATTTGGTAGTGTATATATGTCCATGCCACTCTCTCACTTCATCTCAGCTTACCCTTCCCCCTCCCCGTGTCCTCAAGTCCATTCTCTATGTCTGCGTCTTTATTCCTGTCCTGGCAGGCAGATTCTTAACCACTGCACCACCAGGGAAGTCCCCAATGCCATTCTTCTCATTAAATTTTTTGTTCTGGAAAATAGAGTCATTTTTCACAAAAATATGTTATTTATATTACCATGTCATGGGTTTACAATATTATTTTTAAACCATGTTATCTTTTAATGAATATAAGTAATTTAATATCTTGTCAGTTTTAATTCTTAACAAGGTAAATATCAATTGACATACCCTATATAACAAAAGTTCTTCAGGGTCCTCAATAATTTTATTTATTTTATTTTATTTTATTTTATTGGCCGTGCAGCACGGCTTGTAGGGATCCTAGTTCCCTGACCAGGGATTGAACCCGCACCCCCTACAGTGGAAGCTCGGAGTCTTAACCACTGGACCACCAGGGAAGTCCCTTTCTTTATTATTATTTATCAATAATTTTAAAGAAACCAACAAGTTTGAGAACCACTGCCATATTCATTGGAGTTACTCAACTGCAAAGACATTTTTAGTCAGCACATAGATTTTTTAATTTAAATAGTTATGTTTAATATATATTTGGAAAAATATAACAGATCAAACTCAGTATCACAGATATCTTTGCTTAGGATGAGACTACATTTATTTATGTAAAGTGAGGAATTGATTTAAAGAAAAATGTGATATAAATATTAGTACAAAGCTGATTATGTCAAAAATTCATAAGGATAGTACTCAAATGACTGGTCTTTGGGAAACACTGAAATAGTGATGGAGTTTTTTAATCGGGCAGACCTGCCACCAAACCTTACTATGTGGGTGACTTCATATGGAAGATGAATTATTGTGGTGATTAAATAAGTTAGCCTGTGTACAGATGTGCTTCCTGTCCTCCTCCCAGGGAGAGGCACCCAGCAGTCCAGCGTCAGGGAAGACCTGCTGCAATAGGAGGTAGGAGGCCTGGATTCGTGACCCAGCTGAACCACTGACCCACTGCCTGAACTGACCCCACCTTCCAGGCCTCAGTTTTCTCATCCAGAAAATCACAGAGTAGGATGTCATCCTCTCTCTGCAGCCTGCCAGTCCTACCAACCATGCTCTGATTAAAGGATTCAGCTTCAGGAGAATCACAGAATTGCAGCTGGAAAGGACTCAAGAGCTCCAAATATGTCTCTCTGCCAAGACCTCCCCACTCCCCACCCACCCCCCGCACTGATTTCATAAATGAGGGAACTGAGGCCCAGAGAGGTTAAGAAGCTGGGGACGAGGGGTTCAACAGGTACCACCCCAGGGTCCAGTGGGGAAATGAGAGTGCTTCCTCTACACTCTGATAAATGATTTAGATGTTTGGTGGTTTAGACACCACTCACGCTTTAGTAAATACTGCACAGTTCTGCTGGGGATACGAATCCCACTTCAGCCTAAGAAAATCAGTGCTGTTTTTTGGGAACACTGTGTCAACCAGATTGATGGATTGCTTCATGTTGCTAACTAAATCCACCTTGAAAGGCCAGTCGCCCCCTCTAAATTCCCCCAGGGAAAGCAGAAGAGATGAAATTGGCAAGGAGAGGATAGAAAGGGATGGAGGGGAGTGAGAACCATAGGAGAGGAGCGGTACCTTCCCTCTTTCTCCTTTCCGTCCCCCTTCCCCCTCTCTCTACCATCTCTGATGTAAGATGACACACCCCTCTCAGTGCCCAGCTTGCTCTACCCAAAGCTTCCCTGCAGCCTGGGCCAACTCGCAGCCACAAATAGAACCAGAATCCACTGAAAATAGCTCCTCCTCCCTTCTGCCCAGAGTTTCCAAGTGCTGCCAGGGATGCCCTGCCCCCACTAACCAGGTCCCAAGCAGGGAACTCTGGTCAAGGGACACCAAGACCAGGGTTAGGGACCATCTCAGGGACAGCAGTCCCAATAATAGTTGACTCTTATTAAGTGCTGGTTCCATGACAATACTGCTAGGAGCTTTAGTTCCCAGTAACCCAATGAGGAAGGGCCAGACAATCCACCCCATAATGCAGATGAGGCTCTGAGAGGTGAGGAACTTGCCCAGAGCCCTAGCCAGTGGGAGCGGGAGGTGGGGTCCACATGGTTAACTACTGTGCGGCCTACACTCCTCTCTCCATGTAACACGGCCGCATCAGCACCCTCCAGATCCCTGAGGCTGTGGGGAGCTCAAGCCATCCAGACCCTCCCTTGCCAGCTGGGGAAACTGAGACCCAGAGAGAGGAAAGTCTTGCCCAAAGGCACTCTGTAAACAAGTAAATCAAGCACCCAGGTCTTTCAGCTCAAAAGCCAATGGTTTTTGCAAAGGTTGAAGCAAACAGAGACTCCCTTGTTCCTTTTATGTAAAAGCCCCATCAGTCTTTTCTTTTTTCTTTTTTTTTTTCTTAACATTTCAACTTCCTCCCATTTCCCACCAGAGCAGAGAGCCTGCCCCAAACACCCGTCTGGCAGCCAGGCATCCTGAGATTACCTCTTCTTCTCCCTCTGCTCAGGGTGTTTAATGTTCTAGGGGAAGAGAGCAAACAGCAGGGCATAATCATGGGTGACACAGGCTGGGTTTCTCCTTTGCTAAGTATGAAGCAGACAGGACCCAGCAAGGGAAGAGAATTAGCAGGGATTTTCTGGCTCATTTAAATTCAAGGCCCAAAAGACACACATTTTTCCTTACCCCTGAGAGTTAGATAAATTTTCTTCTACCCTAAGATCCCATTTGTTTTAAAATAATTATCTGAAACAGTCTTAACCTCTAAGGTGATGACAAGAAAGACTAGAATAAGGCTGCAAAAGCTCTGCTGGAAAGGAATTAAGTTATTTAAGAAGTGGTCTAGGAGTATGAAAAAGAATCTTATGCCCAGTGTCAGAGGATCTCGGCTCCATTCCCAGACCTGCCACACCTCGACAGTTTCTCCAATGTGTCTGAGAACCAAGCTGCCTCAGTTGCTCCAATGTGTCTGAGAACCAAGGAGTCCAAAGAGCATACACACTCAGTCTTTTGGTTTGTTACCAATGTTTGTGGAGTACCCGCTTTGTCAGCACAATGCCAAGCTCTGCAGACGCAACAGTGTGCAAGACACAATCGGTCCCTGCCCTCCTGGGACTTATGGTCTAGTTGACAAGGCAAAGTCAACAGAAGGCAGATAAGTGCTCTGATGGAGAAGATACAGGATTTACAGCAGCAGTTATGTAGAGAACCCACCCACACTTATAGTGGTCCAGGTAACATTGATACAGAGACTGGAAAGAAAGCTGGAGTTTTGGGCAAAAGTCAAGAGAAAGATGACTCTTGAGAGGGAACAGCACGTGCAAAGACCCAGAGGCAAAAGAGAAACTATTCACCAAACCAAGCAACTGGAGCAAGTATAGGTTTATTTGGGCATCTTTCTGTGCTGCAGGCTTACCATTTTAAGATTAAAATTGTGCCGAAATTCTATGATTTGATGCTGTGTTAATCACAGATGGCAGGCTAGATTCCATAATGGTTGCATTCTTCTAATATTACAAATTCCTTCATCAGCACCTCTAGGAAATAATCAACCCTGTTCCAACAAGCCTCTGGATGTTGACAAATCCTTTTATCGGATGTATGCCATCTGTCTCCCCGAGTCCTACATTCTTGACTTTTTAAGTTTGAGTCTTCTAGAACCTAACCCACTCCACCCTTCTTCATCAGAGCATACATGGCATAAAAGGGCAGCTGATGTGATCTGGGGGCCTTGGTCATTCAGGGAAATTACAGAATTATATCCAACCAGAGAGAAAAAAATAATCCTGTACCCCTAGCCCAACAGCGTGAAAGATTGCCAACAAACACCTCTGTGGGAAATGCGGCTCTAAAGGCAGGAAACAGAGGATCAGACATGTAGCTGGAAATAAGTCTTTGCTTTCCACCAGTGAGGCTGGAAGAGGCTGAGTGACTTGCTCAGGGTCTTACAGCAAAGTGGCCAGGCCAGCTGTCAAACGCAAGTGATTGGCCTATAACTTCCGAATTTCCAAAATGTTTCTGAGGAATGATATTATGTAGCTATCATCAAAATAAACAGAACAAAACAAAATTTTCCTAACTGAATAAATTTGGGACATGCTGAGTTCAACAAAGGTAACCAGATTATTTTCTTTGCTGTAGGACTTCTCAGAACCTTGATATGCTGTTATACATAGTAACCTTTCAAGAAGAGGTTATGGACTTTTCAGTTTCCAGAACTCGTTTGAGCTGAGGACATGTTTCTGGGCAACTCCCAGGATCTGGGCTCCTCAGAACCCACTTTGGTAAATACTGCACTAACTATCCCATGCTTTTGTAGCCTTTTATCCTTACATATAAAGGGAGTCCAATCTATATATTTTGGATGGATGAATGGATGGATAGCTTGACCATTTCCTTGTTGTGTGACCTCAGGTATATGACATCCTCCCCTTCTTTGAGCCCCAGTTTTATCCTCTACTACAGGGGCCAGCAAACTTTATCTGTAAAGGGGTAGACAGTAAATATTTTAGGTTTTGCAAGCCACATACATTTCTGTGGCATATTCTGCCCTTTCTTTCTTTTACCAACACTTTGAAATGTAGAAACAATTCTTAAATCTCAGGCCATACAAAAAGAGGCTGCGGGGGTGTGGAAGAAGGGCAGGATTTGGGCCTGAGCCATAGTATAGAACCCCTGCTCAACAAAGCTTAACACATGTTAAGCATGAGGACATCCACCAGGTATTCTGTATTTTGTTATTTGTTGGTCCTCCTAAGCCACCTTAGGAGATGAAGACCAAGTTTCATCCCCTTTCTAGGGAAAAGCTGATGTCCAGAGAATGAAAATGATGAACCTCATTTGCAGTGTTAGTGACCAGATGAGGTTGAAATGGAGACCCTTGAATGCCAGTCCTAAGTTCTGATGCTCATGAGAACAGATGCCCAACCTATACTGTGGACCTGTAGCATCTCTGCAATTTCTGTAAGAGAAGGGTTTAAGAGCAGTAGCTTGCTTAAAGGGAGAGACTAGGAAGTTCCTAGCTTTGAGACATCAAAGCTGCCTTTGTAAAACACATTTACAAATCACACACACTTTTTACTTACAGTGGATGTTTACTTTGGTTGCTTGGGAGGGGGCTGAGAGAGAAAATGGGGTAAAACTCCCAAACTATCCCTCAGATCTGTCCTTGCTACAGCTACTGTGGACCAAGTTCGTTGTTGGCCATTTTCAGTTCCCCAGCTCATTTCAGTTGCCCACCACAAACTAATCCTGTGAGGCAGGTAATATTATCACCGTTGAACCATGGAGAAGGTGAGGCTCCAGGAGGTTAGTTAACTCACTTACCTGCCCCATGTCTTTCAGGTGATAAATTATGGAATCATAGTTCCAGAGTCAGGGCCTGATTCTTTTATTTTTTAGAAAAACTTTTTGGCCCACACCACACAGCGTATGGAAATTTTAGTTCCCCAACCAAGGATTGAACCTGCACCCTCAGCATTGGAAGCTCAGAGTCTTAACCACTGGACCACCAGGGAAGTCCCAGGTCCTGTTTCAATACAACCTGCTGCTTTGGACCACATCCCTGGGCCTATGTTGGAATGATCAGGATACTCACAGTCAATTTCTTACAGTTTCACACTTAATTACGTAGATGATTAGATTGCTTGATAAATACTTCACATGTTCGTCTTCATTCAATCATTGTATGGACTGATACCGCGTGGTAAATATTTGAGTCAAAATTGCTTTGGGTTCTTGGCTTAGAAATAGAGCCAAACAAGTACGCCCAACTGATTTTTGACAAAGGTATAAAAGCAATTCAGTAGAAGAAAAATAGCCTTTTAAACATACGTTGCTAGAGCAATTGGACATCCTTAGGCAAAAAAAATGAACATTGACCTAAATGACACACCATGTACAAAAATTAACTCAACATGGATCAAGGATTTAAATGTAAGATATAAGACCATAAAATTTTTAGAAAAGAAAAAAGGAGATCTAGGGTTAGGCAAAACATTTTTTAGACTTGACATCAAAAGCATAACTCATGAAAGGAAGTTAATAAGTTGGACCACATCAAAACTAAAACCTTAGGCTCTGCAAAAGGCCCTACGAAGAATACGAAAAGACAAGCTACAGACTGGGAGAAAATATTTGTAAACTACATATATGACAAAGAACTCTCAAAACTCAGCAGTAAAAATCAAATAATTCGATTAGAAAATGGGCTAAAGACATGAACAGACGCTTCACTGAAGAGAGTAGACAGATGGCAAATAAGCACATGAAAAGATGTTCAACATCGTTAGTCATTAGGGAAATGCAAATTGAAACCATAGTAAGGTATAATAATAAACCTACCAGAATGGCTAAAATAAAAAATAATAATAACACCAAGGGCTGGTGAGGAAGCAGAGAAACTGGATCACTTATACATTGCAGGTGGGAGTGTAAAATGGTAGAGTCACTCTGCAAAAACGTACAGCAATTTCTTTTCCTTCTTTCTTTCTTTCGTTTTGGCTGCATTGGGTCTTCATTGCTGTGCATGGGCTTTCTCTAGTTGCAGTGAGTGGGGGCTACTCTTTGATGCAGTGCGCAGCTTCTCATTGTGGTGGCTTCTCTTGTTACAGAGCACAGGCTCTAGGCGCGCAGGTTTCAGTAGTTGTGGCACGCGGGCTCAGTAATTGTGGCTTGCGAGCTATAAAGCGCAGGCTCAGTAGTTATGGCACGTGGGCTTAGTTGATCTGCAGCATGTGGGATCTTCCTGCACCAGGGCTCAAACCCGCGTCCCCTGCATTGGCAGGCAGATTCTTATCCACTGTGCCACCAGGGAAGTCCAGTATGGCAATTTCTTACAAAACTAAATATACACTTACAAATACCCAGCAGTTGTGTTCTTGGGCATTTATTCCAGAGAAATGAAAACTTATGTTCACACAAAAACCTGTACGTGATTGTCCATAGCCGCTTTATTCATAATAGCCCCAAATTGGAATCAAACCATATGTCCTTCAATGGCTGAATGTAAAACAAATTTTGGCACTTCCATACTATGGAATACTACTATTCAGTAATAAAAAGGAAGTAACAATTGATACCCGCAACAACTTCATGGGATCTCAAGGGAATTATGCTGAACAAAAAAAGCCAACTTTAAAAGGCTACATACAGGATGATTCTATGTATATAACATTCTTGCAGTGACAAAATGGTAGAGATGGAGAATACATTAGTGGTTGCCAGGGGTTAGGGAAGCAAAGAGGAAGGGAGAAGGCTATGACTATAAAATGGTTGCCTGAGGGATGCTTGAAATGAAACTCTTCTGTAACTTGACTGTGGTGGTAGTCAAACAAACCTACACATGCGATAACATTGCATAGAACTACACACACACACACACACACACACACACACACGTAAAACTGGTGAAATCCAAATAAGTGGGTGGATTATATCAATGTCAATTTCCTGGTTGTGATATGGTACTATAGTAATAAAGGGGAAAATTGGTAAAGGGCATAGGGGCGATTTCTTACAATTGCATGTAAATCTACAATTATCTCAAAATAAAAGTGGTCTTTTTTTCCGGCCGTGCCACGCAGGATCCTAGTTCCCCAACCAAGGCTCGAACATGTGCCCCCTGCAGTGAGAAGTGTGGAGTCTTAACTACTGGACCACTAGGGAAGTCCTGAAGTGGTGTTTTTTTTTTTTAATTCCTTTGAGTTCTTGGCCCAAGATGGTTCCTTTCAGGGGTAAAGGTGCATTTAGCATTCATTTGCCTAACATGGTCTCACCTGATAACTTTTAGCCAAGACTGGATATGTCAAGCACTGGGCTAAGCACTCTCCACAGATGATCTCTTTTAAGAGAACTTAATGAAGACAGAAACACTATTATTATATCTCCATTTAATAGATGAGGAAACAGGCTCAGCAAAGTCAAGTCATTTGCCCCAATCCACATAGTAAGTAAGAGTCAGGAACAAAACCAGAGCCTCTGAGTCCAAGACCCACACCCTTAACCTCTACACTGTTCCTCTTTGATTAGATGCCACATGGCATTGGTCTTTGGCTTAAGCTGGCCTTGAACCTGGGGCAAAAGGCTAGCCCTTTCCTTTGATTAGCTCCAAGTGTGGCAGTACTACAGTGGAAGGAACACTAGATCTTTCCACTAGATTCCCCTAGACCATTCCAATTCCCAGGACTAAGTTTAAGTCCCAAAACCATCACTTGCAGGCTGTATGGCCTTAGAAAAGTCACTTGTGTCTGAGCTTCCTCACTTCAAATCAGAGCTTGTAATTCCAGCACTGCCAGTGGATCAAATGAAGTAATACATTTCAAAGGACCTGGGACAGTCCAAAGGGGGCAGTTATTATTAATAACAGGGCACCATGAAATAAATTCTAAATATAGGCCACTTGCTCCTATTTATCTTCTGGCTTGACAGTAAATGTTCTGAGGGCATGGGCTGAGTTTTAACCTTTTATTTTATCCTAACCTCCCCTTATAAAGTGTTCACAAAAATAGTAGGTTTCTAAAAGTCCTTGTTGACTGCTATGTTGGTAGAAATGTGATCAGAATGCAAAAAGAAAAAGCAAAGTATTGAGGGTAAAAATGAAGAACTTGTTCTTTAACTACGCTTTTCTTATAAATTGTGAAGAGAACTGAGAACTGTCTCAGCCAAAAATTAGCCCCTGAATTTCTTTCCTTAAAACCCCAGGTAACTCCTTGTTTTCAGTTTTGGAAGTGTGGGTTCTATCTTTTTAGGGACAGGGAAGAATGTGAAATTTGCAAAGTCCTTTGAGGTACAGGATGTTCTTGTTATTTATACCAACCAGGATCTGTGGCTGTTTTTTGGGCAAGGTTTTTCCACATAAAATCAACCTTTTATCCCCCCCTTTTCCCAGTTATGACAACCTTGCAAACTCACAAATTCCTCAGCTTTATTACTAATGCCAATAACACGGACTTTTAAAACTGCCTTTCATCTCAACATCTTAAGCAATGCTGCAAACAGTAATTAAATTTCAACACCCTGTTGAGGGAGGCATCAATAATTTAACCCATTTTCCAAACAGGTAAGCCCAGACTTACAAATTAGAGGCCTGCCCGTGGGTCACCAAGGATGGAAACGGAGAGGAGAGCAAAATCAAGAATTCTAGGCCTCCCAGCTCTTGGATTCACCAAGGTGTGGGTAGTAAGAGCCTTGTAGAGATGCCCTCTCAGTAACCAGCAGTCACAGAGGTGCGGTGATTCCGAAGGGGGAGAAAAGAATAGGCCAGATTCAATGATACTTAAGAAAAGGAAGGAAGGAAGGAAGGAAGGAAGGGAAGAAGGAAGGAAGGAAAGAAAGAAAGAGTGGAGGAAGGAAGAGCTTAAAACTACTTAGAAAATACATTTATTTGATTCATAAAATCCATAAAACATGAAGGTAAAGAGGAGTGTGGGACTTCCCTGGTGGCACAGTGGTTAAGAACCCGCCTGCCAATGCAGGGGACAAGGGTTCGATCCCTGGTCCAGGAAGATCCCACATGCCACTGAGCAACTAAGCCCATGTGCCACAATGGCCTGTGCTCTAGAGCCCGCAAGCCACAACTACTGAAACTGCATGCCTGGAGCCCGTGCTCCACAACAAAAGAAGCCACCATAATGAGAAGCCACCACACTGAGAAGTCGGCACGCCGCAATGAAGAGTAGCCCCCGCTCGCTGCAACTAGAGAAAGCCTGTGCATAGCAACAAAGACCCAACGCAGCCAAAAATAATTTTTAAAAAAATAAGAGGAGTGCAATTGGAAGAGTAATGTTTAACCTGATTTATTTATTTATTTAAGCTTTGCTTTTATAAAATTAAAATTTTTTTTTATTTTTTTGGCCACACCGTGCAGCATGTGGGATCTTAGCTCCCCGACCAGAGATTGAACCCATGCCCCATGTAATGGAGGTGCAATGCCTTAACCACTGGACCACCAGGGAAGTCCCTGCTTTTTTTTTTTATATTGAAGTATAGGTAATGTACAATATTATGTAAGTTACAGGTGTACAGTAGAGTGATTCACAATTTTTAAAGGTTATACTCCATTTATAGTTATTATAAAATATATTCCCCATGTTGTATGATATATCCTTGTAGCTTATTTTCTACATAATAGAACCAGGATCCCACAGCCATGCGATGTGGCCCCTCCCCCCCAAAAAAATTGCTGAGAAATGACACAGATTGGGGCTAATCTGTTACTATTCAGTCCTGTCCCAAATTTCCCTGGTATACCTGATCATAAACTGAGATGTTGCCAAATATGTATAAACTGGGCTGCCTCCATGCCCTGCCAGCCCTGCTCTGAGTTTCTGTTGGAGAGCTAGAGGATTGTCAAAAGGCAAGGCATACTGGGCCTGAGGGCCTTTTTGGCAGCAAGGAGCAAGGTTTGAGCTCAGGAGAGGTGGCCAAGGGCCCCGCCAGGAGGGGCGCACAGTAGGTGTATGGGCTGTGGCCAGAAGGTTGAGAAAATGAGGCATTCATCCCAACAGTGTCAGGGATTGTCAGTGGGCATTGGTGGAGGAAACCGAGCCTAGGGAGCAGGAAGCAGAGACTTACTGTGACATGTGTCTATAGCCAGTGGAAGAGAGGCAGGCGGCTACAGAAAAGGAGACAGCCCTTTCTCCAGGCCCCTCTCACTATCTCTGCAAAGACTGCTTTGTGCCTTGTCACCGGCGGGCCACCCCAAGTGAGCTCTTGATGTCCAAGTGGAGTTGAGGGCATGTCAGTCAGAATCACAGGGTGCAGCTGGAGGCAGGGCAGCCTTCCCAGTTTGGCTGGTGACATCTTGATAAAGTTCTCAAGGCTGCAGTCAGCCCCTGACAGCTTCTCTGGGCAGGGGTTCATCTTGGGACACTCCTGCCGCCCGCCTGGCACACCCTGGGCACAGCAGCTGGCAGACCACTGCCTCCTGCCAAGAAAGGTCTGGAACTCACATGGTCTCAAGAGGCTTGACTTTCAGCGCTGAGAGCAGTTTCCACTGAACATGGCCCCCAATCAACAGGCAGGAGGCCAATTTAAAGGCACAAAACTTTCTTTTATTTTCACATGCTGTCTAAAAAGTATAAAGACTTACATCTAAATCTCAGACTAGCTAAGATCTTTGACTTATCCTGGGTTGCCCCAAAATTATTTTACTTATTTATTTATTTTTATTTTATTTATTTTTGGCTGCGTTGGGTCTTCATTGCTGTGCGCGGGCTTTCTCTAGTTGCCACGAGCGGGGGCTACTCTTCATTGTGGTGTGTGGGCTTCTCATTGTGGTTCTCTTCTCTTCTCATTGTGGGCTTCTCTTGTTGCGGAGCACGGGCTCTAGGTGTGTTGGCTTCAGTAGTTGCGGCACGCGGGCTCAGTAGTTGTGGCGCACGGGCTTAGTTGCTCCGCGGCATGTGGGCTCTTCCTGGACCAGGGCTCAAACCTGTGTCCCCTGCATTGGCAGGCGGATTCTTAATCACTGCGCCACCAGGGAAGTCCCCCCCAAAATTAGAATCTGAGATAAAGGCTTCTGTGTGAATAGTTTATTTAGGAAGTGGCCCCAGGGAGCAGGAGTGAAGGACAGGCAAGGAGCAAGAGCCAGGACAAGGCGGGCCATGAGTGGATCTGATGTGGGTGACTGGTGGCTCAATACCTTGGGATTGTCTGAGATGCCTTAGGAAATATATCTGGGATGTGTCCACTCTGAGGAATAAAAGGGAAAGCATTTAGCCATCAGCTCCGAATCCCTTTGGTCAAGGGTTGCTGTGTGAGCATTAATATCCCACATTTCTAGGTTACACAGGGTGAGTACTGAGCCTGACAGGTGGCACAGAGAGAGGAGGGGCGTTGTCAAGTCGCACCTGAGAGCACCTATCATTAGTTGGAATAAATGGTGAGCTCCGTGCCGCTGAAGTGGTACACAGAGATGTCTGATCCCCTCTATAGCTATCCTAACATGCCCCCACCTCCACAGCCCTCTCTTGACCTCATTCAATGGACACCTTTTATTCTTACCTGCCCAGGATCCATTTATGCCCTTTCCCGGTAGCTGCATCCCTATTTGGGGATTAGGAAACCAAGCTTCCCCCTCTTTCAGTCCCTCCACTTGGGTGAGGCTGACTTCCCCACCTCCCCATGCCCTCATCTCCAAGGGTTGGCCAAGACCCAGGTCCAGCCAATCAACTAGTCTATTCCTCCACTCCACTAGAATGATTGGTTCTAGAACACTCACTGGATCCTGTTGGTGCTAAGATCTTCATTTCTTCATTTGAGTATCTACACAGCCATACCTTGGGAAAGGTGATTCCATCCCAAGTTCCAGGGGTGGGACTTGATGGGCATAAACCACACAGCACACCCATTCTACTGAATGTAGATGCTAATTTCAAAGTGGGCTTGTGACTTAAGTGGCCCAGTCAGGTTGTCTCTCAGGACTCTGGCTTGGAATGCAGGAACAGATGTGTTCTTTCGGACCCTGAAGTGAATAAGAAGGCCCATGGTGCTGACGGCTGTTGAAGATCTTTCTAGGGCCCAAAGGTGAGCCAATCTCAGTAGAAACCCTCACTGTATATGGCAGAGCAAAAAGACAGAAAGAACTGGTCCCTGAGGATGAGGACATGGGTGAATTGTGGGATCAACCAAACCTGAAGATCAACTTACTTCTGGGACTCCAGTTATATGAACCAATCACTCCCCTTCACTGTTCAAGTCAGGTTAAGGTGGTTGTTCTGTTACCTGCAGCTGAACACAATCCTAACTGAGACCTGGACTCAGTAATAAAAGAGAACCGTCAGTTCCTGTAACAGAAGTGTCCCAGGATGGGGACACTCTGAACAAGTGGAGACCTCACATCTGTGATCTTGTTTGACCATCATATTTCACCTTGGTAATTACTACCTAGATCCCCACTGAATAGAAAGGAGAAGAAGAAAGAAAAAGACTCAAAGAAGTGAAAGCACTAACCCAGTGGCTCTCAAGTGGGAGCAACTTTGCCCCCGAGGGGACACTTGACAATGTCAAGACTTTTTGGTTGCCACAGCTGGGGGCAGGGGGAGGTATGCTACTGGTGTCTAGTGGGTAGAGGCCAGGAATGCCGCTCCACATCCTACAATGCACAGAACAGTCCCCAAAAAAGAGTTATCTGGGTCAAAATGTCAACAGGGCTATGGTTGAAAAATCCTGCTTGATTAACCCTGAGCCACTTAGATTCTAGGCTCAGAATCAAATCCAACTCACTCCACGGAATGCAGCTGGGCCCACTGTGGACACGCAATACAGCCTAGCACTGGAGCCAGTCAGGATCGCCACAGCGAAGACCCAGGAAAGCAACGTGCCTGAGAGCCAGAGGAGAGTGGAGCCCAGCCACTTCAAGGGGCACCATGATCTTGTACCAACTTCGCCCTCAGTCAAATGCATTCCAGGGCGA
The DNA here is from genome assembly GCF_949774975.1 of Lagenorhynchus albirostris. NCBI lineage: Eukaryota > Metazoa > Chordata > Mammalia > Artiodactyla > Delphinidae > Lagenorhynchus > Lagenorhynchus albirostris. The sequence continues at coordinate 65,895,230 of NC_083108.1, forward strand.
GACCCTTGCAAATTCCTGCATAATTTCTTGGCCCTGGTGGCCTGTGCTTAAGGGGACCTGGGGAGGTCTGTGGCTCCATGCCCAGGGTCCCAAATCCATTTCTACCTGTTTGCCTGGCATTTGCTGTACAAAATTAGAAATTAATAATTCATCTCACCGGATGAATAATTCAACAGAGGGGACAAAGGGTTGCCGGCGATGGTTGGCATCACAAAAACAGCCTGTGTTGCCTTCAAAAGGGAGAAGGAAAAAGAGATTCTACAGCCAGGCTGGTGTCTGGACCCAAAAGACTCTGATGCTAGACAGTTTAAACGACCTCTCCTTTGGGGCATGGGGAGTTGATGAGGACATTGGGGCTCCCAGAAGGGAATTTGGGACCCTATCCCTCTCCCTACATCACTTCTAGCCCCTCAAACCTTCACAGTTCACTACAGCCCAGCTTAATTGGCACCTATTCCAGGAAGCTTTCCCTGATACCCTCAACCAGCTGAAGCTGAAAATGCATTTCTCTCTGATTGCACGTGTTAGCCACTTAGCCCTGACCTCTGCTAGCCTCGCAGCCCCACACTAAGCCATGTTTCTGCTGCCAGAGACTCTTGGGCCGTGGAGTGGCTTTTCTAGTGAGAAGGAAAGAAGAGATTCAGCAGAGAGCTAGTGTGAGAGATTCTTAGCATTTGGGGATCTTGCTCATTTGAAGTCCGGATAAAACCTGGCAGCCCTTCTACTGAAAAAAGCTCCCCAGTATACCTGCATACATTTCAGGGGATGCATAGATCCTGGAGCCCCTTCATTGACTCAGGTTTAGAATTCCTGCCTCATGGGGAGCCTTCTGCTAAGGAGGGGACTACAGTTGTCCAGAGTATGGAACACAGCTGAGTCCCTCAGCCTTGCATTGCCTTGAAGTGGCTGTGTCCCACGTGCCAAGGTATTTTAAGGGAGTGAATAATCAGCAAGGACCTATTAGATGCCTGCATGTGATCCTGGGCAAGTCATTGCCCATCTCTGGGCCACAGTTTCTTTACTTGGAATTAGAAGCATTGTTCTTGGGACTACCCTGGTAGCACAGTGGATAAGTCTCCACACTCCCAATGCAGGGGGCCTGGGTTTGATCCCTGGTCTGGGAACTAGATCCCGCATGCATGCTGCGAATAAGAGTTCGCATGCCTCAAATAAGAGTTTGCATGCTGCAACTAAGAGTATGCATGCCACAACTAAGGAGACTGCCTGCCACAACTAAGACCTGGTGCAACCAGATAAATAAATAAATAAATAAATAAATAAATAAATATTTTTAAGAAAGAAGAGTCATTCTAGACTATCTTGGCACTTTGATTCAATCATTCATTCAGCAAATATTTATTGCATGCAATTAGGTGCCAGGTACTAAGCTGAGAATTGGGAATAAGTTTAGGGAACAAAACAGATGAGGTTCATAACTTGTCAGGACACATAGTCTAATGAGGGAGGCAGTCACTGATTAAATAATCTCACAAAAAATACAAGATGATGAACTGTGAGCAGTGATACATGGGGAAATTCAGGGAGCTAGCTAGGAGTGTATATATCGGGAAAATGATTATAACCTGGGAAAAGAAGAGATGAAGGCTTTACCTTGATAAGGAGAGCATGGGGGGCATTTCAGGCTGAGGAAGCAGCATGGCTAGTGCCCTGAAGTGTGAAGGGACCGGGGCATTTAAGAAATTAGAAGGTCAGAGTGGCTGCATTTTGGAGTCTGCTGGGGAGTATGTGGCCCAGGGAGAAAACACCCAGGAACATGAGAAGGCAAGGTTCCTCTGTTTTCATGATAGTCAAGGCATATCTTCCAGTAACTTCTTTTCATGCTCTCCAAAGGACAGCTAAAGAGCTGGCACTATTCCACCATATTGAAACCCCAGGCTTAATGGTTAAAAACATCAAGTACCTACCTTTCCCGTCACCAGAGTAGCTGGAGGTGCCTTTTGAAAGCCCTTCGTCTCAGAGCCTACATGAAAAGTCTGAGACGCTACCAAATAAAAAATATTCAATCTTAAAGTGAAGCAAAAATCCCCCTGCCCAGCCCTCTCTGCATTTTAAACCTGGTCGCAGCCCTTGAGGAATTATTTCTACCCCCGGTTCTGTGGCTCCATCGTCCCACGCTGATGATTACTGAGAGCCCGGATGTGCCAATTGCCACTTCGATGGGTGGTCTGAGTGCAGTCTCTGAGCAGCATGGGGCAGACAGAGCTACACTTTCATCTCCCTGGGTGGAGCTTTTGGCTGGAGCCAGCATGGAGATTTCAATTCCTGTGCCCCTTTGGCCATCCGCCAGCTGTGGACCTCTCTGGGCAAGTCTCATCCCCTTTCTGGGCCTCAGTTCCCTTACCCACCAAATGAGAAATCTGGACTACATGTTTGATAATATTCTTTTCTTTGACTTGGGGGTTCTCTGCCCTTTTCTTTCTAAAATGCATTAGCTTGGACTTTTTTAAAAATTTTGTTTTATTTTGTGGCTGCACTGGGTCTCCGTTGCTGTGTGCAGTCTTTCTCTAGTTGAGGCAAGTGGGGGCTATTCTTCGTTGCGGTGCACAGGCTTCTCATTGCAGTGGCTTCTCTCGTTGCGGAGCACGGGCTCTAGGTGCGTGGGCTTCAGTAGTTGTGGCTCGCGGGCTCTAGAGCACAGGCTCAGTAGTTGTGGCGCACGGGCTTAGTTGCTCCACGGCATGTTGAATCTTCCCAGACCAGGGCTTGAACCCATGTCCCTTGCACTGGCAGGTAGATTCTTAACCACTGCACCACCAGGGAAGTCCAGACTTTTTTTAATCTTTCCAACTACTGTTTGCAGACCAGTGACAGAAGGCAAGATAACCACTATCTGTAAATTATAGAGTGGATAATAAGCTGCCTTCAAATTAAGCCTCCCTTCTTGGAAGACAGGAGGCTTAGTTTTTAAGTTGTTTATCATTATCTTCATTTAATGCTGCTTTCTCACTAAAACCCAGAGGGAAAGGGAAGAATGGCAAGCAGACGTTTTGTTATTAGGGGCCCTGGGGGATGATTTGAGGCTTTCACTGCAGTGATCATTCTCTAGATTCTTCTTGAGTCAGCAGAAGCTTTGATGAACTCGACAGAGGGCAGGGGGATTGGACAGACACGGCCTATGGAGAGAAAGCCTGGCTTAACAGAAAGCTGCTGGGGACAGCAGTTCCTGGCTGGGGACAGTGTAGATTATGAAATTTGTATTTTTATGTAACACTTTGCAAAGAGATTTCACTGCTATTGTTTCATTTTCTCCTGAGGATACTTTGCTACTGCCAGAGCTAAAACACCATTATCTCCCACACAAATCTCTCTTATTGCATAGTCTCCCTAGCTGTTGTAGGTTGCCTGTAAAACGGCCATCAAAAATCTATAGAGGGTTTTCCTGGTGGCGCAGTGGTTGAGAGTCTGCCTGCCGATGCAGGGGACACGGGTTCGTGCCCCGGTCCGGGAAGATCCCACATGCCATGGAGCGGCTGGGCCCGTGAGCCATGACCGCTGAGCCTGCGCGTCTGGAGCCTGTGCTCCGCAACAGGAGAGGCCACAGCAATGAGAGGCCCGCGTACCGCAAAAAAAAAAAAAAATCTATAGAGACAGAAAGTAGATGAGTGGCTGCTTGTGGATGGGGCAGGAGGGCTACTTCCTCTCCCCTTGAATCAGAGCTGGCCTTATAACTTGCTTTGACCAATAGAATGTGGAGAAAGTGATGTTGTATGAGTATCAGAGCCTAGGCCTCAAAAGATCTGGCAGCTCCCACTGTTACTCTGTGGGGACCCAACCACCATGTAAAGAAGCTTGGGTTGGGGGACTTCCCTGGTGGTCCAGTGGTTAAGATGCTGCGCTTCCACTGCAGGGGGCGCAGGTTCGATCCCTGGTTGGGGGATCAAAGATCCTGCACGTTGCGTGGCGCGACCGAAAAAAAGAAAGAGAACTTTTCTTTCTTCTTGACTCCAATAAAGATCTCAGAATTTGGTATAATTTGGATCATGTATCTATTCTTGAGCCAGTCACTATGGCTGAGGGTTTGGAATATGCTGATTGCCAGACTCAGATCCATGTGGTAGCCACTTTCCAAGATGACCCCCAATGATCTTGCCTTCTGATATTCATGTCCTTTGTCTCCTCCATGCTGAACAACAGCTGGCCTTTGTGACCAACAGAAATATGGATGAAGTCATGGCATGTGACTGCTAAGGCTAAATCATAGAGGCACAGCTGCTTCTGCTTTGATCTCTTGGATTGCTCCCTCTGAAGGAAGCCAGGAACCATGTTGTGGGGATACTCAAGCAGCCCTGTGGAGAGGAACTGTGGCCTCTGGCCAACAGTTGTTACCAACTTGCCAGCCACATGAGCGGATCCACCTGGAGGTGGGTTCTTTAGCTCTGATCAAGCCTTCAGAGGAGTGCAGTCCCAACTGACATCTGATTGCACCTTCATGAGAGACCCTGAGCCAGATCCACCCAGCCAAGCCAATTTGGCATCCTTAACCCACAGAAACCATGTGAAATAATAAATAATTATTACTGTTCTAAGCCACTGAGTTTTGGGGTGATTTGTTGCACAGCAATAGATAACTAATACAGTTGTACACCCCTCAACTCTGGGTGAAGAGTCAGTCCTACTCCATGTGGACTGAAGCGGGAAGGATGGTTCTCTGAGGAGTAGTCAAGCTGCTGTGAGTGGGAAAACAGGAAATGAACACTGTGTGGGCCACACAACAGCTAACCCCAACAATGTGTGCTCTGCAAATACACACTTGCTGGAGGATTGAAACACAAAGGCAATACTGATTCATTTTAGGTGACTCAGAGCATCTGGGCCAGGTGGGACTCAGTCTCAGATATTCCTGTGCTGATTTTCTAGCTCCAACTCCTGACAGTTTTTCTCTTTAGTTATCCCTAGACTTGACTGATTATGAGCACCACAGACACTCGCCTCCTTTGCCAACCCAAATAATTGCTCTTAAAGTAAGTTAGTTGTTGTTGTGTTTCTTTTAATTTAGAGAATAGAGGCCCCCACATTCCTCCATACTTGTGTGTAACTAATACATGGTTTAAGGTTTCTCCTGTTAAAGTGGGTTTTTTTTTAATTTTATTTATTTATTTGGCTGCGTCGGGACTTAGTTGCAGCACACGGGATCTTCGTTGCGGCATGTGGGATCTTTCCTTGTGTGCGGACACTAGAGTGCGCAGGCTTAGTTGCCGCGCAGCATGTGGGATCCCTGGTACCCCAACCAGGGATCGAACCCACAACCCCTGCATTGGAAGGCAGATTTTTAACCACTGGACCACCAGGGAAGTCCCTATAGTGGCTTTTTAATTTCATTTCAGTTGGACATATGATAGCTCAGACAAGGATGCCTCCTTTGGAAGCTCACATTCCTCACTAATCTTTTCAGGCAAAGAAGAGAAAACAAAGATGAAATAAACATAAGGATTAGGGCTTCCCTGTTGGCGCAAGTGGTTGGGAGTCCGCCTGCCGATGCAGGTGACGCGGGTTCGTGCCCCGGTCCGGGAGGGTCCCACGTGCCGCAGAGCAGCTGGGCCTGTGAGCCGTGGCTGCTGGACCTGCGCGTTCGGGGCCTCTGCTCCGCGGTGGGGGAGGCCGCAGCGGTGAGAGGCACGCGTACCGCTTAAAAAAAAAAAAAATATATATATATATATATATATGTATAAGGGTTAACACTCCACCTGATAGGGAGTCTCCTTCCTTCCTTCCTCCCTTCCTCCTCTTCTTCCTTCCTTTCTCTCCATTCAATTTTTTGAGCACCTACTATGTGCTTGCTATTGTCTGTATTATCTCATTAAGTCTCCTAATGATGATGAAGTGGGTATCAATGACCCCTTTTGACAGATGAGGAAACTGAGACATGTTTAGAGAAGTCAGGTGTCTTATTGGATGTTTTTCTCTTTTTATAGTCATATTATTTAGCTCTAAAACTTCAGTGATATTAATACCCATTGGGAATGATGAGACCAATCCATACACTTTTGCCAGAAGTCCTATTTTAAGCTTTCTCTGTACCAAAGGCTGCCACACATTATTGTCTTCCAACCAACCACAAAGATACAAATTATATTTCCTGTGTGGCCAATGGATGTGATGCCAGAAGAAAAAAACATGGAGTTACTGGCACTTTTTTTCTGTCCCTTCCATATCACTGGATGTTCAGTTTGCCTGAAAAAATGATGTCAATAAAGGGAAGCATTCAGTGTTCTGACACAGCTTGCAGCATTCAGCTGCAGAATTCCTCCTGGACTTGAGATTATGAATGAGTAGGTTAAGGAAGGAGGTGGAAGCCTGGGATCCTAAGAACCCAGGTACCATACTTGTTTTTTCCAAGAGGTGGAACCATACCTGCTCTCCGCCCACCTTCCATTCTCTCTGCAAAAGCATGAAGAGAGCTAAGGGGGGACAGTGGGCTGTTCCTAATGGGGGCAGAGTCTTGCGGCTGGGGGCGTGGCCCCGGGCCCGGCTTCCCGGCGGCAGTTGGCTTCGGGGGCGGGGCCGGGCCGAGGCTTCCTGTCTGCGCCTGCGGAATCGCAGTTTGACTCCGGAAGTGCCGGCGCTGTGGGAGCTGTCATCGTGGACCGCGGCGGCTGTAGCGGCGGCGGTACAGCGCCGGCAGTGGAGCCGCCGAGGTGAGTGCGTGGCTGGGCCCTGCCGGATGTGGGGCATCGGGCCTGGGAAGGGCCGCAGCCGTGCCTTACGCGGCCTCGGGCCTCCCTCCCTACACGGCAGGGCCAAGCGTTACACTGCCCCAGGGGCCGCGAGTCGCCCCGTTCCTCCTACCCCTCCACCGACCCCCGCCCAATCAGGCCGCCAGAGCTTAGAGTCTCGGATTCGAGGATCGGCCCGAGAGTGACCTTGGCCTTGGACGAGTCACGATCCTCCCACTTCACCCCGAGCTTCAGTTTCCTCAGCGTTCATTAATTCGTTCAACAAATATATGTCCAGCGCCTTCTATGTGCCGGGCACAGATCTAGGTACTGGGGATACAAACAGAGCAAGACAGACAAGGCTCCCGCCCTCATGGAGCTTACAGTCTAATGAGCGGAGACAGTCAACGACAAATAAATGCGCTAGGTAATTAAAGATATGACAGTAACTAGGGGAGTGGATACTTTAGATAGGGTAGTCTGGTAAGGTCTCTGAGAAGAGTAATATTGAATTGAGACCAGAAGAGTGAAGACAGAAACTGAGGCAGCAGTATCCCTGGGGATGCTCCCAGGACTTATTGAAACTGGTCAATATGGGGCCCTTTCCTAATTTGTGGCATCTACTGCCCAGCTTGGCACTGAGGATGCATTGGTGGGGCACAGATATCATCATGGTCATGGTCCTTATCCTTTTGGAACTTAGAGTCCAGTCGTTGCCTAGTTAATTTCTATTCATACTTGAGATGAAAACTCAAAACTTCCTTGACATCCTCTCTCCCTCAAGTTAGTTATCTCTGTTAAATGCTGTCATAGTCCCAAGGGCCTTACCTGCATAGCATACTCACGGTGTTGAGTTTTACTTGTTTGTATGGCTGTCTGGTTCATACCTGTCTTAACCATCAAGACTGTAAACTCTATGAAAGGCAGAATCAGGTCTGTTACTTGCCCGCCTTAGGATTCTCCAGGCAGGCTTCCGTGCCTGGCACATAGTAGGTACTCAAAAACTCTTTGAATGGCCTATTAACACAGTTATTGAACACAGTGTTTGCTCTCCAGTGGTTCAAAGAAGGCCTCTCTTGCACCAAGTTATTATCTTCTCTTTCTGATGGTGTCTCTCCTCTACTTAAATGATGCCTCACTGCCTTCAAATGAAAGGCCAAAATCTTCAGCATAGCATTTGAGGCTCTTTTTAACATGGCTGCATCTTTCCTATCCAACCTCTTCTCTCCACTTCTGTCACCCCCTCTCTGACCTTGTGTTTTCAGCCATCCCCAAAGTCTCCCTCTTCCTTCAGAGCCACAGGCTCTGAGCCTTTACTCATGCTTGCTCTTTGCTTGGAATGTCCTTCCTTTTCATCTTTTCCTCCTATCCTTCAACAGCCAGGTTGTAAGTCATCTTCTCTGTGACATCCTTCCTTTCTCTGCTGTGCTTGTTCTGGAAATTTCCAGTTACAGCTCTAACTACACGGAATGATAGTCATTTACATGCCCAGGACCCAGAATGTATTCAGTTAGTGTTTGCCGAGTAACTGAGGAAGCCCAAAGTGCTCTGCTTATGATTGGGACTTGAATAATAACAACAAGTGAACTTTACTGAGTGCTTATTATATGCCAAGTACTATCCTGATGACTTAGTACTGGTTACTTCTCATGCCAACCCTGAGAGCTTATGAGATTATGTGCTGTTATTATCCCGATTTTACAGATGAGGAAATCAAGGCTTAGAGATGTTAAGGAACTGTCTCAAGGTCTCAACATGGGTAGGATGGAGCCAGGATTTGAACCCAGGCTGTAGAACTATAAACTTTTCTTTCAACCATCACACCAGCCTGGGTCTGAACTACCCTTACAGGCACTGGCTTGTAGGAGTAGATTTCTTCCAAAAGCAGGTGCTGTCTCTACCTGTCTAGGCCTGAACTATGGGGCCTAGAATTATAAGGGTGGAGAGCCGCCTCCTCATTATGACTCTTTCCCCACCCTAGGTCTCCACACTGGACACTCCCACTACTGTCTTTGGAAGGTAAGTATGGAAAGGACTGGGCTTGTGACTTCTGCACTGGTGAGCCAACCACTGATGTTTCCAGCTGCCCTTCCAGCATCGCTGAGGGGTTAGGAAAGAAGTATTTTTAGCATCAGCACAAGAGACCCAAGTGTCCAGGCACAAGAGCTGGGCTTCAGTTTCAACTTGGCCACTCATGTATTTACCTGAGCAAATCAGGGCCCCTCTTAGGACATCTGAGCATAATAATCCTTGTCGTTCTTATCTGGGTTATTGCAAAAGGCTAGTAAGATAGTAACTTGATTAGAAGTAATGTATATACAACAGATGGTGTTATCTACATGTTGCAAAGGTGAAAGATGAAAGCTCAGACACAGGGACCATGTGTCTGATCCACTATCCACGGCGATCCTAGAGCTGGAACAAGCCTCGAGGACTAGACAGACTGGACCTCTGTCTTTGCATCCCGTGTGAAGATGGATATCTTCACAGTCTTTAAAGCAGCTGCTGAACCAAGGTTCCTCGTATACCAAGCTGCTTCCTACCTCCTTACCCTTGCTCCTGCCGTTTCCTCTGCCTGGGACATCCTTCTTCCCTGGCCAGTCTCGACTCTCAAGACTCAACTCAGGCTCTCCTGAGCCTTCAGGCACTCCTCTAGAAATGCTTCTCCGACAGCCACAGCCCCCACCAGCTCAAGTGCACTAGACTCAGTACAGCGAATGGTTAAGAGCCAGCGTGCTTCACCAGCCACTAACTCTGAGACCTAGGGCAAGTTTCTTATCTTCTCCAAGCCTCTGTTACCTCATTGATAAAATGAAGATAATAATAGTACCAACCTTAGAGTTGTTACGAGCATTAATACATGTAAAGCAACTTAAGGTGCATAAAGCGAGTTCATGCTGAGAAAAGTACTGAGAAGAGCACCAGCACATGAGAAGCATGTTTCCGCCGCTGCTGCTATTGTCATTATTATTATTGGATCAGAAGCTCCCCCAGGGCAGAGACCCTGCTTTATCAGTCTGTCTTCATAACACCAGGGCCAGGCCTAATATCTGAGAGCTGGGACTCCAGTAACTCATGGCTGACCATGCCCCTCAGCTCCTCTGCAAGGATTCAGGAGGTGATGATTTCCTCATCCCAGCCTTGATATGTCTTCATGTCATCATTGAGACTGTGCTGGCCTTTTGTGGCATGTCTGAGGCCTGAGTCACTTCTGTGCCATGATTCAGCCAATACGCATGTCCTTCCGCAGGTCAGGCCAAGTTGTATTGAGAAAAGAGCATTGGATGGGAAGACAGGAGACGTGGTGTCTGCTGCTCACTGACTCTGAGGCCAGTTTGTGCCTCTCTAGAAAGGAGCTTGCTCTGGCAGTTTTCTGTGAATTCTATTGCCCTCCCGGGTCCTTCTGTTTATCCGTGTCCTTCTTCCCTGAAGGCTAGAAAGGTTGTAAACTCTTAACTCCCTCTGCAAGTGAAGAAAGGCCCATGGCTCCAACCCTCAAAAGACTTAAAATCTGGTTAGAGTGGTAAGAAAAGTATCCTCATATTCAATTGTTCATGAAATATTTGATGAAGCCACCTCTGCATCAGGCCTATGCTTGTCACAGGAAAGGTAGCAAGAGAAGGAGAGTCCGGGTACTGTCTTCACAGAGTTCACAGGCCAAGGAGGGCACGGACCTGGAGCCATAATAAAGATAATCTAGGTACTTTTAACCAGTACTTCTCAAATTGGGTGGGAATATTTCAGGAGTCACCTGGGGAGTGTTTTCCTCCTCAGCTGATAACTGCTGCTTTAGGCAAAAAAGTCACTTTGGTCTAGATTAGTAGGTACAGGAAGCAGGCCTTTGAAGCCTTTGAGGCCAGAGGTTGAAGCTTCTCTCCTGGCTCTGGGATCAGCCCCAATGCAGGCCCCTGCCCCCAGGAGCCTCTGTGTCTGCTGTCTTCTTCCCATCCATATTCCTTTCAGGAGGGTCAATGCAGCACAATGCCAGCTCTGCCCCTGGACCAACTCCAGATCACCCACAAGGACCTGAAGACAGGGAAGCTGAGGACTTCACCAGCGCTGGTGAGCCGGTGCCTTGAGGCCGTTCAGCCTGATATTATCATTCTTGCAATTTCAGAAGCAAAAAGTAAATTCCTTCTTTATCTGTTCTAGAATGACCCAAGGGCCACAGTCTGTAATTCAGTAGTCGGGACGCTATTAGGTCCTTCCAGGCCCAGCGTAGAGTAGAAGTTTCCTTTCCGAGCAGCTTGAATTTGAGTGGTATTTTCCATGTCACCACCCCACACCTTGCCTGCAAAGCATTTCATTTTGAATCAGTCTGATGGCAGTTCTGACTCAGCCTGAGCTGGCCTAGCAGTGGGGCTGGCCCAAAGCTGGGTCTGGGGATTGGACCCTGTGGGAGGTGCTCAGGTTTCGGATGGGCCTTTTTCAGAGCTGTCCCAGCTGCTATCCACTTTGGCGGGGCACACTGATTTCAGAGGTCAGTTCTGAACGGGCTGAGAAGCGCCACACACAGACCTGGCAGGGCTTGTGAGACTGAAAATTAAGGAGGCTGTGAGCATGCCGATTACCAGCTGCGGGGAGAGATTAGAGCCGCAGAGAGGTGCCAGGGTGCTGGAGAAGGAGACAGACGCGGGGACTGGAGTCCCCATACCCCCTTGCTGTTTTCCCAAGAATATGAGCTTACTTGAACAAGGTGGGAGGAAGTATTTTCTGGGAGCTTGAGTAAAATTGTGGGAAACGAGCTTGGTGTTTTATTTCCTGCTTTCTGGATGGCTTCCTATTACTTCCTAACTACTCTCTAATAATAGTACTTAATATTTATAGAGGGGACTTCCCTGGTGGCTCAGTGGTTAAGAATCCGCCTGCCAATGCAGGGGACACGGGTTCGAGCCCTGGTCAGGGAAGATTCCACATGCCATGGAGTAACTAAGCCCGTGTGCCACAACTACTGAGCCCGTGCTCTAGAGCCCGCGAGCCACAACTGCTGAGCCCAAACGCCTAGAGCCTGTGCTCCACAACAAGAGAAACCACTGCAATGAGAAGCCCGTGCACCATAACAAAGAGGAGCCCCTGCTTGCCGCAATTAGAGAAAGCCCGTGCACAGCAACGAAGACCCAATGTAGCCATAAATAAATAAATAAAAATAAAAAAAAATTTATAGAGCACTCGCTCTTGGCCAAACCTTTCACCTGGATTTATCTCATGTAAGCCGAACCACAGCCCTCTGAGTAGGCATTTTGGTTGTCCCCATTTTACAGATGAGGAAACTAAAAGTTCAGGGTCATAAAACTGGAAAATTAGGGGAGCCAGGATGGGAACACAGCTAGGCTGCCCCTAGAGCCCATAGGCTTAACCTTTCTGCTATAAAGCCTCTTGTTTCTTTTTTATAACTTTTTTTTAAATTGAAGTAGAGTCAATGTACAACATTATATGTTTTAGGTGTATAACATAGTGATTCACAATTTTAAAGGTTATATTCCATTTATAGTTATAAAATGTTGGCTGTGTTCCCTGTGTTGTGCAATATATCCTTGTATTCATAATCTTTTTATGTAAGGGGGTTATTGATCAGCAAATTGAGAACTGTTCTGTCCAATATGTTAGCTGTTCACCACGTGTGGTGGTTGAGCTCTTGAAATTGTGGCTAGTTCAACTGAGGAACTGGATTTTTAATTTAGTTTTAGTTCGTTTAGGTTAAAATAGTCCCATGTGGTGAGAGCCTACTGTATTGGCCAGCACGGACCAGGTCTAGAGCAGTTCTGTCACTGCAGAGGTTCTGTTGGTCGGCGCTGGTGGAGACGGGTTCCTTGGGTCTGATTTCCCATCTCAGTCCTTCCCCACGTACTGGACACCTGGGCTGCTAGACTGTGGGCTCCGTGGGAGCAGGGACCGGGCCCTTCCCTTTGTTCTGGTTTTCCAGTGCCAGGCACGTAGTAGCTCTCAGGAGACATTCAGTAAATGAGTCAAGGACCCTAGCCACGCTTTGTGACAGGCACTGGAGCTACAAAGAGAAAAGACATGGTTCCTGCCCTTGAGGGGAGAAAGCAGACTGGTAGTTCTCTGCAGCATGATCAGGATATGAGGGAAGGAAGTCCAGGCTGCTGATCCAGACCAGCGGGGTTTATGGGTATGGGGAGGTCTTAGGGTGGTGGGAGAGCACACGCTGCCAGGAACTCCTTCCAGAAAGAGGGGGATCCTGAACTGGGTATTGAAGGGTGAGTAAGCACTAGCCGGGCAGAGCAATGGGAGGAGGATGGACCTGGCAGGAGGACCTGTGTCTATTGGCCTGGACTCCTGAGAGCCTGACTCCTACACAAACCACCTGGGGTGGAAGCAGAGTTAAGGAGCCCGGCTTTGTGTTTAATGTCACACAGACTTGGCCCTGTGACTTTGGGCAAGTTACTTAACATCTCTAAGCCTCAGGATCCAAAACAGGGTAACAGTAGAACCAGCCTTGCTGGGGTGGTTGTGAGGATTAAATGAGATGCCTGTGAATTAGCAATGAACCTAGGACATAGTGAGCACTCAATGAAGACGGTGATGACAGCTGTGACGGTGACAGCGGCATTATGAATGGGGTGTAGGGTGGGAAGAGGGACGAGCTAAGGAAGACAGCTGTTTGATTGAGGAGCAGTCTTTTGGCTGTGCTGCAGGCCACCAGAAGCTCCTGAAAGATTGTCCTCAGAGATGTACCCGCCCTGTATTTGTCTCTTTAGTCCCAACTTGGGAGAAGAAGATCTCCAGCAAAGGGACAGCCATCATGCTGCCTCTGCAGAGTGATAGCTGAAGCTAATGTTTATTGAGTAGTTACCGTGCAGATGCACATACTTACTATTGAAGATCCAAAAGAAATCAAGTCTTGGGCCAAAGTGGGTGAATGGGCTCTTGAGAAAGACAAGACTCGTATAAGTGGAGCATTTGGAGAACAGTCCAAAATAGTTTCTTATCAGGATAAACAGAGCAGAAGTTTGATGGGCAGAGAATGTTCAGAAAGCTTCATGCAGCAAGTGGGACCTAAGCCAGGCCTGAAGAGTGGAAGATACAGTTGGAGCCTGCTGCTCCTTGCCCTGGAATCTTCCATGCCCCCTACTCATTTTTTTTTTTTTTCTTTTTTGGCTGCACCATGCGGCATGTGGGATCTTAGTTCCCTGACCAGGGATCGAATCCATGCCCCCTGCATTGGGAGCATGGAGTCTTAACCACTGGACCACCAGGGAAGTCCCCCAATGGCCCCTACTCTTGAGCGTGGCATTGAAGGTCCTTCAGAGGCCCTGACAGGATCTGGTCCTTCATTACCTCCATGCATTCCTTTGTTCAATCAGCAAATGTACATGGAGAGTCTGCTCGATGCCAGGCACTGTTCTAGGGGTTGGGACTGCTGTGGTGAGCAAGACTCAGACTCCCTCCAGAGACCTGCAGGGTAGTGGGGGAGAAGGAGAAGGCAGGCCCTCCCTTTTGTATCACTTTATTGAGGTATCATTGGAGGACAATAAACTGCATGTATTTATTTAAAGTATACGATCTGATTGGTTTTGACATCTGCATACACCCATGAAACCATCACCATAATCAAGATAATGAACATTTCTGGACTTCATGGTGGTCCAGTGGTTAAGACTCTGCACTTCCACTGCAGGGGGTACGGGTTCAATCCCTGGTACCCCTGGTCGGGGAAGTTCCACATGCTGTGTGGTGCGGCCAGAAAAAAAAAGATAATGAACATTTCTACTACTCCCGAAAGTGTCCTGGTGCCCCCCCTATAATCTATCCCTTCCTCTGTCCCCTTCCACAGCAACCACGGATCTGCAAGCACTTCTGATACAGTTTAACAAGTGCTACAGTCGGGGAAGCATAGAGTGCAGGTGTTGGGGAGCCCAGGTGAAACCCCTAACCTAGTCAGGGTGGGACTTGGGAGACTTCCTGGAGGAGGTGAGGTCAGAGCTGGGGTGAGAAGGATGAGCAGTGAGACCAGGGTGACACGTGGTACCTTAGGTCATTTAGTAGGTCTGCAGTGTCAGGTTTGGTTCAAATCCTGCCTCAATTGCTTCCTTAGCCCTGTGACCTTGGCAAAGTTGCTGAATCTGACTGAGTCTTGGTTTCCTCCTCTGTAAAATGGGGAGAATACTGTCTCCCTTTGAAATAGTTGTTCTAGGTAAAAAAGAAATGGGCTGGGGGACAGGCCTACTCAGCAGCCGGCACAGGGCAGGTCCTCCATGAGTGACGGCTTTTATTATCCTTCCAGCATCTCTCCCTCCAAATCCATCTCCCACCGCCTGGTGCAGTCTGTACCCTTTTTTTTTTTAAATGGCCCATTTTTATGCCTCCATAAAAATACTGTGTTTTCCACCTAAAAATCCTTTTCATCCTCCAAGGGCCGGCTCAGATGCTGCCGGCCCTGGGAAGCGGCCCCTCGTCCTCCAGGCGCAGTTAATCACCTGTTGCCCTCTCACAGTCTCTCTGCCCTCTCACAGTTGCCCTCTCACAGTCTCTCTGACAGTTTGAGCTGTCTGTGTTGTGCTCATTTGATAGTTTAGATGTGCATCTTCCCCTCTGTAGAGGATGCCTTTCTTCATGTGCGCAGCAGGGTGTCAGTAAATGTGTAGGATTGTAGGGAGGTAGACTCTCAGGGGTGTGTGTATGTGTGTGTCTGTTGGGTGAGTGGGGTGAGTAGCCTGGCCTGAGAAGTGACCTAAGAGGTGAGATGTCAACAGACAAAGGCAGGAGGGGAACTCGAAAACCAAGGAGATGAAATTAGGGCCTAGAGAGTAGTTTTGGATTTGTTTCAGGCAGCAGGATTCCTTTTGTATAAATTATGATTTAAATGGGAGGGGTCCTGAAGACCCACCTGGCAGGTGACCCCCAAGGAATCCTGCGGGACTCAAAGACTCCACAGTTTGCAAACTTGCGTTAGGCAGTTGGGAGGTGTAGGTGGTTCTCGAGGAGACTGACCAATCAGCTGTGGTTTTCCTGTGCCCCCTGGATTGACAGACCTGGAAGTGGGTGGATTGTGGTTGATAATAGCTGAGACGCAGCCCAGCCTTCTTCCTGTTATCACCTCCCCCCCTCCCCAAGAGAAAGCAACCCTTATGTAGTCAGAGGAGAAAACTGAGCTCATCTTCTCTTCTTTATGGTGAACAAAGTAAGATTTGTTCATGGCAAGGTAAGGGTTGGAAGAGAGAGCTTGTGATGCTAAGCTGAGACCTGCAATTACCTGATTAGCATCTTTTAAAAAAAAATACTGAGGTTTTTTTCTGATTATACAAAGGGTATAGCACAGTGATATGTACAGTATGATACTGTTTGTGTCAGAAAGATGAAAATGGGTCCAAAGAAATGCCTCATATGGGCACATTTTAATGTAAATACTTAGAAAAGGTCTGTGAGGATGCTCAGGGAATGGTGAGGGGTTACCTCTGGGTTGACACACGGGCTGGGGGTATGGGCCAGGCAACTCACCTTTCTGTACTATTGTGAGTTTTTGAAAGAAAGGATGCTCATGCCTCACTTGTATGATTTAAAAAATAATTTAAAAAATAATACATGTTCTTTTTTTTAATGGGAAAATATAGTCAAGTCATAATCCCTTCCACTAGAGATAGCCACTGTGAGCTTTGGGGGGTTGCCCCCACACACACACTTTAAAAAAAATCTGTACCAGTGTGTGAATGTGTTAAATATGTGTACTTTTTTTTTTACTCCCCAAACTGGTTATAAAATAGAGAGGTTTGTGTCCTGCTTTTTCTTCCCTTAACCTTTCCCCATGTCATTAAATATTCTCCAAAAAACATGGTATTTAATGCCCGCCTGGTGTTCCCTGGCTGCAACCAAGCCCCCTTTGTCAGAGACACTCAGTTCTTTATGCTTGAGGGTCACTGGTTGGAACAGCCCAGTGTTGTCATTGCTGTGGGTTGGCAAATGGGCCCTCACTGACTAACCTCTGCCACGTTAACACGTGGTTTTTGGATCCGTAGCACCCCGAGCAGAAGGCAGACCGGTATTTTGTGTTATACAAACCGCCCCCTAAAGACAACATTCCCGCCCTAGTGGAGGAGTACCTGGAACGCGCCACCTTCGTAGCCAATGACCTCGACTGGCTCCTGGCCCTGCCTCACGATAAATTCTGGTGCCAGGTAACATTCTATCAAAATTCACGCTAAGACAAAGCACATGACATGCCATTGGTTGGGTGCTGTTGTTTTTCTCTCCCAGGAGATGCTTTTTTTCTCTGCTTCTTACACTGGATCCTTAACAGCAAATTGTGGTTTGGATTGCTCTGACTTGTATCACAGTCTTAGTGATGTTTACACAACGCCTTCCAACACGTCATTTTTAGAAACTCGTGTTTAGCCCTCGGCTCATTTATACCTCTTCGGTCCCTTGGGGTTGGAGTGTTTGCCACAGGCCAGGGCTGATGGGCCGTGAGCCCTGCACAGTCCACCCACACACCCTTGGGCCTCAGTGACGAGCCCTTGCTGTCCTCTGTCGCCTGGCTTAGGTTGTCTTCGACGAGACTCTGCAGAAGTGCCTGGACTCCTACCTGCACTATGTCCCCCGAAAGTTCGACGAGTGGGTGGCCCCGGCCCCTGAGGTCGTTGACATGGAGAAGCGCCTCCACCGAAGTGTTTTTCTCACCTTCCTTCGCATGTCCACTCACAAGGAATCCAAAGTAAGCCCTGGATCCCGTGACAGGTCACCACCGCCACCTGACACCTCTGTGCCAGGCTCTCAGCCCTGGGAAGGAAGGCTCTGGAAGTATCATGTTTCCTCTGTCTCCCCTCTGCTTTTATTCCCACCATTGGGGAAGAAATCTGTGCCACCTCCCTTATCCTCTAAGTCACCGGGTCGCCTGCGTTACACCCAATGTTTTCATCGATGGGGAGCCGAAGGCCCTGTGCCAGGTGGCGCGTGACTATGCCCTCCTTGTGCGTCAGAGGGCGAATACATTGGTTCTGAGTTTTTAGAGGGACTCGTATGTGCTTTTTAAAAACCTTTACTTTTTTCCCCCTGATTTTAAAAATAATAATGCTGTCTCTAAACAACTCAAACATAACAGAAATATTTTGTAGATTATGAAAGTCATCCACAAAACTCCCTCCCCTCAAAATGACCACTGTCAAGGCGCATGTTCCTTCAGGAAACTTTTTTCCTTTCAATGTGTGTGTGTGTGTGCGCACATATTTATTTTAAAAATAGTATCTTGCTTTTTTGTTTTTTTAACTTGTTACATGGAAATTTTCAAATATACACAAAAGTATAATGACTCCCATGTACCCATTACCTGGGTTCAACAGGTATAGACATCTTGTTTGCTCCTTCCCCCTGAGTTTTCTGTTTTTCTTGGAGTATTTTAAACAATCCCAGACATCATGGTGATTTACACATAAATATTTTAGAATGATTCCCCAGCTGATGGTTTTATAGTGAGCTTTTGCTTCTGTTTACATTAAGATGAAGTGTGACCACTGCTCCAGGTCAGTCCATGAGGCTCAGACATGTCCGCGGTGTGGACAGAGCTTCTTCTGTTAGCCAGGCCCCTGCTGATGGACCTGAAGGTTGTTTCTTGTGAGCTTGCTATTACCCTGCAATGCACATGTTTTTGGAAAGTCTCTCATGCTTTCTGCACTGTTCCTTAGGATCACTTCATTTCCCCCTCTGCTTTTGGAGAAATCCTCTACAACAACTTCCTGTTTGACATCCCAAAGATCCTGGACCTCTGCGTGCTCTTTGGAAAAGGCAACTCCCCGCTGCTGCAGAAGATGATAGGTGAGTAGGGGCTGTGGCCTGACGGCGGCAAGGCAGGGGGGCACAGAGATGGCCCCCAAATTCCAAAGGCGGGCGCCCGGATGAGCACAGGGGGATTCAGAGCAGCAGCAGTGGGTGGTGCTTGGAAATGTCTTAGTGGACGTGTGTGTCAACTCTGAAAGAAGTGACTAAGTGGCGGTGGGGGAGTGGAGACAAAAATGGGCATCACGCAGCTGCTCCAGGATCTTGGAGTCAGCATTAGGCCATGTGTCAAACAATCGAAGGAGTCGGGGAGTTTGCTTCGGCAATGAGAGTAAGAACGGTGGCGACAGCTAACGGTTATTTGAGTGCTCACTGGTGACTCTGCGGATGCTCCTCATATGTCATCTCAGTTGATCCTCCCAGTCGCCCTGTGATGTCAGTGGTGTCATCATCCCCATTTACAGTTAAGGAAACTGAGGTTATATGTAAGGGACTTGCCTGAGAGACCGTGACTAACGAGTAGCCAGGCTGGGATTTATGTCACTTGGGCCTGACTCTCAGGCTCTCACCCTTGGCCACTCCCTGCCTCAGGGGTGATGGGGCTGCCTCAGAAATGTCAAGATTTGCATTGCTGCTGAGAACAGATGGGGGCAGAGTTCAGGGAGGACCCTTTGGGCTTGTGAAGGGAACAGACATCAGCAGTTGGATCCCATCAGGAGGCCATGGCTTGGAAGGTTCACTCAGAGCCAGAAGCTTTGTTAGGAAGTTACAGAGGGAACAGTGCCACAGTGGACTCATTTTTGAATAGCCACTCATGGCATTGGACTGGCACGGAGAGCTACTCACCCTGGACACCCCTGTCAGCACTCCTCACCCTGAGATTATAGGATAGAGACTTCCAAATTCCCAGTTACAGAGCTCAGTTATCCCTAGAAATGTCTTCTTCCCTTCCTTCCTACCTCCCCACCGCAATAATAAAGGTAATATATGTTAATTTAGAAAATTTTGAAAGAATATAAAGTGTAAAGAAACAGGAAAGCAATTACTAAATTCCTGCACCCAGAGACAATGATTTGGTGATTATTCCCTTCTAGTCTTTTCTCTTTGTATTTTTTTTAAAACATATTAGAGCATAATGTGTATGAAATTTCATATCCAGCTTTTCATTGGAACGACCTCTGGTTTCTCATTCAAATCTAATTATTGCCTGATCATCAGTTAATTTCTTTTATTTTCCCCGGGAAAGACCCTTAATAATTATACTCTAGACAGAGGTTGGGATGAGTGCACAAAAGCAGGCACGATTAGCTAGAGAAACAATTATTAGGCCGGTTTGGTTGGAGTGGAGCATTCTGGGAGGGCAGCGCAGGAGCCAGGGGAGGAAGCTGGGGCCAGATCAAGGAGGGCTCCACGCCAGGCTTTGGCACTTGGGGAGCAGTATCGCTTGGTGGCTAAGAAGGCAGGTTCTAGAGTTGAATTGCCCAATCCACAGCTCTAGTCCCAGCTGTGTCACCTTGACCAAGTTAGTTAGCCACTCTAAGCCTGAGTTTTCTCACTTGAAGAAAGGGAAGACCAACTTGTAGTATGGTTGTGGGGATTAAATATGAGGTGGTGCTCAGCACAGAGCCTGGCACGTTACAGGCACTTGGTAAGTGCGAGCTCTTACTGTGACGAGGCTGTGGGAGCCTCTAGGAGCTTGGAGCATCTAGGAGCTTGGAGCAGGGTGGGGAGCCATCTGGGGACAAGGTTAATCTGGCAGCATGCAGGTGGGGAGGGTGGTGACGGGATCCCGTGGAGGGGGCCAGGGCTTCAGCGTGGGTTTGAATGTGAGAGCCTGCTTGGGCTGCTGGGGCAGAAAAGGACACATCTGGGAGTAAAGCGGGGCTTAGTGAGGTCAGCTGGAGGGAGGAGTCTTAACGAATCTGGAGAAAACGTGAGGTGGGGGAGCAGGTTGTAAGTAGAGGCAAGGGCAGCATTAGGTCTGTGGGCTGTAGACGGCTGTGAGGGTCCAGGCAGAGATGCTGTCTGGCCGCATTTCCAGACAAGCAAGGGTGGTGTGAGAGAGCTCCGCCTGTTGCCAGGGTTCCTAATCTTTTAGGTCACTGACTCCTTTGAGAATCAGATGAAAGCTTGTCTCCAGGAAAACATACTCCCTCATAGAGTTTGAGCTGTTTTAGAATATTCTCATCCCTAGATTGAGAACCCTAAATTGGCTTATTAAGGAGAGCCCTTTCTTTGGCTCACAGAGGCTGGTTCACAGAAAAGAGGGCAGGATCAGGTATCAGGAGCCCCTTCATATTGTGTGTGTGTGTCTGTCTGTCTGCAGGCCCCTTCTCCACACCCTTCAACACGCACGCGCGCACGCGCGCGCGCGCGCGCACACACACACACACACACACACACACACACACACACTAGCTCTCTTTCCAACCCTTGAGCAGAAGACATGAGACACAGCAAGGGCAGCCTTCACTTTCTCCACCGCAGAAGCTCTTGAGCAAAGCAGATCAGCTGGAAGAGGGTTGACAAAGGAGACAAGGGGGGAGCAAGGGAACTGGCCAACTGTCCTTTGGGCAGAAGCCCAGTCCTTGCCCTGTCCCTGCCTCCTGCTTCTTTTTCAACCTTAAGGCTGGTGTTGTGAATCAGCAAGTGTAATTGTGAAAGCAGGGCCCTTCAGTTAGACTCTCTTGGAGCTGCTTTGCCAGAGCAGGAGTATATGAGGCCTTGGCCCCGTGGAGGACAGCACTGATCTGTTTGACAATACCTTGCATCCACCCTGGGTTTCTGAACTGCTTCAGTCTGAGAAGGGATATTTCAAGGGAGGCCATTCCTGTCCCTTCTTTTTTTTTTTTTTTTCTGTCCCTTCTTTTTAAATTATTTCTTTAAGAGATCAAAAGTCAGATCTTCAATGTCATTGGAATCAGATAAAGGAGAAGGAGACTCCAAAGACCCCAAGGGTAGATTGTGAAATGTGATCTATTTTGATGCTTATAAAATATCCCTGTTACTCAGGCCTAAGCATGGGAAGGATTATGAAAGAGTGCCTTCCCCTGTTCCCGGTGGTCCAGGAGTGGTGAGGACCACTGTGTGGCCTGGGAATTATGGGAGGAGACCTGCTCCTGATGCCTGGGTCAGGAGACTCTGCCTGGAGAGGGTGACATCTGCCTTATGGTGGACTTAGCTCTGGGAGGTCACTGCAGGCAGAGGGAGGGGACAGGGCTCGTTGTGTGAGGTTGAGGATGGTGTGAGGGAAGAATGCAATTCGAGGGATGGGAAGAGGGTGGCCAGAGATGCCAGCAGAAGCCAGATCTTACAGGCCCTTTGTGCCGTGGTCAGGAGTTCAAACTTGCCCTTGAGGATATTGCTAGGAGGGTTTTATGAGGAAGAGCAGAGGTGGGTGGGGAGACAGCTCAGTCACTCCCCGCCTGTCAGGAGCAGGTGGGCACAGAAGGTCAGGGAGTACCTTCACAGGTTGAGGGGTCAGATGGGAGGTGCTGAGGAAGCTCCTGCTGGTAAAACTCAGCTTTCTGGAATCAAGGAATGAAGCGGCCTCCAGGAAGGTGTTTACAGAAAGTCCAGCCACCTAGTGACTCGCTTACTCACCCAGCCCCATCTGGCCTTTAATCTCATTCATTTTCAAATCATCCGGGATAGAGTGAGGGCTGCAGGGTTATCATTAAGGCAACCGAGGACAGACCTGCCCAAAGACAGAGGACACCTAGAGGTCAGAGCACCCTGACAGTCAGCCAGCCTTAGGTCCTGGGATTGTAGTGGGATGAGGAACCCAGGCCTCTTCTGAAGGGCAGTGGCATTTTGCATCCTGTCCCCCAGCTAGCTGTGATCCTCCTTCCCTCCCCGCTTCCCCCACCCATTTGGGCAGCCAGGACAATTGGTTTCTGTTCCAGTTACCATATGCTCTAACCTCCACACTCAGCAGCAGCACTTGGAGGATAGTGAACACTTGGAGAGGGGCTTCATTTTATAGGAATAAGTGCAAATGTGCGGTAAATCTATCTCCAGGTCCCTGGCAGGCCTCTCACCTTGGAGTAGGGATTAGTATGGCTAGCAGATTCAAAAGCAGAGGGTAAGAGAATTTCTAGAGAAATTTCTCCCTAGAATCTCCTCACATTACTAGAGGCGTGGCCTGGCAAGACTCCTGGATTGTAGCACCCAGGTTTCTTGAGCAGAGTGATCCTGTCTCCTAATTTTCCTGGATGACTAGCTCCTATTTACAAAGCCAGTGTTGTCATACAAAGCACAGTGCCCAAGTGTGATCATTCCCTGGGGATGGTAGGGTGAGCTGGTTTGACCAGGGAGGGTCTTTTACGTAATTCGCTGGGCAGAGGTGCTTAAAAGGTTAACTTGTACTGAGCAAGGTCCCTCCCTCACCCTGGGGAAGTTTCTAGGCTGGGCCAAAGCTCTGTGCCAGCGGGGCCCGGGGCCAGGACTGCTTTAGTGCAGGCAGGCTTAGGAAAGGGGAGAAAGGTCACAGAACATGCTGGCAACCATTTGTACTGTGTCCTCTCCACCCCTACTGTCTTTTCCCAATTCCTACCTTTCTCTTCTCTTTTCAGGAAACATCTTTCTCCAACAGCCAAGTTACTATAATGACCTGGATGAAACCATGCCCACCATCCTTCAGGTACTGACTGGCTCTCAGCCCTGCCCAGGGGAGGCAGAGCCTTTCTCCTACCTGCTGATGTTTCTCAACTTTCCTGGAAGAGTCTGGGAGAAATCCCCCCCACCCGCCACCCCAGATTCACCTCCAGACTGTCACTGTGTTGCACCCCTCACCTCACTCCTTTGAATTCATCCTTTCCTCTCTTGAACAGGCCTGAAATCTAAGGGCTGTCCAGCACTCATACAGAAAGAGCTTGGGGTGCATTTTGTGTTGTTTGTCAACAGCCATCTACCTCTAAGGATACCCCTGTACGTTTCTCAAATCAGATGAAATAATGTTCATTGTAGAAAATTTGGAAAATTTTAAAAAAAGAACAAAAAAACAGAAAGAGGGAGATTAATCTCCCTCCATAATCCCACCAAGAGATAACCACTGTTCACAGTAACTCTTAGAATTTTACATGCTAGCATACTTAAAATATAGCACCATCAGTTAAATACTTACATGATTTTATGATGGGCTCTGTTTTCCCCTCACTGTTGATTTGTCTTTTATTTCAATATAGTTCCCATAAATTGCCATCTCCAGGGGATCCAAAAACATATGTTACTGACTGTAACTCTTAAATATTCATCACCATACACTTGTCCAGTCTATCCAGGTAATATCCACAGGATTTACATACATTTTGTCATTTTAATCCTCACCACAATCCTTCAAGAAGGATGCCCCCATTACTCCACTTTGACACAAATTCCACTCTGACCCTGCTCTCTGAGAAGGTCACTGTCTCAGCTGGTGTCCCAGGAACGCTGGCATATATTCTAAAGATTCCAAAGCAGTTTTCAGATCACCAGTCGCTAGCTGCAGGATGGGGGTCTAGCTGCTGGCTCGACGGGATGTGGGAGAGTCATCTCTTGTGTTTCACAGGTCTTCAGCAATATCCTCCAGCATTGTGGTTTGCAAGGGGACGGGGCCTGCGCCACACCCCAGAAGCTTGAGGAGAGGGGCCGGCTGACCCCCAGCGACATGCCTCTCCTGGTGAGGTTGCCCTTCAGCCCAGCTTCTTTCTGGCCAGTAGAAGGCCCAGCAGCTTCTTCCCCTGCTCACAGCCCTTTACCCCAACCCCACCAGCAGCTGTTCCCATCACACAGGTTTAGAGCGTTTCAGCAGGCCTTTTCACTGGGAGCTTCATTTATGGAGTAGTGGAGGGAACAGGATGGAGGTTTAGTCTTCACATAGTTCAGGTGGACAGGTTCCTGGGTGCGTTATTCATTGAGCCTTTCATCCACCGCGCCGATTTGCGTGGAGGAGCCCCTAGCACGTGCCAGGCCCCAGGCTGGGCTGTGAAGGTGAAGCAGTGAGCAGAAGCAGACATGGCGCCTGCTCTCATGGAACTCAGAATCTAATGGGGATGCCAGATGGGAGGTAAATGTTTAAGGAGCCCGGACGTGCGTCTGGCCCTGTGTTAAGCACCAGAGTTAGAGGAGGAACGAAGCAGCTGTGAGCTGCCCTCCTGGAGCTTGCGATCTCGTGAGAGAACAGGCCTTAAACAAGTGTTTCAGAAAAGGGCACACCGAGTGCTGTGGGAGCAGGGCATGTTACCCCTCTGAACCGCAGAGAAGTCTCTATAGATAAGTCTCCTCATCTGTAAAATGGAGATCCCAGCCTGCTTGTTAGCGTCATCGTGAGAATCAGAGAAGCCTATGAGGATGCACTCCCTGTTCTGCACAGGCGCTTCAAACTCTAAGGAAAGTAGGGTGGGCTATTCTTGTCCTCACTGGGATGTACTTTCTGTGCGGGACCTCAGGCGCTGTCTTCAGATTCAGGGATGGGTTCTCCTTCAACTTCCAAGAGAGAATCGTATTAGCCCAGGGGACCTCCCTGGCGGTCCAGTGGTTAAGACTTTGCCTTCCAGTGCAGGGGGTGCGTGTTCGATCCCTGGTTGAGGAGCTAAGATCCCACATTTGCCTTGCGGCCAAAAAACCAAAACAAAACAGAAGCAATATTGTAACAAATTCAATAAAGACTTTTAAAATGGTACACATCAAAAAATATATATATATTTAATTTAAAAAAAGAGAGAGAGAGAGAGAATCGTATTAGCCCAGAGCTAGAAGTCACCCTAGAGATCCCCGGCTGTGCATCTGTTGGAACTACAGTAGCAAGACCCAAGGCTTGGGTTGAGCTCCCCAGATCGTCCTTCTAGAGATGGACAAGCCAGTCTTTGCCCGGGACCTCCAGCATTCACCTGCCTGTTGGGGACCCCCAGCTTTGTCAGCTTTGTCTCAGACCCTCTACAGAGTTGTCCCTGGGGGCGAAGGAGAATAATGCAGTGTTTTCCTTTGGCGACAGGAATTAAAGGACATCGTTCTCTACCTTTGTGATACCTGCACCACACTCTGGGCCTTTCTGGATATCTTCCCTTTGGCTTGCCCAACCTTCCAGAAACACGACTTCTGTTACAGGTACAGAGGTAGTTCTGGCTGTTGAAGTCGAGGTTGGAGTTCACATCTTCGTTCAGCAAGTATTTATTGGGTGCTTAGGATGCACCAGGCCCTCTTCCAGCTCCTGCCTGTGTGGAGGCTGCATTTGAGAAGCACTGCTATTTGGGGCTAAGAACAGGGGAGAGGAGGAAGAAAAACACCAACCCAAGAGTCGGGCAGTTTCAATTCAGTCCCATTTTGTTTCAGACCCCCTGTCACAGGCAGGCACAGGGAGTGACAGATGATAAGGAGCGGGCCGAGGACTTCAGCCTCCAGCCCAGGGAAGAGCACACGTGAGGATGTGAGCAGATGTGCGCCCGTGTGGCGCCAGCAGTTGGGGCCGAATTATGAACACAGACGAGGGAGCAAAGTTCTATCTGGTGAAATAAGAGAAGGTTTCAGGGCGACCCTTAAATGAGGTCTTAAGAATGAACAGCAACCTTCCAGGCAGAGAAAGGATTCAATGGCCGGAAGCGCATTCAGGCTGGCGGAGTGAAGCCTGCGGAGGCCCAGCGTGTGTTCCGGGGAGAACAGGGGAGTGGAGTGTGACACGAGGGGCGGGTGTGGGCGTGGGGAGCAGGCGACAACCAGAGAGGGCTCCAGGGAAGTCAGACTTGGTTTGATGTGTGCTGGCAGGGAGTTGGGCCTTTATTGGGCAGGCAGGAGGGAGGCCCTGGAGGCTTTTATCCAAATAACTCATAGAAAGATCCTGCTGTGATGAAGAAAGATACCAAGGGGGATACGGGGCAGGGAGGGAGACCCTCTTTGCCCACTTAGCACCGTGGGCATCTGTTCCGTGTGCAGTGAGAAGGGGGTGAGCTGGTAACTGGCACACTGCCTGGCAATGGCAGAAGGTGGGGGTGGGCTGCCCTGTTCTCAGTGGCCTCTGGCTGTTCTTGCCAGGCATCTCTCCGCACCGTTTGCAGGAGCTTCTGGGAGCTGCCCAGCTCCGTCCACCCAGCCCTCTGTCCATTCGGTCATTTGCTCACCCATTCAACAAAACATTTATCTAGCCCTGGCATGTGCCAGAGATGGCAGCTGGTGCCCTGAGCCCGCCTGGTTCTCCTCAGCTCACAAAAATCAGACATGAAGATTGATCAGCCTCCCGGAGAACGTTAGAATAAAGCACTGATCCACACTTTCCCCAGAAGGAAGGGGTTAGGATGGGACTCTTAAAAATGTTGTCACAGTTTTTAAAAGGTATCTTTTCTCATGGTAAATGTGGCAAATGCTTGTAGGAACTTTGGGAAATCCCCAAAGGTAGGAAATGAAAATCACTATGAGAGATCATGCTGTTCTTAGACTTATTTTCACTCACCATAAGCGTTTTCCCATTTTGTGAAAGCATCTTCCCAAACATGGCGCAGATGGCTTTGGAAAGGGTCTTTGGAGATGGGAGGGTCATTTCTGGAAGAGCTGACTTTCCTGCGAGGTACCCCGTGGCGGCAGGGGAGCAGCTCCACCCATCTCAAGATGAGGAGGAAGAAAAGAAAACACTCTTGACTGCGAGTGACCCTGCCTTTGGCAAGTGACACTGCCTCTGACCCACAAACAGCCTGGGGCTGGCTCAGCCTGTTCCAACTGTGCTGGAGGCCAGGAACACCCGCTGAGCGAAGCAGCCCCTCAGTCCCAGAGGACTCTGGTCAAGGGACTACCTCCCCAAACAGCCCTCTAGCTAATCTCTCTCAGAACAACCTTCTCCGCCCTCCTCTCTTTCTGTCCTTTAATTCTGTGAACGAATAATGCATTCACATGGTTCAAAACTCAAAAAGTATAAAATACACATTGAAAAGCCTCCCTTTCCCCCTTCCCCAGTTCTGTTCCTCACACACAAGCATCGGGTTAGTTTTTTTTGTGGAATTTTCCAGAGATATGCATATAAATATGCACATATAAGCAAATATACACATTATAAATCTCCTGCCCTCTTTTTAATATTTAATATACTGGCATATTATGAGGACTGTATGTACTGTTTGCATTTTACTTTTAAATTTAATGTACATCTATGCATAAAGCACCTTCAGTCTTTGGTATGGCTGGGTAGAATTCCGTTGTGTGGGACACCAGCCCCCAGAGATTTAGGTTTTTTCCAACTGTTTGCTATTACAAAAAAAATTGCTGTAAAGAATAACTTTGTACACAGGTCATTATGTACCTCTTTACAAGTATATCTGAGAAATAAATTCCTAGAAGTAGAATTGTGGGAACAGATGGTATATGCATTTAAAATTTTCACAGATCTCACCAAATCACCCTTTATAGGGGTTGTTTCAGTTAACCCTCCCACCAGCAGTGTATCCTGGCAACGCCTGACTCTGCTTGAGCCAAACTACCCTCTCTGTCGTCTTCTGGGTGCCATGCTGTGGGCCTCGAAAGGCCTGCCTCTTTGGGCCGGCTTACCCTCTGCTACGCACAGCACTGCACTAGGAAAAAGTTGTCAGCAGCCAGCCGATTGACAGACAGATGTTTACAGGGTGCCTGCTGCAGGTTCAGCACTGTCCTAGGCACATCAGCTGCATTTCTGGCTTTGGGAAGCCTAAGATGTTCAGAGATAGAATTACACCCCAGAAGAGAGGTAGCTGCATTTTAAGTTGTAAAAACACGATCTTCTGAGTGCTGTGCATCTAGTTCCGGGGAGGAGTAATCACAGGGGTGAGCGTGATCAGGAAGCGTGTGGCTGGGATGAAGAGTTTCTGTTTTCGCTTTTGTTGAAATTTTTATTGGAGTATAGTTGATTTACAATGTTGTGTTAGTTTCAGGTGTACGGCAAAGTGAATCAGTTACATATATATATATATATATATATATATATATATATCCATTCTTTTTCAGATTCTTTTCCCATATATCAATAGGTTGCTACAGAATTTTTTTTTTTCCGAATTTTTTTAAAAATTATTTATTTATTTATTTTTGGCTGCATTGGGTCTTCGTTGATGCGTGCGGGCTTTCTCTAGTTGTGGCGAGCGGGGGCTACTCTTCGTTGGTGCGCTGGCTTCTCATTGCAGTGGCTTCTCTTGTTGTGGAGCACAGGTTCTAGGTGCGCGGGCTTCAGTAGTTGTGGCTCGTGGGCTCTAGAGCACAGGCTCAGTAGTTGTGATGCACAGGCTTAGTTGCTCTGCGGCATGTGGGATCTTCCCAGACCAGGGATCAAACCCCTGTCCCCTGCATTGGCAGACAGATTCTTATCCACTGCGCCACCAGGGAAGCCCTGTTACAGAACATTGAGTAGAGCTCCCTGTGCTATACAGTAGGTTCTTATTAGTTATCTATTTTATATATGGTAGTGTGTGTATGTTAATCCCAATCTCCTAATTTAGGGGATGGAGAGTTTAAATCTGAGTTGAGAAGGGGTGGCTGTGAGGTTGCTGAGGTGAGAAGCAGGGTTGGCTATACTGTGCCAGGTACGGATGTACCAGAGAGGAGTTACACTTTGATGTCATAGGAGGTAGGGAGCTGCTGGCAGTTTTTGAGCAAGAAAAAAGTCACCTTGTATTTGTTCCTCAAACCCCAGTGAGTCCTGGGTGGCCTTCTCATTGCTCTGTTAGAATGAGCCTATCTGGGCCTTGGTTTCCCATATGAATGGGGGAAGTAGCTCCAGGGCATTTCCCACAAGGCTCTTCCTAGGACCAGCCACTGTGGGACAATCTGGGGTGAACTTCAGGAAGAGCCAGGGTGGTCCTGGGAGAAAACTGTGGTGACAACTTGGGAGCAAGAAATAG
The DNA here is from genome assembly GCF_949774975.1 of Lagenorhynchus albirostris. NCBI lineage: Eukaryota > Metazoa > Chordata > Mammalia > Artiodactyla > Delphinidae > Lagenorhynchus > Lagenorhynchus albirostris. Next base: position 65,924,463 of record NC_083108.1, read on the forward strand.
GCCTTCCCACTCCCTTGAGTTTGCTTTGCTTTTTCTAATGAAGTGTGATATTTGTGAGCTAATCCAGCCTTTTACCCACATGTGCCACCACAGGCTAGCTTCCTTTTACGAAATAGCAATTTCCGAACTGGAGTCTGCAATTAAGAAGAGGAGGCTTGAAGATAGCAAGTGAGGCGGGGACAAAACTAAGAGTATTGTTGTGGGAGAGAGAAGCCCCAGCTCGGGCCCTGCCCTCCGTGGGCCTTGGCATCCCCATCTCTAAGTCAAGGGGGTGGGACCACGGACCATGCGGATTTGGCTGGTGCCTCCCTACCTAATGGCCTCCCGGCCTCTGTATTGAAGCCTTTTCCCTTCAGCTGTTGCTCTAAGCTCTTATTGACCTGCTGGTTCCTGACCGCCTGTTTGAGCTGAGAAGTGGCCCTGGAACCAGCCGGCCTCTCAGAGCCTGTAGCCTTTTGCCAACTGCTGTCAACAGCAAACTGTGAGGCTTTCCCAGCCCCTGGGGGCGGGGGCAGGGGTTGGGGGGCAAGGGGCACCTGCAAATGCTGGAAAGAAGTTCCCTCGGTGCCCTTTTTGCCTCTCAAATCTACTTCTTTTTTCTCTGTGGCCTTCGAAGGCTGCTAGGTGACCTGTGGCAGAGGCTCTCCCATTCCAGGAAGAAGCTACTGGAGATTTTTCACATCCTCCTGAACCAGATCTGCCTTCTCCCAGTCCTAGAAAGCAGGTAAACACTCGGGAGCCACTGCCCCACCCAGGTGGAAGAGCCCCTCCCCAAGCCCAGCAGAGGCGTTTCCCTCACTTCATCTTGTCCCTCCCCCGCTCCAGGGTTGCTGAGCAAAGATGGGAAACTGAGAAAAATGCCTCTTTCCCCCAACTGGCTGGAGGCCTGGCAGAGGGGTGGGGTGAGCGGGCGAGGAAGGGAGCTGCAGATTGTCTGCATGGAATGAGCTCATCTTGCCTGTGTCCTGTTCCAGCTGTGACAACATTCAGGGCTTCATCGAAGAGTTCCTTCAGATCTTCAGCTCCTTGCTGCAGGAAAAGAGGTGAGCGTGTAGCTGAGTTGGGACGGACCCGTGGCACTCCCACCAGCCCCAGGAGACCTTACGTAATAGAGCCCCTGCCATGTGCTCACCACGGTCTAAGCTTCTGGCATTTGTGGTTGGGCAGCAGACACAGGGAGTGGCCCTCAGCAAACCAGCCCCTGTGGCTCCAGCCCTGTCTTCCCCGACACCCTCTCCCCCCACCCCTACTGCGCTCTCTCTGGCAGGTTCCTCCGGGACTATGATGCGCTCTTCCCCGTGGCCGATGACATCAGCCTGTTGCAGCAGGCCTCGTCAGCCTTGTATCCTTCCACTGCAGCCCCTGGGACGGGCCTGACCTGACCGGGTCAGACCCACAGGGAGTGGAGGGACATTTGGCCCCAGAACACGTCTAGGCCAGCCTTCCCTAGATGCCCGCCGAGGCCCCAGCCCCAGTCTCTGGAGGAGATGACTGCTCTGATCCTTGGGGCAAATACAGCCCTACTTACCCTAGTCTTTGCTGAGCCTCTGGGCCTGTGTGACCAAGATGGACTCAGCCCTGCCCTTATGGACCTCACTGCAGGATGAGAGACGGATAATTAAATAGGCAGTTAGAGTGTCATATGGGAGAAATTCAGAGTCAGGGGAAACCAAGGGGGCCTTCAACCCAGTGGAGCTTGGGGTGGGGGTGTCACACGGAAGTGAAATCCAAGTTGAGAACAGCGCAAGGAAGAGGAGGTGGCCAAACCCTGAATTAAGTGTTCCCAGGGGACAGCGGACAGAGCAGGCCTGTCTGAGGAGCCCACAGATGTTGTGTGCAGATTGCAGAGGGCTGAGGGGAAGGGGTCTAGCGGGAGGGGGTTTAGGCCATGGCAGATGAGCTGGGGCCGAGCAGACCTGCATGGCCCAGGGATGGCCCTCACTGAGAAGTTTGGGGTCAGCCCTGCAAGTGCTGGGGAGCCATGGAAGGGTGTGAAGCAGAGGGTGACATTGTCAGTTTCATACTTTGGCTGGTGGGGGGTTGGGTTAGAAGTAGAGTGAGGGGGTCTAGGGCAACTCCCCAGCATCTGGCTTGGCAATACCCAGGGTAGTGGAGAGGGAGGAGGGGCAGGAACGAGCAGGCCCAAGGACCATTTTGGTGACTGGGTAGGTTGCTCAGTCCTGTCTCAGGGACACCCTGTGGGCCCCCAGCCTTTACAGAAGGCCCGCAACTGGTTCGACAGGAAGCCCAGTGGTAGTGTTCCCACCGGGCCCTCCTCCTGGGGGTCAGTGCAGAGGAGGAGCTGCTGGATTGTCCAAATGCCATGTTCCAGGATGCTCTGCTGCCAGCCCCTGGCCCGGTCTTTACCCAGCGCTTCTTTCTGCTGAGTGGCAGGTACTGGGTTTTCAGGCTAGTGTGGCTGTGGTCTGCCTGGCCCGTTTCCTCATGTAGCCCAGGTGCCCGTGATGCCCACTGGATGCAGCCCAGACAGCCCCTGGCCGAAGCCATACAGTCAGATGCTGGGGATAGATTGAGAAACAATGCTGCCTCAGAGCTGCCCTCCCGAGAGACTCCTTAACACGTCCTCACAGGGACGAGACTCGGACCGCCTACATCCTCCAGGCAGTTGAGAGTGCATGGGAAGGGGTGGACCGAAGGAAAGCCACCAATGCCAAAGACCCACCGGTGGCTGAGAATCCTAACGGGGTCGTGGTGGCGGCGGAGGCGGTCAGCAGACCGTCATCGCTTCCCCAGAACTCGGAGGAAGAGGAGGTGTGTGACAAGAGCGGTGCTTCCCCTGCTCCCCAGCCCCTCCTGGCCCCATCGAGAGGTTTGGGCAGCGGGAAACCTGCCTTCTTTGTTCCTGCTCTCAGGGAAAAGGGTTTCTTTTGGAGTTGACAGTCTTGAGCTGCTGGTCAGCTCTGCGTTGCCTTTAGAGGGTTCTGAGCTGCGGGCGTGCTAGGCAGGGTGTGAGGAAGGCAAGTCGCTTAGCTGTCAAAGCCTCAGTTTCCCCTCCATAAGATGAAGCAATGGAGCTTTTTCCATGTGAAATCCTTGTTGGCACTCTCCTCTAAACAGAGTGGAAACCTCTGATCTAGTGCTTTCACTCCAGGCTTTTACAGAACTCACCATCGCCAAGTCTGTGGCCGTACTGATCAGCCACTGAGCCCAGGACTCTTCGCTGAATGTCAGGCACCATGATGTGGGGATTAAGACCACACAGTCTCTGGGGTCAGGCAGCTCAGGGAAGTATCCTGGTTCTGTCACCCGCCAGCTGAATGGCCTCAGGCATGTCCCTCACATCAGCCTTGGTTTCTCACCTGTAAGGTGGGGACTGCCACTGTCCCCACCCACCTCCATGTGGCTGTGGGATGATGCTCAGAGCTGCTGTGTGGAGTGAATGCTCTGAGCCTGGCTGGCCCTCAATGCTCCATTGACAGACGCTGCTGCTCTTCCTGTTAGACCCCAGGCCCCGTGACTGCTGCCCCAGGACCTTGGAGAATGACAGCCCCTTGTGCCTCCCCCCACACACCCCCTTTTCCCTGTTTGGCTTATTTCAGACATGGAGGAGTTTTACTGTTGTTTTTTTGATTTGTAAATTTCCTTAAAAGCCTAAAAAATTAAGCCACTTTGAGCTGTCTATGCACTGAATCCCCCTCATCGAGGTGGAGATAATCAAAGGAGAGCATCTCCACATAGTCAGGTCTGGTGGTTGCTGTTCCGCTCTGGCATCAGTCATCAACCTGTCAGAGCAGGAAAAGGACTTGATTCATAGAAGCCATGGCCGTTAATGGAGAGCCTAGTCCATGCCAGGCACAGTGCTCTGCGTTTTTTGTGCAAAAGCACACTGCCCCAAGTCACACAGCCAGAAGTAGCTCAGCTGGTAAATCGTAGCGCCCCCTTTCACTTAAGTGACTTGGCTCAGGTCCCTCGGCCAGGAGGGGCAGGGCTGGGACTCAAACCAGGTCCCCTGACTTGAGACCAGCACTGTTGGGGGCCGGTTGCCCTGTCACTAGCCCAACCTAGCCTTCCCCTACTTCACTCTGGCTCTTCCCACAGTGCTTGGGGGCAGCGGCTGCTCCAGGCCCCACGGTGTGTGGCGTGGAACTGGACTCACTCATCTCCCAAGTGAAGGACCTGCTGCCAGACCTTGGCGAGGGCTTCATCCTGGCCTGCCTGGAGCACTACAGCTATGACCCGGAGCAGGTGATCAACAACATCCTGGAGGGGCGGCTGGCCCCTGCCCTCAGCCAGCTGGACCGCGGCCTAGACAGGTGGGAGAGACGGGTGGGAGGAGGCTCACGGCGTCCAGCCTGCCCCGGGGCCCTTGTCAGGGGCCCTTCTTAGTTCCTCTGCCTCCCACGCCTCCTTCCCACGTGTCCCAGGACTCAGCTCGCTTGCTCTTCCCCACAGCAGAGTTTCCCAACCGTGGAAGCTAATGTCCTCTTTGAGGAAACAGAAACCTCAGGCCCAGGAGGTCCTCACATGCCCCCTGCAGGGCAGAGTGGGCACCGCTGGACTGCCCTGCTCCACCTCGTAGGAAGACCCATTAGAGCCACAGGGATGTGACCAAGGGGTCGAGAGCCTTCAGAGCTCTGATATTGCTGGCCTGCCCTGTCATTGCCACCTTCCCAGTAGATTCCTGAGGGAGGACAGCCAAAGCTTCTCACTTCCTTCACAACCACCCTTCTTTTTTTCTTTTGGCTGCACCGCACGCCTTGTGGGATTTTAGTTTCCGACCAGGGATTGAACCTGGGCCCTCGGCAGTGAGAGCGCAGAGTCCTAACCACTGGACTGCCAGGGAATTCCCCCATACCCACCTTTCCTGAGTTGGGCCCACTGCTTCCCTGAAGGCCCCGGGAGGCAGAAGGAATGAGTGCAGGAATGGGTGTTTCTTCCATGAATAAATGTTGTTTATTGAATGAATGAATGAAGTTAGCTCTGCCTTTGGACAAGCTCCTCAGCCTCCATGTGTCCATTTTACAGGTGAGGGCACTTGAGGCAAAAAGAACTTGAGTGACCTCTGACTATCTCATAGGGCTGTCGTGAGCAAAACCTGTGTGAATGGCATGCAGGACCAAGGGACACTTTGTATGAGGGGTGGCCGCCTACCCAGGCAGGGGCAGAATTGGACAGGATTGGGCAGGTTTTTAGGCTGTGTCCCAGGTGTGGCTGTTGAAGGGGGTGGAGTCTCTGATGGATAGGACATGATGGGGGGAGTGGGTGCAGGTAGGCATCCACTAGCAAGGACCCCTGAAATGGATTTCTGTGCTGCCCCCCAGACAGGTGAAGCCAGACGTGACTCCCCTGCTGGCATCTCGTCACAACATCTTCCAGAATGATGAGTTTGACGTGTTCAGCAGGGACTCAGTGGACCTGAGCCGGGTACACAAGGGCAGGAGGTGAGTTTGGTGGACCGTGGGGTTCCAGGGACCCCAACTCTGCAAGTGCAGAGAGAAAGCGAGAAACTCAGAGCCCCCATCTTGATGGAATTGGTCATGGAGCTTCAGCTTGGGGCTCCCCCATACCTGGCACCCATGTGCTCCCAGCAGCCGAGCTCAGGGTCTCTAATGATCCCGCTTTAGGCTCCAACTCTGCACACAGAGTTAGTGAGTCCTCCTTTTTGACAGCAAAAGGCCAGCGGGACCAAAACCAGCCCCTCTTCCCTTCTTTCATCTTTGGAGGTGTCCACCACTGAATCCTGGGTGGGAGAGCTGGGCAGTGCTTCCCAGCAGCTGCTCCTTGACCTGAATTTTTCCATCTGATGACAAAATGAGCAAATGAAGGACCTGTCCTGAGTGAGCTTTTCAGAAGTGAATGTATTCCATTTTAAGGCCTTTCCACTTATGTTTGATCTATGTCCTTCTTACTTTTTTGGCATTGAAAAGTCCATTCATGATTTATTCATTTATTCAACAAATATTTGCCTGGTGCTTCTAGGCCCTGGATTTATTAGGTGCTGGGGATGTGGTGGGGAGTGAAACAGGCAGGGCCCCTGCCCACGTGGAGTTTGCACTAATCAGCTTGGCAAACAAGCAACATGAAATTGCAGATGAAAAAGATTCTCCAAGGTGGAGGTGCGCAGACTTCCAAGCCTCTAGTCGGGGCTTCAGTCCAGGCAGAAAGGCTCCTTAGAGAAAATGATGTGGGAATGACTGTGGAAGGACGAGGAAGGGTCAGTTGTGCAAGGGGGGCAGGAGAAGCTTTCCAAGCAGAGTGAACAGCAGGGGTGGTGGCCCCGAGGACGTGGGAGCATGGTGAGGGTCGCCTGAGCCGGTACATTATATGTTTTGGAAAGATCACCTGGCTTTGGAATGGAGACCCCTTGGAGGGGCTGAGAGTCAGCAGCCACATGGCATGATGGAGAATGGCGAGATCAGACACCGTCAGCCCTGCACTAGACCCCCAGCGTTCTCCTGCATGGGGCTGCTTCATGGAATCCAGAAATCTAGGAACTGCTGGATGAGTCCAGCCCGCCCTCTCCCCCAACACATAGATGGAGGTGGTGAGGGTCAGAGAGGAGAGAGGACCTGCCCCGTTCTTGGGATAGGAGCCTCAGTGCCAGAAGCTCAAGCTGTTCCCCATTCCCGGGGCTGTCCAGCGCTAGGAGCGTGGCTGATTGCTGGCCTGGGTACCCGGCACAGGGCAACTATAAAGCCATCTGGCTGGCTGGACAGGAAGCATTTGCAAACTGCTTAGTCACACACGTTGCAACGTCCCCAGATCCCAAGCTGGCGATGTTTTCCTGTATCGGTGGCCACTGTTCCAGGCCAGAATGACCCAGCCATGGGGAGAGGGGCAGACGAGGAGGGCTGTACCCCTGCTCGAAGGAGCTCCCGGCTGCCTGGCAGAGAGACCAGGTAGCAAATGTTTACTGAGCTCGTTGTGCCGGGTAGCCCGGGCAGAGTCTCTGTTCATGTGTTCATTATTTATTTATTCATACAGAAAATATTTATTAAGTGATTCACTATCTCCAGATCCTGTGCTAGAGACACCAGGAGACAAGGTGAGCAAGGTGCCCAGGCCTCATTCTCAAAGGGCACAGAGACCCTGGGAAAGACTTAGGACATTAAACAGGCCGTGACAGAGTGGAGAGGTACCAGGATGGGGCACGGAGGGACCTCAGTGGGGACCCCTGTCCTGATGCGGGCAGGGCAGTGGGGCTTAGGGCCTTGGCCCTGCCTTCACGGAGCATGTGAGAAATTAAGTAGCACAAGGCAGATCACCCTTGAGTTAAAATGTGTGTGTGTCATTAAACCAGATATGATATACTCAGTGGCTCAAGTAATAAGGAAATCTGTCCCCTTGCGTGACAGGCAGTCACAGGGTAGGGAAGTCTAGGCTTGGTTGACCTGTGGTGCAGCCATATCATCAAGGGTGCATCTTGCTCCCTCAGGGCCACTGGGTAACTGCACCTGTTTCAGCTGTGACGTCCAGAAATGACACAGCCAAGAGGAAGTCTGGACGAGGTCTTTCTGTATCTCTCTTAGAGGCCAGGAGACCTTTCCCAGAACTCCCCAGATTCCCCTCACATCTCACTGAGGAACTAGGTCACAGGGCTAAGGTCCAGGGCTCCCGGAAAAGGGGGAAGGGGGAGGACCTGAGCAAAAAGAGGGTCTGATAGGAGTGGGGGTGAGGTAAAGGGGGGTTGTTGGGTAGACGCCAAGCACGTGTGCCACAGGTGTATAGTAGCTAAGGAAGGAGGCGGTGTGTGTAAGGTGGGGTCCCCTAACTCCTTTGGACTGGACAGTGGTGCCCTGGAAGATAATAAGTGTTCTCTCTCAAATTAGTTCTATTGCCAAAAATGTCTGTGCACCCTGTGTGCCTCCTGGAGAGTCACAGGGCACGTTAGTACATTAAAGGCTCTGACAAGGCCTGTAGTGAAAGAAATAGGATTCCCTTTGCTGAGCTCAGCAGGTGCCAGGTCCACTTCTGCTCATTGTCTGATTTCATGCTGACATCATCCCTGGGAGGCAGAACTAAGTCTTGGCAAGGATAAGGGGCCAGCCTGTGATCACACCACACAGGAAGTAGCCAAGCAGACTTGAGTCAGGAGGCCTGTGTTATGGCCCTGGCTCTGTTGGTAGAAGATGTGTGACCTTGGGAAGGTTACATTGCCTCTCTGGATCTCCTGATTCCTCACCTGGAAAAGGGGGGCTTTATTGCCTCTGCAGGCCCTTTAGAGGTTCAAAAGTGGGTGTCACCCCACTAAGGGCCAGTTTGAGTTGGGCCTTGAAGGATAGGCTAGAGGAAACAAGGAGGGAAAAGGTGGCACGTTTCAGGAGAGCCCACATGTTCCCTGGGCTTGTAGGAGGCCACGCAAGCAACTTGTTCCAAATACGGTCTCCGAAGCTACTGCTGCTTGACTGATGTTCTGGCTCTCAGATGGATCCTTTTTTTTTAACATATTTATTGGAATATAATTGCTTTACAATGTTGTGTTAGTTGCTGCTGTATAACAAAGTGAATCAGCTCTATGTATACATATATCCCCATATCCCCATGCTCTTGCATCTCCCTCCCACCCTCCCTATCCCACCCCTCTAGGTGGTCACAAAGCACTGAGCTGATCTCCCCGTGTGATACAGCTGCTTCCCACTAGCTATCTGTGTTACATTCAGTAGTGTATAGATGTCAGTGCTACTCTCTCACTTCGTCCCAGCTTACCCTTCCCCCTCCCCATGTCCTCAAGTCCATTCTCTACATCTGCATCTTTATTCCTGTCCCCCTAGGTTCATCAGAACCATTTTTTTTTTTAGATTCCATGTACATGTGTTAGCATACAGTATTTGTTTTTCTCTTTCTGACTTACTTCACTCTGTGTGACAGACTCCAGGTCCATCCATCTCACTACAGATAACTCACTTTCATTTCTTTTTATGGCTGAGTAATATTCCATTGTATATATGTGCCACATCTTCTTTACCCATTCATCTGTCGATGGACACTTTGGTTGCTTCCATGTCCTGGGTATTGTAAATAGAGCTGCAATGAATATTGTGGTACATGACTCTCTTTGAATTATGGTTTTCTCAGGGTATATGCCTAGTAGGGGGTTGCTGGGTCGTATGGTAGTTCTATTTTTAGGTTTTTGGGGGTTTTTTTTTGCGGTATGTGGGCCTCTCACTGCTGTGGCCTCTCTCGTCGCGGAGCACAGGCTCTGAATGTGCAGGTTCAGCGGCCATGGCTCACAGGCCCAGCCGCTTCACGGCATGTGGGATCCTCCCGGACTGGGGCACAAACCCGCGTCCCCTGCATCGGCAGGTGGACTCTCAACCACTGCGCCACCAGGGAAGCCCTATTTTTAGTTTTTTAAGGAACCTCCATACTGTTCTCCATAGTGGCTGTATCAATTTACATTCCCACCAACAGTGCAAGAGGGTTCCCTTTTCTCCACATCCTCTCCAGCATTTATTGTTTGTAGATTTTTTGATGATGGCCATTCTGACTGGTGTGAGGTGATACCTCATTGTGTTTTTGATTTGCATTTCTCTAATGGTTAGTGTTGTTGAGCATCCTTTCATGTGTTTGTTGGCAATCTGTGTATCCTCTTTGGAGAAATGTCTGTTTAGATCTTCTGCCCATTTTTGGATTGGGTTGTTTGTTTTTTTGATATTGGGCTGCATGAGTTGCTTGTATATTTTGGAGATTAATCCTATGTCAATTGCTTCGTTTGCAAATATTTTCTCCCATTCTGAGGGTCGTCTTTTCGTCTTGTTTATGGTTTCCTTTGCTGTGCAAAAGCTCTTAAGTTTCATTAGGTCCCATTTATTTATTTTTGTTTTTATTTCCATTTCTCTAGGAGGTGGGTCAAAAAGGATCTTGCTGTGATTTATGTCAAAGAGTGTTCTTCCTGTGTTTTCCTCTAAGAGTTTTATAGTGTCTGGCATTACATTTAGGTCTTTAATCCATTTTGAGTTTATTTTTGTTTATGGTGTTAGGAAGTGTTCTAATTTCATTCTTTTACATGCAGCTGTCCAGTTTTCCCAGCACCACTTATTGAAGAGGCTGTCTTTTCTCCATTGTATATTCTTGCCTCCTTTATCAAAGATAAGGTGACCGTATGTGCGTGGGTTTATCTCTGGCCTTTCTGTCCTGTTCCATTGATCTATATTTCTGTTTTGGTGCCAGTACCATACTGTCTTGATTACTGTACCTTTGTAGTATAGTCTGAAGTCAGGAAGGCTGATTCCTCCTGCTCCGTTTTTCTTTCTCAAGTTTACTTTGGCTATTCGGGGTCAGATGGATATTTTCCTGGCTGGTTTTGCCCCTGATTTTCGTTTCCTTCTCTGGCTCCAAATGAGATCATGGGGCCAAAGCCACACCTTCTTGGATGGGGTACCCAGGGCACCAGGCTCCTCTGTCCTTACCTGTGTCCTCTCCTAGGACCCAGCTGGGGCAGGTGCAGTTTGCCAGGCTTCTCTGTGGTCCTGCTGGGAGCAACAAAACCAGAGGGCGCACCGTGTGAAAGAACCTCCCTACTGCCGGGACTGGGGGCCAGGTAGACCAGGAGCTGTGAGATGTGGCAGAGAGAACAGTGACAGCTCTCATCCATCCTTGGTCCCCTGGCCCAGCTCAGGGCCTGGCGCCTAGCAGGCCCTCAGGAAACGTGTGTTGATTGAATGGGTGTGCTTCTGCCAGTGGCACCAACCACCTGAACATGCTTGGCCCCTTTCATTTCCTCTCTGCCTCTTTTCTCTCCAGCCCTCAATGTGGCAAAGAGAGCCAGGTAAGGGCCGAGGCCACAGTCACACGCCCCCTTTCCTGACATGAGCTGAAAGATTCCCGTGGACCAAGATTTTTCCCTGGTCCAGACAAACGTCTCTGCACCATAGAGCCTCCATTACCCCTTCTCCAGCGCCCCCGCTAGGCCCCCTGCACCCCAGTTCATTTCTCCTTTACTTGTGTTTCCAGGACATGCTTGCCTTCATCTAGCACACTTCTGCTCTTTGCCACTAGACTGAGCTCCTTAAGGGCAAATCCAGATCTTACTCTTTTCTGAATCTCTCCCTAACCCAGCTTTAGCACCCTGCCCAGCATATAGTAGGCCCTTTATAAAAACTGTTGAAGGAAGCAAATCCTAACCCGCCATGCTGGGGGCTGCAGTCCTGACCTGCACCAGGCTCCCAGGCCAGACTCAGGCGCCTGCCCCTCCCTGCACCAAAAGCCAGTTAATAGCAGATTTTTATGAATGCTACAGACTTTGTGTCTCTTCTTTTTTTTTCCCCTTACCCTTGATACATTCCAGAGGCCCGATTTCACAGCTAAGCTGGATTTTCTTTCCTGGCATCTCATATTGATTTCCCCTGCAGGGCTAGAAACTACATTCCACAGGCCTATGTGTCTGACAAACCAGGTTTTTCTACAGATTTGCAAAACCCGGAGTCAAGAGGCCTGAGTCCCCAGTATGGCTGTGCTACAGCTCACTGTGTTCCCAAACACGTCTCTCCCCTTCCTTCCCCTGCACCCGACTTTCCTCCCCTGTGATATGACAGGAGTTAAACTTTCAGACTTTTTCTTGCCATGCAATCTGACATGGAAGATTGAACTGCAGGACGGATGAGACCCTGTGCTAAAGCGGGGGTGAAAGTGAGAGACCGGGACCCCTCCTCGCCCCTCACACCCTGAGGCCACCTAGGGCTCCCCTGAGCTCACTAAGAAAGCAACATGTGGCCTTGCTCTTTCTTCAGTTTGTGTTTGTTGTAAAAGATTTGGATAACCCCAGGCCCCTCCTTGGAGTAACCAGGCATTTGGCAGGGGGCTTACTAGCCCTCTCTCTGTGCATTTACGTGCATAGATAGGTATGTGCCCACAAGAGGAGACAGTTGTTCTGGTTTGCTTTCTGCTTTTTATACAGATGGGATCATACTGTGCATTTTTCTCTGCTTGCTTTTCTCCTGGAGAATGTCTTAGATTTCTTTCTCCATCAGCACAAATAGATCACCGTCATTCTTGAGTGCTGCCGCCCAGCATTCTGTGGCACAGAGGGAGCACAGGTCCTTTGGCCGTTTCACCCGTGATGGACATGAGTTGCTCTCCGTCTTTCACTGTTAAAAACGGTGCTGAAAAGAAAATCCCCAATCAGACCTCTGTGCGCACATGGCCAGTGTTGCTCCAGGGTGGACGCCTTGAAAGGGAGTCTCCCAGCTGAAGGGGGGGCATTTTTTCCACTTTAACAGCTGCTCCTGGGGTGCCCTCTAGAGTGGCTGGACCCAGTCACATGGGCACCAGCAGCGGTGAGCCCCACGCCCCCACCAGTGCTTGATCTCGGTTTGTGGCGGCCTGAGGCGGGAAGAAGTAAGCCATGGAAGCTGCAGCCCCTTCCCATGCCTTCAAAGCCTAATGGTTTTCCTTTGTGTCTCCTTGCTGTTCCCTCTCGGTGCCAGGAAGGAAGAGAGCGCGCGGAGCCTGCTGAACGACAAGCGGGAGGTGGTAGCGCAGCGGCGGCGCTACGAGCAGTACAGCGTGGTGGCAGAGGAGGTAGGCGTCCCCAGGCCACCGGCCATGCTGCGGGGGGAGACCGGCCAGCCCCGGGCCCCTCGGACCCACACTTCTGCCGTCTCAGGTGCCAGTGCAGCCAGGGGAGGACTCGCCTTACCGCAGTGACGACTACGAGGATGAGTATGATGACACATATGATGGCAACCAGGTGGGCGCCAACGACGCAGACTCTGATGATGAGCTCATCAGCCGCAGGTGAGGCTGTCAAATTCCAGGGGCAGAGTGGCCTCCCGCAGCCTCTTGTTTATACAGATGTGGGAGCCAGGGCCCAGGTCACGTGAGCAAGTCAGTGGCAGAACCACGGCCCGAACCCAGGCCTCCTGACTCCTAGTCCAGTGCTCCCTCCACCCCAGCCACCCCCTTGGCCGGTTGGTCCAACCTACCCTGAGTGAGGCAGCATTTATTGGGTCTCATGCAGGAGTTTTACATTTTTCTTCCTAATTGCAGAAAACTTTTCCCAATGGGATCTTATGGAGATTCCCCAATTCCCCGGTGAAAGCAGAGCTGCCCTGACTAGAGAGAACTGGAGACCCCCACAGCCCCAGCTCAGGCTCCCCAAAGCCCCCACGTCAGACCCTGGTACCCACACAGAATCCAGGGGCTGGAGCAAAGCTGGCTTCAAAAGCACTTTGGTTTTTCCCGGCCTCCTGAGCCCTTCCCCGTCCTGGCAGCCCCTCTCACCCAGTGGGGTTCCCCCTCCCTGAGGCTCACTCTCCAGGTTTAGTCTAGTCTTTGATCTCACTTTCTCTCTAAACCCTCAGGCCCTTCACCATCCCTCAGGTGCTGAGAACCAAAGTGCCCAGAGAAGGGCAGGAGGACGAGGAGGAGGAGGAGGAGGAGGCTGAGGACGAGGCCCCCAAGGTACCTCCTTGGCAGGTGGCAGGTGAAGGGGAGGGTACACTTTTGAGAGGTGAATCGGGATCTGTGCCCCCCTTCTCTGAACCTGGCCTTGAGGCAGCTCCAGCATTACTGCCAGGGAGGGTGGGGGTCCCTCTGAGCCCGGGATGTCTGCTTGGAGAGCTGCTAGCTTAGAACCCGCCTCTGCTGCCCAGTGAGGGCCCAGAGGATGGATCAGAGGCCGGGCCTTCGAGCTGCTGGGTTAATTAGGCCTGGGGCCCAGGAGAGGGACAGCTGTTGGCCTCTGTGCCCAGGTTGGCAATTCTTGAAATCAGAGAGGCGTTAGAGCCCAAGGGCCCTTTGGAGGTCATCTGGGACGATGGGTTTGAAAATTCAGTTTTTTAGCCACTAAACTTTTTCTTCAAGTGAAATCTTAACTAGAGCCTCATATAAAATAGATAAGAGCAGCGCTGCTCAGGTTGAATGGGGCAGCAGCCTGGGACCCCTGGATCCCCCCCCATGTCCTCCCACCAGGGTGACAAATTCAGACATGTCCGGGGCCAGGCCACCAACGTAAATGAGTAGCGGGGCCTGATGGAAACTGAGGTGGGGGGACACACGTGCCCTGCCCAGGGGCTCCTCAGCACTGTGGAGGCCCGGACCCTCCAGGGCTTTCCCTTCTTCCAGGCAAGGGATCAGCCTGGATTTTTATGTCAAATCCTGAAGTTTTCAAAAGTTACTAATTCCCCTTGTTTTGTTGTTGTTTTTGTGAAACAGCCCGGGCCCCCAAAGCCTGTCTGTGGTCCTTGGGTCCCACTTTCTCCCGCTAGTCCAGTCTCTCCCCACCTTGGCACAGGGCAGGCGCTCCCACAGCCCATTGCTTATGGCGCCAGTGGGGAGAGGAGTCAGCTTCCAGGGCGCTCTCTTGGGTTTCCAGGCCCCGTGTGGTCTCTCATGGCGGCCATCCTGGCCTTCCCCCATTGCTCTCACCTGTCATCATCACGCTCCTGCTATCATGGAGCCATCTTTAGCTGCCTCTCTTCCGGAAATTGGTGGGAGGGTCAGAGGAGGGGCTTCTGGTGGAAACCTTGGACCATAGCAAGCCAGCTGCATTCTGGGGCATTGCCCAGCCGCACTGTGGCTTAGCCCCACTCCTGGCATAGGGGTGTCACCAGGATTGGGCCAGGTGCATCCTCACCTCAGCTTAGGGAAATGGAGCAGCTCATGATTCTTTTCTCCCCTCCCCTCCACAGCCTGACCATTTTGTGCAGGACCCTGCAGTGCTGCGGGAAAAAGCAGAAGCCAGGCGCATGGCCTTCCTGGCCAGGAAGGGGTGAGCATTTAATAGGCTGTGTTGGTGGGAGGGGGAAGCCCAGCCAGCCACACAGGAAGCCCACACACAAACCCCAAGTGCTTTACATGTGTTAATTTAGTTCTGGCAACAGACCTATGAAGTAGCTACTATTACCATTATCCTTGTTTTACAGATGAGGAAACTGAGGCCCAGACATGTTAAGTAACCCGCCAAAGGTCACACAGCTAGTAGGTGGCAGAGCAGAGATTGAGTCCAGGTGGCCTATCTCTGGGGTCCACACTTGTAACCATTACTTGATAGACACTACAAGGGGTTTATCACCCAGTGTGGGAGCATGATGTGTCCACGGCTCGCTGGTGTCAGGCAGAGTGTAAAATCTGGGAGAGCCCAGATAGACAGACAGGCACATATCCTTTATGGCCGAGAGAGGCATGTTAGGGACGGGGCATGTGAGCTGGGCCCTTAAAGGTGGAAAGTGTGCAAAGGAGTTTTTCATGTGAGGGGAAAGAGGCAAGAAAGCTCAGGGTGGTCAGGGAGGGGGGCCTTCGGAGGGGAGCTGGGAACAGGTAACTAGAGACTCCTCTAATTTACCCCGTTGTCTTCCTGGGGGTGGGGTGCAGTCCAGAGGGGCCAAGGACCTGCCCCAGGTCCCTCTTCCACTTAAAGCCAAGCCAGGGGTTTCAAGCCCAGTCCCCCATCCTGGCCCTGGGACTCCCACAGCCCTGCGCACTGGGTGCAGGGGGCCTAACCAAGTGGGGAAGACGTTGGATCTCATTCTGAAGGCAGCCGGGAGCCACAGAAGGTCGTTGAGCAGAGAACAGAGTGACTCTGACCTCTGATCCATCACAGCGCCCTGAGCACAGAGCTCTGGGTAAACCCAGCAGCTGATGTGGTCTGAAGAGGCCCAAGGTCATATCTGAGTGTACTTGGTCTTGGGAGGCCACCAAGCAAGGCCCTGGGGTGTAGAACTGGAGTCCTACCTCATCTGTATCACGTGGCCCTGGGTGGAGAAGAGAGGGGCCCATCCCCAGGCCCTCGTCCTCTCTGCACTGTGGGCTGTGTTCAGCCCACTAGCTGGTCCACCCTCAGATCTTAGCCAGAGGCCCATCGGGAGGCAGAGCTCAGAGGAGAGTAAACAGAGGGCACGGCGCTGGCTGGAGCCCCCACAGCCCTGCCCCTGCCGGGCTCCATTTCTCCTCCCCCTGGAAGCTGGGATGGGGGTATCCTGGCCCAAGCTTTGGGTCCTCTCCCAGGGACCTCCAAGGAAGGCAAAGGGCTCTTCCCATCAGGGCCTCCTCCTTCGCCTGATGGGTTCTTGTGGGGGCGGGTTGTTCCTCCCTCAGGTACCGGCATGACAGCTCGATGGCAGTGGCTGGCAGCCCCCGGGGCCACGGGCAGAGCCGAGAGACAACACAGGAACGCAGGAAGAAGGAATCCAGCAAGGCCACACGAGCCAACCACAACCGGAGAACCATGACTGACCGCAAAAGAAGCAAAGGCATGATTCCATCCTGAGGCCGCTGCAACAGGGCCAGCTGGACCTGCCAGGCTGAGGTACCATAGCCTGGGGCCTCCTCGCCGGTTGGCCCCCTGCCAGGCCCCAAGTTCAAGTCCACCCCTCGACAGCCTCAGCTTCGCAGCCCCTGAGAAGGCTGCCTCGTTGTCTGCCAGCCAGCCATGAGCGCCATCCTGCAGAACACACAGTGCCTTATCCACAGCAGAGGAACTGAGCGGCCAGCGCACAGGTGCAAGGGACGGGGTTGGAGCCCCAAGGCCAGCCCCCAAACCTCGTGCAGCCGGATACCATGTCCCTTTCTCCCTGGACGGCAGGAAACCTGTGTATTCAAAAACAAAAAAAAAACACAAAAAAAGCCCTGCGAATAAAGTTTTGACCCTTTCAAGAAATGATCCGTGCCGGGCCTGTGACCCACTCCCCCTGTGTCCCAGTGCTTCGATGACAGCCACCGTCAGGAGAGGAAGGCGGCAGGGCGGTGCTCTTTTCATCAGCCTTTCATGCTTGCCTCTTATTTTCACCCCTCCTGATCTCGCTCTGCCTCACTGTGTGGCCCAGAGAACATCACTCCCTTCTCTGAGCCTCCGGTCCCTGCCTGCAGAAGCAGGGGCTGAGTGTGTGAGGCCCTGCAGTCCTTTCTGTGAGCTCGTTCAGTCCCCATGACTGCCACCCTAGGAGGTAGGTAGGTACGATTTTCAGCCCCATAGTACAGATGAAGGAGGCCAGGCACTGAGAACAGCAGGTGGCTGTCCGCCCACAGCTAGGAGGTGGGAGAACAGGGATTGGACACCCAGTCTGACCCCTGGCCTTTTCAGGGTCCTGGGCCCCCACGGGTGGTGTCATCTCCATCTCATAGCTGCCCAAGGATGGTTGGCCAGTGGCCGAGCCAAAACCAGAACTCAGTGCCTCCTGGTTGCACAGACGTTCCATTAAATCCTCCAAAATCAAGGGGTCGGAGACAGGAAGAAACAAGTGACGATGTCACTACCAAGTCCTGTTGAAGCGAGTGGGACTTGGGCCTTGTTCCTCAAAGCCCCCTCCCAGGCATGGCCAACCAGCTCCTAGCATGGCCGCAGCTGCCAGACGTCCCGATTCTTGGGCCACCCAGAATGTGGCTGATCGGTGGCGGATCAGCAGCAGGGCATTTGCTGGGCTGACCCCCCCGCCAGCCTGGCCCGGAGTCCATCACTGGAAGCCAGGGCCCCTGCCCAGCTGGACCTTGACAAATCACCCTAGATGCTAGTGCAATTTATTTGCACGTGGTTAGGATGAGCGTCTGAAGCAGCGAGGCAGACAGGCACTTGATGAATTGGTTTTGTTAGGTCAGCCTGCACAAGTGGAAATCAATAGCAATTCCTCTGTCGCGCCAGTTCTCTCGGTGTGTTTGAGATGCAGAGTAGATATGGGGGTGGTGTCCTCCCCTCGCGCTGTCAAATTAGCTGAGATCAGGCCCAGGGACAGCCGTCTTGACAGGCAGCAGGAAGACTCTTTTTCCTCCTGGAGGCATTTGCCAGGGACCCAGCTCAGTGGCAGGCCCATTTTTTTTCTCTCTCTGAGCTGCTCAAGCCCAGCCCTTGGCCCTGGAGCGAAGTAAGGTGGGTTGCGGGGGGCTCCTTCGCTTTACCTGCCTTACCTGTTACTGTTTATACAGCCCCTCACACCTTCACTTGTCATCTGTACCTCCTGACCACCTGGAGTTCAGGCTTCACGTTAGCGTCCTGGTTTAAACGATTTGAGAAGACGGAGGATTTTTGAAAATTTCCAGAATGTAGTGCCAGGTCCAACTTAATCTCCCTTGAAGAATCACCTCAAGGTGATTTTCCATTTCAGATCATGAGGGCATCCTTTCGGGCTTGCTTTGGAAACAGCTCAGGGGTCATCCAGAATAGTGCTGGCAGACGTACCCCTTCACCTCTTGGGGCCTCGGTTTTCCTACATAAAAAGTGGGTACATTGGACCAGATGAATGGTTTCCATTTGGTGCCAATTAGATCCACCGAGGAGGCCCCAGGGTTTAAGATGGGCAGCACTATAAGTGAAGTGGGGTGGAGGCTCTGAACCCTGCCCACTCACTCACTGGGCCCTACCACCCCCATGACTGCTCCTAAGCAGGAATTTTCTAAGTGCCTTCTCTGTACCCTGGCAGAGAACATGACTATCACAGGCATTTCCCAGGAAGCTTTTAAGACCTTGTGCCTCCAAGAGGACTTAAGATTTGAGTGTCTTCGTCTCCAGTCCATGATTGGCAATGACGGTGGACGTGTCAGTTTGAACAGTGCACCTGTGCCTCTGTGAGGTGGGTGGGCAGAGCCATTCAAAGGGGCCCCGGCAGCCCAGAGAGGGCAAGTAACATGGCCGGAGCCCATGGATACAGATCCTTTCTGAGTGGCCCTCTGAGATGGCTAGGTGCAGTTTGGAAGAGTAAATACTTGGCAAGAAACTGCCTGTCCCAGCCACACCAGAAGCTTGGGTTAAATAATACAGGGAGAGAAACAAACAAACAAAAATAAAAGTTAAACCCACCAAAAATGCAGGGGGGTGTTGTGTAGCCCTTTAACATGATGTCAATGAATACTTGGTAGCAACATGAGAAACTAAATATTCAAGAATTTTTTTTTAATTTAAGAATAAATGTGAAAGCAGAATCCATGGTAATGCACCATGATTGTGAAAATGTTAGAAAAAATTTTTTTTTGCATTTTTCCAAGTCTGGAAGGGATTGTGTGTAACTGAAAATGATGATAAGAGCATGGACGACAATGGTGGTGAGACCACAATTATTTGTAATTAGAATAAAAAGCACTTAACTGTGGCCAGAGTTTCTGCCTGGCTCATTCCTTGCATTATCTTGTTTAATCCTCACACAGGTACAGATGAGAAGACCCGAGGCACAGAGAGGGTAGGTGGCCTGTCCAAGGTCACACATTTAGCAAGTGACTGAGGGAGGATTTGGTCTCAGGATGTCTCCTAAAGCCGACTCTGAACCCCAAGCCACCTACCATTCATTTCCCCCACACCCGCATCTTTTTTTTTTTTTGCGGTACGTGGGCCTCTCACCGTTGTGGCCTCTCCCGTTGTGGAGCACAGGCTCCGGACGCACAGGCTCAGCGGCCATGGCTCACGGGCCCAGCCGCTCCGCAGCATGTGAGATCTTCCCAGACCGGGGCACGAACCCGTGTCCCCTGCATCGGCAGGCGGACTCTCAACCACTGCGCTACCAGGGAAGCCCCCGCATCCTGTTCTTACAAAGAAAGAAAAATACAAGTAGTAGCTGCAGAACAAGAGGATGGGAAATGCCATTTCAGCAGACCGAGCTGATGGGACTCTGATTACATGTATGTTGGACTGTTTGATATTGTCCCCCAGATCTCAGATGCTCTGAGTTCCATTTTTAAACTTTCTATTTCCAAATTCATGTATCCTTTCCTCTGTGTGTCCAGTCTGCCATTAAGCCCACTGAATGATTCTTCATTTTTGTGTCCAGTCTCTCTAGGGCTGGAGGCTAAGATGGGGCTAGCAGAGGCTGGGGAGCACTGAGAACTGGGAGGGGGCCAGGAGGTGGGAAAGTCAAGAGATCCAGGGTGAATGTGGAAGGGGGGTGCAGAGAAGAGGGAATGCAGTGTTAGGCTGCAGTTTAGAGGTCAAGCAGGCTAAGAATGGGGCTCACTGCACAGCTTTGCCAGGAAGTCGTGGGGAGATAGCCAGTGGGAAGAATGGGAAATGAGGAAGAGGAGGCAGGAGAGTGGGCCCACCTAAGGAGGAACTTGGCATCAAAGAAAAGGAAGAGGGGGCTCAGAGGTGAGGAGGGAGTGTTGGCATCCAGAGCATGTTTATGGGATCTTCAGAAGGAACTGGGGAGGTGCCTAGGGGAGCCACCTTGGGGACGCTAGTCCCCAGGGAGGGGAAGGGTGGAGCCAGAGCCCCCGTGGAGCTCTCAGAGCAGCCCAGTAGAGCAAGGGGCAGCCTGGCATCAGCTCTTACCTAGATCTCTGTGCAGCAGGGAGGGGCCTTGACCTCAGTCAGAAGCTATTGCAATTCTGCAGGCTGAACCGAGATGAAAGATTCAGTCTAAAGGTTACCATCTCCAGTCCTGTGTGTGTGTGTGATGAGGGGTGGAGGGATTGTAAAATGAGCATTAAATTCCAACTTCACATCATACTAGAAATTCTCTTCCAACAATCGATAATCACCAAGAGAATTTTACACAGACTGGCAGAACTGGAGAGCCTTAAAGGGCATTTAGTCCAGAGTTCTTCAACCTATTTAAAACCCCTAACCTGCCCCAATCTCAGGCCCTGGGATTTTGGATTCCACCTCCTCCCCGGGGGATGGGGAAGTTTGCCCTGCTTAAGAATTCACTGGGCTCCTGGGGGTCTCTCCCAGCCCTGGAGGTGGTGTGGAGCTTCACTTGCTTTGGTCTGAATTACAAAAACAACGGGTCCTTAATTCTAGTTCTCCACGTATGAAATTATGACATTGAATATGCTCTGTCTGGCTGCGTGAGCCCACCCTCAGCAACCTGACATGTCCCTTAAGTGCTCTGCCATCCCAAGGGGGTAATTATGGTTTTCTCCTCCTTAAAGTGGTTTTCATAGAAGATCCTGGCAGAAAATGAGCCTCCAGCAGGATGAGCACCAATCATTCCTGTACACTTAGGAATTTTATTTACAGAGATTACACGCAGGCACCCACCCTGTCTCCCATCTCATGGTCTGATCTACTTAGCATTCTTTCACATGCACGTTCCCAGGCCTCACGTGTCCATCCTTTTTATTTTTAATTTGCTCATAAAGGTGGCCAGGGGTGGTGAAAAAAAGCACTGGATGGAGGGTGAGAAGGCTGGGGCCCAGGTTCTAGACTTCAATAAGCTGTGTGACCTTTTGTCAGTCACTCGGACTCTCTGGGCCTTGATTTCTTCTTGTGCGAAACAGGGATGATCATTCTCTAAGCCCTCTTGCCTCGTGGGGACCAGTAACTGTGAGGGTCAGATGAGGTCACAACTGGGGGACACTCTGACAGCAGTGAACTTGTTCAGTCGGGAAAGAAGAAAACTGGTGGGCAGCCCTCTCCACTCTGCATTTGTCCAGCCCTGCATTACTCTGCTCTCTTTTAATCACCTTGCCGCAAACCCCTTTGCACAAATCACCTGTTATTTCCAGGGGAGGCACATTTCTAAACGTGGGATTCTGGGGTCCCAGGGCCACGAACAGTTTTAGAGCTTCCTCTATCTGTATTTTTGCTGACAGCTCCCACCAGGAGGACAGAATCAGGGACGGCTTTTTCCTCCGTGGGCAAGTTCTTTCATGAAACAGCCTTCCCCACAGGCCCCTGCCTCTAGGGAGCCTCGGGAACAGTCGAGCTGAGACCCCTTTGGATGGGAGTTTGATTAGTGGCAGGTGAGGCTGCCGTCTCTTCCTGTGACAGGCTCACCAGGTCCACATGATGATGGGCAGAGCCCCGCCCCCAGGTCCAGTCAGCCTCTGTCACAGGAGAGGAGCAACAGGTGAGGACCAGCTTGGTGACCTGCTAAAGGGGATGCACGTGGCTTGTTACACCTTGAAAACCAGACTCCCCCTCTCAGGAGGGGTCCGCACAAAAAGGCATTGGTTCCTCCCTGAGAGTCGTTAACTCAGAGTAACATGCAATGGCCAGGCCAGAACTTTTCCTTGGGGATCTGGGGCTTCTGAATGGCCAGTAGCCTATTTTGCTTTTGCCATTCAGAGCAGGGGCCAGGCTCTGGGGTCAGAAGCCAGCTGGCCTCAGCCACTGTCAGTCTGTGTGACTCTGAGCAAGGTGGCCTCACCTCTCCGAGCCACAGTTGTCTTGTCTGTAAATTAGAGATGCTGGCAGGATGGCTGGGATAAGGCGTGTACAGTCGTGGCCTGCTGTGAGGTGGCCAGTGAACTCGCAGGGCCCTGCTCACAGGGACCCAGGTGAAGGGTGGCGGGTGCCTCCCACCAATGCTCCAGCCAGCTTTCTGGGCACCCCACGTCTCAACCCCTCAGCACAGCTGCCCTGACTCCTCCAGGGCAGTCTTCCCAGAGGCCTCTGGGCTCAGGATGACCTAGACACACAGGAGCCAGAGAGAGAAGAAGACAGGTACAAGTCAGCCTGGTAAGTGTGTGCTGGGTGCCCTGGGAGCCCAGAGGAGGTGTCCAGGGGACTGTAAACTACCTCACTGAATCCTTGAAACAAAGCCAGTGATAGGTGTGATTATAAGCCCCATTTAGCAGGTTAGTCGCTTGATAGTGGCTAAGTCAGGATTCAAACCCAGGTTTGCCAGCCTCCAAAGTCCCTATTTTCAGCCTCTTGGTTTTCCTACTTCTCCATAGCTTGGCACTTGAACCGGAAGCCACAATACTCTACATGCGGTTGGCTTAGCATGAAAAAGAGGACCTATCACCTCCTTCGTTCTAAATACCATACTTCTGATGATACAACCCCTCTAATAGAGTCATTCCATTGACAGAGGGGCAGGGGAAAGGAGAGGAGAGTAGAAAGCCAGTCAGGACCTATTTTCCAAATCCCTACTCTGCCACAGTCTCCCGTCTGCCAGTGGAAGGAAAGGATAATCATTGGACAGAGCAGTTTGAAGGAGGGGTTTCATAAGGAAAGCTTAGTGAACCAAGGAGACAAGGCATCTCGTGGAATTTCAGCCCCAGGGCAGGAAGTGGCTTCTCTGTTGGAAGCCTATACAGGAGGGAGACAGAAGTCTGCTTCGACATCAGGAAGGAAGGAAGATGGCCGGAAGCAGAGGACTCTGTTACACAGTGAAAGGTGTGGGGAAGAGATAAGATCTGCCTGAGGAAGACACGAGGCTGCTGGGTTTACAACAGTGCTAGAGACACCGAAAACAAGCTTGTCAAGGGACACAGAGGGGAACACAAGAAAGTGATCCATCCTCAGAGGGATGGAAAGGAGGTAGGGAACGTGGTTTTAAAGCAGCTGGGACAACGGTGGTGTCAGGGAGGGGTCACTTGGATGATTGCGTGCACCAACAAAGACCCAACGCAGCCAAAAATAAACAAATAAATAAATTTATTAAAAAAACAAAAAAACAAACAAAAAAGAATGAAATCCAAACACTTTTAGTGTGGCCTACAAGACCACACAGCATCTGACCCTATCATTCCCTCGCTTCCTTCAGTACAGTGACTAAACCAAACTCACATCTACCTCAGGGCCTTCGCACTTGCTGTTCTCATTTACAGAAGTGCTCTTACTCTGGGTCTTTACCTGACTGAGATTTCTATTCAAATCGCAGCTCAAATGTCATCTCCACAGAGAAGACTTCCTTGACCATTTAATGTTGCTCTTCAAACCTGAGTCACTCCCTATATGTTACCCAGTTTTATTTTTTCTTTCTTTCTTTCTTTCCTTCTTTCCTTCTTTCCTTCTTTCCTTCTCTTTCTTTCTTTCTTTCTTTCCATCTTTATTGGAGTATAATCACTTTACAATGTTGTGTTAGTTTCTGCTGTATAACAAAGTGAATCAGCTATATGTATACATATATCCCCACATCCCCTCACCCTTGCGTCTCCCTCCCACCCTCCCTATCCCACCCCTCTAGGTGGTCACAAAGCATGGAGCTGATCTCCCCTCCCTGTGCAATACAGCTGCTTCCCACTAGCTATTTTACATTTGGTAGTGTACAGATGTCAATGCTACTCTCTCACTTCATCCCAGCTTACCCTTCCCCCTCCCCATGTCCTCAAGTCCATTCTCTACGTGCTCAGACATTTTAAATTCATTGATTTCTGTCCCTTCCTCAGAAGACTTCAGGCTCATCTGTAGGACAGTCCTTGTTCCTTGTTGTTGGAAGGGCTGGCTGTGTTACAGGATGAAATCTATTTCTTTTTAGTAACTTACATTGGGCTCCCTCTACCTTCTTACAAAAGCAGTAACATGCTTGATGTGGGTCACACAAATAAGCAAAGAAAGAAAAACCAGCAGAAATAATCGCTGTTAGGATTTTAGTTCTCATCCTTCTAGCATTGTTTTAGAAAAAGGAATATAAACATTGGTTTTCTACCAAAAATGAGATCATTCGACACATGCTGTTCTCACCATTTTTTCAGTTAATAAAACATTGTGAACATTTTTCCAGTTCTCGTCTGCATCCTTTAACAGGCAAAAGCATGTCTAGTTATCTTTATTTTTGCAAATTGGATCTTGCAGAGCCCCAAGGAGTGGATGCAGGTATACACGGCCCCGAGGACTCCATTAAGACAGCATTTACATCTGGCTTCTCCCTCTGGTGGCCCTATTTCCTATCCTTCCTTTGTCAACCTGAAGGATATTAACCCCAAGGGCACTCCTTAATAAACCTCCTGAACCCTAACTTCCAGCCCAGAGTCTGCTTCCCAGGGAACCCAGCCTGTGATAGGTGGCATTCTTGTGTTTACCGTGGACTAGCCTAGAATGTTCTGAGGGCTGGGCCTTCCTTCTTTCTTTGAGCTGCCAGGACAAATTGGACTCCATCCAGAGCTGAAAAGTTTTGAGCCTTGGCAGGCTGCCCTGGAGTGCCAGAAGTTTCCAGGGTAGCCCCTAGTTGGGTTAATTAAGCAGACAGCTGGGTGAGGATTTACGGTAAGTAATCTTTACTCCCCTTGACACCCCTCCAAGATGACAACATCTCCAGAAATAATAAGAATCATAGCTGTCATTGTGAATATCACAGTGAGTATTTTACAGATGAGGAAACCAACTCAGAGAGGGTAAGTAACTTGGCTGAGTTTACACAGCTAGTGAGTGGTGGGGCTTTAATTCTAACACAGGACTGTCCATTCTAAAATTAGTGCTCTTTACACTTCACTAGAGCTATTCAATAGGAATAATATCAATAATATGACCTTTTGGATTGTTGTTATTGTTCAAACTAAATGACATGTGAACTGCTGAGCACTGAGTACAATGCCTGGCTCATAGTAAATGGTTGATAAATGTAAATCATTAATCAGAACCCCACCCCCACCCCAGGGGCTTCCCTTTCTTCTTAGAATGAAATCCAGGACTTCCCTGGTGGCGCAGTGGTTAAGAATCCGACTGCCAATGCAGGGGACATGGGTTCAAGCCCTGGTCCGGGAAGATTCCACATGCCGCGGAGCAACTAAGCCCGTGTTCCACAACTACTGAGCCTGCGCTCTAGAGCCCGCAAGCCACAACTACTGAAGCCCGCATGCCTAGAGCCCGTGCTCCACAACAAGAGAAGCCACGGCAATGAGAAGCCCATGCACCACAATGAAGAGCAGTCCCCGCTCGCTGCACCTAGAGAAAGCCCGCGTGCACCAACAAAGACACAACGCAGCCAAAAATAAACAAATAAATAAATTTATTAAAAAAACAAACAAAAAAGAATGAAATCCAAACTCTTTTAGTGTGGCCTACAAGACCACACAGCATCTGACCCTATCATTCCGTCTCTTCCTTCAGTACAGTGACTAAACCAAACTCACATCTACCTCAGGGCCTTCGCACTTGCTGTTCTCATTTACAGGAATGCTCTTACTCTGGGTCTTTACCTGACTGAGATTTCTATTCAAATCGCAGCTCAAATGTCATCTCCATAGAGAAGACTTCCTTGACCATTTAATGTTGCTCTTCAAACCTGAGTCACTCCCTATATGTTACCCAGTTTTATTTTCTTCATAGCCCTTAACATGAGCTATAATTCTTATTTACTTTCTTGTTTACTGTCTGTCTCACTTCCTAGAATGCTTAAGCTCCAAGAGGGTAGGGGTCTTTCTGGTTCTCCACTATTTGCCCAAGGTCTAGGACAGCGCCAGGAAGAATAGGCACTCAACAGAGATGTATTGGTTGAATGAATGAATGAATGGTTTCTACCAGTTTGGAGAGATGTTTCTGAATGCAAGAGAGAAGCTAGAGGCATAGGACATCAGCACAAAACTCTTTGCCCAGAGAGCAGTCCTACTTGCTCAGAGCTATACCAGATGCTAACTTCTGAAGACAATTTCAGAGACCTTCTGGAACTTGCTTTATGAGGGACCTAAGCAATTAGCTTTTCCTGACACCTGTGCAAGGGGACCAGGTGCAGAGTCCTTGGGGCTTTCTAACTGTAAAGACAGCTCTCATCTCCAGAACATGCCTCCGGCTGAGCTTGGGACAGAGGTGAATTTTTTCCAGTAATAAACAGCTTCTCTGCGTCAGTCTGAGGAGGGTGCTAATCCTCACTTCCCCCACCTTCGGACAGACCCACCCAGCCCTGGGTAGGTCCAGCTCCCATTTGGCAGTGCCAATCAAGGACAAGTGCCCACTGGGACCTCAGGAAGAGGAGCCCTGGGCCACCCAGCAGCCGGGTTCCAGGCCTGGAGCCAGGGCTGGGGGCTCACATTTTTCATCTCTCTGTGATCAAGCTCTCTCCCCCTTTTACTTAAACTCCCACATTATGAAGAGAGTACATGCTTGATGCAGAAAACTTAGAAATCATGGGGAAATACAATGGAAAAGAAAATAGTTCAGCCAGTTCACCACAGTGAACAATTTGGTGTGAGCATTTCCTTTTTTTTTTTTTTTGGCCACACCTCACTGCTTGAGGGATCTTAGTTTCCCGACCAGGGATTGAACCCAGGCCCACAGCAGTGAAAGCGCTGAGTCTTAAAAAATGTATCATGCTTTGGCTTCCCTGGTGGCATAGTGGTTAAGAATCTGCCTGCCAATGCAGGGGACATGGGCTCGAGCCCTGGTCCGGGAAGATCCCACATGCTGTGGAGCAACTAAGCCCATGTGCCACAACTACTGAGCCTGCGCTCTGGAGCCTGCAAGCCACAGCTACTGAGCCTGCGTGCCACAACTACTGAAGCCCGTGCGCCTAGAGCCCGTGCTCTGCAACAAAAGAAACCACGACAATGAGAAGTCCGCTCACTGCAAAAAAGAGTAGCCCCCGCTTGCCACAACTAGAGAAAGCCCGCGCACAGCAATGAAGACCCAACACAGCCAAAAATAAAAACAAATAATTTTAAAAAATGTATCATGCTTTATAGGAATTTGTGACCTCCTTTTTTTCACTCAGCTTTATATTTTGACTGTTTTATCTAAGCATTTGCCTTAAACATTTTTTAATGAATTGCTTTCTTTGCTATAAAATATTTTTATTAGAACGTCAACATCTGCTTGTTGCAAGAAAAAGTCAATCACTGTTGCACGAAGTGAAGGTTGTTTGAAATCCTAGCCCTCAGGTGTGTGTTTTCCCAGGAAAATTTAGTGCACATCCTGCAGTACTCTGTGTGTACCCTTATCAATGTGTGTGTGTCTACATAAGTGAGATCAAACTAAACAACTAAACATACCGTTTTGCAACTTGATTTCGTTTTCACTTTTTCTTTTCAACTACACGGTGAGTCACCTCAGTCTTTTTTTTTATTGTCTGCATAGATTTCTGTGGTATGAATCTACCTTGTATTTAACCACTCCCCTACTGAAAGGCATTTTTCTTCTTTTTTAATTCCAAACAATGCTCCAATGACTTTTTGTATGGGTTCACGTGCACATGGGATTCTGGAGATATTTTTCTAGATGTGGAAGATCAAGGTCAAAAGGAACAAACATTTAAATAAAATAGATGTCGACAAAGTACCCTCCAAAATCACTGTCCCAATGCCTGTGGGCAGTGCCTGCTTCTTCACTAAAATACTGGTGCTGCTAATCTTTTCCATCTTTGTTCATTTGATGCACAAAAAATGGTATTTCATTTTGTTTATTAGTGAAACTGGGCCACTAGTTTTCATGTTTCTTTTCATGTTTGTGGCCATTTGTATTCTTTTATTTATTTATTTATTTTTTGCGGTACACGGGCCTCTCACTGCTGTGGCCTCTCCCGTTGCGGAGCACAGGCTCCGGACTCGCAGCCTCAGCGGCCATGGCTCACGGGCCCAGCCACTCCACGGCAGGTGGGATCTTCCCAGACCGGGGCACGAACCCGTGTCCCCTGCATCGGCAGGCGGACTCTCAACCACTGCGCCACCAGGGAAGCCCCCATTTGTATTCCTTAATTGCCTATTCCTGTCATTCACCCCAGCTTCTACTTAGTCTTATGGATTTGGAAGACTGCTTCATATTAGTGAGGTTGGATATGCCATGTTTGTTGGATATTTCCTTCATATTAATGAGTTTGGATATGCCATGTTTGTTAGATATTGTCTCCCAGTTAAAACTTGGTTTTAAATGACTGCATATTTCACCTCAATAGTAATTCCTATTTTGGATATTTCATCCCCCCCCACCCCTGCCCATTATAAACAACATGATGAACATCTCTTGTGGACCTTCATTTATTTAATATTTTTTTAGGAAAAGTTGCTAGAAGTGGAATTTATTGGATCAAGGGTATGTATATTAAGGATCTTAATACATATGTATAAAACATCCTCCAGGAAATAGTACCACTTCACACACTCTTTCCGGTAGTGCATCTGTGCCAATTTTCCATATCATTTCTTTTGGCTGCGCCATGCAGCATATGGGATCTTAGTTCCCCCACCCAGGGATCGAATCCATGCCCCCTGCAGTGGAAGCGCAGAGTCATAACCACTGGACTGCCAGGGAATTCCCCCTCTGGTTTTTAGGGAAGAATCCTTCCTTGTCCCTTTCCTTGCTTCTGGTGGTTGCTGGCAATCTCTGGCATTCCTTGGCCTATGAAAGCTCAACTGCAATCTCTGTTGCTGTCTTCACATGGCCTTCTTAAAAGGGCACCAGTCATTGGATTTAGGGCCCACCCCAACCTATTACGACCTCATCTTAATTTAACTAATTACATCTGCAAAGACCCTAGTTCCAAATAAGGTCACATTCTGAGGTTCTGGGTGGAAAATATTCAATCCCCTAAAATAAGTAAAACAGGGATTATTTTAATGTTTGGCTCTTATTGAAAGGAAATACACACACAAACAACCTCAACAGCCCAGAAATGCTGATGATAAATAACGGGCCGTCTTTTTTTTTTTTTTTGCTGGGCCACAATGCATGCAGGATCTTCCCCGACCAGGGATCGAACCTGCACCCCCTGCAGTGGGAGCACGGAGCCTTAACCACTGGACCACCAGGGAAGTCCAGTAAAGGGCATTTTAATGTAGAATGGCTTAGGAATACGCTTGCTGCTTGGGCTGAATGTGCCCCGAGACAAGTGATCAACTAAACTCATTCTAACCCTGCTGCCCTGAGCTCGTCATCAGGTGCTCAAGAATAATGTAGAATAACTCTTCGAGAATGCTCCCTGCTTTATTGTTTTTCACCAGCACATTGCCCTCAAATCGTTGGGAACAGTGTAAAGTAAGTGGCAATCTTCAACCCCCAGAGTGTTCCTCTATTAATGCTGAAATCATTCTTAGAATCAGTCTTAGAATGAACCTCTACTTTGGTTCAGGTCTTGATTTGGCCCCCAGAGCTGTACTACCTTTAGCATGTCATGATTTCTCGAGGGCCTGACTTCATCTTCATTAAGATATGCCTCAGGTAGGGCAAACTGGGCAATTCCTAGGTTCTCTCCTACCCCTGTGTTTCCCGACCTGAGTCTTCCCCATTAGTTGATGGTGGTTGATCCAGCTCTGGCCCAATCATGCCAAGCTCCAGGTGAAATATGGCAGACAGGTGAGTCACTCATCTTCCCAGGCCAGTTACCAAACAGAACTGCTCTTCTCCAGTTCAGCACATCCCAGTGCTCTCCATGGCTGCTCCCAGCCATGCTGCATGTTTTCCAACGTCCCTTACAGCCATCAGAAGATGAGCGGTGGCCCAGAGAGGTACGCCAGCTTACCCAAAGATACTCAGCAAGTTAAAGGCAGAATGGAGACTAAACCTTCAGGCCATGGTTTGTTCCCCCGCTGGATCCACAGAGCTTCCCTAGGGCCAAGCCAGTTAGCTATCCTCTGCCTGACTTAAGAATGGAGTTATTGGTTTAGAAGCCAAAGCTGAAGATAACATCACCAACTCTAGCTCATGGTTTGAAAACTACAATTCTTCTTTGGAAGTTAATGGGAAACCCAAAATAATGGAATCTGCCCTTCAGATATTCGCAGAGGACTTTGAAGTGGTGTCAAATAACTGTTAAGTGAAGATCAGGTAGTTAAAAAGCACCCCATGCAGAAGCAGGTCTCAAGGACAATTTACATTTATTTGTTGATGACTCTGACTAAACATACTTCAAACATAGCAGAAGTTAAAGAGTCTCTCAGGTGACGTCATCTCATGCCAACAGCTAAAGGTGGCCCGTGTAGAGTGACATGAGCTTCATCTTCAAGCTGAGGCCCTGACTCTGGGCAAACAGCTGGTGGGTGGACCTGGTCTTTCTGGCCTGGATTGGGGCCTCCAAGGAGCTACGCCTTGTTCTCATACTTGTGCTTGATGTGTTTCCATAGCTTCTGCGTTTTAAAGACAAGAACCACAAACTTAGTTTTGCCTCTCACATTTTATAACTCCTCCCACTGCCCTGGTCTCTAAAACAAACCTGAGAGAAACACGTAGCACATGCTGACAGTGTGCAGTGGGCAAACTGGAAGCAGTACTAGGCTTGATGTACATTCCTAACATTTACAGGATGCTCTGATGCTCTCAATCAGTGTGTGAAGTAAGTGGGAAGGCATGATCTCACTTTACAGGAAACAGGTAGAGAGACTGAGGGACCTACCCCCTGAGCATACAATTATTAAGTAACAGAGGCTGGAAAATGTCTCATTTTTCAACTCCAAGGTATTACTCAAGAGGTCCTAAGTGCATGGTCCCCAAATACTTCACATTGAGCCATTTTAAAAATTTCCTCAGACCTATGATCATTGGGTCAGGAACTAGCTGTATTCTCATTCCTAAAAGCAACAAAGATGGGTGGGTTATGACAACATCCTGAGATGCCTTCCCCACACACTGGAAACGGCCAGAGGAACTGCTTGAAAATGAACAGTAGCAGCACTTTCATAAGGGCAGAAAGTTGACCTGGCCACAGGCAGTACATCAGTGGACAGAGCCTGCCTGGGCTGTAGGGCCAGACCGCTTCAAGTTAAAAACAGAGTGAGTGGTGGCACAGGCCTTATTTGTCCAAGACCTTCCCCAGTATGAGCCACAATTTAACGACAGAAAGCAGGCAAGGCATCCAGCACAGTGCCTGGCACACAGTGAGTCTAAAAAGTGTTGTTATGCTCTATCTTATGCTTCCACTTTCTCGTGAGGAATGTAACAAATGACATTTTTTGGGAGTACCACCTACCAGGTACTGTGGCACCTTGCCTGCATCTCATATAATCCTCACAATAATTCCCTGAGATAGTTGCTATTATTATCATTTCTATTCCACAGATAAAAGTGAAGCTCAGACAGGTTAAGAAACTCGCCCACCTTAATGCCACAGTTATTAATTGATAAGGCCCAGTATTCCCATCCAGGGCTCTCTGATTTCATACCCACCCTACTCTTAACCATTACTAATACCACCGCTGACAGCATGGAAAGACTTTGTAACTGAAAAGTGCTATCTGAAAAGGCCAGCCACGGTATCTAAAGAGTTGTTCTTTTCACGACCGTCGCCCGCTCAAATCTGCCCTTGAAACCTTCAGACGAGATAGGGGGTCCCGGGTCCAGCCCTGACTTGCCTCTAACTCCCTGGTGATGTAGCCCTAACAAGTCCTTTGCTCTCACTAGGTTAGTCTTCGCTTCTGCAAATGGGCAAGTGGGTGTATGGGGCGGAAGACAGCAATACTTAAAACCCCTGCAAGGTGGGATCTGTTGACCCCGTTGAACGTTTTAGGATTCACACCGGGCGGAGCGGACAGACGGCAGTCTGCAGACAGAAGACACCCAGGGATCCCCCCCTCCTCGTAAAGGTAGACTGAATCCCGCCCCACCCTCACTCTCACTGTCACCCCTCAGAGGGCCCCAAGGTCAGGATCGGCCCAGGCCCTCACCCCTTCGTTGATGTGTTCGTAGATCGCGTCCGCGCCTTGATCGAAGGCGCGCTCGAAGAACAGGGCGCCCACGGCTATGGTGAGGGCAAAGGTGGAGGTCCTGCGGAACAGCAGGGAGTACAACCTCGCAGCCAACGTTGGGCCCGCCATGTTTGTCCGCTGCCGAACTAGCGCCACCGCGCATGCACCGCGACCGAGCTTTCTCTCCAAAGGTCCTCAACTTGTAACGCTTTATGGGATTTGTAGTTCTTCTGGATCTCAGCGCTCGTCGTTTTGAACTATGGAAGTAACTGATGGCTTGCGCGTGATTCAAATCTCCTAAAATCCAGATCACGGCAGCCCAAATAGTTGGTAAAATGTATTACCGAATTTTTCTCCTCAATCATTTCTTGCTGATTGAATATTTTAAACTACAACACCCAGAAGCCCTCGCGCTTTCTCCGCTTCCTCCTGCACGGTCTCAGCTTTGATTCGCAAAGGTTTCTGGGAAGGGTGGACCGATACCCAAGGAAGGACTACAAATCCCAGCAAGCAGTTCGTGGCGTGAGGGCGCAGGAGGAGGAGCTCAGAGCCGTTGGGCCCCGCGGAGCCAGGTACCTTCTTTGGCGGGGTGTCGAGGGCGAGTGTCCTTACCCCCACGGGAGGGCTTGGGCTCTTCCATCTAAGTCCGCGAGCCCCGCGGCGGGCCACACTATTAAACGGAATGCGGAGTGGATAGGGGAGCGAGGCCTGGGTGCCCGGTCCCAGGCTTGTCCCCCGTCCTGTCTCTGTCAGCCCCAAGTCCAGGGCTAGAGTTGGAGCCTGTGGAACAAGTCGGGTCCTGGGGACTGAATCCCTCTGCCCAGCCTCAGGGGAAGTGGCGATTCTGCCCATGCTTCATGTTACCCTCATCCCTGGGTTTCGCAGCTGGCAATCCTGGCTTGGAAGGCAGGAGACCTAGATCCACTCATTCCTTCTTGGGAATAGAAATAGCAAGGACTTTGGAGGACTAGGGCCGTCCAGCACATGTTTTCTAAGTGCCTCTGGGCCTTGCGCTGGGGACCCAGCGGTGAACAAGTCCCTGCCTTCATGGAGCGCCTATTCTACTGTGTATGTGTA
This sequence comes from Lagenorhynchus albirostris, assembly GCF_949774975.1. NCBI lineage: Eukaryota > Metazoa > Chordata > Mammalia > Artiodactyla > Delphinidae > Lagenorhynchus > Lagenorhynchus albirostris. Next base: position 65,957,631 of record NC_083108.1, read on the forward strand.
GATGGGAAGGTGCAGTAATGACAAGTAATGCTTTGAAGAGCTGAAGAAAGGTTGATTGGGGAGGGGGTGGTGGTGGTAATATTTTAGACAAGGTGGGCCCCAGGGCGACACTTAACCCTAGACCTGAGTGAATGGTAGCCGTTCAAACAGGAAAACATTGGTGCAAAGGCCTTGAGGCTGTTCTATCCTGGGGTGTTTGAGGGGGGAAAAAGTAGAGTGGACTATGAAGTAGGCTCAGGTCAGCTCATATCTGGCCTTGTAACCCGTGGTAAAAAGTCTTAGTTTTTTCTAATTGCACTAGGAAGCCAATGAAGGGTTTTCAGCTGCGGTGTGACATGATCTAATTTACATTTTAATGTCATCATTTCTGGCTGCTCTGGAGAACAGACTGAAGAGGGGAAGTTGCTGTGGTGGGTCAATTGAGGCAGGGTGGTAATTTAGATTAGGGTGTGGATTAGAGTAGTGATCAGATTTGGGATGTATTTTTGGAGGTGGGACAAACAGAACAAGCTGACAGATGCATGTAAGGGCTTACAGGAAAGTGGACTCAAGAATGGCATCAAAGTTTTGACCTCAGCAACTTAAAATCAACAGGATGATCTTAAGTTCTGTTTGGCCACGTTAAGTTTGAGCTGCCCCTTAGGCATCAAATGGAGGGTCCAGAGGCTAATTGGGATTTGGATCTGGAGTTCAGAGGAGAGGCCTGAGCCAGAGATAAAAGTCATTGGCGTACGTGTGGCATTGAAAACCAGGGACTGGATTCGAGACCTGGATCTGCCTCTGACTTGTAAAAGCAACAGTAATGCCTTGTTTGGGGACTGGTAGGAAAAACGTGAAATGCTCTATATCCACCATGTGGTTATTTTCTATTTGCAAAGCGTCCTGGTAGCCCTTTCGGGCAGGAAGTTGTGAAGCTTCTGGGAAAGAATACTTATATCTTGCTGATAACTTCCCAGATGAGGAGTTCAGAGGAGGGAGGAATTATTTTAGGTGAGATGGGTAGGGAAGACCACAGGGAGTTAAGGTGGGACTTGTTTTATTTTTTTGCCTTTTTAGTTCATTCTCATTTTGGAGCAACAATTTTTTAAAAATCTAATTTTCTTTAGGCCATCGATTTCAACTTAGAAATTATTATTCTTTACATAAATCTAGAAAAATTAGAAAAATGACCTTAACTTTCCCTTTGATTAATGTTTGAACTCAACTTGAACAAACTAAATTCCTTTAAACATTCAGCCCTATCTTCAGCTCAGTTACATTCCCTTACACATTTAAGTCCACTTATACATTTAATATATTTGATTTTCTTTTTAAGTACTTCAGATATATAACCTAACAAGCATAATTTCCCCAGAATACTTAAACAGTTACTAGAAAATCTAATAAATTAACCTTATAAATGTAATAAATTTTAATACTTTTCAATACTTTTAACAAACTTAGTCAAATTCTGTTTTGTCAACTTGTTCTCAGTCGGGGGATTCAAAAAATACAGGCTCCATCTCTGACAAGAAATTAGGATATGGCGGGCACCCTTAGTAGCTTTTATAGCACCTCAGTGGTTTTAACGTGCAGCCAGTGTTTCCAACCATTGCTGACCCCTCAACTTAGAATCACAAGTTTCATATAAATTACTGACAGATACTTTATCAATTACCTAACTTTATCAATTACCTAACAGATACTTTATCAATTACAGATACTTTATCAATTACATATTTTAACTTTTATATTTTAAACTGGAATCACAGTGCTTTTCTGTTATATACTCAACATGTCAAATTCTTTTCAATGTGATACTTTTAAGCACCAGGTAGACACTGATTATTAATAATCTTAGGACAGGAACATTAGTACAATAATTGATTTAGTCTACTACCTCTGTTTTCAATTTTAAGCTTTCCTGGAGTGTGACAGGACGCTTAGCCAGTAAGAAAACACTTTTATCCACTCTAACAAATTGTGCTTAGCATTCTCATCAAGTCGGGGTTACCATTTCAGCTTACTGAGGTGGTTCATAGTCCGACCAGTTTCTGACTGGGACACAGATTTGTGGGCTGTGTCTACCCAGAGTGACTGCCTTCAGCAAAGGCTGCCTTTGGGATGCAGGGGATGAAGAGGTCAATGAACAGTGGAAGCTCAGTTCTCCAGACTTTTATTTCTTGGGGGTACCTACTGGGGGTGGCTAGAGTCCCTGGTTAAAATGCAAATTTCTGAGCCCCTCTCCAGATCTGCTGAGCCAGAATTCCTGAGAATCTGATTCAGGAGACTTCATTTTTAATAAGCTCCTCACCAGGAGCAATGGAAAATTTTGAGGAGTTGTTTTGAGAGGGTTGATCTGATGCTGCCAAGGGTGGGCTGAACTAAGGAGGCTGGTCCAAATGTGAAGGGGTGAGACCTGACTTGGGCAGTGGTAACAGAGAGTCACATGGTATTTGGAGCCCAGACTTGGTGGTGGGGAGAGAAGGGAAAGGCAGAGGTGTTTATATGAGTCAGGGTATATGGTTCAAGAGCCTCTTTCAGACTATTTTTGCCTTTCCAATTTGGAAACTCTGGTCTCTTGGGACCTCTAACTATCTGGTGAGAAACTGTCTCCATCCTGAAGCTCCTGGAGCCCAGATTTGGGTTCAGCTGACCTTCACTGGGCCAGGTCCACTTGGAATCAGGGCTTGTCCTATCAACCGTCAGCCTGGACTGAGGAAAATGTTTACGCTAGATCCCTTTCAACACCACCCCCGGCCGGTTCATCCAGGTGAACCGGGTCACTGGAACCATCCATGGCAGCCTCCTAAGGAAGAAGGAATAGGGTTTATCCCTGCCTGACAAATTTCCCACTTTTTTGAAGGGAATTTTTGGGGAAAATTTTAAAACTATACACGCCAAAAGTAGAAACTTAGAAAAACAGAAAAACACAAAATGAAAAAAAAAAATCCCGCACATCGTAATTTTATTCTCTAGACATAACTACAGTAAATATTTTGTGTCTTCTCCAGTCTTTGTATGTGTGTCTGTGTGTATATGTGTGTGTTGAGGCGGGAAGTTCTTTCTCCTTAAAAAAGTGGTATCATGTTGTACATACTGTTGTGACAATGAGTCATTTTTCATTTACAATATGGAATGAACATTTTGTCCCTGTAGGGAATTGTTCCCTTTGACTGATTCTTCTTTAACTGAAGTATAGTTGATGTATTACTTTGACTTGATTTTTTTTTTTTTTTTTTTTTTTTTTTTGCGGTACGCGGGCCTCTCACTGTTGTGGCCTCTCCCATTGTGGAGCACAGGCTCCGGACGCGCAGGCTCAGCGGCCATGGCTCACGGGCCCAGCCTCCCCGCGGCATGTGGGATCTTCCCGGACCAGGGCACGAACCCGTGTCCCCTGCATCGGCAGGCGGACTCTCAACCACTGCGCCACCAGGGAAACCCTGACTTGATTTTTAATGGCACCATTGAATAGGTTGGCTTACACCCTACTCTTGCTCCTTGCCAGTTGTGGGCTCCCTCTACCCAAAGTTATTTTTAGGGTAAAATGAGGATGGTAGGCTTTGTGCATCATCATTGAACCCCTTCCCCCTCTCTACACAGGACGCTGAGCGGTCTGCCTGGCATGTGGTGAGCAATGGATAACTGTCAGCTCTTTTTACTCTTGGACATTTGGAGTTTGGTTTCAGGACAAGCTACATTGCAGTGCTCACCTTGGTACCTAGATCTTCGAGATGATCTCTGATCATTTCCTTGGAGGAAGTCCCTCCAAGGGACTTGGATGCAGGCGCCCCTCTTTGGGACCCCCGGCACAGAGCTTGTTACCTATGACTGTTACTGGGGGCACATCTGTCGGCTACCCATCCCCAGCACATACTCAGCTCACGTTCTCGTGAGAGCATGGACTCTGTGTCATGAAGCGTGAACCCCAGTCTGGCATAGAGGAAGTGCTCAGTGTGTTTGGCTGGTGAATGAATGACTGAAAAGGGAATCATGGAACTTTAGGGTTGTGCATATGCAAGTGGGAGGGGGGCCCTCCTTTGACTTGACTCAGGAGAGTTTTGCATTGTGGGGCACTTTGTACCTGTGGCCATCACAAATTATAAAGTGATTTAGCTTTTCCATTCATTTATTTCACTGTATTAGTTAGCTGTTGCTGCATAACAAATTACCCTAGAATTTAGTGACTTACCACAACAAACATTATCTGATACGGTTTCCGATGGTTGGGAATTTGGGAGTGGCGTAGCTGGGTGGTTCTGGCTCAGAGTCTCCCACAAGGTTGCTGTCAAGCTGTCAGCCAGGGCTGCCCTCCTCTGAAGGCTTGACTGGGGCTGGACGGTCTGCTTCCAAGCCCACTCACTTGGCTGTTAGCAGGAGGTCTCAATTCCTTGCCATGTGGGCCTCCCTACTGGGCTGCTCACAGTATGGTAGCTGGCTTCCCCCCAGAACAAGTGATCAGAGAAAGGGAGACACCAGGATGGAAGCCACGTTGTCTTATAACCTGATCTTGGGGGTGACATACTATCCCTCGGCTCTCTTCTCTTAGTCACAGAGACCAACCCTGATATGCTTTGGAACGGGAGACCAAAGTGCAGACACCAGGAGGTGGGGTCATTGGGTGCCACAGAGGCTGGCTGCCACGTCCACAGATGTGCATTAAGCAGCACTGGCTTGCCAGACACTCTGCCAAGCACCTAGCATGCATGATTCAATCCTCACAGTACTCCTGTGAAAAGTATTATTACCCCCGACTTCCAGATGAGGCTCAGGGGTAGGTAGTTTGATGAGAGTATCACAGCCCGCGAGTGGCAGGGTTGGGATTCAGGCCTGGGTGGATGGCTATACAGTAAGGGCTGACTTGTGTGGCCTGTGTGACTTCAGGCAAACTCCCTCCTTCTCTGTTCCTCAGTCTGTTATCTCCCCTCTTAGACCAGCATTTCTCCAAGTATGGTCTGTGGACTGCATCAGGGCCTCCTTAGACCCTACCCCTGTCCCAGACCTGCTGAGTTAAGAAATCGCTGTGGGTGGAGTCCCCACTGCCTTATATTGCTGAGAGTGGATGATATACTTTACTTTAAGAAGTGAACACGTTTATAAAGCAGAAACTAACACACCATTGTAAAGCAATTATACTCCAATAAAGATGTAAAAAAAAAAAAATGAACACGTGAATAAGGTCAGGATGAGAAAGCTTCGTGGTTGCTACAGAACCCTGGGACATCTGAGGGAGACCCTTAACATATCAGGGCTCCTATCAGGGGAGACATCTGGATCTTCTTGGCACTTTTGTTGGAGCTGGGTCCTGAGCAGGCAGTCTGCAGACCACCTGCAGGGGCCGGGTCCGATGCCGCCAACTCCAGATGGTGGGCATATGTGGCGCTGGGACATTGCCATGCTCCTAGTGGGCGTGCAGTAAAGCCGTCCTCTGGCTGCGGTTTGCTGGGGTTCACCTGGGGTCTGGTGGTGCCATAATTAGAAGAAATGACAGGTAAGCTCGAGGGCAGCATGTGGTGAGCACAAGTCCTGTATAATTACAGCATGCATCCCAGCCCCTGGCCACGGCCGAGCTGTTGACTGATTTTAGCCTTGTGCCAAAGCCAGCTCTGTACCTGAGACGCACGTGATGAAAGCAACCAAGAATATCAGTGAAGCACAGATGTCTGCCTTGAGCCAGCCTCACGGTGGAGCGGTGGGGTGGGGAGAGAATGGGTCCCGGGTCAGCCAGGCCCCAGTGTGAATGCTGGCTCCGGTGTGCCTTGGCACGCCTGGTGAGGGCTCCACAGGAGGTGCACGGGGGCCCTCAGCACCACTGGCCCACCCGCAGCACTCAGGTTGATGAGAAATCTTCCTTATCAGTGTCTCTCCCGGTCGTGGCTTTGAGCAAAATAGGAGTGAGAGTTTCTGAACCTGTTTCCTCATCTGCGAAGTGGATGCCTTGATATCTACTCCGAGGGTCTGTGAGGATTAAATAAGAGAATGCCTAGCACACAGGAGTCAAATCTGATTCTCCTTTCTTCCCTCTTCCACCCCACAGCGTCTCAACTCGTTGGTCATCTTTTCCTTGAGCCCGGAGACCTGCAGTCAGGTGCCGTGGGCTCGCCAGGTGTGGTCTAAGTCGGTAGTGGGGGCCCTGCTGGAGACAGAAGCCCTGCAGGGAGGGTGGGGGTGGCAGAGACCTGCTTTTGGGGGCCTTACATGTCTCTCTTCTCGTCCCCGTCCTTGTCCCCAGATTCAGGCTTGTGGAGAAGAGGGTCGGTGAGCAAAGGGCGGGAGGCCTTGGGCTCCACAGGTGGCTCCCTCGCTTATTCCACCAGCAGTTATGCATTTGATTCTCTCTTCCGGGTGGTGCAGTTGGACAGACAGAACCCTCTGCCCTCGTGGAGCCTGTATTCTAGTGGGGAGGCAGCTCTTGTGACAGTAAATCAGTGTGTGAGACGAGCTATGGAAAACAGCAGGTGGTGAGGGGGCAGATGTGTTTGCTGCTGTGACTTTGGCTGCAATTTTAAATCAACTGGTCAGGACGTGCTGGGGGTAGGAGGGGAGTGAGCCTCCCAGGGGATGATGGCAACAGCAGTAACGGCCTCCATTCTCTGTGGTGGTAAATTCACAGCAGCGGCGGGGTCCCTGTTTTATAGCTAAGGACAGACTCTGGGAGATGAAATAACTTTCTAGTGGTGGAGCTAGAATTTGAACCCAGGCCTGTGTGACCTCAGAGGGTGGTCCCACTAGCATTGCCCTCTGCCCCGTGCCCATGAGGAGCCATCCTGTCACCTGGCGAAGCTCCAGGGAGCCAGCAGATGCTGTCGCCACCGTGGACCCGGTCTCTGGGAGTGGGTGGGTGGCACTGCCTGTGTTCCTGGTGAGGGAGTCGGGCCGGATGGTCCTGTGTTCCGGACAGGACCTCGCTCACACACTGCAGAGCGCGCCAGCCTCAGAGGACGAGGATGAATCACAGCAGAGAGGGCCAGCTTAGTCAGCACCCCATGCTGGTGTCTGGGTGCCGTAGAGACATCCGGCTGTCCCCATTCCCCTTTCCCTGACCTCCCACTCAGGGCTGCCAAGTGCGGTGGTGCAGGTTGTGCCTTGTGCAAGGACGCCTGGCTACGAGGTGAGGCAGAGTGAAATACACTCTGCTTGCCAAGTTGTGTGTCTGGCCCGGTGCTGTGTCTGTCCAGAGGATTCTGCAGCCGCATCTTTTGCTAATGTGCGCCAGGGCACTGGAGCGGGAGGGAGTTGGGTCAGGAGCTCTAGAACTTCACACCTGGACGATGCCTGGGCGAGGTCACCCTGCTGGAGGCCAGCTCCTAACCAGGGACAGGGCCTCTGCCTCCATGGGGTCAGGCCTGTGAAGGAGGCAGGAAGTGCTGGCCCCTCTAAAGCCGCTCTGCTCCCTTGACACCGTTCCTGGGCATTGGGGGCTCTGCAGAGCTGCTGTGCAGGCAGAGGTCTTAGCCTGCCAAAGGGGCTGAGGTTCAGTCCCACCCCTGCCTTGTGCTGTGTGCTTTGGACAACTCAGTTCCCTTTACTGGCCTCCCTTGCCTCATCTGTAATATGGAATAGCTGACCACAGAGGTCACTTGGGCACTGATATCCTGTTCCTTGTTCTGAGTCTCAGTTTTCTGAAATACAGGCTTTTGGAGGCTAATAATAATGATGGTGATGATGGCCAATGTTTCTGGAGGGCCTCCTGTGGGCCAGGCTCTGTGCTAAGTGACACACGTGTGTGTGTGTGCCCTTAGAGATCACCTGGTCTAGCTGTCTGCCTCCCACTTCACATGTGGGGAAACCGAGGCCTAGAGAGGGCAAGAGCCACATCCTTACCTGGCAGAGCTGGGACTAGACACAAAGTCCATTGACCCGTCCTGGACGGCTGAGCACTTCCCCTGTGCCAGATGAGGGGTGGCCAGGGTGGGCAGAGGGAGGCACGGGTGGGCAGCGCTGCCACGATGGCCCTCAGCTGAGGTTGGTGTGCCCCCCATGGTTTGTGCATGTGAGAGAGAGGGGAAAACACAAATACACACGCTCACACAGGCACACACAGCCCAGCCCCGAGGGGCTCATCATTTGAATCGGTGTTGCTGGGCAGGTTGGGAGAGGGGCATGTGATCTTCATTTCCTGGTGGTTTGGTTGGAGACCTGCTTTGCCCTTCCTGGATATGTGATCTGGGGCACCTCACAGCACCTCTCTGGACCTCAGTTTCCTCAATCGTAAATGAGGTTGTAATACATATCTCTTGGGGTTTAAAGGGGCCACATGGTCCTGGGGGTGTAGTGAGTAAAGGAAAGCTGTCATCAGTATGATTTGTTAGGAGGCGACTTTCATAAGTGATTAGGAATGTGGGCTCTAGAGCCATCCTGCCTGTGTTCTAAGCCCAGCTCGGCTGCTTTCTAGCAGCATGATCTTGGCTAAGTCACTTCACTTCTTGGAGCCTCAGTTCCCTCATCTGAAACCTCACAGGTTGTCCTGAGGATTAAGTGAGATGATGGATTATAAAGCTTTTAGCCCAGTGCTGGCATATAGTAGGTGCTTAGTGCATCAAATATTACATAACATTTATTGTACACTTGCTTAATGCCAGACATTATTAGTGTCATTTGTATTGCTGTTACTCTTTTATTAATAATTCATTTGGATTCAAACTTCTGTGTGCTGCTCCCTAAGCAATCAGCCAACCCGTTGGACCCACCGCCCCATATTCCTACAGTGAAAGTAGAGGCCTGGAGAGGTCCAAGGTCACACAGCTGGCTTCCCAGTGCCCTGTGTGGTTTTGCCTAGCTAAGTCTGCCGCAGAGCCACTGTTCCTTATCAGTCTCCTGGAGGAACGCCCCTCCCACTGGCCCTCCTGTCCCCTCCCCTTTATGCTCCAGAGCCAGTGGCTCCTCTGAGCTTCAGCCTTCATGAATGGCTTAGTTAAGCACTCGGCTGTTAAACGTTCATCTCTTACAATTTCAGTCCAATTCCTATAAGTTTATTGGCAAGACGGGGTGTATTAGAGCTGCCAAATTTAATATATCAAGTCCGCGTGTCTGGGATGCGGTTTCTCAGCAGTAATGGGAGAAGAGAGGTTTTATACGTTTTCATTTTGAATGACTGTTCGTGATGCCATTACAGCCCTTGACTTAATGGCTGCTGTCTCTGCCGCAGGAGCGGCTTCCTCCATCCCTCGCCTGGCTGCCAGGACTGTCCAGGGGCTTATTTGTCTCTGTGTCTCTCCCCGTTCTCTTCTTCCCAACATGTATTCCCCCATCTCTCTGCCCTGTGGGTCAGGTCTCAGCTTTAACTTTACTTGCCAGATTCTGAGAGTCTGGGGCTTTTGCCGCTGGCCTGGGCTGCTACCTCGTGACCTTGGGGAAGTCACTTTTCTTCCTCCTCTTGGCCTCAGGAACCTGCTCTGGGAAATGAGGGGTCAGACTATAGGACCTGAAAGGTGAGAGGCTATTCTGGGCTGAGCCTTTGCAGATCCCACCTGGTGGCCCTGAGTGAACCCATTTGTCCTCTGGTCTTGTGACACCAAACGGGGACCCAAGGGCTGGCCTTGAGTCATGGCTGCAGATCTCCTGGGTCAGGAGTGGCAGCTGTGGTCACCAGGACTGAGGGGTCTTAAGTGTCTGAAGACCCTGAAACGTTCTCATTTCCCTCTGTGATTGCCACCTAAGTGTTTAGCTGGTCTCCTTGGGAAGCTGTGTGCATTTCTGCCTGAGCCCTCTGGCTTCTCTAAGCCTTAAGCTGGCTGTGGAAGGGAGGACACCAGCAGCGGGATTTTAGGGCACCTGGGTTTGCCTTCTGCTTACCAGCTGTGTGACCTTGGGCAAATCGCTTCCTCTCTGTGAACCCCAGTTGTCCCATAAGGAAAATGGGAATTAACTCATTGTTGAATAACAAATATTTGGTTGCCTACTCTGTACCGTGCACCACTTTGGGGGCTGGGGCTTTGTAAATTTTATGTAGAAAAATAAAGTGTGAGTGTCCTAAAAACAACAACAACAACAAAAACACAAAAATATCCCAGCCCACATGGATTTATATTCCAGTTGAAGGAAAGAAAAATATAATAAACATAACAAGTAACTTATTACTTCAAAGGTGATAAAAGTGAAGCAGGGAATGGGGAAAGCTAAGTGGAGGGTTCTGCAATTTTAAATAAAGTGGTCATGGGAGATTACTGAGAAGGTAGTATTTGAGCAAAGATCGAAGGAGTCAAGTGAGCAAGCGGGGCAGGTATGCGGGGGGAGCATCCCGGCAGAGGGAACAGCAGGTGCAAACAGCGGGAGGTGGGCGTGTGCCTGGCGTGTGCCTGGCGCATGTGAGGAGCAGAGAGGGGGGCTGTGCGGCCAGCATGGAGGAACAGGAGAGGGGACGTCAGAGGTGGTGGGGGGTGCTGTCCAGAGTGGGTGAGGTGGTGGTTCTCCAGCCTGGCTGCAGACAAGAATTCCCTGGGGCGCATTAAAACATGCTGATGCCCAGGCCTCACCCACTGTGTTTCTGCTTTAACCGACCTGGGGTGGAAGCTGGGTGTCAGAACTGTTAAAAGACCCCTCTGGAATGAGGCCTCTCAGGCCATAAGCATCTGCCCGGGTAGCCCCTCATGGGCTGTTGCAGAGTTCATACGAGCTGGTGTGGGTAAGTAGAGCCTTCCCGACGTGGCGCAGGCCTGGCCCCCGGGCGTGCTCAGGCAGGGTGGTGGCATTTCCTCTGCGCTCTGACCCAGCGCTCTGCGACTTCCCAGGCAGCAGCAGCACCTGGCGGGGGTGACCATGGGGAAGCGTTACTTCTGCGACTACTGCGACCGCTCCTTCCAGGACAACCTCCACAACCGCAAGAAGCACCTGAACGGGCTGCAGCACCTCAAGGCCAAGAAGCTCTGGTACGACATGTTCCGAGGTGGGTGTTGCCGGCCTGGCGGCCGGGCTGATGAAGCCCTATTCTCCAGTCTTTCTTATCATCAGACAGGGAAACGCTGCGGGCCAGTGACAGTGCTGGTCTGGGCTCTTTGAGGAGCAAAAGAGAGGAGGCCTGGGTTGCTGGCCCCTGGGGCAGATGGGCCCACAGAAGGGCAGGTGGAAGGCGAGCTCCTTTCCCTGCAATCCTGACTGAGGGCTCCGTTCTCTGACGCCTTGCCAGGCTCTGGGGACACTGTGGCCACGAAGAAGGCCTCTCTAAGGAGCTAATGTCTGGGCCCACAGCTGAAAGGTAGGGAAAAGCCAGTGCTCCATCCTGGGCAGAGGGCAAAGTGCCAGCTGCTCTCGGAGCCAAAGAGAGGATGAGAAGGAGCATGGTAGGGACCAAGGCTGGCCACAGGGCCGGGGCCAGATCGTGCAGGCCTGCGGAGGCCACGGTAAGGGGGATGGGCAGAGGGCAGCCTTTGAAGGGCTGTGGGCAATAGCCACCACGACCGGAGCTACGTTTGATGGCGATGGCCGACTGCTGCCTGAGCAGGGGGCGCAGTAAATGGCTGTCGAATGACTGAGCTGCTTCTGGGAAAGGCTTATGAGGCAAAGGAATTAAGGCCATAAGCACCTGGCACAGGGCCTGGCACCCAGGAGCATTGGTTGGAGGGGAGCTGCTGCTGCTCTGCTGTCTTTAGACACACTGAGCCGTAGTGAGAGAGGTGCCAGGAGCTGGACAAATGGAGGGGGACTGTGGCAGTGGGGTGGGGTGACCAGGAGCTCCTGGAATGAGCCGGGGCAGGGCTGGTGCTCCATGAGCTGGGGAGCAGGATTCCAGGACAGGGCCCAGAGGCTGGAAGGAAGGAGCTGAGTCCCAGCAGCTCAGAAGGGGAGACAGAGAGTTCCCTGGTCTGTGACTCAGATTCAGGTCACTCACGTTTTATTGAGTGCCTGCTGTATGCCAGGTGCCTTCCATGGTCTGTCATTTGCTTTTCTCAGTAACTCTGTAAGGCAGCAGATCTAAACCCTTTGAGTTAGGATCACCTAGAGACCTTAAAATAAAAAACACTGATCCCCTGACCCCCATCCCCAGAGGCAGGTTTGGGCTGGGGTCTAGGCTTGGGTGAGGGAGGGTAGCCAAGCCACTCAGCAGACCAGGCGTGGCTATGGTTGCAAGGGGCTGGGAGTGGGGGCAGAGGGGAATTCAGGGGCAGAGGGGTCTCCCAGGTGCCTCAGAGGCCTCTGAACCTGGTGTCAGGCAGAGGCTCCTTGTACCCCAAATCCAGTAGGGGCTGCGATCTGGCGTGGTACTAGGCCTCAAGGTTATCCTGGTGTTTGTTCCTAGTCCCAGACTTTCAGCCAAGAACCCTGGCCCCGTGGGTACAGGTTGATTGGAAGAGGGCTATAGAAAAGATGAAACAGTGGGTGCCACGAGCCCCTTCTCAGGGTTCCCAGCGTTCGCTCACATCCCCAGCCATATCCAGTCCTTAAAACAGCACTTCGAGGGAAGCTGGGCAGGCCAGGGAGCCCCACTTACAGGTGGTGACTTAGAAATCCAGAGCAGTGCATCACCTCACCCTGGTCCCCAAGCTGACATATGAGCTCTTTCCCCTTCCTTGGGAGGCTTCCCCAGGGCTCCAGCTCACCTGCACAACCACACAGCACAGTCTCTGCAAGGGCACAGGGTACCCTGGCTCAGCTAGGACTCGAGACCTGCTCTGCTCCCGGCTTCATGGCCTTGAACAAGTCCCTTAACCCTCAGAGGGCTGATGATCCATCTGCCTTGGTCAGGACAGGCATGGGCCCTGGAGCTGGGCTGCCTGATGTCAGTCCCAACGTGTCACTCACTAGCACTGTAGCCCTAACTTTGCCATGTGTAAAACAGCTGTAATAGCCGTACCCCCCCTCCCAGGGATGTGACGGGGCTCAGTAATCTCCTGATGACTGTATGGCACGTAAGGACTTACTAAGTAAGAACGATGCTTATGGGTCCACAAAAGGATTGGCCTTGTACCCTTTATCTCATGGCTCATTCATTCGGCCAACACTTGGTGAGCGCTTAGCGTGTCCTTGGCTCCCAGAGAGGCTCTGAAGACTTAAAGGTGAATAAAACAGGGCCCCTCTCCTGTGTAACCTCACACCCCATTACAACAGTGTGTTCTGGGTGGAACCCCTGTCCCTCCCAGGCCTCCAAGCCCTGCTGACCTGTCCCTCCAAGCTCCAGCCACACTGACCACCACCAGTACTGTCCCCTCTGCAGGCATGCCTTTCCTGCTGTCCTCCCCACCCCAGACAGTCCTCCAGGACGCCCTCTCCAACTCCTGGGCCAGGTCAGGTCATTTGGCTGCGTGCTGGCTGTTTACCCCGTTTATATCCACATGGATTAGTGTGACTATTGGGGTGGAAGGAAGGACCAGGTCTGACTTGTTCTCCACTAAATCCTCATCCTGGCGCAGCGCCTGGCACACAGGACGCGCTCGGTAAATGTTTGTTAGATGAATATCTCAATGAACAAGCAAACAAACCCAGGGCAGCAGGGCAGCTGTTGATTTGGGGAGCTGAAGCGAGAAGGACCAATAGGGTCAGATCATGAGGAGCCTTGAACGCCAGGCGGAGGACTAGGGCCTGTGGCTGGGGGTTCTCAATCCTGGGTGCACTTCAGAATCACTAAGGAGCTTTTAACAATTCTCATGCCCTCCCCTTAGATGAATTACAACAGAACCTGAGAAAGATGGGCTTGGGCTGTGTATACTTTAAAAGCTGCCTAGTGATTCGCCGTGTGGCTGGAGTTGAGAACCACCAGCCAGATGCTGGGCAGCCTGGAACTCTTCTCCCATACTGAGTTACCCCACCAGGGCCCCTTGTCTAAGACTCAGACTCAGCCCCATTTCCAGTTTAGCTGTCCTACCCCAGTGGGGCCCTGGGCAATGTCCACACGCCCTCCACCAGCCCTCCTCCCCAGGGAAAGCCTCTGGCACCAGCTGGGTGGGCTGAGTCTGACAAGTCCAGTGCTGACCCTCTCCCCACGCTGCTGGCCCACCCACGCTCCTGCAGGCCACCCTGGGAGTAAGTCCTCTGATAGCTAACTCTCGACCCCAGCAGGCCAGCCCTGAGGAAGTGAGGAGCCTCCCTCAGAGTCGGCTACTCACCAGCGACCAGGAAATCAGCAACCACACAGGAAAGGGTGGGGGCTTGAGACGCACAGGCCAGGGTTCAGACCTGGCACTGCCACTTCTTATGTGTGTGCCCCCTTTCCCTGTGTACCTCAGTTTTTCCGTCTGCAAAATGGGGATGTTCCTGTAAATGGTGGGTTTATGAGGAGGAAATGGAGTAAGAACTGCTCCCGTTTGTTGGGCATCCACTCCAGAGGCTCTCAGCCCTGGCTGCACATTAGCATCACCCGGCGACCATGATGCTGAAGCCGTTCCCAGCCCCACTTTCCCACAATTCTAATGTGGGACCTCCTCTGCCCAGTGCTGTCTCCATCCGTTATCTTATTAAATGTTGACAGCAGCCCTACCAGGTGAGAATTTTCCTTCCATTTTACGTATGGGGAAACTGAGACTTAGAGTTCATCTACCAGTCAGGGCTCGTTAATGAGGAGCCCACCTAACCCCTCACTCCATTTGGACGTGGCCTGGAGAGTATTCAATTGGAAATGCTTGGTACCTGCTCCAACTGGAAAGTCTGACTTGAGGGCTAACTAGGAATTTAGTGGTGAGGTCTCCATCTTGGAGTAACCAGCAGAGATGTGTTTGATTTCTGAATAAATTTAGGAAAGAAACAAGAAAGTGTAACAGAAAATCTAAACAAAGAAGAGCAGAGGACCCAGGGGGCTCTTAGAGTGAAGGTCAGAAACACCAGGGGAACTATTTTGACTCGGTGACTTTGGAATCCAGTGAAAAGGAATAGCTAACACCATGAAATGAAGCATAGAAGTCAGAAGTCAGGTGGGATAAGGCTTCCAACAGCCATTAGACTTCTGAGGTGGAGGTCATGGTGACATTTGGTGGATGTGGTCCTGTGTACCTGGACTCAGTAGCCCATGGTCTTTCCTTTACCCCAGCAGCCTCTAGAAAAGGCAGCAGATGGACGGGGAAAGTGCACAGCTCAGACCTGGCCTCTCCTTCCTCCAGGGCGACATGAGGGCCTCTGAGTCAGGGCACCTTCCTCACTTGTCTCACTCACTTACAGATTTTGACTGATTGATGCCTTGCCCACCAAGGAGCATACAAGATTTAAACTGTACCTATATGATGAAAGTAAAAGTAGGAAAAATCGGAGGAAACAGGGGTTAATTAAGGTTCATATCCAGAAAGATTGCCAGGAAGTCCTGTTGAGGCCAGTGGCTAGTGTGAGAGGGGAACAGAGGGAGGTGGGGTACAGCCTTGGCCATGGAGCGATGCCTGTGCCCTGGGGTTTACTGGTGGGCTTTTTAGGTTTTTATTTTGAAATAATTAGAGAGTCTCAGGAAGTTGCAAAGACAGTACAGAGAAGTCTTCTTCTGGTACCAGGACTTCAAAAAAAAACACCTCCCAATATGATCTACTGTGCAAAGTTGAGAGTCTCTGACCTCAAACCTGGTCCTGGCCTTTGGCTGGGTCTAGGTGGGGTGGGTGGGGCTGAGGTCACCTGAAGCTCGGATCCCTCTGCCCAGCATCCCTACCTGTGGTCATCCCCTCTTACACTCCTCCGTGGATGAGGACCTCTTTCCTTCCCTGATCTCAGTGGTAGGAAGTGCCTGTGTGCAGCTAAAGTCTGAACCCAGATCCTCTCTCCTCGCAGATGCAGCTGCCATCTTGCTGGATGAGCAGAACAAGCGGCCCTGCAGGAAGTTTCTACTGACAGGTAAAGTGTTCTACTCCGTTCAGGTCCCCCTAGGGACAAGCATGCCCTGTCTGGTCTGCTTGGACTTCTGCGCAGCCTCCCCCCACCCTCCCGCCTGAGCCCGCTTTGTGGCCTTGGTGTGTCAGCTGACTTGACACAGTCAACAGGGGCCTTCCCAGGGGTTGTGCCTTATGACATCCAGGGCTTGGTCCTCAGCTCTTCAGACCTAGAATGTGATTTTATCAGCTTACCCAGAACAAGCAAGGGCTGGGAGATTGCAAGTAAATCCAGGAGATACTAATAGGTGTAATAGACTGGCTGATTAAGTTAGCCTGGGAGCCTGACCTCCACTGTGCCCGACCTCCACTGTGCCCTCCTTCCCAGCAGGCAGGGCTGGAGACAGGAACAGGCCTGACAATGCCGAGAAGCTTCAGGGTTAGAACAAAGGACTCTGGGTGTTGATTTCACTGCTCAGTACGCAGCTAATAAAGATGCATATAGTTCAAAGAGACAAAAACCTCAGTAAGTGAAGGAGCCAAAGGCAGATGAAAATAAGGGTAGGGAAAATAAGACAAGGCCAGAAGAATGCTTAGTCTCCTCCATGCTTGCCTTGAGGTCCTGTATACTCTAAGGGTTTGGCCTTGAGTTTCCTAGCAGCCAAGGCAAAGAGGAAAGCCATGATGATTAACATGGTGTAAAAGGGAGCTTAGCACCAAGGAGAGGTACTGCTGTTGGCCTAGGAGAGCGGGGTGAATGGCTGTGCTCCCCTCAGGAGACCATGCTGCCCCTAGAATGGGCACCAGGCCTGCGAATCAGGGGCTGCCATTCCCCATGGGCTGCACCTTGATGTGAACACGCTGCTGGCAGGCAAGGCTGTCTTAGGACACCTCTAGTCTCCTATTATTATTACTTTTAAAATTTATTTATTTATTTATTTTTGGCTGCTTTGGGTCTTTGTTGCTGTGTGCGGGCTTTCTCTAGTTGCGGCGAGCAGGGGCTACTCTTTCATTGTGGTGCGCAGGCTTCTCACTGCGGTGGCTTCTCTTGTTGCGGAGCACAGAGAGGCTCGCGGGCTTCAGTAGTTGTGGCACACGGGCTCTAGAGCACAGGCTCAGTAGTTGTGGTGCACGGGATTAGTTGCTCTGCAGCATGTGGGATCTTCCCAGACCAGGGCTTGAACCCATGTCCCCTGCGTTGGCAGGCGGATTCTTAACCACTGCACCACTAGGGAAGCCCTATTTTTTTTTTATAATTTTTATTGGAGTGTAGTTGATTTACAGTGTTGTGTTAGTCCAGATGTACAGCAAAGTGAATCAGTTACACAGATACATATATCCACTCTTTTTTTTTTTTTTTTTTTAGATTCTTTTCCCATATAGGCCATTACAGAGTATTGAGTAGAGTTCCCTGTGCTATACAGCAGGTTCTTATTAGTTATCTATTTTATATATAGTAGTGTGGATATGTCAGTCCCAATCTCCCAATTTATCCCTCCTCTCCCTAGTCTCCTGTTATTTTGAGAAACATTTTGGTCTCCCCAGTTGAGATTTGGAAAGCCAACCTGGACTTTGGTACCTCCTTGACAAAGCTGCCATTAAAGCCTTTCTGGGGCACAGTCCAGCTACTTGTGCCCTCCTCCCCCCCCCACCCCCTGCCATGGGCAGGGGGCACCAAGGCGGGGGTGTGAGGAAGCAGAACCCTCTCAGGGACCCACCCATAGTTAGTCGGGGCTACGGGCCAGGGCAAGGGGAGGTAACAGGAGACAAGCCTGCAGAGGCTTATGGAACCCAATCATGAAAGGCTTCAGTGGACTTTGGTCCCCGGCCAGGGAAGGGCTGTGAGCAGGGCCTAGTGGACCAGACAGGCCATGCTGGCTGCTCTTATGGCTGGGCCAGAGAGAGTCCAGCTTCTTCCTCAGGGCTGGAGTTGCTACTCCTTAGTCCCTAACACCCTGCCCCTAAAACTCTGGTGGCCCCTCATCAGGCTGCCCTTCAGCTCAATGGTAGGAGTGCATCCCGGGCAGCAAGTGACTCTCTCCTCTTGTTGCAGGCCAGTGCGACTTTGGCTCCAACTGCAGATTTTCCCACATGTCAGAGCGAGACCTGCAGGACCTGAGTATGCAGGTGGAGGGTGCGTTTCACTGGGACCCTGGGCTGGGCAGGGGTGGGTGCTGGGGGGATGTAGGGGAATGCTTCCCTGTGTCTCCCCCCTTCCCCCTCTTTTGTGGCTGCCATGTGGGGTAGGCTGAGGGCTATCCAGGGCATCAGGAACTGCTTTCAAACCACCCCAGGCATGAGTGGGGAAGGAGCCAGGGAGCTCCCATCCATGTGCCTGGCTGGGTTTAAAGTGACACGCATGGCTTCCTGTCCAGGAGTCCTGAGGGTGTGCCTCAGCCCCACCTGGGCCCTGCTAGCCTGGCATTCATTCATGTACACCCACCCTCCCTTCCTCAATCAGGCAACGTGTTTGGAGCCCCTATTCGGCCCCTGGCAGATCCCCCATTGCGCTCTGGGGACAAGGGGATAAAGAGAGCACCTTCCCTGCCCTCAGGATGCTCAGGCCTGGGGACTACAGGGAAGGGCAAGTTCAGCTTCCCTCCGGAAACTGGCATGTCTGCCTTTGGGAAATTCACTTCTTACTGCTCCAATTAGAGATAAGGAAATTCCCACTTAGATGGTCTTTATCGATCTTCGCATGCAGCCCCTCACTGAATGGATGGAGAAACTGAGCCTCATGTGAGCCCCCATCCAGTGCGGCTCCTCTGTCCACGTGGCCTCGGGCAGCCAGTGAGTGTCTGGGGTGGCCTGGCCTTCACCCTCATCCACCAATAGGCCTCACTCCCCTCCGACCAGTCAGACCCTGTGGGCAGTGCCCTGCCCTGGGGATCTGATGACAGTGTAGCAGCAGCCCTGCCACAAACACAGGTTTCTAGGAGCTTTCCCAGGGTGGAAGTGAGGCCTTATGGGCCAGGCCAGCGAGTCCTGGTGACAGCTGTATCTCCAGCTCTTCCAGCCATGGTCTCTCAGAGCCTTTGGCTCGTGGTGGGAGAGCACAGGCTTTGCCCTGTTCTGCAGCCCACACTGCCTCCCTGACCCCAGGTTTGGACCCCTCCTGAGGACCAGGCTCTCAACTGTCCTGTGTCCAACTCCAAAAAGCTTGGGAGGCAGCCAGTGTTTTGCCTTCACTTCATGGGGAAGCAGAGTGAGGCCCAGAGGGGCTACCTGGGGAGGTGGCTGCAGGATGGGGACAGGCCAGAGGACCTGCTCCTGGCCTCCCAGCCCGTGCCTACCCCCCCGCCTCTGGAAGGTTCCAGCTGCTTTGTGAGAGTGTGGGGTTCAGATGGGGGTGAGTATGCCCTTCAGTTGCCTGTCTCTCTATCCCCACAGAGGAGAGGTGGGCCAGGGAGTGGCCACTAGACGTCACCGAGCTCCCTGAGGTCCACGTGGAGGACTGGCTGGAGAAGAGAGCCCAGCAGCTGAGCTCGGCCCCAAGCAGCAGGTACAGGCCCTGTGGGTCCACTTCTCCCATGCCCTCCAGTTGCAAGACCCCAGCCAGCTTGCCCTTGTCTCTACGAACTTCCCAGGGACCAGACACAGGTGCCCCCAAAGGACTCCTCAGGTGGGGGCCACATCGGGAGCTCTTGGGTCCCCAAGCCCTGGCCAGAGGCTGAAGGGCACTTGCCTGAAGGTTCCTGGCCTAGGCCTCATCCCCCTGCCTTAGTGGAGTCTGCAGTGGCTGAAGGGGGCAGGTGGCCAAGCCAGCTTGACTCCACATTACCAAGTCCATTGCCAGAGGGAGAGGCCTGACTGTGGTTACTGAGGCCCCAGAAAGCCAGTCACCACACTGTCCCCTCTAGGCCCTGCCAGATAGGCATGGTTGCTCCGACCCTGCAGAAGGGGAAGTGAGGCTCATGGGATGATGTGACTTGTCCAAGGGCACACAGCTCGGAGCAGGCACAGCTGGGATTGCACAGGCATGTGACAGGCTCTTTGTCATTGTCCCACTGCCTCCTCGAGGAGGGGGCTGGGGTGGGGCTGGCCCAGCTGCTGCCTGGGCCCAGCACTCAGGACGCTCATAAGTGGACAGGGTGCGCTTTACCCCTTGTATGGGGAGCACCCTGGGTCAGGAGCCCACAGGTGTGTGCTGTGTGCCGTCCCAGGTTCTCCTCTTCAAGGTCACAGCCAAGACCAAAGCCAGGGCTCCTGGGGTCTTCTACCAGGTATTGAAAGAGAGAGAAGGGAGGAAAAGGGCTAAAGGATGTGCCTGTGACCTGCCTGACTTGGTAAAGTCACCCCGTGCTGGGCTGCCTCCTTTCCCGTCCTGCACTGGGACCTGGTGGCCTCATGGGACAGCAGCCTGGCTGGGACAGTCTGTGGGAGAGGTGAGGCTTCCCTTGAGCCTCCGCCAGGAGATGAGGGCCAAGCTTCTTGCCTTCTCCGTGCCTCAGTGAGGAGAGCTTGTTAAGCTATTTTAAAATTAACTTTAATTGTTTTTAAATCTGTGCCCAGTTTGTCCTCCGACCTTGAAAATATATAGTACAGTCATGACTCCTGTGTTGGAATGTGACATCCCTTCCGTCTGGTCCTGTCAGAAGTGGTTGTGATCTTGGTAGTGTGGGCACCTCCCTCGGGACTGGTCCAGGGACCCATGTCCTGCACCCCAGCTTGGGGCTGAGGCCACTCAGAGAACTCTGGGGGCTTCCCCGCTGCCCCACTCCCTGGACCCAGCTGCCTCCCTGCTCCGCCACCATGGTTCCTCTGCTGGGAGTGAGCCCCAGAGGCCTGGGCACCCCCTGGGCTTGTGCCGAGGGCTCAGGGAGACCCTGTGGCTGGGCTGAGGGGGCGTGGGGGTGGGTAGAGATGGGTGCCCTGAAGTCCCTTCCTAGGGATAGATGTGTCCCTGTGCTCTCTAAGGCAGCGTGCCTGTGACCATGAGACTCAGAGGACTAGGGGACAAGATGGAGAAACTGAGGCTGAATGACGGGCCCAGAGTCGCAGGAAGAGTGGTGACCACGTGATAATCAGGTGTGTTGGTGCTGTGGTGTGCCTGGCACTCAGCCCCGGCCTTTAGGGGGGTTTGTGCCCCCGGTTTGTAGCTGAGGAATCTCTTCCCCTCCAGGAGGTTGTGACTGCCTTGGTCACCCACCTACTACCCTTAGCAGCACTCAGCTGTCACTTGAGAGAGAGCTTAGGTCCCTGCCCTGGCTTTGGACCCTGGGCCACTTCTGTTACCAGGTCTAGGGCTGGCCAAGGGCCAGTGCAGTGGTTGGCCACTGCAGCCGGAAGTCTGCAGTGGTAGTGGCAGTAGCCGGCTGCTGGGATGGCAGTGACTGGAATAGAGCTTGCCGCTGGGGACCACCCTAGGCTGAACCCTATCCCCTGGGCTCCTTTCCCGCTGACCACCCAACCTGGCCCCTTCCAGGGGACCTGCTTTTCCACTTGTTCTCTGTGCCTTTGCACAAGTCCACCTGCCTCCTGAGGGCTTGGGGCCAAAATGAATTACGCTCTGGGCAGAGCAGGCCAGTCCAGCCTTGAGAAAAGGAGGTTGTTAGGAGGGAGGTGACCATTTATCATTGCTTTTGCCATCACAGCCTCGGTCTTCCTCAGCCCTCTCCCCTCAGGTTGGTCTCATGAAAAATGATACCCACACCCTGCAGCCCACAGGCTTTGGGCTCTGCCCTTGCGTCCCTGGCCCCCACTCCGCGGGGTCAGGGAGGTGGATTGCAGCCAGGAGGCTGCCTCTCTCTGTTCCCTGAGTCTACCATCAAGGCAGCCCTGTGGCAACAGTGCCCTCTCTGCCCTTCACCCACCCTGGCTCTCCTAGACGTCACGGCAGCCCTTCCTGGTCTCCTACCTGCCTCTGCTCCTCCAGTCCATCCTCCACACAACAGCCCCAACCAGCTTCTAGAACACTCCCTGGCCCCGGCCCTGCTGAAGCCCTCCTGGGCTTCCTCCCCATCGGGGGGACCCGGACTCCACAGCCCAGTTTGCAGGGCCCCGGAGAACTTCCCTGCCGCCTCCACGGCCCTTGAGGGTCACCTTCTCACCTCTTCCATCTGGCCTTTTTGTCAATCCCGCCGGACGCCTGGCAGCTGGTTAGGTGTGGTGGGGCGTTTCTGATTTGGGGGCACCTTGCGCACACTATTTCCTCTGCCTGGAACTGCCCCACCACCACCACGTCTGCCTGGCAAAGTCAGACTCATCCTTCAGGCTTTAGCTGAGACATCTCCCCTTTCTCCCCTTCCACCCCTGGGCCTCCCCCTCACGGCCCTGAGCTCACACTGTCATCAGCCTGGTGCAGACCCAGGACATGTTGGCTGCACGAGAGAGCATTTGGGGGAGCAGGGTCCCGGCCTGGAGGACTATTCCTGAGTATTAGTGCCGTGGGCGCCTCGTGGGGACGGGCCTGGCGGCCCCTCTTCCTCTCTGGGTGTCTGTGTCCTCCCCCCAGGACACAGGGCAGAGATGGCTGCCTGGCCCACCTGGGGCCACCCAGACCCGAGGGCTCTGACCTCACAGGCTGAGCGGAGCCCTCAAGGTGGGCCGGGCTAACCATCCTTGTAAAGGGGAGATGGAGGCTCAATGGGGCCCCAGCCTGGTGCACTGTCGTCCCCCCCCCCCCCCCCCCCCCCGCCCCGTGCCCCAGCAGACTGACCCTGAGGCACCTGCTGGGAGCAGACAGTAGGGGGAGGGAGGGGCCAGCCTCAGGTGAGCAGGCTGATCCCTGCGAGGCCAGTGCTCGCCCCTGCTTTCCACTGTTGGCTCTTCAGGTTGTGACTTTATCCGTCTTAATCTTCCCCTTTGCACCCCTCTCAGGGCTGGTGCTACTGTTCTGGCCCAGGTGCCTCCCTAAGACTCTCTCCTTCTAATTAGGACCATAGCTGGGGACAGGTGAAAGAGAGCTGCCCTGTCCCTGTGACGGGGCAGACAGGCCAAGAGAGAAGCCACGAGCACAATCCTACGCACCTGTGTCCCCGTCTGCTCCGTGCAGACTGGAGGGGTGTGCTCCAAGGCCTCAGGGCCCGCATGTCTGAGGCCCGGGGAACGCACCCTTCTCCTGGCGGGAGGCCTCAGCTGCCCGGGAGTCTGACCCGTGTCCTAGAGGAAGGGCCTGAGGCTCACAAGAAGGGGCTCCCCGATGGATCACACCCTCTCAGGAGAACTGCGGTCACCCCAGCCCCACGGGGAGCCGGGGCTTGGCTGGCAGCTGGGACTCTCCCTTCCAGCAACTGCGGAGCCTCCTCCATTCCCATCCTTCTCTGCGCCTGGTGGAGTTTATAAAATCTCCCCGGCACCATAAATCATGCTGGGAGCCGCTTTCTGTGCTTTCCAGTGGGCAGCAGGCTGCCGAGCAGGGATTCCCCTGTCCTCGCGCCACGGGAGGCCCCAGAGGCTGCACCGGGGCTGCCTGAAGCCCTTGCTCTGGGTCCGACAGCAGGTCAGGCCCAGGAGGGGTGGCTGGTCGAGGCTTCAAACCTCTCAGTGGGCCTGGGACGCTCCCGTCCTGCAGAGGCCTGGCCACTGGGCCCCTGAGCCTGCCAGGGCCTCACCTTCACTGAAAGTGGGACCTGGGGGTGGGCCGGGCTGGGCTGGGCTGGGGGCAGAAGCATGAGGGGCCAACATCTGGGGCCCACGTATAGGTGGCATTCCGGCCTCTCACCCCCCATTCTAGACTGTGTCGCTTGGGCCCGTGACTGATTCCATGCACCTCAGTTGCCTCATCTATAAAATGGGGTTCAGTAAGGATTCTTGAGGTTCCTCTCGGCTGTGCTGTCTGGCCCAGAGTAGTATCCAGGCAGTAATAGCGCTCAGCATGGCTGTTTGTCATCAGCAAGCATTCACTGGGTGGCTCCCTGTGCCAGGCCCGGCTCTGGGCACTGCGGGAGCAGATGGACGCCACCCCATCCCCTGGTCTCTCCCCCTTGGAGAGCTCCAGTCCTACAGGGGCGACGTGAGCTCCCAAGTGAGTTCAAGGTAGCCTGAGGGGCAGAGCAGCCCTGGAGCGGCAGTCTGAGTGGGGGTCGAGTCCAGAAGGATCGGAATGTGGAGCAGTTGGTGGGGAGGCCGCCTGTGCGCCTCAGCGGCTCCCTTAGGACAGGGCCACCCCGGGCTGAGCACACAGGGTGGGTGCTTCAGATAGGCCCCGGGCCTTAGGAGGTGGCTCCTGGGGCGGTGGACCTTAAGGGGAAGGGGAGTAAGTAGCATGAGAAATAAGGCTTTTAAAAAATTTTTAGACAATATTTTTTTCTCATTTCAAAGGCTTGCGTGCTTGAAAAACTTTCTTGAAAAGTATAAAGAAGTAAAAAAAAATCACCCATAATTGCACCGCTCAGATAGAACCACTGTTAACATTTTGCTGTGTCTTCCAGGTTTTTTTTTATGCATTTATATATGCTATATATCTTTAAACAAAAATAGTATCATGCTATATACATTATTTTATAAGCTGCTTTTTCTCCCTACTCACACAGTATTATACATCATGACACCTTTCCTCGTCAGTGCATATAAGTTTGCCTTAATTCTCACGCAGGCTGCATAGCATTCTCTGCTGTGGACGTGCATATATATTTAATTAGTCCCCCAGAGGTGGACACTTAGGTTATTTCCATTTCTTATAGCTCAGTCTCTGCCCACAGCCCCCCTATTTCCTTGCGCTCAATCCTAGAGGTGAGGTGGCTGGCTCAAAGGGTCTGCGTGTTTCTGAGACTCTGCCTTCCAGAAAGGTGATACAGGCAGCTGCCCCTGCCCACAGCTGGGGTGGTGGGGAGGGTGAGCTGGAGGGGGGTGCCCCCGCCTGGGCCTGAGCTGTGCTCCACACTAATTCTCTGTTCTTTTCTTTCCCTCTAGGGCTGAACCCATCAGAGCCACTGTCTTCCAGTACCCGGTGGGCTGGCCACCAGTCCAGGAGCTTCCTCCATCCCTGCGGGCACCCCCGCCTGGGGGCTGGCCCCTGCAGCCCAGCGTCCAGTGGGGCTGAGTCCCTTATCCCTGCCTAGTCAGCCCTCCAATCAGCCACAATAAAGATAAGGGCTTGTACGGGGGACACCCAGGCCCCCTCCTGCTTCACCCCATGGAGCATCTGAAACTAAAGACCGGGCCTGGCCTGACCTCTCTGAGGCCTAAGTGTCCTCCCCAACCAGGTGCAGCCCTGGTCCTGGCTCTGAGCCAGGCAGCTCCACCACCCCCACCCCAACAGGACATCTTGAGAAGACTTCCTTCCAGATGTTTATAAAGAAAGTCTGTCACCACCATCGTGCAGCTGCTCTTGCCCCTTGCCTGGCGCCCTCAGCTCCGTGCTCTGGCCCTGGGTCAGATGATGGGCAGGGCTGGAGTGAGGTGAGGTCCTCTCCAGGGTGACCGGTGCTTGCTGCCCTTCTCCCTTGGGAGCCGGCAGAGGCTCAGCACAGCCGGGCAGGGGGCAGCCAGTGTGGCTGTGACTCGCCCAGGCACGCAGTAGCCCCAGATCTGGGGAGGAGAGCTGAGCACTCAGTCTGCCGTCCTGGCCCCCACATCAGCCCGTGCTGAGCTGCTGCCCAACCGTGAGATGGCACAGCTGGGGCAGGGATGGGAGCCGGGTCTCCAGCCTGGATGGTGTGGAGAAGTGGGCGACCCAGGAGGATGGGCCCTGAGCTTGGGAGAGTGGCCTGGCTGAACTTCCTGGCACTGACACCAGGGGTGGCTTCTGCCCTGGAGGAGCCCCCCAGTCGGTAGGGAGACCACATAGGTTGCTCAGGGGATTCGCAGCCTCTGGGCCCCAACTCTGCTTCCTGCCTCCACTGCACTCCACTGTGCTGGGGTGCTCGTGGGCAATGTGGCCCTCAGGTCACTGGGCCTCTGGTGGGGGGCCCAATGGATGAGGTGGCAGCTGGGCCACCTCAGATGCTCCATCTTCTGTGAGCTTCTGCCCTGCCTAAAAATCACCATTGATGGGGGAACTGAGGCCAAATCTGGGAGCCCTCTGAGCCTCAGGGTCCTCATCTTTGAAGTGGGCTGATTCTCTAGCCCTAGTGGGTGTGTGGAGGAGGGCTGGGTTTGAGTCTAAGGAAGGTCAGAGGAAGGGATTCAGCAGAAGGCCGGGGGCTTCCTCAGGCCATGCCAGGGAGAAGGGCCCAGGAGACCCCAGCCTCATGTTGCCCTCCAGGAGGAGGCTTTCTGTCCCCTGCACTCCCCTCCATGGCCCTGGGCAGACCTGAGGGACCAGGGTTGGGTTGGCTATGTGGCCCTGGGCACACAATGCCTCCTCCTGCCAAAGGGACCTGCAGCTACTGGGCCCTGTATAAATTCCTCCTTAATTTCCCAGGAGCCCCTGCACAGCGAGAAAAGTTAGTGCTACATACAGGCCAGGGTGGGGCAGGGCAGGGTGCAGGCAGGGCCAGGGCCAGGGCCGTCCTCAGAGCCACCACCAGGCCCTCTGCAGCTGGGCCACAGCTCCATGCAAGGCCTGTGGGGTGGGCGGGGTGGTGCCGCTGGACGCCCAGGCCCTGAAGTACACGCGGTGGTGGCCCAGGGAGTTGGTGGAGGGAGAGGACTGTGGGCGGCGGTGGGTGTGGAGGGGGCCCCACGCACCGCGTGCCCCATGGGCCGCCCAGGTGGCGCCTATTTCATGCCGCTGCGCAGCACCTGGTTGGCTGCGATGAGCATGACGCTGATGATGAAGGCGATGGCGAAGGCGCAGATCAGGCTCTTGCGCACGCACGTCTGACGGATCTGCTGGTTGGAGCAGGCTGTGGCCGCCCGCCGCCGGGGAGCACCAGAGAGAGAAGGGGACAGCCAAGTGACGGACTCAGGGGCCATCTGCCCTTCTGCACATGGGCTCGTCCCGCGGGGCACACGGGGACGCAAGGTTTGGGGCAGGCAAGGAGGCCCCCAGCCCCCCTCTGCAAGCCCCTGGTTCCTCCCCTGCCCGAGCAGTTGGCCCGCCCGTGGGGTCCCGGGGTGGGTCACTCACTCTCCACGTCCACGGGGCACTCCTCCGCTGTGCCTAGGTGGCTCTCCTCCTCCGTCATGATGATGTTCTCAATATCCTTCATGGACAGGTGCTCACAGAAGGTGTCGTAGAGCAGCCGCTTCAGCTCGTCCACGGTCAGCTTTTGCATGTCACACTTGGGTGGGGGGAGACACAGCGCTCTGGCCACCAGCACCACCACAGTCCCCCCCGCCCAGCACCTGCAGCCACACAAGCCAGTGACAAGCCTCCAGATTCTGGAGGGCTGGGAACCACTCACTCCATTCTCTGAGTCCTCGACCAACACCAGCCTCCCCAGGGAACCCCATGGCCCGCTGGGAGACAAGACGTCCAGTGGACAGAGCCTGGGGGTGTCATCCCCCCCTTTATGGTGTGGGCCCGACCCTTCACTGGCCCAGTACAGCCCTTCACTGTGCACACAGCCCTGGGTCCCAATCAGTCAGGGAGTACCTTCCAGAAGACGGTGTCGAAGTCAGTGCCGTGGAATTTCTCTGGGATCCCCGAGGTGGAGAGCTTGGGTCCCAGAAGGGTCACAAACTCCTCGAAGTCCACTTGGCCATCACCTAGAGCGGGCACAGTTCCAGTCAGCTGGTGAGGCTGCACCTGGGCACCTTGGGCCACCATGGGACCTCAGGCAGGTCCCCTCCTCAGAGCCTGGTGTGCCAGTCTCTGGGCTGATGCCGCAGCCACCGAGTGTGCTGAGGCCCCACCTGACAAGGTGGGGAGTGTGGGGGGGCGCACAGCAGGTGGGCCCTGAGCAGGCCTTGCGTGGGGGAGACACGTTTCCCTCTGAACCCTACATGGCTTCCCAGCACCCTGCTGCTGTCCCGGAGCAGGTGTGGGGCCGGACATCCTCCCCACCACACAGACAGGAAATGAAGCTCAGGATGGGGGGCCGCCTGCCCAGGTCATCACTTGCTCTCTGGGTGGAGATGAGGTGGGGGAGGCAGCCAGAGGAGGATGAGCGGAGGGCACCGGGCATTACTGGTTCTTATGAGTTTTTCCTTGATTAAATGCCAGGTGGCAAATATTTACAACTAAATTGACTTTTTATTTTTGGTGATGGGAAATGGGGTATTTAGTATATCCGTTCTGCTTTCCTGTACTTTAAAAATTTCTTGGAACACAGAGTGAGAGGGGCAGAATCTCCAACCTTTGGGTATGGCTGGGGCTGTCACACTCTCTCTAGCCTCAATTCTCCAGGCTGAGAAATGGGGCCAGACCTGGCTGCAAACCCAAGCCATGGGCTTGGAAGGCTGGCTGGGAGTGGGGAGAGTGAGAGGCCCCCTATGGGCTCAGGTCCCAGACTTGCCCCCCACCACCAGGTGAGGGGTGAGGAAACAGCCAGGGGGCAGGGCTCACCATCCATGTCCAGCCGCTGGATGATAACCTCCAGCTCCACCTCGTTGGGCATGTATCCCAGGGAGCGCATGGCCGTGCCCAGCTCCTGCTTGGAGATGAAGCCATTGCCATCGCGGTCGAAGACTTTGAAGGCCTCTCGGATCTCTGTGGGAGGAGCAGAGCAGGTCAAGACCTCACTCCTGTCCCCAACAGCCCACTCCCCAGACCTCCAGGATCCCAGATGCCACATCCTGAGACCGGGATGGAGAATCCCCCCTTCCCCTCTAGAGCCCGAAGGTCTGGTCAGAGAGAACTGGCAGGTGGCTCAAGAGTCCACTACAGCGCTGCCTCCCTGGAGCTCAGGGCAAGCAGGCAGCAAAGGTGCCCAGGCCCCGCGGCAGTGACAAGACCGCCCCGGGGGTCTCCGGCTCCGCGTGCCAGGCTCCCACAGCCTCTTCAGGCGTGCTCACGACGACCCCGTGTGGCCGATACCACGGGTCCCACGGTGCAGGGGAGGACGCCGGGCTAGGCAGCCAGTCTTCTGTGAGCTGCCGAAGGCTTCCCTGCCTACCACCCCCCCTCCATCCCCCTCCCATCATCCCCATCGCACTTCCTCCCCAGGCTCAGCTCCTTAACACCAGCCAGCACTCATTAATGGCGGCTCCGGGCTAATGGGCTGACAGCTCAGTGCAGACTGCCTCCCAGATAGAGCCCAAGGTTTGGGGGAAGAGAGAGGAGGGCTGGAGCAGCCCCAGGCCAGCTCAGGTGCGGGGGGTCACTCCCCCCCATTGTATGGAGGGGGAGACAGGCCTGAGGACCTGGGTGACTCAGGGGTGGGGAGCAAGGCACTGGGCTGGGAGCCTGGGAACAAGCAACCCAGTGAGTGACCTTGGGCCAGCCTCAGTCTTACCCACAGTAAAATGGGCGGTAATGGTGTAAGGATGAAAGGGTTTTACCAAGGACATCCAGGAACTGTTGAGGGTTGAAGGGTCCTAACCTCTCCCCAGTTCACCCTTTTTTCACCTCTTTTTCTCTGTTTGCTGTCCCTTCATTGTTACTCAGCCCAAGAAGGGTCCTACAGAACATTTCCCATTGATGGGGAGTGAATTTCAACCCACTCCCACCCTCTCTGCTCCAGCTCCCGGGGGTCTCCTTGTTCAATTCGCGGGCAGAGGTGAGCTCATGTGCGTGCGTGCGAGCGTGCGTGCGAGCGTGTGTGCGAGCGTGCGTGCGTGCATTTGGAAGGAGAGACAGATGAGATGCTCCATGCTGCCTGCCTGGAAAAATGAGGCCCAGAGAGGCTAGGTGGCCAGTGTGGGGTCAGGGCTGTTTCTGGTGAGGGCAGGAGTTAGGCTGGCCCAGGCCTGGCCTAGAAGGTCTGTGAGCCCCTGAAACTGACTGTGGGATCCTGCACCTTGGGGTCATCCCCTGATTCTGCTGGACCCACTATAGCCCAGAGAGGGTGGCCATGTGTCCCAAGCCACACGGCAAGGTGGCTTGGGCTGAAGCCCCAAACTTCATCAGGCTCTTCCCACCTGGCATCTATAGCCAATGCCTGGAGGTTCCAGTTGACATGCAGGCCAAGACAGAGTCAGTGGGCCACACCTGAGTTGCCTAGGCCCCCAGACCCTCTGACTCTGGACCACCCCCTACCCATCCCAGGCAGGTCCTGAGAACCTGGTCTCCTAACCAGTGGCCCTTGGCCAGGAGAGCAGCTGGGACGGGAGATCTGGGCCAGGCCCAGAGGCTTCTATAAACCCTGGACTCTGGGAACTCCAGGCCAACTCCCACCTGAATTTTCCAGGGCCACGGAGGAGGTAGTGAGCTCCCCATCCCCAGAGGTGTGTGAGCAGAGGCCCAGCAGTTACAGAGGCTGCTGAGGGAATTCCAATCACCTGGGAGTCTTTGGGTTCAGAGGAGGGCACTGACCATGCAGCCAGGCACACCCTCTGCCCAGCCCTCCACACACACGCTTAGGTTTCTGGCTGGCACTGTTGGCCTCCTGACCCAGCCATGGGCTCTGCCCACATCAGTCATGGTGGGCACCAGGGCTGCTCCACCTCCAGGCCTTTGTATATGAGGCTCCTTTTGCTTGGAATGCTCTTCCCTTCACCACGGTGAATTCTGATACATCCCTGGTTCCCAGCGTGGATGGCATCACCTCCCTGGAGCCCCCCCGCCCCCCCAGCTGACTCTGGCCCTCCTCTGGGCTCCCACAGACCCCACTCTTCCCCCAAGGATTCCTTCCTGACCACATCAGATTATGAACTATGAGATGCCATGAGAGCAGGAGCCAGGTCAGTCTTGTTCACCGCTGTGTCCCCGCTCCCTGGAACAGTGCCTGTCATTCAAGCATAACCATTTGCTAATAAGTGGTTAAGTGAATGAATGACTGATTCAGGGAGCCCACCCATCTGGAGCACACACACAAAGGAGCTGACCAGAAGTTCATGCTCCACTTGGTGTGGGGTCATCACTCAGAGCCCATTTACCCTTAGTTTACAAATGATCCTAGTAAGGGCAAGCGTTTGCTTTCTACTCCCCAAGCAGGCAAGAAGCAGGAAGGGAGGCTGAGGATGCCGCTTGTCCCCTTGTGCAGTCCCTAAGGACCCCCTCACTCCATGGGCCACCCAGAGGAGGGGGATCAAGCCGAAGTCAGGGGTGGGGGAACCATCCTCAGACCCACCTAGGTCAGGGGCTGGTTTGGGGAACCCAAGGCAGGCACCCCATCCTTCTGGGTGCTTGGTCGGGAGAGCTCAGGGTGGGATGGCAAAACCCTGGACCTGCAGTGGGTGCTGGCTCTCCCCTGCAATGAATTGGGGTCCAGGCTGTCCCTCCCACACTGACAGGGGCCAGGTGTGGCTCCCAGAGCCCAGGGCTGCTTCAACTGGAGCCCCTGATCTCCTTCTAAAAGTCCTGAGAAAATGCACAGGAGACAGTGGAGGGCAGGTGAATCTTGGGGTCCGTGGGCAGGCGACAGGCCCAGGGGCAGCCCTTTCTCAGGCAGGACTAACCTTCCAAGACCACTAGGTCAATCCAAAGACCGCCACCTCCTCATTCATGTGTCGCCTCAGCCACTCCTCCCTGGCACGCCTGGCTCACAACCTCAGTCTTACTCTGTGTCCTCGCCCTTGCTCAGAGCTGTGACCCAGCACCAGCTGATTTCTGAGGCCAAGTTCGGGGATCACCTTCTCGGCCAGAGAATCAGCACTAAGTCACACAGATTCAGGGTCAGAGCCCAGCTCTCCCACATCCTGGTCGGGTGCCTTTGAGTGGGTGTTTGCTCACCTGTACAATGGGGCTGCGGAAATGACTAAATAAGAAAATCAAGCATGTAAGTGCTTGGCTGGGGCTGGGCCTGGCTCAGAACACGATGCTATAAATCAGAACATCCCAGACGTTCTGGCAGAGCCGGAAGGAGAGGGAGGACTAGGGGAGCTTCAAGCACCAGGCCGGCCTTCCTGTTTGCTGGTGCCAAGACTCGGGGGCCCGGGCTTGAAGTCTGGCTTTGCCACTCAGCAGCCGAGTGACCTCCCTCTCTGAACCTCAAGAGCCTCGCCTGTGAGATGGGAACGTGACTCTTGCCCCATCTCTGAAGCCTGGACTCTGCTGGGGGCTCCCAGAGTGGGGTGGGTGTCCTGTTGCTGCTGCCGCCATCGGCACATCCCAGCTGGGCACGTTTCCCCGAAAGCCTCACTCTGTTCGCTCCCCACGAGGCCAGGGAAAGCCTGCCGTGCCCCACGTTGGCATGGGGAAGCCTGGCCCAGGCAAGGGCTGGCAGGGCCTCTGGGTTTCCGGGGCGACACTGGTCCCTACCTGCCACCTCCAGCCTGACGCCCTCAATCCCCTCCCCGGCCCAAGAAGCTGCGTTAGGGCCTGAGTCCCCAACCGCCCCCAAGGGATGCCAGCACTGTCAGGGAGCCAGAGTCCAGAGAGGGGGTGCGTGGGCTGGAGGTCACTTTGAGGGGGGCAGTGTCTGTCCTCTGCGGCGACAGCCACTCTCCGCGGCATTGGCCCCGCACCCCAGCACTTTGGCCTCCCTGAGATTCCAGCCTGACAGAGGCGGCTGCTGGGCTCGCAGAGAAGAGGGGCAGGAAAAGGGACTCCTCTGCCCCCCCATACCCCGAACGCCCCTGTTTGGCCACTCTCATTGCAGGCTCCACAATCTGACTGAGCAGGTCAAGTGTCAAGCCCAGACCTCTGCCCTGGTGGTTGTCTGCCTGTCCGTCCGTCTTCCTCCTCCCCTCTCAGAGGGAGGGCCAGTCTAGGGCTTGCAGCTGCCCCAATTCCCACCCTCAGGTGCTCAAGCCCGTCGATGCCACTGGGGTCAGCCTCAGCACTGCCACAGGCCAGGGGAGCTCTGCTGTGTGCATCTCAGGGAGAATCTGGGAGATCCTGTACCTCCACCTCAAGGGAGGCTGGAGGACCCAGACCAGCTCTGCCGAGCCACGTCTACCCTGCCAACTGCCATCCAGGGGTCCCCAGGTGCCTCTGCCAGACCTTCAAGGCCATTTCCACCCACCCTCTCCCCCAGCCTGCCTTTCTGGCCTGGCCCCCCTGCATATCCCGTGTTCCTTCCTCATGGGCCTTCCCTGACCCCCACCCCTCAGCCTCCCTGCTACTGCGTCCCGGTCCCCGAGTCCCCACTGCATGCCAGGCCCTGTGCTGAGCACTTTCATCACATCCTCTGTCACTGGCAGCCCTGGGGAGGGGCAATGTCAACCCCCTTTTACAGATGGAGAAACCGAGGCAAGAGAGGCAAGTGATTGCCCAAGGTCACTCCATAAATTGAGGGAGCAGAGAACTCGAACCCACCACTGCTTGGCTAGGAAGCCCTCACCTTAACCGGTGCTCTCCACCTCCCTCCCTAGTCCTCCTCCCCCCTCGGACTCACCACCCCCTGGATTTCTGCAGGCAGGCACATACTGTCTGTAGCATTTCATCCCAAGCTACCGGGCTCCCTCTCCTCGGCATGTGTGGCTCCCCCAGTGGTGGGCATCCTCCCAGCAAAGAGCCTGGGCCTTACCCACACTACCCTGGGGCGGGAGCACTGATGAGGCACTGGGGAGGGGGAGGGGGCAGAGGGGGGATCTGTGCTGTGGATGGTCACCCTTCCCACCCACCCCTGGCACTCAAGGCCCACTGGGGCCTGCAGAGACTTGGTCTCCTAGGAGAAGGGCTTCCAGAGTGCCTGCAGCCAACAAGGGGGCCGATCACAGAGGACTTCCTGTCTTCATCCATGGCTGCCCGCAGGCCGGGAGATGGGCTGGGGCCACCAGGCATCTGCTTGCTCCATGACGCCCCCCCCGCCCACCCCAGGGAGGGCTCTGTCCTTCAGATGCCCCCTGTGCCAGGTCCTTCTGTTTCACAGGGCCCAGGAGAAGTGGACAGGAGAGAAGCAGGGAGTGCGTTTTGGTGTGGCTGGTGACTAACGTTCCTGGGCTCCTGCCAGCATGTCCGCCATGCGGTCCAAGGGGAGCCTGCGGCCTCTTTGCCCCTGGACTGCCCGCCCTGTGCCCTGCTCACCCCTGCACCCCAGCCTCCTCAGCTTCTCCCCTTCCTTGGGGTCTGTACTCCAGGGCTGGGAGATCAGGAGAGGAGGGACAACTGAGGCCCATAGCAGGGCTGCCAGGGTCATGGTGGGGTGCTGGGAGCAAGGGGAGGGAATGAGGGGAAAGCTGCCGGTGTAGGGGGACAATGTTTACCCTTGCCCACGTAGCCAGGAGGAAGGTGTGGGTGAGGGTCTGTGGAGGGGAAACTGGTAGAGGTTTGCAGTGGCCCAGGACAGGAGAAGACAGCGTTAGGGAAGAGAAGCCTATGCCCATCCCCGCCCTCTTGTCCCTCATCATACTCCCTCCTTTTCCCAAGCCCTGGATGAGACTTTTTGTTCCTGGGCTTCGGCCGAGACAGGGCAGGGGCTTGGGCTTTGGAATTCAAGGCCAGAGACCCAGTAGCGGCACCCATCCATCCGTCCTGCCCACCTCAAACATCAGGCTCCATTTCCATGGCTCTCCCAACCTCTGGAGGCTTTTGGGGGGACTTGCTGAGAAGCAGGCGGCTCATAGTCTGTGGTGCAGTGCGGGGGTGGGGGTGGGGTGGGGTGGGGGTAGCTGCCTTCTCCCCTTGATCTTCCCCCTGATCCCATCTGACTCCCCCAGGATCTGCTCCCTCCAGGGCTGGGGGATGAGGCTGGATCTCTCTCCATGGCTTGTGCTCCCACCATCATCCCTGACTGCGCTGGTGTCTCAGCTGCACCCCCCAAAGGCCCTGTTGAGTCCCAGATCACAGAGACCCCTGGACCTAAGGTACCTGAAGAGAGGCCCAGCTTCTGGGTGATCGCAGCCCCTCCCCCAACAGCAGACAAGCAGATCCCAGGGGGCCAAGACTCCCATCAGCCCAGAGCCCCTCACTCCACTCCATATGGGACCCCAGGA
Organism: Lagenorhynchus albirostris; assembly: GCF_949774975.1. Classification (NCBI taxonomy): domain Eukaryota; kingdom Metazoa; phylum Chordata; class Mammalia; order Artiodactyla; family Delphinidae; genus Lagenorhynchus; species Lagenorhynchus albirostris. Next base: position 65,992,070 of record NC_083108.1, read on the forward strand.
GGTCTGGGGGGAGGGAAAACCTGAGCACCTGTCCTTAGCCCAGTAGGGAAAGAGCTCGCAGGCCCCAGGGGTCTCATTGCTCCTCAGAAGCCTCTGTCTAGGGACCCTGGCCTCTGCCATCTGCTCTGATCTCGCCTAGCCTGCTGCCTAAGGTCCCCATTCATGTCCAGAGGTGGAGGGACTCCAGGGGGACAGATTTAGGTCCCGGCCTCTCTGCCTTTCCCTACCAGGCTTGGTTATCTCAACCAAGCCGCCCAATCTGGCCACTTGTTGTCGCCACCACCTCCCGGGCCGCCTTCCTGGCGCTCCAGGCTGGGGGTCCCCGCAGGGCTGTAGGGAAGGGGCTACGGCCGTAAGAGGGGCTGCGGGCATCCCGGGAGCCGGCAGGAGCAGGGCAGTCGCCCTCTCCCCTTCTCTCGCTGCCCGAGCAGACTGGATTTTAAAAGCGACACGAGCGGAATGTCAATGCCAGCGCAGAGCCGCGGGCGGCCGCCGCGGAGGGGATCAAGATGCGGGTGCTCTGGCCGGGCCGGCGGAGGGGACACAGCTCAGACCCCCAACCCAACCCGCCGCGTTGCCGCACCGTCACCGCGGATTGCGCGGCCCCGTGACCCCGCTGCAGGGCCCGGCAAGTTTCCGCAGCGCGGGGGACCACGCGGGCAGGGGCTGGGCCGCCCCTCCGCCTTGGCGACCCCCACCGCGGCGCCCAGAGGTGCGAACTCGTCCTGCCTCCCCGCGCAGCTGTTCGCTGGAGTGCCCACCTGGCAAGCGGCACCTGCAGACAGCCCCCCGCCCCTGCGCCCCTAGACCGCGCTTCACCTGGGCGCACAGGTAGGAGGGCCAGCGGGCGGAGGTCCCGGCGGGGCACTCACCCTCGAGCTCGTCCTCAGGGATGTCCACGGGGCGCTGCTCCGACAGCAGGTTGGGCACGGTGTAGATGCCCCGGTACATCAACGCCGCCGTCACCGGGTGGAACGGCATCTTGGAGGCTCCGCGCCCGCCCGCCCGCCGCAAACTTTGAGGTCGGGGCTCATGGGCCGGCGGCGGCCCCGGGGGCGGCTGGAGCGGGCAGGGCGCGCGGCTGCGGAGGGCGGCCCGGCGGCGGCAGTGGCGGCGAGGCGGGGGGCGCCCCTCCGGGGGCCTAGCGCCCCCGCGCCCCGGGCCGCCGGTCCATGCCGTCCCCTCCCTCGTCGGGCTCCCGGCCGGGGCCCCGCAGGGGCCGCGGGGGCGGCGCCGCTCGGGCCTCTCCGCTCGGGCCGCTGCGCGCTACGCCGGCCGTTCCCGCTCCTCGGTGCCCCGCGCGCTCCGCGCTGCTCGCCGCCCGCTGGTCCGCTCGCCGGCGCGGCCGCCCGGCCCGCCGCTCCGGTTCTCGCAGCCTCCCCTGCTTGCTCGCTCGCTCTGTGCCGCGCTGGCTGCGCTCCCCGCCTCCCCCGCCCGCCGCCCGCCCCCTTCGCGCTCCCCCCACCAACCCAGCCCGCCCCTTCCCGCCGCCGGCCCCTGTGCGGCCGCCCGTCGCCCGCCGGGGATTCCTTCTCCCTTTTGTCCCGGGCTCCCCTTTCTCCCTGAGGAGGATAACTTGCCCCCCCAGCGCCCATACAAACCAAGTCCGCAGCCACCAGGATTAAATTAAGGTGGGGGTGGGGCCCTTCCAGCCCCTTGGCTGGCCCCCACCCCCATGAACTGAGAGCTAGGAACTGAGGACCAGATAACTGGCAGCGAGGGGAGGTCTGCCCCAGGCGCCTGGGTCCTCGAAGAGAATCACACAGTGTTGGCGCCAGGAGAGGCTCCAAAGTGGGGAAACTGAGGCTGAGAGAGAAGGGCGTTGACCAAGGTCATGGGGCAGGGCCGGCAGGCAGGAGCTGGGGACAGCTCTGGGGCAGGCTTCCCTGCCCTGTGGCTGAGACCGCGCACCTGACCTTGCCTCCAACAGTGGAGCCTCCTTCCCAAGCCCTCACCACCGCTCAGCCTGCAGAGAGGGAGCCAGGCCCCAGAGGCAGTGCGGGACACAGAGGTGGCTGGGTGCCTGTAGGGACTGGTGTGAGGCTTTGTCAGTTCACATAGCTCCAGGTTAGACCTAATACTTGTGCAGGGCTCTCCCAGGCCCCAGAGCTTGTGTGCGCGTGGAGTGAGGGGTCAGGTGTTCGTGGGAGCAGTATGCCTGTGCATGTATCCGTTATCCATGAGGGTGTGTACATGTGTTTTCGAGTCCACACGCAGATGAACGCATGTTGGGAGTGTGTGTGGACACCTGTGTGTGCCAAGGTTGTAAGCTGGGAGGGGAGGGCAGGAACCCGTGGGCAGGTGGGGGACAGTGTGCGGCCCCTGGGTGTGGGCCTGTGTTCGCAGACGTCCATGCATATTTATGAAGGAGGGATTGACCCTCTGGCCTCGCCATGGCCCCAGCTGCGGACCCCGCCCCTTGAGGCCCCATCAGAACCACCTCCCTGCCCCCTTTGGTCCAATCAGCCCTCGGCCCCAGGGGAAAGCTGATTGCCACGGCCCTCTACGGCCCTGCCCTTCCCAGGCTGATTACGTTTTTCTGCTTTTGTCGCTGATTAATCACAGCCCTGTCGCATGGCCTGGGGAGAGGGGCTCAGGGAGAGATGCCAGCCTTGGCTGAGCTGGGCTGGGCCAGGCCTGGGCCCCAGCACTTCTTGGACTTGGCTGTGGACACGGCTCCCAGCAGCATCTACAACCTGCAGAGAAGCCAGGAAGGACCCCAGCTGTTTGTCTGTCTGTCTCCCCAGCCGCTATGGGCCAGCTGGGTGCCCATTAGGACCTGGGGCCGGGGGCTGTGTGAGGCCCCAGAAAAGCCCCTCCCGAAGCCCTCCTAGTCCACCAGTCCCGGGTCTGACGTTCCACCCTTAGAACTGAGTGCTTTGAGCTCCCTCGGGTCTTCTGCTGGAGCAGAGGAATGGGGAAGAAAGAACCTGGACCTCGGAGCCAGACAGACCTGGGGCTGCTGCTGTAGGAACTTAGTCACCTCCCTTAACCTCCTGGGGCCTCGGTTTCCCTCGTGAAGTGAGGGTGGCAGTGCTACCTCCCGGGCAGTGTGAAGATGAAGAGATGTAACATATGAGAGGTGCCTGGCAGGGCCTCCCTGTGTCTCTTGGGAGTTTACTATTAGCATAAAACCCCCCCCAAGGAATATGCAATAATAATAATTATAGCTGCAACGTACTGATGGGGAGTGTGAATGACAGCAGCTCAATCCTTTGGTGTTTACTGAGTGGCTAGCCAGTTCTAAATCAGGACCCCCACGTCTAGGGAAGGTGGGCTGGGACCTGCTGAGGGGCTGGTGGGAAACCCAGCTCCTGGTGACTTTCCAAGAGGCTGCCACACAGCATGTTGGCGCTCGCCAGACGGAGCTCCCGTTGCATCCCCTGTGGCTCCCGCCATGCTGTCCAGGCAGAGAATCTTCAAAGGACGGGCAGAAACAGTCCCCGAGTAAATCAAGCAAAAATCAATTGTGTGGGCCTGACTAGCACTACCTGCAGGTCTGTGCTGAGGGAAGGTGTGGGTGTCTGCTAAGACATGGGCCCTCCTCCTGGCCTCAGCCTTGGTCTGTGACCATCTTGTGACCAGGCTGCTCCCTGGGACAGGCTCCCACCAGGCCAAAGGGACAGGACCCTCCAGGTTTATAGCACCAAGAGATTATAGCACCAAGGTCGTGGTGCACCCACTGCTTGGGCCATTCTTGACCTCAGGCATATTTATGGAGGCCCATGGAGCTGGCTGTGTGTCCAGGGAGCTTCCACACGCCACCAGCTGCACCTGGGCTACACCTGGGCTGTGCATATGACCTGCACAGAGTCCCCTAAGACTCTGAAGGCAGTTTGGCCACACCCCACTCACGGTCAAGGGCAACCCCATTCAGGGAGCTGAAGGGACCAGGTTGGTCATGCAGAGTTATGAGATAGAGCTGGGGTTCAAGCTCAAGGCAGGAGCTGGGTAGGGGTGGGATGGGAATCCAGGCTCTGGGCCATGCTGCTCTCTCCCTGCCCTTCCAGGGTCAGAGGAACGCCACCTCCTCTGGGAACCTTCATCGACCTCCTCGGCCCTCCGGTGGGCAGCCCCTGGGTGCTAGGTCCTGCGAGCAAGCCAGGCTGGGAGTCAGAGGATGAGGGGGAGCTGCTTGTACCTGGGGCTCACAGAGCAAGCGCCAGAGGGCTGGGCAGCATGGTTAAGGCCGAAGCTCATTGCCTGCTGAAGGGCAGGTGTGGGGGGGCAGTTTTTACAGAGGAAGGACATGGAAACGGGGCTTTTGGTTAAGGAGGCAGTGCCATGAGCAGTAAGAGCTCTGAGTGGAGAACCCAGAGCTGGACATGTGCCTTTGGGTGTCTCTGAACCTCAGCTTACTCACCTGTTAAATAGGAACACATCCAGCCCCCAGAGTGAATGCTTAGTTCCTGCACGCGAAGTGCTCAGGCACGGAACATGGTGGCTCTTACTACGAGTCAAGGGAACTCCAGGAGGAGGAGCAAGGGTGGGCAAAAGCTCAGAGATGTGTGAGGACCCCACTCAGCTCTGGAGGGCAGGGTCCGGGTCTGCACTTCCCAGATCCGAGCGCCTGGCGCAGGACTGGGCTGGGCTTGGGAAAGTGGCAGGGGCTGGATGAACATCTGCTGAAAGAATGAATGAGAGAATGAATGAATGAACGAAGGATCACACACCAGCCCAGCCGCCCTTCGGCGTTGCAGCCCCGTCCTCTCCTCTGCACGTCACAGGGGAGCAGATGGTGAGATCACAGGGTGTGAATTGTGTCTGTCACTCCCCCATCTGGGGAAGGTGCCGCTGCCATCACACTGCACTCCCTGGGGTGCCACCAGGAGACTCGTGGGCCCTCCAGAGAGGGGTCTCCACAGACTTCCCCCACTAGTCCTTGTCTCAGGGTGCCGGAAACCCGAGGAGAGGTGCCCCATCTGTGACTCTGGGAGAATCCACCAAGTGGCAGGGAGGCAAGAGGAGAGAAGTGGGGACTACCCTGTCCAGAGGCTGGCTGCCTCCCTGCCAGAGACTGGAGCCCTCTCATCTCAAAACCAGCATGTTCCCCAGCATCCTGTCGCCACCCACATTCAGCACCAGGGAGAGCTACTGGCAGAGCCCAGGGCCAAGCCATACTGGGTAAAGTTGTGGAAGGATCCGGGAGGGCCTGACAGGCAATACATGAACCCATTATCCAGAAGAGGATATCAAAATGGAGGGAGGGCAAGCACCAAGCTCAAGGCTTTGCTGGGGCCGCTGACCGCAGCCCTGCCCAAACTTGGGGACTGCTGGGGGAGGCAGGGAGGTGCTGGTGGGGGAAGGGCACATCCAGGGAGGGCAGAGGCTCTGGCCTCTGATCCTTGGCTAGGGAACAATATTGTTCCAAGAACCCGCTGGGGACAGTGTGTGGAGATGAATAAAATATTCATCATCCGGGAAAACTCACAGTCACTTGATGAATAATGGAATTTATAGACCTGCAGAGGCAGACCCAGCCGTGAGGGGTGCGGGCCATGACCCAGAGGCCCCTGTCTGCTCTGATCTTGCCTTCCCCTGAGCACCCTCTCTGAGCCCTTAGATGCCCAGCTCCCACAGGTGACAGGGGTAGACAGGACAGAGCAGGAGGCAGAGTCCATGAGAGGGAAACAGGGTGAAAGGGACAAGTCCTTAAATTTGTTACTCCTTGAGAATCAGCTTGGTGGTAGAAAAAGAGGACTGAACTTGGAGTCCATTGTGGCTGGCATGAAACCCGGCTGCTGTTACCAGTTCTGTGCCCTGGGTGTGACACCCAGTCCTGCCTCAGTTTCCTCCTCTGTAAGATAGGGTTGACTACCACTACCCAACCGAGGATTGCTGGGATCTGATGAGATGACAAAGGTGACAGTGCCTGGTACTCTGTCCCTGGCACACACAGTGCTGGGACATGTTGCTGAGAGGCTGGACCTTTAGAGCCTCCCTTTCTGGCTCTCACACTACCCTGGGCCCAGAAATGGTCTGGCAGGCAGAGGGAGGCATGGCCATAGGAGCAGAGAAGCTTCTAGTCCTTGCGGCAGGGTTTGATGTCAATAAGTGCGAAAAACCTGGCCTGGGAGAGACAGACTCCGGCACCCACCCAGGCCCCCCCACCCCAGAGAGTCGGCTTGGCTGGGGCCTGGGCAAGGGCACTTTTAAAAAGCTTCCCAGGAGCTTCCAAGGGTTAGAACCACTGCTCCAGGGAAGAAGGCTTGGTCGGGGAAACTGAGCCTGGGCAAGGGCGAGAAGAACTTGGTGGTGTCCATCCCAGGAAATGACAGCGATCCCTGCCCCTGGTCCCCTTTGGGCCTCGGTCTCCCCCTTTGGGCAGGCTGCTGACTGGCTGGGGCATCAGGGGCCCAGCCCCTGCTCCAGGCCCACTTCCTGAGTGACAGCTGTGGCAGCTGGCAGAAGACAGGCGCAAGGCAGCTTCTAATTTCTCTGGGCTCCCAGATCCCTGCCTCAGTCTGTCGCCTCTGATGAGATGCTTGACCGATTTGCCCAGGGCAGCCGCTCCTCCAGAAGAGGCCCCAAGTCCTGCCGGCCCGAGCGCCAGCCAAGGGTGTGGGTGGGAGGAGGTTGCCTCTCCTTGCAGGCTCTGGCCATCTCTGGAGTGGGACGAGGGTGCCTCTCCTTTTCTGCATTTCTTTGTGTGACATAAAGAGCTTGTGCATAACCTTCCATTTGAACAAGGAGCTGCACAGGTGCTGAAATGTGCAGACCTTGCGGGTGGGCTCTGCAGCCCCATCTGGCACACGACATGTCCTCTGGGATCAGACCGGAGAGAGAAACAGTGTGACCTCAGGCAAGTTGTTGGACTTCAGAGTCTTGGTGCCTCCCCTGGGAATAAGGGTACCCATTTCTCAGGATGAGCACAGGAGGAGGATAACAGCGAAGGCACTGAGCCCGGGGTCCAGGGCACAGCACAAACATTCGCCGTCACTGCTCCTGTGGTGTCTCAGAGGGGTCACTGCGGTGCCGGGGACCAGCAGCCTTTAGCACACCAGGCTGAGTTCTCAAGCTGGTGCCTACCTCCGTCTCCAGCTGCCCGGGCCCTTCCCCCTCCCCTCCTCTGCCCCTGCCCCTCCCCTGTTGTGGAAGCACCTCCAGGGCAAGGGCTGGAGATCAGACAACTGAACCCTCCGGCCCTCCCAAGGGGGTTCTCAGATCCTAACATCTCATATTCTTTCTCAGGAGAAGCAAATTACTTACCTGGCTTCAATCATCCAGCCTAACATTTACCTTTCTCCATGTGTGAGCTTCTGCCTCCACCTGCCACCATGAGGCCTGGGTGCTGCCTGTGTTTGCACACCTCCAGGGACGGGGAGCTCACTCCCCCCACCTCCAGACAGGGTAAGCACTTGCCTATTCCCTGGCCTCTGGCTTTGTGCTCCAAGATCTCCCCTGTGCTGAGACAAGTCACTGAGGGTCCCCCAAAGGAGCACCTGCTTGTCACCTGGGAGATGGACAGTGCTGATCTGTGAGTAGCTCATCAGAGCGGTGCCCCAGCACAGTGGGGATACCGTGTAAGGATGGCACCTCGAGGCTGTGGGCAGAGGGCACTGTGGTAGCAGAGAGAGGGGGCAGGGGATGTGGGCGCCAGACTTTCAGATGAGTGCTTACGGCCCCTCGTCCTGGGATTCAGCTGTGCAGGTTGGCCTGGCACTGAAACACGGGGCCATGAAACGGTGAGTCTGATGAGGAGAACGTGGGGGAGGCGCAGACTGGAGGTGCTGCCCAGGTAGAGGCTGGTTTTGCCGAAGTCCCTCCTCCCCTGCCCGCTTCTGATTCCGTAGGGAACAGGGCTATGATCTTTTGGAGTCCCTGATGTTGGGGGACAGGGCACTAGGACGCCAGGGGTGGTGGGTGGAGGGACTTCCTTCTGAGCTGCTGAGCTAGGCCCCCAGCCCTGGCCCTGGTCAGACCCCACTAAAGGGGCCGCTAATGGGCCTCTGTGGCCTGAAGTGCCCTGGTTGTGTCGAGCCTAAGTGATGATAAAATCGACAGCAGTTTAATTGGTAATTTTAATCCTGGACAGAGCAGTAATGGCGTTACTAATTGGATTGTTAGAGATTTGTGCTTTATGGCTATGTAATTAGAAGAGCTATGGAGGGCCAGGGTGAACTGGGGGGCCATGCAGGGCCAGGGCCAGCGAGCAGCAGGTCGGGGGGGCCCTTCCCTGGCTGGCGTTGGGTCACCACTGGGACCTCCTGCTCTTGTGCCGCTCCTTCCAAGCAGGGCTCCTGGGGCAGCTGAGTGGGGCGGGGGCAGCCAGGGTCTACACATGCCCCTCTCAGACCTGGGGTTCCATCGTGTCGAGAGGAGAGGAGGAGGCCTTGGCGAGCACGACACGAGGGGACCTGTAAGTTCAAACCTCAGTTCCCTATAGAATGGGGTATAGGGGCTCCCTCAAGCCCAGCCCCTCCCTGTGCTCCCAGGGTTCTGGGCAATCAGAAAGAGGTCTTAGGTCCTCTCTTCCTGTTCAGTTCCCAGATGGGGAAACTGAGGCCCAGGGAGGGGAGGGGACAGCCTGTGTGTGCTCCACTCTGGCCTCATATGTGCGTCTGAGACTCACCAGCCCTGGAAACCGGCATTTGGAGGCTTTTCTGCACACACATCGCTGCCATTCTGCACCTGTGTGAGGGACACACGGGCTGACATCTGGAGCATAGAGAGGGGGTGAGGGGGGGTCCAGGCCCACCCCAGGCATGCGGGGCAGACGTTGTGAGGTGTCTTGTCAGGGGGGCAGGGTGGAGAATCCTTTGGATTGAGTTCACAAGAGGCTACAATGATTCCTGGCGCTCAATAAACATTTGCTGGATTAATTAATGAAGGAAAGAAAAAGAAAAAAGAAAAGGGAGGGAGGAAGGACAGACAGACCATGGACAGAGGGCCTCTGTCCAATGTTAGGCCCTCCCATTGGTCCGCTAAACTACCACTGGTCACTTTCCTAACCTAGGCGTAGTTCCCTCCACCTTCTTCCAAGGGAGCACAGTGTACCTCTCTCCTCACCTCTCTGCCCTCAACTCTTCCCCTTGCTTACCTGCTCCAGCTCCCTCACCTGGCAGAGTGCCAGGCACACTCCTGCCCCAGAGCCTTTGCACTTGCTGTGTTGTCTGCTAGAAATGCTCTCCCCCTAGACATCTTCATCGCTCACTCCTTCAGGTCTTTACTCAAAAGTCACCTTCCTGCTGGGCTTTCCTTGGCCACACACTTGCTTAAAAAAAACAAAGCAAAAGACAAACCACACCTGTTCTCCCACTGCCCTGCTTTATTGTCCTGGCTTGCACTTTTCTTGCCTATTGCTGGATTTTGTTCACGGCTGCATCCCTAGTGTTGTGACAGAGAGCAGATGCTCATACATAGGTGTTGAATGAATGAATGCAAAGTTGGAGGCTCCCTACCGAGGCAGCCCTGGGAGGTGAAGGCAGGTTGTGTGGGGGTGTGTTGTGCAGGTTGAGGGGGCCAGGAGGCTGACATGGGGTGGGGTGGTGACTGAGACCCCCGCACCTGTGAGCCTTCCCTCTGGCTCCCCACCCCCCAGCATGGCTCCATAAGGAGCAGTGCCCCAGCGACCTACATCAGCAAATTACTCGGCAGATGGGGGCTGGGGAGATAAAAATCCCCATCCTCCTGCCAAGTGCTCCACCTCGGTTCCCTCCACTTGCACGGCCATCAGCCTGACCCACACTCCCTTTCGGGTCACCCCATGGCCTCCAACTGCCTCTTTTGTGCTCCTCCCGCAGGAATCGGCTACCTCTGGGGTGGGCTTTGGGACTCCAAGGAGACCCCTCCTCTGCTGGCCCCAGCTCCCTGTTCACAGGCAAGAGTCAGTGCCCCAAACCCCACCATCAGCACCAGGGTGGGTCCCTCCAGGGCGAGCGCCAGCCCACCTGCCTGGCCAGGCTGCCTCAGGCTTCTTCGTTGGGTGATGTATGGCCCAGTGGCCCTGCCAGGAGGCGACAGCAGATGGATGGGCAGTGCCGAGGGGTGGGCTCAGAGCCAGAGCGGGAGCGGGCAGTGGGGAGGCGCCTGGCTCTGGAGAAAGCCATTCCCGGAATGCCACCCTCCCTGAACTCGGGCAGGACAGCAAGTGCGGAGGGAGCTGTCTCCCGCGTGGCGCTCACACTGTGGCCCTCGGTGTGGGGAAGTGCAGGGAGCTGGGGGGCTCTTGGCCTCATCTCTCCAGGCCTCAGTTTCTGCCTCTGTAAAATGGCAATGAAGCACCCACTGGGAGGCGGCAGGGAGGATTACCTGAGAGGATGCTCACCACGGGCTCAGCCCCGGGCTCAGGGGCGCTCCCACTCCCAACCCTGTTAGGCCTGGTGCTGGGCCAGGGAGGGGCTATCCCTAAAAGTCCGCTTCCTCCTCCCTGTGTCTCCCCCTGACCCCCTCCCCCACCTTCCCTCTCCTGGCCTTTGGGAGAATCGCGCAGCCAGAGACGTAGAAGACTTTGGCAAATTTCTAGTTCAACCTCCCTCCAATTTTCCAGAGGGGAAAACTGAGGTCTTGAAGGAGGCAGGACCTGCCCAAGGTCAGGTGGGAGGGCTTGGGAGACCCCTCGTGGTGATTCCTGAAAGAAGTCGCCTCTCCACCCCAGGAGGGTGGGGCGCGAGGGGCTGGTGCCGCTGCCCAGCAGATGGGAAAGGACGGGCAGGACAGCGCTGGGCACAGGGAAGGGGGCCGGGAGGGCTGGTGCAGTTGCTGCGGCCGAGTCAGGATGCGCCAGACGCCTCCGTGGGATCTGTCTGCATCCAAGGAGACCAGGACACTGGGCGGACGGATGGCGCGTCCTTGCTGGCTGGGCCTGGAGGAGGGTTGGGGAGTGTGGGGGGGTCATTCTGGGAACCAGGCTGCCTGTGGAGCCAGGCGGCATCTCCCGGCATCTGTTCACTCCCTGCTCCCCAGAGGAGCCCGGATTCCATGTGGGGCTCCCGACGGCTGTCGGTACGTGACACAGATGTTCGTGGACAGGTCTGCTGGACGCATGAGGGGTGTGGGCCTGTGCATGTGCGTCTGTAGCCAAGGGTGTGTGCACACGTGTGTGCCAGGGGGGATAGGCACGTGCAGGGGTCTGAGCACGTGGGCCCCTAGAACCCAGGGCTGGGGCCCACGTCACATGTGTCTGGGTGTTCAATGCACTTTGCACGTGTGGGCCTCTCTGGACACGCAGGCATGGATGAGGTGTGGGAGTACACAGGTGGGCATGGGGAGAGACAGATGTTCACTCGGCGCCCACCAGGCCCCGCACAATTCGGCCTCAGCTTTGGTCCAAAGGAATTGTCAAATGGGAAACTGAGGGCAGCAGCCTGCCTAAGGCCCCAGGGTTCCTGCCTGTAAATCCAGGAGAACCACCCGTGCCCCATCCTCCTCACAAGGTGGGGCTCAGACAAGAAAGTGTACCCCTCAAGGTAAGGGATGGGAAAGGCTCTGCAGCAGATCGCGGTAGCACTCTGGAATGGGAGTCTTAATTTGGATTCGTTCTTCTGAGCAGAACCCCAGGGTGTGATATGGCCTTTGAGGTCACCTGGGGAGCCCCTGCTGCTAAGTCGGGGTGGGGTGGGGGGGCCTGACAGCCGGGACCCTTGCAGAGGAGGGAGCCCCTGCTGGAGGGTCTCGTCCCCTCTCCGAGCCTCTATTTCCCCACTTGTAGAATGGAGAGGACCCCTCCTCCCGGGTCCCTGCTGGAGGGCTGGAGACCCAAGGTCGTCTCGGGGGCGAGGCAGTGGTCCCGCCATGCTCTCCTGCCGGTCTGGGAGGGGTGATGAGCCCAGGGCGGGGGAGGAGGGGGCTAAGGGATATGAGGCAGGGAGGCAGGCCTTCCAGTTCAGTTAGTGAAGGGATTTGTCATTTTAATGATGCGATATTTCTTGCCTGGCTCCTGTCCGTGGCAGCACGAAGGGGACAGCTGCCTCCCTGAATAAGTTGGTGCCCGTGCCGGTGGGGGCTGCCCTTGGGCTCCCTCACCGAGCCAGGCTGAGGCTGGGGTCGAGGCTCAGATGTCAGGGCTCAAGGGGCCAGTGGCTCCCACACAACCTCGCCTCCAGCCCAGCTCTGCTTCTCCCTCTCTGTGTGACCTTGGGCAGGTCCTGCCCCATCTCCAAGGCTTGGTTTCCTCATCTATAAAATGGGGCTAACGCGATCACCCCCAGGGCTTCTGCCACTGACCACTATTGGCTCCAGAATCTTTCACTCCCTCCCCTTTGCTGCCCCCTCCAGTCCCACCTGCCAGGGCCTGCTTCTGCTCCTGAATTTCTACACACCCTCGGCAGGCCGCCCTCCCCCAGGAGCGGTGGGGTTTTTTTGAAGCGCCAACCTGGCTCTGGCTCCCCCTCATCCAGAGGTGAGCCCAAGCTGGCCTCGCCCCAGCCCCCAGCCTCCCTGGGCCCCCGCCCCATCCCGTCTCCACGCCTCCGTCATTCTGAACCTGTCACAGCTGTGGGACCATCCCTTGCTTTTCTCACTTCTGGCCCTTTGTACAAGCTGCTCCTTCTGCCCTAGTCAGACCCATCACCCTGGTCCCTCGAGTCAGAGGCCTCCTCTGGCTTTCACAGCTGCCCTCTATTTGCCCTGTGACCACACTTGTTACACTGGAGGGTGACAACTGGTTTCCTAATCTGTCTTGCCTGCTCTGTGTTCCAGCACATAGTAGGCCCTTGATAAACATGTGTTTGTTGAATGACTGAATGAGGGGCTGCGGAGCCGCCCTCCTGACCCTGGAGCACAGCTACGAGGATGCGGGTGGCAGCGACAGCGAGGGTGGCCCGGCGGGTGGCCCATCCATCAGGCTGGCGCGGCGCCGGACCAGATGGAGCCGAGCCCCTGGGGAGGGGAGAGGAGGAAGAGATCCATCACCCAACGGTCAGCCCGCAGGTGTGTGGGCGTGTTGCACCTGCCCCTCCACGGGACCCTCATCCATCACGCTGTCCCTGGGAGGCTGGGATGGGGTGAGCAGGCTTGGCGGGGCTGGAGCCTGCAGGAAGTCTGCAGCTCTCTCAGCACAGGGGAGACTGAGGCCTGGATAAGGGCGGCAGAAGTAAAAAGTGGGGACCCCAATCTGCATTTGAGTGACAGCTCCAGGGTGTGAACTTGGGCAAGTCTCTGGCCTCTGGGAGCCAATGTCCTCATCTGTAAAATGGGGACACAGCAGTGCCCCCTGACCCAGAAGAGGAGAGGAGTCACAGAGATGAGGTACCATGCTTGCCTCGCACCCCCCACTCCTACCCCTGACCCCCAGCCCGGCCCCTGGCGGAGGAGGGGCGAAGCAGTGATGGTGGCTTTGAGTGGCGGGGCCCTTGGATTCAGGCAGAACTGCCTAACTGTCTGGGCCAACAGGGCGAAGGAGACGTTGATGGATGCTCCTCTGGGACAGGAGGGCTGGGGGTGGGGGTGGCTGAGTAACGACCAGGCCCCACGGTAAGTACAGCTCAGTTGACCCAACCAGCGGCCGGGGGACATCGTGGCCTGGACTCTCCCAGCCCTCACCCAGTTTGCTGGGAGGTCACTGCCTCCCTCCCCCTCCTCCTCAGCATATTAATTATCAAAACAAATGCTTTCTGAGCCATCATTTCACCTGAATTGCACAACGGCCTAGGGAGTGGGGCGAGATCCTTGGGCATTAAGAGCCTCATTCTAGGGACTTCCCTGGCGGTCCAGTGGGTAAGACTCCACACTCCCAATACAGGGGTCCTGGGTTCGATCCCTGGGTGGGGAACTAGATCCCGCATGCATGTAGCAGCTAAGAGTTTGCATGCCGCAACTAAGACCCAGCGCAGCCTAAGTAAATAAATAAATATTAAAAAAAAGAAAAGGTCTTCAAAAAAAAAAAAAGATCTTCATTTCACAGATGGGGGCGCCTGAGACCCATTCACCCAGCAGTTAAGTACTGAGCACCCACTCTGGGCCAGGCTCTGTGCTGGGCACCAGGGAATCAGACAAGAAGGCTTCGGCCGCATGCTTGCCCCACGCACCCTGGAAGTTACAGGACTGGGTTTTGCATCCCTCATGGTAGATACTGGGAATGTGGCAGACAGCATTCTGCTGTGGTGTGTGCTCCCTGGCAGCGATGGCACCCTGGGGGCCAGGCACAGTCTGCACTTAAAGTGCGTTCTTCTCATTTAGTCATCCAAGGCAGACATCGGTGACCCTGTTTTCCGGCTTCGAAACCTGGAGCTCAGAGGGGTGACCTGACTTGCCTGGGCCCCCCAGCTGGGAGGAGGAGGAGGGAGGCGCCCACATCTGCGCCTCAGACCTGCACTCGCTCCATGCAGCCCAGGGACAGGCTCAACAAGGAGTGCCTGGCGGGGGGCTCGTGAATGAACCCGTGCCCCCCAACAGCACCGAGCTCAACCCTGCATCCCCAGCTCCTCCCCTGCTGTGGGGGTGAGAGCCAGCACCAGGACGCCTCTCCCAGAATCCAGCCCCAACCTGACAGCCCCTCCCAAACCATTCCTGCCCCTGGGGTTTGTCCCCACTGCTGAGCCCCCTCAGGGGGCCGGTGGCCACACCCAGATCACGTGAGGGCAGGACTTCTGTCCCACCCGCCTCTGGGCTGGGCCCGAGGGACAGCCTCTCCTGGGAAGCTGAGGAGCAGAACAGCCCAGGCAGAGGTAGGACGGGGTTCGCACCCCAGCTCCAGGTCACGTGGCCTCTCCGAGCCTCACTCTCCTCCTGTCCCGCAGGGGAGCGATGGTGACAGCACAGGGCTCTCGTGTGGCCTCAAGATGCAGCCAGGACCAAAGCGGGAGCTGCTGCCATGAACTGGGACTGGTGTGTAGGGTGGTGAACGTGCCCCTGCTGGGAGGGCTGAGGATTAGAGACTGGCCAGGTGTGCCAAGGCCAACACGGATCACTGTTGTAGTAAATCTCATCCTCCTCGGGGCCTGGCCAGAGCAGACAGGGTCGGTGCTGGGGTGGGGGGCCGGGCCTGCTCCCCTGAGCCAGGCAGTGGGGCTGGACCGGCTGGGAGGAGCTGGAGGGCTGGCGGGGCGGGGCTGTGTTTGGCCTGTGCCGACCTACCCAGTGGAGCAGAGCCAGCTCTAACGAAGTGGGCCAGCCCCAGGCCGGCCCTGATTTCACGTCTCGGTGGCCACTTCCCAGCTGGTAAATGTCACTGGAGAGAGGTAGCTGTGGCACCTGGCATGGACCCAGTCTTGGGTGGGGGCGGGCAGGGGCCAGGGATGCTCATGGAATGCTGATGCCAGCCCAGGGCTCCCAGACCCTCCAGACTCCCCCCAAGTCCCAAAGGCTGTGCCCAGGCAGCTGCAGCTGTCACCCACTCAAGGATATTTGCAACCACCAGCCCCTCTCCTGCTGTCAACCTGTGAGGGCCCCAGCTTCAGGGCAGGGAGGGTTCTCTGTGGCTGGTCATATCCTGCCCCTGTCTTCATGGGAGGGGGGCAGTTCAGGGTGGTCTGGAGAGGGGCACAGCTGCCCAGGGCTCAGGAGTGGGAGCAGAGCTGTGGGAGAAGCCCTCCCTGCCCACAATGGCCCCTGCTGCCCTGAGCTGTCTCCTTTGATACCTGAATCAGGACGAGCTAATAGTGAAGAGCTATAACCACACAGCAGCAGGCCTTGTTTAATAAACTCTCGCTGTGGCAGGTGCTGGCTCAGAACCTGATGACCCTGTGGTGGGCTGGGAACTGAATCGATCCTGCGGAAGAGGAATGTGGAGCTCGAAAGGCCAAGCCCTCTCCTCCGAACAGCACTGTCCCCCACCAGCCCTGCGGTGCCACCCCCGGTCCTCGTGGGGCCCTCCCTCTGCCCTGCTCCCCAACCCAGAGGGGATGGGGCCTGGACCCCTGTCTGCCCTGCATCCTCCTCCCCTCCCTGTCGCCTGGGATTGCTAGGAGGCGGGAGGTGGGGTGGGGGTGGCCTGGGGTCGGAGGGTGTTGCTTTTCCCCTGCTCATCATGGGACTCTCAGCCTCCCTCAGCTTCCCGGCCCATGGGAGCTAGAGTGGGGGAGAGGGGGGTGCACATCCTTTCCAGGTTTGGGAGGAGGAGCTGGGCCTTCTGGAGAACTGGAAAGCACGAGGGGCTGAGGGGGGGTGTTTCCCTGTGCACCGTTCCCTCCCCTGCCCTCCTCCCTTTTCTCTCCTTTTAGATCCTCCATCTCCAGATCTGAGACGTGACAACCATGCCCAACCACCCTCGGCCTAGACCCCACGGTTCCTGGGTGCGAACACTCTTAAGTTGCCTCCGTGACAGGACGGGAGAGTGGGCTGGCGCCGGTTCTGAAACTGGAGGGTCAGACCCACCTGGAACGCTGTGACTTCCACATCGTCGTCACTGCTGGCCTCCGCCCACCGGGAGCCACCCCTGATTTATCCGCATCACCCCGCCCCCTTCCCTGACTAAGGAGCACCTCGGGGTGGGGCTCCGGCTCCCAGAATGCTGCCTTGCTGGGCCTCTCTACCCGACGCCCAGTACGAACTGGTTACAGCAGAGCTTGGCAAATAAGGGCACTGGGGTGGGGGCGGCCCCTGGAACCTAACGACCTCCTGGAGGGGGCAGCGGGGGCGGGGCACGCCTGCGCCCCCTGAGAGCTGCTCCCTGATCCCCCTTCTCGGCGTTTCCGGGGACCTTCCTATGTGGAGCGGGGAGCCCTGGCATCCCCAGCCACTCTCCCCTTTCCGGGGGGGGAAAAAGGGGGGAGGAGAAAAAAGCTGTACCGATACTTCGCGAAAAAGCTGTACGGATACTTCGCCGCGTGTGCAGCTCAGAATAGTAATGTGCTTTCTCAAGGCAAACAGAACTCCCCAGGTGTTAATGCAAATTCACTCCAGTTAAGATGAAAGAGGGCCGTTTCCCCCTTTGCCGGCTAATATGAAGGACTTAATAGATTCTGCCTCAGGAACTCGGCTGGGAGCGGAAGGCTGGGGGAGGGGTGTAGGCGTGGACAAAGAAGGCGGGGTCCCCGTGGGTTTTAGAGCAGAGCACCTGCCACAGCAGGCCTTGCCGACGCGCACTCGGCTGCCCCAGCCACCACCTGGGCTGTCAGGAGCTGGACCTGCTGCCGGGCAAGAGGCTGTGGGGAAGCCCAGGTGGCAGTGCCAGGCCCCTGCAATGGTGCCCACTGCCCTTCACATTAACTCGGGGGCGGGCACCAGAACTGCCACTTCCCAGTTTGTGCCAGAGGAGACTGGGGCTGGGAGAGAGGATGGGGTGAAGCTCGCTGGCCCTGCAGGGTGCCTGGTTCAAGACCAGCTGCGCCGCTGCTGTCCCTGTGGTATCCTGGGTCTGTCTTTTTCGGCTCCCTGGAGGGTGAAACAGACCAGCCTGAGGAATTCTTTTAGAAACATGACATTCGTAGACGGCTGGAACTGGAAGAGGTCTGGGTTCCTCTGGTCCAAACTTGACCTACAGCCGAGGACAAGAGCGGAAGGGACCCTCTCAAGGCCACACGGCTGGAAGCAGGGAGGTGCTCTCCTGAAGCGCAGGCTGGACCCCGACAGGCCAGGGTGGGACAATCAGTCTGGGTGGCTCTGCCAGCCACGGGCCCCTTCCTCCCACGGGGGGAGCCCTTCTCCAGCCCAGACAATCCCAGACCACTCCAATTCTGCACACGCATTTCCCTCGGAATCACCCTCCCCTGGAAACTATGCAGGGCCAAGCTGGGCCGTTGCTGGGGAGGGTGGGGGGGACTGGAAGGTATCTCTGGATGAAGGGAGCTCCAGCGGGATGGTGGGCAGGAGAGAGGCTGTCCCCACCGGTCCACTTCACTCGTTCTGGATTTAACTCCAATCCACTCTCGGGTAAATGGCACAGCAGGTGCCTACAAGGAGACACCTCAGCAGCCTTCTTCGCTTTTGTTTACTGACTTAATTCCTTCGGATCAAAGGCTGCCCCTTCCTCCCTGAGCAGGCAGGCAGGGGAATTACATTATTTATATTGAAAATGGGCAAGATTCCATGGGGACTTCTTCCTTATGCCTGATAAGAGAAAATTAGGTCACTGCCGTGCCCGTTGCCGACCCTCCCCCCCAGGCCCCAACCCCCGGCGTCTGCAGTGGGTTTTTATGGTCCAGGTGCCCACGGGCTCAGGGAGCTGCTCCAGGTGCAGGGCCAAGGGCTGCCCACCCAGCCGCTCTCCCACCCTGAGCCTCCAGTAAATTATTGACCTGAGCAGCAGGTATTAATGTGACAAAGCCAGGCAGCCCCAGCCTGGGTTATCTATCATCTCCTGGGCTTTGCAGCTGGCACTGGGCAAACACAGTGAGGACAAATAGGCCAGATGCAGGTAATTAAGCTCCTGGTACAGGTGGAGGGATGGGGCCCATGTGGGGGCCACAGGGGGGCCTGGTCCCTCTTGACCTGGGGCTTCCTCTGGGTGTCCACTTGCTTTTTTTCCTGCTTCCTCCTGTAAGCCCCCCACCCCTCCAAAGGAAGCATCCAGAGAGTCACCTTCCCCTTGTGGCACTGGGCTTAGAGCTTCCCAGGCATAAACGATCCCCACAAAACCCTATAAAACTCCCCTTTTAGATGAAGAGATTGCAGTGTCCAAAACTTAGGTGACTTGCCTAGATCACATGGCCGCTAAGTGACTGAAACCAGGTCTTTCTGAGTTCCAAGTTGTGGGCCCTGAGCCCCTCAGCTATGTGGTTTCCTTAGCCCTCCGCATGGCTGGGTGTAAAGAAAAGATTTCATGTTTCTTCATGTGTACTGCTTCTGTTACTTGTAAATAACGGTGGTACTGCTGCACATCCTCGTCTCTTTTTCCTTAGAAATCTGAGTGTTTTTTGTGTCTGTTCTTCATGTTATCCTGACAACATCTCAGAGGTACCCAGAGGCATCATTGCCAACCCTCGTTACAGAGGGGCAGCCGGGAGGCACAGAGCAAGCATGCAGCTCCGGCTGCGGACCTCTCCAGGAGATGTCTTGATTTCTTTGGCTCAGAGGCAACATGCCAGGTGCTATTCTGGGGCTACTACCCCAGTGGGAAATGGGCATCAAGTGGGAACCGGGAGGGGACCCGGTGGGGGTTCTTCTGAGTCAGCTCAGGTCCTGGCAGTGCTGAACAGCCCTGAGCCTTCTCCGTGTAAGCGAGCTCTGGACTCCCTACCAGGGCCGGGACTGTGGCCGCAGCATCCTGCTGTAATGCAGTAATGACAGGCTGCCAGGGAGTCCCGCCGCGGCCCGGGAGGGGAGAGGAGCCCTTGGCCTCTCTCAGTTGCCTGGGCTGTCTGAGACGGAGACGGAGAACACACAGACGACTCGACTCTTCGTCAGACGCTCAAGAGATTAGATTAGACATGGTTGCAGCAATCTTCTCACCGATACCTTTCCCCCCAGAGTCCGGCTGCCAACTCATTGTTATACGTGGGTGGCTCCCGACCCGCTCCTCCAAAGCGAAGGCTTCTGGGGTGGGCAGCCCTGGGGACATCTGCCAGGTGCTCAGCTCAGGCGAGGACGACAGAAAAGGATGAAGTGCTGGCAGGAATGCCACTGAAGGACCTAATGGGGCCGGGCTGCAAATGCCACAATTAAACACCCAGGTCTGGTCTGCAGCTTTGGGTTTACAGCACGGTCAAAACAAACTAAAAACAAACCAAAAAAAGCAGAGGAGAATTCAACCTGTCTCCCAATACCCAAATATCAGTATTATTAATTCTAACCCCACTGAATGGAGCCCTTGGGATCTGTGAGAGCCTTACTATCTCTTGGGGGTCAGGAGTTGGCTTTTTAAAAAAAAGTCAGGTAAAAATATTGTCTGGACAGCTTCAAATGACCAGTATTTATAAAGTATTTTCTCCAGCTTGGACTACGTAGGAAATAAAACTATTTCCAATCACTGAAAATAACATAACCTACATTTAAGAAATGCAGCAGTTCCTGCACACCTGAAACTAACACATTGTAAATCAACTATATACTTCAGCTAAAAAATAAACGCAGCCGTTTCATATTATTCCTCTAACAAAAAGTTGAATTAGTTACTAATTCTATACATTTAAAACTAACAAAATGTTTAAAAACTTCAAAATTCTCTAGTTTTACAACTTCATATCTTTCCAAAGTATATAAAAAGCTGGTTATATTTAACTCAAACTCTTGGAAAGTTTTGTGTACTTTGATAGGCAGCCCTGTGGACCCTCAGAAGTCCTGAGAACATATTGTGCCACCTGAATCTCTATTTTAGGTTGCGTGATTTGGGACAGAATTATCCTATAGTAGTTTTGGTCTTAATAAAGGACTTTCATTGACTAAAACAATAAAACCAGCAAAAAAACCCCAAAGCTGTGCAGCGGTCGTTCCCAACTCCAAGTGTGAATGGCATGTGGCGCTGTGACCACAGCAGGGCCTCATCTGTCCTGCAGGCTGTGCCTAGGCCCCCAGTGGCTCTGCATGCTGCCCACGCCCCATCTTCCAGGGCAGCAGTGCCTGGAGCAATTGCCCAGTCTGGTGCCCTAGTTTTCAGGTCTAGAATTGAGGACAGGCGAGGGGTGTGGGAAGGACATGGAGAGACTGGGACGCAGTACAGGGCCTGCCTCACGGGAAGCACGAGGGGTGTCCTGGTGAAGGCACAGTCGCGATGCTGTCGTCAGCCTGGAAAAGGGGACCCTTTCACCACCAAAGACGTGGGGCTGGAGCTGAGGTCCCGGACATCAGGGAGCCGCCACCCCCCAGCCCCAGTCAACACTTCAATGGCCAGAGCAACGAGCAAACTGAGGGAGCCCAAGACGAACTTTTTACAACTTAGAATTTTTATTAAAACAATCATTTAAATTACAACAACCCCCCAGAATAGAAAATAGCCTTCCCTGGTGTGGCCCTGACAGGAGGCCCCATAGGAAGAAGGATGGTTTGAAGTCTTTGAAAACGGGTGGATGGAGCTTCCCTGGAAGCCCAGAGGGGCCAGCCTGGCCCCGGGGCGGCTGGGAGAGGCCATCTCCCTGCCAAGGCCGCCCCCTCCAGGGGCCTGCAGGCCCCAGCCCTGCCAGCAGGCGAAGCTTAGCCAGTCGCAGGTTGTTAGCCTCAGGACTTGCGGTTTTGATTTGAAAGAGAAAAGAAAGGGAGAGAGAAACCTGTCCCCAAGACTACAGAACGCAATCACTCAGGAAGCGTTAAGTAGTGCCGCGGGGTGCCGTCCACCAGGGCCCGGTGGGTGCGCAAATAACTGTGAGGACAGCACAGGACAGAGCCGCTGGGGCTGAGGTGGAGCCTAAATCAGATCAACGAGGTGCCCTACGTGGACCCGCCAGGGGCTGCCAGCGCAGCCTCGCTGAGTGTTACCAGCACGGTGCTTCTGCCCAAGCACCATCAGGAGCACTTCAAAGGAAACAATCCGGGCAGGGCCCTGCTCTCAATGGAGGTCTGGGGCTTCCTTACTTAATAAGACCTAAGCTCATTCACTTACAAATCACACAGTCACCTCGGCCATTGGCACACGCCCTGAAAACCAAGCTCTGCTTTCATTCCTTCTTCCACTGGGGCTCAAGCTATTTCTGAGGGCCGCCATCCTCTCCGCCTGTTCATCTCTGGGAGGTACCTGCCAGCTCTTGTCCCCAAGGAGAGCTGCCTTGTCCCTGCTGGAGCCAGGCTCTGCCGGCCCTCCAGAGTCTGCTCCCTCCACAGCTCAGATCCCAGCCGGCTCCCCTGTGGCTGCATGGCTCGGCATTTCCCAGACTTCAGACATACACACAGCAGTTAAATAATAAAAAAACAAAGCCTGACATTTTTATGAATGACCACCATGCTCTGTGCCCACAGCCACTGTTACAGACTAACTGTGCAGGTTAGGGATGGGTGGTGAGCCTGAGGAAACAGCCTCACAACTGTCAGACCTTACATTACAAACGCGGCCGGAGGAGCCCCGCCGGGACCGTGTCTCAGGGGAAGAGGCCTCGGAGGGACAGAGAGACAGAGAGACACAAGGGAACCTTCCAGCTACAGCCATTCATGCTTAGTGTCCAGATTCAGAGTCCCACCCTGCATGTCCTGAGGGGTTGGGGGGACACATAGGGCTGGCTTACACCGTGCAAGGTGACCCAAGAAGGTGGCGGCAAGCCCAGGACACCACTAGGTCAGCTTGACCACGGAATTTGGCAGGATCTCTGCGAGCTTCTCAGTTTCTCAAAACCACACAGGATTGCCAGAAGCCACCTCTGCCCTCAGGAAATCTCCAGGCCCTCCCACGCCTTCATTTAATACACTTCTTTTCACTGGTTAGCACTTATCCCCGGCTCTGCACAGCAGCCTCATCGGAAGGATGTGAATGGCCTGGTGGGTCACAGCAGCACCACCAGCCATGGAGGAAGAAAGGGCAGGAAAGCGGCCCCAAACCAAGGAGTGAGTATGGGCCATGGGGTGGCTTTGTGACCTGCTGCCACCCGGCATGGCCAGGGGTCGTGTGTCGGCAGGTGCAGAGCACTGACTGTGAGGGGTCACCTGCATCCCCTCCCTCACATGGCCCAGGGGAGAACAGAAGGCGAAGGGCTCTCAAGGAGACGAGGGCAACAGCCAAGCAGGCCCAGGTACAGCCACGGGGGGGAGAGCCTTGCTGGCGTGTGGCCGGGAGGAAAGACCATTCAGATCAACGAGGCAGACTGGGGCCAGTGGAACTGGGTGTCGGGGCCTCGGAGCCCTACAGAGACCCCGGTCATGGCTGGGCTGCCAGGTGCTGACTAGAGTGACGGGGAGCCCCCCCACCCCGCCTGCCACGTGCGAGAGAGGCTACGGTTGGAGAGGGCCCCGCCTGCCTCCTGGACCCTGGTCTGAGGTGGCAGAAGAAAGGCAGCGAGTGTTTTGTAGGGTGCAGGTTCCTACACGGCTCTGCTGGCCTCCCAGGCCCTCTGCTGGCAGCCAGCCCTTCATCACAGCTTCTGCCGGGTCTTCCCCCAGGCACAGCTGCCTTTCCCATTCCCCACCAGCTGGCAGCCAGAGCGCTACCTCAGGGGTGCCTAGGCCGAGGACCCATCGCCTGGCTCGCTCTCCAATGACGTGTAGCAGGCAGGTTGCTGTGGGCCTGGGCTTGGGCGGCCACACTTCTTCCCATGCCAGTTCCTCACCAGTGAAGGAGATGAATTTTCTGGAACCCTGGGGGGGGGATGCCACCAGCCTTCCGGTCTCCAGGGGGCCTGTGTACTTCACTTCCTACAGCCACTTCCCAGACAGGGCTGGGAGGTCAGCAGTGGACAGTAAGACACACACCCCAGGGTGCTTTGGACGAAGGAAGCACGGAATCCCACATTAGATAAGGAAAGGCAAATACTCAAAAAAATTTAAAGACTCAGGTCAGGAGAACTAGAACCCCAAGAGAGATACTTCTGCAGGGTCATAGTTCAAGGCAATTGCACATGAAGGGGGCTGGGCTCTCCGCTCAGCCAGGAAAAGCTCCAGAGCTCCGAGGAAGCCCCCATCCAGCCCGCCCACGGATGGCTCCCTCGGTGTCAGGCCCATCCCATCGGTGCTGCAAGCAGAAGTGGCCAATCCTCGGGTGGCTGGGTCACCTGCTAGAGCTCTTCAAAGAAGGCCACTCGGGACTTGGCGCTCTGCAGAGTGAGCTGCAAGGAAGCAGAGAAGAAAGTGAAAGGGGGGCTGGCCTTCAGCTCTTTCACGACAGGATGCCCTCCTGCCTCCCGGACTAAACTCAAAGGTGGCTGGGAGTGAAAGGGAAGACGGTTCAAGTAGATGTTCAAGAAGCTCGTGGTCAATCCCAAGTAAGTTTCCAGATTTGCCCAGGAACTCAAATTAGGAGGTGACAAATGAGGACGTGCCAGGAGGGATGGCTGGTGGGCAGAAGCATGCCAGCAGGAAAATGTCATCAATGTCGCCTTTTCACAGAGGGCAGGGGAACCCTGGGCATTTTAATAGATTCTCACATCCCCGTCTACAAAGGAGTCTCTAACGATGCCTCTTGTTGTGCTGTCCGTGCTGGTCCCAGCCTGGGTGCTCATCCGCTCCAGGGCTCGAGGGCCAGCTCAGCAATGCAAGTGTCTCAGTCCTCATGCCCTGGGCACGCTGCTCGGGCAAGGAGACATGGCCTCGGGCAGGGCAGGCCTGTGTCAGGTGAGGAAGAGCTCATCCTTTCCACTCCTGGCTCCCCAGGTGGCCCCAAAGCAGACTTGCCCGTGACCTGGCAGCTGAGAGGGGGTTTCCATCCACAAACTGGGAGGCAACTGGCTTTCCAGGTAGGGCTGGTTTAGGCAGGGAGGGCGCAGCACATGGGGCGGTGCTCTGGGCAGAAACTGTGAGGCCTTCCCAGGAATGCTGTCCTGAGCGGCACAAGCTTGAGAAGACGTGGAAGGGAGAGGGAGGATCGGCGGTGGAGCTCTCTGATTGGCAGATAAAGCACTAACTAGGGTTTGCGACCTCCCGGGCTGCCAAACCCCAATCCCCCAACTCGGGAGGTCCCTTCCCAGGACCTCCCCAAACAGAAGCATCTGGCATGGGTGCACCCCCAGTGCCCTGCTTCCTGCTCTACTCCTGAAATCAGTTACTTGGGTGAGACTGTGTGCCCCATACCCAGCTCTGGGATTTTGCTAAGGAGTGTCTTCAGGGAGGGGGGACACAGAGTGCGTACTGTTCATCTTCATACCCTCAAACCACTTAGCTTAGTGCTTTGCACATAGCAGAAGCTCAGTTTGTTGAGTGAATAAGATGTAGGTGATAATGATAACGAAATGGTGAGATGCAGGGGAAAGTCGAGAATTCCACCTGGGGCTGAGAAGGCCCAGGCGCTAATTCTCCGTCACCACCTCGCTGTGTAGCCTCAGTGGACACCCTTGACCTCTCTGAGCCGCTTTTCTCTGGAGTTAAACCATGGGGCCAGGCTAGATGGTCTGGCCCATTCCCTCGACCTCTGGCAGTCCCTGAATCCAAAGAGAGCTTGGCTCTCCACAGGGTGGGGGAAGAAGACTCCAAACCAACCACTTCACCATCAAAGACACGCAG
Organism: Lagenorhynchus albirostris; assembly: GCF_949774975.1. Lineage (NCBI taxonomy): Eukaryota > Metazoa > Chordata > Mammalia > Artiodactyla > Delphinidae > Lagenorhynchus > Lagenorhynchus albirostris. Next base: position 66,016,958 of record NC_083108.1, read on the forward strand.
CATCAGTACACTCAAAATGAGACAGCTTGAGAGCCAGCTCTTTAAATCCTGCCAAATCTTTTGGCCTTGAAGTTCCTGACTAACAAGCTAAATGCAAGGAGACATCTGAGCTCTTTTTTTCAGTGGAACCAATTTCAGAAACCCTTTGGAAAGCCCAGCTCCAACGAGAGTGGAGAAACCTTTCATTTCTTTGCTGAAAAGGAACTCCCTCTAGAAGGATGGGTTTCTCCCTAAACACAAGCAGAGGAGACGGGCCGGGAGTTACGTGCTCTGTGATAATGGGAACAAGGATGGTAACTGGGGAAGAAAGAAAGCCAGCCAGAGAGCCACCGGGACAAAAAGGCTCTTGGGGGAAAGTGAATCAAAAGGTGTGAAACCCCGTGTCTCCACTCGGGTTCCTCCCACACTCCCGGGGAGACCTCAGGCCGGCTCCTCACGGTACAGGGGACCTGCAGGGGACGGGGCCTCTGCCGCAGCCCTTCCTTCCATACACTGAGTCACTCACAGGCACGGCCAGACTGACAGACCCAAAGCCCATCTGGGCGGCTGGGTGGTCCTGGGCAGGTCACTGACTCCGTCTGGCCCCAGTTCCCACCGAGAAGCAGGGGTGGTGGCAGCCCCTGCCTCACAGGGTGACGTGCGGAGGGACAGAAACCCTACAGAGCGCTCGGTGCCGTGCCTGGTGCATGGTGAAACGCTACAGCTGGTGTTACTAACAGCAGTGTCACATCGCCCCTCCCCCAGCTCCGACTCCTCTCCTTCCAGGGGGAGCAGGGCAGAGGGCAGATTTGGAGGGGTGAGGGTGAAGGCAGGGTTCACAGCCTCTGAGGCAGGGAGAGCAGATGCCCCCAAGAGGCCTGGCCTCTTCCCCAGGCACGGAGCCCGGGCTGTGGGGGCTTCCGAGAGCCTCCTGCCCGTTTGTACAATGATGGTTCCAAGAATTCCTGGATCCTCCTACCGGAGCTGCGTGCTGGCTATCCCCTCGAGGTGCCAGTGGAGGGTTTTGGCAGCTCTGGCAGCGCCAGACTCCAGTCACTTGAGCGTGTGCTTGTTGGGAGGCAAAGGCCTCTTCGGGTGGGCAACACACTGCCCTGGATCCCAGCCCGCACTGACCTCCTATCTCACAAGAGCAGCAGTCGCACCCCAGCCCAAGGAGAGGTGCGGTGCGAGATCGAACGCTGGCCGTGCAGAAGCAGGAGAGCACCCTGGACGCGCAGCCTCGGCAAGAAGACAGTACCATGGTCTCCAGGCTGTTGGAGGGATGGGCAGAGCCACCGGACGGAGGTGGCGGACGTGGCTGCTGACACCAAGGGCACTGGAGCGTCCCACCTCGGCCCACAGGCAGACCTGGCTGCCCCGCCCCCACCTTTCACCCTTTCTGTACAGTTTGTGGTGGTTCCAATTCCAACAGGAAGCCCGTCATCAGAGGATAATCCCGCACGAGCTGACTGGCGTGGACGGAACCCTTCCTCTGCCTGCCCTACCTCCACAGCATCCCTCATCTCAGGCATCAGGACCTGCTCATGCTGGAGCACAGGCCGGGGAGCTGGGCAGTGAGGACGGTCCGTGGGGAGAAGCCTGGGCTTCTTTCTTCCACATGGGGACTCAAGCCCAGGGGCAGGGAGGTTCCCCCTCAGGCACTGCCAGCTGCGCTCCCGGCCCGGCTCCACCCCACACCCCAGCCCTCCCCTCACCTGTGGGATCCCTTACCACCTGCTCTTTCTAGAAAGCTCACTGTCACATTTACCGTGTAGCCTCAGGCAGGAGGTATCCGTAAAGGAGGAGGGGAAGGCTTAGAGGAAACAGCACAAAGCTAGCCCTTCAAAAAGGGAACGGCCTCTGCAGGTCGTCTTCGTAGACTCCTGGAAATCGGCTCACAAGCATCCTGGATTCCCGCTACCCTCTCCTACCCCAAGGTGTACAAGCCACGTCAGCATTCGGTACACCTTCCTGCTCAGGGACGGGCCTGGCTCTCGCACAGCGTGGCAAAGGGACCACAGAGATGATCCGCCACCCTGGGCCTCGCATCCTGCGGTGCCACACGGTGAGAGCCGGAGTCAGCCGCGAGGGCCACCCACCACCCTGCAGCCCCTTTGGTGATCCAGCAACACCTGTCATCACCCCAGACCCACTGCTTGGGGGGCAGCACCTCCAGGACTGGGGCGGTGCCATGGGGGACTCCCCAGGTGCACAGAACGTGGCTCTACGACCACGCTGCCATGCTGGGCGGAGTCCGAATTTCAGTAGGTGGTGAAGCAGAAAGGCCTCAGTACGCAGACAGACAAGCAGGGCCTCTTGGACAGTGGCTGCCTCATTCTGGGACCTGTCAAGTCTGGTCCACCTTCTCTGAATCCTTCTGAGGACACGCGGGTAGAGTTCTGCCCGAGCATGACTGGTGGCCACGTCTGCCCCGCACCGTCCAAAACTCCCCCTGGGTCCAGACAGAGGCGGCCAGGGAGTCCTGGCGGCCGCATCCAGCCCCTCCGGGAGCTCTGCACCCCACGTTCCTCTCACCAGTTCCCTGAAGATGACAAAAGAACATGAAGTTTCCTCACCAGGCACGGGACTGACCCGCTTCTCTCTTGCAGCTGTCTCCTCACATCTGATTAAAATCCGCCGTGTGAATAATACAGGAGGAATTAAGTTCTCTCTTGACTGAACCGGCTGTTCAAGTCTGTCACTAATCCAGCTCCATTCTGAGGAGACAAACTTCCTCTTCTTTCTCGGCTGCATATCTGTATGGTGTGGTTTTTGTCTTGGGGGCGCTCTGGCCCACCTGTGGCCTGGCCCCTTCTTCCTGCCCAGCCTTGATAGACACAGCCTGGCAGAGTTCCCCCACAGCCACCTTCCCATCACACTGCCCGTTGTTTGTGACGGCCACCAGGCTGTGCAAGGGCAGGACGGGGAGCCTTCTGGCAGGGCAAGACCTCTTCACACCACGCGAGCTGTGTGCAGTATCACCGAACAGACACCTCCACCAGCTAATGAATCAGATTCGGGAGACACTTCTGTCTCCTTAAAAAGACAGGAGGCTGGTTCCTCCAACCCTAGGGAAGGACTTGGTACCTGGCAGCCTCTCCTGAACCCGGGCATGCAAACAATATGCAGACTCACGGGCTCCCACTCACTGGGCGAGGGTTTCAGGCAGCCCGTCTAGATACAAGGACCTGGCTTGCCCCCGAGAGAGGGCCCCAGGGTGTAGAGACAGAAAGCCTGGAAGCACTGAGACCAGCACCAGGCTCGCCGATCCTTCCTGGCCTGCTCTGCAGTGAAGGCTTCCAGCTACGAAGCTCCTCCGGCCTCACTCCCAGGAGTGCCCCCTGCTGGAAAACCACAGCCCAGGCTGGCTGCCAGCTCCCTCCTTCCAGCTCTCCTCCAAAAGTCCTTTTGAGAGGGATTGCTTCCCAAAGTGAAGACAGAATAACTAAATGTATTCCGGCACAGAGCCTGCAGCAGCAAGGCTGTTTGATTAAGAATGAATTACACTTTCATCAGCACAGAGAAATTGATTCACAAGGCCGCACTGTGATAATCTTGTTCCTAAAGCAAAAGGGGGTGGGTGGGACACAGAGCCACTTCGGCTATCAATGATGAGAGAGAAGAAGCTCTACAATTAAACTGGGAGAAGAAAACTAACCAGAGCTCCAGGATTCCTCCAACTAGTCTCTGGGGGCCTCACCTCAATCCACTCATCCCCAGGGGGAAAAGAGAAGAAGGGGTGGGGGAGCGTCTAATTCATTTTAAACAAAAAGACCCACAACGCTGAACCCATTTTAGATACTAACCTAATAACTCTAGGCGCTGAGACTCTGCTTGTCCCATAAAAATGCAGTGGAATTGAAATGCAAGCCCTAAAATCATGTTACACTTCCTCTCAACCACTACATATTGAGAACGAAGGAGCGGGGGAGGGCGCAGATACAAAAGGACAGGCAGATTCTCCACCAGGAGCAGGAAGGTGACAGCCAAATCCAGCAGCAGCAAATTCCAACATAATCTCTGGTTTGGGGTGTGATAAACATTCCCCTTCCAAATCAAAGCTGAGGGGGCAGGGCCGGTGAAGGGGGATGGCTGCTATAAACGGGTCAGATTAAGCTATTCAGCTGTCTTGCTAGTTGACAGCTTGTACCCAAATACCATCTGGTGATGTGCACGGGGAGAGAGCTGTCCACACACTTATCCCTAAGCAGAGGTAGGATGAAGGGCTGAGTCCACCACAATTAACAAATCCAGTTTGGTATCAGCTACTGTATCTGCTCTAGAGAGAAATATGCCTGGGAAAACCCAGAGGGTGCCTTTGGTTTACTAATCCTTTAGGGACCTAAAGTGGCAGGATGATGCCTGGAAACCGGTATCTGCCCATGTCTCAAGCTGCCCGTGTGATGCTGGCAGGGCCTCACTTCATTCCTCCACCTGGAAAATGGACGAATCGGCCTGATTCACCTCGCTGGGCAGGGGGAGGCTAACTGATGGGCACAGAGCACTCTGAACGAGCACCTTCGGGAAATGGGGCAGATAGACCGATGTCATTTCAAATTGCCAATATCAGAAGGGAAATCACAGCAAGGATCATAAGAATAGAACCTCGAGCCTGCAGAATGAGTTTGCATCCCGACTCTTCCCTCCCGCTGTTGCAGTGACAAATCAGGTGCTGGAGGAATGCTGCACTGAAACGTATCTTCAGTGCTGAGGGACCAAATGAGATGTCTTACTGCATCCACTAAGGCCCACTAATGTCCTCAGACACTTCTAAATGGTGGTAAAATACCCTAGAAGGGCGAGGCAGGTTTTGCACACTCCTCAACGCCTCCCAAAGGGCAACTGCTTGACCAGGTAAAGCCCACCGACCAAAGGGAGGGACTGGATCGTGGTCTTTTGGCAAAGAGGCTGGTAGAATCTTCTACCTAGGGAGCTACCAGGAACAAGCAAGAAAACTGGAAGCGCTCGACAGTTAAGAGGCGCGTGGACATTCAGTCTGCGTGAGGTGGGAGTGGCCTTCAGGGATGAGCCCAGGCTTCACGTCCAGGAGGAGGGTGCCCCGAGACCAGCCCATGCCTGCGACGCCTCCCCCGAGCTTCCCACGGAGCCAGTGCCCTCGCTCCTGTGTTCTTCATCCACACCTGGTGCCTCTGCTGACCCCTGCTCCCCACTCCACTCCTGCTCCCCTTTCTTCTCCACCCTCCCCCCACCACATCTGCCCTGTTCTCACAAAGGGAAAGTTCTGGAGCCAGGGAGCCAAGGCAGGGGACGCTCCACCAGACATCACAGGGTTTCCGAAGCAGGCAGAGCCCTGTGGGTCCCTGAGCGGCGTCTGGGGGTGCTGAATGTGTTCACCACACGGGCAGCGCAGCCCGTGGAGCTGCCCCCGTCCAGGCAGGCGATGCTGATGGAGGTCACAAGGGAGGCCTGACTGGTTGCTTTAACTGTGGGAGACGCCTTTCACGCTTCTTCACCCTCGCCCTGTGATTTGTCACTTCCCTGGTGTTTTAAGTGCTCCACTTGACTTGGCCAGCCCTGCATCTCCAAAGGGAGTCCATGCAAATTGAAGATGACATTGAACTTTTATGTCTTCCCGATCTAAGAGAGGCGGCTGGAGCTTCAGATAAATGTCGAGGCTCCTCACTCCTGCTCCTCCACCAGCGGAAGCCACAGCTAGACCTCGATGGTTCACACCATTTACGAAAAAAATAAGCTTTCTAAGCTCTATGACCCACAGGATTTCTCATTTGTCGACTGCCTTTGAAATCCTGCGCTTCTTCAGAGACCACGGGCACAAAAAACAAAGACAAGTTTCCTGGCGCTCATACCAGCCCAGAATTGGGGAGTGAAGCTGTCCCTTGAGAGGGGATGAAGGGTGCGAACGTGTTGTCACCTCCAGAATGTGCTGCCCAGCTAAGTCACACCTGGCCACCACTCACTTCATCAGTGCAGTGGCTCTGAAGGCAAGAGGTTCAAGCCCAAGACACCGTGTCCCCCTCCCCCAGCCTCACTGCCAGACCCCACGCCCTCGCTCACAAGACCCAGAGTCCAGGAATACATGTCATGGTCACTCCCCCCGAGAATGCCACAAATCTACGTTCCCAAAGGCAGCTTCTGATCACTAGCACCGCTTGGGACTCAGATGCAAATGCCAAACCAGTTGTACTGATTATCGATTGGGAGAAAATTGAAATGTGGAGTGAAGATTAGCAGGAGGAAAAGAATACAGCCTTGCAAATCCAAATCAGATAGTACAGTCAGCGGAGTTCATTCTGGAGTTTTAAAAGTTTTTATCTCTAAACACACGGAAACTAAAACACTTACTGTATACGCGTGTCACAAGTTGTGCATGTAACTGTGGTACGTCCCTTGGCCCAGGCTCACAAGCAGATTTGTTTCTTTATATAATTTTAAGCACTCGCTGAGTCCTTACAGTGAACTCACTAAATTCTCATAACAGTCCTGGGGGGGAACGAACTGTTTATTCCCTTTTTACAGGTGAGGACACTGACCCTTAACAGAAGGTAAGAATTTTAGAGATAGTAAGTGGCAGAGCAGCGGCAACCCTGGTGAAGAAAACTGGACTGCCTCTCAGCATTCCCATGTAACCCGTGGGTAAACCCTTGTAATTAGCTTAAGTGTCACCAGCCCTGGAAGGTCCTGATGAGTCAAGGTCAGACACCGGCCTCGAGGTGAGGCAGGAGAGGACAGACAGCAAGGGGGAGGAGTACACCCGGATCACGGGAGGTAGCAGAACCAGTCTTTCTTTGAAGAAATGTATGATCAAAAGACATGAAAAACAAAACAAAAATCAATGCAGGCTGGTTTGAACGAAGATTAATGACAAGTTTCAGGACAATGGAAACTCTCCAGTTTACCACCGGTCTGCATTTCTCATCCCGGACTTTCTAGATGGAGCTGTGCCCTTGACATTCTAGGCGCCCACACTTCAAAGCCCGCCGTGGTATTTCTCATCAGCTAGGCTCACTTCAGCCCAGACCACGGCAGGCACAAGGCCAGAGACGCCCCAGCACAGCAGGTGACTGGCTGTCAGGCTTGGTCACTGGCCACAGGGACCACCAAAGTCGAGAAAGTGGAAAGTGCATCCAACTTCACGTGTAGCAAAAGCTGCCACTATTTAATCTGGTGATACTAAGTCCAGCTGTCTTAAGAGCCAACTCCATTTTATTAATCCTTGATTAATCAGAATTCTTGATTAACTGGAGCTTGGCAGAATACTTTGAAAACAAGTTCACATCAAGACACTAAATAAAAAGAAAAAAAAGGCTTCTGTGCATGTCCTAGGAGCGGTACACATTTGACTACAAATCAAACGTCATTTGTCTATAATCACAGCTCAGTGAGAACTGACGGTCAGAACTGTGTTCCTGAAGAATTTAAGTGTTCTGAATCATTACAGAAAGAAGAGAGATGAAATCATATCAAGGTAGAACAGGACGGTCACATGCAGAGAATATCTGACAGCACAGACTAAGACAAAAAGGGACTTCCTGCATGCCCCTGTGCTTGCCACGGGGTCCAGGAAGCCACAGTGGAGCCGCCCCGGGGTCCTCTGGGTGCCACGGGGTGATCCCTTGAGCAGAGGTGCCACCCGGCCGGCCGACTCCGTGCTCTTCACACCTGCCCGGCGTGGAGCATGCGCCGCTTGGTGCTGGCGTGTTTAGCGCCAGCGTGCGGTATGAAAGCTGAAGAAACAGGAGCCTGCTAAACAAAAGTGTCACACGCAAATTGTGGTTCACGCCATGGGTTCCTGGAACCACTGACAGATCGAATCCATCTTCTAATGAGATCCATCTGGGACTTTAATAGCAACCACAAATAGGACCTATCCTATGCCAGATCGCACTGTGTCGCACAGAGCTTCCAATGGGCTTATTTTATTCTAGGAGCAGAAAGCACGGTGAGGACACCAAAGGACACATCCCATGTGACTGTCAGGTGTGGGTGGGCTTGCTGGCGGGGGTACTACTGGGGAGCAGGCGAGGAGCAGAGGCAGGATGTTATTATTGCGCGTAATAAATTCTCTCCACTGCCTAGCCCTGTTGGGAGAATAATGAACTGTTGCAGAAGGAAAGCAGCAATTATTCAATTAATTCACTCCACGAGCACTGACTACCCGTCTGCTGGGTGCCCGGATTTCTCCATCCCGACATGAGTTCACGCCGACTGCGACCGTGCCCCAGACTGCGGAGAAGCCCAGGCAGAGGTGGCCGTTAGTGTGCCGGCGAACAGAGAGTCCGCTTAGCCTGACTGCATATCAGACCCCTGTGTTATTGGTTTGCTGTACTCGAAAAGAGAATAGATGTGTACAGAAAGGGAGGCTCTAGAGGAAAATGAGGGAACACGGGCAGCCCCTTCATCCCACGACCAGAAGCCGCCAGGTATGACTGCGGGTCTTCAGAGGCTGTCACCACATGAAAGGTCTTGATCTCGTTTTAAAGGCACCAGTCTTAAGAACACCCAAATTGACCCCGTTTCCATGCTAGGGTTATTTATCTAAGGAGTACGCCACCAAGACAAAGGACTTTAGACAGACCTGACCGGACAAGAAGCCATGACCTTCCCCAGCCCGACAACGACACAAGATGAAGGACGGCTGGTCCTACAGCCCCAGGACATGCTCTTCAGAACGAGGCAGCCTTCTGGACCCTGGAGGCTGTTCTGGCCCCACAGGGCGGATGCCTGCTCTCAGACTCGAAGCATGCTGCGGCCAGTCCCCAGACGCCACCTGCCCTCGGGAGGGCTCGGCACGGCCCGGGGACAGAGACAGGCAAGCTCATGCAGGGGTTAGTATCACAGAGGTCAGTCCCATCACCACATACAGAGTACCTGGGAATAACCTACTTTGAGGGCTCAAATGCAGATAGGTCTTCTGCCTTGGGCTTGAGGCTAAACCAGCAAAATAAAATGAAGAAAAACAAAAACATACCCTGTGATATCAACAATGCCACACGTGCCATTTGCAAAATGCTCAGACAGGCCTGAATTGTGACAAGTCACTTCATTTGTGTGTTTTTATGGCTTGGAAACGGGTCTCCCCAGCTTTCAGCACCCCAGGGCCCTGTGGTCGAGGGCCCAGCTCATGGAAGCAGTGGCAAAGATGAGCCTGTGCCCGGCGCCCGGGGGAGGAGTGGGTCAGGGAGGGGTCCGAGGCAGCTCCTGTGAGGCCCAACTGGCTCACTGGCCCAGTCATCCTTCTTTCTCTCTGCTCACTGGCTGAGGCCTCGCTCCAGCTCCCCTTTGCTAACTGTTTCAGAATTTGGTTTGGAAGGGAAACCCGGTAAGTTACAGAAGCTGGAGGAAAGAAGAACGTGGATTGTGGAAAGGTCTCTCCCTCCAGGTCACGCTATTAAAAGGAATTCTCTACTCGGTGCCAATACTAACCGGAGTCAAGAGGGAGGATTCAGGGCTCCCGACTGTACCCCTCAACGATGGCAGGTAGATACAGATCTCTTGAAAACAGACAGTTCTCAAACTGGGAGATCAATTTAAAGACTACGCTAAAGCGTACAAAGTGAAACACATCTAACTATCACCATCTAAACTCAATGAAGAGCCTTGTCTTACTGACCCCCATTTTACGGGTGTTAGCCTGGTCCTGGGGGAAGAGACAGGAGCTGACATCACCTGGCAGGAGAGGACCTTTCCGCTTTGCCCAGCGTAAGAGATGTACACTCTTGGGCTGATAGTTAGTATGGAATTTAACTTCCTCCAAAATGCTGAAAGCTCAAAATATCCGTGGAGAAAGACATGAAACTGTTAGCAACATAAATGAAGTCTCATCTCTTAAAACATTAAGGTTCTTCTAGATACTCCCTTTCAAGTCTGAAAAAAGTTAAAAATTCAGAATTTGGTTTCTAAATCAAGAACAGAATTTTACAGTCCTTGCCACTTAAAAACGCAAAAAGACGAGAGGGAGAGGCCATTCTCACCAGCCTCCCTTTCATTTTGCTTTCTCATTAAGTAAGGCAGCTCCCTGGGCAGAACTCCCCTCGGCTTAAAAGACAGAATTGCTTTACTGCTAAATGATGGATCAAAACCTGTCCTGTAACCGTGATTCATTTCATCAGAGCTTTTAACACAAGTTCCCCTTCCATCGAGTCAATGGATTCACAGACACTGGCAGATTAAATTCCCTTTCTGGCGTGAGTCAAAAAATTTCCTCAACTAGGTACATATAAAAAATGACAACAGTCTAATAATGACTCGGCTACTGAGGAAACCAGATGCCAACCTCACATTTCATTAACAACTGTCCTAATCAGCAAAAGACAAGAGACTCGGTACCTTTTTAATGGTATTGTGTTTGCTGCTGGTGCCGCCCTGATCAGAGTTCTCGTTGTGCAGAATATCTAAGGCCGTCTCCCTCTCTTTGAGTTTCAAGGCCTCGATCTCTGTCTTGAGTTCGTTGAGCTGCTCCTGCAGGTGCTTGCTCTTCTCCATATACTCCACTCTGCCAGAGAGAGGACAGAGTATCATGGGCTCTGGCAAACAGTGAGGCGCACCGTGGCCGAGAGGCTCCAGACCCACACGCTGCTTGGCCTGGGACCCAGGGTCTGAGCCTGGGGTTCACATCTCTGCTTGGCCACTCGCGGGCCATGGGAGCTTGGGCCAGTCACTAAACTGCTCTGCATCTGTTTCCTCATCCATAAGATAGGGATAACGATCACAGGGCTGTGGTCGGGATTAAACAGAAGGAAGTGTAGGAAAGCCTCAGTAAACTCTCATACCAGTTGTAATGGATAACAGATAGTTTTTAGTTCTACACAGAAAACAACACAAGAAACAAGCCTCCTGGCATCCAAAACAATCTTGTCTCAGCCCTTCTCGGAGAAGTAATTCCATTCTAGTGACCTCTTCTGATAGGCCATGGCCACAACCCTACTTGTTTTGGGACATAATCTCCTAAAGATGACAGAAGCTCACTCAGCAAACACCAGGAATAGAAAGATGCCCACCACCACCTGCAAGCACACATGGTTATCTATGAAGGAAGCCATCCTCAGGGTGTCCAGCTACACGGGCACAGCCAGGCAAACTGGGCAGCACCGACACAAGGGACCTTCTGCAGTGATTCCCACGCACGGGTGGTGCCTGGTGCGCACAGGTAATGAGTAAGAAAACATGAACTGTGAAAAAGCAGTAAGCAGCCTCACCCTGATCACACAACCGTGTACTGCTGAGCACACCTAGAAAACAGTCATCACACAACCGTGTACTGCTGAGCACGCCTAGAAAACAGTCACACAACCACGTACTGTTGAGCACGCCTAGAAAACAGTCACACAACCGTGTACGGCTGAGCACGCCTAGGAAACAGTCACACAACCACGTACTGCTGAGCACGCCTAGGAAACAGTCACACAACCGTGTACTGCTGAGCACGCCTAGAAAACAGTGAAGGGCAGAGGGAACTCCACCACGGGTGGAGGGGCTGCGGGTGCCACAGACAGAGACGCTGGGTCCCTCTATCCTCAGGACATGAGCCCAGAGAGCCTTACTGCCCGGCCTGTGGCTGCCCGTGCTGGACACGGAGAGGGTTACCTGAGGACACCAGACAAGGTGAAAGCACATGGGCCGCAAAGTCAGACGGACGAAGCGCTGAACCCCGGATCTGTCCCTCATCAGCTGTGGGGTGCTCGGTGAGCTCCTTAAATGCTCTAAATCTGGGTTCTCATTTATAAATGGGAACACTAAACCTACCTTTGAAGTCAGTTGGTGGGAACGAAATGAGATAAAAGATAAAGGACCCCGTCACCCAGGCACCTTGTGCCTGGCAGCTACTGTGACATTTCCCTGCCCAGCCATGGCACAGATGGCCGATTTACCGACGGCCCTGATTAGGGGACCTCGGTTAGGTGCCCTCTGCAGTGGGGCTCCCTTCCATCTCAGAGCCACGTCCCCTGACCATAAAGTGAAGGAGGAAGACAGCTCAGGGCACGCTGGGCTCAAAGTGCGGATCCCGCAGCAGGGCTGCTCAAGATGACTGTAGCCCCAGCCGTTAGCCCTCCTCAGCCTTGAGCTGGAGTTTCTTCTCTCTCGCCCTTGTTCTAGACATGGGACCCGCCACAGAGCTCAGCCGCCAGAGAACACAACTAGGAAACGTGTCGCATCACCAGTTTAGAACACGACCACCATGGACCACCACGTGAACAGCGGTCTGACTGGCTTGGAGACCTCTGACAGCCAGTCCTAGACTTCAGGTGAGCTCTGGAGTCACTACAAACTCCGGATCACCAATCAAGTGTCATTTTTATCCTGGAAGATGAATGCTGGTCTGTCGCCCTTCATTTCCAATTAGGAAATTCCTCTCCCAGTGGGTGAGGACAGAACAAACCTTTGTAGGAGTTAGTGCCAGGCTGCCCACGCGGGGCACAGGGGAGGGGAGGGGGCTCCGTACTTTTCTTTCTCTATCTCCATGGAAAGCCGCTTCATGTCAGTATCCTTGAAGTCGAAAGACAGGCTGTCACCAATGAGGTTGAAGCTTGGTATGTCAGGAGGCAGTGGGGCTGGGAGTGGGTTCATAGGCTACGAAGGAGAAATCTGATTAGGAGGTTCGGTTCCACAAGAACCGAGGGCACTGCTGCGTCAACCACCCACCCCTCCAGAGGCCACAAAGGCTCTGGACCCAGCGTGCCCACCCCTGAAGCAGAGAGTGAGGCAGTTAGATTTGTTTTGAGGACTTTCTCCTCCCAGATCAGAGGGTCATCTAAAATACGGCCCCAATCTACTTCTCCCACCATCTGCCCTATAAGATCATCAATGGTATCATTTATTACCCCTTGGACCACTTTGCTTCCCACCTCTGTTACTTTGCTTAAACCAAGTCACCTCCCTACATCCCATCTCCCTTTCAAGGCCCTAGAACATTCTGCACCATTCGCTCCACCATGCGTTTGCTTAACAGTCGCCCTGAAGGCCCCACCAGGGGAACCGGGAGGGCTGGGAGGGAAGGGACCGCTACGAGGTGAGAAGCAGCGTGGCTGGCAGCCCCAGGCTCACCGGGTATGTGGGCTTGGTGGTGATTTCCAGGAGCTTCTGCTTGGCTCTTCGCTCTGCCTCGCGGGCTTCCTGCAGGTCCTGCTTCAGCTGATCTGCCTCCTTGGCCCTGCAAGGAGAGAAGGGGCCCTCAGCTCCCCAGAAGATGACAGGAGGAGGAAAGAGACCCCTCTTCCCCCTTGACCCCTGGAGAGGAGGGAGCTGGATTAACCCTGAGGGTGGCACCAGACCAGGCAAACAAGCACAGGGGTTGGGGGGTGGGGGAGGATTTACATGAAATCAGAACTTCCGAAGCAGGAACAACATTCCCAGGTATTGTTCATTTCAACTGATTTCCAGTTTAAATCAAAACTGGGAGAGCAGTGAAGCAGGTGGCCAGAAGAGTCAAGGATGAACCTTTGCAACTGGGGGAGGGGGAGGGAAATCGGGGGAGGGGCTAGAAGCTTCCTCTGCTTCTTTCTGGGTGAGAGTGGGCTGGGCCTCGGGCAGGAAGATAAGTACGTCGCTGAGGGCCTCGTGCCTTGTCAGGACGCTGGACCCAGGGGACCCAGCCCAACACACATCATTCACGGGGAAGTGACCGCACATGGAAAGAAAGGAGCCTGGGGCAGGGCAGGAAACGTGGAACCGTATTCCCAGAATGACACGCAAAGAATGGAGAGGAAACTGTAGCGACTGCACCCTGGCAGTGAAAAGCCAAATTCAGGTGCTCTAAACCCACAGACCGAGTGCCGCGAGGAATGAGCCAGGGTTGTCTGATGGCTGCGGAACCAGCACAGCCCAGAGCCTCCAATTGTCTTTGAAAAGCACAGACTACAGTCCCATCCTTCGACCTGGTTGTGAGCCAGGGCACCCTGCCCTCCCCTCCCATCTTCAGGGAAGCGTTAAAGGTGAATAGCTGCTGTCTCCCCACACACCCCTCAAACCAAAAGGGAAAAGAAGAAGCACATTCTGTAAATGTCAGAAGAGCCTCCTCATGTCTCCTCAGCTAACAGCAGCCTGTGGACAAGCTCGATGGTTTTCCTGCAAACACGAGCATCACAGAGACGGGGGCTCATCGCAAAGGCACAGCCCGACCAGAGTCCACTAGACAGGAGAACTAGGTTCCTGCGCCCGTCCAGCTCCAGCCCCACTGGCCTGTGCGGGAAGGAGCCTCTGCCCCTGCCCGGGAGACGGGTCAGCAGCTGCCAGCAGGCTCTGCCCCAGCGCAGGGCCTCCCCGCCTCCATGCTGACCTCCTCTCGGACTCCTCAGCCATCTTCAGCGCCAGCACTTCGGCCTCCAGCACCTTCTGCTCCATAAGGCGCTTCTCTTCCTCCGTCCGGATAGCCGTGGCCTTGATGCGCTGCATCTCCTGTTCGGCCTCTGCCGCCTTCTGTGCCAGGAGCTTTGCCTCCTCCTCAGTGATTTGGGCCTTTTCGGCCAACAGGTCGGCTGTCTCCTCGGACCGCATCTGGAGAAAAGAGCGCGCTCAGCGGGAACAGGAGCCCTGTGCCTGTCATCCCGCCCCGATCAGGCCTCAGACACTCAGGTCAGCAAGGACCAAGGTCTTGGACTCCGTGGGGCCCTGCCACTGAGTGTCCCCAAGCCACACCCTTCAACTTCTCAGAAGGCCCTTCAGGGTCCCTCCATGGGGACCCACTTGAGCTGAGGTTACACTTTATGAGGGAGAAACCTAACTTAACTCTGTCCTTTCTCTTTAAATAAGTGCTTCAAAAGCACGGGAGACTGTGCCCTCTGGGGACGCGTCACAATGTCTAGAGACATTTTTGATTGTCACAAATAGGGGAATCTAGTGGGCAGAGGCCAGGGACACGGCCAACCAGCCCTCAACACACAGGATGGCCCCCACCAGGGGATGACCTGGCCCCGAGGTGGGGCAGGCCAAGGCTGAGACACCCTGCGGGAAAGGTGACCCACAGTAAGTGGAGTCTGCCTGCACTTGGAGGTTGAACTCAATCTAAATCTGCTCCTGGAAACACAGGCGGAGAGGAAGACAATAATTTTAAGCCAAAATGTCAAAGTAAATGTGCCTAATCTGTGGTCCTTGGGGGCCTAACTCCAGAACCAGAGGGAGTCCGAGTAGCCTCCCAGGACCCAGCCCCTTGGAAGTCACCAGGGCTTCGTTGGCCATCGTCGCCTCTTCCTTCATCTGCAGCAGCCTCCTCTCCAGTTCGTCCCTCGTGCGTTCAGCCTCCTCCCTCATCTGCTTCTCTCGAGCGAGGCGCTGCCTCTCCATCTAGGGGGAATGAGCGGCCGCTGGTCACAGGGCCCATGACCTGCTGTGCCACAGATCTGAGGACAGCCAGTGCCCAGGGTCTCCCCTCTGGGGACCCTTTTCTTCCCTGGACTTTAGGTACCAGTGTCGTTCTCCTCGTCCACCACCCTCCATCCTTCTAAACCAGCTCTAGAGTGGAAAGCCGTGCTCCTTGAAAAATCATCTAGTTGTAAATGAACAAACAGCAGAACACGGAGCCAGTCTCCACCTGGATGTACGGGCGCATCCGTACACGCTGGGTACGGAAACAGTTACCTGGCCAACGTGCCTGAGACCCCAGTGGCTCTGCCCTGCAGCTGACAGGACACAATGCAGGCTCCTTCTCCCCAAGGGGCAGCTCCAGAGATAGACCACGTGTCCCTCTCCACCACCGTGAGCCACCATGCCACTTCTTATCCACACGGACCCATCCCACACCTCTAATCTCATCAACAGTAGCTCCACTCTTGCCTCTGACCCTCGGAGAAGATGGAATCATCCGTGTGATGCATCAATAGCTCACACATCGTGTTTCACAGCAGGAGGCGGCGGCAGCCAGGCACAGACCCCCACAGCCTCAAGCGAAAGCAACTCCTGAGCCAGGCCTGTGACAGGAGGGAGCACGGGGGGAGGAGTGAGGACGCGGCCCTGATCCTTACGGCACCAGCACTAAGCTGCTGCCGCCTCCCTTGCCTTCCGGATCACTGTATTAATTGGGCCACATGCCGAGCTTAATAAGGGGAACAAGCAGAGGACAAGTGCTATTCTCTGTGATCCTAGGGCTCTAGCTGAGTTCAGAAAGCAGGAGCCAGAAGTGACCACTGCACTATTTTCTTCCTTAAATAATTAAAGCACATTTAATTACTTACTTCTTGCTTCAATCTTCTCCCAAACACAAGATTTTTAAGATTGCTACTTTTTCTAAATAGTAAGTCAAAAAAATGCATTGGGCCTCAAAGGAATAATGCAAAGACAAGCAATAAAATACAGTAAATTTTTCTCCAGTTTTCCTCTTGCAGGTCAATGAAAAGCTTGGCCGATTTGTTCTCTAATTTCCATCATATTACAATTCCCATTAGGTGGATGACTAGATCCCCATTATCCTCCACTTGAAAAAAGTCTACAATCCCCTTCTGCTCTCAGCATTGCACCCTCCCTGAGACCTCCACCCCAATCATAAGGGACCTCCTGTTTGCAAAGCGGTTTCAGCTCACAAAGACCTTCAGGTACAGTGTGTCCTCTGATCTGAGACACAGAAGAGAGATACTTAGCTCCACTTGACAGATAAGAAAACCGAGATCTGGAAGGTAAGTCAATCACTAGGGTCACATACTAAGTTTCACATCTGGCTCCAAGGTCAATGTCTGTACTGCTGGGCCATGGAGCCCCTGACCTGTGGTTGCCAGATGCCAGGAACGTGCATCTGCCATCCTACAGGCAGTGCAGGTCCAGGGGTGTGTTCAAGCTACTCTCTGCCAGCCTGGAGGCTTACACACTCCTTGCCGTGATCAGATCTCTCACTTCTAAGCTTTCCTCTGCTGACAAAGAGGTCAGAGAGGGCTCTTCTTGAAGTTGCCACTATGACCCTGTGCTGGCCCAGGAGCATTTCTTTGTCCAGCAAAATCCATTCCACTGCCCCCCACCCCACCCCAAAGCATCCCGAAGAGTACATCTGTGGCCTGCCATCTCAGAGAGCAAAGAGACGGAGCCGAGAGCACAATGGATCACACTAGGCATTTCATTCTAAACCTCAGGGCCGGGAGCCAGCTTCGTCGGAGGACCCAAATTAGAGAGCTGCACACAGACTAATTATTACCCCTCCAAGCCTGCAAGTCCTAAGGGCAGCCGATTGCAGCTGCTGCTACTCTGTCTAGTAGTTCATCCAAAGCCATGATTGATATTTCTCAGCAGCGGGGCTCAGATTAGCTGTGCGGATTGCGGTGAGTCAAAAAGGTCTAAGGGTAGAAAACAATGATGCAGATCGTCCAGGCTGCTGATAACGTGCTCCCGGCACCTCTCGCTCTGGGCGATGTGCCGCCTGGGCTGACCTGCAATGGGGAAGCGCGGCCGGAGTCTAATTCCAGCAGTGGGCGCAGAGATGCTGCCCTACATTCCTTCACCATCTAATTAGAAAAGGAGAAGTCTGGGCACAGGAGACAGGCAGGCAGAAAGAATGAAAGCTTAGCTGCATGGACGATGGATGGATGGATGGATGGATGGATGGATGGGTGGATAGGTGGGTGGATACATGTGGGCTTGGCTATCTCTGCCCACAATGTGCATTAATCACACTTCACTCAATTCACTGGAGAAATAACTAGGGATGTGTCTTTGAAATATGCTGTTAGAGTTTGTTCCTCATTTCCAGAGCTGACATCCCACCATCATTTATTCATCAGCCAAAAAGACCCAACAGGAATAAAATAAGAGTAGGTAGATCGTGCTCAAAGGACTCCTGTGAGCCCATGACCACTCCTTACCTCCCGGCCGAGACCACCACCAGGAGACAACGGCAGTTCACCTGCTCACCTGCTTTCTGGCCTTCTCCTCCCTGGCCTGAGCTTTCATCTGCTGAACTTCCAAAGAATCAGCCTTCCTCCTCCTCATAAACAGGTCGTGGTTCCCGATACACAGCTGGAGAATCTGTGCAATGAAAGCAGGAGAAATGTTATACCCACACGTTGACTCCTCTGAGACAGCACAGCAGCTACAGCATCTTGGTCCAAGGGCTCTTGTGGGGAACCTGAGAGAAGGTATGGAGGGAAACACCAACGTCCTCCCTGTGGCCTCCAGGCCTCAGCTCTGGAGACAATCACAGTGAAGAGAGGAAGGGGTGCCATTTAGCTTGTCTTCTGATGCCCCTCACTCTGCGGAGTCAGGGCATGGCTCTGCAGACCAGGGAAGATGACGGCTAAGCTTGTTCAACAGGCAGGGCTGGGACGACAAGTCATTCGTGGGAAAAAAGTAAGTTGGATTCCCCCAACTCCACCACATGCAGAACTCGACTCCAGAGGAATTAATGCCTTAAGTGCAAAGATCAAGCCCTGGAAATGCTTAGAAGAGAACATAGAAGAATATCTTGATGGTCACAGGATAAGGAAAGATGTCAAGCAAGACACAAAAAGTGCAAATAGTTAAGGAAAAGATGTATACATTTATCTACATTAAAATATGTTAAGACATAAAAAGCAAGAGGAAAAATAAGACACAAAGTGGAAGAAGAGATAACCAATAAAGAAAACAAACAACCCAAAAGAAAAACAGCCAAAAGACAAGAAACAAGTTTGACAAAAGAGACAATGAGACTGGCCAATAAATCAAAAAGATATTCAACTTCATTAGTAAAGATGCAAATTAATATGACACTGAGATACCATTTTAAATGCACGAGATTGGCAAAAATTTTTAAAGGCTAATAACACAATTGCTGAGGATATAGGATATAAGGCAAAAGGAAGTCTCACCCAGGGCTGTTGGATCTGTACGTTAATTCACCTCCTTTGGAAAACAACGTGACATAACCTTGAATTTGGACATATACCACATGCAGGGCTATGTGAAGACACTCTCTAGACTCCAGGGAAGCAATTGCCCATGCGTACCAGTGGGCAGATACAAGATGCAGAAAGCACTTAATTGTCCATTAACAGGAGAACGGAGAAAAAAATATATATATATATTTTTTAACAGAATATATAATGGAATACTATACAGCAGTGAAATGAAAGGACCATATCTTTGAGCATCAACGTAGATAAATCTCAAAAAATAATGTGTAAAAAAGGCATGTGACAGAAGAACACAGTTGATAGCACATATATAAATTTCAAAAACATACATAACTTGCCATATACGAACTAAAGTTCTGATGAAAAGCAGGGGGATATTAAGCACACAGCTGAGAATAGTGGTCACCTTTGGGGAGAGGGGGGACAGCAGGGTGCTAATGCAAGGGCGGTTCCACAGTGTTGGGAGTGTGCTGTTTCTTAAAGCTTGGTGGTAGGTAGGTAGCTGTTTATTTCTGTTGTTCTTTATACCCCATGTATACATTATACATATTCTTTCATATGTATAAAGTACTTCAATAAAAATAACTTTTAGAAATTCCTCATCACAAAATGTAGGTTTGACTCTTTAGGTTAAGCTAAAGAGAAATCTTTCAAGGCTGATCAGAGAAGCACGTACCAAGTGAGTTATCATTCTACACCTCACAACATGTCACTCTGATACTGGTTCAAAAACGGCTTTCAATTTCACAGAAAAACTACAGTCTGTAACAAAAACCAGGATCTCCACTTACCAGCTTATTAACACGAAGCTTTGAGGAGTTAAATTTGAAGACATCAATTTTCTTATCCAATGGCTTAATAGTAAACTGAAAGGAAAAAGCAGAAAACAGTTTCAGTCTGATAGCCTAGAACATTGCCACCAACTGGGAAATTCCACAAAAGCAGCAACCCCGCTAGCAAAGTTCCAGCACGAGGCCATGCCTTGTCCTGGCTTCATGGTGCCCAGGAAGTTCAGGATCCTGGAAGCTGGGTTCTCGGCACCATCTTAGGCTTGGAAATCTGAAATACAAACCCTTGACAGGCCCAACTTTGAGGCCAACACTGGGAGGGCCGCCGCAGAGGTGGCCCTGCCTACAGGAGGCTGACCACCTGGCACCTGGCTGGAACTAGACCAACAAGAGTCAACTACTCAAGAGATTACATCACGTGTTAGTGCCTCATTGGGTGGCACAAGTCACA
The DNA here is from genome assembly GCF_949774975.1 of Lagenorhynchus albirostris. Taxonomy (NCBI): domain Eukaryota; kingdom Metazoa; phylum Chordata; class Mammalia; order Artiodactyla; family Delphinidae; genus Lagenorhynchus; species Lagenorhynchus albirostris. The sequence goes on from NC_083108.1 coordinate 66,036,961, forward strand.
AATCCTCAGGGTAGGATGGACATAAGCTGGTCTTAGACAAAGAATATGACAGAGAAGCTGAAAGGTAGGATGGAGGGGCATTCTGGACAGGGCAAGCAATAGGAATAAGGCAGAGATGGGGAAATGAGCAGTGTTAGCACGTGTGCGTGTGTGTGTGTGTGTGTGTGTGTGTGTGTGTGTGTCATTATTAACTCTTTGATGACTAAGATAAAACCATGGGTTTAGACTGGGAGGAAGGCAGGAGTCGGGGTTGGTGAGGTGGGCTGGGGATGGGCAGTCAGAAGGGCTTCGATTTGATGTGACAGCATACAGGGTGTCACCCCAGATTTCCAAACATGGGGATGGTTTGAAGAAAACTGTTAATAGAAAGAATACGGTTAAAGAGTGACAAAGAATGGACCGCAGTAGAAAAGGAAAATACTACAAAAATCAAAGAGGAGAGAAAGAGGAATGCTATGGATGGGCGGGTGGGAGGGTGGGTAGCTTAGTAGGAGAACCCAGGGCCAGACTACCAGGTAGGGTCGAATATAAAGAAAAAACGGCAACTGTTGTTCTCACTCATTCCTGATGAGACCGGACACATCCTAGATTTCAAAGATGCACTTTATTTCTTTTTTTTATTTTTTTATTTTTAACATCTTTATTGGAGTATAATTGCTTTACAATGGTGTGTTAGTTTCTGCTGTATAACAAAGTGAATCAGCTATACATATACATATATCCCCATATCTCCTCCCTCTTGCGTCTCCCTCCCACCCCTCTAGGTGGTCACAAAGCACCGAGCTGATCTCCCTGTGCTATGCGGCTGCCTCCCACTAGCCATCTATTTTACATTTGGTAGTGCACATATGTCCATGCCACTCTCTCACTTCGTCCCAGCTTACCCTTCCCCCTCCCCGTGTCCTCAAGTCCATTCTTTACGTCTGCATCTTTATTCCTGTCCTGCCCCTAGGTTCTTCAGAACCTTTTTTTTTTCTTTTTTAGATTCCATATATATGTGTTAGCATACGGTATTTGTTTTTCTCTTTCTGACTTACTTCACTCTGTATGACAGACTCTAGGTCCATCCACCACACTACAAATAACTCAATTTCGTTTCTTTTTATGGCTGAGTAATATTCCATTGTATATATGTACCACATCTTCTTTATCCATTCATCTGTCAATGGACACTTAGGTTGCTTCCATGTCCTGGCTATTGTAAATAGAGCTGCAATGAACATTGTGGCACATGACTCTTTTTGAATTATGGTTTTCTCAGAGTATATGCCCAGTAGTGGGATTGCTGGGTCGTATGGTAGTTCTATTTGTAGTTTTGTAAGGAACCTCCATACTGTTCTTCATAGTGGCTGTATCAATTTACATTCCCACCAACAGTGCAAGAGGGTTCCCTTTTCTCCACGCCTCTCCAGCATTTATTGTTTGTAGACTTTTTGATGATGGCCATTCTAACTGGTGTGAGGTAATACCTCATTGTAGTTTTGATTTGCATTTCTCTAATGACTAGTGATGTTGAGCATCCTTTCATGTGTTTGTTGGCAATCTGTATATCTTCTTTGGAGAAATGTCTATTTAGGTCTTCTGCCCATTTTTGGATTGGGTTGTTTGTTTTTTTGATATTGAGCTGCTTGTAAATTTTGGAGATTAAATCCTTTGTCAGTTGCTTCATTTGCAAATATTTTCTCCCATTCTGAGGGCTGTCTTTTCGTCTTATGTTTTGCTTTGCTGTACAAAAGCTTTTAAGTTTCATTAGGTCCCATTTGTTTATTTTTGTTTTTATTTCCATTTCTCTAGGAGGTGGGTCAAAAAGGATCTTGCTGTGATTTATGTCATAGACAAAGATGCACTTTAAACATGAATATCCACTCCCAAGAAAGACTTGCTAAGCAGATGAAGTCGTTTAGGAAGATCTATTCTTGGGTATTTCTTTCACATGCTATATTGTCCAACAAGGGGTTAGCACACAGAGGACAGAAAAACGGTCCTTTGTTTCGCTTTTGGTCAAGTGAACTTAGAAGCAGTATTGCTCTTGTGTAGGCTGCTATTTATGAATTTCGTGAGCTTATTTTTGGCCCTGCTATCAAAGCCCAAAGCTGTCAGTGGGAAACCTCAAGGAGTGGGGAAACCACAGGCTCTGTGCCATGCCGGGGCATGCACACAGAATCAATGGCTCACTTAAAATAAACCAGCACTTCTGTTGTGACAGCATGGTTGTTGTATATAATGACCAAGACTACTTCTCATCATGTCAAGTCAGCTTGGGGCCCTTGCACTGTGCGAGTTACTGACCTGACGGAACTCGGGGGCGCCTTGCCCCGGGAGAGGGAATATTAGTTTACTGTGTCGAGCCATCGCACTAGGGGAGACTTCACTGCTTGGCTTCCGTGAAGGATGAGTGTTTTGGGAGCCTTTAGCACGTGAAGTTGTGGATGTGCAGTAAATAGACTTTATGAAATTAGGAGATGAAAAACTACCAGCACACCTACTGCTTTAAGTCACGTAGAACTTTCAGTTTAAGTGCTTTAAAAAAGAAATACCTAAATGCTCATCTCCTGGGCTACTTACAAAAATCTGAGAAGCCAAAATGTTTTGAAGCTCAATCTGTCTCATCAAGCATGGCCGAGTGGATCTCAACCACATACTGGCAACCAGGGGCCTGGTGCTCCTTTCCTCTAGTTGCTACACGAGGAAAGAGAAAGCAGGAAACCGGCACGGGGTGGGGGCTCTGCAGGCAGCCACGTGGGCCGTCTCTGTTACTCACTCCACGCCCGGGCCTGCCTTCCTCAGCCTGGTGCAGAGTCTCAGGGCCCGTCCTCTGTGCTTCTCTGGAAACTCGGGGGATGTGGCTTCTGCTATGCCTCTCACCAGACACAGGTCACCTGATCCCTCTGCATCTCTGCTTCCTGAGGTGACACAGAGCAACCAGAACACAGCCCCTACTCTCACAGCAGTGTTCTTGTGAAGACTGAATCAGAGCCAGGGCAAAGCTGCTGGCAGGTGGAAAAGCACCATATCATCACCACCTCTGTCACCAGCCGCTCACACTGAGGTTATGTATCACGGCAGTTGAGTCACTACTTGACTATAACTTCCCTGAGGGCTGAGACTGCATTCTCTACATCTTTGTTTCTCCCACAAAACCTAACACAAAGGAGATGCTCAAAAACTCTCTTAAACTTAACAATGAATGTGGCTACCAAAGGGGAAAGGGTGGGGGAGGGGATAAATTGGGAGATTGGGACTGACATATCCACACTACTATATATAAAATAGATAACTAATAAGAACCTACTGTATAGCACAGGGAACTCTACTCAATACTCTGTAATGACCTATATGGGAAAAGAATCTAAAAAAGAGTGGATATATGTATATGTTTAACTGATTCACTTTGCTGTACAGCAGAAACTAACACAACATTGTAAAGCAACTATACTCCAATAAAAATTAATTTAAAAAATTAACAAAGAATGAATAAATATAGGATTACAGCATTAGGGAAAAGTCACAATCCTATGTAGTAATATTTGAATTCTAAGTTAGAGTGCTCATTTGAGTTATTCAAACTTAATTTTTCTTTAATTCTTGTAAGCAAGTTGGCCTGATATCCTTTATATCACTGCTGATATGTATACATTATGTATTATTTATATATATATATATATAAAATACATATACATTCATATACATGTTATGGAGAGGTGTGTGTGTGTGTGTATACCCATATCTCTGCACCGCATGAATCAAGCACTGGACACAGAGAGAGGGTTTAATATACACCGCATTTAAAATATAAAGAGAGGGGCTTCCCTGGTGGCGCAGTTGTTAAGAATCTTCCTGCCAATACAGGGGACATGGGTTTGATCCCTGGTCTGGGAAGATCCCACATGCCGCAGAGCAACTAAGCCCGTGTGCCACAGCTACTGAGCCTGCACTCTGGAGTCAGCAAGCCACAACTACTGAGCCCACGTGCCACAACTACTGAAGCCCGCGTGCCTAGAGTCCGTGCTCCGCAACAGGAGAAGCCACCACAATGAGAAGCCTGCGCACCACAACGAACAGTAGCCCCCTCTCGCCGCAACTAGAGAAAGCCCACGCACAGCAACTAAGACCCACACGGCCAAAAATAAAAATAAATAAAATAAATAAATTTACTTAAAAATAAAAAAACAAAGAGAATTCTCACCAGAAATAGAAAGCCAAGTAATAAGAAAGGGTTACTTTCTGGTTTGTTTACTGTTCTCCGGGTTTTAGTCCTGACAGTTGAGCTTCCCAGCCTCTCATTAGTCAGCAGAGGGGTTTAGTGATGCTGTTTGAAAATAGGATGCCAGTACTGTTCTGTAAATACTATAAAGATCAACAAGCAAAAACCCAAAGCCTGGGAATTAAAGGATCTTGCTGCTAACAAGGAGCGGTCTGGCTGGGGCTGCTCCAGAAGGAGGAGAGATGGGGAAAAACCTGCTGGGCCGTCAGGGCATCTACAGTGCAGACAGGTCCTACCTCCTTGTCGCTGTACGAGATGTTTCGGATTTCATTCCACGGGAAGGAGATCTTGGGGGTCAGCCTGTTCTCAGGGTCATAAATGTGAAGCCCCAAAGCATCCACTCCGAGCAGCAGCTCTGTGCCCTTTTTATTCTGTAGATTTGACAAAGAACAGCCACCGTCACCTCCAGCTGAGGCTCAAGATTTTATTCAACTTCCCGAAGAACCTGGCATAGACCGTTACATGTGACAAGTTTCAACAGGTCCCAACAGAAGTCACTGTTGTCTTAGAACCCAGGGGGCCTCCAGCTTCCTGAACTGGGGCAGGTGGAGGCAAAATGATACCATTCTTGTTACTCATGTGTCCCACGGAAGGATCACTGGGGGCTCCTGTCACTGGCTCGATGGCTAAAGTAGAGGTAATCGAAACACTGTTACCGCTAATTAAATAACTGGCTTATCATAGATGTAGAATAAAAACTTGTAGGATTAAACACCTCTTATATTAAAAGAAAAGGTTATTGTACTACCAAAAAGAAAACTCTAAATGCTGGGATCAGATGGCCTTATTTTACATTAAAATGTAGTTTCAATGTGATAAAGCAAGTATAAAGTGTTAACTGTAGAATCCAGGCTGTGGGTATACATAGGTATGCACTGTAAAAGTCTTCCAACTTCCCTGCATGTTGGAAATTTTTTACTACAAAATATCGGAAAAATACATCAAAATGAATTATATATAAATTGTACCCCAATAAAGCTGTGTAAAACTTTAATTGATAGACTGTACACAGGCTGTAACTCTGATGGCAGTCCGGCCAGCAGCCAGGGCACCCATAGGGCAAGCGCCCTGGGCCCCCATATCACTGACCAGTGTGCACCTGGAAGCCACCTCTTCGGGCTGCAGGCCCATCGCCCTGTGCTGCAGTCTAGTCCTCGTACGGCAGTGGGGGGAATCTCCCCACACCTGACCCCTTGCTGACAACAAGGAAACGGACCCAAGACTCCAGGGCAGGAAAAAAGGTCTGCAAACTGAGAAGGTGCCGGGACTGTGATGAGAAGTACAAGGCTAACAGCAGGCGTCAGGAGGAGGAGTGAGTACTCTGAGATACATCTTTTACTTGAGCTAACACCTGAAGTCAGATGTGATCACCAAACCAGGAGGGAGAGTCGTCTGCTCATCTGCAGGGCTCTTAAAACCACTGTGTTAACACAAGTGAGGCTTTGTGCTTTAAAAATCTATAGTACGTTTTGGAAAACAAGACGTTTCATTATGTTTCTAGCTTAAGTTTTTTAAAAAAATGGATTGCACCCTCTGCCTCCTATCATGAGGCTCCAACTGTTCTAGAGAATAAACAGAGAAGTGGGGACTCAAGCAGCCCCTTTCAAATTGTTTTAAGCACACGTCTTCCTTAGGTGATGGTGAAATTTCGGGAACTTTAACACAAAGACACTAAAATATCCATTAGCCTCATCTATCGCGCAATACAAGACACACACGCACAAAATAGTATAATTTAGTCTGCTGTAGAAATATTCCCTCATAAGAAGCTGGTTTTGAAAGGTTATAAAATACTAGTTTTCTAGAATGTAGGTGGTAGAGCAAGAGGAGTCATATGGACAAAACCACAGAAATGTGTCAAATGAGTCTGACCTTAAAGAAACCAAACAATTAGCAAATACAAATTAATAAAACTTTAGAAAACAACCTTTGGCGTTATTAGGGAAAATCTTTTAGGCATTTGTATACTATACAAAAATGACATAATATGTCAGCGTGCCTTATTTTATGCAAATGATCCATTAAAAATACGTATTTAGAAAACAAAGTAGAAAGCTATCCCTAGGATATTTTACATGTGTTTCAATTTACCTAAATTTAATACAAAATTTATGGAAACCCTGAAAAGGAAAGCAAGCCTTAACTATAATGATGGCTGTTTTACTGTCTACTCATCTACAGTTTGGAACCGGGAATGAAATACTTCAGCAAATCGCATGAACTCCTTTGGGAGGAGCTGCGACCAGCAGCAGAGCCTCAGGAGAAAGATGCTTGAAAGGCCGGACAGGGGCTGAAAACAAACGCTTCTCCGGTGCAGGAGCAGTGGGTTCCCAGAGGACAGCGGACTGTTAATGGTCTGCATAGAAAATCAATTAGCCTGCCAGGGAGAGTCCCCACCCAAACAAATCAGTAATCTGTAAAAGCAGCTTTATTCTCCTTGTGTCCTGGGGGAAGAAAATATTTACAGGTGTTCCCTGTGGACCCGGATCTCACAGAGCCAGAGATAATCAAATGTTACACCAGAGCATTCAGACAGGTTTCTGCCCAGACAGGACCAGGCCCTCACGGGCTCCACTGATACGTAGTAATCACCTAGGATCTAATTTAAGTCCCAATATAGAAAATGAGGCTCTTAGACCCTCCCCTTCCTCTTCCCCTGAACTGTTGAATACCGCCCTGGGATGGGGAGGGACCCGTTTTAACAGTCTGCCCTCATTCAGTCTCCACCCACACACAGGGAACTCGCAGAGGCTTCTACACACCCGGATTGTAAAGTAGTTCACACCGTACATCTCCAGGTCCTGAGCTATCTTCAAATATTCCATTTCAGCTTCGTCCCTGCGAGGAGAATGAAAGACACCGTCACTGGCACGGACATGAGAAATCTGGAGGGCGGCGCACACCGAGCTGAGCTTCGAAACTGTGGGAAGACGCGAGCCAGGCAGCTACCAGCCAAGCTCTGCCCGATCCCAAGTCTGTTAACCACACCACACAGAGGTGAAGCAGAATTTCCCGTCCCCATGAAAACAAGAGAATCGATTCATTAGTGTCTCTTGGCTGCAATTTCACGCTTTACCCTTGGTAAACAGTGACACCCGGCTTGAGTAATTCAAGAAAAGCACATAGTACATCTGCTCCCTCAAATGGATTTGTATGTTCGAACTTTACGTAAGCTGTTGCTTTATCTAATTGCATACTTTCTTCACCTAGAAGGTTTTGGTAATGATGTATCTCTCTCTGCAAGCTACCTGAGAGCTGCCTTTCTGATTTTATTCCTTTGGGTGTTACTGGAGGTTAAGGCACCTTCCTGATTTTAATCCTTTGGATGTTGCTAGAGGTTAGGGCAAGAGCTATCCAGGCTGTCAAATCCAAGCCAGCTCACCCACTTCTAAGTTGTGAGTCAGACTTAAAGGAAGCTCTTGAAGTAGCAATGACTTGCAGAAAACTCCCAGATAGGTACAGTGTTGAAATATCTTAACTCAATTCTCCCTATGACCTTGCCTTCTTCCCTCTCTCCCATCTCAATATGGTCTCAAATGAATTTAAAAAATTCAACCTGAGAGGATAAGCAGTGGCAAGCAGGTGGAGAAACTTGAAATCACACACGTTGTTGAGGTAAATTGATACAATTGCTTTGGAAAATTGTTTGATGTTATTTGTAACAGCAAAAACCAGGAGACAATGGGACAACCTAAATGTCCATCAATAGTGGAATGGATAAATAATGTGTGGTCTATGAATACAGCGGGATTCTACACAGCAACAAAAATGGAAAAAACCACCGTTACAAGCCACAAACCGAAATCTCACAATATCATGCTGCATAAAAGAAGTGAGGCACAAATAACAGAAACTGTCTGATTGCACTCATACAATGTTTAAAACAGGCAACAATAATCCATGGAGTTGGATTCAGAAGAGTGGTTACCTCTGGGAAGGAGTGATCGGGGGCACGTGCTTTCTTGTCACCTCGTGTTACCTGGTGTTTTCACTTTATAAGAATCCATCAAGTGGTATATTTACGACTTGTCCACTTTTCGGTATACTTTTTTAAGAGTTAAAAACAACATGTGGGCTTCCCTGGTGGCGCAGTGGTTGAGAGTCCGCCTGCCGATGCAGGGGACACGGGTTCATGCCCCAGTCCAGGAAGATCCCACATGCCGCAGAGCGGCTGGGCCCAGGAGCCATGGCCGCTGAGCCTGCGTGTCCGGAGCCTGTGCTCCGCAACGGGAGAGGCCACACAGTGAGAGGCCCGCGTACCGCAAAAAACAACAACAACAACAACAACAACATGTGATAGGAAGTTGATTTGAAGAAGAGAAAAAAAATATTAAAGGCTAATGAAAAGATGATCAATTCCTAAAGTGATTGGGGAAATGCTAATTAATATTTAAGATACAAAATTTCATCTTTTAGATCACAAAAATTAGATTGGTTAAAAACCAGTGTTGGGGAGAGAATGGGGGGGAAGACTTTCACACACAGCCGATGGGCTTGTAAATAGGTACAACCTTTTCAGAGGGCAATTTGGAGGCACCTGTCAAGACGCGAAATGCTCACATCCTTTGCTTCAGCAGCTCCTCTAAAGGATCTATCCTCAGAACTACTCATACAATTATATAATGATATCAGATTGTACACTGCAGAACATTCTGTAAAAGTGAAAGACCTATAGCTACTCCAAATACCATCAATAGAGGAATGGATGCAAAAGCTATGGGATATGCATATAATAGAACTTTTTTTTTGAATTTTATTTTTTTATACAGCACATTCTTATTAGTTATTTTATACATATTAGTGAATGTATGTCAATCCCAATCTCCCAATTCATCACAGCACCATGCCCCCACCACTTTCCCCCCTTGGTGTCCATACATTTTTTCTCTACATCTGTGTCTCTGTTTCTGCCCTGCAAACTGGTTCATCTGTACCATTCTTCTAGGTTCCACATATATGCGTTAATATATGATAATTGTTTTTCTCTTTCTGACTTACTTCACTCTGTATGACAGTCTCTAGATCCATCCAGGTCTCTACAAATGACCCAATTTCGTTCCTTTTTATGACTGAGTATTCCATTGTATATATGTACCACATCTTCTTTATCCATTCATCTGTTGATGGGCATTTAGGTTGCTTCCATGACCTGGCTATTGTAAATAGTGCTGCAATGAACACTGGGGTGCATGTGTCTTTTTTTAAAAAAAATATTTATTTTATTTTTTGGCTGCGTTGGGTCCTCCTTGCATGCGGGCTTTCTCTAGTTGCAGTGAGCGGAGGCTACTCTTCGTTGCAGTGCACAGGCTTCTCATTAGGGTGGCTTCTCTTGTTGCGGGGCATGGGCTCTAGGCGCACAGGCTTCAGTAGTTGTGGCACGTGGGCTCAGTAGTTGTGGCGCACGGGCTTAGTTGCTCTGCGGCATGTGAGCTCTTCCTGGACCAGGGATTGAACCCATGTCCCCTGCATGGGCAGGCAGATTCTTAACCACTGAGCCACCAGGGAAGTCCCTGCATGTGTCTTTTTGAATGATGGTTTTGTCTGGGTATATGCCCAGTAGTGGGATTGCTGGGTCATACGGTAATTCTATTTTTAGTTTTTTAAGGAACCTCCATAATGTTCTCCATAGTGGCTGTATCAATTTACATTCCCACCAGCAGTGCAAGAGGGTTCCCTTTCCTCCACACCCTCTCCAGCATTTGTTGTTTATAGATTTTCTGATGATGCCCATTCTAACTGGTGTGAAGTGATACCTCATTGTAGTTTTGATTTGCATTTCTCTAATAATTAGTGATGTTGAGCAGCTTTTCATGTGCCTCTTGGCTATCTGTATGTTTTCTTTGGAGAAATGTCTATTTAGGCCTTCTGCCCATTTTTTGATTGGGTTTTTTTTTTTTTTAATATTGAGCTGCATGAGCTGTTTATATATTTGAGATTAATCCTTTGTCCGTTGATTCGTTTGCAAATACTTTCTCCCATTCTGAGGGTTGTCTTTTTGTCTTGTTTGTAGTTTCCTTTTCTTGGCAAAAGCTTTTAAGTTTCATTAGGTCCCATTTGTTTATTTTTGTTTTTATTTCCATTACTCTAGGAGGCGGATCAAAAATATCTTGATGTCAAAGAGTGTTCTTCCTATGTTTTCCTCTAAGAGTTTTACGGTGTCCGGTCTTACATTTAGGTCTCTAATCCATTTTGAGTTTATTTTTGTGTATGGTGTTAGGGAGTGTTCTAATTTCATTCTTTTACATGTAGCTGTCCAGTTTTCCCAGCACCACTTATTGAAGAAACTGTCTTTTCCCCATTGTATATCCTTGCCTCCTTTGTCATAGATTAGTTGACCATAGGTGCGTGGGCTTATCTCTGAGCTTTCTATCCTGTTCCATGGATCTATATTTCTGTTTTTGTGCCAGTACCATATTGTCTTGATTACTGTACCTTTGTAGTACAGTCTGAAGTCAGGGAGTCTCATTCCTCCAACTCCATTTTTTTCCCTCAAGACTGCTTTGGCTATTCAGGGTATTTTGTGTCTCCATACAAATTTTAAGATTTTTTGTTCTAGTTCTGTAAAAAATGCCAGCGGTAATTTCATAGGGATTGAATTGAAACTGTAGATTGCTTTGGGTAGTAGAGTCATTTTCACAGTATTGATTCTTCCAGTCCAAGAACATGGTATATCTCTCCATCTGTTTGTATCATCTTTAATTGCTTTCACCAGTGTCTTATAGTTTTCTGCATAGAGGTCTTTTGTCTCTCTAGGTAGGTTTATTCCTAGATATTTTATTCTTTTTGTTGCAATGGTAAATGGGAGTGTTTCCTAATTTCTCTTTCAGATTTTTCATCATTAGTGTATAGGAATGCAAGAGATTTCTGTGCATTAATTTTGTATCCTGCAATCTCATAGCGCTGGTCAGAAAAGATGCTCGATATGATTTCAATTTTCTTAAATTTACCAAGGCTTGATTTGTGACCCAAGATGTGATCTATCCTGGAGAATGTTCCAAGCGCACTTGAGAAGAAAGTGTAATCTGCTGTTTTTGGATGGAATGTCCTATAAATATCAATTAAATCTATCTGGTCTATTGTGTCATTTAAAGCTTGTGTTTCCTTATTACTTATCTCATTTAAAGCTTGTGTTTCCTTATTACTTATCTGTCTGGATGATCTGTCCATTGGTGTAAGTGAGGTGTTAAAGTCCCCCACTATTATTGTGTTACTGTCGATTTCCTCTTTTATAGCTGTTAGTAGTTGCCTTATGTATTGAGGTACTCCTATGTTGGGTGCATATACATTTGTAATTGTTATATCTTCTTCTTGGATTGATCCCTTGATCATTATGTCCTTCCTTGTCTCTTGTAACATTCTTTATTTTAAAGTCTATTTTATCTGATATGAGTATTGCTACTCCAGCTTTCTTTTGATTTCCATTTGCATGGAATATCCTTTTTCATCCCCTCCCTTTCAGTCTGTATGTGTCCCTAGGTCTGAAGTGGGTCTCTTGTAGACAGTATATATATAGGTCTTGTTTTTGTATCCATTCAGTGAGCCTGTGTCTTTTGGTTGGAGCATTTAATACAGTCACGTTTAAGGTAATTAGCGATATGTATGTCCCTATTACCATTTTCTTAATTGTTATGGGTTTGTTTTTGTAGGTCCTTTTCTTCTCTTGTGTTTCCCACTTAGAGAAGTTCCTTTAGCATTTGTTGTAGAGCTGGTTTGGTGGTACTGAATTCTCTTAGCTTTTGCTTGTCTGTAAAGCTTTTGATTTCTCCGTCAAATCTGAACGAGATCCTTGCCGGGTAGAGTAATCTTGGTTTTAGGTTCTTCCCTTTCATCATTTTAAATATATTGTGCTACTCCCTTCTGGCTTGTAGAGTTTCTGCTGAGAAATCAGCTGTTAACCTTATGGGAGTTCCCTTGTATGTTATTTGTCATTTTTCCCTTGTTGCTTTCAATAATTTTGTCTTTAATTTTTGACAATTTGATTACTATGTGTCTTGGCATGTTTCTCCTTGGGTTTATCCTGCCCGGGACTCTGCGCTTCCTCAACTTGAGTGGCTATTTCCTTTCCCATATTAGGGAAGTTTTCAACTATAATCTCTTCAAATATTTTCTCGGGTCCTTTTGCTCTCTCTTCTCCTTCTGGGATCCCTATAATGCGAATGTTGTTGCGTTTAATATTGTCCCAGAGGTCTCTTAGGCTGTCTTCATTTCTTTCTTTCTATTTATTTTATTTATTTACTTTTGGCTGCATTGGGTCTTTGTTGCTGCACATGGGCTTTCTCTAGTTGCAGTGAGCGGGGGCTACTCTTCGTTGCGGTGCGCGGGCTCCTCATTGCTATGGCTTCTCTTGTTGCAGAGCGCGGCCTTCAGTAGTTGTGGCTCATGGGCTCTAGAGCACAGGCTCAGTAGCTGTGGTGCATGGGCTTAGTTGCTCTGTGGCATGTGGGATCTTCCCAGACCAGGGCTCGAACCCATGTCCCCTGCCTGCATTGGCAGGTGGATTCTTAACCACTGCACCACCAGGGAAGCCTTGTCTTCATTTCTTTTCATTCTTTTTTCTTTATTCTGTTCCACGGCAGTGAATTCCACCATTCTGTCTTCCAGGTCACTTATCCATTCTTCTGCCTCAGTTATTCTGCTATTGATTCCTTCTAGTATATTTTTCATTTCAGTTATTGTATTCTTCATCTCTCTTTGTTTGTCCTTTAATTAATCTAGGTGTTTGTTCTTTAATTCTTCTAGGTCTTTGTTGAACATTTCTTGCATCTTCTTGATCTTTGCCTCCATTCTTTTTCTGAGGTCCTGGATCATCTTCACTATAATTATTGTGAATTCTTTTTCTGGAAAGTTGCCTATCTCCACTTCATTTAGTTGTTTTTCTGGGGTTTTATGTTTTTCCTTCATCTGGTACATAGTCCTCTGCCTTTTCATTTTGTCTATCTTTCTGTGAATGTGGTTTTCCTTCCACAGGCTGCAGAATTGTAGTTCTTCATGCTTCTGCTGTCTGCCCTCTGGTGGATGAGGCTATCTAAGAGGTTTGTGCACGCTTCCTGATGGGAGGGACTCAGTAGAATTCTTAAAATGAACATAAATTAGCACTGAATGCAGTAGGTCTGTACATCCTGACAGGCAGTAAGTACCCACGCCCCCACGCACCAGAAGAAGGACACACACAATACCGAAGACCAGCACTGCTGCCAGCTCTCCCTTTTTATTCTGTATACTTCGGTACTGCATTTTGTTCAACAAACACATCCCAGTTTTGTAGTTCCTTAAGAAAGAAAAAAAGGCCCATAAGGTAATATAAATCAGTGATGAAGCAGCCTCACCTGGCTCGGCCTCGGTGCTCTGCGTACCAGGCTGTGATTCTTTCCTCCCACATTTCTGGAGTCATTTGATACAGATTTATTACCTAGCAAAAAAGAGAGCAAAATAAAAAACCCACACACAAAGAAAGTTCTGGTATTGTTTGGTATTTTTATAATTATGCATCATTTTTACAAAACAGCAAAGCTATTTTTAAAAAGTCACATACAGGGAGCCAGTCACATGCAGAGGTGGGTGTGTAAATAAGCACCGTTCAACCTGAGTCACAACTCGGAAAGCTGCACCATTTCTCAGGCCGCGGGGATCCCCTCGCCTGGCAGCACCCCTCTTTCCTGGGCCATAGAGCCCAGGGGGAGGACCTTGCTCAGGAGCAGAGCTCACTAATTTCGGGCCAGCTGCGGGCCAGGCTGTACGTGCTGCTGCCTTTGCCTCTGCAGAAATCATCAGAGGAGCAGGTAAAGTCAGGGGAAGGTGAGGAGCAGACCTTTATCACACATGACAGGGGAGCGGAGCTATAAAATCAGAAGCAGCAAAAGGGAGGGAAGGACTGCTTCTGAGGCTAATGAACAAGACGAACACCACCAAGGATTAAAAGCTACAATGCCCCTCCCCCCACTCATCCCTATCCACCCCGCCCGCGCAGCTGCAAACAGCTCATTTCCCCAGGCTGAACTCAGGCTGCTCCACGCCCCTCCCTAGGAATCACTGAGCTCCCCCACCTTTAAAGAAAGGACCATCCGCAGGCCATGCCTGTCCTGGCAACCCCAAATGAATCCCACGAACCTTTGCTTTTTAATGTTCTTAACAGAGATCATTATTCGAGATTGATTACAAAACATTTATAAAAATGTTCTTGCCACCTACGTCCAATATTCCTTCCGGTCCTTTGGTTATGTCTTCCCAAACAGGGAATTTGACTTCTTACCCTTTTTGGAAGCAATTCCTCTTGGGCCAAAAATCCCCGCTTGTGAACAGAGGGGTCGTAGTCACCATACTGGAAGGAGAGGAAAAGGAGAGCGTGGGATTGAGATTCTAAAGACAACTGCGTTTCTGAACAGGTCGACTCAGCCTCTGTCCCTCCCAGCTCCAGGGAGCAATTTAATTCTGATGACAAGTCAAGATTGCAACCTTGCTAGTTTGTTATCCTTGGATGAAAATACAAAACTGATTATATCTGTGAACAGAGTCGCATAATCCCATAAGGGATGGATGGGTGACATGCTAATAAGAATGTGACATTTGTAGAGAAATGTGGCCAAGTTTTCTAACTCCTGAAGGAAGCCGTCACTACCAAAACAGCTTTTGAAAGGAGATAACAAAACATAACTGTGTAAGTTGTGATTAGCAACCAGTGATAAGAGTCTTACCTATAAATGCTTCTAAGTGGCTGGTAATTGGAGCCAACTGATAGGTGGGAGCTGGGGATAATGCCAGCAATATTTTTAATACCTTTCAATCAAGGCTCTGAAAAATGCTTTGGAAAAATCTGATGCCAACACTGTCATTTCTATCGTACAGACAAAGAAATGAGTAAAATGTTAACAGATTTTCCTGAAGCTGCAGAGCAAATCACTCTGGGGCCTGCATTTTAATGTACTCACCAGGGACAATAACTTGAAGTTTATTTTCTGATTTCAAAACAAATACCCCTCCCTGCTCTGCAGCGGGAAGGCCACCACAATGAGAAACCTGCGCACCCCCCCCCCCCCCCCCCGCGTGCAGCAATGCAGACCCAACACAGCCAAAAATAAATAGAATGGATAAATTTATAAACAAACAAACAAACAAACAAATACCCCTTTCCTAGAAAGTGAGTCTGACCAGGAAATAATCAGAATTGAAGGAATTTTTTAAAAGAAACTAACCATAAAATATATAGAAGATCAAAGCCTATCTCTTGTCAATCAGCATTCAGTGGCTTTTCTTTTGACCCAAAACAACAAAGCTCAGTATTTTAGTATTATCTTCTATAAACATTTATCCTTTTTGCCACCAACATTGGAAAAACAAAAGAAAGGTCTGGCACAGGGCTGTTGGCTCTACATCCCACCAAATTAGGTGAGGACATGGCCTACCCTCATTCCCAAAGAACCTTAAATTAGATTTCTGGTGAGTTTTCCAACAGACACTCATGAGATTGAAGAGATGTTCATCATCAGCTGTAAATCATGACTTTTTCCCATACTACCCTTCTATAAAAGCCCCGAGGATTAATATCTCTTATGAATCTCATAATTACCTTGCAAATAACAGAATTGTAGTGCATTGCTTTTTCAGTTTAAAAAATTAACTGGTCAAACTTAAATACTTAACCCTGTCTATGCATTTCTTCATTTAAAAAACTTGAAGGAGGGACTTCCCTGGTGGTCCAGTGGTTAAGACAACACGCTTTCAATGCAGGGGGCATGGGTTTGATTCCTGGTTGGGGAACTAAGCTCCCGCATGCTGTTCGGTGTGGCCAAAAAAATTAAAAAAAAAAAAAATGAAGGAAACTGGTTTCTCTGGATCTCTGAAAGGCCAGGGGGGTGTAATAAGTCAGGAACTGTATGAGCTTTAACAGTACTCTCTGCGGAGAGTACAGGTAGGAGCCTGAAATTGGGGGGGAGGGGGTATGGGAGGCAGGCTGCTTAAAGTTCAATTCCAGCTCCTTCACTTATTAGCTGTGACCTTAGAAATTTTGTGTCTGTTTTCTCATCTGTAAAATGGGAATAACAACAGTATTTATCTTATAGGATTCTTGTGGGGATTAAATGAAATACCCAGAAATTTTTTTTTTTTTTAATTTTTTTGGCTGCACCATAAGGCATGCAGGATCTTAGTTCCCTAACCAGGGATCAAACCCTTGGCCCCTGCATTGGGATCGTGGAGTCTTAACCACTGGACCACCAGGGAAGTCCCGACCCATAAAAATTTTAAAACTATGATTAACACACAGCATTCAATACAACCTGATGTCAAAAGATTAAAAACTCAGGTCATGTCAACTCTCCAAGTCTGTTTCCTAATTTGTCAAACGAGAGCATTTGTCTTGGAGGATTTTGAAGCGGGGGGGGGGGGGGGTGGGGGGGTGGGGGGGGCGGGGGGCGGGCGGGCTCTGGAACATCCCCTGAGGCCCCGAGTCAGGCACCCTCTCTCTAAACCTCAGCTTCCCCATCTGGAAAGCAAGGGTCAGAACAGTGCCTGCCTCCTGGGGGGTGACGAGGATGAAGACAGTCAGGTAAGCATCTTGCATGGTGCCCAGCTCATAATGAGTCATGTATCACTGTCATCAGCTACGTTATTTATGATGATACTGGTTACTCTTCGCCTGTCAGATTCTTAAAGGGGGAGGATGATAAAGAAAGCCCTGTGAGTTGTACTTGCAAACCTCTCAACAGTGCTGACCAAACTCTAGTGCTTTTGCAAGCAGATATGCAAAATGAAAGCTGTAAATTCAGGCTCCAAAGGCTTGCAAGATTAATGATCCACATTGTCATACTGAGCTCCCAGCTACTCCACTGATCAAATGCTACATCTGAGCACTGGGGAGGTGGCAAAGACACTGCTGAAGGAACTTCTCCACTGGACTAATTCCACTTATAACATTAAAGCCACCTTGAGGTATGTGCCTGCTCTTAAATGTCTTTTTTTTTTTTTTTGAGGTACGCAGGCCTCTCACTGTTGTGGCCTCTCCCGCTGCGGAGCACAGGCTCTGGACGCGCAGGCTCAGCGGCCACGGCTCATGGGCCCAGCCGCTCCGCGGCATGTGGGATCTTCCCGGACTGGGGCACGAACCCGTGTCCCCCTGCATCGGCAGGCGGACTCTCAACCACTGTGCCACCAGGGAAGCCCTTAAATGTCTTTTTAAAAAACAAGAAGAAGAAAATCCTCAAGTTGTGGTGGCTGGTGAATATAAAAGAAAGTCAGACCACTCCATGGATGGAGATGGCTGTTCCTCCTCATTTTATGTACAGAGGCATCCCAATAACATAAGCAGGAGTGAATTTGCTGGGAAGCTAATGAGGCTTGGGTTTCAGGTCTCTGCACCTGCATGGGCCTGTACCTAATTTTATATTAATAATTTGGTGTTCTTGCATTAAAAGAACACCCTAAATTATATAAGCTTCAGGGCGCACAAAACCTGGATCCACCCCTGATATAAACCAATTGAATTTAAATTCAAGAAGGGAGTTCACCTTTTAAAGGACTCTCAGAGTCACTTCTTTTTTTTTTTTTTTTTTTTTTTTTTTTTTTTTTTGCTGTACGCGGGCCTCTCACTGCTGTGGCCTCTCCGTTGCGGAGCACAGGCTCTGGACGCGCAGGCTCATCGGCAGGCGGACTCTCAACCACTGCGCCACCAGGGAAGCCCCTCAGAGTCACTTCTTAAACAGAGACAAATACTTTCCTCTGCTTATATGTACGAAAAATTAGACCAAATGCTCTGAATAGGATTTCACGAAACATAAAGGTCTAATCAATACATATATAGAATAAACAGTTAGATCCCAACCGCACACCAGTCACTAAATTCCAGATGGATTAAAGACTTAAACCTATAAATGAAAATCCATAAAAATACCAGAATAAAATATAGAAGAACATGTGTATATTAAGTTGGTGAAGTCATTCCAAAAGTCACTCAAAACACGAAAAGGACTGACATGTAAAAAAAGATAAAAGATTAATATCCATAATATATAGGTCCTATAACTCAATTAGAAAAAGACAAACAATAAAGTGGAAAAAACAGGCAAGTCATAAACACTTGATTCACAGAGGAAAGAAATACAAATGGCCAATAAGTCTATGAAAATGATGCCCCAGTGGTAATCAAGGAAATGAAAACTTTAAAAAAATCTACTTTTTTGTCAAATTAGCAAAAATTTAAAAGGCTGATAGCAACCACTGTTGATGAGGATATGGAAAAACAGATATTCTCACCACTATTGGTAGAAGTTAAGTAGGAACTTTTGGAGAGCAATTTGGCCATAACTATTTAAATTTTTTTAGATAAAATTTACATAATAAAATTCACAATTTTAAGCATATAATTCAGTGGTTTTTAGTACTTTCAAAATGTTGTACAACCATCACCACTGTCTAATTCCAGAATATTTCCATCACCTCAAAAAGAAATCCCTTACCCATTAGCAGTAAGTCCTAATTTCCTCCTCCTGTCCCCTGACAACCACTCAACCTACCTTCTGTCTCCATGAATTTGCCTCATCTGGACATTTCATACAAATGGAATCATACAATATGTGGCCTTTCCTGTCTGCTTCTTTCACTTAGCATTATTTAAACTTTAAATGTTCCTATCCTTCAACCCATTTATGCCATTTCTTGATATTTATCATAGACAAATGTTGTTCGTATGTGCCCCAACAGGCGTACTCAAGGATGTTCACTGCACCCATTTAAATAGAAAAGTAATAGAAAGAAAAACAAGCCTAAGTATCTACCAATAAAGATATATTTAAATAAACAACAAGGAACTACTGTATAGCACAGGGAACTATACTCAATATCTTATAATAACCTATAACGGAAAAGAATCTGAAAAAGAATATATACATACATGTATAATTGAATCACTTTGCTGGACACTTGAAACCAACACAACATTGTAAATTAACCATACTTCAATTAAAAAAAAGAAAACAAAAACAAAACAACAAAAAAAGATATTTAAATAAACCACAGCCCCTCTGTTCTATGAAATACAGTTCAATAGTTTAAAAAACTGAGTACTTTAAGAACTCTCTTCTGACAGTTTTAAGTGAAAAGGGTGCGCTATGCAGGATTTCCTCTAGAGTGGCGGCCTAGGAGTGGAATTTCGGGGACTCGGGGAGGGGGTGTCTCCTCACTGACAGGCCCCTACCATACCCATCACCCCACAGAGCTTATGCCAATTCAGTCTCTTCCAGCATGGAAATGAGCTCAGAGCTTCTATTCAATTTATTTATTTATTTTACTTTTTTTTTTTTCAATTGAGGTTGATTTACAATGTTGTGTCAATTTTTTCTGTACAGCAAAGTGACTCAGTTATACATATATGTATATTCTTTTTCATATTCTTTTCCATGATGGTTTGTCACAGGATATTGAATATAGTTCCCTGTGCTATACAGTAGGACCTTGTTCTTTATCCATCCTATATTAATCCTTGTCAATCTCATGGGTTTGAAATGTTTCCTTATTGTTGCTTTAATTCTTCTTTTTCTTGATTACTAATAAGATTGAGCATCTTTTTGTAGTTACAGATTCTTCTCATACTCTATAAATTGCCTGTTGTTCGTACCCTTTGCTCCCATTTTTCTGCTTTTTTCTTAGAAACCTTAGAGTTCTTTATATTCAGGGATATATCTGCAATTCTACTTCTAGAAATCTACCTTAAGGGGAAAAAGCTTTTGCACAGGTACACAAGGAAGCATATAAAAGAGTTCTCAGTAAAGCACTGCTTATAATAGGGAAACAGCAGAAACTAAACCTACCTCCTCCTCAGGAGGATAGAAAAATAAATTAGGCTTATTCATCAATGGCTACCATACAGCAGTTAGAATCAATGAGCTACATCGACAAGTACAACACAATACATATCAAAATTGACATTGAGTGAGAGAAAATACCCATTTGTAAAAGGATAAGCCCCCCCGAAAGGGGAATATGCAGAGGATAGTACCATTTATATCAACTTTTACCTCCTGGGTATTTTTTCCCCTGGATTATTTTAAAGTTAGTCTCCTCCCATCCAACTGACCACTGCCCAAGTTGGGAACCCCACAGTCTCAGCCAGATGACCACCACAGCCTTCTAACAGGTCTCCCTGTTTCCAAACTGGTTTACTCCAATCTGTCCTTCACACAGCCACCAAAGGATCTGTCTAAAATATAAACCCTTCACTGGCTCTGCATCCCCCACAGGATAAAGTTAAGACCCTTTATGATCTGAACCCCAGCAGACCTCTCCAGCCTCAACTCTTGCCACTCTACCTATACTTTACATATACCCAACTTCTTAGTTGCCTTTTGGCACTCTGCCCCTAACTAGCATCAAAGAGCACCAGGAAACAACAAGCCTCCTCTCCCACCAGTCTTTTCTCTCTCTGAACACTAGGAATCTGCTGGCCAGCCCTGCAAGATTGGGGAATTACATACCATTCTTTCCCAAAGTCATTTTTAATAAGAACACATTTCAAACACCAAATTGTCAATATAAAATCCAACAGGAGGCTTAAGACGTTGCAAGATGGTTTGGTGTGTCACATGACTGGGCCAAAAAAACCAGCCTATATTTCTGATTCAAAAATAACCTAAATGGGCTTCCCTGGTGGCGCAGTGGTTGAGAGTCCGCCTGCCGATGCAGGGGATGTGGGTTCGTGCCCCAGTCCGGGAAGATCCCACATGCCGCAGAGCGGCTGGGCCTGTGAGCCATGGCCACTGGGCCTGCGCGTCCAGAGCCTGTGCTCCGCAACGGGATAGGCCACAATCGTGAGAGGCCCGCGTACCGCAAAAAAAAAAAAAAAAAACCTAAACTCCTACTAAGAAATGTGGTTCTTGTTAACTGAACCATGTGATTAATATCTGTATTTATGCTTTAAGGGTAATTGTTTCTTTCTGCTTTGGAATGAACTGTCTATATCAGTTGAACAGCTGAAATACTGTAATGAATACATTTGTGAGTAATTACATCCCATGTGTTAATGAGCTCAATTCACTTTCCCCACCACACTTTTACATTTCCTATCTGTCTCAGAAAGGTTGTGGAAGAAAAGAAATGGAATATAATGGAAGGAACCAGGATGATTTACTGAAAAGTTTGGACTGATGTGACCATATAAATGAACCTGGAATTTAGTGAAAGGTAGTGTGTGGTACTCAGAGACCCCTCTCACAGTGAGGGCAAAAGCAAGTGCTAAATTATGCAATCCAGACACTAGGATTCTCACCCCTGCTCCATTCTCCAGCTCCATTCTGCTTCAAATCCTGTCCATTAAGAAGTGGGTTACAAACTCCATTTAAAAAAGGATTTATATCGGGCTTCCCTGGTGGTGCAGTGGTTGAGAATCCGCCTGCCAATGCAGGGGACACGGGTTTGAGCCCTGGTCTGGGAAGATCCCACATGCCGCAGAGCAACTAAGCCCGTGCACCACAACTACTGAGCCTGCGCTCTAGAGCCCACGAGCCACAACTACTGAAGCCTGCACACCTAGAGCCTGTGCTCTGCAAGAGAAGCCACCGTAATGAAAAGCCCGTGCACCACAATGAAGCGTAGCCCCTGCTTGCTGCAACTAGAGAAAAGCCCGTGCGCAGTAACCAAGACCCAACGCAGCCAAAAATAAATAAATAAATAAATTTATTTAAAAAAAAAAAAATTAACATCAAGTACTGTGACTTCAGACAAATTATTAGTCCTTTCTGAGCCTTAAATTCTTTGGCTTACAGAAAAGACTCCATTGAGTATTGCAAGAAATATTCAGCTTATAACACTCTGTAAAACTGTAAAACGCTACAGGCGTGTAAGATCTGATCAATATTGTAATCAGAGGCACTCTATTAATATTAACAGCTGTCCTAGAAACTGGAAGCATGTTATAATAATCCTTAGTTTCCCAAATGCAGACTTGAAGCCATAGATTACCTTTATTTGTATGTTCCTGACAATTTACACCGGGAAAAACAGTTAAAGCACGCTCCTCCATATGAACCCCATATGCTGTCTGTGAATCACTTTCATCTCTAAATTAGCAGGATCCAAATTAGGAGGGCTTTCCTACAGTGAAATCTGTTTAAGCAAACATCTGCTGGTTCCCTGAAAAGTTATTTTTTTTCTACAGGTGGCCTTTGAATTTGTGGCCCAAAATTTATGCAAAGAAAATGTAGCCTTTGAGACTAAAGGCTACCCCTTCAGAGAGAGGTAGTATCTTTGAGAACCTGGGCCTCCTCTCAGCCGGGGAGAAGGCGTGCTAGAGAGAAGCTCAGTTCCGGGCCAGGAAGTGCTCAGATTTAATGAAAGTGACAACTGCTTCATCACTGTCAGGGCGATACTGATTGAAAGGACACATTTTTCCTGTTATTAATATTCTTAATCAAAGCATAAAAGGAAGCATATGTTTTAGTTGAATCAAGGCCCATTTTTCTGTTTTCTCAATCACTCATTTGTCAGGATAATGGAATAGGGGAGGCACAAAATGCAATCCCAAAGCCATGAATTCTGCCCTTAGCTTTACCCAAGATTGCCCAAATGACCTTGGGCAAATCACTGAGGGCAGATACTCACCTCGTGTCTGTATCAGTGACAGAGTCAACAACCTCCCCTCAGGCCAGTGAATACTCAGCAAATATTAGACGAGTCATCAAATGACCCTGATGCTTCTGTTAGTGTGACGAGCACATACAGACCCTTTTCTCCTCCAAATGACAGGCCAGTTTTGAGATTATCTTAAGCTACCCCAAAAAGTGGGCTAAGACGTTGAGGGTCTTATTAATTTCTCTAACATTTCAGGGAAATGGCTTTATGGATACCTCTAACTAAAAAGGAAAATAATAACTGAAAAGATTATGCAAAAATCACAAAAGTAACCCAGGTGTCCCAATTCTGAGGTCATCTTATGCTGCAGTGAAAGGTAATAAGCAGAGGGATCAGGAGAAAGTGGCATGTGATTGAAGTCGGAAATCTGACGGGCATGAAGCACCCTGGGCAGACCCTGTAGCGCATCTTATAAAAACAGAGAGGACAGAAGCACAAGACCAGTGGTCTCCCTCTCCCACCACTCCCAGTCTGCAGCGATTTCTCTGTGAAAGACTCTCAGGTCACCAGACAGCTCAGCTGGGCTTGGTGGGGCCGAGAGCCTGCAGTACCCGACCGTAAGCACAGCCAGCACGTCCATCCAGGTGGATGAAGCAGGACAGTCCCCAAGGTGTGACATGGTCCCGAGGCATAGGGCCGCTGGTCCTCAGAAGATGAGTTTGCAATGAGGACCTGGGCCTTTCTGACCCCAAGGCCATGTTTGGCCAAAACTGGAGACGATAACCTCATTCTTCCTAGTTAATAAAAAGAGAGGTTGGCCGGGTGAATATAATTAACCACGTGTGCATAGTGAGATTACACAGATAATTCATCAAGCTGTACACTTATCGTTTATACACACACAGACACTATCACAAGATGATACAGCAGTGGAACAGTGAGAGTGGTCCCCCAAGTCCACAAGTGCCACAGCATCCCACTTTCTGGGGAAAGTCTCGAAGCCTAGAAGATCCAAAGAAACAGATGACTAGTGTGATCCTGTGACATGCATTAATGCCCAGGAAGAATGCATTTTTCTTCTTTGAGCCTACCTTGGCCTGGACGGCATAAGAAGCCAGGAGCACAGAAGCCTCGGGAGGGCAGTAGATCTTTTCATCTAAAATCTGCTTCTTTACCTGAAAGGGGCAACAGGGGAGACATGATACCGTGTGTGTGGACAGGAGCCGTGCAGGCTGGTCACAGCAAGACACGGCAGCGTGTTCTAATGAGGCCTGTCAACCCAGCCTGCTAATGATTTTCTGACAAAGGGAACGATTTTTTCTTTTTACCGCTGCCGACAGGTTGGGAGCTCGGTCCCCGAGAAGTTATTGGTAAGATGGCTACACAGAAAAAAAGCCTTCATCTCTTCTGTTCGTGATCAAATGCCAAAGAGGAAAAACAATCTTCATAGTTAAAAAAAGAGACTGACATCTGGGTTGTGACGGAGGAGAGCTGTGAACTCGGGAAATGTCAGGAGCGGCTCTGGTGGTGATTGCAGCCTCGGCCCCAGCTGAGCACACGCAGAATCAGAGGAAATGGAGTCTGCTTTTAAGTCTTAACACAAGACCAAAGTCAGCGAGGCCACTGAGTTATGACTGCAGGAAAAAAACCCATCACTTTCAATATGCCTGCTCTAAGGAAAAAGGAAGCAATAAAGTTTGATCGATTAACCTTTAAGTCCACTTGAGGTCCGGGAAATATAATTCTTAAGCCATAATGTTGAATTAACATATCTCATTGCATTTAATTTCTTAGACTGGTACGGTGGGTGATGTTCCAGACATAGAGGCAAGACAGCCTCCTGAAGTGAGGGCATGCTGAAATAAACACAACGGGAAAGCCAGCTCTCTTTCACAGACGTCAGCAGTCACCAGATTCATAAAAGTAGTAAATTTTGCCTTGCTCAGCCATGAAAGCGCTCCAACATTTCAGTAGGAGGGGAAATTAAGCCAAAGTCAAATGGAGAATGGGCACTGCTTACAAGAAAGCCATCTCTATATGGCTAGGACATTCTGGGGCCTAGGAGGTCATTTTGTGGTTTCATTCAAAGCAGGGCAACTTTCTAATCCTTCAGTTTTAAGCTGCACTACAGAAAAACTAAAAGGGCTTCCCTTTGACATGAAAATATTGGAGAGGGGATATACAAACACACACACTCTTTTTGGCAAACTTTTTTTTGCAAGAGAAATTATTGGAGGGAGTTATTACATTTAACTTAATATTTACTTAATGCAATAATCTGAGGCTCAAACTAATTATAGGAGGCCAGGCTACATGTGTACGTCTGGGCAATCATGTAATTAACGCCCTGCTAGGGTCTTTTCCGTCACTGATGGTGGACACACCAGCCGTTCCAGCGCCAAGCACCATAACTAACCGTGAAACTCGGAAAGTGCTCTGAGCGAGCAGTAGGAACACAAGCAAAACTGACAAGGTTCTCATCCTCACACCAGTCCCCCTAGCTGCACCTCTAGATGGTCAACTAGCTGTCTTTGAACCTATAATTATGGATCTCCTAATTTCTTCAATTCGGTGGAACAATTACTTACAGGGTGCTCACCGTGCGCTCAACGAGCCTTGCCTTAAAGGGGCTTACAGTCTAATGAGGGAATAGGTGGAAAATAAGGCAATATAGACAAAGAGTGGCATGAAACATGATGTTTGAAGTACCACGTGTGTGGGATTTACCAAGTGTCACTGGAGTTCTGAAGTCCTGCCTTCATGAGAGCAGATTTTAAATTTCTGGAAGAACTACTCTTTGCAAGACTCTCTTTTTAGACTTCCTGGGCAACTATTGAGTACTTCGAAGTTAGTGAGGAGCCATCTTCAGAGATGTTTCTATTTAGGGAGCTACTTGTATGTGTTCTTTCGCCATCATACTTTTGCAATTTCATTTGATGCCAATTATCATCACTCAAGTATAGTTTTGTCCTGAAGACTGTTTTTCATTATAGAACCAAAGGGACTGGCTTTCCAGAGGGAGAACATTTTCACAATGTGGAGGCATTTGTGGTCAAATCCCAGGCTGCCTCTGCTGCTACCCCTGGGGGCGGTTCTCGCAAGATCAGGGGGGTAGCATGGAAAGGGGTACCTGCAAGAAGAATAAATGTTGCGTGATCTCCTGAACCAGCTCCTCCTCGGCATTCTCAGGATAAAATTTGGCCAGGAAGTGAAAGGTCACTGGCTCTTCCTTTGAAACGTCATGATCCAGCACCTGCGGAATTACAGAGCAAAAGAAAAACAAGCTAGTTTCGCCCCTCTCCCTCCCAGGCCACCATCAAAGGACCTTCTGCAGGGAGTGTATAAACATTTTTCTCCCTTCTAAATTTATCACATTTCCCAAAGGTTGTGATTCTACAGTTTGAAGCATTCACAAAGCCATCTATAACGGGAGGTAACATTCACTTCACATGGTGAATTAATCAAATTAATCAATATCCCCAAGTGGTGAGTGGAGCTGAGATGATTCAGGCACAAATGTTTTCAAGGCCAGAGAGATAGCTAAAAACTAGAAATTTATAACTCAAAGGCCTTGGGCACTATCCTTTACGGTAGGCTGAAGGTTTTTTAATTTTCTCAAGTAGTGGAATCTTCCTTTACTCTTTTGTCTTGCTGACTACCTACAACATTTAGGTCCATACTGGAATGGAGCTTAGAGATGATGAACTAAATATTTGTGAAAGCATCTAAACATTAACTGAGCAACAAAAGTAAAACACGTCCATCATGGCAACCCTTTGTTTCAAGGAACCTCTAGAGATGCCCCACGAAATACTTGAGCACAGCCAGTAAACCACTCTGCCTTTAATATTCTAACAATTTCATCCACCCACTGGAAAGCTTCGGCCATCTGCTCTCCAGAATGAATTTCATCTCAGGACATAAACATGCCATGTGACAGGCTACAAGGCTCCATTAACATGTGTCATAATTTATTTCCTTTGAGCAGCAGGCTCCATGGCTCCTGAGGCCCCCAATCTAATATCCATTTGGCCAACACTCAGGTACGATTTCAAATTTACTTTGCCGAGAGTCACAAAATGATACTGAAGGTTTTGCTGTCTTTGGTAGATAACTCTCCAGGCTTCCTGCCCAAATTCCTGGTCGTGGTGCCCAAGAGATTCAAAATAAACCTGATCTAGGACGCTCTTGCTGGCATGGCAGCACTTGGACATTCATGATCGTTGGGAATTACCATGTGAAATTTATAACCAGCAGGGACCCCAACGTGAAGGTTCAGATTACTGCGTACATATGTAAACACAATTTGAACGCCTGAGTTTAGAGTCAAACTGGTAGAAGACGGGAGGCTTTCACTGTTCATCATGTGAAGTAGTAGATAATAGAATGAGGTAGGCAATTGCAGGGGGTAA
The DNA here is from genome assembly GCF_949774975.1 of Lagenorhynchus albirostris. Lineage (NCBI taxonomy): Eukaryota > Metazoa > Chordata > Mammalia > Artiodactyla > Delphinidae > Lagenorhynchus > Lagenorhynchus albirostris. The sequence continues at coordinate 66,064,189 of NC_083108.1, forward strand.
TTTGGGGTAAAAATGAGACACTGACTTACTCAGAGATTCAGGGGTCTTTTAGGAGTCACTGACTAAAACATACGGCCCTGCTCTCAGCGTCTCCGTGGATAGGTTGGCAGGTAAGTAGGTGACAGCGTCTCTGTGAGCACATAAGAACCCACGCAGAGGGCAGTTCCCCGAGGCAATATCCATTTCTAAGCCACATTAGAACTGCTGGGAGTCCAGACTTGTACACCAGGCCTCAGAAGCCCCAGAATATCATGAGAACAAAATAGACATTCTTCCTTCACCGCGGGAACCAGGGCACTCTTTATTCCTTAGATCATGTTAATGAATAAATTGAGTTGGGCCATGGTGTTTCTCAAAAATACTCTAAAACATTCCCTAAAGAACAGGAGCCCCAAGAAAATCTTTCAAAGACATAAATTGTGGGAAAAAAACCCAAAACGATAATACAATAGTAATTTCTATCCACGAAGCCTGACTCATGGCTCAGTCAACAGAATGGCATTAAGCCTGAAGCAATCAGGTGACACCCGGTGACAAGAAGGAAGAAGCCAGGGATGGCAGCTGGTCAGTCCTGGGTGGTTCTGCAGGCCCCGGGGTAGCCGGTGAGGAACAGGGGCGGGGTCTCCCTAGGCCCGCATCCTGTCCCGTATAACTTCCTCCGCAACCCGCCCCTCTCTCTGCTGTGTACCCATAATGCCCCATGATGAGCAATAAGCTAGACACATGCTCAGGGGAAATCTAGAGCTCATGCCAGCCCCACTGGTGTCATCAGGGTCTGGGCCCACCTTCTTGTCCATCTTGAGCCAGGCCACGGTGTCCTTGATTGTATACTGCAGGCCAAAGAACCAGGTTTCCCGAAGCCCCAGGGTCCGGCACACCAAGTCAAACAGGTCCTTCCCCTTCCACTTCATCTGCAAGGGAACAAACCAACAGGGGAAGACAGCTGAGCCCAAGTGGTAATCTGCTCACAGGAAAACCTTTTCTCTGCTCCCCCGACCTCAGGTTCTGAAAGGTGGGGATGACGCTAAGATGGCTGAGGAGCACAGAATTCCTAAATAATTGTAAACCTTCCTACACAAAACCATGAGTGGGAAAATAATAATTAGAGCTTAATGGCTTAATCACTGCAAAGCATACACAATACCTCCCTTGGACAGTTCCTTACAGATCTTAATATGCCCAAAGCTGCCAATTTAGGAAAGCTGGTAAATAACGTCCACATTTAAGAGTCAAGCTTCTCCCATTAACCCAAGGTTAGCTTCTAGAGACATTCGTTTCCTCAAGATTTTCTTGTTGATTTTCTTTTTAATCATGACTCTGCCCTTTAATAAAAGGCTAGCTTTTTAAAATGTAAAGACTAGTTTTACTTGATTTTTTTTTAAAACGCAACATAGGGTACGAAGTTGTAACTGACGTCACAAATCATGGGGAAAAAGAACCACTAGAGACCAGCCAGTCCAATCACGGGTCTCTCCCCATCATGATGTGTAACCAAGGCCAAAGAGGAGGTGTCCACCCACAGCCACATGCAGCAACTCCAAACTCTTGTATCGAAACCCAGGGGACAAACAGACAGGAATATACTGTAGTGTGCTAATCCCGTAGCCTCATTTTCAAAAGGACCTGAAGCAATGGCTGCTAAGCCCATTTCTCAGCTCTTCAATCTTGTGGCCAGAAAAGCAGGTTCAATATCATAATAGGGGAAGAAAATACCCAGGAGCTTAGTAAATGTTGCCACCCGTGATGCAGCCACCCATAGCGGCTGCTGGCCTCGACCCCAGTCAGTGGCCCCCAAGTATCAGGTGGACATTCAAATGGACACCTGCGTACAGGGATGAGCACAAGACACATCACGGAGATGGTGGGCACAGATGGTGGATTTAAATACGAGGTCACCAGACATCGGAAGAGGAAGACCACCTGACTGCAGGGGCGTCTGTCCTTCTCCTGCTCTCATTAGAAATTTCCACCCAAGGTCCTGGCACGCTGAAGATGCACAATGAAAAGGAACTGGGGAAGTTCAGGGTTCAGAGACTTCTTATAAAAGCAAGAAGGAAAAAAAATAAGTTAGACCTCTAAAATCTGATTGGTGTTTGCTAAAACCTGATTCTAGAGGATTTTTCAAGCAGGCCTTCTATTTTTAATATATGTGAATGGACGGCGTGTTCCCTACGAGGAACTCAACAGGAAAGCCCATCCTTCTCCGTGTGTATATTCAAAGTCCAAGAGCAAAGAAGCAGCCTAGATGGAAGCACACCGAAACTGCAGCAGACGCAGGGTGGAGATATGGACTAGCTTTTGTCCTTCTCCAAAAGACGCTCTAGCCTTGCCCCCGTCCCCTCTCTGTGACTTCAGTGGGGCCCCTGCAACACTACAAAGGTTGAGTTCTTTAGAAATTATTTTGAGTAAAATAAAATAAAATGTTTTATTTTAAAAAGATGATCTTCCCCTTTTGTAAGGCTTAATAATGCTTGTTGGCACACCTGTGTCCCAGTCTGACACTGGGACAAAGGGTTTTTTAATTCACGGTAGGTTTTAATTCCTACGGGCGGACTTCACTGAAGAAATGTTATTTTGGAAAACTAGGAGCTTCAGGATGCTGATTATCCTCTTGTTTCTATTTTAAGCCAGTACATAGTATATAAATTATAAATGACTACTTTGCTACAAGATAATGTAACACTTAAGAGCACACATTAACTTGGAGAAGTGAAATACCCAAGGGCCAAGAAGATCAAGGTAATGATCCCCAATCCGCCATAACTCACGGCCACCGCAGGGCGGGCTCTGGCAGGGCGGGCTCTGGCACGAGGGGCTGTCTGCAAGTGGGTGTGTGGTGCATCTAAACGAGAGCTACCAAGAAAATGGTGAGTGGATTTCCTGATTTGGGAGCTTAAATTCTCAAACATAATCTCGTATTAATGCAGTTTTCTACTTCCTTGTTTCTAAAATGCAAAATTATCTCTGTTGAATGCAGAGACAATGTCTTTGCTACTGTGGAGCTTGCAATAAAGTGAAGAGAGGGTAAATTTTTTCACACCGATTCAGAATGCCTGGCTTATATTTTCAACTTTAAGAATTGTAGGGTGTCAAATTGGAAATGAGTCTAAGTAATTAATTACCCACAGTAGACCTGTCCCCTTTCTGTATAAGGAAACATTCTTTGGCAGCCTGCTACAGCAGACAACTGGCCTTCTTCTTGGTGGTCTAAGGTAGGCAACCCCCCAGATCGCCTCTTTTTCTGCTCTGTGGGGTTCCTTTCATCTTGCTCTCCTCCAGCACTCCCCAGCCACCTTTTCCAGTAAGTAACTGGTATCTTAACACTCTTCTCCCACCCTAAAACAAAACCCATTTTCAGAAGAGCCCGGTATTTATTGCTCCTTTACAGCTCAATGTGAATTAAAGCCTCTGCTTCCTCTCATCTAATCCTTTTTTTGGCTGCACCTCGAAGCCTGTGGGACCTCAGTTCCCCGACCAGGGATTGAACACTGTCCACAGCAGTGAAAGCCTGGAATCCTAACCGCTAGGCCACCAGGGAACTCCCCATCCTCTCAGCTAATCTTTCAGCAAGCATTACACAGCACATCCTATGTGCCCAGCAATATTAGACACTGAGGATGTGAAATTCTGGAAGAATGTTCCCTGCCGAAGACTCAAGTAACGACCCAGGTTGGAAAAAGCTTTAAAGAACAAGGGAGAATTAGTTAAAGGAGAAAAGGAAATAAGTCTAAAAACAGACAAACGTCATGATCTCTACAGGGAACTGCATGTCATCTGTCAGAGGTGAAACAGACAGCCTGAACTCAGTGGGCCTGGTGGGGATGGACCAGGACTCTCCATATACCCAGAGGCAGAGGAATGATGGGATCAGACCTGCATTCTAGAATGTGCACTAACAACAGGTTGGAGGAAAGGAGCCTGGAATCAAGCAGGGCAGAAGGGAGGCCAACTCCCACCTTGATGAAGGCAGTGCGAAGGAGAGAAAGCCTGAGAACTAGAAAAGCATCAAGAGAAACATCTGAATTCCTGGCTTGAGCATCAGGTGGTTCCAGTAGAGGAGGGATGGAAGACAGGAGAAGCAGGAGCAGCAAGTTTTGAGGGAAACAGATGAGTAATTAAGTTCTAGACAAAGCAAGATAGGGTGCCTGAGGAAACCAAGTAGAGATGTCCTAAATACACCTGATTTTAAGTCTTAGCTCTATTTACAAAATGAAGTGTTCTAGTTTTTAGTCATTAAGTTTTTCTCTTGGGCTAAATCTAACCTCCAATGTGTTGTTACCTACATGAGGGTGCACTTTTCAACATGCCTTCCCCAAATGTATGAGGCTTGCTTAGTCTTCCTAATTTGGGTTTCTACTTCTTCACAAACAGGAACCACCGGTCACAGTTACTCCTGGTGGTTCTTGGGACACCCTGAGGATGGGAGGTCTTGGGTTGCAATGGGCTTTCCTTGGTGCTGCTGACTCGCAAGAGCATGAGCACACCCACCTCCAGTTCTATCACTGGTCCACTGCGCTGTGCTGATGTGGGAAGGTGATGTGACCACCTAAGCATCTCCCTAGATCGTAGGCACCTCAGAACAAGAGCAACGCCGGTCATCTCTCTACTCCCCACAGCACCCGCCGAGTGTGCACACACAAGACGTGGCAAACGATGGCTGTGCGACAGAACAGACTTGACCACTTCAAAACCTGAGGCTCAAAAGTGTAAAGCAAAATGAACCCCCATTCGTCCACTCCTTCGACAAACATTTAGTGAACACACGCTGTGTCCGAGCACCAGCCGAGGTGCAGGGGATAAATGGGGGACAGAAGACAACAGGCCCAGGGTGTGAACCTGTCAGAAACAGATAATCATTCCCCTCGCCCCACACACAAATCAGCTCCGGGTGTGGTGGTCAGCACTATAGCACCCAGTGCCACAACAGGGACATCAGGGACTGGAGGGACCCTCTCTCTTGAACGGGTGGGCAATGGCATCTGAACTGGTGGGAAAGAGAAGCCAAGTGAAGACCAGCCTTGGGGAAGGAAGAGAGAGCAGGCAAGTGTGTTACGGGCAGAGGGAAGAGCATATGCGAAGGTCTAGAGGTCTAGATGGTTCTTGTAGGAAATGACAGTATTGTAGTTCAGTTTGGCTGGAGAACAGAGGCTGGGGAACACTTGCTGTACTTTCAACTACCATCTAAAATCAATTCTTGGGAATTCTCTGGCAGTCCAGTGGTTAGGACTCCATGCTTCCACTGCAGGGGGCATGGTTGGGGAACTAAGATCCCGAAAGCCATATGGCACGGCCAAAAAAAATTAAAAATAAAACCAATTCTTTGTCTCCTAACTCTGACCTGTCGTGTGAACCACAGAAAGCTGTCTGAGTGGCTGTTTTCTCCTTTTTCCCTAGGATGGAACATAACTCGTACCATTCTAGATGTACAGGAGAGAAGCTAAATCATTACATAAGATGGATGCTTCCGAAGATTAGGGCTTAATTCCTTCCAGGAACCAGTCTAAAAGGCAGAGAGAAACAGTGGTTATCTAACATCGGTATGAATCTCAGTGCTGCCGCTGTGTGACCTTGGGCAAGTTATTGAACTTCCCTGTGCTTTGCAACAGGGATAATAAACAGAACCCGTTTTAGCAGATTGACCTCAGGATTAAGTGCACTGATACATTTGAAAAGCCTAAGAAGGTGCCACAGTAAATACTCAATAAAAGGTGGTGATTACTCATTCTAACCCCGCCTCTTCTTATATTCTCAAGGGGCATCGTTTAAAGCCTCCAGTTGTGTTCCACTCCACGCATGATGGATGGCAGATCAGAAAGGGCACCATCAATTCTCATCGTGCTAACCGAGCCATCACTCACTTGACAAACATTTATTGAGCACCCACTACATCCTAGTCACTGCGCTTGGCCCCAGAGATGAATGATGAATCTGGGACAAGACGCTGTCCCTATTCACGGCTGATGGGGAAGACAGGTGAACGGATAAGGAAAGTGCAACCTGGCAAATGCTCACAGAACAGAGGACTGAGGGAACGTAGCTCGGGCCTGGGGGTCTGTGAGTGGCTTCCCTGGGGAGATGCCGTCTGAGCTGGGTCTCAAAAGCCAGGCAGCAGCTGGTCCTCTGGTGAAGGGGCTGAAGGAAGAGAGGTCACTCCAGCCGGAGGGAACAGCATGTCTGCCGTTTGGGTCCGGGCTGTTGTCAAGTGAAGGAACGCTCTTTGCGTTCTTCTGGTATCTGACAAGCAGCGTGACTGTCCTATCTGCAGTACTGAATGTTCAGTGCGGTACTGTGTACATGGCTTCAGCCCCAAGCGTGTGACAGCTAGCACCCACCACAGCCACTCAGGGCCTGGGTCGTTCAGTCCCTGCTCTGAGCGGCCAGGCCCCCCTGAACAATACCTGCCACGTCTCTAAGGAGCCACGACCAGTGGGATGAGTCTCGTGTTTCTTTTTTTATTAAAACATTTTCTCTTCTGATACCTGCTAGCACATAAGCCATTCAGGCTTTGCACTTATGCTACTTGCAGGCCTTTTTGGAGGGTTTGTCATTTTTCCCGAACAGATTGCCAAAAAGAGAACAGTCCCTGGTGCTGATGAAATGTTCACCTGAACTCATCTCTTCCGCCCTGGGGCAAGTGTTCCACTGCTCCACATACCCCCTCACCCCCGCCTCTGCTCAGCCCAGTGAAGGGAGGGAGGCGACGAGGCAGGGGCTCATCTTGCAGGCAGAAAAGGAGCGGTGGAGGGAGGGAGAAAGGAGATTTGCAGGAAGGAGCCGGACTCCATGGCGTGTGGGCTCCAGCTCTGTGGGCCTCGGCCTCCAGATGCCCTTGAAGCTCAGGGCAAATGGCAGGGAGTGTGGGTGCACGGCGCGTCTTGCATCGTGGCTGTGTTCTTGCATTACTTTAACGGGCTGCGGTGTTATTTCCCAGATCCATCCCATGCCTCTATCACAGATGGATGTGTATGAACTTTATAAACAGGACTAAGTGCTGTCAGCTTGTTATCTTTTGTAGGGGCTGGATTTATGAGCTTTACCCAGAGTGAAGTGCTTGTCATTTATCAACCTCAAATGTTTTAAGGAAATAGCACTAAGCACTTAGGCTCTGCAGCAGGAACGTAGCTGGAATGCAGCACTTTTCTGTTGTTGGAAGCAACTGGCACCAATAACCTACAGGACCAATCAGGGTCTATTAACCAGGGAAGCATTTTGAATAACGTCTGAGACATCTTCTTACAACAGGCCAGGTTTAGACTCACAACCCTAAAACTACCACTTGTTTTTTTGGCTTTGGCAGCCTTCGCATTGCATTTCTCGCACTGCTTTCTCTGGGCCGTGCAGAGAATCGAATGTGGCTGCCATGTGTGAAATGCCTGAGAATCAGAAGCCCCAGAGAAACTTCAGCTTTACAGAGAAGACTCAGACCTGGAGAAGCTAGCAGAGAAGTGACATCCCATTTCATAGATGTCGGGGGACAGGATTATCAGCCACACAAGAGATGCTATTTGACTGGCTGTCTACTCCACAGAAGAGGAAAGAGAACCGACGGACAGACCCGGCATTCACTTATCAGGGTTTCTTCTAATTAGTTCACAAGTTGCCCCAGCATTTTCCATAAAAACTATTGAAAGGTTAGCTCCCTTACAGACAGAGCAATAGAAGGGACCATACCTCCCCGGGCTCAGGACACATGTAGCGTGTTTACCGTGATTTCGGGAACGCAAGAGCAAGGAGGGCTGTGATCTCCCCTCTCCACGTTCACCCCTAATTGACTTTTGCAGTCGTGGCTGCCCTACGAGAACTGATTTCAGAGAAGAGTTGAGAATTTAAGATGCTGATGTGCTGGATCCAAACCTAAATACAACTTTTATTGGTCTGTTTTGAAAAAACAGATGCCAAACACCTCCATTTACAAGATAAACACAATGGAAAGAGTTATAAAAATGATTTTGCTGTGCAGTAGTGAATAATGAGTCCCATTAAAATCTATTCCAGTTAATCAAAGAGGATAAAAGAGTACAGTAAATGGGGGTGTAAAACCGACCCTCCCCGACTCATACCATGGAAGCAGGTTCTGTGTCTCATGTCTGTGTTTCCTGTCGTGGTTAAGGACACACACACCACTCCTAATCAGCCATTATTTCTGAGGGAAAAGGAGACCCTCCAAATAGAAACAAGATTTTAGCCAAAAAAAGAGACTCGTCTCTTTGCTCTACCAATCACGACCCCCAAATCCCTTATCTCGATCTGCACAAAATCTCACAAACCTGAAACCTCCTTTTTGCAAAAACAAAACAAAACAAAACAAAACAAAAAACTCAATTCCAATCTTGCCCTGTCAGTTTCTGCCATAATCAACCACAGCAAGTAATTTTCCTCTCCCAGCCCTCCAATCATCGCTGTTAGTATGCTGAATCTATTTAAATCATTGGTTTCAAGGCCCTCCACCAATTACTTCCTCTCTCCTCCAACCAACTGCTCTGCCTTGTTACAAGGCAGCCTCTGCCCTCCCTGGTCAGCAAACCTACATGCCTCTAGTTACCCACAACCAGACCTTTCTAAGATTCCTTCTTTATCTCACCACTGTCTCCCTCCCACGCATACAATACCAGATATGTGAGTTAGTATGTACTTTACATACACGGAAAAATGAGGTGTCTGTCTCTGCCCAAGATTCCTGTCCTTCCTGCAATTCTGCAGATCATAAATTCCTTGAAGACAAGGGCTAACACACACACACACACACACACTCACACTCTCTCTCTCTCTCTCTCTCTCTCCCCTTCTCCTTTCCTCTTTCTCTCTCTCTAAGTCTCCCAGGACCCACACAAGTGCTGTATAATCTGTGGCCACTTCACAAATGCTTGTGGTTGGCTGGTGATGTTGATGATAATGATGATGATACCTAAGCTGAGCCTTCTGAGTAGAACAGTCTTCTAGGTAATGATTGCAATGAAGCAAGAATTTATGACACTCCTCATTAAAATTCTAATTGCATAATTGGGCCTGAAGGTATATACCCGCCCCCTTTGGGGACACATACTGATCTCCACTCTCTAAAAATACCTTGGCAAGGAAATCTAAATCTCAAAAAGCCAACCAAGAAAAATTTCCACAGAACAAGAGACCAGTAAGAAACAGATCACAGCGCCTCGGCAAGCCACAAAACGGAGGTTTTAAACTCTGAGAAGTCTTTCAAAACAAAATGGATTATAGATTTTTTGGGGGGAGAAAAGTTCTTATGTTTGCAGCTCCTGGCACATTGCCTGCTTTAGCGGAGACAGGTTCTAGCAGCGGCCGTGAGCCCAGAGAGGGGATCTGCGTCCTAAACTCCCCTGTCCACCACGCACAACCTTGGGTGAGCCACACAGCTCAACTGCGCTTCAGTTTCTTCACCTGTCAATCAATTGTGCCCCCATGCAAGGCCCAAATTTTATAATGCTGTGAAAAAAGATGAGAGGCTTGAAGCTTTGACAGTCAGCTGACAGATGACAAAGCAAAAAGAAACAATAGTTATATGCTATAAAAGCAATGCAATTCCTCCAAAGTAAAGAAGACAATCTCTATCTTTGGAATTTAACTCACAACATGAGGGCAATCATGGCCTTGTCAAATAGCTATGAAACACCCAAACCCGCTGTGTTGGGAAAGTCGCTTAACCTCTCTGGGTCTCAGCTTCCACACTCATCAAGTGGGCTTGCAGGATTAATACCCTCTGAGTCTACGAGCTTGAGATGGTTTTGTATAAACCGTGGAGTATTTTTCACTGCTATAATCATTTTCTTTTAATCCTTTAACATCCCATTCTATATCTTAAAATCGTTTTGGGGGATGTCAATGACCCTTAACACTTAATTTCTGTGTGCTTTCTACTTTCCCTTACGCAGGTACTGCCACTGCAATCATGTTCCTTACTACTAATAATCAGGAGTTGACTTACAATAATGAACTCTAATGCAACAAAAATGGTGATTGTCATGCTAATGAAAAATACAAGTTTTTTAGCACCAAGCATGCTGTTGATATTCAGCAATTACCAATGATTACAAATGTTTCCTACTAGAGCATGGACTTGAGGATATGGGGAGGGGGAAGGGTAAGCTGTGACAAAGTGAGAGAGTGGCCTGGACATATATACACTACCAAATGTAAAACAGATAGCTAGTGGGAAGTAGCCGCATAGCACAGGGAGATCAGCTAGGTGGTTTGTGACCACCTAGAGGGGTGGGATAGGGAGGGTGGGAGGGAGGGAGACGCAAGAGGGAAGAGATATGGGAACATATGTATATGTATAACTGATTCCCTGTTATAAAGCAGAAACTAACACGCCATAGTAAAGCAATTATACTCCAATAAAGATGTTAAAAAAAATGTTTCAAACACTGAGAATAAGAATTCTGCAGAGGGCTATGAATAGGAAACAATAGTAAATTCAGTGCTGGCAGCACAAAGCTCAATTTCAAATGCCTAAACATGAAGTAAAATGAACAGACTCTGAAACACCACCCATGACTAAGTGTTACCCAGTGGATTAACTCCTCCTGCCCTGGACTCTGTGAAAATTGTAATTTATATTTAAAAGTACTTCAAAAAAAGGAGAGGAAAAAGGCCAATTCCTTTAGAAATGATGTGCTCTGACCCCACCTAGTGGTGTCGCAGTGATTCCTGAACTAGGACAAGTGCCTCAACTCAGCACAGGTGACTGAAGATTTCCCGAGATCAGCACTAAATTGGTAATAAATTTTTGCTTGACAAAAATGTACTAAAGCGGGCTTCCCTGTTGGCGCAGTGGTTAAGTCCGCCTGCCAATGCAGGAGACATGGGTTCGAGCCCTGGGCCTGGAAGATCCCACATGCCGCGGAGCAACGAAGCCCGTGAGCCACAACTACTGAGCTCTGCGCTCTAGAACCTGAGAGCCACAACTACTGAAGCCTGTGCACCTAGAGCCTGCGCTCCACAACAAGAGAAGCCACTGTAATGAGAAGCCCGCGCGCCACAATGAAGAGTAGCCCCTGCTCGCCACAACTAGAGAAAGCCACGCGCAGCAACGAAGACCCAACGCAGCCAAAAATTTAAAAAATTTTTTTAAAAAGTACTAAAACATGTGGACTTAGAATCTAAATCAGACAAAGCACAGACAGGAGGATGGAACACATCATCCTGTCACAAACCAGAGAAGCCTCGTCATCAGCTGGCTAAAATGATTACCAGCTCTGAGAAAACTCAATTCTGGGTTTTTAAGACCACAAATGCTTTTTTAACTTCTGAAATTAAGAATAAACAAGCACCAAAAATGTTCTTGGAGAAGAATGCAAAACTAGCATGAATAATTGGAGAAGTCATCAAAAACAAAAGAGAAAAATTTCAAAATGACACATGGGGGACAAAGGAATCGAGAATAATGAAGCATGGCAGAAATCAGAAAAGAATCCTGCTATCACAGTGGACATCAAGCTAAATAGAGACCATTTATAGAGCATATTACAAAGAAGATCCTTAAGTATATGGCATAAGGTAAAGCTCACTATATTTAGACTAATTGTGGAGTCTAGAGGGTCTGTAATTACAAAGCCATGGATAATCTGAAGAAGATTCAAAGAAAATGAAGGAGATGATTAAAGGAGAAAATTTACAGTGCCTCTAGCATGAGACCTTTCCTCTTTATTCTCACACTCCCAACTCATGATATGAAGCTAATGTTTACCAAGTGCTTACTATGGTCGGGCCCTGGGCTAAGTGCCTGTAAAGGTCTACCTCGAATACTATTATTCTCATTTAGAATAATAGTATTTAGGTTTAGAGAGGTAAGTCTAAGATCCATCAGGGAGACGGGGGCAGTGGTGGGTCTTCCTTCCACCTAAGCCAACTTACCCCATCAGGATGCTCGCTCTTTTCCCTAAGCAATATTTGTTCTGTCCTCTAGCAGATTTTCTCATACCTACATGCTCAAACCCTGAAATGACTTCCTACCTAAGGAGGAAATATGAAACAGAAAGTTGCACAATGAGTTTCTTCTGCCCAGATCACCTAAAATAGGATGCGAAGCTGAGAGCCTTTGAAATCAAGTTCTTCCCCCTGTTTTACAGTGGAAAAACTGAGGCCTGGGAGAAAAAAGAGATTTGCCCAAGGTCACAGAAGAGCTCCACGGAGAAGCCAGGGTTCAAACACCAGTTTGAACTCCCTCCTGGAGTTTACATCCTGGAAGGGAATCATTTGCCTCAATCTTGGGGTGTCTAGGATTTAACATCTTACTGAAATCACCAGAGTTGTTCTGCCTTCTCCTTTTGAAAGTTTCGCCCGTTATGGACCACTGTATGTCCACTTGTATGCTGGAATGATCTGTAATGTTGGTATTTAATCCAATCATAATTGTGCTTGGGTATGTGAAAATGATTGGGATGCCAACAAACAGGAGAAGGAGGCTTTGGTTTTGATATAAGATGGTATTAGGATCTCTCACAACTCAAGTTCGAGAAATTTTTCATATTTGGCTCTTCTTACTGATAGATTGAATTATCAGAGTAAAATTCCTACCTAGAAAAGAAGTAACAAAACCGTTTAGCCTCCTGGCAAATTACATTCAGCATCCACTTTCTCAAAATGACAACTATCAAATCTTTCAAGTGGAAAAATCCTCCACAGCATCAAGCCAATTATGCAATGCAGTAAGTGGTGCAAGAAAGAGATGTTTCCCCCTATCTCTGCAGTCTGAAATGATTAGCATCATTAACATGATTCGTATGTTAACTACCACTGGTTCTGAATTTGAGTCCTTCTTAGAAAGCCACCTACATTTGACCTCAATAAAACCAAGAATTCCTCAAGTACCATCTCTCTTTTCTTCAAAATGCATCTTTGCATTAGCATCTTCTCGCATTAGCATCTTGCTCAGTTAATGTACAACATAAAAATAGAGCAGGAGAGCAAGACTAGTGGCTTCTCAGAGTTCTCTCCATCATCATAAATCAAACTACCATTACTTTCGACAGAATATTTGAACATGGCTTACAAAGAGGTATTTTCACTGGAAATTTGAGGTTTGATGAGATACGATGCCTGGACAAATCACAACAGGGCAGTCAGTGCCCATGGTGACCCAAGCCTCCTGCTTTAGGCTGACTATAGTCCCTTCCTTTCTGCCCAGCACTAAGCATTCCATGAGTCCTTAGAACAACCTTGCAGGGTCAGTAATAGTAGTTCCATTTTACTGATGTGCATACTGAGGTTCAGAGAGCTTGAGTATCTTATCCAAGCTTTAAGTAGTTTAGCTGGAATTCAAGCCCAGGTCTGTCTTATTTCAAAGCCTGTACACTTTCTACTACTACCTTTTTTATTTCTATAAATTTATTTATTTTATTTTTGGCTGCGTTGGGTCTTCGTTTCTGCGTGCGGGCTTTCTCTAGTTGCACTGAGCGGGGGCTACTCTTTGTTGCAGCGCACAGGCTTCTCATCACAGTGGCTTCTCTGGTTGTGAAGCATGGGCTCTAGGCATGCGGGCTTCAGTAGTTGTGGCACACGGGCTCAGTAGCTGTGGCTTGCGGGCTCTAGAGCGCAGGCTCAGTACTTGTGGCTCATGGGCTTAGTTGCTCCGTGGCATGTGGGATCTTCCCGGACCAGGGCTCGAACCTGTGTCCCCTGCATTGGCATGCAGATTCTTAACCACTGCGCCACCAGGGAGGCCCTCTACTACTACTTTTTAGCTACTACTAATGCTTTGCTACTTTAGTGTGGTCCCTGGACCAGTAGCATTGGCATCACTCGAGAATTTGTTAGAAATGCAGAATTCTCAGTCAACCACAGAACTACAGAATCAGAATCTGCATTTTACCAAGATCTTCAGGTCATTTATGTGTACATTAAAGCTTGACAGGCTGTATGTTGTAACAGTCTGTCTCTCTGAATATCACTACTATTATTCCTTCCACTGGTTCTCAATGTGGTGGAGGATAGGGTGGAGGGAAGAGGAGGGTGTTTTGCCTTCAGGGACAGTTGACGGTGTCTGAAGACATTTTTCAGTTGTCACAACTGGGGCAAGGTAGGAGGTGCTCCTGTAATCCAATGGGTGGAGGCCAGAGATGCTGCTACACATCCTACAGTTCACAGGACAGTCCCCACCACAAAGAACCCTCCAGCCAAAATGTCAATAGTGCCAAGGTTGAGAAATCCCGACATTGCTGATAATAGTGTCCATCCTCTTTGGGTCTGGGGTCTGTTTAAAGAAGAAAAACTAAGAGTTTTTCATTGCAAAATTATGGCCGAACAATGTCACAAAAAATTCCTTTCCCTGTGGGTCAGTCTCTCACAACATGTATCAAATAGTAACTTTGATCAGGGGTCAGTAAACTGTGGTCCACAAGACAAGTCCAACCCACTGCAGTTTGAGAACTAAGAATGAGTTTTACATTTTTAAATGATTGAAGAAAACTTTTTTTAAGTTTAAAAATTTTTTTATTTTATTTTATTCTTTGGCCATGCTGTGTGGCTTGTGGGATTGTAGTTCCCCGACCAGGGATTGAACCCAGCCCTCGGCAGTGAAAGCGTGCAGTCCTAACCACTGGACTGCCAGGGAAAAAATTTTAATAACATTTCCTCACTTGTGAAAATTACATGAAATTCAAATTTCAATGTCCATAAAGAAAGTTTTATTGGAACAAAGTCACGTCTATTATTTTTTACTTTTATCAAAGTCTGCTTTTTAAAAAACAGCTCTACTGAGATATAATTCACATACCTTAAAATTCACCTATTTAAAGTGTACAGGTAAATGGTTTTTAGCATAGTCACCGAGTTGTGCAGCCATCAGAGTCAAGTTTAGAACATTTTCATCACCTTAAAAAGAAACCTCGTACTCTTTAGCTATAGTGCTCCATCCCCGCACCTAATTTCCCAGCCCTAAGCAACCACAAATCTACTTTCATTATAGATATCCCTATAATAGACTTGTATATGAATGAAATAATATATGATCTTTTGTAACTTGCTTCTTCCACTTATAATGTTTTCAAGGTTCATCCATGTTGTAGCATGTATTGTTACCTCCTTCCTTTTTATTGCTAAATAATATCTCATTGTACACACAGACCACATTTTGTTTATCCATCCATCATCTGATGGACATTTGGGTTGTTCCACCTTTTGGCTTTTACGAATAATGCTGCTATAAACATTCATGTACAAGCTTCTCTATAGACATGTTTTCACTTTTGAGTAGATACCTACAAGTAAAATTGCTGGACCATATGGTAACTCTATGTTCAACTGTTTAAGGAACTGCCAGACTCTTCCAAAGTCGCTGCACCATTTTACATCACCACCAGCGGTATATGAGGATTCCAATTTTTTCATATTCTCACCAACACTTGTTACTATATGTCTTTTTACTTTTTTAAATTTATTTAATTTATTTACTTTTGGCTGCATTGGGTCTTCGTTGCTGCTCACGGGCTTTCTCTAGTTGCGGTGAGCAGGGGCTACTCTTCGTTGTGGTGTACGGGCTTCTTATTGCGGTGGCTTCTCTTGTTGCAGAGCATGGGCTCTAGGTGAGCGGGCTTCAGTACTTGTAGCACGTGGGCTCAGTAGTTGTGGCTTGCGGGCTCTAGAGCAAAGCCTCCGTAGGTGTGGCACATGGGCTTAGTCGCTCAACGGCATGTGGGATCTTCCCGGACCAGGGTTCGAACCTGTGTCACCTGCACTGGCAGGCAAATTCTTAACCACTGTGCCACCAGGGAAGTCCCTATATGTCTTTTTGATTCTAGTCATACAACTGGTTGGCTCTCATTATGGTAAAATGGTATTTCCAATATATTTAAAATGATGAAAGGGAAGAACCTACAACCAAGATTACTCTCTACCTGGCAAGGATCTCATTCAGATTTGATGGGGAAATCAAAAGCTTTACAGACAAGCAAAAGCTAAGAGAATTCACTACCACCAAACCAGCTCTACAACAAATGCTAAAGGAACTTCTCTAAGTAGGAAACACAAGAGAAGAAAAGGGCCTACAAAAACAAACCCATAACAATTAAGAAAATGGTAATAGGGACATACATATCGATAATTACCTTAAATGTGACTGGATTAAATGCTCCAACCAAAAGACACAGGCTCGCTGAATGGATACAAAAACAAGACCCATATATATACTGTCTACAAGAGACCCACTTCAGACCTAGGGACACATACAGACTGAAAGGGAGGGGATGGAAAAAGATATTCCATGCAAATGGAAATCAAAAGAAAGCTGGAGCAGCAATACTCATATCAGATAAAATAGACTTTAAAATAAAGAATGTTACAAGAGACAAGGAAGGACACTACATAATGATCAAGGGATCAATCCAAGAAGAAGATATAACAATTACAAGTATATATGCACCCAACATAGGAGCACCTCAATACATAAAGCAACTACTAACAGCTATAAAAGAGGAAATCGACAGTAACACAATAATAGTGGGGGACTTTAACACCTCACTTACACCAATGGACAGATCATCCAGACAGATAAGTGATAAGGAAACACAAGCTTTAAACAATACATTAAACAAGATTGACTTAACTGATATTTATAGGACATTCCATCCAAAAACAGCAGATTACACTTCTGTCTCAAGTGGTCATGGAACATTCTCCAAGATGGATCACACCCGGAATCACAAATCAAGCCTTGGTAAATTTAAGGAAACTGAAATCATATCAAGTATTTTTTCCGACCACAACGCTATGAGACTAGATATCAATTACAGGAAAAAATCTGTAAAAACTACAAACACATGGAGGCTAAACAATACACTACTAAATAACCAAGAGATCACTGAAGAAATCAAAGAGGAAATCAAAAAATACTTAGAAACAAATGACAATAAAAACACAACGACCTGGACTTCCCTGGTGGCACAGTGGTTAAAAATCCACCTGCCAATGCAGGGGACACGGGTTCAAGCCTTGGTCCGGGAAGATCCCACATGCCGTGGAGCAACTAAGCCTGTGTGCCACAACTACTGAGTCCGGGCTCTAGAGCCTGCGAGCCACAACTACTGAAGCCCGTGTGCCTAGAGCCCATTCTCCGCAACAAGAGACGTCATTTCAGTGAGAAGCCCGTGCACCAAAATGAAGAGTAGCCCCCACTCACTACAACTAGAGAAAGCCCGTGCACTGCAACAAAGACCCAACACAGACAAAATAAGTAACTAAATAAACAAATTTAAAAACAAACAAACAAACACAAAGACCCAAAACCTATGGGATGCAACAAAAGCAGTTCTAAGAGGGAAGTTTAGAGCAATACAAGAAACAAAAACCTTACACCTAAAGCAATTAGAGAAAGAAGAACAAAAAAACCCCAAAGTTAGCAGAAGGAAAGAAATCATAAAGATCAGATCAGAAATAAATGAAAAAGAAATGAAGGAAACAATAGCAAAGATCAATAAAACTAAAAGCTGGTTCTTTGAGAAGATAAACAAAATTGATAGACCATTAGCCAGATTCATCAAGAAAAAAAGCGAGAAGACTCAAATCAATAGAATTAGAAATGAAAAAGGAGAAGTAACAACTGACACTGCAGAAATACAAAGGATCATGAGAGATTCCTACAGCAACTATATGCCAATAAAATGGACAACCTGGAAGAAACGGACAAATTCTTAGAAAAGCACAACCTTCCGAGACTTAATGAGGAAGAAATAGAAAATATAAACACCCAATCACAAGCACTGAAATTGAAACTGTGATTAAAAATCTTCCAACAAACAAAAGCCCAGGAACAGATGGCTTCATAGACTAATTCTATCAAACATTTAGAGAAGAGCTAAAACCTATCCTTCTCAAACTCTTCCAAAATATAGCAGAGGCAGGAACACTCCCAAACTCATTCTACAAGGCCACCATCACCATGATACCAAAATCAGACAAAGATGCCGCAAAAAAAGAAAACTACAGGCCAATATCACTGATGAACATAGATGTAAAAATCCTCAACAAAATACTAGCAAACAGAATCCAACAGCACATTAAAAGGATCATACAACATGATCAAGTGGGGTTTATTCCTGGAATGCAAGGACTCTTCAACATAAGCAAATCAATCAATGTGAAAAACCATATTAACAAATTGAAGGAGAAAAACCATATGATCATCTCAAAGATGCAGAAAAAGCTTTCAACAAAATTCAACACCCATTTATGAAAAAAACACTCCAGAAAGTAGGCATAGAGGGAACTTACCTCAACATAATGAAGGCCATATATGACAAACCCACAGCCAATATCGTTCCCAATGGTGAAAAACTGAAACCATTTCCTCTAAGATCAGGAACAAGACAAGGCTGCCGACTCTCACCACTATTATTCAACATAGTTTTGGAAGTTTTAGCCACAGCAATCAGAGAAGAAAATGAAATAAAAGGAATCCAAATCAGAAAAGAAGAAGTAAAACAGTCACTGTTTGCAGATGACATGATACTATACATAGAGAATCCTAAAGATACTACCAGAAAACTACTAGAGCTAATCAATGAATTTGTTAGAGTGGCAGAATACAAAATTAATGCACAGAAATCTTTTGCATTCCTATACACTAATGATGAAAAATCTGAAAGAGAAATTAAGTAAACACTCCCATTTACCACTGCAACAAAAAGAATAAAATACCTAGGAATGAACCTACCTAAGGCGACAAAAGACCTGTATGCAGAAAACTATAAGACACTGATGAAAGAAATTAAAGATGATACAAACAGATGGAGAGATATACCATGCTCTTGGACTGGAAGAATGAACATTGTGAAAATGACTCTACTACCCAAAGCAATCTACAGATTCAATGCAAGCCCTATCAAACTACCACTGGCATTTTCCACAGAACTAGAACAAAAAATTTCACAATGTGTATGGAAACACAAACCACCCCAAATAGCCAAAGCAATCTTGAGAAAGAAAAACGGAGCTGGAGGATTCAGACTCTCTGACTTCAGACTATACTACAAAGCTACAGTAATCAAGACAATATGGTCCTAGCACAAAAACAGAAATATAGATCAATGGAACAGGATAGAAAGCCCAGAGATAAACCCACGCACATATGGTCACCTTATCTTTGATAAAGGAGGCAAGAATATACAATGGAGAAAAGACAGCCTCTTCAATAAGTGGTGCTGGGAAAACTGGACAGCTACATGTAAAAGAATGAAATTAGAACACTCCCTAACACCATACACAAAAATAAACTCAAAATGAATTAATGACCTAAATGTAAGGCCAGACAGTATAAAACTCTTAGAGGAAAACATAGGAAGAACACTCATGACATAAGTCATGGCAAGATCCTTTTTGACCCACCCCCTAGAGAAATGGAAATAAAACCAAAAATAAACAAATGGGACCTAATGAAACTTAAAAGCTTTTGCACAGCAAAGGAAAACATAAATAGGACGAAAAGACAAACCTCAGAATGGTAGAAAATATTTGCAAATGAAGCAACTGACAAAGGATTAAACTCCAAGCAGCTCATGCAGCTCAATATGAAAAAAGCAAACAACCCAATCCAAAAATGGGCAGAGGACCTAAATTGACATTTCTCTGAAAAAGATATACAGATTGCCAACAAACACATGAAAGCCTGCTCAACAACACTAATCATTAGAGAAATGCAAATCAAAACTACAATAAGGTATCACCTCACACCAGTTAGAATGGCCATAATCAAAAAATCTACAATAAATGCTAGAGAGGGTGTGGAGAAAAGGGAACCCTCTTGCACTGTTGGTGGGAATGTAAATTGATACAGCCACTATGGAGAACAGTATGGAGGTTCCTTACAAAACTACAAATAGAACTACCATATGACACAGCAATCCCACTATTGGGCATATAACCTGAGAAAACCATAATTCAAAAAGAGTTATGTACCACAGTGTTCACTGCAGCTCTATTTACAATAGCCAGGACATGGAAGCCACCTAAGTATCCATTGACAGATGAATGGATAAAGAAGATGTGGCACATATATACAATGGAATATTACTCAGCCATAAAAAGAAGTGAAACTGAGTTATTTGTGGCGAGGTGGATGAACCTAGAGACTGTCAAACAGAGTGAAGTAAGTCAGAAAGAGAAAAACAAATACCATATGCTAACACATATATATGGAATCTAAAAAGAAAAGGTTCTGAAGAACCTAGTGGCAGGACAGGAATAAAGATTCAGATGTAGGGCTTCCCTGGTGGCACAGTGGTTGAGAGTCCGCCTGCCAAAGCAGCGGACACGGGTTTGTGCCCCAGTCTGGGAAGATCCCACATGCCGCGGAGCGGCTGGGCCCGTGAGCCATGCCACTGAGCCTGTGCGTCCGGAGCCTGTGCTCCACAACGGGAGAGGCCACAACAGTGAGAGGCCCGCGTACCGCAAAAAAAAAAAAAAAGATGCAGATGTAGAGAATGGCCTTGAGGACACGGGGAGGGGGAAGGGTAAGCTGGGACGAAGTGAGAGAGTGGCATGGACATATATACACTACCAAATGTAAAATAGATAGCTAGTGAGAAGAGTGCTTTGTGTCCACCTAAAGGGATGGGATAGGGAGGGTGGAAGGGAGATGCAAGAGGGAGGAGATATGGGGATGTATGTATATGTATAGCTGATTCACTTTGTTATACAGCAGAAACTAACACACCATTGTAAAGCAATTATACTCCAATAAAGATGTTAAATAAATAATTTAAATATCTGTATACAAAATAATATTATGTGTAAACAGACATAGGTTTACTTCTTCCTTTCCAATATAGATGCCTTTTATTTCATGTCTTGCCTAATTGTCCTGGCTAGAACCAGCAGTACAATGTTGAATAGAAGTGGTGAGAGGGGACATCCTTGTCTTATTCCTGATCTTAAAGAGTAAACATCCAGTCTTTCACCATTAAGTGTGATATTGGGCTGTTCCCTTCTATTCCTATTTTGTTGGGTGCTTTTATCATGAAATGCTGTTGCACTTTGTCAAGTGCTTTTTCTGCATCGATTGAGATAATCCTGTAATTTCTGCTTTTTGTTCTATTGATATTATATATTACATTAATTGATTTTTGGATGTTAAACCAACCTTGCATTTCTGGGATAAATCTCACTTGGTTATGGAGTATAGTTTTTTTAATATGTTGCTGGATTCCTAATATTTTTGTTAAGGATCGTGGCTTCCATACTCATAAGAGATATTGATCTCTAGTTTTCTTGTGTTATCTTTGTCTTATTTCAGTATCAGGATAATGATGGTCTCATAAAATGAGCTGGGACGTGGTCCCTCCTCTTCTAGTTTTTTGGAAATGTTTGTGAAGAATTGGTATTTATTGATCTTGAAATGTTTGGTAGAATTCAGTGGTGAAGCCACCTGGGCCACTAGTGGGTAGCACATGGGTTTTTTACTGTGAGTAGTATTTTTATTGCTAATTTACTCTTTCTTCTTGAGTCACTTTTGGTAGCTGGTTTCATTTTAGGAATTTGTCCACTTCATTTAAGTTATTTAATTATTTGGGATACAACTGCCATTTTATTTTTTGTTTTCTATGTTTTTCTTGTCTTTTTAAATTCTCTATTCCTCCTTTACTACTTGATTTGCATTAAGTGAATAGTTTCTAATGAAGCATTTAAATTTCTTTAATAGTTTTTCCACTATTTATTTATTTATTTTTCCACTGTATTTTTAAAGATTTTTTTTTTTAAAGTGGTTATTCTAGGGTTTAACCACATAATTCTGACTTATCAGAATCAGCTTCAGAGGGACTTCCCTGGCAGTCCAGTGGTTAAGACTTCGCCTTCCAATGCAGGTTCAACCCCTGGTTGGGGAGCTAAGATCCCACACGCCTTGGGGCCAAAAAACAGAAGCAAAATTGTAACAAACTCAATAAAAACTTTAAAAATGGTTCACACCAAAAATATATATATATTGGACTTCCCTGGTGGCGCAGTGGTTAAGAATCCGCCTGCCAATGCAGGGGACATGGGTTCAAGCCCTGGTCCCGGTAGATCCCACATGCCGTGGAGCAACTAAGCCCATGCACCACAACTACTGAGCCTGCGCTCTAGAGCCCGCAAGCCACAACTACTGAGCCCACGTGCCGCAACTACTGAAGCCTGCATGCCTAGATCCCGTGCTCCACAACAAGAGAAGCCACTGCAATGAGAAGCCCGCGCACCTTAACAAAGAGCAGCCCCCACTCGCTGCAAGTAGAGAAAGCCCGCGCGCAGCAATGAAAATCAAATGCAGCCAAAAAGTAAATAATTAAACAAATTTAAAAAATATATATATATACTAAAAAAAAGAATCAGCTTCAGATTTATACTAGCTTAACTGCAGCGATTATATAGAAATGTTATTCTACATAGTTCTGTTCCCTTCCCCCTTTTTTATAGTATTATAATTATTGTATACTATATCTATTAAAGTTACAAACCCAGCAATATATTGTTGTAGTTATTACTTTACCATCTGTAATCATTTCCTTAGCCTATTACAGCTTGGTTTTCACCCACCTCCTTTGTACTGTTATTGGCACACCTATTAAACATATATTACGTTTCCATGTTATAGGCCCAACAATATAGTATATACAAATATTATTGTATATTATATACAAATTATTTTATATAATTGCATTTTAAATCAGTTAAAAGGAGGAAAATATACATTTATACTGTCTTTTATAATTATGTTATTACATTTACTGGTGCTCTTTGATTTTTTTCACGCGGATTTGAATTACTATCTGGGGTCACTTGCTTTAGGCCTGAAAAGCTTCCTTTAATATTTCTTGTAAGGTGGGTCTTTAAACAACAAAGTCTCTGTTTTTGTTTATCTGGGAAATTCTTTATTTAACTTTGTTTTTGAAATGTCCTTTTCATTTATATCCAGCTATGTTGGAGATAGGTTTCCTAGTTGACAAGTTTTTTCTTTGAGCACTTTGAATGTTATCCCACTGCCTCTGGCCTCCACAGCTTCTGCTGAGAACTTAGCTGTTAATCTTATTGGGGTTCCCTTATAAGTGTCAAGTCATTTTTCTCTTGTTGCTTTCCAGATTTTCTCCCTGTCCGACTTTCAGCATTTTTACTATGATGTGTCTGTGAATCTCTTTGTGTTTATCCTCCCTGGAGTTCATTGAGCTTCCTGAATATACAGGTTATTGTTTTTCAATTAATTTAGGAAGTTTCAGCCAATTTTTTTGGAATATTTTTTCTCTCTCCTCTCCTCTGGTAGTCCCATTACACATGTTGGTGCACTGAATGATCCTCACATTTCTCTGAGGTTCTGTACATTTTTCTTCATTCTTTTTCTCTCTACTCTTCACCTTACATAATCTCTATCAATCTATCATCAAGTATACTAATTATTTCTTCTGCCTGTTGGAATCTACCTTGAGCCCCTCTAGTGAATTTTTTATTTCAGTCATTGTATTTTCTAATTCCAGAATTTTTTAAATTAATTTATTTAATTTATTTTATTATTTTGGCTGCGTTGGGTCTTTGTTGCTGTGCACGGGCTTTCTCTAGTTGGTGAGCGGGGGCTACTCTTTGTTGTGGTGTGCAGGCTTCTCATTGCAGTGGCTCCTCTTGTTGCAGAGCATGGGCTCTAAGCACCCGGGCTTCAGGAGTTGTGGCACACGGGCTTAGTTGCTCCACAGCATGTGGGATCTTCCCAGACCAGGGCTTGAACCCATGTCCCCTGCATTGGCAGGCGGATTCTTAACCACTGTGCCACCCGGGAAGCCCCAATTCCAGGATTTTAATTTGGTTCTTTTTATAATTCATATCGCTTTACTGATGCTATCTAGTTGATGCAAAAATGTCATTATACCTTCCTTCTTAATCATGCTTTCTTTTAGTTCTGTGAACATACTTACAGCAACTCTAGGGAGTGGTCCCCCCCACCCAACTGGGCTGGTTACTGTTATTTGCTTGTTTATTTGTTTAGTGACTGGCTGGACTGTTTTACTGAAATCTATTTCCCCTGTCACAGTGTTGAGGTCTATGATGTTGCTCCTCAGGAAGACATATCTTTGGATTTGCCCAAAGTCACCCAAGATGACAGTGGTCTTAGTAGGACTCTCCCTCTCTTTCCCTGGTCACACCCAACTGTTAAACTCCACTAATTGTGGTATATTATTCTATTATTTTCAACAATGCTCTGGGGCATAACTTGTTCTATAAAGTAATCCAATCAAAAGGTGGCTCTTTTGAGATTAGTGTTTGATATTTGTCCTGACCCCAGGAGGGCTCTTCCCAGCTGTCTTATTCTCTCCTGCAAACTAGCTGGCTTACAGTCTAGGCTGTATCTTTATTAAATCCACAAATCTCCTCCCAATTGCCTTTCACTAAAACCTCCACAGTTCTTGAAAGCACCCTTAGGCATAAATTTCTCCACACTCTACTGCAAATGAAGTCACTACTTTCTGGGAAGAGATTAGGAGCCTGCTTCTCCCTCCAGGCAAAATCTCTGAGCTCTTGATAGAAGTGGGGAGGGGGAGACACACTAGCCTGAGGTCTTCTCAGTTTGCCTCTCCTGGCTGGTACCACCATCTCACAAACTGAGGGTGGGGATAGAGCAAATGGGACCCCAGTACTCTCGGTGGGCCATGCCCAGAGTACAGCTTCCATTCCATAAGTAGGAGCTGGGTGAAGGAAGGAAGCCCCATCTTTCAGCTTCACTCAACCAGGATTTAGCCTCAGCAGCAAGTAGCCTTGGGCAGGAGAAGCCCTGAAGTCATGCTCCTCCTGGGAAGAAAGCTGTCTGACTGGGAGCTAGGGGAAGAGGGAGCCCAGTGTACTGGGTTGCAGCCGTTGTTGAGAGCTGGGAGCAGGGACAGTAGTAGTGGTCTTGCTTCAAATACCACAAACTCTTGGGACTTCCCTGGCAGTCCAGTGGTTAAGACTCCATGCTTCCACTGTAGGGGGCCATGGGTTTGATCCCCGGTCAGGGAACTAAGATCCCTTATGCCTCTCGGCCAAAACAAAAACAAATACCACAAACTCTTGCCTTTCTTACCGAATTATCATAGATTTTCTTGAGTAGCTGTTTCTTCACTTGATGTTTGCCCTTAGGACAATTTCCAGAGGGTTTAAAATTTTTTTTTTTTTTAATGTTTTACCAGTTTACAGGGAACCAGGTCAGTGGAGTTCCTCACCCTGTCATGCTGGAAGTTGATCCTGTCTAAGGCTGCTTTTGTGCTACCATGGTAGAGCTCAGTTGAGTAGTTGCAACTGAGACCCTAAAGCCGGCAAAGCTGAAAATATTTACTATGTGGGCCTTTACAGAAAAAGTTTGCCAACCCCTGACTTAGGTTACTGCTGCCAATGCTGCTGGTCCACAGGCCACACTTTGAGTAGCAAGGACTTAAACTACTTGAGAGGCAGTACTGTATTGGCTAAGATCTTGAATCAAAACCCCCCCTTCGCCATTTACTAGATATATGGTTTGGGGTACCTACCTCATTGAGTTGTTTTGAGAATTAAGTGTATGAATATCTGGCATTTAGGAAGTATTCAATAAATGATAACTGTTACCATCATGATAGAAACTGTATGGAAAGTTTAAGACACCGTCTCTTTCCTCAAAGTTTTGTTTTGTTTTTTCCCAGAAAATTTAAGCTGTGAAAAAGGGAAACAAGTACTATAGACTTTCCAATAAAACGAGATGCAACTTATAATATCTGGGGTACATAATATTATCTAATAAAGTTTAAACTCTATAGAGCTGGAGCTTAAGCGTGACACTGAAAACTAGAATTCGCTACCACGAATGCTTTCAGACTCTTGCAGTAACAATGAATGAAAACCTTCAGGAAGTGCTTCCAAACCCGAAAGCCCCATTGAAAAAAAGCAGCGATTATCTTTAACGTGAGGATTTGGGCCTAGATGGCCCCTTCCAGTTCTGGTTGACTCTATCTTTGCCCAGAGCTGATATAAACAGAATCCTGAAGCTTCCACTTCCACTGTCACCGCGGCAAGGGCGTCCGCGTCGGTGCCGGACCAGCACCCGGCCGGATCCCGCCGCGCTCCCCTTCGCCGCAGCCCGTTGCAGCCAGTTACCTCGCAATTGAACTCCATCTCCGCGTCCATGGTGACGATCCGCACTGTGAACGTCTTGGGCTGCTTCCTCTTGAGCGAGCTGAAGCTCATTCGGGAAGCGATGGCCCCGGCCATGGCGCGGGGCTCAGGTTCGGGACCCTCGCGCCCCGAGGCCTGCGCTCTGGACCTTTTAGCCTCCCTGGAGGAGCCTCACAGGCCTCAGGGCCACCATGGTGGCCGGCCGGCCGGCCCGGGAGCTGGCTGAGCGGCGCGGGCCCCCAGCGGCCAGCATGGACCGCGAGGACCCTGCCCCGGGAACCGAAATGGGAGTTGGGGGGCGAACCCTGACGGCCACGGGAAGGGATCGCGATCGGGGACCGACGGGGCGGGCACGGCCCGGCTCTCCGGTACTCGGGCCGGGGACGCTGGTGACGCCCGGGGACGGGGCCCCTAGACGCCGGAGGCCCAGACCCCGCGCGCTTCTCAGCCGCCAAGGGAGGTGTCGGGGCCGCGCTGCAGCCGGGCACGCACGTGCGCGCGTGGCTGTCACCGTCTTCACTCCGCGTGCCCGCGGGAAGCGTCCCCTCCCCGCAGCCCCCGGCCTGCTCCCCGCCCCGCCCTCGGGCCCCCTAGATCGCTACACGCGGTGCAACCTAACTCGGCGGCTGCCGCCCCGACGCCGCGGTTGGCTGAGAACCCCGAGGGAGGAGGAACTTTCCCGCTCTGTCCCACCTTCTTCAACAACACTTCACCAATTGGAAGTTTGGATCTAATTGGAGGCGCCGGCCGGGGCTCGGCGTTGAGTGGCTGAGGCGGCAGTCTCTCCGAATGCTTTTGTTCGCAGGGATAAGCCTACTCTAGCAAGACTGGTTGAGGTGGCGGAGCCCGGCTCGCCTTTCCCGGGAAAACACGTAGAGGGTCGTGCCGGGGCGAGAGAGACGGGTCACCCCTGGTACCGCGAGGGATTGCCCTTCGGACCAAGTCTGCGCCGCGTGTGGACCCCCAGGGGATCGTGTTTCGGACACCAGGAGGATAGTCCTGTTTAGCGCTTAATTAATTACATGTGCTGACCTCTGTTTCTCAAACTTTCAAATCACTTGTGGAGGCCGTTTAGGTAGCCGGCACTTTCCCCCCAAGTCCTTCTTCTCTTTAGAAGAAATTCTTATTATTACCGAGGGAGAGGGTAATAATTGTTCCTACGTCATGGGCTTGTTGAGGACTATAAAGCTTTAGAACGGTGGCTGGTCATATTAGGTTGAATCCTATGAAATTGCTCTTTTTGTAGATTTTTTTTTTAAATGAAAGTATTTTGGGGGAATTCCCTGGCGGTCCAGTGGTTAGGACTCTGCACTTTTACAGCGGAGGGCCCGGGTTCAATACCTGGTCGGGGAATTAAGATCCCGCAAGCCACTGCCCGGACCAAAAAAAAAGCATTTTTCATTTTATACTGTGTGATTTCCAATTTATTTCGGATCATATACGTGTACTGTTTATTTTTTTAATGTCATCAAGGGTTATATGGATGTGTGTGTGTGTGTGTGAGAGGTGGGGAAGTATAACTTTGTGTATTAAAAAAAAATCCTATTTTTGAATAACTCTTAATGGTTGAATACCTGAATGGTTGATCAAGAAGCATTCCACGAATAACTATCATTAGCATCACCCCAACCCTACAGGTGAAGAAATAGAAGCTCAGCATGACAGAGCTGGCTATCACCCAACTAGTGAGGGGGAAAGCTGGAACTCAAACCCAGGCCTATCTCACCCAGAGGCTGTTGGTATTACCTCTACTCTGCTCTGCTTCCCTGGTGGTGGCTTCTAAATTGCTCCTCCCTGTTCTGGCCCCAAGACCATGAAATACAGTTTTGGAACACTCAGCAGACACTGTTGATGTAACTATACTAATAGCATAAATTAGCTCTTCTCCATGGGCCCCGGCGGTGGCTGCGAAGCACCAGCCAGGCCCCAGGAATCATTTGCTGGCACACTCAGCAAGGCTGCCAGGCTGCCGTGGGGGAACTTTATGTCTTGCCTACTGCTAGCAAATTCTCCCCACCAAACTGGTTGTTTAGGGCACTCTGATTAGTGTGGGAGTGTCTATTTTCATTGCTTCAGTTCTTCCCTGCAGGTGGGAAAACCAGGCTGGATTCTCCTATGGGCTCCCCACAGGGACAACAAATCAGGGCTTTAACCCAGGGCCAAGACTGCTGACAGAAAATAAGTGACTCTGAGAACCCACTGAGGAGTAGCAAGAGGAGGTGGATCAGCAGGGGCTAAAAATGACACTGATGGCCAGTAATAGCTCATTTTTATGGAGGGCTTGCTAGGTGCTAGGCACTGGGCTAATTGGCCAAACATGCTGTTAACATTCCTGGGGGACATCCAGGTAGATGTATGGGTCTGGACCTCAGAAAGGAGGCCAGGGCTAAGAATCAAAATAGACATGATGGAATATTATGCTGGCATTAAAAATGCTGTTCACACAGAATAAATAGAAATGGTAATAGTACATACCAGATAAGGTTTTGAGAAAGAAAAATTCAGAGGGCTTACTAAGAAAGACCTGGCACACAGACACCAGTTACTGAATATTTGTTACATGAATAAGTGAAGGACATGAGGAAATACTTACAGTCTCAACTATGGGAACAATGTTAATAGCTGCCATATATTAAGTGCTTACCATATACTCTGCAAAGTGCCTGGCATGCTTCTTCTGATCTTTATCAAAACCCTATTTGGTAGGTATATATTCCTTGTTTATACATGGGGAAACTGGATAAGGCTGAAATGAAGTAATTTACCCAAAATCATCATTGGTAGAGTTGCAATTTGCATATAGGACTGTTTTAATCCAGATCTCACCTGATATATTTTGTTTCTTCATTCTTCCAGAAGATCAGAGTTTCTCCAAGTGACATCCTTTCCCTCCAGGGGGCATTTGGCAATGTCTGGAGTTTTTTTTTGTTTTTTTTTTTTGGTTGTCACAACCAGGGTGTGCCCCTCTCCCCTCTATGGGAAGATGAGGATGTGTGACCTGGTACCTAAGACTTCTGAGGCCATAGCCTTTTTTATTTATTTATTTATTTTTTAAGGCCACACCAGCAGCTTGCTGGATCTTAGTTCCCGACCAGGGATTGAACCCAGGCCTCGGCAGTGAAGGAGTCCTAACCACTGGACTGCAAGGGAATTCCCCTGAGGCCATAGCTAGGATGCTCCAAGGCACTATCCTGAAGCACTGAGCCTGGATGAAAGTAGTTGCAGATAACAGCTCCTACCTGAATAGCCTGGGACTTCCCTGGTGGTCCAGTGGTTAAGAATCCACCTTCCGAAGCAGGGAACATGGGTTCAATCCCTGGTCGGGGAACTAAGATCCCACATGCCACAGAACAACTAAGCCCAGGTGCTGCAACTAGAGAGCCCATGAGCTCTGGAGCCCGCGTGCCACAACTAAGACTCGACGCAGCCATAAATAAATAAATAAATACTTTTTTTAAAAAAAAAGAACCTACAAGGCCTTAGGAAATCACTGGTGCTCACCCTCTTCCCTTCAGGCCCAGGACTGAAGATTATTGAATTTGCCCAGACTGTCACCTGCAGTGTTGGAAGCAGGCAGATCTGAGTAGGAATTTCTACTTTTCTGTGACCTTGGGCATAACTTAGCTTCTCTGAGCCTCAGTTACCTCATCTGTAAAAATGGGCATAATAATACATGATATGACATGTTTAAGAGTCACTCTTAAATAGGAATTAATATTTATTGAGCACTCTAAGGTGCTGTGTAACCTAAAAAAGTTTTTTTTTTTTAAACCACTTCTGGACCTCCGTTTCATCATCACTTAAAATGGGGAGAATAGGAAATGGGATTGCAAATACCAAAGCCTAAGAGCACATATAGATAGAACTTTAACTGGTGCTCATTTTCATATGCATGCATTTGCATTTAATTCTCATGATTAAGTAGATTATTATACTCATTTGACAGTTAAGAAAACAGAGACACCCAAAGCTAAGTTACTAGCCAAAGACCACACAGCCTAATAGAGATACAGCCTGGATCCCAAACCCAGGTCTCTAACCCGGGCCCATGGCCTTCCAAGGACAGCATGCTGCAGGTTGCAAGGGGCCTTGTCTACAGCAGGCACTGAAAAATGACTGTTTTCTGGCCTAAAATTCATGCTCATGCCTAATTCGAAATTTTCTGCTATTTCTTTTTCTTTCTTTTCTTTTTTTGAAGATGTTGGGGGTAGGAGTTTATTAATTAATTTATTTATTTTGGCTGTGTTGGGTCTTCATTTCTGTACAAGGGCTTTCTCTAGTTGTGGCAAGCGGGGCCCACTTCATCGCGGTGTGCGGGCCTCTCACTATCATGGCCTCTCTTGTTGCGAAACACAGGCTCCAGACGCGCAGGCTCAGTAGTTGTGGCTCACGGGCCTAGTTGCTCCGCGGCATGTGGGATCCTCCCAGACCAGGGCTCGAACCCGTGTCCCCTGCATCAGCAGGCAGATTCTCAACCACTGTACCACCAGGGAAGCCCAATTTTCTGCTATTTCTGTGCTCCTTACTGTGGCAGATAATTTTGAGTCTCAAGCTGACATTCTGTATTAGTTTCCAAGGCTGCTGTAGCAAAATCACACAAACTGGGTGGCCCAGAACAACAGAAATGTATTGTCTCACAGCTCTGGAGGCTAGAAGTCTGAGATCAAGGTGTCAGCAGGGCCCTGCTCCTTCTGTAACCTGTAGGGGAGGATCTTTTCCTTGACTCTTGTAGCTTCTGGAATCTCCAGATGTTCTCTGGCTTGTGGCTGCATCGCTCCAGTTTTCCCATGGTGTTCTCCGTGTGTCTCTTCACATCCTCTTCCCTCTGTGCATGGCTGTCTATGTGTCTGTTTCCCCTTTTTATAAGGACACCAGTCAGGCTGGGCTAGAGCCCACCCTAATGACTTCATTATAACTTGATGACCTCTGTAAAGACCCTATTTCCAAATAATGTCACATTCTGAGGTGCTGGGCTTAGGACTTCAATATCATTTTTAGGGGACATATATGAGAAAAACACTCCTGTGTTTCTCCTTTACTCTCATACCCACAATACTTCTGACACCAAATGCATGGGTTTTCCACACTAAGCAATCCTCTGGGACACCAGCTGCATGTCGTATAATTTAATCCAATTCTGATACTAACTAGAGTTAGTACAGACCCCACAGGTTAAGGGCTCAGTCCCACGAGACTGCCCCCCACCCTCGCCCCTGGCTTCAGACGCCAATCAGAATTCCAGGTTGTAATCTAAACTTCTGGAGGACTGGTTATAAATCAGGGATCCTGTGACCTCCTCCTTAGGTTTGATAATTTGCTAGAATGGCTTGTAGAACTCAAGGAAACACTTAGGTTAACCGGTTTTTTATTTAATAAAGGGTACAGATGAACAGCCAGATGAAGAGACACATAGGATGAGGTTTGCAGTGGTCCAGGGAGCAGGAACTTCCGTTCCCATGGAATTGGGGTGCACCACCTTCCAAGCACATGCATGTGTTCACCAACCTGGAAACTCTCTGAACCCCATACTTTTGGGATTTTTATGGAAGCTTCCTCATGTAGGCATGATCCATCATCAACTCAACCTCTAGCCTTTCTTCCCTTCCAGGAGGATGGGGGCTGGTGCTAAAAGCTCCAGGCTTCTAATGATGGTTTAATCTTTCTAGTAACCAGCCCCCCGTCCAGGAGCCCATCAAACATTGCCTCATTAGAGCAAAAGATGCTCCCATCACCCCGGAAATTCCAAGGGATTTAGGAGCTCTGTGTTAGGAACCAGGATCAAAGACCAAATAATTTGAATACACAGGGCTCCTGGTGCTTTTATCACTTAGGAAATTACAAGAGTTTTAGGAGCTCAGGTGCCAGGAACTGGGGTCAGAGACCACATAAAGATTTTCTATTATTTCACAGGACACAATTCAACCTACAACATTCCCCTTCGAGCAGTGGGCTCCAGGAGCCATATTTCTACCAGGATATCTGGGTAGGTCCAGGGAAGTCCCATTTTTTTCAGGAAGGATGCCTTCTGTAAACTTCACAGGATTCAAAACGTTGCATACCAAGACCCGTTTCCCCATAGGAATGAATGTGAAGGAGGCGATGAAACGCGCTCGCACAGCTCGTAAATCTATAACCATCTTACCATATCTTTGCTTTTGATGCTGCTTCGTGTCTTTGCTGCGTTATCTCTATCCGCTGGCACTCTCCCAAATTTTCTGCACCGCCTGTCACGGAGGTGGTTCAATCTTATTCACGGTGTTCTATCACGTCCAATAGCCGCTCCGAAGTACTGATTTGGGGGCGTGGTTTTCAGCATTGACCTCTCTACTTCGTGAACGATGTTGTTGAATGACGTTGTTATAGCTTTTTAAAGTTGTTTATAATGACAGTGAGTGGCAAAATAACAGCTCAGTAGTCACAAAGAGGCAGTTGCTGGAGTCCAAAGCATGCTAACAACTGTGTGATTTGCTCCATAGTGACACAGAATGTGGTCGTTTTCCGGCTGTAGTGGCGCCGCCTTATGGCATCAGCGTAAACACAATTTATAATTTGTTCCAACCCAACAGCTGTGAAATCGTTCAGTATTTAACCGGTTAAAATGTTCTCTTTCTCTGGCATTTGTATGATTTCCAGTTTACACATGGGGTGGCACTTTGATCATGTTTTTATGTGGCACTGTGTCAAAGTCACAAAATTCATATACGTATATGATGCATACTACAGAAAAGCTGGAACTTGGCAGTGCGGCTCATGCCCCAGCCGAGACATAAAAGCTTTCTTGTCTTTCCTGTCACTCCTGTTCGGGGTCTCATAGGAACTGGAGGATGCAATTCTCAGAGAGCAGTTGGGCCCGAGCATAAGAGCCCATCAATAAGGAGCAGGTGACACTGCCACAGCTGGATAATTTGTCTCTTTGCTCTTCTGCAGCCCATTTGGTGATGATCTATTTGTCCCAGGGAATAGATGATGGCAGGTTTGTCCATATTTTACACTTATGAACCTGCCTGCTCCTCTTCGCCTGGCTCTGCCCATCTATCTTTGTCCCTGCTCCTCTCATTTCACTTCACAGATTGGGCAGTAGGTCTTGGCAATGAGTTATGAAGGTAGATTCCATGAGGGCATCTTTGGGAAACAAGGGAGGGAGAAGAAGAAATGGGTCAGCTCCCTGCAGAGAGGGGAGGATGAACAGGTTCAGGAGAAAGAGATGTCACAGACTCAGTGGTGAGCAGAAAGGGACCTCAGAGAAGAAGGGGAAGGGGAGATCCTAGAACAGAAGACAATGATGCTGGGGAGTCCTGCTCGTAGAAGATGGCTTGAAGAGCTGAGTCCAATCCCAATAATTAAGTTGGGCCTAGTGCAGAACATAATTGTGGTAGCCAGCCTCCAGGAGTCTTGCGTGTAGATATTCACACCCTTGTAATGTCCCCTCCCACACTGAGCAGGGCTGACAGGTGTAACCAATGGGATATTCAGAAATGACAGAGTGTGATTTCCAAGGCCAATTCATAAAAGTCCTTGGGGGACTTCCCTGGCGGTCCAGTGGTTACGACTCCACGCTTCCACTGCAGGGGGCACAGGTTTGATCCCTGTTCGGTGGAACTAAGATCCCACATGCTGCATGGCCTGGCCGAATTAAAAAAAAAAAAAAAAGTCCTTGAAGTTTCCACCTTACTCTCTCTTGGATCACTCGCGCTCGGGGAAGCCACCTGCCATGGGGTGAAGACACCCAAGCAGCATCTGGAGAAGCACACGTGGCAAGGAACTGAGGCACCTGGCCAACAACCAGTACTGACTTGCCAGGTGTGTGAGTGGCCCACCTTGGAAGCAGATCCCACAGCCTCCGTCAGGCCTTCAGATGACCACAGCCCAAGACAATATCTTGACTGCAAAATTGTGGGAGACCCTGAGCCAGAAACAGCCCAGCTAATCACTCATTCCTGAATTCCTGACCCATTTGGAACCATGTGAGATCATAAATGTTTATTGTTTCAAGCTGCTAAATTTGGGGGTAATTTATTCTGCAGTAATTGGAAATGGTCTAATTATATAACTCCTTATTTGCAGAATTGTCATCCAACATCCATCTGGTTACTGCCCAGAATGCATGGTCCATGGGGCAGGGACCTATTCATACCAGGTGCTCAGTTAACGAGCATTGCATGTCACTGAGTGCCATAAAGACAGCCCCCCTGCCCTGCTACTTCAAGCAGGGTAAATGGGGTTAGTTAAGCAAGGAAAAGATTCTGGGGTGGAGTTGATGTGTGTCCCGGGGAGAGGGAAAGGGCCACAATTAGGATAACCATACATCCCAGTTTGCCCAGGATAGAGGGGTTTCCTGGGATAGGGGACATCTAGTGCCCAAACTGGGAAAGTCTGGGGTAAACTGGAATGAGCTGATCACCCTAGCTGGGGTGGGGGTGGAGATCTCGAAGCTGAATTTCCAGTGAGCCAGCCGCACTTGTTCACATGGCCTGGGTATGGAGACTCATCTCCCATCTCTCCTGGTCAGGGGTGAGACCATGCTCCCGGAGGACCTAGTTTGAGCCTCCTATCCCACTCGAATAGGGGGAGATGGGAAGACCATCTTAGAAATGCCTAGACCAGTGTGAGGAGGCTGCAGGTCAGCCCTCCCTTGTTTTCTCCAGCAGAGGTGGCCAGAAACACCAAGAATTTGGTGAGGACTCTCACCCTAGACCAGGAGGGCCAGCCCTTCCCTGTCCTGGCTTGGAAGCCAGGGGTCCTGGCTTCCTGTGGCTCGATTGCCAAATGCCCTACACCACATGGCCAATAAGTTGCTGTGCAGCCTCTGTTGGCACAATCCAGTGACAGGTCACCAAGGCTGCCCACTCCATTGTTAGGAAAGTATTCCTTGTACTGAGAGAGATGCCTTCACATCATCTCCACCCTCTGATGACATTCGATGGTGCTGAACAATCCAAACCTCTTCCTTCCTGGGGGCCCTTTCGCGTACTGTGCACATAT
Organism: Lagenorhynchus albirostris; assembly: GCF_949774975.1. Taxonomy (NCBI): domain Eukaryota; kingdom Metazoa; phylum Chordata; class Mammalia; order Artiodactyla; family Delphinidae; genus Lagenorhynchus; species Lagenorhynchus albirostris. Next base: position 66,099,253 of record NC_083108.1, read on the forward strand.
TGCCTCCTCTGCCTGAGGCTCTCCTTGCCCTGCTCCCTTCTGGCTGACTCTCCCTGCTTAGCCTTTAAAGCTTAGGTCTAAAATCAGGCCACCTGTGAGGCCCGATCAAGATGGTCACACCCACCTCTACACGCCTGCCACACCTGGTTCCTCCACAGCATGACACCAGTGACACGTTACTTGCTACACCTCCATCTACCCATCAGGGCTTTTCCTGAGTGGCTGTGTCTGGGAACCCTCCAATCATGCTGACTTCCAGAATGAGGAGCCCACTCTTTTTGTCCCTCTGATAAACCCAAGGAGCAACTGGGCCCAGCTGTGTCTTCTTTGTTAACACAGAGAGCAGGCTCCAGGCTCATGGCCCTCTGCCTTAGCTACAAGGTACCGGCGATACTGTTATCTGTTGCAGTATCTGTTGCAAATACTTTTGCATTTATTTTGATGGTTCTGCCTGTGTATAACAGTTGATTTCGGTTTTTATTTATCATGATGATATACAGTATCCTTTTAAAATAAATCATGCAAAGAATACATGTTCATTGTAGCAACTTTAGAAAACACAAGAAAAAAAAATCATAGTTCAAGCCTCACTTCCTTATAGAAGTTATCATTGACCCTCAAAGTCTATATAGGACCTCGAATTTTCTCTTTCCCGCTCCCCATTATAAGTCCTCATAGCTTCACATACTTCTTCATAGCCTCTATCACAGTTGGCAAAAAATATTTTTGTGTATATTTTTCACTTATTCAGTAAATATTTAGTATGTCAGGCAGGAGAGGGGAGGGGAGGGGTAGGCCTAAGGCCTCTGCCCAGGAGGTTAGTACCAGTTTGATTTTGTCTCCCTGGCCAGGCCTTAAGTTCCAAGAGGGCTGGGGGATTGTTGTTCTGGCCGCCTTTGGTGTCTCAGAGTTAACCACATGGCCTAGCCACGTGGACTCAGTATTTGCTGAAGGAATCACAAAATCAAAGCCTGTCCTCACTCCTCCACCCCAGGCACACCACACTGACCGTTAGTGTCAGCCTCAGCGGGTGGACATTCTTTTACACATACAGTCTCTCTGGAAGTTATTAGTCTCCTGGGCCCCCCTGTGGGGTCTGCAGGGCCTCTGCTCCTGCTAAGGTCTGTGACCTGGGGGATTGTGGGCCGAGAGGAGACTAGTTTGGAAGTGAGGCACAAGACCTGGGCAGAGCAGGAGAAGGGCATGGGGCCCCAGGAGGCCCAGGCAGCGATGGTAGGCGGGGATGGAAAGGGAAAAGGAGATGATAGAGAGAAAGTGTCCCTGCAACCCAGAGCCTTGTCCATCTGTCTTAAATCGTTACGGGGTTTTCCTTTCATAATGTGATAAACGCTACCTGTGCCGCCCCCACCCCACCCCCGCCCAGGAACGCACAGGCGCACATAACTGTATAGGATTTCAGGGGGCTTACTCGCCCTCTGCCCCCTCATCCTTGAGTGCCCCGTTAAGAACCCCTGGTATTATTGTTCAATGCTCCCATTTTACCGGGGTGGACACCGAGGCCCAGAGTAGGCAGAGGGTTTGCTCCAGGTCACAGAGCAAGTCTGTAGCAGGGTTGCAGAGGCTCAGAGGACAAGAATCCGGACTTCTGCCCAGCATCTAAGTTGCTGAACGCACAGGGACTACACCCACCAGTCTGGGTGGAGAAGGGGCGGGCTACCAGGTGGGGCGGGGCTTACTCACGTTCCGCCTCCGCCGCCGGGTTCGGGGGCGGGGCCTTCCTCCAATCAGCAGCGCTCCAACATGGCTCCGCGTCTGTGCAGCATCTCTGCGGCGGCTCGGCGGCTGCTGGGGCGCCCGGGGCCCGGGGGCCGGGACGTTGCGGCTGTGGCTGCAGCGCGGTATGAGCCGGGCCGGGCCAGGCGGGGGCGGCGCGCGTGGCGGGTGCACGCGTGGGGGCCAGGGTCTGGGCTTGGGGGATGGGCAGAGACTCGGGCTTGTAATCTAGTGGTTAGAAGTGGAGCCATGGGGAGGAGGTCTGGTCAAAGAACGGGGGAGGTGGGAAAAGTAAGCTCAGGGTCTTTGTCCTGTTGGGTGCCTGGCTCTGGGCTAAGAATGAAGGGTAGGGTGAATGAGAGGGGCGGGTCCTGGGTCCTGGGGAGTGGGAGCTGTCAGAGGGCAGGAGGAGTGGCCCCTTCCCAGGCCTTTGCGGTGATTGTGAGATAGTCCCCCTGGGGGCTTCGAGGAGAGGCAGCACCTCCTTCCGGAAGTTCTGGGGGTAAGAGATATGGGGAGCAAATGGGAGATCCCTAAAGGCCGTGGCTGCACAGATCCTTTGCTCCCCAACCGTGAACAGTAGAAGTGGGGCAAAGGAGGCCTGAGAAAGGATGTGAGTTGCCCAAGGTCACTCCCCCTGCCATCCTGTGGCGGCACTGGGTCTGGACCCAGGCCTCCTGACACCCCTGTGCTCTTTGCACCACAACTGGTGGCCTCCTGGGAGAGGGAGGCTGGCTGGGCCATGGGCTGGGCCTGGGCTTTTGTTTGGTCCCTGCTCTGGGCTGAGGCAGGGCTGGGCCTCCCTGACTCCGTCTCTAGTACCCTATACTTCCCCCATCTCTGCTCTTACCACCCTGTACACACTTGCCTGTCCCTGCCACTAGAGCATCACCTCATATTTCTGTTTCCCCAGCCCCTGGCACAGGGCTCACAACAGTGTATGCTCAAGAACATTGGCCAAAGAAGTGAGGACACCTGTCCCCCCACCTGTGGAAAGGAGGGGTCTGTGCTGCCCAGCAGCGCAGGCATGAAGCTGCTGAGTTCTGTTAGGCTTTGCTGTGAGATGATCTAGAGTGCTGTGCAGTGGGGGTCAGGGGAGGCTGGGAAAGAGGAGCCAGGTATGTGCCCCCAACCTGACTGCCCAGTAATTGGGGAGAAAGCTGATAACATGGAGAGAGCCTACCTAGAGTTTGCCGGGCACCAGCACATCTAACTCAGCCTTTTTCAGTGGGGTGACCTTGCATGAGTCATTTGGCCTCTTGAAGTCTCAGATTCCTAATCTGTAAAATGGGGGTGATAAAGTAGGATGTATTTCATAGAGTTGTTGAGGATTAACAAGGCCATGTGTGCGACGTACCCAGCCGCTGATGAATTTGCTGCAAATGTTGCCCCTTGCCCAAACCTGTGTCTCAAGCAATTTCTTCATGAGCCCCGAAGATGTCAGGGCTGAAGGGGCTTTGGGGAGATCACCTCCTGTGAGCCCCTTGTTTTCCAGATAAGGAAATGGAAGCTGTGGGTGGGACCACACTGCCCCAGGGTTACAAAATTGGTTGGTGGTAAAGCCATTTGTGTGGCGAATAGCCAGAGGCCACAAAAGGAGCGTGGGACATTAAGGCAGCCTGCTGCTCCTCCCTTATCCACTCCTTAACCTTGGATGGGGCACTGAACCTCTGGGATCCTTGGTTTCCTTCTCTGTAAAGTGGGAATGGAGATCCCTGCCTGGTGTTTTTCGTAGGATTGCTGTGCAGGTACTTGGATTAATACTTATCAAGTCCCTAAAGGACTGCTTCAAAGTTACTTACTCCCTGGTCCCACCTTGGATACCTGGGAATCCTGCCGACCCTCCATCTGCCCCGTATCTCTCTGGAGTCACTAGAGGGGCCCTCTGGCCTCTGAGCTTTGGGGGCCACTGGGGTATAGACACCGTGTGGGCTTTGAAATCGGATAGACCTGGATTGGAATCCTCTTGGCCATTGAGTAATTGTTCTCGAATAAGGCCTGGTACATCTCTGAGCCTCATTTTTCTCTATTTTGTTTTTGAGCCTCATTTTTCTCAAGAACATATTGTGAGGATCTGTTCTCAGCACATAGAAAGTGCTCAGTACACAGCAGTTGCTACCGCTGCATCAGTAATGCTCTCGTTAACAGAACTTTAGTTCTTCCAGTTTGTCTTCTAAAGACACACTTCAGGAACAATAAGCAGAAATGTGGCCCCTTTTTTTTTAATTTATTATTTTTGGCTGCATTGGGTCTTCGTTGCTACGCACTGGCTTTCTCTAGTTGTGGCGAGCGGGGGCTGCTCTTCGTTGCAGTGCGCGGACTTCTTATTACCATGTCTCCTCTTGTTGTGGAGCACAGGCTCTAGGCACACGGGCTTCGGTAGTTGCAGCAGGTGGGCTCAGTAGTTGCGGCGCACAGGCTCTAGGGCACATGGGCTTCAGTAGTTGTGGCACGCGGGCTCAGTAGTTGTGGTACACAGACTTAGTTGCTCCGCGGCATGTGGAATCTTCCCGGACCAAGGCTCAAACCCGTGTCCCCTGCATTGGCAGGTGGATTCTTTTTTTTTTTTAATTAATTAATTAATTTATTTATTTTTGGCTGTGTTGGGTCTTCGTTGCTGCGTGTGGGCCCTCTCTAGTTGTGGCAAGCAGGGGCTACTCTTCATTGTGGTGCATGGGCTTCTTATTGCCGTGGCTTCTCTTGTTGTGGAGCACGAGCTCTAGGCACGTGGGCCTCAGTAGTTGTGGCACGTGAGCTCAGTAGTTGTGGCTCACAGGCTTAGTAGTTGTGGCGCACAGGCTTAATTGCTCCGCGGCATGTGGGATCTTCTTAGACCAGGGATCAAACCAGTGTCCCCTGCATTGGCAGGCAGATTCTTAACCAGTGCGCCACCAGGAAAGTCCTGTGGCCCCTTTCAGCCAACTCAAAACAGAAGAGTGTTTCAGGAATGTGCACAGAGCCAAACTTCCTAGCATATCAATCTAGAACATTCCAGAGCATTTTCATGTGGTGAGGCACCAGATCATTGATCCCTATTGAGAGTGCAAATGTGTCTCAGAAGTTCTCATCTGGGACAGATATTTACTGAGCAACTCCCATGCTAAAAGCATTGTGCTGATACCTTGAGGGGTGGACACCGTCAGCTCTGGGCTTCCGGTGTGGCTGGGGAGACGAGACATATTCACATGAAAATGATGGAGGGGCTGAGGGCGAAATAGGAGAGGTTTTTTTTTTGGCCGAGCCCCACATGTGGGATTTTAGTTCCCCTGACCAGGGATCTAACCTGTGCCCCCTGCAGTGGAAGCACAGTCTTTTTTTTTTTTTTAAATTGGAGTATAATTGCTTTACAATATTGTGTTAGTTTCTACTGTACAGTGAAGTGAATCAGCTATATGTATACATATATCCCCTCCTTCTTGGACCTCCCTCCCTGCCCCCCCTCCAGCCCCCCAGCCATCCCACCCATCTAGGTCATCACAGAGCACCCAGCTGAGCTCCCTGAAGCACAGAGTCTTAACCACTGGACCTCCAGGGAAGTCCCAGGAGAGATGTGTTTATGGAAAGGGTTGAACTGGTTTTTCTAGTCCTAAGGGGTGTTCTTCTTTTTCTTTTTTTAATTTATTTTATTTTTTGGCTGCATTGGGTCTTCATTGCTGCGCGCGGGCTTTCTCTAGTCGCGGCGAGCGGGGGGCTGCTCTTCATTGCGGTGCGAGGGCTTATTGCAGTGGCTTCTCTTTGTTGCAGAGCTTGGGCTCTAGGCGCGCAGACTTCAGTAGTTGTGGCATGAGGGCTCAGTAGTTGTGGCTCTCAGGCTCTAGAGCACAGGCTCAGTAGTTGTGGCACACGGGCTTAGTTGCTCTGCAGCATGTGGAATCTTCCTGGACCAGGGCTCGAACCCGTGTCCTCTGCATTGGCAGGCGGGTTCTTAATACTGCACCACCAGGGAAGCCCCACCTTAATACATTCTTAATATAGTTTAGATACCAGACTCTTTGGTGTTTCTGGGATGATTTACTGAGATTACATGAAGAAAAGAAGGAAAGAAAGTAAGTTGGGACTGCCTTAGAGCAGTGATTTTCGGGCCTGAGTGTGAATCAGAATCCCTTGGCAGGCTTGTTAAAACCCAGATTGCTAGGCCCACCCCCAGAGTTTCTGTTGCAGTAGGTCTGGGATGGGGTCTGAAAACTTCTAACACGTTCTCAGGTGTTGCTAACGATAGGGAATCTTGGCTCTGTGGTCACCAAATTTAAGAGGGAATTGGGGACTTCTCCGGGAGTCCAGTGGTTAGGACTCTGCACTTCCACTGCTGGGGGCATGGGTTCAGTCCCCGGTTGGTCGTGGAGCTAAGATCCCACATGCTGTGTGGGGCGGCCAAAAAAATAAACAAATAAAAATTAAAAATAAAAAAAAAAAGGGGAACTGACTCTGGAAAGCTTGGCAAAATAGATTAGAGCTAGAATCCCAAGTGGAGACATCCAGCCTTGTTTTATGGGCAGTAGGGATCCATAGAAGATTTTCAAGTGGACGAATAGCATCACAACCATGGTGCATTACAAAATTGATGGCCAGGTTAGGAAAAAAGGGAAAGAATGGGAGGCAGGAGCTCAGTTAGGAAGTTAGGTAGGAAGAGTGATATTAGCTGCACTGCCGTGTCTGCCCCATTCTCTACAAGGCAATCCTATTGCTGTTATTTTATGGATGAGGTAAATGAGTCTCAGAGAGATGACGCTGGGCTGGGATTAGTCCTGGATTTGTCCAGAACCTGTGTTCTTAAGCACTAATTCTGCTGGTGGTGGTGGGGATGGAAAGGGCCCCTGAGTCCCGAGTCCACACTCTGAGCCAAGGTCCACACTTTCTCTCCTTTCTTACCGCTCAGATTTCATCATTTTCATGCACCCGTGTCCCCCCACACGCCTGCACTCATTCCCCAAACGTGGTCTGAGCATGTGCCACATCCCAACACTTTTCCAGGCACTGGGGATACAGCAGGGATACACGAGACAGACAAGCTCCCTATCCTCCTGGGGCTCTGCTTCTAGTGGGAGACAATAAACAAGGCACATAATAAACAAAAACATTCTATAACGTGTTAGAAGGAGCTACAGAAAAATAGAGAGCAGGGTAAGAAGAGTTGGGGAGTTCAGGGACAGGAGAATGTTGTGATTTCATTGAGAAAGTGAGATTTGAACTCTTGAAAATGTGAACCCTCGGATGCTAGCTTCAAGTTCAGACCCTGCCCTGGGATATTCTTGGGACTTGTAGAAAAGATCCTTAGAGATAGGCTGCTCTACCCTGCTCTTTTGACACGTGGGGAAACGGAGACCCAGAGGCAGGAAAGATTAGACAGTGGTGGGAGGAGATGGGAGCCCATCAGAGCTCCTGGACCCCCTCACTCCCCAGCCCCCGGGGTCCCAGGCTGTCTCTTCAGGGCTGGCCACTTGGCTGTTTATCTTGGTCAGTGCTGATGTTAATAAATTACTCAAAGCCCAGTCCTGGAGCAAAGGTCTTGGTTGACAAATAGTAGGAGTGGCTGCCCTCCCTGTCACCACCCCTTCCAGCGGAAGCAGCCTCTCTACATTCAGACCAAAGGTCAGGTCCCTCTGCCGTGGCTTTGTTAAAAACACCTGGTTCTTCACAGTATCTACCTGATGCTAGTTCCCCAGGTTGGTGCCAGATCTGAGGTGGGGCTGACTATAGAGGAAAGAGATCTGGGTTCTTTCCTGAACTCTCTGTCCCTGATTTGCTATGTGACCTGGGGACAAGTTTCTTAACCCTCCCACCTCCGACCTTCTACTTTCTCATCTTGAAAATGGGGGCATTAATAATATCAACATTATGATATCCTTACATAGATTCAGCGGGATCACGTTAAGCTGATCACAGGTCCCTGGCACAGAGGATATCCTCAGCCAACGTTAGCCATAGTGAGGCTCCCTTATTCTGGTCCCAAATTTTTCACAGTCTACATCGACCATCTGACGATAACTGTCTGTTTTTTGTTAATGAAGCAAATACACACAAAATGATAGAAAGCCTATGAATTTGGAAATACTTTAAACAGTTTTTTTTTACCTTTACAAAAAATTATAATGAATAACGAAAAGTTTAACCATCTTCCTCTTCCCTCTCCCAGGTAAGCAGTATTAACAGTTTGGGACTGGGATTTCCTGGGCAGTTCAGTGGTTGGGACTCGGCACTTTTACTGCTGTGGCCCGGGTTCATTCCCTGGTCGGGGAACTAGGATCCCGCAGGCTGCTTGGCGTGGCCAAAAACCAACCAACCAACCAAGCAACAAAAAGCAGTCTGGGACAGATTGTTACTTATCTTTCTCTATGCTTATACAAATATTTCACCACTTTAAGTTGCTTTTTAAATTTTATCAGTCCCAGTACTTGCTCCATATTTTGGAAAAAAGCAATACTTTGATTTACAAAACGTTTATCCTAGCCACAGAAGAGGCTTGAAAAAGGAGAGGACTTGCTGATGGGGCCCCCACTGCCAGGCTCCTTGGCTAGAAATCATCCAGCGGGAGGTTAGTGTTTCAGGCCTGGCTACAAGCTGCACCACTGCTGTTAAGTAAGATGATTTACCACATTTGGCAGCCTAAAAGTAATCCCCACCCCTGCTGGGACCTTGTGTGGGGAGTGCAGTTATGATCTGGCAGGACCTGGTGGTTGGTCCCCCTGCTCTGAACAAGGCACGTCATTCATTCATTCATTCTCACAGCAACACAGCAATGTGCACAGGGCAGATATTTGTCAGGTAAGTGTTGGCTGGATGAGTGAATGAATCTTGCCTTGTGATGCCTTTGACCCCCTCTACCTGCCTTTATCTGCCAAATCAGCCCTGGAGATTTGGAGACTGGCCAGATCACCTCCTCTGGAGAGCCAGCCCAGACTTCCAGAGGCCAAGTTCAGGCTAACACATCTGGGCTCTCCCAGAGACCTCTGGCTGTAACTGTGTTCCAAGGTCCACTTCTCCCAGCAGACTGTGACCTCCTCAAGGACAAAGTGTGCTTGTCTTGGGCTCTCCATTTGTGGGGCTGGGATTGGGCACAGGCCAGGTGTAGTGTGAGCACCAGGGAGGACGGTGAGTGCAGCCCTCTTGTCAGAGGGGACAGAAATTGCAAAGAAAGCACAGAGTGAAAGAGCCTGGTTGGTTCAGGGAGAAACATAGCTGGAGAGCGGGATACGCAGGTTGGGGATGGACAGGATGGGAGGCTGCCAAGGTAGGTTGGGCTGTCATGGGCTTTGGACATCAGGCAAGATGGGTGCGGGGTTGATCCTCTTGGCAAGGGATGCAGTTGTGTGGTCCAAGTGGACGACCTCTTGGAAAGGGGTGAATTGGAGGCAGGGAGGCTGGAGAGAGAGGCGGGAGGTGGGGCTGCCTCTCCTGGCCTCCTGAGCCTCCGCAGAGCTTCAAGAAGCGAACTGGGGAGCCAGGATCTCTGTAGAAAGGACCAGCTGTGCTCAGCTGGCTCCAATGATATGACATCTTCTGGAGCTGCCATGGGATTCCGTGGCTTCATTCCCAGAAATGTGTGTCACTAGCATTGGGGAGCAAGGCGTCCGAGCAGATGTAAGCAGGTCCCCCCTGAACTCTGTCCCGCAGCTTCTATTCCAAGGACAATGAAGGCAGCTGGTTCCGTTCTCTGTTCGTACACAAGGTGGATCCCCGGAAGGACGCCCACTCCACCCTGCTGTCCAAGAAGGAGACCAGCAACCTCTACAAGATCCAGTGTGAGTGGCTGCTGAGTTGGCCAGCCCTCCCTCCCAGGGCCTCTGGGGGCCTGCAAGGCTCTGGCTGGGACTTGAGAGGGTCTGGGACATCCCGAGCTGTCCTGGAAGCCCACACCCTGTGGGGCTACCCCCAGCACAGCTCCCCACAGACACCCCGCTCCCCCTCGCTTCACCTCCTGCTCTCTATCCTCTGTTGCAGTTCACAATGTGAAGCCCGAGTATCTGGATGCCTACAACAGCCTGACGTGAGCTGACCCTAACCCTAACCCTCGTGTCCCAGTCCCTGCTTGGGTGGGGACCTCTATGCAAGCCCTGTTCTCCATGCAGAAATCCAGGGGGGTATAGATTTCAGAGCCACACATCCTCTCGTGCAGCCTCTGCATCTTAGAGATGGGGAGACTGAGGCCCAACTCTGCGGGCCTGAGTTGGAAGCCTCATCTCAGGGGCTCTGGTGGCTGGTGTGAGCCCTCCCCCTTCTCTGTGCCCCTCCCACAGGGAGGCTGTGCTGCCCAAGCTGCACCTGGATGAGGATTACCCCTGCTCACTCGTGGGCAACTGGAACACATGGTACGGGGAACAGGACCAGGCAGGTGAGCTGCCCACCCCCCAGCGCCACTGCTGCCCAGCCCAGGTGGCTGCCCTCCACTCCCTCTGCAGCGGCACCCAGAGGGGTCTTTCTAAGTGCAGCCCCCGTCAGCTCACTCTCCTGCCCAAACATCTGTGGCGGCTCCCTCTGCCCTTGGGGTGCCCCACGAGGCTCTTGAGCCCTTCCCTGCCCAGCGTCAAGCCTTGTCTCGCCACGTCCTGCTGCTCGCTGCACGATCCCACCCAGGACTCTTTTCTGTTCTTCAGATGGATAGTTTTTCCCTCTAGTTCCACGCTCTTGTTCATGCTGTTTCGTCAGCCTGAAGCATTCTTTCTCCTTTGCCTCCTCTACTTGGCTCACTCCTCTACTCACCTTTTATTTTGGTGTAGACATCACCTCCTCCTGGAAGCCTCCCCTGATTCCCTCCACCCCAGCTGGGTGAGGCACCTCTCCTGGCTCCCCAGCCCCCAGGACTTGCCTCTTCACAGCCCTGATCATGTGCCCTGTTCTGTCTGTCTCCCCGTGGAGGTGGTGAGTTCCAAGCGGGCGGGGGCCCTGCCTTTCTTCACCACTGAACCCCTGGTATGCCGTACATATTTGTGGAATAAAAGGGACTCTTGTCTGAGCTGGTTCCTTACAGCTTCCCAGCGGTACCCCAAGCATGCCCCATCCCACCCCAACATGCCCACCTCAGTTGGCACCAGCTGTGAGGACCCACACATGCATTTGGTTCACTCACAGCATCCCAGCCACTTACAGGGGCCTTGGCATTTAGATCTGCACTGTCCAGGAAAGTAACCACTAACCACATGTAGCTACTTAAATTTAAATTGAGTAAAGTTAAATAAAATGAAAAATTCAGTTCCTCAGTCACACTAGCCACATTTCAAGTGCCCATTGATAGAAATATGTGGCTCGTGGCTACCGTCTTGGATGGCACAGCTGTAGAACTTTTCCATCATAGTAGGAAGTCCTTTTGGACAGTGCTGATTAGACTGCGTACAGCACAGGGAGCTCCTCTGGTGCAGCCTTGATAGAGGGTCCTCTATGCTTCCCTTGAACACTCACAGCTATGGGGAGCTCACTACCACACAAGCCAACTTATCTCATCCTTCAACTACCCTGATAATTGTATGTGTTTTGTTTGTTTGTTTTTTAAATCTGTGATCTGCAGTTAGGTAGATTCTCTTAATCATATATTCTGTTTCAGTAACAGTCACTGACACATTAATAGTGGGGTAGGAGAAAAGCTGTCTTCCGTTCCAGCCCCTACAGTTTCCCCATTTTAGGTACAACCTAATCAGTTCCAGCAGTACTTCTTGGATTCTTCTAAGTATCTGTTAATTGAGAAATGAACTTTGAGGAATGGGAGCATGAATTTTTTTTTTTTTTTTTTTTTTTTTTTTTTTTTTTGCGGTACGCGAGCCTCTCACTGCTGTGGCCTCTCGCGTCGCGGAGCACAGGCTCCGGACGCGCAGGCCCAGCGACCACGGCTCACGGACCCAGCCGCTCCGCGGCATGTGGGATCCTCCCGGACCGGGGCACGAACCCGTGTCCCCTGCATTGGCAGGCGGACTCCCAACCACTACGCCACCGGGGAAGCCCGGGAGCATGAATTTTAAAGCATGCCCTGTATTTTGTGTATCTTGAGGGGTTGTCCCCTATGTAGAATCATCTGGGGAGCAGATCCACTGAGCCACCCCCTGGGAGTAGGGCTCAGGAATCTACATTTTAATGAATTTGTAGATTCGGGTTTTTTGTAAAAAACCTCCAATCCATCGTCCACTATCATTGTTAGAAAATTCTTTCTTCTCATGGGCCTTGGATGCCCTCTTTGTAACTTTTACCTCTTGGCCCCTAGAATTAGGCTAATGCCTCTTCCACAGGTCAGCATTCCTGGTCTTAATAGACTGCCATCCATACAGTACTTTTGCTGTTTCCCTTGGGAAAGAGGCCTTTAAACCCTAGGGCCAGACCATTTTGCAGATGGGAAAATCAAGGCAGAGATGGAGTCAAAAGGCAGGTGAGCGACCAGCTGGGGATAAGTAACAAGAGTCTGAAATGCCAAGCCACTGGCCAACCAAATGCTCTCAGCCTTAGCCTGCCCGATTGACCTTTTAGGGACCTTGCTCCCTTGGCCCCAGCCATGCTCCCAAGCATGACAAGACTGTTCCTTCTCTTGCACACAGACTAGGTTTCTTTATTACTGGAAGGTGTATCAGGGTTTTCCTGGGGCTGCTGTAAAAAGTACCAACTACTGGTGGGCTTAAAACAACAGAAATCTATTCTCTCAAGTTCTGGAGTCCAGAAGTCTGAAATCAAGGTGTCGGTAGGGGCATGCTCCCTCCAAAGGCTCTAGGGGAGAATCTTTTCTTGCCTTTTCCAGCTTCTAGTGGTGGCCGGAAATCCTTGGCACTCCTTGGCTCACAGATGCATTGCTCCAATCTCTGCCTCCTTAGTCACGTGGTGTTCTCCCTGGGTGTCTGTCTTCACGTGGTGTTGCCCTCTGTGTCCAAGTCTCCCTCTTCTTATAAGGACATCAGTCATTGAAGTTAGGGCCAACCCAATATGACCTCATCTTAGCTTGACTACCACTAGAAAGACCCTATTTCAAATAAAGTCACATTCTGAGGTTCTGGGTTGGCATGAATTTGGGGGTGGAGGTGGAGGACACTATTTAACCCAGTACAGAGACGGTGATAAAATATGCAAACGGTACAAAGAGTTTGCAACGAAAAGTAAGCCTCCCTCCTGCCTGTGAACCCCAGGCCTCAGTTCTTTGCCCCAAGGGCATCTCCTGTCACAATCTCGATGGCTCTCCATCAAGAGGTGGTACATAGACCAGCATCTCTGGATATGTTCTTCCCCCTCTAAACACACGTGGTACCATACCTCACATGCTGTTCTGTTCCTTAGCTTTTTTCCTTTAATTCAGTGTTTTGGAGTCATCCATCTCTGCCCATCAGACCTACCCCTTCCTCTGGCCCAGCCTGTCCCCCACAGGCCTGGTGGTCTGCTTTACGCATGCGCAGCTCCTAGGGTACAAGTTCATGTCTGATCCTCTTGTTGCTACTTAAAGAAGTTTGGGTGGGAGCGTTATTCTCATTTTCAAGATGAGGACATTGAGTCCTAGAGGGGTCAAAGGCCACCTGGCAAAGCTGCACCTCAAACCTAGGTCTCCGGGTCTTGTGTCTGGCTTTTCCGCCTGCCTAGAGCTGCCCGCACCAAGGCAGAGGGAACTCAGAGAGTCCTGGTGCTATAGGGAACCAGACTGGAGCCTCCCCTTTTACATACACACCTAACCAGCCTCGGGGTAAGCAGGGCAGGGTCCCCGCAGCCCCCTGACCTGTACCGTCCTCCCTGCCTCCCAACAGTGCACCTGTGGCGATTCTCAGGTGGCTACCCAGCCCTCATGGACTGCATGAACAAGCTCAAAAACAACAAGGTATGTTGGCATACACTCGGCAAACCTCTCCAGATGCTGGTTCTGGCTCAGCCCTGTGCTGGGGGCTGCCTCCGTCACCCTGTGGGACACACCGATGGGGCCGGGGCACTTCCTGGCTGCCGTGCCCAAACCACCATGCCCGCAGGAGTACCTAGAGTTCCGAAAGGAGCGGAGCCAGATGCTGCTGTCCAGGAGGAACCAGCTGCTCCTCGAGTTCAGCTTCTGGAACGAGCCACAGCCTAGAGACGGCCCCAACATCTACGAGCTGAGGACGTACAAGCTCAAGGTGCTTCCCCCGCCAGCTCCCCGCCTGTCTCCCACCCCTCCTGCAGCAGCGCTGCTTTCCTGGTACCCTGAGGTGGGCGGGCCTGGTGCCCCAGCACCTAGATTGGGGCTTCTGGCCCCAGAACAGAGGTGTGTGTGCATGTGTGCACATGTGCACACCCAGGCGTGAGTCAGGGCCCCATGAATAAGGTGAAGCGGCCCCAGGAGCTGCAGAAACGTGACAGTTTCCCATCCCCACCCAACAGTGATGCTTGAAGTACCAGAAGGGGGCTCATTCGCCTCCTCTGCTCTGGTTCTCTTTCAGCCGGGAACCATGATCGAATGGGGGAACAACTGGTGAGTGGTGGTTCTGGGGAGTTGGGGGTACCCTGCCCACCTGCCCTATCAAGGCCCCTGGTGGACCACCTTTCCCAGGGCCCTGTAGCAGGGAACCCGTCATCCTCCATGCCATCTCCAGGAGATGGTGATGATCCAACCAGGGGGGTGAGGATTCTCTAGACCACTGTGGTAGAACACCCAGCCAGCGGCTGCACCTCCGTCACCCTGGTCCCTGATCATTTCTGAGAGCCAAGGGCCCTACCTCAGGTTCCTCCCTTGATGTGTAACTGAGAAACCAGCCTGGGAACACCCCGGAGGGCCCTTTGCACCGGCCCTGGCCTCTGCCCCACACTTTTCTGCCATCCCCAGGGCTCGGGCCATCAAGTACCGGCAGGAGAACCAGGAGGCAGTGGGCGGCTTCTTCTCGCAGATAGGAGAGCTATACGTTGTGCACCATCTCTGGGGTAGGCTGGGGACCCTCCAGGACCCTCTGTGGCCCCCTTTCTCTACTTTCAGTCCATGTCAACAATGCGAATACATTAGGGCCCTTGTGGAGCTTACATTCCAGCAGAGGGAGATACCACCTCAGACATAAAGTAACAAAAAAGATAATTTCAGATTATTACAAATCATAAAGAGAGAGGGAGAAATAATGAAGAAAAATATGGGAAGTTTTATTGGCTTAGATAGACTAGAACGCCTCTCTAAGGAGGTGAAATGTAAGCTCAGCTAAAGGATGAGGAGTCAGCTGTGAATTGCCAGGGAAGGGTATTCCAAGTAGAGGGAACAACACGTGCAAAGGCCCTGCGGTGGGGAAAGGCCTTCAGGGTTTTGAGGAGTGCAAAGGAGGCCTATGTGGAGGGAGTGGGGAAGAGAGTGGGAAGATGTGGATCGACCAGGTTAGACTAGGTCTTGCAGGCCATGGGGATGAGATGAGTTGGGATTTATTCTTTTACTTTTTCTCCTTTTTTTTTTTTTGGCTGCACTGCGAGGCTTGAGGGATCTTAGTTCCCCAACCAGAGATCGAACCTGATCCCCCTGCACTGGAAGTGTAGAGTCCTAACCACTGGACCATCAGGGAATTCCTGGGATTTATTCTAACTTCAGTGGGCGACTGCTACAGCGTTTCAAGCAGCATGAAATGACCTGATTTGTGTTCTAATGGTTCCTCTGGCTGCCATGTGCTTTGTTGGGAGCACTTTGTAGGGGAGTGAGAGAGGATGTGGGGCATCAGGAGGTGGTTATAGTAGCTCAGGGGGGAGAGGATGGTGGCCTGGCCTAAGGTGGTGACAGTGAGGATGCTGAGAAGTCCACAGATTCTTTGGTCTGGAGGTGGAACCAATCGGACTGGTGGATGAATTTTCTGTCTGGGGTGGGGGAGGGAAAGAGGACCCCAGGACACCAAGACTCCTGTTTGAGCAGCTCTGTATTGCTTACTGAGACCCTTGGAGGAGCAGGTTGGAGAGTCAGGAGTGTACTTTTGGTCCTTAGAAGTGTTACCTTTGAGACACTGACAGATCTGAGTGGAAATGTCAAGTGGACACTGGATAATCGAGTCTAGAGCTCAAGGGAGAGTTCTGGGCTGGAAATACACAAGAAATGTACTGATTGGATGAGATTGTCAAAGCAGACAATGTTTGCTAACAGTTGGAGGCATCCGGGGAGGAAGAGACAGCAGGGCAGGGTTTGGGGCACCGGAAGGAGGGCCTTGTGCTGGATACAGGCTCAGATCCTCTGTGCCTCAGGAATGAGCCTATGCCTTCCCCCCACAGCCTATAAAGACCTGCAGTCTCGGGAGGAGACCAGAAATGCTGCCTGGAGGAAGAGGGGCTGGGACGAAAATGTCTACTACACAGGTGAGCACCTCCTCTGAGGTCATCTGCCAAGAGCCCTATCTGAGGATGGAATCCCCTCTGCAAGTAGATCTGACCTCGTTTGATTACCTCTCGTGATGGAGAACTCACTTTCAGGACAATGAGTTAGTAGGTTCCTGTCCTGGTGGCATGCTCCCCGGGATGCAGGCTGTCCTGGGTGAGTGCCCTAAGGGGCAATAACACAGCCAGGTGGTCCCTGCCTCAGAGAAGTGTTGTAGTTGAGCACACAGTGTGACCTTGGGCCTGGTTCTTCACCTCACTGATGCTGTTTTCAATCTGTAAGGTGGCAATGGTGAGAAAGCCTCCCTCAGAGGGCTGGAGAAGCTAATTTATGAAAAGTGCTTGGCCTAGACTCTGGCGCAGAGGAGGCGCACAGTCAATTTTTTCGAGCAAGTTTTTTGCCTACAGCATTTGCCACTTTGCAGGGACCCCTGGGAACCACCTGGAGTCAGTAGGTGCTGGGTGAGCACTCACTGTGTACCAGGGACTGTGGTGGGCGGGAGTTGGGAGGCAGAGAATGCCCTGCCCTTAAGGAACTTACAGCTGAGCTTCCACACTTACCAGCTGGTGTGTGGGAGAATGCATCTCCTGAAGGAGTTAGCGGGAGCCTCACTCTTCCAAGTGTGGTCCCAAATGACAGTGTCAGCATCCCCTGGAAGCTTGTTAGAAATGCCCAATCTCAACCCCCTACCTCCCCGCACTGAATCAAGATCTGCACTTGAACGAGAACTGTAGGTAATTTGTAAGCATGGTAAAGTTTAACTGCACGGAGCAGGAGGAAAGAGTCTGACCTTCTGGGTGACCTTGGGGTGATCCACTCTGAGCTGCAGTGTCCCCACCTGTAAAATGAGTCAGTTGAACTAAATCAGTGTTTTTCAAACTTTAGCCCCTTGAGGACACCCTCACAGCTTTTGTCCTGCCAATTTTCTTCTGCTACAATTATTTTCTTGATCTCTTCCTTTAAATCCCCCTGCTCTGTTCTTCACCTAGCTTTGTCCTAAGCAATAATATCTGTGAAATCACTTTTAAGCTATGCTGGTTGTTTTTTCACATACATAGGAAGTAAATACATAATTATGAAAAAAAATTTAATAAATAAATTTATTTATTTATTTATTTATTTATGGCTGTGTTGGGTCTTCGTTGCTGCGTGCAGGCTTTCTCTAGTTGCGGCGAGCGCGGGCTACTCTTTGTTGCGGTGCGCGGGCTTCTTATTGTGGTGGCTTCTCTTGTTGTGGAGGACAGGCTCTAGGCATGTGGGCTTCAGTAGTTGCAGCACGCAGGCTCAGTAGTTGTGGCGCACAGGCTTAGTTGCTCCACGGCATGTGGGATCTTCCCGGACCGGGGCTCGAACCCGTGTCGCCTGCATTGGCAGGCGGATTCTTAACTACTGCACCACCAGGAAAGTCCCAATTATGAAAAACTTTAAAAGCTGCCTTTCATCACAGCCTAAGTCCCCTCATATCCCACAGTTTGGGAGATGTGGCGCTCTCCATGGGCCATTCCAGGAGAGCAGTGGGGTTTCCCTGTCTCAGCATCCCAGGCCTCCTCCTCCTTCAGGGGCTAGTTTTGGGCGGTTGGCTCACCTCAGCCCCCTCGTGACCTCTGCCTCTCTCTCTGCAGTCCCCCTGGTTCGACACATGGAGTCTCGGATCATGATCCCTTTGAAGATCTCACCTCTCCAGTGATGCTGCCGCTGCCTCCACCTCCTCCCACCTCTCCCTCAGGGTAGCCATGGACAGAGGAGATCCCAGCCCTGATGTCTTGGTTTTCTCTCAGACTCTGTGGACTCTGGGAGTAGTGCTCAGCTCAGAGAAGGGGGAGCTGAAGGATGATGGGGTTCTGAGGACTCGCAGCCCTGTCCAGACCCTTCCCACCTTCCCCGCACACCCGTCCCCCTTGCTGGAAGCAGTTGTTAATTTCTCTGAATGAAGAACAGCAACCTTTTGTGTCTTTTCACATTTTCCCCTAAGATTCCTCATCTCAAGGCCACCAGTCCATAATCATCACCATGGAAATCCTCAGCTTTGCTTAAGTTGTACAAAAGGTAGTGTGTCCATTGGTTAGAGGTGGGGTGGGAAGGGAGGAGGTCAGACCAGGCCAGGCTCTCAGGAATTCCCTGGTCTCTACTGGCCCACCCACTTGGTGGACAGTCTGAGCCAAGTCCCTTCTGCTGGAGAAAAGCCTAGAACTGCCTCAAGAAGCAAAAGGGAAAACCCTCAAGTTAGCTAAGTCAGCAGGACATCCACATATTCCACCCAGAAAGGCTGGGAAAAGGGATGGGAGCTGGGAAGGACCTGGGGGAGGGAAGCAGAATGGAACAGGAACCCAGAAGGTAGAACTTAGAACTCAGAACTTGGGTTTGAACTGAAGAATTTGGAATACAGAATTGGGAAGATAGAACAGAGATGACAGAAGACCACTTGGGGAGGGGTTCCTAATACAAGACAGTTGGAGAGAGGTGCATCTCTTTCTTCCCACATAATGAGGTTGAGAACTTGAACAAGTTGTTCCAGCCCTTCTGTGCAGGGAGTGTCTTCTGCCCTCCCTATTGCCTTCCTGCAGGCAGAACTACGGACTAGGTCCCGTATTTCCCTCACCCCGTATTCCTTTTCTCCCTCTTCACATTCTCTCAGCCCAACCCTCATTCCACTGGGCCATCAGGTGTGTTTAGTGGGGTCAGTGACTTTGGGGACCTCCTCAGTGACCCCCACACCTCATGAACTTCTGAGTATCTTGATTCTGCCTCCGTTTCAGGAAAACTTGTGGTGGAGTCACTGATGGAACCAGTTAAATATTTACTATAACCATGGTGTCTTTTCTTCATCTGCAAGGAAATTTGGCAAGTGCCCCAGGCAGGGCCAGCTTCGCAGGTCCACCTGGCTGATCTACCCCACTGGAGGTTATTGCGTTCCCTGAGCTACTTTTGGGGAGGGCCTCCTTCTATGGCAGAAGGAAATACACTGCATAACCAGGGATTCAGGACATCAGTGTTTCTATCTTCAGATGAGTAGGATTTACTGAACCTCATCAGTACAATTCATACCAGGGGTAGAAAATACTTGAAGCTGTCAAATGCGTTAGATTTGTGACTCTGTCCTAGGGCAAATCGGGCCTAAAATAGGGATGAACTTGTGGGGGGAAAGAGGCGGGGTTAGATGGGATTAATGCCCACCTTGACTTGCTGCTCTCGCTAGTGTGGGATGTTCGGGAGAGTATGACAGTGGTTAAGAATCCAGGTTATGGAAGCAAATTCACAAGTGTCCAAATCGTGGCACTACTACATTCTTGCGTTATCTTGGGCTCTCGACAAATTCATTCAACAAATACTTGGCCGAGCACCTACTAGTTGCTGGGCATAGCTTTAGGCGCTGGGGAAAGAATGAACGAGGCACATAGTCTTTGCCCTTGCAACTTCGGTTTCCTGGTTTCAGAGGGCAGCATGAGGCTGTTGGCCGGCTGGGACCCGCCCAGACAACCCAGGTGCCACCAGCTCCTAGACCCCTTGCAGCCCAGCAGCCACCCGCACCGCTTGGTGGCTGCGTCGGGACCCTTCGCGCTCCGCTTCCGGCCTCCACGCCTCACTTCCGGTCGGCCACTCCTTCCTTCCGCTTCTCTGTGGTGCGGGAGCTGTGGGAAGTGGCTCGCTGGCCGCGACAGGTCGGGGTGCAGTGTGGTGAGGAGAGGACCGGGGTGGGGCTGGGCGCGCTGGGACTGGTGTGCGGACCTCCCGAGGGCGTCCCCGGGCTGGGGTCTGACCCGGTTCTCCGTCCTTATTCTCCGGGGACCCCGGCCGCTCGGCGCCGCACTCTCAGTTTCCTCCTGTGGAAAATGGTGGCTGCAGCATCGTCAGGCCTTATGGGGCAGCTTCTAGATAACGACCACCACGGTGGTGGTGATATCAGCTCACATTTATTATGCGCTTGTGTGTGCCAGGCACTGTCTACTGTCTTGCCAAAGTCAGGATTTCGCACACTTAACGCTTTTCGGGTCCCTCTGTGAAAAATCAACTTATCTTGTACGATTGTTTACTAAAGGCTTTTAATTGAGTCACTTTTAAAATTTAAATTTACTTTAAAAGAAAAATTTAAATCTTTACCATAAATAGAAAACTTTTCTCACTTGTCCTATGCAGAAGGTAGTGATAAAAATTAATGTATTTAATATGTAAAGGTTATCGTTAATAATTGTGGCTAGATTTCATTGTCTAAGGGTCTGAGATAGAGTCCTTTTGTTAACAAAAGGACGTTGTCATTCATAGGTGTTAAAGACTAACTAGGGAAATGACACGTTCTTCTTGAAGCAATCAGAAGTTTCTAAAAAGAATTGAAAGGGATTAACTTTCTCCGTAGGTGTTTAACATTATTAACCACTTGTGTACCATCTAAAGCCCTGCTCTCAGATCATCTTCATCACCTGCCCCAGTGGAGCGCCTCCTGCGTTAATGTCCACAGCCACCTCTGAGGTAGGGATGGCTATTTTCATTTGATATGGGAGGAAGTAGATGCAGAGAAAAGTGAAGTGACTTGTTGCAGGACTCAGCCATGAAATAGAGGACTGGAGACTCCAGCCCAGGGTTTCTCTGACACAACTCTGTTGAGGCATTGGCTCCCTCAATAAGTGTTGGTGACAGATTCACTGGGGTAGGGGGGTTAGTGCTGCCCACCTCAGAGGCTGCTGGTGACAGTCAGTAGAGGTAGCAGAGAGAGGATACTTTGTGACGCTAGAGGCCCATGAATGTATGTTCTGTTCTTTTAAATTTTTTATTTTCTATTTTATTTTATTATTTTCTTGGCTGCGTTGGGTCTTCGTTGCTGTGCGCGGGCTTTCTCTAGTTGCGGTGAGCAGGGGCTACTCTTCGTGGCTTCTCTTGTTGTGGAGTAGGCTCTAGGCGTGTAGGCTTCAGTAGTTGTGGCACGTGGGCTCAGTAGTTGTGGCTTGCGGGCTCTAGAGCTCAGGCTCAGTAGCTGTGGTGCATGGGCTTAGTTGCTGCGCGGCATGTGGGATCTTCCCGGACCAGGGCTCAAACCCGTGTCCCCTGCACTGGCAGGCGGATTCTTAACCACTGCGCCACCAGGGAAGTCCCTATTCTGTTCTTTTAAATTTTCGCGTCAACCAGGGAGTTGATGGCATCGCCAGATGACATGGTGGCAGCACTACAAGATACAGTAACGTAGTTGTCAGGAGCACTGCTGTGGCATGGGTTGGACCCTAGCTTTAGCACACTAGCTGTGTGACCTTGGGCAAGTCATTCACCTTCCTGACCCTCAGTGTTCTCACCTGTAAAATGGTGCTTGTTCATATCTGAGAGGATCCTTGTTATAAGAACCAAATGAGAACATACCTTTGAAGTGCTTAGATCAAGGTCCAGCACACAATGATCAATCAGCTGTGTTGAGAATGGGCTTATGTGCCTGGCTGAGGAGTTTGGTCAGTGGGGTTGTGGTGGTGCCTTTAAAGGAGGTGGAGTTGGGGAAGATGAGTTCATTTTGAACAGTCTGAGGGATGATTCTGCTTTTTACAGAGGATTAAATTGAGGCTTTGGAGGGTTGATGACTTTTCTTGAGTTACCAAGAGTGTAAGCGGGCACAACTGCTAGTTAGACTTCAGTATTCTGACTCTAGGAAAATCTCCAGTTCCAACTCTGGAAAAGCTCAGAAGCTTTCTCCTCTTAACAGGTCTCTGCTGTTTCCTCCTGACTTCACCAAACAACCATGTCATCGGAATCGAGCAAAAAACGAAAGCCCAAAGTGATCCGAAGTGATGGAGCTCCAGCTGAAGGGAAGCGTAATCGTTCTGACATTGAACAGGTGAGATCAGCCAGGGCTGCTGTGCTGCTGAGAAATTGCAGCTCGTGGCCAAGCACCTGGCTGTGGGTTTGCAGCAGCCGAGGATCATAGGCGTAACCTCCCAGGTGGCCTCTGTTTGACCAGGTGCCTGGAATTCCCTTGGCTCTTCAAGACCTGAGAATCCATATCAGATTTAGCTGCAGCATCCCAAGAACCAACAAGCCTGTACTAGACACGATTAGTGCCTGAACAGAGAATGCATTCTAGTATGGTGTGTGTCTCCAGCTTTCCTGATGGTCAGAAGAAGGCAGTCCATCCGCAGCGGCCACTAAGGCTTTGGAGATGTGACATCCCTGGTCTGCTACCGAGACAGTACCAGAACCATGTAGCTAAAGAACGTCTTCTGAGGCCTGAGTGCTGTTGTAGTCAGCAGGTTCTTCTTTTGCTGTTTCTCTGTCCTTGAATCTGTCAAGCTAATTTATGACTTAACAATTTTTTTCTTCTCCATTATGGTTTATTACAGAATCTTGAATATAGTTCCTTGTGCAATGCAGTAGAACCTTGTTGTTTATCCATTCTATGTATAATAGTTTGCATCTGCTAATCCCAAACTCCCAATCCATCCTTCCCCTTGGCAACCACAAATCTGTTCTCTGTGTCTGTGAACCTGTTTTGTAAGTAAGTTCATTTGTGTCATATTTTAGATTCCACATGTAAGTGGTATCATATGATATTTGTCTTTCTCTTTATGACTGACTTCACTTTGTACCTAATCTCTAGGTCCATCCATGTTGCTGCAAATGCTATTATTTCATTCTTTCTTATGGCTGAGTAGTATTCCATTGTCTGTATATACACCACATCTTCTTTATCCATTCATCTGTCGATGGACAGTTAGGTTGCTTCTATGTCTTGGCTATTGTGAACAGTGCTGCTATGAATGTTGAGGTGCATGTATCATTTCTAATTAGAGTTTTGTCTGGATGTGCC
The DNA here is from genome assembly GCF_949774975.1 of Lagenorhynchus albirostris. Lineage (NCBI taxonomy): Eukaryota > Metazoa > Chordata > Mammalia > Artiodactyla > Delphinidae > Lagenorhynchus > Lagenorhynchus albirostris. Next base: position 66,122,013 of record NC_083108.1, read on the forward strand.
CAGGAATGGGATTGCTGGATCATATGGCAACTCTATTTTTAGTTTTTTGAGGAACCTCCATACTGTTTTACATAGTGTGCACCAGTTTACGTTCCCACCAACAGTGTAGGAAGGTTCCCTTTTCTTTACTCCCTCTCCAGCATTTATTTGTAGACTTTAATGATGGCCATTCTGACTGGCATGAGGTGGTACCTCACTGTAGTTTTGATTTGCATTTCTCTAATAATTAGCGATGTGGAGCATCTTTTCATGTGCTTCTTGGCCATCTGTATGCCTTCGTTGGAGAAATGTCTGTTTACTCTTCTGCCCACTTTTTGATTGGGTTGTTTGGTTTCTTGTTATTGAGTTGTATGAGCTGTTTGTGTATTTTGGAAATTAAGCCCTTGTTGGTCGCATCGCTTGCAAATATTTTCTCCCAGTCCATAGATTGTATGACTTAACTTGATTTTTTGGTTGGTTGTGGTTTTTGTTTGTTTTTTAACTAGAATAGAGAAACATACCAGCTTCAACTTAAATGGAAGATGATGCTTTCCTCAGATTTAGGAAATTAAAATTAACGAAGAACCTTATCCTTTGGGAGGTATTGATTCTGACTCTTTTTTAAAAAAATTAAATTGAGGTATAATTGGTATATAACATTATATTAATTTCAGGTGTACAACATAATGGTTGATATTTGTTTATTTTGTGAAAAGATCACCGAAATAAGTCTAGTTAACATCCAACGTGTTACATAGTTGTTACAAAAATTTTTTTCTTGTGATGAGAACTTTTAAGATCCACTCTTTTAGCAACTTTCAAATATGCAATGCAATATTTTTAATTGTAACTGACTCTCTCTTAAAGAGATGTGTTTGTTTATTCCAAAGTCTGGGAGACCAATTAGGATATTTTAGTTTCTGCTAAAGCTTGATTTGACCGTCTAAACACCCATCAGTAGAAATTTGGTTAAATGAATTCTGGTTCATCTATATGTAGCCATTTTGATGGAGATTTATATTTATTGTGATGGGAAATTGCACTAAATAGCATGAACAATATCCCATTTTATTTTATTTATTTATTTATTTATTTATATTTTTTATTTTATTTATTTTTTTGCGGTATGTGGGCCTCTCACTGTTGTGGCCTCTCACTGTTGTGGCCTCTCCCGTTGCGGAGCACAGGCTCTGGATGCGCAGGCTCAGCGGCAATGGCTCACGGGCCCAGCCGCTCCGCGGCACGTGGGATCCTCCCAGACCGGGGCACGAACCCGTGTCCCCTGCATCGGCAGGCTGACTCTTAACCACTGCGCCACCAGGGAAGCCCTTAATTATTTTTTTAATGTATTTATCCACAATACTAACAATGGAGTTACTTCAGGCTGGGAGGTGAGATTATAGGCAAGTTTTCGTTTTGTTTTTGATACTCCTCTCTATGTTCTGAATCTCTGACACCAAGCATGCATTACTTTATAATCAGAAAGAGGAAAAGAGGAATTCTTTTCCATTTTGAAAAAAAGAAAAACATTTGATTTGCAGATCAGATCCTTTAGAGACCTGATTTGGGGCTTCATTGTTACTCATCTCAGCCAAGTGTCCCTGTTCCAACAGAGAGACTTTTACTCTCCACCCAAGGCCTATATCCTTGCCTCCACAGGAAGGTAAATACTACAGCGAGGAGGCTGAGGTGGACCTGCGGGACCCTGGCAGAGACTATGAGCTGTACAAGTACACGTGCCAGGAGTTGCAGAGGCTCATGGCGGAGATCCAGGACCTGAAGAGCAGGGGAGGCAAGGATGTGGTAAGGAGTGGGGCTGGGAGGACACGGACCTGGTGGGTCTGCATGGATGGACCTGTTTCGCACCTATCAGAGCCCTTCTTTATATTGGTCTTATGTCTTGCCATCATCATGGGGTTAGAGCCTGAGGGCTCCAGAGACCTGCCTATTAATTTATTGTAACATCACCACCCAGTCATCAATTACAGTCATGAAAGTACAGGATAATTAATGTTTTCCATAACTGTAATTTGATAATTCATCCAAATGATATTTATTAAGTGCTGGGCGTGGAGAAATTATGGTACATGTCAATCACCATTGCTATTATAAGGCTAGATATGTACAAATAAATCAGAGACCAAAAATTAAAGTATTAATATTAAATGAAAAAAAAGGTTTCAGAGCAGAGAAGCAAAACAGTGTGACTGAAACTAAATGGGTAAGTTCAAAATAAAACAATCCATATTTTTCCAGGAATCTCACTTATTTGTTCTTATACTGGCCAATATTGTTAAGATTATTACATTCTATCTATTTTACTGTAGTCAAGTTTTACAGCTGTAATTCTGCTATTTTCATTTAAATTATTCTATAATGTTGTTTACAGAGGTCAAGTTGTATGGCATGATGTTGTCGTTGTTAGGATCTCTGTGTACCTTGTGTAGAGACAGCTGTTGTTTGCATTGGCTGCCTTTGCTCCATCTTTGATTCCTGTTACTTTGGTCCAAGTAGAAATTAGTTTTTTATGCCTGGGAACCTTAAGCATTCCCTTATACAGTCATTCTTCCATTTCCCCCGACACTTCTTATGGTTCTGAGCTCCTTCCAGTGTCTGTTTTTTTTTTTTCCCCCCCGGTATGCGGGCCTCTCACTGTTGTGGCCCCTCCCGTTGCTCCGGACGTGCAGGCTCAGTGGCCATGGCTCACGGGCCCAGCCGCTCCGTGGCATGTGGGATCCTCCCAGACCAGGGCACGAACCCATGTCCCCTGCATCGACAGGCGGACTCTCAACCACTGCGCCACCAGGGAAGCCCTAGTGTCTGTTTTTGACTCTGGATGAGGATGAGCAGTGAGGGGCTGAAGGAAGCTGAGCCAGCTCCAGTTGTCAAGGTCTTTACCAGTTTTTTTGGCCTGTAGGCAATTGAGATCGAAGATCGGAAGATCCAGAGCTGTGTGCATTTCATGACTCTAAAAAAGCTTAACCGATTAGCCCACATCAGGTTGAAGAAAGGAAGAGATCAGACTCATGAGGTAGGAGCTGAGAGATTTAACCCTCCTCTTCCTCCTTCTCATCCCATCTTTAATCTCCTTTACCCCTTTTCTGAGTTTGCTGCTGCTCTGCTTTGCCCCACCCCACCCCGACTTGCCCCACTCACCTCTGACCTTGTCCTCCTTTCAGGCCAAGCAGAAAGTGGACGCCTATCACCTGCAGCTCCAGAACCTGTTGTATGAGGTGATGCACCTGCAGAAGGAGATCACCAAATGTCTGGAGTTTAAGTGAGTGTTGGAGCACAGGGCTTTGGCAAGATGGTCTGTTGGTAACTGCTTTTTCCTACATAGCTCAGTATGAGCCATTTTTTTTAAAAAGAAGTCAGATGCCCTTGGAGACTACAGGATCTGGGGGAAGGCTGAATAGATCACTTTGAGTGGGAGAATTGGAAGCAGTAGTTCCAGGCTGCACAAAGAACCTCAGAAGCCTGTCTGACCCTTTTGAGTTTTGTGCTCTGAACCTGGTGAAAAACAGTTGTCTCTCCCCAGCAGGCAGCGCCTTTGCATTACCAGTTTGATTCCTGAGCACGTTGTATGGGAGCAGCTCACTTCCAATTACATCTTTTTAACCTTTTGGCCCAGCTTTCCTCTCTAAAGTTCCAGCAATTCATTTTTGCAACTGGATTTCATTATTTGGAACCTGAACTTCTTGCTGCCTAGCTGCCTTTAGGTGAACAAACTACAGTTTGTCAGTGTCCTTAAACTGTGATGCCCCTTGGCAAATCCAAGCTGAGAGATGTGAAAGAGGAAGGAATAGACAAAATAAGAGAAGGGAACGTGTTCTTGCCTTGTCAGATCTATTTGTGTAAACTGTAAGGAGTCAGGTTTTATTTGTAATAAACTTGGGATGAGGGGGACCACGTTAGGCATTGGGTCTGGTGTATGCTGATTTTTGAGAGGTTTCTTTATCTGCTTCACGAGTCCATCCACATAATAATATTTAAATACTAATAGAAGTGAAATCCACATCAGGTACCTGAGTTAATAGTATTGTACAATTGTCAGTTTCCTAGTTTTGACAATGTATTATGCTTAGATAAGATATTATCATTGGGGGAACCTGGGAGAAGGGTTCATGGAGGAAATAAACTCTCAGTTTAAGACTTACAAGAAGTTTCAAAAATAGTACTGTTTAAAAAGAAGAAAGATAGGATGCTCCACCTGTAACCGTTGTTCAGATGAAAGCCAGCAAACCCTGTAGCGAGGCAGGTGGCCATGTGGAAGGATCAGGGGCCCTGGAATCAGACAGTCTGGGTTCAAATCCCAGCTCTCCCTCTCCCTAGCTGTGTGACCTTGGGCAAGCTGCTTACTGATGGAAGCCTCTATCATTTGAAAAATGGAGATAAAAATCCCCATCTCAGTTATTGTGTGTCACTGTACATCAACAGTTAGAGCCTCTAGATCTTTTCACATCTGATCATATTATGTTGGATCTTCCCCATGCTATATTTAGGCAGTTAATAATTTGAACTTAAGTGTAGACTCTTATGTTTATTCCTGTTAAATGGCATTTCTTGGTTTCAACCTGACAGTCTAGACCTAGACCATGGTGTTTTTATTTGATTCTTTAAGCTCTTAGCTCTCTTGCACAGCTTGGAGAGGTCTATAAATTTCATAAGTGTATTTTTAGGTTTTCAGCTAAATCATGGATATAAAGCTTGGGCAACATGGATAAGGATCCTGTGGCATGTCACCAACTACCTCTCTTCACATTGAAACACCTGCTAATGAGCATTTGCTGAGAAGACTGGATTCTAGGTTCCTGGGTAGCTGTAGACCAGGGCTGAGTTGACGTACACGGGGTGGAACTCTGGGCCTGTTTAAGCCACAGTTTGGGTTTCTGAGGGCAGCAGCTTGACATTGAGTTTTTTGGGTTTTTTTTTCTGCGGTACACGGGCCTCTTACTGTTGTGGCCTCTCCCGTCGTGGAGCACAGGCTCCGGACGTACAGGCTCAGCGGCCATGGCTCACGGGCGTAGCCACTCCGCGGCATGCGGGATCTTCCCGGACCAGGGCACAAACCATGTCCCCTGCATCGGCAGGCGGACTCTCAACCACTGCACCACCAGGGAAGCCCTGACATTGAGTTTTTGACTGCAGGTCAAAGCACGAAGAAATCGATCTGGTCAGCTTAGAGGAGTTTTATAAGGAGGCTCCTCCAGATATCAGCAAGGTGGAAGTCACCATGGGAGACCCTCACCAGCAAACCCTTGCACGTCTGGACTGGGAGCTGGAGCAGCGGAAAAGGTAGCGTTTCCTCCTTCCTGCCCTTGTTCACCTGTGCAGACACGGACCTTTATCCATGAGGGACAGTGCTTTGTCCTGACCCAGGATCACATAGCAAAGCACTGTGGAACCAGCAGAATAGTCTCTAAGACCAAATCCCGTTTTGTGATTAATTCACACTTAGCAGTTCACACTTGACCAACTGAACTGCATCATAAGTGGGGTCGGAATTGCTTAACGCCGTTATGTGAAAGAGTAACCTTTTCTTTAAAATTTTAGTGCCTAAGACCTAAATACCTTTTGTATTATTAATCTGATTTTTTTTTGCCTTTTCCCCCACCTGTAAGCATATTTGTGTGGTATTGCAAAGCTGTGCAAACATTATTTTAGAAGGTTGTACAACATTCCAGGGTAAATTGTAAATCACATAATTGTTCCCATATTGAATTGGACTTTAAGTTGTTTGCATTGTTTTGGTATTATAAATAATGCTTTGAGGCACCCCTTTACATATAAAACTTTTTGTACTAATAAAGAGCTTTTATTTATTAACCGTAAGTAGAATGTCTATACTGTATAATTTAATCTAGATCTTCCTTAGAATATGGTATGTATATTTTTTTCATCCTGAACTTTTTTTCTTTTTTTTGCGGTATGCGGGCCTCTCACTGCTGTGGCCTCTCCCGCTGCGGAGCACAGGCTCCGGACGGGCAGGCCCAGCGGCCACGGCTCACGGGCCCAGCCGCTCCACGGCACGTGGGATCCTCCCAGACCGGGGCACGAACCCATGTCCCCCACATCAGCAGGCGGACTCCCAACGACTGCACCACCAGGGAAGCCCCATCCTGAACTTTTTATGGTTGCATCCCTTCCATCATGGTGACCTTTTTCCCTTTCATGTTTGTACACGAGTTCCAGGGCTTTTGGTTGGCACATTTGTTGTTTTCTGTCAGAGAAGCTGCTGTTTTTAATTCCTTACCTTTTTCTGTTGTTGAGTATATTTTGTGCCTTTGGTCTACATAATGAATTTAATAAGTACTGAGTCTGGATCTTAGGGACTTGGTGTCAGTTTTTTAGCAGATGGGGCTGGCCTGTCACACCCCTGTCCAGTACATCACTTGCCCTTGGCTAAGCCATAAGTGTTCCATTCCTGTGGCTCTGGTCTGGAATCTATCCCCACTCTGCCCCACTCAGGTCCATGGGCCTCATTTGTGTCCTATAGCTGCTGAGTCCATATATTTGTGAAAGTTCTGGGTCTAGCCTCTGAGGCAAGAAACGGAGCAGTAGGTGATACCAGTGGTCATGGGCACAGCCTTTGGAGCAGACAGGCATGGGTTCAGAGCCCAGCTCTGTGCTTGCTCTTACTGGATGACCTTGGGCAAGTTATCTACCTCCCTGAGCCTTTGTTTCCTCCTTCGGGGATAAAAAAAAGTCCCTATCTTCCAGGGTTTTTATAAGGATTAAATGCCATAATGCTTGTACACCATTTTCCAAACTGCCTGGCACATAGTAAGTGCTAGGTAAACATTAGCAGATAATCGTGACTGCTGTCATTAGGTAGAGTCTGATAGTGAACAGGTGTGTTGGGGTGTCCCTGGAGAGCATCAGGCGACAGTGCTCTGTCTTCCCCCAACAGGCTGGCGGAGAAGTACCGAGAGTGCCTGTCCAACAAGGAGAAGATCCTTAAGGAGATTGAAGTAAAGAAGGAGTACCTGAGTAGCCTCCAGCCTCGTCTCAACAGCATCATGCAGGTGAGGGTCTCCCCACACCCTGCCACCTCCTCGGCTTTTGCTTTGCCTTCACCACTCAGTGGCACATTGCTGACCTGAGGCCTCCAGCAGCCACATCACCCTGTGGGTTTTGTCGGGTCTGTTACCCTAATCAGTGTTAGAGCACAGTGCAAGGATGGTCCCGTCTGCATGCCCACAGCAGGTGTGATAAGGTTGTGTCCTGTGTGGAGGAATTGCTAGCAGGATTCGCTCTGGAACGTATACACACACGTACCTCGGCGTATTCTTTTCACCAGCGCCTATTCCGGGTAAAACGCTTTCACAAACTGTAAGTTTAGTTTACACCTTGTGTGATCTCCGCCAGCCCACAGTCCCCAGGTATCTAAGCATGCTTCCACAGATGTCTATTAGATCCCCCTGACTGCACCACAGGGGCCAGCTGCTCAGCAAATCTACTTGCTCTGCAAAGAACTTTACTCATATTTGAAAACCGTTAGGTACCTTAGGAGGAAAAGTCCCCACTTTACCTGTAAAATGTAATTTCTTTCTATATGGGTGACCTGATTTTTGTTTGCTTTGTGAAGCCAAGTTTGATCTAAATATAGTTTGATAAAGCAGGGTAAATGGCTAATATGGAGGAACTTTGTAAAAGGACCCTAGTGAAATTGAAAATTCACTTTTGTAGGATTTGGCAAGATCTACATTTCTTCTCTTCAACTCTAGGCATAGAATTAGAGTTAACAAATATGCTCAGTAACACTTCATATGGGACAAAAATCAGAAACTAAAAATTTTGGTTGTACTTCAATTTTTCCTGTTAACTGGAAACACTGAATGCTCCTAAATAGGGTACAGGTTAAATAAATTCTTGTGTGGTTCAGTCTTACACCTATAATGGAAGTATGGAGCATCCTGTTACTGACAGAATAACTGGACAGAAAGATCTATTAAATTATGAAATCAAAAACTGCACGTTGTAGAACATGTATAATCCCATTTGTATACCTTCATTTACAAAGTATTCGAATGGCTGTATATATGTGTAAGTCATGTATGTGCTTAGAAAAGTATGTTTTCACACCAAACCATTAACAGTTACCTTTGGTGGTTGGGAACTGGGAATTTTTGCCTTATAAACTAGAATACAACTTTAAAAAAAAATGTACATATACTACTTAAAAAAAATAATTTTATATAAAGAAAAGCATACAACTCGTAAGCATACTCACAGTTCAGTGGATAATTCCCTGTGTACACATTTGTGAACACATCTGTGTAATCACCCAAATCAAGAACATTAGCAATTTTCCAGAAGATACTTTATTCCCCTCCCAGTCACTGTCCCCCCACCCCATAACCTTTAATCTTGACTTCTAACATCACAGGTTAGCTTGGCCTGTTTTTGTTGGTTTGTTTGTTTTGTTTTTTTGACTGCTACGGGTCTTCGTTGCTGCGCGCGGGCTTTCTCTAGTTGCAGCGAGCAGGGGCTACTCTGTTGTGGTGTGCGGGCTTCTCATTGTGGTGGCTTGTTGCGGAGCACGGGCTCTAGGCACACAGGCTTCAGTAGTTGTGGCATGCGGGCTCTAGAGTGCAGGCTCAGTAGTTGTGGCCTATGGGCTTAGTTTCTCCGCGGCATGTGGGATCTTCCCAGACCAGCGCTCGAACCCATGTCCCCTGCATTGGCAGGCGGATTCTTAACCACTGTGCCACCAGGGAAGTCCTGGCCTGTTTTTTAACTTAAATAGATGGAATGATATAATACATATTCTTTTGTGTCTGGCTTCTTTTTTTTTTTTTTTTTTTTTTTTTTTTGGCGGTAGGCGGTCTCACTGTTGTGGCCACTCCCATTGCGGAGCACAGGCTCCGGACACGCAGGCTCAGCGGCCATGGCTCACGGGCCCAGCCGCTCCGCGGCATGTGGGATCTTCCCAGACCAGGGCACAAACCGGTGTCCCCTGCATCGGCAGGCTGACTCTCAACCACTGCACCACCAGGGAAGCCCTGTGTCTGGCTTCTTTGATTCAACAGTTTGTGAGATTTATCTAGGTTGTTGTGAGTACCAGGAGTTCATTTATTCTCGTTGATGTTTAGTGTTTGATTTGGGGTGTTTCCAGTTTGGGGCTGTTGCGAATAATGCCACTAGGAGCCTTCTTACACGTGTCCTTTGGTGTACATGTGTACACATTTCTTTTGAATATATACCCAGGAATGAAATTGTTGGATCATAGTATGCTATGCGTATATTTAGTTTTGGTATTCAGTGAAACAATTTTCTAAAGTGATTGTACTGATTTTTGAAATTCCCACCATCACCATGTGAAAGTTCTAATTTTCCACATCCTTGTCAACTCTTGATGTTGTCATTTTTCTTGATTATAGCCATTCTGGAGGGTATCTTTTATGGTTTAAATTTCCATTTCCCTGGGGACCAGTGACGTTGAGCACAGCACATTTTATATACTAACTGGCTTTTGGAGTACCTCATTTGTGAAGGGCCTGTTAAAGTCTTTTGCTCATTTTTCTGTTGGGTTGCCCGGAATTCTTTATATTTTCTGGAGATGAGTCTTCTGCAGATATCTTTCCTTTTCACTTTCATAATAGTATCCTTTAATGAGCAGATGTTCTTAATTTTAACACGATCCAGTTATCAGTCTTTTCCTTTCTCTGTCCCAAGGTCATGGAAATATTCTCGTATTTTCTTATAGAGCCCTATTGTTTAACCTTCCACATTGAAATCTATAGTCTTCCTGGAAGTGAATTTTGTATATAGTGTGAGGTGAAGGTCAGATTCTTTCCCCACATAGGTATTCAGCTGATTCATTTATTGAAAAGACCATTCTTTCCCCCACTGTTCTGCAGTGCCTTTTTTGTCATAAATCAGATATCTGTATATGTTTGGGTTTGTGTGTGCGTGATCTAGTTGTCTCTGCACCAATATCACACTGACTTATTACTCTAGCTGTATCAGAAGTCTTGATGCTCAATAATGTAAGTCCTCCAATTTAATTTTTCAGGATTATCTCTGTTATTCTTGGCCTCTTTTATTTACATATAAGTTTTAGAATCAGCTAGTCTATTTTCATCTGCTGGGATTTAGATTGGATTGCATTGAATCCATAGATACTTTGGGGAGAATTGACATCTGGGTGGTATTAAGCCTTGGAGGCCATTAACATGGCATATATCTGCATTCATTTAGATCTTTCATTTCTCAGGTGTTTGTGTAGAGGTTGACACACTTTTGACATTTAGATATTTGTTGTTTTCTTGATGCTAGACGAAATGGTATCTTTTTTTAAAGTTCATTTTCTTACTGTTTATTGCTGCTATCACTTTCATAAATAAAAAACTGTATACTAAGTAACTAAGAAGCCACATGTTCCTGTGTGTGCCTGTAAAAGAAAAACAAAATCCCTCCTTCCTTGCTCGCAGGCTTCCCTACCGGTGCAGGAGTATCTGTTTATGCCCTTCGACCAAGCTCACAAGCAGTATGAGACAGCCCGACACCTACCACCTCCCCTCTATGTCCTCTTTGTCCAGGCCACTGCATATGGGCAAGCCTGTGGTGAGTATGGGGCTGGGCAGGGAGGGGCTGTGGGAGCAGCAGCTGTGGCCAATTGAGTCATTTGGAAGCACCTCCTGCTGAGGAAAGCTCCCTGGCCCTACTCAGAAGCCCTCAGGTGATAGATGCTGCCTCCCCTCTGCACTGCCCGGCATGGCTGTTTTGACCAGCTGGCCTGAGGCTGGACTAACCTGATGGGCATTTCAGAATGGATGGCTTTGAATCTTTGATGAGCCTGACTGGTCGGCTGTTGTGTTCAGTGCCCAGGCAGCCTGTCTGGCCTCCCAAGCACTCACCCCATCAAGGCACACTTGGCAGGTGGATCAGTGCCTCCTGCTCTCTTCACAGAGAGGGTTTGGTGAACACAGGTCCCAGCCAGCTGTCTCAGGCTTTCACCAAGCCCTGGAACAGGCTGCATGTCATAACAGTGAATTACGGAAGGAGAGGAGGTGTCCTCATTAAGCTTGAAGGCAGCCCATGACTCCACTAGGATTTTGAGAAGCTTTTAGAGATCCTGCCTTTTGCCCTACTGCAAGCTTTCACCCAGCACCTAAAGTTTTCTTCCCTACGCCCACCCCACTGCATCAGACAGACACACATTGCGCCAGTGCATGCCTCTCCTCCCAGCCATGGGCATCAACACATTACTGTCTCTCTTCTTGTGTCTTCCTGGTCCTTTTGATCCTCTCCCTCCCCTTTCTTCTCCCTCCTGTTTTCATCATCAGCTCATATGAAATCCTCCCAGCCCCCTAGACAGGGTGAGTAATTTTCTTTTCTTTTGTGTTTAAAACCCAGCCTGTTTCCATTCCCATTTTACTGTAGAATTCCAGGAATAAACTAGTCAAAAGAACAGTCTAGCATTTGCCAGTGTTAATGGGGGCAGCCAGCTTGTTTGGGATGAGGTGTGATGGTTCATGAGGGTTGTCAGAGATAAGCAGTGGTCAGCCACTGAGGAATATCCCAAGGGCCCGCCACTTGGGGGAAGTTTGTCATCCCTCTTTGTGCACTTGAACAAACCCTTTCAGGCTCCTGTGACTATCTGCGTCTCTGTATACCCTTTTGAATGGAGAAGGAAGGGTGATGGCCTATCTGATCTCTCAGCGCTAGACCCACGGAGTTGCACAGAGGCAGGCCCAGGCATTGCTCATTGAGGTGTCAGGCCTGGTGCAGGGAGCAGGCCACTTAGCTTTGTGTTTGAGATACCAAGCTCAAGTTGAATAGACTTGGTCTTGAATCCTAACTTATTTACCTCTTGGTTGTTGTATCTAACTTCCTTGAGCCTTAATTTTCTCATCTGTAAATGGCTAGAGTAATAGTATTGCTCCTATAGGATTGCTGTGAGGATTGAAAATTAATTTTTAAAAGTAATTTTATAATTAAAATTCAGTCCTCCTAACCCAACTGGGCAGCCACCATTTGTCAAGTCCCTGTTTCATAGGTGCAGAAACTGAGGCTCAGAGCAGTGACATAACTTTCCAGGTTGTAAGTTTGGGAGTTGGTTGAGCAGAGACTCAGGCCGGGACTGGACTGCAGGTTCCAGGTTCCTACCCACTGTCCTGCTGCCTCCCAGTTAAATGTTGTGGTATCAGGCAGGTGCCAGGTGCTAGGTGTAGTGCAGAACAGAGAATAAGAACTGAGGGGAGAGCTGTCGTTTCCAGAATGTGGACAGTTACAGGTTCTGGATGAGAACCTTTAAGACAGTTGGTAGAATTGTGCCGTGTGGCTTTAGGCCATCGATTTGGATTTCTGTGCCTTGGTGTAAGCCTGAAAAGAGAAGCATTCACCCCTAGTCTCAGGTGATGCTTGGCCAGGAATCTGCATTTTGGGTTCCTTGTTTTCAGTAAATGATGGGAAAAAATGATGGGAAACTTAGGTTTCCCACCTTGCTCCTCTTCATCTGGAGAAAGGACTTTTGCCCTCCAGGCCCGGTCAGTAAGAAGCTGTGACAGAAGCAGAGGAAGTGCAGCCCCAGGGCGGGCCTGGTCGTGTAGCTTAGCTCCATCTCTCAGCAACTTTCACAGAAAGCTGTTTCTTGCTCCTAGATAAGACGTTGTCTGTGGCGATTGAAGGCAGCGTGGATGAGGCCAAGGCTCTGTTCAAGCCTCCCGAGGACTCCCAAGGTAAGTGGTGGTCAGGATCCTCCCCCACGTCTACTGTAGCTGGTTCCAGGAATGCCAGGTCACCACCCAGGGCCAGTGCTGGTCCTTTGGTAATTAGCCGTCCTGGTTCTGTGTGGCAGGGAGCTTAGCTTTAATGTCTTAGTGCTCGGGGTAGACAGGGAAAAGCACTGCCTTTGGATTTCAGCCTGCCTCTCACCAGCTCACTGATCCTAGGGAAGTTCTTTAACGTTTCGGAGCCTCGGTTTACTCTCCTGTCAAAACAAGATAGTAATACCTCATGTAGAATTATTGTGTGGATTAAATGAGGTCATGCATGCAGACCCCTTAGCATCATCCTCAGCACACAGTAACCCCTCAAATTATATGAGCTTCTGTTATTGTTGTTTATACTACTGTTATTACTGCCACCACCACCACCAATGGAGGAGCTTGTGGTCCATAGGATGACATTAAAAATCACTGAAAAAAAAACAGGGTGATGGGATTATAAGTCATTTTTCTTTTCCTTGCATCACTCTGTTTTCTATACTGAATAAGAAGCAGCAAATATTTATTCTAAAGGAACCCATTTACAAAAGCCTGGGCCCTATTATGCGCCCTGGGTTGAGGTGCTCTCAGGAGAATTGGGAGCCCTCACCTCGAGCTGCCTTCTCTCTGTCGCTGCAGATGACGAGAGTGACTCGGATGCTGAGGAGGAGCAGACCACGGTGAGAGTGTGGGGAGTGCCGAGCGGCTGCCCTAGGGGCCCACTAGTTGGCGGGTGCCATCCTCCCTAGAAGCAGAAGAAAGAGGTTTGAAAGAAAGGGAGCTGGGATCCTGGCAGCTGGAGAGCTGAAGCACGGGTCCCAGTGGTGAGGCCCTGGCCAGCAGGGAGAAGGGGACGGGGGAGATTCCCGTGAGCAGTGCTTACCGGCTCGACCCTTTCCTTTGTCCAGAAACGCCGGCGACCCACACTGGGAGTTCAGCTGGACGACAAGCGCAAGGAGATGCTGAAGAGGCACCCGCTGTCCGTCATGCTGGACCTGAGGTGCAAAGGTCTGGCTCCCCTTGGTCTGGGGGATCTCGTAGCGCCTAGGAGTGCAGCCAGCTGCCGCTCTGCGGGGTCCAGCAAGCTGATGCCTCCTTACCCAGGAAAAGATTCTGGTTTCATATTTCTGTTTTCCTTTGTTGTTCTTCATGGAGTTTGATTTTTTTCCCCCTCCTAAGCCATAACTTTGAAAACATAGCAAAAACATCAGACACATTAGGGATGCTTGATGGAACTACACCTCTTTCTGAACTTGACAGGTTAGATACACAGAGCAAGTTGCCAAGAGTATGCAGGCTTTGAGTAATATGACCAACCTGCTTAATTTAATAAATATAAGTAGAACTTCGTATTTTGCAGAGACAGTGGGTTTTGAAACTGGCTTCATATGGGTAAAGGAGCACATGGTAAAGCATCCCAGCAGGATGAGAGTTAGCAGTCAGATGTAAGTTTCCTTCTCACCCCAGACTTCCAGACCCTGGTCCTGGTCATTACCTTCAAGGGCAACCATTGTGACAGTTTCCTATGTATTTTCAAGAAATAAACTATGCATTTAGAAGCTTTTACACAAGTTTATACTTAACCCCTTCGCCTTTTATTTATTTATTTTTTTTGGTGGTACGCGGGCCTCTCACTGTTGTGGCATCTCCCGTTGCAGAGCACAGGCTCCGGACGCGCAGGCTCAGCGGCCATGGCTCACGGGCCCAGCCGCTCCACGGCATGTGGGATCTTCCCGGACCGGGGCACGAACTGGTGTCCCCTGCATCGGCAGGCGGACTCTCAACCACTGCGCCACCAGGGAAGCCCCGCCTTTTATTTTTTACATAAATGGAAACACTCTACACACTTGTCTTCTCTTTGCCTTTTTATAAAAAAATTTTTGAGATAATTTTAGACTCAGAAGAGTTTCAGTGATGATACAAAGATTTCACACCTGCTCTTCACCCCAATATCAACATCTTTCTTAACCACAGTAATCAAAATCAGTGTCAATTTCATTGGTACAGTACTATTAACTACCAAACTTATTCACATTCCCCTGGTTTTTCCACCAGTGTCCTTTTTCTCTTCCAGGATCCAATCCAGGATCTCACATTGCATTTAGTCGTCATGCCTATTAGTCTCCTGCAGTCTTTGCTTGTCTTTCATGACCTTGACACTTTGGAAGATGAGGTTTATGTATTATGTAGAAAGGCTCTCAATTTGGGCTTGTCTGTTGTTTTCTCCTGGTTAGACTGAGGTTGTGGGTTTTGGGGAAGGAATACCACAGATGGCAGTGTTCACCGTCACGTCTAATCGGGTCGGAGGTATCAATTCGTCTCGTTAATAGTGATGTTAACCCATATCACTTGGTGATCCCTTGATCGCTTCCTTTCCATGTTGTGTTAGTTAGAAGCAGAGTCTCTAAGTCCAGTCCACACTCAAGGGAGGGAAATGAAGCTCCACCTCTTGGAGAGAGTAGTAGCAAAGAATTTGTAGAGACTTTTTTTACTCAATGTTAAGTTGCCATCAAGTTGTTTTTATAGTGAAAGATCTTAAAAGTCTTGTTGACTTTGCTTTCTATAATACTGTTGACGCTCTTCTAGTGTTTAACTCATAAATGATGTCTTCTTTTCCTCCTCCCCTCCAGATGACAGTGTACTGCACCTGACTTTCTACTACCTCATGAACCTCAACATCATGACGGTAAAAGCCAAAGTGACAACTGCCACAGAACTGATCACCCCCATCAGTGCAGGGTATTGGACAGGTGCTGCGGGGGGTGGGGCATGGGAGGGGGGTGTGGTGGCAGCCTTGGTGCTGGGCTCCTCTCGGATCCTCCCTCATCTGGCTCTGAGTGGAGTTCATGGCCACCCTGGCTTCTGTTGTCACGTCCACACAGCCCCGAAGTCCTGGTACATCACAGGTATTTGGAAAGCACTCACTGACTTGAATTGGTGAAGTCCTCTCACTACACAGCAGATGCTAGAAGTGACTACAGCCTGTTGTAAATTGAGTGGGCAGGGCACCACCTTTTACACCAGTGGAAAGAGTGTGAATGTGAAAGTGAGATTTGGCAGACCTTACCAGGTTGACAAATTTAGGCCTCTCTTTTTCTTGTCTCTTTCTGTCCCAAGGTGCTGGGATTTCACTTTGCAGCTCAGCTCAATCCCAGGTTGTCCTTACCTGGGCAGTGGGAGGAAGACTGGCGGGTCCCTGTGGGGGTTTTGAGGAGGGTGAGCAGAGGCACGTAGTGGCAGCCACAGGTGGAGCATCCCCAGAAAGGCCCTGACCGTGGCTGCTTGTTCCACAGCCAGCGTGGGAAGAAGGGAGGAGGACCGAGAGGGCCTGGGGGTGAAATAGGCTCACCTGGCCTGGCACACCTCCCGACCCTGCCCCACCTGCTTCCAGTGAGTCCTCACGTCAGGTGTAGAAAGATCAGTGAGGGAGACGTGGGTCTGGTGGGATGGAACTCTTCCCAGGCCTGCCTGATGGTGGCGTTTCCCCTGGGTTTTCAACCCTGCACTTAGAGTCCACACCCCCTTCAGGCTGCATCCTTGGTCCCTGTGCTTGAGAGTGTTGCTGGACCACCCCGAGCACTCTGGATGGAGTTGACCTTGTTCCCACCTCACCCCAGCAGAGGGAGCCTAGGGCTGGCTTCTTCAGAGAACCCAGTTGCAGTGCTGGTCCAGTGAGCAGCTCGAGGGCCCCATGATGGCCCTGGCCACAGTGGAGCTCTTTGTCGTGATCGTTCTGCCTGCTCACTTCTCGGATGTCCTGTCTGCTAAGTCACGGGGCTGCAGGCTGGCCCCAGTGTGCACTGAAGCCCACTCCCCTGTGGGGCACTGCACATACCGTGATAGGGGCAGGACTGCACACTGGCTACGAGCTCTGCGAGTGCCGGGTCTCCCCTCACAGCTGTGTGTGCACCTTTAGCCAGATTACCTGACCTCTGAGTCTGTTTCCTCACTCCAGTCATTAATTAGATCCCCTCCCAGGGTGCCTGTGTGAGTCAGGTAAAATGCTTAGCATAGGTGAAATGCTTGGTAAATGACAGCTGTTTGTCATCATCAGATTTAATTCTCACAGTAGCTCTACAAGGTGAAGAAACTGAGGCTCTGCAGAGTTAAGAGGCTGCCCCAGGGTCACAGGTAGTGCATGGAGAGTGATGATTCAAAGCCAGCTGGGCCTGTGTACCATGGTACTACACTACTGTCATTGCCCTGGTCCCCAAAGGGGAGAAAACCCAAAAGGAAACACCACCCTGAAGCCAGGATTAGCTCTTTAAGGGCCTTCAGGTGTTGTCTAGCTCATCCCCCCCTATTTTACAGATGGAGAAACTGAGTTCAGGGGCATATGTCCAATTATGGAAGTGCTGGGCCTAGACTTCAGACTCGCAGCCTAGAGGCCTTTGCTCAAGGCTGCTTTTGCCCCATGGAGACACCATGGTGTGTGGTTTTATTTATTTATCAACTAAAACAGGGATACTTTTAAAAATTTCAATTTAATCACAGTATGACACTAATTCCTTAATATCAATTATCTAGTCAGAGTTCAGATTTCCCTATAAGTGTTCTTTGTTAGTTTTGTTCTTACAGTTTGGGTTTTGAATCTGGATCTTTTTAAGATCCATGTGTTGCAGTTGGATGAAGCTTCTTTCAGGTGTCTTCCCATCTGAATGTCCTGCCATCTTTTATTTGTTGAGGAAAGTAGGTTGTTTGCTCTGTAGGTTTCCCCCAGGCTGCATTTTGATGATTGCATCCCTGCGGTACAATTGAACGTGTTACTCCCTCCCCCTGTATTTCCTGTAAATTGTAGGTAGATTTAGAGACCTGATCAGATTCCATTTTTAGCGGGGGAGGTGGGTGTGCAGCACTGTGTCAGAGATGTTGCATGATTTTATCAGGAGGCACAGGCTGTCTCTATTTTTGAGATGTTAGCAACATTGACGACTGATGCCAGGATCTCTTAATTCATTAGGAAATTCATGTTTTTATTATAAACATTTTATTCAGAATTATATGAACCTTGCTGAATTTTCCTCAAGAAATTGTTTTCCAGAATGATCTCCATTAGGCCACTTTAATTCATTAATCAGTTTTTCATTAAGGCATTGAATTATTTTAAATTATTTTCCATTTCCACTTTACGAAGATTTTAAAAATCTCTTTTTTTAAAACTTTATAACAAAGACTTGAGTAATTGAACAGTGTTTTGAATAGTCATATTTTTATGAGTATATAGCCTTCTCTTTAATGGCCATTATTTTTACCAAATTCAGTTGTCCTGAGCCACATACTGCAGATGGAAATTTTGTCGAGAAGATTTGATTCTTCCATCAGGTTTCATCAATTTAAAATCCTAATCTTGTGCATTTTTAGCTGTTCTGTTTCATTTTGGCTGATTCTGTATATTAGTAACAGTCACTAAACATTGGCTAAAAGACTGACAATTATTCATTTTCTAGCCGGTTCTCTGTGTGAAGCAGCGAAGGGGACAGAGACCCTTGGGGGTCGTGGTGGTGCAGGGAGACACTGTCAGGAGAGAGAGCAGGGCAGAGCCAGAAGCTGCCACCCTCCCGGTGCTAAGTTCCTGGAGGCCTGCTGGCTCAGAGCAGCAGTTTCCGCCTGAGTCACTCCTGACGCTGTCCCTGGAAGGCGAAGGGGAACTCCCTTTGGTGAAGGGAAAGAATGGGCCTCGTTGACCTTTGTGATCAAATTACTCCATTCTCTCCCCATCTCTTCTCTGATTGTCACGTTTAATTACATGTTTAACCGTTGTGAGTAGGTGGCTGTGGCATCACCGTGTCTCTCTGCTTACAGCACTAGGTCACCTTGTCTCCAGTCTATGTGATATATCTTTTTCTGGGAATTTTAAAGGGGACCTATTTCTGTGATAGCATGAGATTTGGTAAAAAGTGAGATAAGCACAATATCAAAGCTTCACACTGGATCTCTCTGGGGTAGAAGGGATCTGTTTTGCTCCTATGAAAATTCTGATTATTCCTATTGTGTCACAGGGCTTTGCTCCCCTGAGGAAAAGGCTCTGGTCACCATGTAACTCTTGAAGGGATAGGTTTCTTAAAAAATTGGTGGTTAAGAGTATTACTGTCTTTGATGGAATAGAGTAAATCCTGGCTCCAGCACTTAATAGCAGTGTGATCTTGGACAAGCCATATCTTTTAAAGCCTTGATCTTCTCCTCTGTAGAATGGAAATGATGATACTCCCTACCTCATAGGGTTATGACTATCTGATGACCTCAGGCATGTAAAGGGTCTGGCTTTGATCATCAGTGAGAGGGGGCGTTACCACCGCCAAATGCCCACGTCTGCGTGGAAGCAATGGGTTGGCCGGCGTTCTCACTGCAGTCTTTTTCCTCTTCCAGTGACTTGCTGTCTCCTGACTCAGTACTGAGCTGTTTGTATCCTGGGGATCATGGAAAGAAAACTCCAAATCCAGCCAATCAGTATCAGTTTGATAAAGTTGGGTGAGTCAGCAGCATTTCCTCCTCTCCCAGCCTCTCTGCTTCTGAGTTTCTCCTGTGGCTCAAACCCAAAGCTGGAGACCTGTTAGGGCCAGAGGCCTCCCAGGGGACAGGGGAGGCGGCTGGGCAAGAGGGAGTGCTCTGTCCAGAGAAGGGAACACATGCCTTTTCCTGCTTATGAGGCCATGGAGGGTGGGGAAGGGTGGAAGGATCAAAACTCTGGGAACGTGATAATAGATGTATTTAACATTTTAATTCTCTGAGGATTAAAGTTTAAAAAATATTTTATAAATTGGTGGACTGATGAAGAGATCAAGTGTACTGCCTTTTTATTGATATTTGCTAATGAGTTGAAGGCTGCCAAGGGAAAAAGAGAAAAGTGACTAGGAGAGATGAAATTCACAGTAGGGAACTGATGAAGTTAAGAGGCTTTGCTGGCAGCCTGGCCGTGGGTGCAGCTGAGCCTGTGGGACCGTTCTGTTTTGGGGGGATGAGAAGGTGGGAGGAGGGATATATCCGGGGACCACTGCAGAAATGACTTATAGAATCATTTCATTCTGTGTTCTTATCTGCAGCATCCTGACTTTGAGGGACTACGTACTTGACTTAGGGC
The DNA here is from genome assembly GCF_949774975.1 of Lagenorhynchus albirostris. Classification (NCBI taxonomy): domain Eukaryota; kingdom Metazoa; phylum Chordata; class Mammalia; order Artiodactyla; family Delphinidae; genus Lagenorhynchus; species Lagenorhynchus albirostris. The sequence goes on from NC_083108.1 coordinate 66,141,783, forward strand.
ATCCCTATTTGTGGGTGCAGAAGATGGGTGGCCTCCACTTCCCCAAAGAGCAGCCCCAGGTGTGTCTACTGATCCGGTCCCCTCGGCTGAGGACCTCTATTCCTCTTGTCCCATACAGACTCCAGAAGGGCTTTGGGACTTTGAACTAGCAGAATGCTATCCCTCTGGGCTATGATCTATCTTCCCTCCACTCAGGATACTAAAATGTCCAAGGCCTACAAGTGTTTAAGTACCTTTTGCCTTTGCCATGAGCCTGTTAGCCCTCTAGGTCAAAGTAACTTGGATCCTTGCCCTGCGTGCAGTGCAGCTCCAGGCGCTGCTACCCCTTGGTCTTATGTAAGAAGGTGCCAGAAATGAACCCTAGGGGACCTCTTAAGATCTCAGCACCTTGTATCGTTCCTGTTGGGACTCAGCCTCTGGCCTGTCACAGTAGGGAAACCCTGCTGTCCCCAGAAGGCATCTCAGGACGTGGGTAGTCCAGGTTGCCACAGGCAGGCAGGTCCTAGGAGAGAGGGGTGCCTGGAGGAAGGGATGGGGAGCTACTAACATGTGTGCCACTCGCTGTCCTCCACAGCACACTGTGATCACTGACCACTCTTTGAGCGCCAGCCACATGGAGACCACCATGAAACTGCTGAAGACCAGGGTGCAGTCCCGCTTGGCCCTCCACAAGCAGTTTGCCTCCCTGGGTAAGCTGGTGCTAGTTAGGGCTGTGACCTGAGAGCCACTCAGACAACACAGGGACAAAGACAACGGAGCCCTGCACTCAGATTTCTTGAATCCTGATGACAAATCAAAACGGGCTGGCTTTCTGGCTCTTGTTGAGCAGAGGTGTTAGCTGGGCCACTGGGGAGAGCTGTAGGCTGCCAAGCAGAGGTCTGAGCTCTCCTCAGGGCCACCAGGGCTGTCTCAGCCCAAAGCCTTTTGGGGGCCCAGGTTAGCAGATTGGTCAGGAGCATCATGCTAGGTCAGTGCACGTCAGACTTTGATGTGCGTTTTATTTATTTAAAAAATATATATTTTTAATTATTTATTTATTTGGGTCTGTGTTGGGTCTTCGTTGCTATGTGCAGGCTTTCTCTAGTTGTGGCAAGCGGAAGCTACTCTTCGTTGGGGTGCACGGACTTCTCATTGCAGTGGCTTCTCTTGTTGCAGAGCACGGGCTCTAGGCACGCAGGCTTCAGTAGTTGTGGCTCACAGGCTTCAGTAGTTGTGGCTCGCGGACTCTAGAGCACAGGCTCAATAGTTGTGGTACACGGGCTTCGTTCCTCTGCAGCATGTGGGATCTTCCTAGACTAGGGATCGAACCCGTGTCCTCTGCATTGGCAGGCAGATTCTTTTTTATATATATATAAATTTATTTTATTTTATTTATTTATTTGTTATTTTTTGCTGCATTGGGTCTTTGTTGCCACGCGCGGGCTTTCTCTCGTTGCAGTGAGCAGGGGCTACTCTTTTGTTGCGGTGTGCAGGCTTCTCATTGCGGTGCCTTCTCTTGTGGAGCACAGGCTCTAGGCATGCGGGCTTCAGTAGTTGTGGCACACGAGCTCAGTAGTTGTGGCTCGCGGGCTCTAGATCACAGCCTCAGTAGTTGTGGTGCACAGGCTTAGTTGCTCCGCGGCATGTGAGATCTTCCCAGACCAGGGCTCGAACCCATGTCCCCTGCACTGGTAGGCAGATTCTCAACCACTGCACCACCAGGGAAGCCCCAGCAGGCGGATTCTTAAACACCGTGCCACCAGGGAAGTCCTGATGTGCGTTTTAATAGGAACCTAATTCATTCCAGGCAGCCAGAATAGTGCTGGGAGAAGAGCCATGAGCACAAGACAGAGCCCTGCTTTTGTGGAGCTTACGCTCAGCTTACTTGAATACAGCTGTCCAGGGATCTACGCCTCATCCCTCCCCTGACACCTGAGCTGACATCCTCCAGGGTGGGGCTGAGCCCCTGTGTTTTCCATAAGGTCCCAGGTTATTCTGATGAGCCCTTGACCAAGATGATGGCCATGTGGGGCTTTTCATTTGTTCATTCTGTAAATACTTGTAAGAGCCTACCATGTACAAGGGACTTGTAAGGAGTGAGGGTTAAGATCTTTCTGATCTAAAAGAGCCACTGTCAGGAAAGGCTTTGAGTTCCCAGGACCCGTCTGGAGGCCTCATGTGGACCCTATTTTCTCCAGGGCAGCATTACTTGCTCCCCATCAGCATTGCTTAGTTTGTTTTGTCCCAGGGTTGGGTGATTGTCATCCTGGACAGCGTTTACCATGTTGGCACGTTTGCTTATTGAAACGCCAGCAGGAATTCACCCTGGAGCAGTCCTCCTGCTCTTTTCCCTTAGAGGAACCAACACAGAACACTTCAGTCCTTTCTCCATCAAGGTCAGCTCTGAGAACAGCCCTCTTGGCTATTTGGTCTAATTAACAGTCACTGCTGCAGAGACACCGTACATCTCTGTTTCTGGCTGCAGGGGGTTTTTTTGTTTGGCAGGCCATCATTTGCATTAAGGATAAAGTGCTGTGAATGCTGGTGCTGGGTCCGGCCTCAAGCACAAGCACTGGGTAAAGGTCAGGTTGGTGTGCCTTCGTTTCTGGCACATGTTGACCTGGGCACCTGAGTACCGAGTGTACCTGGACAGTTGGCAGGGCCATCTGAGCCCTACAGAAGATGCTAGTTACACAGCTAGTTACCCAGCTGATTCCTACCTGTGACACCACCTGTCCTGCTCTCTTTTAGAACACGGCATTGTGCCAGTTACCAGTGACTGCCAGTACCTCTTCCCTGCAAAGGTTGTCTCTCGCCTGGTGAAGTGGGTGACGATTCCCCATGAGGATTATACGGTAGGTGGAGGGGTGACAGGCCACTGTTGCTGTCCTGGGGACTGCAGGCCCACGTCACCTTTCAGCTCCTGCTCCTCCACCAGAAGAGCAGGTGATTTGACTAGAGGAGCCAGCAGTTCACCCCTTGTCCTTGGTGACTTCTAGGAACTGCATTTTACCAAAGACATCATGGAGGCGGGACTGGCTGGGGACACCAATCTCTACTATATGGCACTCGTGGAAAGGGGCACAGGTAATTGCTCTGCTGATCACAGTTGCTCTAGGCAAGGGGAGCCGCTGAGAATAAAACACTCCTGGGAGTTGCCCAAAGGAAGCGAAAGATCCTGGAATCCTGTAGTGGGGACTTAGCAAACAGTCATAGTTGTGAGAGGCAGCATTCAGCCAGGACTTGTTCTGCAACAGTCATGTCCGTGGTTTATCAGCTAATCCTTAGGACAGTCCTGGGGCTGGTGATATTCCTGCTTTGTAGATGAGGAAAGTAGGGCTTAGTTACAAACCCAGTCTGACCTCTGAGCCTGAGCTCTTAGCCCCTTTGTTTCATTACATTTTAGAATCAGATGCTTGCTCGTCCCCCTCTTCAGGGAAGGGCTGTCAGTCTCAGGATGTGAAGTGCAGGACCCTCCTCCCTCTGCAGTCCCTGCACTCACTTGGGAGGCATCGAGAGCTGTGATACCTCACAGCTGTCCTGGCATCTGATCGGCCAGGGTTTCCTGCTGGAGCCACCCTGATGCTGCCTGTGGTGCTGTCATCCGGCCCCAGCCTTGGCAGGTCTGGCACAGCCTGCAGGATCCCACCCCAGGGGCTCAGTGCTGAGGCCACCGGGTGGAGGAAGTTGTCTGTAGTTCCAAGACAGTACGAGACATGTCAGGAAAGCTTGCACTCTTTGATGTTCAATTGTCTCTATTTCTTCCCTTCTCCTTTTTTTTTCTTTGCATGTTTTTAGAAATATTCTGAGGAAATTAAATAATTTCAGATACAGTTGAGGCTCCTTGATCCCACTTCATTCTCACCCTGACGATAGGTGACTGCTATTTGGAATTTTGCATTTGCTTTCCATCCTCTCCCCTTTTAAAAAATACTTTAACCTCATCCCTAAACAACAGAGTGCTATTTTGAAAGGGCACAAAATACGCATCCAGTAAATTTACAAAGCCCCAAGGGTGGGAGGTCATTGGAGGACATCATTTCTGCTTCCTGGTTGAGCGGAAGAAAGCTTGGAAAGATGATAAGTATTCTAGATTCATACATGGAATGAATGTGATCATTTAAATTTTCATTAGATGCATTATAGAATTTGAAAAATTAAGAGTGAAATTTAAATGAATAAGTGGACAACAGTTACATGGTATGGGTTAAAAAGCAAAAATTAGTGAATAGAGATAAACCCCGAAATATGTGCAAACTGTTACGGCAGAAACAACAGGAAAGTGTCACTTTTTAATAAATGTTGTTGTGACTGTCAGGGAAGAATTGTTTTAACCTACACTCTCTTGTTCTCTTATTTATTTGAATTACTGGTGGGTCAGAGAGTTCCTTTTTTCCTCCATAAATAATGAAAAGGAGTGGCTAAATGCCTAGCCCATTGATGGAGAGGATAAATGTCATCCTATTGAAAAAGGCAAAGGCTATCACCAGAGAAAAAATGAAAAAGTTAAAAAATGCAAATATTTCATTTAATGATTATGAACACAGCTTTGGCATCAGGTAGTTCTGATTAAACTCAGCATTGCTGCTTTGCAGCTGCTTGATGATCTTAAGGAAGTTTCTGTCAGAGCCTCAGTTTTTTTATATGTAAAATGGGATGATAATAATGGTACCTACCTCAGAATCGTTATTAGGATGAAATAAAATGTGTGCAAAGGGCTTAGCACAATGCTTGGAAAACAGTAGGTAGTCATTAAATGTTAGCTATGAAAAAGCTACACATAACAAAATAGATAAAGATAAAGAACAGAATAGAAAAAATATATTTGACTAATGTAACAGTTAATACCCAATATTGTTGAAAAGGAAAAACAGGAAACCTTCACATGGGAAAATCCTTAACTTGCTGGCAAATAAATGCCAATGAAAACAAACTTCTGCCAAAGGAGTAAATAGAACTCTTGGGCAAACTCATTGTGGACCAGACTCTGGGGAGTCCACACAGCTCTGTGTCCTTGGAGGGACCAGAGTCACAGGACCTCACTTCCTGCAACTTGGCAGTTCCACTTGGGAGATTCTAGAACAAAAGTAAAAGTCAGTACCAGAATGTGCTTTGAGCACTTGGATTAATGTGAGACACAGAGGGGTGTCGTGGCTCGTGTCCCCTCAGGGGTCCAGCGGGGAGCGTGCCTCGGCTAACAAGCCAGGTCTCAGAACTGAGTTTTCCTCCTTTCCCATCCCTTCCCAGCTAAGCTCCAGGCTGCCGTGGTGCTGAACCCCGGCTACTCCTCCATCCCACCCATTTTCCAGCTCTGTCTGAACTGGAAAGGGGAGAAAACCAACAACAACGACGACAATATTCGGGTAAGGACCTGCTGGGGGTGGTGGGAGGAGCAGGGAGAACCTTCTTGGGGAGGTGGGCAGTGGCCGAACCTGCCGCAGCTGAGGGCTTGGGCACTGGCACAATTCCCGGGGCAGAGGGGTCTGCCGGGATTTGTAGAGTTTGCTGGAGGGTGCATGACATAGTAGCAGAAAGAGCTCAGACCCATCCCAACCCCTTATCTAGCTTGGGGTCCACAGGTTCACCCTATTTATGAAATAGGGGTAATATAAATACCTGCTGTGAAAGGTTGTTGTTTGGGCTTCTGTGGAAATGAGAATAAACTCAGATGCACAGAAAGTGCTGGAATGAGATGATGTCCGAGATCATTGCACCTGTTAATTATTGTTATACCTGTGGATTTGATTCAGTAGTCATGGAGCACGTTTTTAACCCTAACACCTGATTTGGATCTCATCTTGAGATTCATCTTCTACACATCTTCGTCTCTGTCTGTGGATGTGCAAGGCAGGGAAAGTTCCGAGTCAGGATCAGGAAGACCCCATTGTCTTGAGGAGAGGGAGCCTCGGGACAAGTCGGTCCGGCTTGATCTGCAGAGGCCCAGCTCCTGCGGAGGCCCGGGTGCACTTCTTGTGAAACCATCAGACCCAGCTGGCCTGAAAGTGGTGCTTAGTTTCTGGTTTTCCCACCCATAGGCCATGGAGAGTGAAGTCAATGTGTGCTACAAGGAGCTGTGTGGCCCCTGGCCCGGCCACCAGCTCTTGACGAACCAGCTGCAGCGCCTGTGCGTGCTGCTGGATGTCTACCTGGAGACGGAGAGCCACGACGACAGCGTGGAGGGGCCCAAGGAATTTCCCCAGGAGAAAATGTGTCTGCGGCTTTTCAGGTGAGGTGAGGGGAGGGGTGGGGGTGCCGGGTCCAGGGACCTCCAGCCCTGCCTCTCACAGGGACCTGGGGCAGAGGTGAGCCTGGCATGGAAGGCACGCACGTTTCCCAGTGCACTAATCTCCATTCACTGTGGAAATTAAAATCCTGCTGCCAGATTTCCTGGGGAGAGCTTGCTCCCTTATTCCTAAAACTTTCCCTGTGGCCCCCATCCTACCAGCCTGGTCCAGTTTTTCATCATGCACACCCCCCAGAGGTGGGTCACACGCCAAGTGAGCAAGAGGATTTGACTGAACTTTCCTTTCTCTACTTTCTGTGGAAAACAGTAGGTTTGCTTTTCATGGTCCAAATGAATTTTTTAAACTCTATGCATTCCACCAGTCCCCAGAGTCTGCTATACTTCCTAAGGTACTCAAACATCTCGGGGGATCGCAGCTATAGGCAGTCAGGCGTCACAGAAGGAACCAGCTTTGAAGTAACACAAACACAAGTGCAGATCTCTGCTTTCCTGCTCACCAGCTGTGTGACTTTGGAAGAGTCACTTCAGCTCAGCTCTGAACCTTTCCCAAAGGTGTTACTTTCTAACTCATGATGAAGTAGAGAGAGTTCATGTAAAGCTTCCAGAATGGATCCTGGCACAGGCGGAGGCTCAGAAAATGCCAGCAGGCCCTGACAGCTTGGTATTTAGCGTGTCTACATGCACGGCACTGCTAGCTGCTTTTCCTTTCTCCTTGATGTTGGGTCCTTTCTTTCCCTTTCATCCCTTAACTAGCGTTCTTAGAGCCAGTTTCAGAACTCTATAGAGTCCACACTGCTCAGGCATCCCTTCCCTTTTGGGCAAGGGGTTGGGGAGGAATGATGTCTGCGAAGGGCTAGCATCTGTATCTAATCAGGACATCCCTTTGTTCTCTGTCAGTCTAAAAGGTGCCTTACCTGCCCCTTACCTTCTTCTCACACAGCCAGCTTCAGCTCCTGGAAGCTGTCCCAGCATCCTCCCACCTCCGTCTGGCACCTCCACCTGGCCTGGTTTGTCATGCTAGCTGATAATAACCAGCTGCAGCCCCGGAGTGGCTGCTGACAGGCAGAGCTGGCGGCTAGATGTTGGTGCCTTCTAGGACTTGCTTTCCTTGGTGTGTCTGCGTGAGAACTCAACTCTTACCCCCGCTCCCAGCCTGCTGTAGCACATTTCCAGGGTGGGAGTTCTCACACAGCCAGTGTTTATATTCTGTTATCTAATGGTTCCCGAAGGACCCATTTTCTGAAGTGGTTGGTATGTCTCCCAGGCTGAGCTCCTCTGGCAGGACATTCTGGGAAGGTGCTCCTTTGGCTACTCAGATCCAGTTAATTCCATGACTGATGAGATGTGGGATGTGAGGTTCTTGGCCTGGAATTCAGCTGACCACTGGGATCAGGCCAAGGGGCTGGGCTGCAAAGGGCTGGCCTGGGCCGCAGGAAACGCAAGGTCTGGCTCTGCCTGTGGCTGGGTACCTTCAGGCTATGGGGTCTCCATCAGCTGTATGCCTAGACTTACCTGGATGACTGCACCCTTCTGATGTTGGGGAGGTACATGACGTCATGGCTAGGAGCAGAGGCTTTGGGGGACTTGCCCTGGTGGTCCAGTGGTTAAGAGTCCGTGCTTCCAACGCAGGGGGCTCGGGTTCGATCCCTGGTCAGGGAACTAAGATCCCACATGCAGTGCGGCACGGTCGAAAAAAAAAGAGCAAAGCCTTTGGGGCCAGAAAGGCCTAGGTTCAAATTGCAGCTCCAGCCTATGTGATTGGGGTCTGTACTTAACCCCTCTGAGATTCAGATTCCTCATCCCTAAAATGGCATCCACTTCAGGTGTTGTTGGGAGGATGAAATTAAACCAGGCAGAGCATGCAAAGTGCCAAGCACAGTGCAGGCAGAGTAAGCCCTCCCTTAAGTAAGTGATTGCACACCCCTACACACACACATACCACACACTGCCTCTCACCCTCCCTCAGACCAAGATCCAAGGTGTCACCTCCTGGTTACCATTGAATGTCAGTCATAGGCAGATAAACGAGAGGTCCTTTAGCTGGATGCCATTCACTGTGGAGTTGTATGGAAAAGAACCCTGTGTGAAGTTTTGCTTGGGGGGCTCAGGATTGGAGCTGAAGCACCTAAGCTTCTCAGGGTCCAGGCTTTGGCTGTGATTGTCAGCCTGCCTGTGGCCAGCAGGCTTTGGCATCAGACCTGGTTTTGAATTTGTGCTGTGCTGCTTTCTGACCATATAATGTTGGGCAGACAGTTTACGTCCCTAAGCCTGTTTCTTCATCTTTAAAATCTATAAAATGATAGAAATAGCGTCTGAGAAGTAATGAGTATAAAGCACGTGGCTCTTGGCAGGAACTTTGTACAGATTCTTTTCACACCCAGACTCCTACCTGCATGGGAATCTCCCTGCAAAGGAGGATTTTATGGTTTTTCTTTAATCATAGAAATAAAACATGTTTGTTGTTAAGTATAACAAACAACAGTGAGCAGTTTGGTAAAAACACTAAAAAGTGAGGGTGCCCAGGCGCTGTCCCCCAAAGTGCACATCGTCAGTGAGGGCCCTTCCAGGTTTGTGTTCATGCCTTTGCAGGCACATAAAGACATTTTTTCAGAAGTGCATCACACCTTTCATGTTGTTCTGCAGTCTGCTTTTCTTACAACATTCCTTTTTTTTTTTTCCTTAACAGCTAATAGTAGTCCCTATTAGTGTGGATGAATTGTAATTTATTTTATCAGCCCAAAGGGTATAGTATTAACACTATTCTCCCTTCTCCTGTTTCTCTAGGGGCCCCAGCAGGATGAAGCCATTTAAATATAACCATCCTCAAGGATTCTTCAGCCATCGCTGACCTCCCACTCAGCCTGTTGTTTCCCCCAGACCCAACTGCTGCGCCTCTGCTTTCTGCTCTGGCGCACATGTGGCTCTTTTTTTTTTTTTTTTTTACATCTTTATTGGAGTATAATTGCTTTACAATGGTGTGTTAGGTTCTGCTTTATAATAAAGTGAATCAGTTATAAATATACATATGTTCCCATATCTCTTCCCTCTTGCGTCTCCCTCCCTCCCACCCCTCCAGGCGGTCACAAAGCACCGAGCGGATCTCCCTGTGCTATTATGCGGCTGCTTCCCACTAGTTATCTATCTTACGTTTGGTAGGATACAAAATTAATGCACAGAAATCTCCTGCATTCCTATACACTAATGATGAAAAATCTGAAAGTGAAATCAAGAAAACACTCCCATTTACCATTGCAACAAAAAGAATAAAATATCTAGGAATAAACCTACCTAAGGAGACAAAAGACCTGTATGCAGAAAATTATAAGACACTAATGAAAGAAATTAAAGGTGATACAAATAGATGGAGAGATATACCATGTTCTTGGATTGGAAGAACCAACATTGTGAAAATGACTCTACAACCCAAAGCAATCTACAGATTCAATGCAATCCCTATCAAACTACCACTGGCATTTTTCAGAGAACTAGAACAAAAAATTTCACAATTTGTATGGAAACACAAAAGACCCCAAATAGCCAAAGCAATCTCGAGAACGAAAAACGGAGCTGGAGGAATCAGGCTTCCTGACTTCAGACTATACTACAAAGCTACAATAATCAAGACAGTATGGTACTGGCACAAAAACAAAGATCAATGGAACAGGATAGAAAGCCCAGAGATAAACCCACACACATATGGTCACCTTATCTTTGATAAAGGGGCAAGAATGTACAGTGGAGAAAGGACAGCCTCTTCAATAAGTGGTGCTGGGAAAACCGGACAGGTACATGTAAAGCATGTGGCTCTTGATAGTCTCCAAAGACAGGTTTTCTATTTCTAGCCTATTAAAGTGTCACCTGACCATGTGGCCTTTGTGTCTCCTTAGGGAAGAAGGGGTGGCTTTGCAGTCTGCATGGGCAGGTGGGAGCCAAGGCACAATGTGAAAGAGCATGTGTGGATAGGCTTTCCCTAGGTGGCCAAGAAAAGCAGAGTGAGAACAATTCACCTTGCTTTGGCAGGTCCTCATTATCTTGGTATTTGTTATGCTAAGTCCCTGCTGTTAGCAGGTGGCCGGGGAAGCCAAAGTCGCATAGCACAAAAAGCAAAAGCTCTTTTTCCCCCTTCCCCTCACTCTTTCCACTGTCTCTGATGGCCAAATTCTCCTGATTGGTGGCTGTTATAAACATCTGACAATGAACTAAGAGACTCCTAGTCCTGCCAGGACCCTGCACTTTATAGGTGGAAGCCTGAGACCAGTGAGGAAAGGAGAATGGCACCTCTGGGGGTTGTTAAATAACCACCACCACCTGTGCCTTTCCTTCCCCTCAGTCTGGATCATTCCTTTGAATTCTAGACCTAGATACTCTCCAGCCCTCAGGTCCTTGAACTTCATTGTGTGTGAGAGTCACCTACCCTGGGAGTAGGTTGGAAACACACATCCCCACTGTAATATTTGGACTCAGATAAGATGAGCCAGGGAGGTATATTTTTAATGAGCTCCCCAGGTGCATGTTGCCCTAGTCTCTTTTTGGAAGTCGCTGTACTTTCCTCATTTTTCTTGGTGACTCCTCAGGTAATGCAGGAGGGCTGATTCTCTGAAAAGCTCCCCTCGTCTGTCTCCTGCACCTTGGACAGCAACATGAACCTCTGGGAGCTTCTTTCTCTCCCATAGTGAGATTTCTTTGTCTTTTCCCTGACCTACTTGCCTGGGACTCTGTCTCCGCCAGCATCTCCTTGGTCTGGCCACTTTCAAGCCTAGCATCTCACAGCCTGTGCTGAATAAGATTGAAATGGAGCCTAAAAATAGTTCCTTTAATGGCCCCTGCATTGCAGCCTTCACTGTCTTCTTGGCTGGAAGGCGGCCAAACTGACTCAGCACACAAGCCCGTCTCCGAGAGCTGGGACAAGGTTGCAAAGACAGCTTGTGAGGGCTGGGAGGAGGCTCTGCTTCCTGGGCAGAGGATATCAGGGCCTGTCACCCTCCAGAAGAGATTTTCCCTCTTGAAAGGAACAAGCTGAACAAAAGAATCCTTTGGCCTTAAGGAGTAAGGTTTTAAAACTAGTGAGAAGCCCAAGACAATCCAGCCCCTTTGAGTTACTGAACTGAGCCTTTTGTGTCACCAGTGGGCAGTTTAGGGGGAAGGGGCCTGGCTTGGGAGGACCTCAAAGCTTCCTCTTCAGCCTTGGCCTTGGCCTTGACTGGGGCACATCCCAGATGGCAGCCCCCTTCTGTCATCCTCCCACACCTGGGACTCAGCCCAGGTTCCTTGCCTTTTTAAAGCTACTACCCATATTTTTGATTTCTCTGTGTCTCCTAGTCTCTCCCTTTTTCCAAGCTTGCCCTCCCCTAATTGTTTTCTCTGCAAGTAAATCCAAAGACCCCTTTTATTTTAAGGGCATTCCTGATGATCACTCTGGGGAAACAAAGCTAAAAGCCCTATCCATGGGATGGAGCAGAGCTGCCAGGCTTCCAAAGGAACTTTCTCCCTGTCTCTGTAGCTAGCCCCAACTCTGGCCTTTCCATGGTGTTCAGCAGCCTCTCTGTTGAGCTCAGATGTCAAGCATCGACTTTGGGTCAGGCCCTGTGCTAGTCATGATTTTACATTCACTGTCCTATTTAATTACTGCAGGCTGCCAAGGGTACACATTCCCTTCATGTTTACAGATGAGGAAACTGAGACTCAGAGGGTTAAATGACTTGTCCATTGCTCACAGGGTTCTTGAGCTGCCCACCCAGGATGCAAGCCCAGCGAGGTCTGTCTGCCTCCAAGGCTTTCCTTTCCACAAGAGTAGCTTCAGGCTCAACGTAGCTTCAGGCTGGTGCTCCTTCTGGGCCATTTATTCATTTCAGCAACACAAGTACACCAAGAGTACTGTGGTGGTCAAGAGTTACAGCCTGGTGTCAGACCTACCAGCTGGATCCTGTCCCACCCCTGAGCAGCTGTGTACCCTGGGCAGATTGCATGAATCACTCGAAGCCTCAGGGGGTCCTCATCTGCAACTAGAGGTGACAGTCAACCTTCCTCCCAGGGTGGTTGTGGGAATTAAGAATCAACTCAGGACCGTGTCCAACACCAAGCACCACTCAGTAAAGGGGAGCGATTCTTGTCTCTGCCTCCAGGTTTCCGCCTGGAGAAGAGGCCTCCTGAGTGAGGAAGGCCTTACCTTCCTGATGCCCTTTCCCCTGCTGGAGTGTTCCCAGGCTCTGGAAGCCTCGCTCTCTCTGGCCCTGTCCCTCCTTTTCGGCCTCATGTCCACCAGTCAGTGGCCAAGCTGGGCTCTGTCCTCATCTGGAGTCAGGATCTCATTACCCATCACACTAGGCCAACCACAGCCTGTTAGCCACACCTATTCCCTGCTGTCTGTGGGCCTGTGTCCTGGTCCCCACCAGAGGATCACCTCAACTTCCTGGGCTTTCACCACATCTTGTTCTAACTTGGCTTTCCCCCACCTCTGCAGATGACCTAAGGTGGGAAAGGAAACCCCAGCACTCCCCAGTGGGGCTGGTGGAGAAGGACCCTCAGAGTATTTGTGAAATGAGTGAATGGATGGGGGTCCCAAAATATTTCGAAGATGAACCCAGTCTAACAAGTTGAAATGTAAAGTCCTACAAAAAGACCTAAAATCCAGTCACTCACCCATGTGCTGGGATGTAAAAACAGCTTGAGTTAAAATATGTGACAGTTTGGGTGAGCAACTGGTTTAAAATGCCGATGGGGCACCTGTTCTGGCAATGCAGAGAGTTGGTAGACCCTGAAATTATGCTATTCCTTCCCTGATTCCACAGAACCAGTACAATATTTACTTCCCACTGTATCCAGAATAACCACTTATAGGCTAGATGTTTTCTATTTTCTGATTTCATGCACATTTATTTTCTTACTAAACTTGGATCACAGTGTACAAATTGGTTTTTTTTAATCTAATTTTTAGAATAAGTGTAATACATTCACAAGCTTCAAAACCCAGAAAACATAAGAAGTGAAATACAGTGAAAGGTTTCACTACCAATCTTATCCCCCACCTGCCTAGTTCCCATCTCCCTCACAAATAGGCAACCAAGTTGCTTAGTTTCTTTTGTATCCTTTCAAATTCTTTAAGCAAACACAATTATTTTTGCACACAAATATCATACTATATGCATCTTGATTTTTTTTCATATCTTGGATATCTTTCCTTATCAGTACAGAGATACAAAGTTTCCTTGTTCTTTTTTAGAGCTGCATAATATTCTATTGAATGGATGTATTATAATTTATTTAGTCTTATTAATGGATATTTGGTTACTAACCTTTGCTTTAGTAAATAACCTGTGCACAGAGCCATTTCACCCATATGCTAATACATCTGTAGGTTAAACTTTCAAAAGTAGAAATACCAGAGTAGAGGGTCTCTGTTTTCATAATTTGGAAGGATATTTCCCAATTCTCCTCCATGAGAGATATACCAGCTTATGTTCCCACCAGCAACCTATGAGAGGACTAGTTTCTCCACAGCCTCACCAAAATATTATTAAACTTTTGGATTTTTGTTGATACAATAACTAAAAAATTGCATTCATTATAGTTGTTTGTTTGTTTGTTTTTTTATTTTTAAGCAAAAGAGAGAATTCATTGACCCAGGTAACTAAGAAGTCCCGCAGAGGAAGACTTCAGGCATGGCTCGATTCAGCTGTTCAAACCATGTCATTGTCACCTGAACACTATCAGTAATTCCAAGGTGCTGTCTTCTCTGCTGCTATTTGTTCTCGGGGTAGCCTTTGGTAAGGCTTCTCTGCACAAACAGCTCCCACAGTATCATTGGAATTGGCTCTCATTGGATAAACTTGCATCACATGTGAATCTGTGAACTAATCACAGAGGCCAGGGGATAGTGCATGATCCGCAATGCCTGGAACATGTTCATCTCTGAGTTCTGGGTACATGGGGTCACCCAAACCACGTGGCCTATATTAGGTTTCTGTGGCTGCTGTAACAAATTACCACTAACTTACTGGCCTAAAAACAACGCCAATTTATTCTCTTACTATTTTGGAAGCCAGAAGTGCAAAATCAATTTCACTGGGCTAAAGTCAAGATTTTGGCAGGGCTGGGGGCTCCAGGAGGGAATCTATTTCCTTGCTTTTTCCAGCTTCTAGAGCTAGCTTCCTGTTTTACTTGGCTTGTGGTCCCTTCCTCCATCTTCAAAGTGCATCACTCCAATCTCTGCTTCCATCATCACATCACTTTCTCCTCTGACTCCTGCTCCCTCTAATAAGGAGCCTTATGATGACATTGGGCCCATCCAAGTAATTCAGGGTAATCTCCCATCTCAAAATCCTTGACTTAATCACATATGAAAAGTGTCCAGGGATTAGGACTTAGACATCTTTGGGGGATCATTATTCACCCTAATACATGGCATGAGAGTGGGGACATGTGGTTTCTCTTTTTATCAGTAAAAGAAAAAATGGAAGCTAGAGTGGCAAAAGCCAACAGAGACCCACAAGAATGTAACATACAACCAATTTTATTACATAACCCTTTGTGTTTACTCTTCTTTATTTGCTCTCCTGCTAGACTGCAGGCTCCAGAAAAGGCAGAACACACCTCTATCTTGCTCACCTCTATATCTCCAGGATCTTGCACAAGGTGGGTACAGTAGGAGATCAATAAATATCTCTTGAGGGGCTTCCCTGGTGGCACAGTGGTTAAGAATCTGCCTGCCAATGCAGGGGACACAGGGTCGAGCCCTGGTCCAGGAAGATCCCACATGCCATGGAGTAACTAAGCCCATGCACCACAACTACCGAGCCTGCTCTCTGGAGCCCATGAGCCACAACTACTGAAGCCCGTGTGCCTAGAGCCTGTGCTCTGCAATAAGAGAAGTCACTGCAATGAGAAGCCCGCGCACCGCAACGAAGGGTAGTTTCTACTGTTTCTACCTTTTGGCTGTTGTGAATAGTTCTGCTATGAACATGTGTGTATATTTTTGTTTGAGTATCTGTTTTCAATTCTTTTGAGTATATAGCTAGGAGTGAAATTGCTCAGTTACATACTAATTCTATGTTTATCTTTTTGAGGACCCACCAAACTGCTTTCCACAGCAGCTACACCATTTAACATTCCTACCAGCAATGTATGATACAAGGTTTCCATTTTCTCCACATTCTCACCAACACTTGTTATCTCCCATTTTTATTGTATTATTATTTTTTAAAATATTTATTTATTTATTTTGCTGTGTCAGGCCTTAGTGGCCGCATGCAGGATCTTCATTGCGGCATGTGGGCTCTTCAGCTGCGGCATGTGGGATCTAGGTCCCTGACCAGGGATCGAACCTGGGTCCCCTGCATTGGGAGCTCAGAGTCTTAACCACTGGACCACCAGGGAAGTCCCTCCATTTTCAATCCTTTTAAAGTTATTGAGGCTTGTTTATGGCCTAAGATATATGATCTGTCCTGGAGAATGTTCCATGTGCACTGGAGAAGAAATGTGTATTCTACTGTTGTTGCATGCAGTGTTCTATAGATATCTGTTAGGTCTCATTGATATAAATTACTTTTAAAATTAAAAACTTGTTTCTTTTTTGCAGCAACATGTTTACTAATATAGAGGTAATTTAGGGACTTCCCTGGTGGTCCAGTGGGTAAGACTCCATGCTCCCAATGCAGGGGGCCGGGGTTTGATCCCTGGTTGGGGAACTAGATCCCACATGCATGCTACAACTAAGAAGTCCACATGCCACAATTAAAAGAACCTGCATGCTGCAACTAAGACCCGGCACAGCCAAAATAAATAAAAATAAACAATAAATAAATATTTTAAAAAATAGAGGTAATTTAATTTATTTAGCCAATCTCCTATTGTATATTCAGAGTATTTTCCATTTTTCCAAAACATAAAACGAAGTGAATATGTTTTGTATTTGAATATTTCTGTACAGACCTGATTATTTAGGATACATTCCTAAAAGTGGCATACTTTGGTTAGAGTGTCTAAGCTTTTAAGGCTTTTAATATGTCTCATTATGTTGCCTTCCAGGAAGGTTTTGTCAATTTTCATTCCAATCATTAGTGTCAGAAAGTTCAAGTTTCTCTGCACACCCACAAACACTCGGTATTACTGCCTATTTGGATCTTCTGCTACAAGCACTCAAGCCACTGTGGACAGTTATCATTGTTGCTGCCCAGCATCCACTCCTTTTTCTTCTGCTAACCATCCTCTAATTTTCTTTTGGAACCACACCTCACAAACTCTCAGTTTCAGTTTGAGGGCCCCAACGAGAATCAACCCCTGGACTTTTCCTGGAATATTGAAAAAGAGTTCTTTTTTCCCTCCCAAGTTTCCTAAACAGGTGGGATGTAAGCCTGAAGCTTCTGGAGACCACATGAAGAGGTCCTGCCTGAGAATGAAGCCTACACAAAAGGAAACAGCTGAGAGATGAAGAAACGAGTGACAGGATCTTGGGGAACATTACTTGAGAATTCTCCTGGCTCTAGCTGTATCTGAAGCAAGTCAACCTTCTTAAACTCCTTGGTTATGTAAGCTAATATGTTATATCAATCATTATTATCAGTAGCAAGTATTTTGCTTAAACTAGTTTGATTCTGTTTGATTCCCCCTAAAAGAGTCCCTACTCTCCTCCCTCCAGGCACTTGGTAGGACTGCTCTGCCCATCCCCTCTGATGTTAGATATAACTGTGTGGATTGCTTTGGCTGATAAAATGTTGTCAGAAGAGACCTGTATCACTTCTAGGTAGAAGTTTTAAGAGCCTGTGCCTGGTGTGCCACATCCTCTCGCCCTACCTTAGTGAACTTGGAAGCCTGGGTCTAGATGGATCCCCTATTAGCTTGGCCTTTGAATGACCATTATGAACAGAGACCCCTGCTGACCTACCCAGAGTGTATAGCATAAGTGAGAAAGATGCTTTTTTTGTGTTAAGCCACCGAGATGTAGTTGTTCATTATTATAGACAGAACCTAACCTCTTCTTTCTGAAACAATCCCCCTGGGAAAAAAATGAAGGATGGTTTTCATCAGCTCAGCTGTATCTGCAGGGCCAACAGCTAACCAGCAGGAAGGGCACATCCTAAAGCAGTCAGCTCCTTCCACATTTCGTCTCTGTCCCCCAGGCCTCTAACATCTGACAAGCAATTCCATAGCAAATTGACTCTATTGGTTTTTCCTAAGATTTGTTATCCTCCCAGAGGGAGGATGATTTTGTTTGGCAGATGGTTAAAGTCAGTCTGGCTGGTATCTGACCAGCGAATCCTGCCTACAGCATTGGGTACACGTCCAGTTAGGGCAAAAAAGGAGGGGCATCCTGGTCAGATCCTTCTGCCCTGCCTGTGCCACTTAGGGCCACCATGAGAATGATATCATCAAGGAGGGCTGGGGCTTTTGGCATTCTAAATACCTTCAGCATCTGGTTTAGGGGTGGCCATGTAATATGTCCCTGGAGAGGATGGAGGCAGGATGGCAGAGTAAGGACGAGCCTGGGTTCTGTGGTCAGGCAGGCCTGAATTTAAATCCAGGCTCCACCTCTTCCTGGCTCTGGACTTTGGGCAAGGTCTGCTTCTCTGAGCCTCAGTTTCCTCAACTGAGAAATGCAGGTTCAATAGTGCTCACTTCATTGGGCTGGCTGCTTTAGACTGTGGACATAGAGTGTATAGTCCAGGGCCCAGTCCTTGGGGATGCTCAGTAAGTGGTGACCATGGATTCTAGTCTGGACAAGTCCCATCTTTTCTTCTGTGGACATCAGCTGAGACAATGATTCATGAGAGAGAGCCCTTGTAGCTCTAATACCTTTCATGTCTTCCCTGTGGTTTCAAAACTAAGAAAATGTAGATTTTCTAAGTAAGGGTCACTGAGGATAATTTATTAAAAAATCAGATTCTTAAAAAAATTAATATCCATGTAATTCATGTTTTCTCTATAGAACAAATAGGAAAATGTAGCTCTGCTACCAACTGGCTGTTGGGCCTTAGGCAGGCTCCTGTCTCTCTGGCCTCAATTTCCTCATCTGTATAATGGGATTGGACTAGATGCTATTTGGGTCCCTATTTGCTTTGACTGGTTATGATTTACTTATAGTAATATACAGGGGCCTTTGCCTTCTCTTCCCAACCCCCATCTATTCTTATTTTCTTTCTTTTTTTTTAAGTCTTTATTGAATTTGTTGCAATATTGCTTCTGTTTTATGTTTCGGTTTATTGGTGGGGAGACATGTGGGATCTTAGCTCCCTGACCAGGGATCGAACACACACCCTCTGCATTGGAAGTCAAAGTCTTAACCACTGGGCTGCCAAGGAAGTCCCTATTCTTATTTTCAACCATAGCTCTTAGGTTTTGGTATTTACCTCCATGTTTTTAATCATATACAATTTATTGATATATCTTAAACTTTTTTCTTAAACTTTTTATTTTGAAGTAATTTTAAATTTACTGAAAAGTTGCAAAGACAGCATAGAGAGCTCCTGAATGTTCTCACCCAGCTCCATCTCATGTTGACATCTTACATGATCATGGTACATTTGTCAAAACTAAAATTAAAATTAATGTTGGTACATTACTATTAACTGAATTACAAACTTTATTTGGAGGTCACCGTGTTTTCCACGAATGTTGCAGGATCCAGTCCAGGGTTCCACATTGCCCTGTGTCATTATGTCATCTTAGTCTCCTCTAGTCTGTGATAGTTTCTCAGTCTTTCTTTTCATTTATCAATATTAAGCATTTTCTCCAGAGGAGTATAAGAGATGAGTATTTTTGTCAATTACACACTCCATTTTCCCTTTCCCATTTTTTATCTTGCTTTTTGGTATAATCCATATTCATTGCTTTTGTTATTTTTATGTAAATATTGTTACCTGTTGATCTGACTAATGTGTTATAATTACACTTCCTCTTATACGTAATTTTTTTGTTTCTCTTGGAGTTACTTTGTTTTCTTTGAAATTGACTAAATTTTCCCACACTCTCCAATAGTTCAGTAAAGGGCTTTCAATTCAATTTTATACATGGTGGATCATGTCAAATAATTTATCAGTTTAATTTTTTTCTTGGAACCCCCCCTTCTCTCCCCAGACCCACTCTAGTCTAGACAGGGCTGCACAGCTCTTGTCCATCAACTCTCCTCTGTCGTCATCCTGGGGATTCCCTTCTTGTCTCTTCTTTGTTATAGTCCCTGTTTTCTGTATTCTTAGATTTTCTATTTCTTGGTTTATAGTCTCCTGTTGTTGGAGCATGTCCCCCTAGTGATTTCAGAGAAAGGGTTTATGGGAAGTAAACTTTTGGGACCTTGTATGCTTTAAATTGCCCTTTATCTATCCTCACACTTGATTTATCAGTATAGACTTCTAGGCATTTCCCATCATTGAGAAGTTTGGGACCATTCTTGTTCTTGATCCTTTTTTTTTTTTTCCTCCTCTCTCTCTCTCTCTCTAGAAGATTTTAGAATCCTCTCTATCCCTGAGTTCTGAAATGTCAGGTCCAGTTTATATAATTCAGATGGCTGCCTCCACCCTGGATCTAGAGTTTGACATGTGACCCAGCAGGTCCAATTAGTATGTTCCATTAATTTCAGGATGGGCACATAACCTGACCATGTAATGAGACTCAGTTCTCAGACTTTGGTTGAACTGGTGAGGACACAATCTCTCTCTCCCTGATTTGTACCTGGAAGGGTGCAAGCCCATAGCTACTTAGGATCTCCATGAAAAGAAGGCCTTCCTGAGAGAGAAGCTGTATTAGTTAACTATTTTCTTTTATTTATATTTTTTGGCTGCGCTGGGTCTTCGTTGCTGCAAGCGGGCTTTTCTAGTTGTGGCGAGTGGGGGCTACTCTTTCTCGCAGTGCATGGGCTTCTCATCGTGGTGGCCTCTCTTGTTGCGGAGCACAGGCTCTAGGCACGTGGGCTTCAGTAGTTGCAGCACACGGGCTCAGTAGTTGCGGTTCACAGGCTCTAGAGCACAGGCTCAGTAGTTGTGGCACACGGGCTTAGTTGCTCCGTGGCATGTGGGATCTTCCTGGATCAGGACTCGAACCCGTGTCCCCTGCATTGGCAGGCGGATTCTTAACCACTGTGCCACCAGGGAAGTCCAGTCATCTATTTCTATGTAACATATTACCCCAAAACTTAGTGGCTTAAAACAACAAACATCTATCATCCAGGTGCCGTTTCGCTGGGTGCTTCTTCCTTAAGGTCTCTCAGAAGGCTGCAGCCAGTGTGTTGTCTGGGGCTGAAGGCTCAGCAGGGGAGAATCTGCATCTATGCTCAACAGTGTGGTTGTTGGCAGGATTTGGTTTCTTGTTGTACTGAGGACCGCAGTTCCTCACTGGCTGTTGGCCAGGGGCCTCTTTCAGTTCCTGGCCATGTAGGCTTCTCCTTCTTCCATTGGAATGAGCAAGTAGAATGAGCAAGAGAGAATAAGCAAAACAGAAGCCAGAATCTTTTTGTAATCTACTCTCAGAAATGACATCCCATCACTTTGCCATATTCTAGTCATTACAAGTAAGTCATGAGGTCAAAATTTTACAGTAAAGACCCCACATAAATCCACAAGAGCACCACAGCTTTCAAACTTGTGTCTGGAGAAGCATGTTGGAGTCCAGTTAAGTGACTATTGACAAATTGTTCCCAATAGTGGTGACTATAGTCTTCACTACAGGTGAATTAGCTACATATGGCCCCTATTCAGAAAGCTCGTCCCTCCTTACAAAAAAGGACACATGCAGAACTCTTAAACAGATGGCTCAGTGTCCTCAGGACCTCACCTGTTCCCAGGCTTCAGCGTGCATTAGAATCAAGTGGGACTTGGTGAAGCATTCACTGTCCCAGGCCTACCCCTCGGATTCTGATTCGGTGGTGTGGGGTGGAATCAAGGAGTGTGCCTATTCATAAGGCTCCCAGATGATGCTTATGTAGGTGGTCCATGGACCTCACTGAGAAACCACACACCAGGCCACCTGTCCACAAGATTTTAAAATAAAGCACCGAGCACATTGCCTGGCACATGGTGTGTGCCCGGGAAATAGCCCAAGAGAGGCCTTGTGACTGGTCCCAGACCCGCACAAGACCTCTGATTCCCATTCAGTCCTGTGTGTTCTTAAGAGTGAGATCAAGACCTCCCTCGCCCATCCCCCAGCCTGCCCACGGGAAAAGAATAAATAACAACAGCAGCATTTTCATTTTATAAGCACTTGGTTTTATTGCACAGAAGCAATTGAAAGTGGACTCCAGTGGAAAAGTGCGCCCTGGCATGGTTCAGTGGCCAGCGCCCAGCCCCACCTGCTCCAGCTCTTCCAGGACAGAGAGCTTTGGGCAAGGGCTCGACCACTCCTTTGGAAAACAGAAGGCATTCAGGAATAGGTTAAGACATCTCAAGCATAATATGTTTCTAACTGCTCATTCATTATTGCGGTCATCTGTCAGTTGCACATACAGGAAATAAATGCACTTATTTGGAGAGGAGGGGGCAGTTTTTATAGTCAAGTGTTTACATGTGGCATTCTGCATATATCACATTCGGCTACATAAGCTATCATAACATAATTGTCCATCGCCTAGGGAGGGTTTGGGGCGTGGGGCCGGGGTTTGGAAGGACCCTCTCTTGCTAACACATTGCTAAAAGAAATTCCTGTTTGGTGAAGGAGGGCCCATAGTCTAAGCAGAGTTTCTTCTTAAAGAAAAGGGAGAAAAAATGAAAATTGGTTACACCGACCCTTGAGCTCCCAGACCCTCCTGAGTTTCTTTGGCTGCTCTGGACGTTCCTCTCTCCCTGCCTTACTTCTCTCCCTTGGTGGCCTTGTCTTCTGTGGCCTTCTCTGGAGGCCTGCTGTCTTTCTGGTCTGTGCTAGAGGATTTCTCAGCCTTTTCTGCCTTGGCTTTGCCTGGTGTGGAGGCCTCCTTGCTGGGCTCCTTGGCTTGGGCCTCTGCTTTGGGTTTCTCCTCAGGCTTCTTGGCCTCTGTGGCCTTCCCCTCCTTGGCGTCTTTTTTCTCAGGTGCCGCTGGCGTCTCTTCCTTCTTTGGCTTTTCCGGCTCTTTCTCTGCTGCTTTGCTGGGTTCTTTGGCCTTGGCATCATCTGGTTCCTTCTTGGCCACCTCAGTCTTCTCTTTGGGTTTGGCTTCTTCCTTCCCCTTGGCAGCAGCCTCCTTCTCTGGGGTGGTTGCTTTTTTCTTATCTTCAGCCTCTTCCTTCTTGGCTTCACCTTTGGGTTCTTTGGGCTTTTCCACAGCAGGGTCCTTCTTCTCCTGGACCTCGGGCTTTGGAGCCTCCTTCTTGGGCACCTCATCTTTCTTGCTGTCCTTCTTCTCCTCAGTTTTCAGTGTGGCTGGAGCTTTCTCTTCCTCTGTCTTCTTTGGGGGCTCTTTGGCTTTCACCTCCTGGGCTTTCTCTTCCTCCTTCATGGGGGACTTTGCCTCCTCCTTCTTTGGGACCTCCTTCACAGGAGACTTGACCTTCTCTGGGGATTTGGCCTCCTCCTTGACAGGGCTTTTGGCCTTCTCCGGGGACTTTGCTTCTTCCTTCTCTGGGGACTTGGCCTTCTCTGGGGATTTGGCCTCTTCCTTCACTGGGGACTTGGCCTTCTCTGGGGATTTGGCCTCTTCCTTCACTGGGGACTTGACCTTCTCTGGGGATTTGGCCTCTTCCTTCTCTGGGGACTTGGCCTTCTCTGGGGATTTGGCCTCTTCCTTCACAGGGGACTTGGCCTTCTCTGGGGATTTGGCCTTTTCCTTCTCTGGGGACTTGGCCTTCTCTGGGGATTTGGCTTCTTCCTTCTCTGGGGACTTGGCCTTCTCTGGGGATTTGGCCTCTTCCTTCACAGGGGACTTGACCTTCTCTGGGGATTTGGCCTCCTCCTTGACAGGGCTTTTGGCCTTCTCCGGGGACTTTGCTTCTTCCTTCTCTGGGGACTTGGCCTTCTCTGGGGATTTGGCCTCTTCCTTCACAGGGGACTTGGCCTTCTCTGGGGACTTGGCCTTCTCTGGGGACTTGGCCTCTTCCTTCACAGGGGACTTGGCCTTCTCTGGGGACTTGGCCTTCTCTGGGGACTTGGCCTCTTCCTTCACTGGGGACTTGGCCTTCTCTGGGGATTTGGCCTCTTCCTTCTCTGGGGATTTGGCCTTCTCTGGGGATTTGGCCTCTTCCTTCTCTGGGGACTTGGCCTTCTCTGGAGACTTCACTCCTTCTGGGGACTTGGCCTTCTCAGGAGACTTGGCCTCAGCTGGCGATTTTGCTTCTTCTTTCATAGGGGACTCAGCCTTTTCTGGGGACTTGCCTTCTTCCTTCACTGGGGACTTGGCCTCCTCTTTCTCTGGAGATGCGGCCTCTTCTGCTGGGGGAGATTTTGCTG
Organism: Lagenorhynchus albirostris; assembly: GCF_949774975.1. Taxonomy (NCBI): domain Eukaryota; kingdom Metazoa; phylum Chordata; class Mammalia; order Artiodactyla; family Delphinidae; genus Lagenorhynchus; species Lagenorhynchus albirostris. The sequence goes on from NC_083108.1 coordinate 66,165,343, forward strand.
CTTCTTCTCCCCCTTCCTCCTCCTCTTTGGCCTCTTTCTCTTCTTCTTCAGTCACTTCCTCAGTCAGCTGGACCTCCTCTGTCTGTTCCTGCACAATCACAGTTTCCTTCTCTGACTTTTCTACCACCTTGATCTTCTCTTCGCTTTTGACTTTTATATGAGTGGATATGGCAGGGATTTTGGGGAGTCCTTCTAGAAGGGAGAAAGGACTCGGGCCAAAGCCAATCCGACACTCTTCACCCTCCAGGAGTTTTCTGCAGAATGGATAATGGAACACGTTACTATTAACTCAGAGCCGATCAATAAGTTAGGGGGCTTCCTGAGCTACTCTGAAGGTCCACCACATCCAGTGATATGCACTTTGGTGAAGGAAGGGGTGTGAATGGTGGGCACTTTGAGACTGGAGAAGGTCGCTTAGCAGATCATCCCAGGGACCACTCAGAATCCACACCCCAATGGCACTGCTCTTGTTTAATGCAGCTAAGCTTGCAACTTATAAAACTTTTTCTCCTGAAAAAATGGCCCTCAAGAGAAAACACCTATATTAGCAACATTTATACTTATTGTCCCTCAACTAAAATGTTATTCAAGAGAAAGGTGGGAATATGAGCAAGGAATTCCACATGTATAAACCTGGGTTTAAGAGGTCTTAGAATGTTCCCATTTGAATTTCAAGGGTCTCCTGTTACCTTATAGTCTCATCCTTTGGGTTTTAGGAACATGGTGGGGGCAGTTTCCACTCTTTCCTACTCACTAGATGTGTGACTTTAGCTAAGCCACTCAAACTCTTTCATCCTCAGTCTCCTCATTGGTAAAAACAGGGTCATTAAGAGTCCTAACCTCACAGGGTTGTTTCAGTGAAATAATAAATTAAAAAAACCTGGCAATACCTACCTCAGAGTAAGTGTAGGGGTTACCCATACAGACCAGTGCTTTGCGAATTTAACGGCATGCAAATCACCCAGGGATCTGATTAAAATGCAGATTTTGATTCAGCAGGTCTGGGGTGCCTTTCTAACCAGCTTTCAGATAATGTTGATTGTGCTACTCCATGGACAACACTTTGAGTAGCAAGACTACAGATTAGAGCCAAGACGTGGGAAGTGAAGGGCCATTAGCCAACAACTGGGACAGGTCTTCACGGGGTCAGTCCTGTTCCTTAGCAGGAAACTGCTAAGCTGGGAGGTCTCTTGGCTTTCTCATGGCTACTTTTTACTGAGGGCTTTCTCTGTGGCCGCCCAGTGGTACCTGTGTTACCTGGATTAGCTCAGGAACAGGATTAGCACCTCCTCCCAACAATCCCAGGACGTGGGTACCGTTATTATCACCCCTATTTTATTTCTCCAGGAAACAACTGCTCAGAGAGCTAGGAATCTCTAAGAGGTAGAGTTGTGAAGGCCCTTGACAACTGAAGTACCTCCTTTCCCTCCAAGCCAACCTCTAGCTGGCTGGATTTGGGAAGAGGGTGAGGAGCTTTAACCCTCTGAATCACTGTCAGAATGAAACTAAGTCACTCTCAATATATTTGTCTCTCAAAAGGTAGAATGGTGGTTGCCAGGGCTGGGGGGAGGGAAGGGAAGGGAGTGGAGAGTTACTGTTTAATGAGCACTGAATTTCAGTTTGGGAAGATGAAAAACGGTCTGGACATAGATGATGGTGATGATTGCACAATAATGTAAATATTTTTAATGCCCCTGAACTGTATACTTAAAAATGGTTAAATGGTAAATTTTCTGTTATATACATTTCACCGCAATACGAAAAGAAAAAATTTTTTTTTGTCTCTAAGACTGGCAGGCTACCTCACTGTGGGGCTTAAAATCCAAGGCTTCTCCTTCTAAGAAGCACCACCCAAAGGCCCCCTGGCCCCTCACCTGTAAGCAGCAATCTCAATATCCAGAGCCATCTTGACATTGAGCAGGTCCTGATACTCTCGGAGCTGGGCTGCCATCTCCCACTTGGTGTTCCTGAGCTCAGCATCCAGCTGCTGGATGGCTTCCTGGGGAGGAGAAGTCACATACATGTCACGCGCCAGTCAGCATTCTGGCCCTCAGCACTGGAGGAGCTGGGGCGGGCTACGCAAACCCAACGTAGTCCTGTTCAGCCAGGCGTGCTGGGGCCAACCCCCACCCGGTGAAAGCTACGGATCTCATTCATGGACGTGAAAGCCACCTGGCACAAAACTCCTGCTGTGTGTATAACCTCAGCCTGGGGAGTGGTCTGGAACGAAACACACCAGACACCAACAATGGTCATCACAGGTCAGTGGGATGATGGGTGAATTTTTACAGATCTTAAGCTTAGAAAGGGCTCAGTGGGAACACGGCCTTGTCTGCTTTGGCTCCCTATCGTTTCCCCAGTGCTCCAAAGTGCCTGCCACACAGTACAGGCTTGGGAGGCATCTGTTAACCGAGACAATACACAGAAGCACACTCAATACGAGCTGAAGCTTCTCCCCTGACCCCAAGGCCACTTAGCCACTGCTTGGAGTGAATCAGTATGGCTGATTTTTATTGCCTCCTTTTTCTACAGTCACCATATATTACTTGCATAATAAGCTCTTTAAAAGCAATATTTTCTTTTGGCGGTTGTCTTTAACGGGAGGTATCTGCCAAGGCCTTCCCCAGGCTACCCTCACTCATAGACACTGGTTATTGTTTACTGAATGCCCACTATGACCAAGACCCTGCTGAGCACACTCACGCCTCACGTGAAAAGTTCGTCTCTCTCTTTAAGCTTCATAGCTCTGCAAAGGAGGCTTTTTTTTCCCCCATTGCATTGAGGGAATTCAGAGTCAGAGAGGCAGACACTTTCCTGGGGTCACACGGCTAGAAAGACATACTGGTACCCCTGGTATGTCTGACTCCAAGGCCCATGGTCTTAACTACGATGACCCCACTCACAGAGGGGCAATGACTTGTCCAGGGTCACCCAACCAGGTGAGACAATCTGGCTCTCTGCCCCACCCCTGCCCACCTGGTAGGATGCGATGTCAGCCTGATGACGGTCCTCCAGCTCAGAGCGCTGCCTCTCCAGTGAGTCCTTGGTGCTTTTGAGCGCCTCCAGCTCTGTGGTCCTGGCCTGCAGCTGCCGCCGGTACTCAGTTATCTCCTCCTGTGCCAAGCGCATGGCGTCTGTGTTCACCTTGGCTGCCTCTGACAGTCGGTCCAGTCTCACTGGGAGAGAAGGGAGTAGGGCACAGGGTTAGACACAACTGGATTTGGATTCTACTGCCCAGATCTGGAAGGTGACACACATGGGTTGAGGACCTTCTGAGTGCCGGTGCCATCTTGGATGTTTAACTCACCGTATCCTTTGTGATAGGCAAATGACCACTGCCCAAGGCCGGTAGGCCAGTTTGAGCAGCAGAGCTGGGATTCAGATCTAGTGTCTATCTGGCTCTAAAGATCACACTGTCTCCCCAAACTCAGGATCTGGAAACTCTGCAGGGCAAAAGAAGCCCACATTTCTGGTCCTCCTGGTTCAGCTCCCCAGCAAAGGCTGGCAGTGCTGAGGGTCATATGTGAAACCTGACCCATGGGGCTTAACTCTGAGCTTGTGGTTGAACAAGTTAATGAGTCTGTGACCTTTAGAGGCATGAGGGCGCCGTGAGCCACCATGTAGCCATAGCCCCTTCCTTGCAGGTGTCTGCTTTGCAGAGACCAAGGTCACTGCAGAGCCTGGGGCCTGCGTCCCTTCCTCCCCCTTGTTGCGCATTCTCTAGCACAGGAGCCCCTGTGCCAATGGCAGCCACACCCTGGCCCCTGTGAGCAATGGGCTGCAGGTTCCCAGAAGACTTTTCAGGGACCAGTGGGGGTCTGGAGGCTAGTCTGAACCTCCTGAATGTGGACATCCTGAATCCTGAGATAATGACATTCAGGACCTGAGTCTTGGGAGTGGGGGAGGAAGAAGGGATGCCAGCTGGGTGGTCCAGAAGTCCTGAGATGGATGAAGGGCAACGCCCAAGAGAGCAGAGAGGTTTGCTTTGGGAGGAGCCTTGCTGCAGAGATGGGGGAGGGGATGGTTCTGCCACTGCAGAGGAGAGGAAGGAACTGGAAAAGCAATGCATCAAAATCCCAGCTTTTCTGGTTTTTCTCTGCTAGTACTGGCAAAGACTTAGAAACCATCCAAGTGGGTGAGGATTCTTATGCACTGTGGATCACAGACCTGTCTGAAAATCACTGAAGCCTCTGTACCCTCTCCCAAGAACAATGCAGAAGTTTTACAGACAGTTTCAGGAAGGCTCATGGAGCTCCCCAGGGTAAGAAGCCCAGTTAGTCGACCCCCCTTTCAACCCCAAAAGAAAACCAGAGAGGGCAAGTGTTGGTCAAAGTCACCCTGCAGGTGCTGCGCACAGCTTCAGAGCTGCTGCAGCTGCAACCTAGCTGACTCGGGGTGGCACGGAGTTGGGGGAGGGAGATGGGTTTGGGAGGCTCCCGGCTTTTCTGAAGGGGAGCAAGGACATTAAAGGGCCCACAAGCCACTTCAGCTTCAGGCACCAATTGGTTGTAATGGTGGTCCCTCTGGGGAGAAAGAATGTGAGAATGACCCACTCTCCCCAACTGTAGTGGGGAGGAGCCCGATAGGTGTCTGAATAGGGTTCCCTGCAGTGTGCAAGAAAGGGGGCGGGCAGCATTGGACAGGGAAGCCATGTTACTTTGAAGGGCAAAGAGCGCCCCAGCGACTAGAAGCCGGCACCGCTCTGGAGCAGTAGAGGGAACCTGATGAAAAGGGGCCTCATAGTGGGGTTACCAAAACTCGGGAGAAGGAGCAGAGAGGACCCAGAGTTGAAGGACAGATATAAGGACCCTGGAGAAGGCCAAAGGAGAACCTAGAGTTGCGGGGAAGGGGGGTGTTCCACAAGAGACCCAGAGTAAAACTGTTTTTTAACTAAGGGGCATTCACTCTGCAGGAGGAAGCTGAGCAGCGCACCATCCAGTCCAGCCACCTCTATGCAGAGTCCACCAGCACCCTGTCACGCCACCCTTCCCCTCACTGACCGACCAACAGAGGGCGCCCCATCCTCCCTGTCCCCGCTCGCCTGCGAACCTCGGAACCACTCCTCGGACTGTAGCGTGCTCTGCACTGCGTGGCCTTCCAGCTGCGCGCGGATCTCGCGCAGTGCCGACGTCACGTCGCACTTGAGGGCGTCGCGCGCCTCGGCCTGCGCCTGAGTCTGCGCGGCGCTGCTGCCCTGGATCTGGCCGAGCAACTCGCCCACCTCCTGCTGGTGGTGACGCCGCAGGTAGCCGCACTCTTCCTGCAGGGCCTGAGCTTTCTTCTGCAGCTCGACGCGCGCCGCTTCGGCCTCCTGCGCAAAGCGCGCAAGTGCGCGCGCCGCCGCCTCAGCCTCCTCGCGCTGCCGGGCCTCGTCGTCTAGGCGCTGGCGCACGTGCGCGATGTCCTCCAGCAGGTGCTCTTGCTCCAGGCGCAGCTGGCCGCGGGCCGCGCCCAAGCGCAGCACAGCGCCGCGCATCTCGCGCACCTCGCGCTCGTATAGCTCGCCCATGGCGGCGCGGCCCGCCTGCTGCTGCCGCAGCGCCGCCGCCTCTCCCTCCAGGCTGCGGTTATGTGCCTCGAGCTGCCGCACCTTGTCGATGTAGCCCGCGAAGCGGTCATTCAGCGCCTGCAGCTGTTCCTTCTCGCTGCGCGCCGCCGCCGCCGCCACCACACAGCCCTCCGGTCCGTTGCTCAGCGTGTCTAGCGAGTCGGTGCTGGAGGCGGCTCCCGCGCCGCGGAAGCGGCTCGGCGAGGCCGACACGGAGCTCACGGACGTCCGCGCCCATGAGTGGAAGCCGCTGGAGGAGCCGGCTGCAGAGCGCGCGCCGCCCTTGCGAGTCAGCCCATAGTGCAGACTGCCGCCTCCGTGGAGCGGCGCGAAGGCGCCCAGCAGCGCCTCAGCGCCGCTGAAGCTCATCTTGGCCGGAGCAGGTGCGGCTGCCGGCGGAGTGGGAACCCGAGGCCGGGACGGGGCGGGCGGCACTGCGGTAGCACCCGGCCGGCCGGCCCTTTTATAGCAGCCCGGCGGGGTCCAGCCCCTCAGCAGTTGCTGGGGGGGTGAGCAGGGGAGGAGGGCCCCGCCCTCTCCGCCTCCTCCCCCAGCGGCCCGGGGCCGGCTGGCTCCGCCGCAGTGAGAGGGGCGGGGCAGGGAAACCAAGGAGTGGAGGGGAATCGACGACGCAGCGTCAGAGAAGCACCCCCGAAGCAGTCAGGCGGTAGAGGACTCCCGGAGTGGACCGAAGGGGAGCCCCCTGGTGCGTGTCGGGAGACCCTGCTACTATGTTCGGAATTAAAGAAGGAGCCTGAAATGGAGGGAGGGCAAGGAGACCTGATGGGAATAGGGGCAGGATGCCTTCGGGATGGAGCGATAGAAAACTCGGTAGGATGGGAGGACCCCCGAATGAGAGGGAGCACAGGTTTTTCCTCATAGTTAGACCTTCAGGATAGGGGATGCAGAGTGTCTGCAGCCGGCCCGGAATAGGGGAGGGAGAAAAGTAATCCTGAATGGAAGCATAGTGGGCACTACAGAGGGTAGAGGTAGAAAACCCCTGAGTGGAGGTACACTGTTCCCCTAGTAGCTAGAGGGGCCACCAGGAGAGGGCTCAAGGAACTTTGCAGCCGGCTCCGGAATAGAGGGGGAGGACCTGGAGTTGGGGAGGGCGACAAGGCTGCCCTGAATTGGGCGTGTGGGAGACACTGCAGAGGATGGAGAAGGGAAGCCTGGATTGGGGGACACAGTGGTCTCCGCAGGATAGGAGGCAGGAGACCCTACAACCGGCCCCAGCAAGGAGGGCCCTCAGTGAAGTGGCAGAGGGTCCCCTGTAAAGGCAGGGTGTGTGAGGGTCAGAGAACCAAGAGTGGGCGTGCTGCGGGGAACTTGGCATGAAGCTGGGAGAGTTGATGCCTGTGGGGAGTTGGGGAAGTGACAGGAGGGCTAGGAGTCACTCAGGCCAGGGTCTGCACACTGAGGTCAGCTCCACAGTTGCTGGCAAATGACCTTGGACAAGTTGTCCCCCATCCCCCCCACTCGGTTTTCCCATCTTTACAGAGAAAGGACCTTGCCCTGGGTCAGGCTGCAACTTGAGACCCCCTGCTCCCCCAGCAGCTTCTGACTTGGGGGATCTCTGGCAGAATTGGGGGAGGAGAACCTCCTACTGCCCGTGGATATAGCAGCCACTTTCCCACAACTAGGAAGTCCATCTTTGTTCCTCTCCCCTCCCCATCTCCTCAGCTTCAACTTGTAGTCTCTCCCCAACACCCACAACAGACAAGTGGGTGCCATGATAGATTTCCCTTCTCCCCCCCAGAGAAGTGATGGGATGCTTTCAGGGTACCAGAGTCCCTCACCCCCATAAACCCTAATTCACGTAGAAAAGAGGACCCTGGTATTTGGAGGGCCCTGCAACAGCTGGTGGTTATTTGGCTTTTTCTTGGGTTTGGCTCCTGTCAAGTGCCTTGGGAGTGGGGGCGGCGCTGCGGCTGGTGCTTCAGCACCAGGGACAGGGCCTACTGCTCATTGTTGGGGAGGAAGGGGTTAATTAGCCTCTGCCTTTCCCTTGAGGGATGGGACGGAGGAATGCTATCTCCCCCTTGCCTGATCCCTGTGTTATGCAGATAGGGAGCTGAGGAGGGATGGGTGAATGATCCAGTGGAGAAACACCGGCAGCCAGAGACCCAGCCCCTTGACCTTCTGCTAGGGATCCGGTCCCCTGTTTTCTGTGACGTTCTCCCACATACACACCTGGGCTGTCTTGCCTCTCCATTGGGAGCTGAAGGGACACCCCTAGATGCCAGATGCCAGGAGGGAACCTTGAGACCTCCTGGGGAGTCAGTGTAGACTCCCCTCCCAGACCTGAGCCTCCCTCAGGCAGTTAACCCAAACCCCACTACATTTCCAGTTTAACATGGTTTTCATTCTGTAGGATCCCCAGGATGGGGACAGAAAAATACCCTAGGAAAGACCTATGCCAGTTCTTTTCTCTTTGCCCTCCACCTCACTCCCAGACCCCTGGTTCTAAGCAGACCCTCAGAGATGGGGAAGTGATGGCGCTGTCCCTTTAACCACGTTTTACAGGGAGGAGAGTGCGCTGGGGAGGAGGAGGGAGGGGGAAGGGAGTTTCTGGTTTTGCATGGAGAAGCAGAACATGATGAAGCATTTTTCCCCTGTTTAAAGATCCAGCCATGCTCCAGTTTGCAGGGGGCAGAAGGGCACCTTTGCAGTTGGTGGAGGATGGAGGTGAGTGTCTGGTCTGAGGCTTCTGAGAATGGCATTTGGGGGGCTCAAGAGGACTCCCATGCTCTCACATGGCTCCCCATTACTTGTCATTCTGCTTGGAATCTTGCCATTAGAGCCCAGTTCCTTTGGGTCTTTTCAGTCATCTGCATAATGCAGATGCATCCTCTGGGTGTGGGGAGGCTGACAAGCAGCTGACAGCAAGGGAGAGTGGTAGCAGAGGCTGGGTAAAAGAGGGGAGGGGCCAAGATGGATTCTGCCAAGCCTGGGGGGCCACAAACATGAGATTCTAAGCAAGAAGTCCCAAGCATGATTCATGTGGCTGGGGAAAATGACATGAGGGTGGGAGTCCTGGGGTCAGTGCCCCCCAAAGGGCCCTTCAGGCTCACCTCCAGGAAGCCATCCATTTTACCCCTACATGTAGTCAGTTATCCCCTCCATGGTCCCCAGTGCTAATCCACCACATCACACTTACCACTCCGAGTTGTCATTGGGTGAATGAATGGATGGATGAATAAATTCCATCAGTTCTCCAGCCAAACTTGTGGTCTAGAGGGGACTAAAAATGATCCTGCCCTGAGTCCTTGAGTCTCAAATCACTTTCATCTTCCTGCCCTCAATTCTTACCATTTGAAAGTGAGTAGAACAACATATTCATTCATTCATTCATTCATTCATTCATCCATTCTTCACATGTTTACTGAGTGCCTGCTATGTGATAGGCACACACAAAACACAGAGGTTCAGAACCCCATAAACCTCTAAAATTGCCTCCCTGGGACAAGGGTTCTCAAGTCCTTCCCAAATCCCAGTGCAGCATTTCCCAGGGCAACTTCTTGAGGATGGTGATAAGTGTTCCCCAAAAAGGAGAGGAAAAGAAGAATTTCACAGTTAAAGGAGTTAAACAGGGCTCTTGGGGCAACCCTTGGAGCCTGGACGTGGTAATGAGCATTGGGAATCTCCCAGAGGTGCCGACTTCCCCAAACTTATTAGACCACAGGCCCTTCTTGTCCCCAAGTGTCGCCCACATCGGCCCTCACTGCAGAACCCACTCAGACATGGGCTTCAGCCCCTGTTCCCCCTGGGCTGCCATCTGGGCTCCTGCGTACCCCCAAGGTTAGTGTTCTTCAGGAACAGGGCTGCAGTGTGAAGGGTAAAGCAGTACAGCCCTCGGTGAATATCAGCCAAGCATTGCTGCCACTTACTTCATTCATTCAGTGTCTACAGGATTAGACCCTGTGGTGAGCAGTGGGGACTCTGAAGAATGAGACCCTAGTGAGGGGGAATCCCCCCATGTGTACAGCAGAGAGAACTCGGCCACCACTTTCTCCTTGGTACCTCCTCAAACTTGGCAAGGATCACTAGGCAAGGATCGCTGTCCCTATTATAGATGAGTAAATGAAGGCCAGAGTAAGGTAGTGAGTTGCCCGAGTTGACCCAGTGACAGGGTCTCAAATCATCCAAGTTTAAGCTGGTGCTGTACACAGTGGGTGGAAATCCATTTCTCAGGCACAGTCGGGGCCCAGATGGCCTGAGGTTGGAGGAATGAGAGGCCCCCAGAGAGAGAACAGGCAGCTGGCTGGAATTGGGGTCTGGCCCCTGACAGATCGCCCAGCTGAAAGCCTCTGTGACCTGTGACCAAATGTCAGCACATCCTTTATGTGGGGGCTCACTCTCAGCCTGGGCATCCTGCACCACTGTGTCACCTCTCTGTGACCACTGTTTGGGGGTGCATTTGCTAAACTCATTCTCTTCCTCCTTTCCATAGAACTTGACCTTTTCTAACATGGAAAATTCTACTATCTTGTCTCCTCCCATACAATTTCAGCTTCATAAGGACAGGGACTTTTGCCTGTCTTATTCAGTACAGCTTTCCTCAGCCCTTGGAACAATGGCTGGCAAACAGTAGGTGTTTAACAAGTAGTCGAATACCTGAGCAGTCCTGCCTGAGAAGCTGGTGAGCACCTGGTCATTTCAGCACCAGGCATCTGGACAGCTCCAGGCCAGCTCAGCCCTTGGAGCGTGGCCGCCGCAGGCTTGGAGCCCCCCAGCCAGCCTGAGCTGCGCGCGGTCACCTTTGCTGGGGCTCAAGCCCTGCCCACTGCATTGCTTGCAAACTCACCTCAGTAATACCTTTTCCTTTTTGAGTTCCTCAATTACTTTTATGTATTTGTGAAGTGCCAAGCATTTCTCTTTCTCCTTATCTCTCTTTGGTGCTCATCATGCCTCACATACTCTCTCTCCTTCCCTTCTCTCTGTTCCTTCTTCTATCACGTTCTTCCATCTCTCCCCCACCCCCAGTTTCTCTGTCCTCCTTATCCCTTTCCTCCTCCCCTCTTCCTCCTCCCGCTCCTTAGAGTTGTCCTATTTTTGCAGGCCTTGATTTATAGTAAAGGGGAGGCAGCCTCCCTCCCCCTACTCCCTTTATGAAACAGACAGTAAAAACTGAACTACGTGCAGTTTTGCATAAGCCTCCCCCTCCTAGTATCCGCCCATAGTTGTAACCACAAGGGGACTGGCCCAAAGCTGATGAAAGCCTGCAGCAGGTCTGCCTGCCCACCCATCTGTCTGCCGCCCTGGGATGACACCGTGTGGGAGGCTGAATTCTGCCACAAAGGTCAGGAGCTGGTGGGTGGATTTACAGATCCGCCCCATCTCTCCCGCTCTGGTTCCCTTTGCGAGCAATTATGGATGAATGATTCTCCGGCTGTGGTTCCCGAGTCTGAGGGTGAGACGGTTCATTCGTTTTCCCTAAGGAAAAAGTTCTAGCAACTGGATGAGGCATTCGAAGTTACACACGCTCTAGGGCTGTTTTATTCTTGTTATCTAGTGCAAAAGGCTAAGCAATAATAGGACTCAAGGCTCTCAGCTAAGGAGGGGAAGACGTGCCTCTGCTTTTTTTTTTGGATGCATTTTATTTGCTTCAGTAATGGAAATCAAATAGTTGTGCTTTAACTAACATGATTTCATAAAAAAAGCATTATTGCATGGTTTGACATTTTTGCAGGGATCATCAAATATTTTCTTTAAAGCTTTGAACCAGTCATGTTCATTCATCATTATTTCAAAACATGTTCATCATTATTTCAGTTGAGTATGACACATCAACTGAAATTTTACATACGTGCAAAAATGTCCATCTCGTCATAATTTCACTATGCTTTTCTTTTTTTTTTTGGTTTTGTTTATTTCTTTTTTCTTTTTCTTTTTCTTTTTTTTTTTTTTTTTTTTTTTTTTTTTGCAGTACGCGGGCCTCTCACTGTTGTGGCCTCTCCCGTTGCAGAGCACAGGCTCCGGACGCGCAGGCTCAGCGGCCATGGCTCACGGGCCCAGCCGCTCCGTGGCATGTGGGATCTTCCCGGACCGGGGCACGAACTGGTGTCCCCTGCATCGGCAGGTGGACTCTCAACCACCGTGCCACCAGGGAAGCCCTCTTTTTTTTTTTTTAACTTAATTTTTATTGGAGTATAGTTGTGAGGTACCTCTGCTTTTGCACCTGGCCTCTTTTACACCTGGCCTCTCTCATTCCAGCAACCCTATGAAATAGAGACGGTTACTATCCCCACTTCATGGTTTGGGAAATGGAGGATCGGAGAGGTTGGGAAACTTGCCCCAGGTCACAGCTAGTAAGTGGTGAAGGTGGGATTCAAACCCAGGTCTGATGGGCTCCACAGCAAGTATGCTCCACTACAAGACTGTGCTATCACCTCTCACATTCATAGGAAGGCCCAGCTAGGTTCCCACAGGACCACTGCTTTAGAACTGGACCCAGCACTTTCCTGGTCCCATCACACTGGCTGGAGCTTTGCTCTGGGAGTTCCTTCCAGCATCTTGATGGAAGCAAGGGGGGTTGAGAACTGGCATTGTCTTGGGGAAGGAGGCCCCCAAGGCAGTACAGTCAGGAAGTTGAAATGACAGCTGGCAGCTTTCTGGATGGCCTACCCTGAGGAGACAGATAACTAGACAGCAGTCATGGAACCATGATTGATGTTCACAGTGTAGATCTTGAGTCATCAAGAAAACGATTTTGGCAACCTCTGTGTGGTGAGCACTTGCCTGCTGTGTGCTGGCCCCCTGTGTATGTGGTGTCTGCAACAACTGCCCTAGGTCTGCAGGGTCATCCCCCAATACAGAGTAGGACGTCTAAGTCAGAGAAAGTGACCTGCCAAGGTCACTGAGCAAGGTGGTGGTGGGGCTGTGGCTCACAGCAGGGCCACCTGCACTTCCTGGGATCCACAATGGATCTCAGTGGTGCTTCATCTCTTTATTCTGGAGGAGAAGGCTGTCCATAGTACCTTTGAGAAAGATTCTATGCAAATGAGTTTAAATTGGGGTGTTGAGGCTTAGGGGGAGAACTATCAGTTGGATAAAAGTTCATTTCTGATGGTTGGTGTTGGCAGGTAGATGAGGCATTACTGGGCCTTAAAAGAGGCCCCTACAAATGGGCACAGCCAGGGCTCCGGGGACATGAAGCTTGCTTTGCTGAGGGGCAGCCACATCCTGGCCCATCCCTTTGAAGTCAGTCCGCATAAGGACACACAGGGCCTGGCAGCAGCCTGGCACCACCCAAAAGTAGCAAACGCCAGCAGCAAGGAGACATGCCAGGTAGGTTTCTAAAACCTCTTCCTCGGCCCTGAGCCAGGCGCCTGCCACGGATGGGTGGACGGAAGACTGCAGGAGCCCATAGCAGACCTGGACCGGGCACTCGGTCACACACGCCGGTAAAAACTCTGCTGGGCACCTGAACCGTCTTCTGGCTTCTGGGGAGGTTAGTGGTGAAGGAAGGAGGAGACAGAGCTGACCTTGAGGTCTTTGCTCTCTCAGGGGGAGTTAGTGGAGAAAATGTGCTTTTTATTTAAAAATTTAAAACATTCTGCCACAATGCTGGTCACCAAAGCAAATCCCCCGGCCCGCCCATAACCTCTGAGTCAGAATCTCTGGTGGAGGGGCCTGGGGATGTACATCCTGAACCAGTGTCCCTACAGCAGTACTGCCTGTGTTGATCTGGCCTTGACCAACCTTCCAAGTTCACTGATTGAGCCCTGCTGTTAAGTCTTTTACATACCTTATCTCATTTAGGTGTCACATCCACTCTAAGAAATTTTGGTGAGAAAAATTGAGGCCTGGAGAGGTTAAATCACTTGCCAAGCACAAAACTTGGCTCTAGAACACGGCCACCAGGTCCCACCTCCCTGTCTTTGCTCACAACTGGACCTCTCCTGGGAATGCTGCCCCGCCTCATCTCTTCAGTCCGAGACTTCCTCCTCCTCCATGTCCTTCCTGCTGCCTTGAACCCCATTCATCACCTAGGTGCCTGTCCTGGGACCTAGGTGATGGCATGTGCTGGAGTCCCTGGTGCCTGTGCCTTCACATCCTTCCTAGACCATGAGCCCATGAGTGCAGGGAGTGGTCCTTGTACTGGGGCACTCAGGATGTGTGCAGTGGGTGAACATATGGGGGGGATATAAACACTTGAGGCACAGAGAGAAGGACACAAGAATGTTTCCTGGCGGTGGCTTTGGAGGGGGCAGGGCTGGATGGAAAGGACAGAGAGAGCTGGTATGCCCTCCCCTGCCCACATCCCTCTCTGCCCAAATCTCTCCTGCCTTCCAGGCCCACCTCCGTGAAATTTTTTTTTAATTTAATTAATTAATTAATTAATTTATTTATTTGGCTGCGTTGGGTCTTCATTGCTGTGTGCGGGTTTTCTCTAGTTGTGGCAAGCGGGGACTACTCTTGGTTGCAGTGTGCGGACTTCTCATTGTGCTGCGGAGCACGGGCTCTAGGCGCAGGGGCTTCGGTAGTTGTGTCACGCGTGCTCAGTAGTTGTGGCTCGTGGGCTCTAGAGCACAGGCTCAGTAGTTGTGGCACACGGGCTTAGTTGCTCCGTGGCGTGTGGGATCTTCCTGGAGCAGGGCTGGAACCCGTGTCCCCTGCCTTGGCAGGCGGATTCTTAACCACTGTGCCACCAGGGAAGTCCCTCCATGAAATTCTTGATTCTGCCATAATCTCTTGTACCCGGAACTTCTTCTCTGACATCCTTTCCCCCACCCCAAATTCACTTCCCCCATTTACATAACTTCTCTTTATGCTTTAGCTATTCCATGTTAACTCTGCCTTCAGGGAGCCTTCCCTACCCGCAACGTGTGGGCTCCCATAGCCCCCTGCCTTTCCCTCATTCTAGCCTAACACTGTATTCTAAAGGGCTATTTGTCTCCTAACTGTACTTTGGGCAAGGGTGACAGGCATCTCTTATTCAATGTTGCTTCCCTAGGACCTGGTACCAGAGTATTACCTCAGTGAAGTTTGTTGAATGAATAAATGCCAGTCCACGGTGACTTCCTATAGACTGTCCTCCACCTTATCCATCTATAATTAGAGCCATCTTGGACTGCGTTTCACAACCCAGAGTTCAAGGAAGCCAGGCTAGAGGGCCTTAAAGGCCATCAGTTGTACAGATGAGGAAACTGAGGCCAAGTGGTCCGTGGCAGGTCTGACTCCCAGCCAGTGCTTTCACTGCGGCTCACAGCTACCTTGCTTCTGGTTCTGAGGCTGAAGGTCCTTGGAAGCAGGAATAGACACGTGGACTTTATTTCCTGTCTTGGCAAGGAGGGTGCTTTGCCCATTATCACAATCATTGCCTTTTACTGGGTGCTTACAAGGTGCCAGATCTTTTACATGTATCTTTCCCACAGTTTGCAATTCTCACAATTTACACAGGAAAGGAAGGTACAATTACCCTTAATTACAATGAACAAACTGAGGCAAGTTAAATAGCGTGGATATTTACCAATGTGTCTTCTAGTTTCTCTCAAAAACTTATCGGGGTTCCATTGGAGCCTCTCAAGACTTGTCATCAGCCCATTTTCCAGAGGAAGTAATGGAGGCTCCAGGGTTACAGAGCCTGTTTCTGTGCCTGCTAATACGTAGGCCGGCTCTCTGGCCTGACAGACTCGCGCCAGCTGGGACTCCACCTTTGAATTAGGAGCTAAAGGCTGAAAGAAGAAAGGATATACAGAATTTGTCAGGCTCTCTGGCCTGACAGACTCTACAGGCGGAGGCGGGTACGCCTGCGTTCACCGTCAGCCTCGCCCCTCGGCGCCGGAAATGCCCGAGCGCTCCCTCCGGCTTCCGAAGACTGTCAAGCACTCCGAAGCACGGACTCGGAGTAGCCGCGAGTGCTCCCTACAACTCGGACCTAACTCCCAAGCAGCCTTGGTCAGAAGTCATCGGGTCAAAAGCATGTCTGGAGGGCTTGGCTTCCCTGGTGGTGCAATGGTTAAGAATCTGCCTGCCAATGCAAAGGACACAGGTTCGAGCTCTGGCCTGGGAAGATCCCACGTGCCGCGGAGCAACTAAGCCCGTGCGCCACAACTACTGAGCCTGAGCTCTAGAGCCCGCAAGCCACAACTGCTGAGCCCACGTGCCACAACTACTGAAGCCTACGCGCCTAGAGCCCGTGCTCCGCAGCAAGAGAAGCCACGACAGTGAGAAGCCCGCGCACTGCAACAAAGAGTAGCCCCCGCTCACCACAACTAGAGAAAGCCCGCACACAGCAACGAAGACCCAACGCGGCCAGTAAATAAATAAATAAATATTATTAAAAAAAAAATTATCCCTGGAGACCGCAGAAAGGTGGCGACGGCCTTGGTTGCCATCGCTCCCTTTGTCTTAAATAAAGCCGGGACAGAGGCCAAGAGGCCACCGGAAGGGCGGGACGAACAGCCTCGAACGCAGGGGGCGGGGCTCTGGGAGGGGCCCGGCCAGCGCTCTTCGGAGGCGGGGGCTCCTGGGGAAGGGCATCGTCCCTGGGGTGCCACAAGCGAGGACACCGGTGCGTCATGCCACGGGCCTGTGTCCGGGCGTCTGTGCATCTGTGGGCAGCAACCTTCCCCTCCCCAGACCTCAGTTTCTGCACCTGTACAATGGGGGGCTCTTCCAGGACACTTCCACAACTGCAAAAATCGGAATTTCGTCCAGCATTTCCAGAATTCCCGTCTCCAGGCAGGCACTGAGAAATTAGAGCTGCGTCCCCATGGAGGCGCAGAGCTCTGAGATCTCCTTCCCTTGCTGCGTTAGCACTCCTGACACTGGAGAGTTCTGGAGATTGGGGACCAGATCCTTCCTGGTGGAGCAGGCGCCCTGCAGCCAGAGATGTGACAGACATGCGACATGGCCATGAAAGTAATAAGTAATTGTGGTAGCTCAAATATGTTGAGCACTTACTATATGCCTCGCTTTGCATTAAACCTGTCACGTGTATTATTTCCATCACCCAACAGCCCTGCCTGGTAGGTCCTGTATTTGCCATCCCCAGTTTACTGATGAGACATTTGAAGCCCAGAGTCAGAAAGTAGTAACCAGTCCAAAGTCACCCAGCTAACAAGTGGCTGAAGCAGTAGTCCACAGTCTTACCCACTGTACTGTACCGAGAAACGTTTGACCTGGAAGGCAGATGGCAGAGGAGGAAAATGACAAGAGCCTACCAGTGTTAATAAAATATACCGTGAATTGAGCACTTAGTATGTGTTGGGTGCTGGCCTAAGGTCCAGCATCATTTATACTCCTGACAGTGAGCCTATACTATAGGTTTAATTATTGCCACTTCACAGATGAGGCTCTGATAGGTCATCTCATATGTCTGGTCACTGCTAGTACAAAACTGAAACTTTTGGGTCCATTGATGGTACACCCTGCCTGCCTGTATATCACTCTTAGAAGACCCCACTCTTCTCTGAGTCTCGGTTTCCCCTTCTGTAAAATGAGAGGCTTGGACTGGAAGGCCCTGGACGTTGTTTCCCGAGCTCACATTCTTTGATTTTAGGGAGCATTGACATGACATCTGGAGTCCTGGGTTTGTTCCTAATTACCTGTGACTTGGGAACACCTTGTCCAAGTCGTGTGGATCTCTGGGCCTCAGCTTCCCGCTTCATAAAATGTGGAGACTAGACAATCCCAGTCACCAGGGCATCTTCTGGCTTTAATATTTTATGACTGCAAATGAAGAGACAAGCTGAGGTTCAGCAAACTCTGCATCCTCTGAGAAATGGTAATGAATGTGAATCTACCACCCCACACAGAACATTCCTGGTGCCGGGCTTCCAAGGACAGATGCCTACACAGGTGAAGGGGAACAATCAACAGTAACTAATGGTTCAGAATCCACCCTCGAGGTCGGACCAACCCAAGACTGAATGCCTGCACTCCCTCTGGGATACCTCAGACAAGTGACTCTCCTTTCTGTGGCTTGGTTTCTGCATCTGTAAAACGGGGTGTAACAGGACCAGCTTCATTTGAGATTTGGTGAAAAAACATATGCAAAAAGCCTAACACCATTTCTGGCTTAGAAAACCCTCAATAAACACAACTGTTACCAATTGTGTCTGCCGCACCATTCTGGACACTGGGAGAGTTCCTGAGCCTTGGACCCTGCCGATCCTCTGCCCCTTACAACCAAGATGGTGTTAGGGTCGAGGGAAGAGAGGCAGGGTCCTGCTGAGTTATCGGGGGACCCAGATGTGGGATGCAGGCTTCCCTGCCCCGGAAGCTGAGGGCGTAGGCTGCCAGGCCTGATGGAGGCTTAAATAGCATTAACAAGCATTCCATCACGTCCCTGGCTGGTGGCAGCCCCTGGGGAGGGACAGTGGGCCAGGTGAGTGAGGAGGGAGGAGGTGGAGGAATGGTGTCAGAACTGCTGCATTGTGTGCCAGGGGCTGCAGCTCCACACAGGCTTAAGGTCGAGACAGTGTGCTGTGCTTCAGGCTCTGGTGAAGTGTGTTCATGTCAGTTGTGTCCCCAGGACAGGGCTGTGTAGCCTGTACAAGGTTCTCAACCTGCAGTACAGAGACTCGACTCCTGGAGGCCTGTGGATGAGCTCTAGTGGGCCAGGAGCCCTCAAAACTGGGCGCAGGATTGTGTGGGTGACTCCCCAAGAGGCATAGACCCACAGATGTAAAGAGTTCTAGATTCAGGAGTCAGAAGAATTGGTGTAAGACCCTGTGATTCTAGTAAAAGGCATCCTGCGATTCTGAGCAGACGGTTTAACGGCCCACACCACCCTCTCCCGCCCCACCCGCACTCCTCCCTTCCTTCCCTTTCTCCATCATCCATTCAACAAACAATTCCTGAACCTGTTCCAGGCTCAGGACTGCGCTGGGAATACAGCCACGAAGAAGGCGGGAATCCCAGCTCCCCTCATCACCAAGTAAGGAGCCGATTTTATGAGGGTTGGTAGAGGGGCAAGTCCAGGAGCCATGGGAGCCACACGCTGCGGCTCCTGACTCAGCTCGTCTGGTGGGGGAGGTTGGGGAGTCAGCAGGTGAGTCCTGGCTCAGTGCCTGTGGCCTTGAGCAGATCACTAACTCTGCTGAGCCTCAGTTTCCCCCTCTTGCCCATGGGCCTGATGACACCACTTTCAGGATGGGATAAGGGTGGAGGAGATGAGGGCTTCCTGTTTGGAATAGCCAGGAGGAAGAGCATTGGTGTGGGAGTCAGGAGTCTGGCCCTGCTCCCCGCTCTACCTTGTCTCACTCGGTGACCCCAGACACCTCCCCAGGGCCTCAATTTCCCAACCACAGAGAGGGAGCCAGGCTGCCCGGTCTTCTGTGGGCAAAGGCACATGGGCAGTGGAGTGCCAAGAAAGTGAGCAGCCAGGGAAAGCTTCTCAGAGGGGGTGGCATAGCTGAGGCCTGAAGGATTGAGAGCAAGGGTCATGAGAGAACTGTGTGTGATTTCTGGGCTTGGGGTTTCCCTGGCAGAAGCCCTGAGTGTGATGGAGGAATTTGGGGGTGGGGCCCTGGATTCAGGTAGAAGGGAGGGGATGAGTGGGGTACTCAGTGAGCTCCCAGGCTCCCTAACTGGGGGAGTTGAGGACAAAGAGCAGGGCCTCTGGAGTCAGGTGGGCCTGGGTTCCAATCCTTCCCATTACTGCTTCATTGAGGCCCTTGGTAAGGTTTTCACCTGTCCAAGCCTCAGTCACTTTCATCTGGGAAACAGGAGCAATAATAACACCCCATTCAAAAGGTTGCTGGATATTATATGACTCCATTTATATGAAATATCCAGAACAGGCATATCTACAGGGAAGAAAGTAGACTAGTGGCTGCCTGGAGCTGTAGGTATGAGGGGCTTGAGGGCTGATAGTTAGAGTACAGGGTTTATTTTGGGGGTGATGAAAATGGTCTAAAATTGATTATCGTGTGGTGATGGTTGCACACTCTGAATATACTAGAAACCATCGACTCATACACTTTAAGTGGGTGAATTGTATGCTATGTGAATTATACCTTAATCAACTGTCACCAAAACCCCAAAATGTTATTGGGAGAATTAGATGAGATGCTACATACCAGGCCCATTGTAAGCGCTCCCTAAACATTAGCTACCACTGGCATCGTTTATTCCTGGCAGCAAGCCGGCCCTCCCTCACAGAGGGCTGATAGGCTCTGGGAGGAGGAGGAGAAGGGGCCTGGCCCACCACTGCTGGCTGGGGCCCTAAGCAAGGCACATAACCTCCCTGAGCCTCAGTTTTCTCATCAGTGAATTGGGGGTGATTTTCCAGGCCTTGGCCACCTCTTGAGACACCATGAGGCTCAGATCAGACCGTGGGTTTTGCCAGACACAAATGCAGGGTTGGACGTGTCTCCACTTACATGGAGAAGTGGGGAAGGGTGGTGGGTGTGCCCTCTCTCTGCCCCCCACGGGGCTGGCTTCCTGCATCCACTTATCTTGTGCACTTGAGTGCAGGTTGGGTTGAAGGCTCCGGGTGGAGGAAAGAGCAGGGGCCAAAATAGTCAGAGCCCCACCTGCCCGGAGCTCAGAGTCCAGGAGGAGAGGCCTACAAGGGTCTCTGGGACGAGGATGGAGCAAGCCAGCTATGCAGGCCTCAGTTACCTCACCTGTAGAAGGGGGAAAAATAATGCCTCCCTCACAGGGCTGTGCTGAGCCTCACAGTGACTGGCCCAGCACCTGCGCTGAATCATTATTGTCACGATTGCTATGATTAATGTCATTATCCTCATCCATCAAGTGCCTTTTTTCATCCCACCTCAGCTATCTTGTCACACAGTGAATTGTGTCAGGGCTACATCTCCCCTGTCCCTGCCCCAGGCCATCAGTCAACTCCCTCAGGGCAGGGCCTGGATGCCCCCTTTCAGACCCAGCCCCCAGGCCTGAAGAAGCTTCTCCTCTGCGCAGCCTCAGGCCCCCTTTCTGCCCCCTTTCTTCAGGCCCAGCCACTAAAGCCATGTCGCCCTGGGGCCTGCAGGCCTGACCAGGCAGGGAATGAAAGCCCAACTCCTGCCCTCTCCTTCCGCCCAGCTGCAGGGTAAGGTCACCAGGCCACCCCCCAGCGGGCCTTTCTGAGCATTCTGCTCTCACTGCGGCTGGAGCTGGAGTGGCAGAGCCCGACTCAGCATCTCCTCCCACGTCCCTCCCTCTGCAGAGCTGCAGGCCAGGCTGGGGACTCGGCCAGGGCCGCAGCAGCCTCTGCAGCATCCCCACTGCTGTGGCAGCAGCAGGCATGGGTCGGGGGAGGGGGGTGGCAGGGAGTGGCGGCTGCTTCCTCTGTTGGGCACTACTCCCTGCTCCGGACCCTTAGCCGCAGTGCCAGTTATAGGGCTCCCCCAAGGCTCTCTCCAGCAAACTGCCTGCAAACCACTCCCTCCTTCCCCTTTTTCCTGGTTCCCATTTGCAGACAGCCAGGTTGTTTCAGGCCCCAGCCTGCGGAGCTTCCCTGAGCACTGGGAGGAAGGAGCAGGTCCCATCCCAGCCCTGCCGTAGGTGGGCTGGGCAGCCTGACGACGTGACTTACGGATTCTCTCTGGGCCTCAGGTTCCCCTTTTGTACAGTGTGAATGATCTTGAAGGTGTCCTCACTGCATCCTGCTTCTGATTTACCCTCACCTCCCCCAACCCTGGATTTCTCACCTTGGAACTGAATCTCTGTGTCTGAACAGGGACCTCGGCAGCCAGGGGCAGACAAGGGAGAGGAAGGACAGGGTGGGTGATGGGGAAGGTGGAGAAGCCCAGCCTCGGAGCCCCATGGTCTAGGGCAGGGCTCCCCTCCCTCCAGGCCGGTCCTCACCTCCCTGAGAGTCAGACCTGAGTTATTGGAGGTGTATCCCTGTGCCAGACATGGTACTAGCAGGTGACAATAAACAAGGGTCTCCTTCCCCTCTGAGGCCCAGAGCAGCCCCCTCAGCCTGGGGCGGTCAAGTCCAGGCCCCTGTGAACTGTGTCAGAGATGGGGGATGGGCTGGCAGTGGGCATGTTGTGACCAAGGTGGTTCCCAGATGTGGGGGGATGGGGGGGCATCACTGAACCTCCAGGCGATCTGTGATCCCTGCTCAGTGGTCAGGAAGTGGAGAAGCCAGGGCAGGCCCCAACCCTGGGCGTGGGCAAGGGGCCATGGGACTGTGCAAGGGTTTGGCAGCCTGTTTGCTCATTTGTTCATCCACTCGGCAAATATTTAAGCAGCATCATCTCCTTGAAGGCCGCTGTGTACCTGGGCCAGCAGAAGACAGCTGAACAGAGCTGTGTGTCAGGTCCTGTCCTAAGCACCTTACATGAATTAACTCACTTTTATCCTCACAGAAACAGTATGGAGTAAGCACTGTTCCCCTCATTTGGCACAGAGAAGTTAAGTAACTTGCCCAAGGTCACACAGCTGATAAGAGGTAGAGCTGGGCTCTGAAACCAGGCAATCCTTTAAGGTCGATGACAAAAGACTTTCCTCTGCTTCCCACTGCCCTTAGCACCAAGCCTCCTTCCTGTTTGTTCTGGAACAACCCATTGGGTCTTCTACCTCCAGCCCTTGCTCTTACTGCTTCTCCTGCCTGCATTTCCTTTTCTGACTCCCTTTCTCCTTTTTAAAAATGTTTAAAATTTTCTTTATTTATTGGCTGCGCCGCACGGCATGCGGGATCTTAGTTCCCTGACCAGGGATCAAACCTGTTTCCCCTGCAGTGGAAGTGCAGAGTCTTAACCAGTGGATCACCAGGGAAGTCCCCCCTTTCTCCTTTAACTGACTGACCAACCCCTGATCATCCTTCAGTGCTCAGGTGTGGCAACACCTCCTCCAGGAAGGCTTCCTTGTTGTCCTTCCCTCCCCGGGCTGGGTTAGGCTCCTTTGCTGGCCTCTCTTAGTTCTCTTTCCCTCATCCACCACGTCTCTCTTTTGTAAGCATCGGTTAATGTATCTGCCTCCCTCCCCCACCAGACTGTGAGCCCTTCACCCTTACCCTGGCACCCTGTGCCGGGCACCATATGCAGTACCGAGATCGCTAGGAAATGTTGAATGACCAATCTTGACTGTTAATAGTCTTGTGGATAGTGGGCAAGTTCTAGTGTCTCTGTTTCACAGAGGAGAAAACAGAGGCACAGAGCAGTGACATAATCTACACAAGTCACAGAGCTAGTGGCAACAGAGCTGGCATTTGCTGGAATGGCCTCCATATTGAGGATGAGATCCTGGAAGGTGACAGAGGACTGTGGCAGTAGCCCTTGCCTGGGGTCTGTCAGGCAAATGCCCAATAATAATAATAACAATCCCATTCTAGGAGCTCTTATTGTGTGTCAGGTGTCATGCTTAACTCTTTGCATGCATGCTTTTATTTGTGCTTTACCCTTACCCTATGGAGTAAGTGCTATAATTAACACTCTTTTACAGTTGGGGAAATAGAGGCTCAGAGAGGCTAAGTGACTTACTCAGGGTCACACAGTGATTTACCAATCCAGGATTTAAATTTTTTTAATTATTTATTAATGGTTCAAGAGTCCAAGGGCCCAAAGAGTAGACAGTGAAAAGTCTGCCTCCTCTGCCTTGATCCACAGCCACCCAGCTCCTCCCCTGGAGGCAACCAGGATGATTCTCAAGTGTCCTTCAGAGCAGGATTGTGTGCTCACAGGCAAACCTGAATGTGTGTTATTCAGAGCCAGGTTTAAACCCAGGTCTGTGAGTGGCTCAGGGCTTGACATAGAATGTCTGTCATGCCCTGGTGGAGACGTGGGGTCACTGAAGGCCTCCATCCCCCCACCGGGGCCGCTCTCCCCGCTGCCGTTGTGCCCACCCCCACACCCCAGCAACTGCCTCTTCTCTTCAGGCTGCAGCAGAGCCTGGGCTCTGGTCCAGGGCCCTGCCCGGCGACTGGGAAGGGCTGCGGCAGGCCTGGGGAGATCTCTTCTGCCCAATCTGAGACCCACTTCATTATCCCTCATGGACGCTGCTCAGTGTGTGGGAACAACCCGTGCAAAGGCTGGGAGGCCAGAGTGAACAGAGGGGGAGTGTCAGGGCAGGCGGGGCAGCCTTGGTCTTTGGCAACCAAACTGACTTAGGTGTGGGTCCCAGCTCCAGCCCTTCCTGCTGTGGAACCAGGTGAGTCCACCTCCCTGAGGAGCCTCTGTTTTCTCATGCATGAGGATTAAGAGACAAAGTACCTCAAACTGGGGAATGTAGTTGGCCCTTGATAAGTGATTAGTTGGGTTGTTTCAATTATGGAAGCCTCTGCTCTGAGCTTTTCCACCACCCCCTTCTTATATCTGACCGCTGAAAAGCACAGACACGAGACCCTCAGAACTCTTCCTTCCTTCCCACATGCAGAAGGAATTGAGTGTGAATAAACATTAGGTGGTATTATTATTGTTGTTGTTGTCATTGTTCTTATTTGGTGCCCAGCTCTGTGGTGTCCTTGGGTGTGCAGACCCCAAGAACCCCCACCCCCACCCAACTCTCTGGGATGACACTTTGTGGGGAAGCTCAGTGGCAGGAGTTTACCCCTGATGGGGGGCAGGACAGCAGGGGGTATGTGCACGGGTTTGGAGAGTGGGGAGCGGGGGAGCTAACAGAAAGCTGGGGGAGCTAAGAGGACAGAGCACAGGGCTTGGAATCGGGTGTCTTGGTCAGTAGCCTTGATCTGCCTCAGCCCCAGTTTCCTCCTCTGTGAAATGGAGGTCATCTTCCCTCTCCCATTAACATCAGGGGCTTTGGGATGCTCAGGTGGGAGAATTCATAAGAGGGTATTTGCCACCTGCAAAGTGAAGGACATGCAGGCTGATGTTGGCTGCAGACCAGCTTGGTTCAGCCCCAAGGATATTAAAAGGCTCTAATTTACAAATGGATAGTCGTCATGGTTGCCCAACATTGTGAATGTAATTAAAGCCACTGAACTGTACACTTAAAAATGATTAAAATGGGCTTCCCTGGTGGTGCAGTGGTTGAGAGTCCGCCTGCTGATGCAGGGGACACGGGTTCGTGCCCCGGTCCGGGAAGATCCCACATGCCTCGGAGTGGCTAGGCCCGTGAGCCATGGTCGCTAAGCCTGCGCATCCGAAGCCTGTGCTCCGCAACGGGAGAGGCCACAACAGTGAGAGGCCCGCGTACCGCAAAAAAAAAAAAAAAAATTAAAATGGTAAATTTCATGTCATATTTTTTACCATTTTTTTTAATGTGGGGGAAAAAGAGGATTTGAATTAGTTACTGTATCAGTCAGAAAACCAGAGCCCACTTTAAGGGGTTCCATAGGGGCAATTTTGAAAAGCCAAACAGGAAATGGGGGAGTAGTTACTGGAACTCCTGGCCTGGGATCTTGGAGAATGGGCTGCAGGCGGGGCAGTGGAGCTTCAGAGGACACCCAGCCACTGCGCAGAGAGGGGGAAATACCCTGGCTTCTTCCCATCCTCCCGTCTCCCTTCAGTGCCTCCCATTGGCTGAACCAAACCAGGGCCAGTTGGCAAAGGAACTTGGGAAATGTAGTTCACAAGGGTCAGCCCCCGGGATGCCAAGCAGAGCCGCGGAAGGGTAGTTTTGAGATCACATACCAAATGACCAGAACTGTTGTCTACATTTAACAACCAGGTGGGGACTTCCCTGGCGGTCCAGTGGTTAGGGCTCCGCATTTCCACTGCAGGGGGCACAGGTTCAGTCCCTGGTCAGGGAATGAAAATCCCACATGCTGCGTGGCACTGCCAAAAAACAAAAACAAAAGAAAACAACCAGGTGATGTAGCATAAAAATCTGAGTTTATAGCTTCTCCTAAGACACCCTTGTGCCCGTTTTCCCAGTAATCACCCCAAAGAAGGTGGGTGAAGAAAGGAAGATGGGGGTTGGGGAGTGGTGAGGCCCACCTCTGCCTAGTCGTGCTGGTGCACTGGCCTTGGGGGGCCCTGCTGAGGAGTCCTGAGACGCCCAGGGTCCCTAGTATTCTGACTTGCACTCAGTGAGGCATGAGGGGACCCCAGGTCCTCTAGAGTGGGATAGAGGGGGGGAAGCGTGAGGACCCTGAGCCAGGTGGACTGAACAGGCAGCCAGAGGGGCCTGTGGGGCAGGACTGGCCCCTAGAAAGAGTGCATTGGGTATCTGGGACTGTGGGAACCTTCCTATCGTAGCTCTTGGAGACTGTCTGGGCCCGTGGGGGTTCTGTCTGTCTGTCTGGTTGCTGTTTTAGTTCACTTTCTGAGGCTGTCGGGCCCTGTGTTCAGATCAACTCTTCCAGGAAAGCCCAACATGTAAACGCATGGCAGAGCTATCCTGGAGGAAGAGGTTAGGTGGCCCAGAGTTTTCCTCTGAAAATCCAGAGGCTTTGGGGGATATGGAAGCATTCAGGAAGGGTCTCAGACCTACCCAAGGTTGCACATGTTGTTTGAAGAGAGGTGTGCTTAGGCCATGGGCCTCTGGGCTCCTAGGAAGCAGAGAGCACCGGCTCCGGAGTCAGTCAGACTTGGGGCAAATCCTGGGTGCAGCCCAGTGACCTCAGACAAGCCCCTTCACATCTCCTTAGAAGGGGATACCAGGACCTCCTTCACGGGGTGTGGGGTGGGGTAGAGGGGCTTATGCTTGTCAGGTGCCCACACAATACCCAGCATCAGGGTTGTCCTGGTTACCAAAGGGCTAGTCCCAGGGCTGCCCTCTGACATCCACCCCCCAGTGGGGAGAACTCCCCAGATTCCCTCCTCTGCTCTTCCTGCCCCCTCCTAGGCCACGCAGCTAGCAGGGACTTGTCCTCTGCAGGAATGTGCAGGGAGAAAGTCTCCTTTTTTGATGAAACAGCGATGAGGTGATGTCTGGGTTTTTTATATCCCCATTGCTGAACTGGTGCCAGACACAAAAGAGTCCAGGCCAGATTCCATTAGCCACATTCGTCCTCTGGGCTCCTGGTCTTGTGGGAACCTTCTGGGGGTCCAGCTTGAGACCCAACAGCTGGGAAGAATTTGGGGGGGCAATGAAAATGGTACCAAGACCTAGTGACTCTTCTGGGGACCCAGGCAGGGTCTTTAAGAGCCTGCCTCATTCAAGAGTCTTTTCTTTAAAAAAAAATTATTAAAAATAAGTAAATAAATTAATTATTTTTCCTTCTTAGCAAAGTAAGAAACCCTTTGAGGCATGAACTGAGGATAAACTCCATTTTGGAGGGTAAACTGAGGCCTAGACAGGTTAATTACCTTGCCCGTAGGAACCCAGTATTAAGTGTCAAGTCATGGTCTTAATCCTGTTGATCCCTTGCTTATCACGCTTCAGAAGCCTGAGTCCTCAATACCATCTGGGTCCCTGGTTGACTCAAGGTGCTCAACAAAAGAAACAATGGCCTGGTGAACTCGGGGTTGTTGGTGATACTATAATAGGATCATATTTTAAATGGGAATAAGAGAAATCCCTAAAAGCATACAATTGTTACAAAAATATTCAGTTCCAAAAATGTCTGAGGTACACAGTAAAAGCTCCTGAAACCCCACACCCTAGAGACAAGCTCTGGAAGAATTTCTTATATAGATTCCTTTAGATTTTCCTATGCATTTACAAGTAAATGCTAATATTTATGTTTTTAAAAAGATGATACCATACATTCTGTTTTGCAGCTTGCTTTTTGAAAATAACAGTAGCTCTGGAGATACAGAGGTTCCTAACCAGGCAGAGTCCAGAGTTGTGGCAGATCTGGTGGAGGAGGCAGCTGGTAATGTTTGATGCAAAATTGTGTGTTGTGTGTGAGCACTTTTTAGGGATAGTGATTATGACTCTCATTAGGATCTTTTTTTAAAAAAATTTTTTATTGGAGTATAGTTGATTTACAATGTGTTAGTTTCAGGTGAGGATCTTTAGAAAAGATTCAGACCCAAGCCTCTTGTTTTTCAGATGGAGAAAGCGAGGCTGGCTGAGAGGGAAGGGTGTGGTGAGTGGGGAACCCAGCCCTGCAGGATGGCCTGGAAGGATGAGGGCAAGAAAGCTGCAGTCGCCTGCCCTGGGCATCCTGTCTGGGCCACAGACAGGAGCTGTGCCCTACAGAGCCAGGAGGAGGGCAAGGGAGTCAGCCCTGCCTGAGCTGCCAGGCAGCGCCTCTGCAGTCCCTGTGGGGAGAAGATTTACAGCCACTAGGAGCTGGGGAGGGTACAGGAAAAGCCTGGTGCAGCACTTTGGAAGTATGCTGCCTGCAGTGCCTGCAGTGGGCCAGCTTTTGGGCAGGCCTGGCTCCTCCAGGCTCAGAAAAGCCCTCCAAGGGGAAGGTATGGGGGTGGGCAAGGGGGAGGGGTTAAAGGATGCTGTCGGGATAAGAAACACCCCCTCTGCCCCAAACATACACAGAGCTTGTGCTGGGCCCCAGGCCCTGAGGAAGGTGCTGAGCACGGGGCCTGGCCAGCTCTTGTTACTGATCCGTACAGCCAGCAGGCTCTACAGAGTTTGGGCTGCTCAGGACTTTTCCAGCTGCCGCGGTGGGAAGGGGTGGGGTATGATATCACCAGTCCATCGGTCTCATCTCCTATGTGGGCCTGTGTACCCCAGCCTTCAACGCCCACAGCAACCCCCTGGGGCGAGTTCCTGTTATTCTCCCCACTTCACAGTGGCTCAGCAAGGCTAAGAGTCCACCCAAGGCCAAGGGGTCATCAGTGGCACCGTGCAGATGTGAGCCTCATATGCCCGGTGCCTGAGCCCCTGTCCTCAACCAGAGCTGCTCTCCTCTGCCCTCCCTGGGCGGAGCGGGGGCAGGGAGCCACACCCTGGTGCAGGAATAAACTATACAAGGTGAGGGTGGAGGAGTTATTGTTGTTTTTGAACTTTAAAAAAATATATATATATATTTATTTATTTGGCTGCACCGGGTGTTAGTTGCGGCTTGACGGATCTTCATTGCCGCGTGCGGGATCTTCGTTGCAGCATGAGGGCTCTTAGTTGCAGCATGTGGGATCTAGTTCCCTGACCAGGGATGGAATCCCGTGTCCCCTGTATTAGGAGCATGGAGTCTTAACCACTGGACCACCAGGGAAGTCCCTGAACTTTTTTTTTTTACCACAAGTACACATCACTTTTGTAGTTAAGGGGGAAAAAAATTTTTTTTAATCTGTATTTCTTTCTTTTAATTTTTATTTTATATTGAAGTATAGTTGATTAACAATGTTACATTAGTTTCAGGTGTACGGCAAAGTGATTCAGTCATATATATACATGTATTTATTCTTTTTCATATTCTTTTCCCATTTAGGTTATTACAGAATATTGAGCAGAGTTCCCTGTGCTATACAGTAGGTCCATGTTGGTTTAATCTGTATTTCTGAAATGACTAGCAAATAGCTCAGCTTAGTGCTTTACATGCGGGGCCCAATAAAGGCCCACTGAGGCTGGACACCACAGGCCTCCTGCCCATGGGCGCCCTTCTCAGGCGCCACCTTCCTCAGACCCAGCCTTGGGCCAGGAGAAGCTTCTTCCCCTGAGTTCCTGGCCTCAAAGCAGGGTGGGCTTCCTGGCTGAGGAGGCTTATGGGCTGCTGGGGTTGTGGTGGGGTAGGGGTGGGGTGGGGGGCTTGGGAAGGGTGTACAGCCTAAATAAAGGCTCAGAAATGTGGGCGAGTG
This sequence comes from Lagenorhynchus albirostris, assembly GCF_949774975.1. Classification (NCBI taxonomy): domain Eukaryota; kingdom Metazoa; phylum Chordata; class Mammalia; order Artiodactyla; family Delphinidae; genus Lagenorhynchus; species Lagenorhynchus albirostris. The sequence continues at coordinate 66,194,407 of NC_083108.1, forward strand.
TGAGCTGATCTTAGAATAAGATCAGCTCAGGAGAGCTTCTGGAACACTGCCAAGAGCAGAAAATTCTAGGCAACAAGGCCTGCTCACTGTTGGTGAAACCGCTGTGGACAGAGGGCCAGGGTGACACGGGAGGCAGGAGCCATGGTGGGGGCCCAGGCATTTCAGCGAATCCAGACCACCCTAAGCTGCTGCTTAATCACGTCATTTCTTCCTTCAGCCCAACAGACTCTATTTAGCCCCGCTTGGTGCCAGACCGCGTGCTCATAGCCACTAAGACAGGAGTATGCAGTGACATGGGAGGGGCAGGCACGCACAGCTCAGGGTGGTGGTTAAAAGTCAGGCTTTGAAAGGAGCCTGACAGGGAATTTCTTGGAGGTCCAGTGCTTAGGACTCAACACTTTCACTGCTGGGGCCCCTATTCCATCCCTGGTCGGGGAACTAAGATCCTGCAAACCACGCAGCACAGCCAAAAGTAAGTAAGTAAGTAATAAGTAAGTAAGTAAATAAATAAATATAAAAGGAGCCTGCACATCCCTGCAGAGGACAATTCCCTGCTGGCTGCGTGGCCTGGGAGGGGGCAGGAAGAGCAGAGGAGGGGATCTGGGGAGTTCTCCCCACTGGGGGGTGGGTGTCAGAGGGCAGCCCTGGGACTAGCCCCTTGGTAACCAGGACAACCCTGGTGCTGGGTATTGTGTGGGCACCTGACAAGCATAAGCCCCTCTACCCCACCCCACACCCCGTGAAGGAGGTACTGGCATCCCCTTCTAAGGGGATGTGAAGGGGCTTGTCTGAGGTCACTGAGCTCAGCTCAGTGCCTGGCATACACTGAGACTCAGTAGATGGTGGTTCTGAGTTAGAACCACAAATCTAGTCATTGAGGAAGGTGGAAAGGGCTGTGCTAAGTGGACAAAGGCACAGGGTGGTAGGGGAGCCCAGTGGAGGGGCAGCAAAATTTTCCTGGAAGAGATGCAGCTGAGCTGAGTCTAAGGGAACCTTGGAAGTGTTCTCGAGGACAGAGGGACCAGCACAGGTAGAAGGACATGAGGAATTCAACAGGTGGTCCCTATGGCCAGAGCTCAGAGTGGGAGGGCGGGGGAGGAGGGGGAGAGGCTGCAGAGGTCACAGGGCCAGGTGCCAGGTGGAGAGCTGGACCAGGGAAGGTTCTGAGAAGGGCTCAGGCGGTGGCAGTATTTGAAGGCTCCTTCTGACAGAGGCTAGATCTGGGGGAGCTGGGGATGCGACGGTGGCGGGGAGGCACTGCTGGGTGGCTGTGTGCCACCCTGGGCTGGGTGCAGACAGAGAGGGGCCACAGAACAGGCTTGGGGGGCTCACTCTTTGGCTCCCTGCCGCGGGTCCCAAAGCCTCCTCACCAAGGCTTCATGCCAGTACCCTTGAGAGCAGCTCAGCATCCCCACTTCACCTCCAAACCCACCTCTAGCTCCCAGGTGGTGGTGCCTAGGTGTCTCAGGAAGGTGGGCCTTGGCTGGGGTGGGTAATCGTGATAGCCCCAGGCTGTGTGCGCTTCTCTCCGGTGGCTCCGGGAGGTTGGGACTGTTACTCTCCCTGGTTTACAGAAAAGGAACCTGAGGCTTGGGGAGGTCGAGAACCTTGGCCAAGGTCCCACGGCCTCTGAGTGGGGGCAGACAGAGCCAGGACCCAAATCCAGGGTCCCAGTTCCACTGAGAGCCCCTAAGTCCCCCAGATCCACAGGCCAAATGCAGCCTTGTATTACTATTCATTAGTTCATTCATTCATTCATTCATTCACTCATCATCACTCTCATGAGCCCCAGCTGCTCTGCTAAGCACTGGCGAGGCCTCAGGGAGGAATGCAGGCAGCAGACCCTGTACTACCAGGGGGCTGCCCTGACTCTGTGTGCAAAGGATAGCAGCTCCAGCAGCAGCCAGGTGGTGGGGACTGGGGAGACCAGGGACACCGCCAGCCCCACCCCTTGATGGCATCCGCCAGACGCTACTGCTAAGGGACACAGCGTAGATGCGAGCAACGTCCTCTTTGAGAACAGTATCTCCTCAGTACCCAGGCAGGTAAGCCATGTTGGGGCAAGGGGATCCGCCAGTTTGGGGGTTACTGGGTGAGGAATCGGGCAGGAGTTTGGGGCTGGGGGGACACTAAAGCAGTATCTTCTAAAGGGCAGCTCATGAGGTTATGAGGGGTTCCATTATTTGTGGGTTTGGGAAACTGGAAACTGAGGCTCCAGCAGACAAATGCCTTCTCACCTTGGACACTCAACAAAGAAGTGGTGCCGTGTGCATTCCTGCCCTGGCCCGAATTCAAGTCACTCTGCCACCCTGGTGAGGCCTGGGAGGTGCTCTCCTGCCCTGTTGTCCAAGCCTCTGGAGCATCCACAGTGTGTCCCCCGCGCTGCAGCCCCACGTGCTGTCCCCCCACTGGATCCTATCAGGCCAGAGCTCTGCCACCAGAACTAGTGCCTGTGGGTGGACCACAGGGAGGCTGAGATTAGGCAGCTGAAGGAATAGGTGAGCATATGGGGGAGGGGGTGGGCTTGACAAAGAGGACCAGCCAGCACGGCCGGGAGCACACTTTTCCCATCACAGCTATTTTCAGTGTAGGGGTCTATGCAGCACGTGGCATTTCACACTTGGGTTTTTGTCCACATCTTCTCATGCAGCAGGTGGGGAGGGTGCTATGATCATCTCCACTCTGCAGATGAGGAAACAGAGACTCAGGGAAGGCAAGTGTCTTGCCCCAAATCACACAGCCGGGCCAGGTCATCTGGCTTCTGACATCCTGCTGCACAGTGAGTGGCCCAAGAAAGTGTCCTCTTTTTGGCCGTCCTGCCGTGGCTTGGCAGGAGCTGAGGTGGACGTCATCCTGGTGCTTCACCAGCACCACAGTGGCCACGTTCAGCACTGGGGACCCACCGCAGGTGAGGCACTGTGCTGAGGCTCCACATTCATTATAAGGTAAATCCTCCCAGCAACTTCCAAAGGGAAACATTTTGTCCCCATTTTATAGGGGATGGAAAGGAGGCACCAGCAGGGTAAGAAACTCACCCAAGGCCACGTGGCTAGGGTCAGCACTGTAGCCCAGGTCCTCTTTCTCCTTTTATAAAATTGAGATATAATTCACATATTATAACATTTACCATTTTTTAAAGTATAAAAGAAGCAATTTTATTAGATGAACTCATTTACTTGGCACATTAAATCAGACAAAGAAAAATATATGCACTGTGTAAAAAGAATCACATACTCATACTCCTTGAACACTCAGTAATGGTCAAAAATAATGAATGTGGAATGGATCCCAGGATTGAATGCCAAAGACACGCTGTACAGAAAAACATCGGCTTCTAACTTCACTGAATCCAGTACTAAGCGTCCTCCTTATATTCCTCAGCATCTTCCAAGTCTTTTTCACTCTCTAACAACTGCAGAAGATCGGTAGAGGCAGCTCCCATCCTGCACTGGCAGTCTGGGATCAGCAGCTCTGGAGACCCCCAAGGCTGGGGCAGCTGCTGGGCGTCTGGTCATAGGGCTCTCCCAGGACGTGGTGGAGAAGTGGGATGCGAGCTGGGCCTGGCAGGGGGGCTGAGAGTCTGGTGAGATCCTGGGGGCAGAGGCCGGCTCTGAGACTGCCAGGATGGGATGGCAGAGGCTGCTGCCCAGGTGAGGCAAGAATACCTGTGCAGCCTGGGGGCAGCCACACCTGGCTGGGGAGCTGGGCCTGATGTGCAGCTGTGGCGACCTGGCTCCTCTAGGGGGCAACCTGAGCCTGTCGTGAAATGGGAGTTCTCAACCCAGGCGCATCTCACCTCCTGCTTCTGCAAGGATTTACCCAGAGAGTCGAGAGCCAGGGCTGTGGGATCCAGTGAACTGTGGTTCAACCTCAACCACAGACAGTGATGCATTTAGCCTAGAACAATGGTCGATGTCCACGGTGTGCTCCCTGGGCACCAGGCATTGGGCATGACCTCCTTTGGTCCTCATGGCTGCCCTGTGGAGTGGTCATCAGAGGACACAGAGGCACAGAGAGGGCTAGTGATTTGCTCAGAGTCACACAGACAGAAATGGCAGAACCTGGGTCCAAGCCCAGGTCCATGTGATCCTGGGCTAGACTCTTCCCAGCTGTGCTGTCTCCCAGCTCAGCTCCTTTCCAGCTGTGTGAGCCTCTATGCCCTCACCTATGAAATGGAGATGACAACTGTGCCCACCCTATGGGGTCATCATGCAGAGTAAGGGACACAGCCCAATTAAATTACTTTTTCCTTTTTTTTTTTAAATTTATTTTATTTATTTATTTTTGGCTACGTTGGATTTTCGTCGCTGCATGCGGGCTTTCTCTAGTTGCGGCAAGCAGGGGCTGCTATTTGCGACACACAGGCTTCTCATTGCGGTGGCTTCTCGTTGGGGAGCATGGACTCTAGGCGTGCAGGCTCAGTTGCTCCGCGGCATGTGGGATCTTCCCGGACCAGGGCTCAAACCCATGTCCCCTGCATTGGCAGGCAGATTCTTAACCACTGCACCACCAGGGAAGTCCCACTTTTTCCTTTTTTATGGCTGCGCCGCGTGGCATCAGGGATCTTAGTTTCCCGACCAGGATCAAACCCACGCCCCCTGCAGTGGAAGCGTGGAGTCCTAACCACTAGACCACCAGGGAAGTCCTAATTAAATGACTTTTGTACAGAGTCTGGCACATGATGAATTCTTGGCAAGTGGCACCACCATCACCATCGCCACCATCATCTCTATTATTACTGGTAAGCTGGGAGTCACCTGAATGATCTTCCAATCCACCCCCTTATTGTACAGATGGGGAAACTGAGGCCTAAACAGGGGTCGGTGGGTCACATGATCGGTAAGCAGTGAAGGAGTAACAGAAATCCTCACGCAGCTGAGGCCTGCCACATCCGGCCTCCCACCCTGCATGGTGATGGCCTCAGGCCTTCCAACAAGTGTAGCCCTCCTGGGGGTCCCAGGTGGCACCAACCCAGCTCTGTACTCCAGCTGCCCACGGTGGAGCAGGTGGAGCCAAAGCACCCAGGGTTCCTACAGATACAGTGGGCATTTGCCCTGCTCAACCTTGGAGACCCCCATTCCTCTACCCTGGATTCTTCCTAACTCCCAGGCACCCTGACACCCCTAGGGACATCACTGCCATCTGAGCATGGCCTCAGCGCCCCCTGGTGGCCACCCCAAGCCTGAGCTGCAGAGTCTGGCCATCACAGATGTCCAGTTCACCTGTGTCTCTTTACCCAGCTGAGTTCCGGAGCAGGGTTCCACCCTGGACGCTGAGGCCCAGCCCTGCTCCTGAGGAGCGGATGACCCCATCCTGGTGGTGGTACCCACCCACGGAGTCACAGCACCAACTTTGTCCCCAGGGTGCCCCAGTTTCAGGATGCCCATTTACCAAAATACCCCCTATGACACAGAGCATCTGATTTTTATGTAAGATTCAGTAGGTAACTGCAGCTTTTTGTTGTCAGCATCAGCTTGGGAAACTCTGTCCTCCTCCACTGATAGCTGCGGGACAGATAGGAAAGGTGGACTCTGAGCAGGCCTGGCGGGAGGACCCCGATGATGGTGACCCTCGGAGGCCCTGAGCTCTAAGGGCCCACCTGCTCTGAACCACTGTCTCTCCTCTGATGCAGTTAGGGCTCAAGTGGAAACACCCGGCCACAGAGAGTAAAGGATTTGTCACAAGTGTTTGAACTTAGGGTGACTGTAGGGGCATCTTAAGCTGTCTCTGGAAGGCTGTATCCTTGAGTCTGTTGCTGGAGCTTGAAGCCACAGGGTAGGCTGTCGGAAGGGCAGGTAGCGGGGGAGCAAGAACGTGCTGGAATCCACAGGCACAAGCCCATGCAGACAGGCTGAAACCCAGGTCAGTTCTACTGCCAGGCTGCTCCTCAAAGAGCCAAACACACATCATCGGCCTAGGAGTTGAAGTTGAAGGCCCAACCCTGGGGAAGGTGGGCCAGTGGCAGGCATGCAAGGACCTCTCCTGTGACCCACCCAGGGAAGGGAGCTGTGGGAAATGTCACTCAGTCTAGCCAGAGTGACACGTTACACGTCCACCACAGCCTCTGAGGCAGCCATCACCATCCTTCTAGATGTTGATGTGGACCTGTCAGTTCCCTCGTGCCCTCCCTAAATTCCAGTCTCCATCAGGGAAAAGAGCCTGGGCTTGGAGGCCCACAGACCTGAGCTCAAACTCTCCACCTGGATGGACGAACTGAGCTTTGAGCCTCAGTTTCCCCATGTGTGAAACAGCAGTAATAATAGTACACTGCCTGCAGCAGTAATATGAGGATTGAAGATAATGCACATAACACACCCAGGATGCTGTGTTCAGGTAACCTGGTTCATATTAACCTAAAGAAAGCATAATGAACAAATTTAATCTGTGGTTAATAAAATCATGAGCCCAGGGTAATTTGTTTGGAAAAATGGTTGATTCCAGTGCTGGGGCAGAGAAAATACAAGATGGGTCTGGAAACTTCTTTTTTTTTTTTTTAACAGAAATGTTTAATATTATCAAAATGTGTAACATTACATTTTGAACAGTTTTTCTTTCATAAGGTGGCTGGATATTTGAGGGGTTTGCCAGGGAAAGGTTGTGACTCTATAATCTCAAAGCTTAATTTGTGGTTGATGGGACGGGACATCATTTCAGATATTTTTTTTTTTTGGCCGCGCCACACGGCTTGCAAGGTCTTAGTTCCCCGACCAGGGATTGAACCCCGGGCCCTTGGCAGTAAAGCTCGGAGTCCTAACCACTGGACTGCCAGGGAATTCCGCATTTCAGATTTTTAATCCAAAGTTGTATTGATTTTATTGGAGCACTGGATCTTCCATGAACAAAGACTCCTTTTTTTTTAACCCTATTTTTTAAGTTGAAGTGTAGTTGCTGTACAATATTATATGTTACAGGTGTACAATATAGTGATTCACAATTTTTAAAGGTTATACTCCATTTATAGTTATTGGAAAATACTGGGTATATTCCTTGTGTTGTATAATATATTCTTGTAGCTTATTTTATTTATTTATTTATTTGCGCTACGTGGACCTCTCACCGTTGTGGCCTCTCCCGTCGCGGAGCACAGGCTCCGGACGCGCGGGCTCAGCGGCCAAGGCTCACGGGCCTAGCCGCTCCACGGCATGTGGGATCTTCCCGGATCGGGGCACGAACCCGTGTCCCCTGCATCGGCAGGCGGACTCTCAACCACTGCGCCACCAGGGAAGCCCTCTTATAGCTTATTTTATACGTAATGGTTTGTACTTCTTAATCTCCTACCCCTGTATTGCCCCTCCCCCTTCTCTCTCCCCACTGGTAACCACTAGTTTGTTCTCTATATCTGTGAGTCTATTTCTTTTTTGTTATAGTCACTGGTTCGTTGTATTTTTTAGATTCCACATATAAGTGATATCATACAGTATTTGCCTTTCTCTGTCTGCTTATTTCACTTAGCATAATACCCTCCAAGTCCACCCATGTTGTTGCAAAATTTCATTCTTTTTTATGGATGGGTAGTATTCCATTGTGTGTGTGTGTGTGTGTGTGTGTGTGTGTGTGTGTGTGTATACCACTTCTTCATTCATCTCTTGATGAAGAACCTGGAAATTTCTTGAGGTACCAGAAAGTAAGGAAGTGCTGGAAAAAAAAGATGAGGGCTATTGACAGGAGCCAACCTTAAGGAATTCCCAAAGGCTGAAGCTGGACAAAATGATCCACAAAATAAATAAGTACAGAATTGGATTATAACTCAGAAAAAATGTTCATGAGTTCCTAAGGCTAATAATTGGATTTAAATTTAAAAATCTAATATGAATAGAAATAAATAATTGAATAAATAAATTAATGGGGAAGAAAGGGCAGCTCTTCCTTACAGTAGAATTCCAATTAATACATACAGAAGAAATGAGGGAAATAGAAAATCATCATTAGGCAAACACCATAGTGATAACTGTTGCAGTCAAGAACCAGTGAGGGATGCTAAAATTAGTGGGAAAAAGTGCAATATGAAATAGGATTTTGTATAATCTCACAGTATTTCCCCACAACATATTTATTACTTACAAAGGAAAAATAGTAACTTTACAGTGGAGAAACATGACAGATAAAACCTCAACCAGGTGACAATAGTCGACATCACCAGTAATAAGACCTATGGCCATCATGTACCATGTATCCCCTGATACCACGTACCAAGAAGGGCACATCACTTTTGTGGTATTACCAAAAATGCATGATGCTTAACGTTGATAAATTAAGGGAAAGACTGAGAAACTGTCACGGACCAGAGGAGTTGAAAGAGACATGATGGTGAAGTATAATGTGGCATCCTGGATCCTGATGCAGAAAGGACATTAGTGGGAAAACTGGTAACATTTGAATAAAGCCTAGCATTTAGGTACTAGCACCGTATGAACAGTTTTGATGTTTTGGTTTTGATCCTTGTACTACAGTTAGGTAAGATATAAACATTAGAGGAAGCCAGGTGAAGGGTAAATGGGAACACTCTGCTATTTTTGTAACTTCTCTGTAAGTCTAAAAGTATTTCAAAATGAAAAATTTAAAATAATTTTATAGGTTGAAAAGGAAGTTCAGTGGGAAATCTCCTTTCTTCTGGTGTCCTTCAACTATGCAAGTCCCTTCCCCACAGGGATCAATGTTATCAGTTTCTGATGTTTCCTTCCAGAATAATCTATGTGTCTGCAGCAACTAGTCTAGATCATATCTGTGGGGTTTTTTTAAAATTTTTAAATTTTATTTTATTTTTTATACAGCAGGCTCTTATTAGAATTAAATTTTTTTTTTTTTTTTTTTGCGGTATGCAGGCCTCTCACTGCTGTGGCCTCTCCCGTTGTGGAGCACAGGCTCCAGACGCGCAGGCTCAGCGGCCATGGCTCACGGGCCCAGCCGCTCCGTGGCATGTGGGATCCTCCCGGACCGGGGCACGAACCGGTGTCCCCTGCATCGGCAGACGGACTCTCAACCACTGCGCCACCAGGGAAGCCCTAGTCATCAATTTTATACACATCAGTGTATACATGTCAATCCCAATCTCCAAATTCATACCACCACCACCACCACCACCGCCACTTTCCCCCCTTGGTGTCCATACGTTTGTTTGTTCTCTACCTCTGTGTCTCTATTTTTGCCCTGCAAACCGGTTCATCTGTACCATTTTTCTAGGTTCCACATATATGCGTTAATGTACGATATTTGTTTTTCTCTTTCTGACTTACTTCGCTCTGTATGACAGTCTCTAGATCCATCAACATCTCTACAAATGACCCAATTTCGTTCCTTTTTATGGCTGAGTAATATTCCATTGTATATATGTACCACATCTTCTTTATCTATTCATCTGTCGGGCATTTAGGTTGCCTCCATGACCTGGCTATTGTAAATAAGGCTGCAATGAACATTGGGGTGCATGTGTCTTTTTGAATTACGGTTTTCTCTAGGTATATACCCAGTAGTGGGATTGCTGGGTCATATAGTAATTCTATTTTTAGTTTTTTAAGGAACCTCCATACTGTTCTCCATAGTGGCTGTATAAATTTACATTCCCACCAACAGTGCAAGAGGGTTCCCTTTTCTCCACACCCTCTCCAGCATTTATTGTTTGTAGATTTTCTGATGATGCCCATTCTAACTGGTGTGAGGTGATACCTCATTGTAGTTTTGATTTGCATTTCTCTAATAATTAGTGATGTTGAGCAGCTTTTCATGTGCTTCTTGGCCATCTGTATGTCTTCTTTGGAGAAATTTAGGTCTATTTAGGTCTTCTGCCCATTTTTTGATTGGGTTGTTGGTTTTTCTAATATTGAGCTGCATGAGCTGTTTATATATTTTGGAGATTAATCCTTTGTTGATTCATTGGCAAATATTTTCTCCTATTCTGAGGGTTGTCTTTTCGTCTTGTTTGTAGTTTCCTTTGCTTTGCAAAAGCTTTTACGTTTCATTAGGTCTCATGTGTTTATTTTTGTTTTTATTTCCATTACTCTAGGAGGTGGATCAAAAAAATCTTGCTGTGATTTATGTCAAAGAGTGTTCTTCCTATGTTTTCCTCTATGAGTTTTATAGTGTGTGGTCTTACATTTAGGCCTCTAATCCATTTTGAGTTTATTTTTATGTATGGTGTTAGGGAGTGTTCTAATTTCATTCTTGTACATGTAGCTGTCCAGTTTTCCCAGCACCACTTTTTTAAAATAAGTTTATTTATTTATTTTTGGCTGCACTGGGTCGTAGTTGCTGTACACGGGCTTTGCTCTAGTTGCGGTGAGTGGGGGCTACTCTTCATTGTCATGCACGGGCTTCTCACTGTGGTGGCTTCTCTTGATGTGGAGCATGGGCTCTAGGCACACAGGCTTCAGCAGTTGTGGCTCGCGAGCTCTAGAGTGCAGGCTCAGTAGTTGTGGCACACGGGCTTAGTTGTTCCGCAGCATGTGGGATCTTCCCAGACCAGGGCTCGAACCTGTGTCCCTTGCACTGGCAGACGGATTCTCAACCACTGTGCCACCAGGGAAGCCCATCCCAGCAGCACTGACTGAAGAGACTGTCTTTTCTCCATTATATATCCTTGCCTCCTTTGTCATAGATTAGTTGACCATAAGTGCGTGTGTTTACCTCTGGGCTTTCTATCCTGTTCCATGGATCTATATTTCTGTTTTTGTGCCAGTACCATATTGTCTTGATTACTGTAGCTTTGTAGTATAGTCTGAAGTCAGGGAGTCTGATTCCTCCACCTCTGTTTTTTTCACTCAAGACTGCTTTGGCTATTCGGGGTCTTTTGTGTCTCCATACAAATGTTAAGATTTCTTTGTTCTAGTTCTGTAAAAAATGCCATGGTAATTTGATAGGGATTGCATTGAATCTGTAGATTGCTTTGGGTAGTATAGTCATTTTCACAATATTGATTCTTCCAATCCAAGAACGTGGTATATCTCTCCATCTGTTTGTGTCATCTTTGATTTCTTTCATCAGTGTCTTATAGTTTTCTGAGTACAGGTCTTTTACCTCCTTAGGTAGGTTTATTCCTAGGTATTTTATTCTTTTTGTTGCAGTGGTGAATGGGATTGTTTCCTTAATTTCTCTTTATGATCTTTTGTTGTTAGTGTATAGGAATGCAAGAGATTTCTGTGCATTAATTTTGTATCCTGCAACTTTACCAAATTCACTGACTAGTTCTAGTAGTTGTCTGGTGGCATCTTTAGGATTCTCTATGTATAGTATCATGTCATCTGCAAACAGTGATAGTTTTACTTCTTCTTTTCTAATTTGTATTCCTTTTATTTCTTTTTCTTCTCTGATTGCCGTGGCTAAAACTTCCAAAACTATGTTGAATAATAGTGGCGAGAGTGGACGTCCTTGTTTTTTTCCTGATCTTAGAGGAAATGCTTTCAGTTTTTCACTATTGAGGATGTTTGCTGTGGGTTTGTCATATATGGCCTTTATTATATTGAGGTAGGTTCCCTCTATGCCCACTTTCTGGGGAGTTTTTATCATAAATGGGTGTTGAATTTTGTCAAAAGCTTTTTCTGCATCTATTGAGATGATTGTATGGTTTTTCTCCTTCAATTTGTTCATATGGTGTGTCACATTGATAGATTTGCATATATTGAAAAATCCTTGCATCCCTGGGATAAATCCCACTTGATCATGGTGTATGATCCTTTTAATGTGTTGTTGGATTCTGTTTGCTAGTATTTTGTTGAGGATTTTTGCATCTATATTCATCAGTATATTGGTCTGTAATTTTCTTTTTTTGTAGTATCTTTGTCTGGTTTTGGTATCAGGGTGATGGTGGCCTCATAGAATGAGTTTGGGAGTGTTCCTCCCTCTGCAATTTTTTGGAAGAGTTTGAGAAGGATGGGTGTTAGCTCTTCTCTAAATGTTTATAGAATTCACCTGGGAAGCCATCTGGTCCTGGACTTTTGTTTGTTGGAAGATTTTTAATCACAGTTCCAATTTCATTACTTGTGATTGGTCTGTTCATATTTTCTATTTCTTCCCGGTTCAGTCTTGGAAGCTTATACCTTTTTAAGAATTTGTCCATTTCTTCCAGGTTGTCCATTTTATTGGCATAGAGTTGCTTGTAGTAGTCTCTTTGGATGCTTTGTATTTCTGCAGTGTCTGTTGTAACTTCTCCTTTTTCATTTCTAATTTTATTGATTTGAGTCCTCTCCCTCTTTTTCTTGATGAGTCTGGCTAAAGGTTTATCAATTTTATTTATCTTCTCAAAGAAACAGCTTTTAGTTTTATTGATCTTTGCTATTGTTTTCTTTGTTTCTATTTCATTTATTTCTGCTCTGATCTTTATGATTTCTTTCCTTCTACTAACTTTGGGTTTTGTTTGTTCTTCTTTCTCTAATTGCTTTAGGTGTAAGGTTAGATTGTTTATTTGAGTTGTTTCTTGTTTCTTGAGGTAGGCTTGTATTGCTATAAACTTCCCCCTTAGAACTGCTTTTGCTGCGTCGCATAGGTTTTGGATCATCGTGTTCTCATTGTAATTTGTCTCTAGGTATTTTTTGATTTCCTCTTTGATTTCTTCAGTGATCTCTTGGTTATTTAGTAACGTATTGTTTAGCTTCCATGTGTTTGTGTTCTTTATGTTTTTTTCCCTGTAATTGATTTCTAATCTCATAGTGTTGTGGTCGGAAAAGATGCTTGATATGATTTCAATTTTCTTAAATTTACCGAGGCTTGATTTGTGACCCAAGATGTGATCTATCCTGGAGAATGTTCCAAGCGCACTTGAGAGGAAAGTGTAATCTGCTGGTTTTGGATGGAATGTCCTATAAATATCAATTAAACCTATCTGGTCTGTTGTGTCATTTAAAGCTTGTGTTTCCTTATTACTTTTCTGTCTGGATGATCTGTCCATTGGTGTAAGTGAGATGTTAAGTCCCCCACTATTATTGTATTATTGTCGATTTCCTCTTTCATAGCTGTTAGTAGTTGCCTTATGTATTGAGGTGCACCTATGTTGGGTACATATATATTTGTAATTGTTATATCTTCTTCTTGGATTGATCCCTTGATCATTATGTAGTGTCCTTACTTGTCTCTTGTAACATTATTTTAAAGTCTATTTTATCTGATATGAGTATTGCTACTCCAGCTTTCTTTGGATTTCCATTTGCATGGAATATCTTTTTCCATACCCTTTCTTTCAGTCTGTATGTGTCCCTAGGTCTGAAGTGGGTCTCTTGTAGACAGTATATATATGGGTCTCGTTTTTGTATCCATTTAGCGAGCCTGTGTCTTTTGGTTGGAGCATTTAATCCAGTCACGTTTAAGGTAATTATCAATATGTATGTTCCTATTACCATTTTCTTAATTGTTATGGGTTTGTTTTTGTAGGTCCTTTTCTTCTCTTGTGTTTCCCACTTAGAGAAGTTCCTTTAGCATTTGTTGTAGAGCTGGTTTGGTGGTACTGAATTCTCTTAGCTTTTGCTTGTCTGTAAAGCTTTTGATTTCTCCGTCAAATCTGAATGAGATCCTTGCCAGGTAGAGTAATCTTGGTTGTAGGTTCTTCCCTTTCATCATTTTAAATATATCGTGTCACTCCCTTCTGGCTTGTAGAGTTTCTGCTGAGAAATCAGCTGTTAACCTTATGGGAGTTCCCTTGTATGTTATTTGTCATTTTTCCCTTGTTGCTTTCAATAATTTTTCTTTGTCTTTAATTTTTGTCAATTTGATTACTATGTGTCTTGGCGTGTTTCTCCTTGGGTTTTTCCTGCTTGGGACTCTCTGCACTTCCTGGACCTGGATGGCTATTTCCTTTCTTGTGTTAGGGAAGTTTTTGACTATAATCTCTTCAAATATTTTCTCAGGTCCTTTCTCTCTCTCTTCTCCTTCTGCGACCCCTAAAATGCGAATGTTGTTGCATTTAATGTTGTCCCAGAGGTCTCTTAGGCTGTCTTCATTTCTTTTCATTCTTTTTTCTTTATTCTGTTCCACAGCAGTGAATTCCACCATTCTGTCTTCCAGGTCATGTATCCGTTCTTCTGCCTCAGTTATTCTGCTATTGATTCCTTCTAGTGTATTTTTCATTTCAATTATTGTATTGTTCATCTCTGTTTGTTTGTTCTTTAATTCTTCTAGGTCTTTGTTAAACATTTCTTGCATCTTCTCGATCTTTGCTCCATTCTTTTTCCGAGGTCCTGGATCATCTTCACTATCATTATTCTAAATTCTTTCTTTGGAACTTTGCCTATTTCCACTTCATTTAGTTGTTTTTCTGGGGTTTTATCTTGTTCCTTCATCTGGTACAAAGTCCTCTGCCTTTTCATTTTGTCTACCTTTCTGTGAATGTGGTTTTCCTTCCACAGGCTGCAGAATTGTAGTTCTTCTTGCTTCTGGGGTCTGCCCTCTGGTGAATGAGGCTATCTAAGAGGCTTGTGCAAGCTTCCTGATGGGAGGGACTGGTGGTGGGTAGAGCTGGGTGTTGCTCTGGTGGGCAGAGCTCAGTAAAACTTTAATCCTCTTGTCTGCTGATGGGTGGGGCTGGGTTCCCTCCCTACTGGTTGTTTGGCATGAGGTGACCCAGCACTGGAGCCTACGTGGCTCTTTGTTGGGGCTAATGGCGGACTCTGGGAGGGCTCACACCAAGGAGTACTTCCCAGAACTTCTGCTGCCAGTGTCCTTGACACCACGGTGAGCCACAGCCACCCACTGCCTCTGCAGGAGATCCTCCAACACTAGCAGATAGGTCTGGTTCAGTCTCCTATGGGGTCACTGCTCTTTGCCCTGGGTCCCAATGCGCACCCTACTTTGTGTGTGCCCTCCAAGAGTGGAGTCTGTTTCCCCCATTGTACACCAATATTTCTATAGCATTATTCACAATAGCCAAAAGGTGGAAGCAACACAACTGTCAACTGATGGATGAATGGATAAATATAATAAAATATGGTCTATCCATACAATGGAATGTTATTCAACCATAAAAAGGAATGAAATTCTGACACATGCCACAACGTGGATGAACCTTTAGGACATTATGCTAAGTGAATTGAGCCAGACACAAAAAGACAAACACTATGATTCCACTTACATGAGGTACCTAGAACAGTCAAATCTGTAGATACAGAAAGTAGAATCGTGGTTGCCAGGGGCTAAGGGAAGGGGGAAATGGGGAGTTTAGCATTTAATGGGTTTAGAGTGTCAGTTTGGAAAGATGAAAAAGCTCTGGAGATGGATGGCGGTGATGGTTGCACAACAATGTAAATCTACTTAATCCCATTAAAGTGTACACTTAAAAATGGTTTAAAAGGCAAATTTTATTTTATCTATAGTTTGTCAAAATTTTAAAGTTCCCTTACTGTTGTTTTAGTAGAATTTCAGAAAGGAGCAGAATCACATGCCCATGTTGAATCCACTACCTGACCCAGAAGTCTCGGGAGTTGTTTAAAAGAAAGGGTTTTATTTGCCAGGTGTAGGGGTAGTTTTCTGGTTTTATTTTTAATTTCTAGTTTTGTAGATTGTTATCAAAGAAGGATGTATGAACTCCAGTTCTTATATATTATAATTTATTGACATTTTCTCTGTGCCCTAATCTATGGCCTTTAATAAACGTAATCACTATGCTTATTTAGTGCCTGCTAGCTGTTGCTCTAGGAATATTACCTACAACATCTACTGTAATTTTCTTGACATCTGTATAGAGTATTAGTACCACTTTCTAGATAGGGAAGCTGAGGCTCAAAGAAGCTACGTCATGTGCTCACAGACACAGTCAGGAAGTGGCTGAGCTGAACTAATATTAACACAAATAACAGCTGCCTTGAAGGAGGGTTTCTAGGTTGCCAAGCACTCTACAGAAGTTGTACAATTTAATCTCTGTAACAGCTTTGCACGAAGGCTCAATCAGCCCTATTTTCCAAATTGGAAAGTGAGGTCCAGCTGGAGATTTGAACCCAGGTGTGTTTCAGAGTCTGGGCCTTTTCGATTGCACCAGTGGAGGGTCATCCAGCCCTCTCAGGGGCACCTGAGAGAGGAGAGCAGAGCCCTTTGAGAAGCAGCCTGCGGTGGCGGAGAAACCAGGAGGGTTGAGCAGCATTTTGTTACTGGGAAGCCCAGGGATGGTGTAATGAGAATATTTGCAGCAGGGGGAGATGGGGGCAGCGGAGGAGGGGTCCTGGGCAGACTCTAAGCCCCTCTGCCCTGGGAGCTGTGCCAGTCCTGGCCTGGGCGGGGCGGGGGGAGTTGGAGCTGCCCACCTTCAGCAGGTGGGACACTGGCCTAGTCAGTGAGGCTCGTGGACAGTCACCTCCTGCTTCCTTCCAGAAAGGCTCTGCAGCAACTTTTAGAAATGTGTAAGATAAAAACAACAGAAAAAACAAGCACACACAAACTGAAGTAGAGGAATAGTAATTACAGGAAGAAGAATCTAGAAAGAAGGTCCAGACGTAGAAAGGCTGACGTGAGGCTGCCCATGCAACAATTCCATTGGAAGGGAAGGGTGGCAATTAATGTCACCCGTGCGCCCTCTAGTGGGCACAGACGGAAAGAATATTTAATTTGTTCAACCTTTATTTATTATGCACCAGTGTGGAGAGAGGGTGGGAAGAGCGTGCTCTCAGTTTCTGTGTGTCACAAAGAGGAAGGAACTTGCTGAAGGTCACACAGCACCAGGTCAATTCTCGACACCACCTTCCTCTGATTGGATGAGACCTCATTGGCAGGTGAAGATGGGACAAGGGGGAAAGCCTGGGCCCTGCAGTCACCAGCCCTGGCCTGGACTCCCAGCTCGGCACATTGTTGCCTTGTGAAGTTGGGAAAGTTCCTCAGCCTCTCAGGGCTTCAGTGTGCTCACCTGTAAAGTGAGGGTTATCGTAGCACCCACCTCTTGAGAACAGTGAGGGTTAAATAAAGTGATGGAGGTCAAGGGTATACAAAGTACTTGGCCCATGATGGGTTCAGAGTTCTTAGAGTGGAGAAATTGAGGCCCAAAGAGGTGCACAGGCCTGTCCAACATCAGCCAGCTCAGTAGGGCAGGGTAGAAAATGAAAAACGTCCTCCTCCAATCAGGAGGTGATGTTGTTAGTAATGATGTATTTGTTGGGAGAATCTGGTTCTCTCTCCAGGTGGGCTTCGCCATCATCGGCTCTGCTCCACCCATCCTGGAGTCTCAGAGGGCCAGGGTCCCAGGAGCGACTGTTCTAGACACAGCGGTCAGCGTTTGATGGTGAGTGTGACTCGGCCGTGTGGCCAGCTGGGTTTGGTGGTGGCGGTGGAGAGGGAAGCCCCCAAACGCACCCTTTCCCTGCTTCCGTCTCCCACCTCTGCAAGCTGTAACTATACGGCCTTTGGCCTCCTCTTATTAGTAGCATCCTTTTAGCTTTCCTGTCAGGCTGAGCTGTGGGAGAGAAGGCCCAGGCCCACAGGGGAGTCGGGGAGAAATCGGCTCTGCCCACTGGCCTAAGTCTTCTCATCTTTCCTTGGAGACAGTCATGGGATTGAATTGTTGGGAGAGTTCAGTGGGTTAATATGTGAAAAAGCCAAGCACAGTGATTCGTTCACAGTAACTGTTATAGGAGGAATATCATCCTTCACAGTTCAGGCTGGATGTCACCTCCTCCAGGAAGCCACCCTGAGTGGTGTTATAATTATCCCTTTGTCTGTCTTTCTCCCACACTCCACCGTAGCCCCAAGGAGGGATCGTGCTGCCTTTTGCTCATTGTTGTATTCCCAATATGGCTGGTTTAGTGACAAATATATTTTAGGTGAATGAGTGGGACTTGTGAGAGCACATATCCAAGGGCTCTGGGGCCAGTCCCTCAGCGCTGTCACTCACACACTGTTTGGCTTAAGCTCTTGGAGTTGCAACAACCCTCCACCTGGATAAAGTGGAGCTGAAGTGAGAAGGAAATGAGACCCTCTGCACACTGCCTGGCCCACCAGAGGTGCTCCATAAACATTCATTGTTGCTCTGCACTTCCTGCTTTGGACTCCCATAGCCCCCAGCCCATCCCCTACCACAGCACCAATCACACTCGTGTCTGCTGCTCTGTCATCCTCCCCAGACAAACAGTAGGGTCAGCAAGAGCAGGGCCTTTGCCTCAGCCATGCAACTATCCAACACCCAGTCCAGGGCATGATTCAGATCAGGGACTTGGGAACTGCTTTCTGAAGGACCCAGATGTCTGGTTCCCTTGCCTTCCTGCCTCTACACTGTTGTCCCTGGATCACCTTTTCCTTTTGTCTCAGCCCATGCAACTGTGTTCTTATTGGGCAAAGCCTAGCACAAATGTCACTTTCCTCAGGATATCCTTCCTGAGCAAACTGACGCTGTGACTTCTGTCTCCTTGGAAATCTTCCATCTCTGACTGCTTCTACCACTAACTTGTCACTTTCACATAAGCTGTCCAGCTTGGTACCTTTAAGTTCCTTGGTTTGTTTTGTTGGGTAATTCTTCTCTTTCCATGTCACATTCCCAGTGAAATTTTGTTTTCCAATGAGGCTGATGGCATTTGCCAACATTTATCATTAGGGGAATGGTGGTTCCTCCAGACAGCTGTATATAGCACATGGAACATGGCATGTACATATAGAATTCTATTTGTTTCCTGTCTACTTCAGAAGAGGATTTAAAAAGTGGAGTAAGGTCTGTAATGTAGTTAATGGTATTGTTCCAATGACAATATCCTGGTTTCAATATTATACTACCAATATATAAAATGTCACCATGGAGGGAAGCTGGGTGAGGGGTACATGATACCCTTTGTGTACTATTTTTGCAACTTCCTGTAAGTCTATAATTATTTTAAAAATAACATTTTATAAAAAGTAGTTGAGGGACTTCCCTGGTGGCACAGTGGTTAAGAATTCACCTGCCGATGCAGGGGACACGTGTTCGAGCCCTGGTCTGGGAAGATCCCACATGCCGTGGAGCAACTAAGCCCGTGTGCCACAACTACTGAGCCTGCGCTCTAGAGCCTGTGAGCCACACCTACTGAGCCCGTGTGCCACAACTACTGAAGCCCACACGCCTAGAGCCCGTGCTCCGCGACAAGAGAAGCCACTGCAATGAGAAGCCCGCACACTGCGACAAAGAGTAGTCCCCACTTGCTGCAACTAGAGAACGCCAGCGCGCAGCAGTGAAGACCCAATGCAGCCAAAAATAAATAAATAAAATAAAATTTTTAAAAAAGTAGTTGAGGCTGATTAAACATAGAAAACTATATTAAATATTAAAACAGTAATATCTGGATTAGATGGGACATACAGACTTGGCTGTGCATGCTTATTTATCAATATATTTTATAATATTAAAAGTTTGGTGACAACCTAAGTGTTCAGCTGTAGGGGATTGTTTTTTAGAACAGTGATGCCACCCATACTGTAGAATTCCATGCAGGCATTGGAAAGCACCAAATAGAAATGTATTTATTGTTTTGGGAAAGCTTTACCAATATCTTGGTGAGTTAAAAATACCGCATGATATGTCGAGTCTGGAAGGGTATTCACCAAAATGTTAAAAATCATTGTCTCAGGTCGGTGGGATTGCAGATGATTTTTTATCTCCTTTTGCTTACTAGTATATTTCCATTTCTCTACAATGCAAATATTATTTTAAATATTTTAAAGAGAATAATCAGAAATTATCTAGGAGGAGGAGAAAGTTAATAGTACCAGAGTTGGGAGCGAGATAGCTATAGAAATTGAGGTCCTGGCCGACCCAGCAAAAGGGGAAATGGGACATTATGAAGTTCTCCTTGGAGGGTCTGAGGTTTTCCCGTAAAACGCGGAATTCCCCTATAGGGCTGCACTGAAGGGCTGCAAGCGCTAGACTAGACTTACAGCTCTAGTTTAACTCTTCCCTTCACAAGGTAAGTGCTCTTGAGCAACACCTGCCCCTTTCAGAACCTCAGTTTTCCCATCTGTAACACAGAAGGGAAACGGACCTCAAAGTCTCTACGAACTTTTTCGTCTCCATCACGTTCAATTGCTTAACGGTTAGCTGGCCTAATTTTTCTCCGCGCTCTACCGAAGACAGGGGCAGAGAAGGACGTGTCGGGGGCGGAGTTAATTCCGGTAGGCCCCGCCCCTTCTGGCCCCACCCCGCGGGCACCAACCCCCGCCCCAGCCAGTGCACCCTTGACCCCGCCCCCAGCCCGTGCGTCCACCGGAAGTGCCCGCGCGCGGGCAGCTCACTTCCGCCCGGCAGGTGACAGTCGTGGGGCTCGGAGCTGCCGGCGGCACGGACGCACGGGGAGAGCAGGGGGACAAGGCCGCAGACGTTTTACTGCCGCGTCGAGCAGCGCCGTGGCTCCGGGAGCCGTTCGGACCTGTGGGTGAGGAAACGGGAAGCCTGACGAGGCCGGAGAAGTGGTGGGGCGGGGAGTCAGGGGTCTGAGGTGAGGGGTTTCTGGGGTCAAAGGTCACGGAGAGGACAGGGAGCTGGAGGGGCTAGAGTGGCTTCCCAAGCCAGGACGAGGCAGAAGGGCTGCGGGTTCATTCATTCGCGCCTCCTTGGCCGCCGGCCTGCACCCCAGCCACCCCAAGTCCGCATTCCCTCCCAGGGCGCCCTCCCGGAGAGACTCCTAGACTTAGGCCTGAGGGAGCCTGCGCCTGGCCAGACAGGAAACTTCTCTTTGGGTACTGGTTCCCCCTGCACAGTCACCCCCGTGGCTATCCTGAGGCCTCCTCATCGTTCAGGGCCTTATCTCTTTGCCAAGGTTCAAAAAGGAAAAAAAGAAAAACTAAGAAATGGCCCGGCGCAGCCTCCTCTGGGGTGGGGTTGGGCTTGGTCTGTCCGTAGGCGCCTCACGGACAAGTTAACTGGGGACACCTGTAATAATGCCAAAAGTACTGATGGAAATGCTAGCTACTGGTTACTGAGCTCCTCCTACTGTGTACCAAGCCCTGTGCTAGGCACTTATAATGCCTCATTTAAGCTTCCCAGCAACCTTTGTGAGGTAGCTACTGTTGTTATCCCCATTTTATCCACGAGGAAACTGAGGCACAGAGAGGTTAAATCACACCTGTAAGGTCAATTGGGTAGTATAGACAAGAGCCAGGGTTCCCACCCAGGCTCTCACGGACCTGTAAGTGCAGAGACAAAGGAGAGGCTGGAGCAAGGTTGGGGTGTAGGGGCTATTTAATATTTTTAGCTACCATTAAATTTGCACCTATATAAAGATGTAGCCTTCTTGCTTCTCGTCTGATCTTCATAAGGAGTATTTGATTCACTTTCTTCAGGATGAAACAGTTCTGTAGGCTATTGCTATAACTGATTACCTTTCAGGGCAAGAGAGGAAGTTTTTCCTGACTATTGAGAACTGTGAGACATAAAACAGGCTGGCCATGAAATGAATTTAAGAATATCCAGGACTTCCCTGGTGGCGCAGTGGTTGGGAATCCGCCTGCCAATGCAGGGGACACGGGTTTGAGCCCTGGTCCGGGAAGATCCCACATGCCGCAGAGTAACTAAGCCCATGTGCCACAACTACTGAGCCTGCGCTCTAGAGCCTGTGAGCCACAGCTACTGAGCCCACACACCACAACTACTGAAGCCTACACACCTAGAGCTCATGTTCCACAACAAGAGAAGCCATGACAATGATAAGCCCACGCACCTCAACAAAGAGTAGCCCCCACTTGCTGCAACTAGAGAAAGCCTGCACGCAGCCATGAAGACCCAACACAGCCAAAAAACTAACTAAAGAAATTAATTTTTTTAAAAAAAGAAAAAAACAATATCCAGAACCTCTCTTGAGAGTGGTTGAGCTGCATTCTTTTTGGAGTGAAGAGAGGAACCACGTGACCGCTAGGGGATCTTTTGGCCCTGGGTTCTTGAAGAACATTCCTAAGGGAAGGGTCTGTGTCTCTGAGAAAAGTACAGGTCCCATGGCTTCTTGACTGGGGAGCCACATCTTGTCCAGGAGCTGGTAAGGTGATTTCATGGCCAGAGGATGAGGCTTTGTGAGTCTGAGCCTTATTCCTTTGCAGAGACATTCACTTGCTCCAGTTCTGCCTCAGTTTCCCTGATAGCAGCACAGAGCTGCTGATTTCCTACCCACTCCTAGGTATTATAAGCCTTAACGAACCCTTGAGGGTTTCCACATGCTTCTGAAGAAAGCTGTGATATAAATATTACTGTAGTGCCTGTTTTTAAACTCTACGATCTGTTCTCCTAGTTCCATTGAATTCACGGAAACTTAATATTGTCACCTTATCCCCATCCTTCCAAGGGAGGATTTGAGATGAAGTGACTTGTCACAGATGGTAGGAACATGAGCAGAGCTCAGAGCATCTGGCTCCCTGTCCTGAGTTGAGCCTACCAGGCCTCTTCGACCTCTTAGAGCAGCTTCATGAAGAGTGACTTCACTACTTTACAAAGACTCAGATCCCTTAGAGGTTGTGTAGAGATTATCTGTTGAGTGTGGTTTGAGCAGAGGCTTCACCTGAGCGACGTGAATAGCTTAGAGGTGTGATGGAAAAAGCACTCCTCGACTCCCCATCAGTTAACCCTGGGTTCCAGTCCCAGCTCAGCAGCTTCTTGGTAGTGTGACCTGGAGCCTTCTTTACCTCAGCTCTCAAATAATACCTTCCCCTCCCCACCCCCCCACCACCGAACACTGGCATATGTCGGGGCTGGACAAGGACATTTGTCAGAGCCTGTTGTGGTGGTGGGTGCCTTGACCCTAGGCAGTTGATGCCCACTGGGGGCCTGGTTTTGGGGGTGTTACTTCTATCTGCAGACAGAGACCTTTATGTACACAGGACTTCTCCCATCCTTCTTGTTTCACTTCCTAAAAGTGTTTCAGAAGAAATTCAGTCTGTTGGTCCTGCTGGCTCTGGGCTTGGACTTTCATCTTTTTCTAGTCATCCTTTGAAGCTGTTGTATGTCTTGACTGCTCACTTCCTGAAAACCCCCACGCCTGGCACCAAAGCCTGATGTGCTGATGGTGAGCAAACATTGCTTGGTTATGAGTTTCGCGCTTTGGTGTATTTCTGAAAGCTAAAGGGGCATCTGTTGCTTGTAGGTATTTCTTTTTCTGAACAGGTCTTTTTTTTTTTTTTTTTTTGTGGTACGTGGGCCTCTCACTGCTGTGGCCTCTCCCATTGCAGAGCACAGGCTCCGGATGCGCAGGCTCAGTGGCCATGGCTCACAGGCTCAGCCGCTCCGCAGCATATGGGATCTTCCCAGACCGGGGCACGAACCCGCGTCCCCTGCATCGGCAGGCGGACTCTCAACCACTGTGCCACCAGGGAAGCCCTGAACAGGTCTTTTTGCCTAAGATAGGTCACTGATAAGTTATCAGAGCACAGGAATGGTTTTTGTGTTCTTCTTCGCTTCACACAGAGAGGAACAAATAACTCCAGAGAGAGAATATTACTTGGGCAAGTGGCGAATCCTTTAAAAAAAAAATTGTGCTTGAATATCCATCAGTGGATCCTCATTGCTCTCAGGCTGAAATTCACATTCCTTAGCGTGGCGGTCAAAGCCTTTTGAGCTCTGACCTCTGCCGGGTTCTCCTGCCTCATCTCTCCTACTACTCACTTCCAGCATCTCCCCAAGTTCCAGTCAAACTCAACTGCTTGCCACTTCTGCCATCCCCAGTTGTTTACCTCTGTGTCTTTGCTTTGTGCTGTTCCCACCTCCTGAGCACCAGTTCCTGTCACACACACCCACTTCTTTGCTAGACCACTACTTGGTGCTTCCCATCTGATCATCTCCTGCACCTTGCAAGCCTGAACTGGTTGTCCTGTGGCATTGATCACAGTGGGTTGTCATTGTGTACTTGGCTGTCTTCTAAGTAAACAGCTCTTAATCCCTGGAGAGGACTTGTTTTAACTGTCTGTGTCTCCAGCACCTAGTGAAATATCTGGCACATAGTAGGTGCTCAGTAAATGTCTGGTGAATGAATGAATGAATATCACATTGAATTTTTAGGATTCCTTGACTCCTAAGGAATTCAGAGCACTTCCCAGATGATCTCCTGTCCATCATCATGTCACCCCAGGGAGGTAGGGAGAAATCTGCCCAATGGTGGGAATAACTACTCTCGAACTACTGCTACCACCCAGCCAGCCATCAGAGTGCTTCAGGGCCTCCAGAGACCTGGGGGTTGGAGAGCAGCAGGAGGTGCTGGTGGTAACGGCTCTCCCTGTGTAGTAGTAAAAGTGGCTAACATTTATCAAGCACTTGGTGGGCTGGGTACTGCTGAGGGCTTTGCATGTATTCACTTGTTTTAGCCTCACAAACCCCTCAAGTATGTGACATTGTAATTCTCGTTTTGCAGTTGTGGTATGGTTGTGCCTGTTAGGTTGTGTAGACCCCTTGAGAGCCCATGTTGTACCCTCTGTGGCCACCTTTCCTTTCCCAATCCCTTGTTCTTGAATTGTCTCCTGTTATTTAATAGAGCTGAGGAAGGGCTTGGCTATGGTTCTAGCCTCCCAAGCCTCATGCTTTTTGGGTTTTTGGCCTTGGGCTTGACCTCTGACCTCCATTAAGAGGGTCTCCCTGAAGTTGGGAGGCCTTCTCTAGTTAAGGTAACAGTATGGTTGGTTGACTACAGAATGCCCAGAGGTCATCATCAGCCAGGATGCCTTAGTCATTGATCCATTGTCTCCTCTGTGGACTTGAGCTGCAAGATTTGTAGGTTTGGAAGTCAGGTCTCAAAAGCTTTAAAACTGGGACTTCAATGGCAGTCCAGTGGTTAAGACTCCACGCTTCCACTGCAGGGGGTGCGGGTTCAATCCCTGGTATGGGAAATAAGATCCCACAAGCTGTGTGGCGTGGCCAGAAAGTTTAAAAAAAAAAAAAAGTTTTAAAACCAGCCCTTCAGTGTTGGTTTTCAGCAGTGAAGACATTTGTTACAGCTGAGCTCTATAGAGGACTAGCCTTAGGTGACATACTCTTTTTTTTTTTTTTTTTTTTGGCGGTGTGCGGGCCTCTCACTGTTGCGGCCTCTCCCATTGCGGAGCACAGGCTCCGGACGCGCAGGCTCAGTGGCCATGGCTCACAGGCCCAGCCGCTCCGCAGCATGTGGGATCTTCCCGGGCCGGGGCACGAACCTGCGTCCCCTGCATCGGCAGGCGGACTCTCAACCACTGCGCCACCAGGGAAGCCTGGATGACATACTTTTTATCACACCCTAATTGCTTTTACGGTCCTAAGCATATTTAGAGTAGAATGACAAAATTTCATTATAGCAAGCTATTGAGTCTTTTCTGTGGTTTTCACTCTTTGATCTCTAAGGGCTGGGTGGCTGGATGTTGAGACACTGAGGACAGAGCCTTCATATGCCCAACATTCATTTATTCGTTTGTTCGTTCCTTCATTCATTCAGTATTTATTGAGCCCTGCTGTGCCCCTGGCACTGGGCTAAATGTGGTGACAGGTAAACAAGCCAGACAGTTTCTGCCCTTGGATTGCTTACCACATTCTAGTGGGGGAGAGAGACAAAGAAGAAATAGAAAACAAATGTTATAATTAGAAAAACAGATAAATCATGAGGGAAATGAGGCAGAGCAGCTCACCCCTGTAAAAATGTAAGCCAGATCTCAGGACTCTTGCTTAAAACCCTCCAGTGGCACTCAGCTTATTCAGAGTAAAAGCCAGAGTCCTTACCTTGACCTGTAAGGCCCCCTCCATTCTCTGACCTCATAACCCACTGCCCCCCTCACAGCTCACTCTGTTCAAGCCACATCACTTCCCTGCTGTTCCTCAAACAGGCCAGGCATACTCCCACCTTTGCACTATTTTTTATGCCTGGAAGGCTCTTCCCCAGGCAGTGTCACCTCTCAAGGAGGCCTTTTGTGGCCACCCTGGTTAAATTTCAACCTCCCACTCGTCCTCCCCCACACTCCCTATCCTCCTTCCCTGCTTTCTTTTTCTCCATAGCATTTATCACTGTCTGAGATACTATATATGTTACTTATTTATCTTGCTTGTAGTTCCTGTCTGCCATTAGGATGTAAGTTCTATGAAGGGAAAGGTTTTTGTCTGTTTAATTCACTGCTTCATCCCCAGCATATAAACCTATTTATGGCTCAGTAAATATGTGAATAGGAGTACTGGGCTATGAGGACAGAAAAATACCTACTTAGTGCGTGCAAGGATGGTATCTTTGAAGTGATGTCACCTAAGCTGAGATTTGAAGGATAAATCTAGAAGCTGGAGAGATAATCCAGGCAAAAGGATCAGCAAGTATGAAGGCAGTGAAGAGCTTGTCAACTAGAGGAACACAGAAGGCTGTGGGCCTGGAGGGTTATAGGCGGAAGGAAGGGCCTAGCTGAGCTCACATCATAGCCTGTGTCAGAACCCCCTCTGCACACCTCCCCCAGTAATTTGTTTCCCCACTTCCTGCAGCTCTGGTCACCCTGAGCTGATGCCCAGGGCTGGGGATAGTGATCTGATGGTGATCTGAAGGAAGTGGCCTGAACATTTCTCCTATTGGAGATGTTGCCACCTGACCGTCTACCCTTTGCCCTTTCTTCTCTCTCTTATCATTTATCTACTTACCTTCCATTTACTGTCTGTAAAATGGGCTAGGGTGTTTGGCATTCTCAATTTCAAAATAGCTTGACAACCAGAACAGTTGTAGCTCTGACCCTGGCAAACACCATGAAATCAACATTGGGAAGCTGCTCTCTAGCTGAGGTTGGTTTACAAAACATGAAATTTCCCTAAGAGGAGGATTGAGCACCAGTCATTTGAATATTTACTGAGCCCCTACTACTTGCCAGGTACCAGTCTAGGAGCTAGGAATACAGTAGGGAACAAAATGAACAAAATCCTTGTCCTTATGGAATTTCATTATGGAGGGGAAAAAAATAGATAAGTGTTTTATCCTATGTTGGTGATAAGTACTTAGAGGAAAAAACAGAAAGAGGAAAGAAGGATAGGAAGTGTGGGGGATTTGTTGGGGGTGTGTACAGTTTTAAATAAAGTGGTTGGAGAAGACCTCAGTGAGAAGGTGACATTTGAGCCAAGACATGAAAGAGGTGAGGGATACATACACTACCAAATGTAAAATAGATACCTAGTGGGAAGCAACTGCATAGCACAGGGAGATCAGCTCGGTGCTTTGTGACCACCTAGAGGGGTGGGATAGGGAGGGTGGGATAAGGAGGGTGGGAGGGAGACGCAAGAGGGAGGAGATATGGGGATATATGCATATGTGTAGCTGATTCACTTTGTTATAAAGCAGAAACTAACACACTATTGTAAAGCAATTATACTCCAATAAAGATATTAAAAAAAAAAAGAGGTGAGGGACTGGGGTGGGGGGGAGGAAAGAAATAGGTGCGGGAGATTAAGAGGTACAAACTTCCAGTTACAACATAAATGAGTCACAGGTATGAAATGTACAGCGTGGAGAATATAGTCCATAACTATGTAATATCTGTATGGTGACATATCATAACTAGACTTGGAAATATGTATAAATATCGAATCACTATGTTGTGTAAAAGGAACTAACATAGTGTTGTAGGTCAATTATACTTTAAAAAACAAACAAACTTACAGAGAAAGAGATAAGATTTGCGGTTACCAGAGGTGGGGGTTGGGGGAAGGGGAATTGAATGAAGGCAGTCAAAAGGTACAAGCTCCCAGTTAAAAGATACATAAGTATTAGGAATGTAATGCACAACATGATAAATATAACACTGCTGTATGTTGTGTATGAAAGTTGTTGAGAGTAAACTTAGATTTCTCATCACAAGGAAAACATTTTTTTTCTGTTTTATTTTGTATTTATATGAGATGATGGATGTTCACTAAACTTACTGTGATAATCATTTCATGATGTATGAAAGTCAAATCATTATGCTGTACACCTTAAACTTATACAGTGCTGTATGTCAATTATATCTCAATAAAACTGGAGGGGGGAAAAAAGATGAGGAGCTGAGCCATGAGACTTTATAGAGAAAGAGCCTCCTTGGCAAAGTGAACAGCATGTGCAAAGGCCCTGGGGTTGAAACATGCCTGTTGTGTTCCAGGATCAGCAAAGAGGCCCGTATGGCTGGAACTGAGGGAGTGATGGGGAGAACAGTGGAAGAAGAGTTTGAAAGAGATAATGACAGGGAGGGTGTGTGTGTGAGAGACAGAAGCGGGCATGCATCTCATCTAGGGCTTTGTGGGCCATAAGGCCATGGTAGGGACTTTGGCTTTTACTCTGAGTGAGACAGGGAACCATTGGGGGATTTTGAGCAGAGGGGTGCCATTGTGTGATTTAGACTGTCATAGGACCATTCTGGCTGTTGCCGGGATGGGCTGTCAGGTGCAGTGTGGAAGCAGCTTTGGTAGCAATCTCAGTGGGAGGGGATGATGGCCTGGGGCCAGGTGGTAGTGATAGAGCTGGTGAGAAGCCCCCTTCGTGGACTCGGAATTCATTTTTTTTTTTTTTTTTTTTTTTTTTTGCGGTACGCGGGCCTCTCACTGCTGTGGCCTCTCCCGTCGCAGAGCACAGGCTCCGGACACACAGGCTCAGCGGCCATGGCTCACGGGCCCAGCCGCTCCGCGGCATGTGGGATCTTCCCGGACTGGGGCACGAACCCATGTCCCCTGCATCGGTAGGCGGACTCTCAACCACTGCACCACCAGGGAAGCCCCTCGGAATTCATTTTGAGGTTAGGCCCGACAGGAATTACTGATGGATTAGATGTATGATATGAGACAGAGTGTGTTATCAAGGGTAACTGAGGTTTTGGGCCTGAGAACCTGTCAAAGATGGTTTTGGTAATAACTGGATAATGAAGACTGCAGGATGAGTCAGTTGGGGGATAGGAGGAAGCAAGTGGCAGTTTTTATCATTTTAAGTTTGAGCTGCCTGTTAGCCATATAGACATTCCAGTGATGTCAGGCAATTTGAATATATGAGCTGGGAGTTCAGAGGAGAGGTTGGGCCTGGGGATGTAAAGTTGTGAGTTGTCAGCACATAGATGGTACTTAAAGGCATGACACTGGATGAAGCAAGCAGCTGGAGGAGGGAAGAGGGCCTCTGGGAAAGGGCAGAGGAACCAGGCCTGAGCCCTGGGGCACTCCAGGTGTTGAAGGAGAGGGAGAGGAGGAGGAACAAAGGAGACTAGACAGTGGGGTAGAAGGGAAAGTGGAGAGCATGACATCCTGTAATCCAAGGGAAGAAAATGTTTCAAGGAGGATGGAGTGATCAGTAGCATCAAATGCTTGTTAGCATGAGACTTGTCATAAGATCACTGCGTCTTCTGCTGGCAGGGTCCAACTCACCCTGGCATCCAAGGCTGTCTTTGAATCTCATCCTTCCCTGACTAACCTCATCTGCTCCTTTCCCTGCCATGATCTTGCCTTCAGCCAAGCAGGGGTCTCACAGACTCCTAAATATGTGTGCTTGTTTTGGCCTTGGATATGTCACTCCTCTCTCAGCATCTCTAACTCCTCATTTTTAAATAGGTTACTGGAGAATTAAATGACACAGGGGCTCTAAATTACTTAGCACAGAACCTGTGCCCCAGCCAGTGTTTGTGTTTGTTTAGTTATTCTCAATTCACTCCCTGTTATGTGGTCATCTTGTGGGTCTTCTCCATGTCACCTTCGCCCCACCCTTTCCAAATCCGACACATATTTTCATGTCCAGCCAAGCCCCTTTTAATCCAAGAGGGCTTCCTTTGATGCTCCACTCATCTCAAAGTCTCCTCCTCAGAGCTTTGGTGGCAGTTATCTGGAGGGCATGATTACTCTGCTGTTCCCCTGAAGTCCTTCACCTGCCCTCTGAATCTGTAGGAGCCATCAGGAAAAGATTGTTCTTTGTCTGCTGTGTGTGAGCTCCTGTGTGGGGTGCAGTTGCAGGCTTGGAGCTGATGGTGCTCCACACTGTTAAACATGCTATATCCAAAATGTGACAGATTTTCAGAAAGTGTTCCCAATGTATAGGCGGGAAAACTGAGGTCTCAGGAGCCTAGTTCTTTAGTCTTTGGCCTCTGTTTCCTCATCTTCATTGATTTAAGGATTGTTCAGAAGAAGCCCCTATTATTTCGTTTATTTATTTATTTTTGGCTATGTTGGGTCTTCATTGCTGTGCCCAGGCTTTCTCTAGTTGCGGCGAGCGGGGGCTACTCTTCATTGCAGTACGCAGGCTTCTCATTGCAGTGGCTTCTCTTGCTGCAGAGCAGGACTCTAGGAATGTGGGCTTCAGTAGTTATGGCTCACGGGCTCCAGAGCGCAGGCTCAGTAGTTGTGGCGCACAGGCATAGTTGCTCCATGGCATGTGGGATCTTCCCAGACCAGGGTGCGAACCTGTGTCCCTTGCATTGGCAGGCAGATTCTTAACCAATGCGCCACCAGGAAAGTCCTTGTTATTTCGTTTTT
Source organism: Lagenorhynchus albirostris (assembly GCF_949774975.1). Taxonomy (NCBI): domain Eukaryota; kingdom Metazoa; phylum Chordata; class Mammalia; order Artiodactyla; family Delphinidae; genus Lagenorhynchus; species Lagenorhynchus albirostris. The sequence continues at coordinate 66,224,705 of NC_083108.1, forward strand.
AAGGAACTTTTCCTTGGCAGCAGATCTTTCCATGCATTACTGCTTGTAGATTAGTCGAGAACTGGCCCTTGATGCTAGAATTCAGTCCTAGAGACTCAGTGCTGATAGAAGAACGTTTGCATGTACCATTTGCCTGCCTTTAGTTCCTTTTCATTTTGAGACTTTAATTGCTAGTGGGTCTCAGAAGATTGACTTTGACTAGTCAGTTTTCCTCCAAATCCCAGGAGACCCATAACTGGGTGATCTCATCCAGACAGGCTTTCACTAGGCACATTACCAAGCTTGACATCCCTGCTGTCCAAACTGGATGGGCTGGCCCTAAAATAACCTGTAATTCAACCTTCGAGGGACTCAGCAGGGATGTGTGGCAACATACTTCACATACCATTTAGCCTAGAGTGTGTGTGTTTGTGCCAGGGTTTCATCAGAGAGGAGGAGCTGCCTCACTGGACACAGTGGGATGTGTGTGACCTCATTATGGAGCAGGAGTAGAGTGTGTCGGCGCTACCATTTTCTAGCTGTGTGACTCCAGACAAATGCCTTGACCTCTCTGGGCTTCGGTTTCCTTATATGAAACTTGGGATATTATCAATACCTTCTTCACAGATTACTGTAAAGCTGTTTACGTAGTTAGTTTCTGGCCCATAGCACATATCCATCTGTCATTACCACTTCCATCGCCACCTTTGTTTCAATTCTTGTGCCAAGCCCAAAGGAGAATACAGTATTTTCTCATAGTAATTGAACTGGCTTGAAAGAGCCTATCTGAGTTTGGTGACCACATTGTCTCAGAGAGAAAGTCTGAAATCTGGTTTCTCTACTGCTGACTCACCTTTTTTTTTTTTTTTTTCTCACTCTTGTGGCCTCTCCTGTTGCGCAGGTTCAGTGGCCATGGCTCACGGGCCCAGCCGCTCTGCGGCATGTGGGATCTTCCCGGACTGGGGCAGGAACCCGTGTCCCCTGCATCAGCAGGCGGACTCTCAACCACTGCACCACCAGGGAAGCCCCTGACTCACCTTTTAATCTTCAAGGTGGCCTTACCTGTTTACCTGTCTGTAATGTGAACTTGAGTACTGACTTGTGAGGACCTTTTCCTTTTTTTTTTTTTCAATTTATTTATTTTATTTTTCTCTGTGTTGGTTCTTCATTGCTGTGCGCGGGCTTTCTCTAGTTGCGGCGAGCGGGGGCTACTCTTCATTGTGGTGTGCAAGCTTCTCATTGAGGTCTTCTTGTTGTGGAGCACAGGCTCTAGGCACATGGGCTTCAGTAGTTGCGGCACGCAGGCTCAGTTGTTGTGGCTCGCGGGCTCTAGAACGCAGGCTCAGTAGTTGTGGCACATGGGCTTAGTTGCTCCACAGCATGTGGGATCTTCCTGGACCAGGACTCGAACCCATGTCCCCTGCATTGGCAGGTGGATTCTTAACCACTGCGCCACCAGGGAAGTCCCCCTAGCTTAGTCTTGACTGTCCTTGAGCAGGTTTCTGAAAGCTATTCATCAGGCAAGGGTTTAACAGTAAAATTCAGCACTGAAGTTGGAAGCCACCAACACAGACTTTTAAGGATCAGTTTTCCCTGCCCGGATATCCTTGAATTCAGAGATGGGTCTTGGGAGCTGGATCAGACCTTGTCAGATGTCTTTCTCCCCGTTTCGCTTCCTCAACTTCTCTGGCTGGTCTCACTACACCGATAGTCTCCCTGGTTCCATCACTGGATGCCGATGGCGTGCAGTCCATTGTGCTGGTGCTGCCAACTTCATGCTTCTTGTCCGACTGCAGAGTATGGGCTGCTCTGACATGAACCACTGCCCTGAGACTAGAAAAGTCCTCCCCTGGCCATTGGCTGGCCATTTGGGGAATTGCTTGGCTTGTTACTGTTTTCCCTTCTACTGAAGACCTAATGAGGTTTGCTGGCCCTGGCTGCATTCTGAATTTGTTTTCTTTTTTGTCCCCTTGGAAACGTTTTCTGTCGTGCTCTGTGAATGATCATGCTCCATTTTCTCTTGTTTGATACCCAGGAAGAACACTCTGGTGAGGAAGTGGATTCCACCTCTAGCAAGGAATCATAGAACATGAGATGCAGGAGGGATCTTGTCCTTTAAACTTTGTCTTCAAACTTTTTTCTGTGGAACTATGGGGTGTCTGAAGGGCCCCTGGTGAGGAGGGGGAAAAGTGGGCATAGTGAAATGAGTCAGGCTCTGGGCCCTCACCGTTACTTCAATCAGAGCAGTTCCACTTTTATTTTAAACAATTTAGAAATGGGGTGATGGGGGGTGGGGCTTGAAAAGCCATTGATGTGGTTGAATTCTCTTGTTTGACAATTGGAGAAAGGAAGGCCCAGAGATGGGGGGTATTTGCCCAGGGTCACACAGCTGTTGGTAGCAAAGCTAGAATTCCTGGCAGCCATCTTGGCATTGGATCAGCCGTGCCATGTTTGTGGAAAGTTAGCTGCAAAGCCTCATGTTCCCGGTTTGCCCAGTTGTTGCTGTCTGGCACTCATCAGGGAGTCCTATTGTTTTGATCTATTATGGGCCCTTGGTTTTCTAGCTTCTCTGGGAACCTGTCCTTTCATTTTGTCAGCAAACATTTGGTGAACTCCTGGAATATGTCAGACATTGTGCCAGTCACTGGGTTGACAGCATTAAACAGGAAAGATCCTAAATTAGAGTTGTGAGGAGGGCTATGGAGAAGTCCACAGTATGATTGACTCAAATGTCGAGGAGGCTTCTGCCCCTCTGGGTCTGGAGAGGGGTCCTCTGGGGCAATGGTGTTTGAGCAAAGACTGAAGGAGGAGCCCGGGGGTGGGGATAGTGTTTTGAATTAGATGCACCATTGTTTTCTAAACTGCATTATGTTTAAAAGAGATGATACATGCATAGGATATAAAATTCCCAAGATAGACAAAGGTAAACGATGAAGGGTCAGTCTCTTACCCCAACCATTGGTAATCCAGCTTCCTTTCTTGAGGCAACCACTGTCCACTTTTCTTATTTACCCTTTCAAGGATAGTCCATGCATTTGCAAACACTTGGTATTTATGTTTTATTAATATTTTAATTTTTAATAGAAATGGTAGTATACTACATATAGTTTTTCATCTTGCTTTTTTTCACTTAATATCTTAGAGAGTGTTACATACAAGTACGTGTAGAACTGCCTCATTCTTTTTCATGATTACACAGTATTCCCCATGTCTGTATGTAGTGCCGTAATTTTTTTTTTAACATCTTTATTGGGGTATAATTGCTTTACAATGGTGTGTTAGTTTCTGCTTTATGACAAAGTGAATCAGTTATACATATACATATGTTCCCATATCTCTTCCCTCTTGCGTCTCCCTCCCTCCCACCCTCCCTATCCCACCCCTCCAGGCGGTCACAAAGCACTGAGCTGATATCCCTGTGTTATGCGGCTGCTTCCCACTTGCTATCTACCTTACATTTGTTAGTGTATATATGTCCATGCCTCTCTCTCGCCTTGTCAGAGCTCACCCTTCCCCCTCCCCATATCCTCAAGTCCGTTCTCCAGTAGGTCTGTGTCTTTATTCCTGTCTTACCCCTAGGTTCTTCATGACATTTTTTTTCTTAAATTCCATATATATGTGTTAGCATACGGTATTTGTCTTTCTCTTTCTGACTTACTTCACTCTGTATGACAGACTCTAGGTCTATCCACTTCATTACAAATAGCTCAATTTCATTTCTTTTTTAAACCAGTCAGTCCTCTGTGGGAGGACATTTAAGGTGTTTACAGTGTTTTGCTATTATAAAGGATGCCACATGAGTAACTGTATCTACATAGTTTTATACATATAGAAGAAACTCCTGGAAGCAGAATTACTAGGTCAGTGGGTAAGTACCTTTGCAATTTTGGTAGCTGCTGTTGCCAAATTACTATAGAGGTTGTAGCAATTTAGACTCTCACTAGCATCGTATGAGGGTATCTATTTCCCCACATCAACACCAACAAGGAGTGTTAGCAGACTTCTGGGCCTTTACCAATCCAATAGCTGATGGATGGTATTTCATTGTAATTTCCATTTCTCTTACAAGTAAGCCTAAATCGTTGTATTTCATTTTCTATGAATGGGTCACATCCTTCGCCATTCTCTTTGTAGTCACTTTTTATGTATTAAGGAAAATAAGCTTTTGTGATGTGATGCAACATTTTTTGTGTGTGTGTTTCTTTTGTTTTGTACGCCATTTGGTTTTTATTGGTTTTGGCCATGCAGGAAAACTTGATTTTTATATAATTGAATTCATAGGTCTTTTAAGACTTCTTGATTTTATGTCATACCCAGAAAGGCTTTATTTCCTTTGGATTATACAGTGCTCTATTTTTCTTCTCCAGCATTGGGTTCTACTTTGTTATTTTTTTAAAATAATTAATGTTTGTTTAATTTACACCAAGTGAAATGCTCAGCTCTTACGTGTACAGTTTGGCCAGTATCTGCATCAAAATACAGATCATTTCCGTCACCCCTAGAGTTCTTTCACCCACGCATAAATCAGTCCTTCCCACCTAGAAGCATCCACTGATCAGACTTCTGTCACTATAGGTTACTTTTGCCTCTTCTGCTTATTCTAGAATTTCATATTTACGATGTTTATGTTTGCAGTTGTCAGTGTCTTTCATTCTCACATTATCCCGTCAGTGGTAAATTCCCCATTTTTTTTTTAATTTATTTTTTTATTTATCTTTGGCTGCTTTGGGTCTTCGTTGCTGTGCATGGGCTTTCTCTAGTTGTGGCGGGCTGGGGCTACTCTTCATTGCGATGCGAGGGTTTCTTATTGCAGTGGCTTCTCTTGTTGTGGAGCACGGACTCTAGGCGCACGGGCTTCAGTATTTGCGGCTCGCGGGCTCTAGAGTGCAGGCTCAGTAGTTGTGGCGCACGGGCTTAGTTGCTCCGCGGCATGTGGGATCTTCCTGGACCAGGGCTCAAACCCTTGCCCCCTGCGTTGGCAGGTGGATTCTTAACCACTGCGCCACCAGGGAAGTCCCTGAGTTCCCCATTTTTAAGAGATGAAGTTGAATTGTAGAGATGAAGTAAACTGTAACCTCAGCTCAGTATTCTTCAGTTAATTATTATTAGCAAGTTTGAGACCTTGGAGAAAAATTGTAATATATTCAATATTTTCTTTTTTAAAAAATTAATTAATTTATTGATCTTGGTTGTGTTGGGTCTTCGTTGCTGCGTGCGGGCTTTCTCCAGTTGCGGCAAGCAAGGGCCACTCCTCGTTGCTGTGCACAGGCCTCTCACTGCGGTGGCCTCTCCCGTTGCGGAGCACGGGCTCCAGGCACACGGGCCTCAGTAGTTGTGGCATGTGGGCTCAGTAGTTGTGGTGCACGGGCTCTAGAGCGCCAGCTCAGTAGTTGTGGCACACAGGCTCAGTTTCTCTGCAGCATGTGGGATCCTCCTGGACCAGGGATCGAACCCATGTCCCCTTCATTGGCAGGCATATTCCTAACCACTGCGCCACCAGGGAAGTCCCTCAATATTTTCTCAAAAAAAAATTTTTTTTTTTTTTTGTGGCGCTATGCGGCATGCGGGATCCTAGTTCCCCAGCCAGGGATCTAACCCATGCCTTCTGCACTGGAAGCATGGAGTCTTAACCACTGGACCACCAGGGAAGTCCCTTAATGTGTTTTTTAATAGATTTAAATTCATTTTGTTAGCTTAAAACACAGAAAGATATTTTTAATCTCCTGGTCATAAAATTACATTTAGATTTGTGATGACGCAAAAATTTTAAAAGTGTTGAGGACTTTTTTTCTTAAACCCAACCCTAACTCCAGTTGCTAAAATTCAGTCTTTAGCTGACAATATTTTTTGTGAGTTTTTTTCCTTTCCTTTTCTTCCTAGGGCCTCATTTTTCCACTCTTAAATTACATCTTTGTCCCTGGCCAGTACGTCAGTGATTCTCACCAAGGACTTCTTTATAATTCTAGAAAATGTAGGAGAAAACTACTCTGTTTCAGGCCTTATTACTCAGTTCATTTCTTTACACCTAGTGACAAGGGAAGCAGCCCTTGTCAATAGGATTTAAAACCAAGAAAAAAGTGAGATTAACAGGAACTGGCCCTGGGATTGTGGCATCAGAGTCATCTACTGAGAATGGATGTGGGGAGGGAGGACAGAGGTGGGGACAGCAGCAGTGTCTCCTCCAAAGACAAACTGGTCCCAGGTGTGCCCCGCTTTGAATTTGGACAGTGCCATCCCCTTCAGGCATTCCTTGGCCTGTAAATACTGAAACTGAGGGGTATCCCAGCATAGAATGCTGTATCCTTAGCAGAAGTGACTCATCACATTGGCCAGAGCAGCTTCTGAAACAAAAATTCCCTCCAATTATTGCTTTTTTTAATGCGCTCTGCCACTTCCAAAGATGGAATCCAAACCCTAAGCTTTTTCTTGCCTAAATTGGCTGCTTGCTTTCAATTGTGGCTCATGTACATGGTCAGAGTCTTGGCCCCTGTGGCCTCCATTAGCAGGGATACAATGCATAGCAACGGCTGAGAGCAGGGCCAAGAAAAGCACCAGTCTTTCCTGTGGCATCTGCAAGTCTGAGCTCAAAGTCTGACTGAACTGTAGGGTTTTTTCCATTCCTGCAGAGAGAATGAAAAATCTCTCTTGCGCTGATACCCTAGGCAACTGCGGTGAAAGAACATGCGGAGGTAGCCACCCTCAGTAGATCCACATGGTGCTGGTGATCTTTCATGGTGAGGTGAGGTTTTTTCATCGGTGCTCTGGGGTGGCTTTGCAAAAGCATTTTCATTTCTCTCCATCTTCTCCTTCCTCCTCTACCTTAATTTCCTGTATGTGAAACAACTTCAGAGGGATACAATTTCTGCATCAGCAGTCCCACTGGGCCCTCTGCAGAGGAATATGCGAAATAGATACTGCGGAGGAAAGAGGCCACCAGCGCCAGCCGTCACATGGGATGGCGGTTTAAGTTTGTGAGTAGTTGCTTAGCACCTGTAAAAGGAAGAGTGTCATCAAAAGCTCCAGCTGTAGGGACATCAGCAGCTGTGGTGGCTTCACTAGCTGACCCTGCAGCTCTCTTGCTTTTTTTTAATCCCCCAAAGAGAAATTTTCCCATCCTTTCCTCCATCTGGGTGGTTGCATCCAACACAGATCTGCCAGGCTGTGTTCTGGGAATTCAGGGCCCTTGGATGTTGTGTTGTGCCTGCAGATGAGGGGAACACCTGTGACACCCTCCTCTACCAGAGAAGGAAGAATTTCTGGGCAGCGCTGAAGTTGGACATCTAAGGTAGTTTTTGCTTTGTTCACTTTGATTTCCTTCTAGATTTAACGTTGGAGGGGTTTGTACGTTACTTTCTGTGATTTTTTGGCCTGTGATTTTTAGCCCCTCTTGCCTTCATTGATCCCTCTTCTTCAACTAAATTTAACCTTGGGAAACCCAAGGTACTCTCCTATTCTGGATACCTCTGGTTATGCTCTCAGGCCTGTGACTTCTGAAGCCATACAGCCTTTTATTGTGTGACAGACGTGCCATTGCCTTCTTTACCTGCTCATTCTCAGAGCTCCACAAAGAACCTCTAGGTTGGTGAGGTTTCTCTGAGAAAATGGCTTTCTCTGTGCTCAAAATGAAATTATTTTTAATGTATGTAAACTCCGGTAGGAAACAAATGCTTATATAGTTACCTCACAGCTGTCGGAGAGCAGGCTGAGGGTTCCTGGGCTTTTCAGTGGCTACTTTTCATTTCTTTCAACAACTATTGACTGAACCCTGGCCACGCTTGTGTGGAGGATGGATGCAGCTGTGGACCAGGCCGACTTGGGTCCTTGCCTTTGTGGATCTGTTTGCAGCCCTGACTCCCGCTGCTGAGACTGGCAGTTAGTGGCCCCGCAGTGGCACTGGCATCAGCAGACACGGGTCTCTTCTGGTCTTTCCCACAGCTCCCACAGAAAAGTGCCATCATCCCTTTTCAACCTGACAAAGCAAAAGGAATGTGGAATTGTGTCTTTTTCTTTATACTTTTGTCAGTGAAGCCTTTATTCCTTTATCCTAATGGGATCCACAAAGGCTTTAAGGCAGCCCTGAGGCAGTACTTAACGGTTCCCTGTTGGTTACTGAAACAAAACCTATGGGCAGGTGTCTCAGTTGGGAAACAGCCCTGTTGCCATCCTGCCATAAATACAGGCTTAAACTGGAAAAATACAGTTGGGCTGCAGGGGAGCTGTGTTGCCATTGTTTCCAGAGATTTTTTATAAAATAAATTTATTTATTTTATTTATTTATTTTTGGCAGTGTTGGGTCTTCGTTGCTGCGTATGGGCTTTCTCTAGGTGCAGAGGGGGGGCTACTCTTTGTTGCAGTGCATGGGCTTCTCATTGCGGTGGCTTTTCTTGTGGAGCATGGGCTCTAGGCGCACGGGCTTCATTAGTTGTGGCCAATGGGCTCTATAGCTCAGGCTCAGTAGTAGTGGTGCACTGGTTTAGTTGCTCCGCGGCATGTGGGATCTTCCCGGACCAGGGTTTGAACCCATGTCCCCTGCGTTGGCAGGTGGATTCTTAACCACTGCGCCACCAGGGAAGTCCCTCCAGAGACTTTTGAGATGTTCCTTGACTCGTCACATCCATCGCAAGAGTAACCTTAATCTCCCCCTACTGATAGCAATGAATTGAAAGAAGATATTAATGGTTTACATGTTTGAGTCTCTTCTATAGAGGCAACAGAAGGGACCAAGTGAGTGAGTTTTCTCCATGCAAATGTCTGTTCTTTGGGTTGTGTGGTTTTATGTACCATGTGAAACTATAGGTAGGACTGGAAGTTGAAAGTCTCATGGCTTTTTGGACTGAGTCCTTAAGCCACTCTCAGGGTTCTGTCCTTTCTCTCAGATGGGGAAGCAGAATTCCCTCCTCTCTAGAGCACAGGTCCTGAGCTCAGATGGACCTGAAATTGTCTCCCAGTCCAGCCATTTACAAGCCATGTGACCTTGGGCAAGTTACTTAACATCCCTGAGCCTCAGTTTCCTCATCTAAAAAGGGGGTAAAAGCAATTACTTTATTGGTAGAATTAAATGAGATAATGTTTGTAAAGCTTTAATAGGGGTTCAGTAAATGATAGCTTCTTAATAAATGTTAGAACAACCCCTGAAGCCTCTGCCATGCATCCAGGGTACTTGGCTCCTGTGTAGCTTCTTATATCTCTCATCTGTTGACCAAGAATAACTATTGAAGTTACATCGTAAATGCTCAGCAAATTGTTGAATGAATGAGAGGGCCTTGCTACTTTCTTTGCCCTGTTGCCTGAGACCAGTACTTCACAGTGTGGGTTTTACCCTAGGAGGTGTCCTGAGAGGTGCTTTGAGAAAACTCACCAGTCAGATTTGGGGAGTGCTGTAGAGTCTGCAGTGTGTAGTTTCTAGCCCTCTCTAGAGATGAATAGTGCCTATCACTGTTTAGAGAAGCTTGGAAAAGCTGGGTAGAGAAGAAATCTCTCTAGCTTTTTAACCTTGGCGTTTTCCAAGCTCCTTTGACTATATAGGCAATGATAGCGATAGTACTTCCATGAGGCTGTGATGAGGCTTCAGTGAGTTCACATGTGAGAAGCACTTAGTGCTGGGCAGAGTGAGCACCACAGAGGGGCTGCTGTAACCATGATTGTTCAGTGCTTTTTAATCTGTGGACTCTTCCAAAGTATTGAGCCATTCCCTACCGATGGACATTTAAGTTATTTCCAGTGGTATATTGTTATGGACAGTGCTGCAGGATATAAAACCCTTTTATCCTGTGCAGATATTTCTGTGGGAGAGATTCCTAGAAGTAAAATCCCTGGGTCAAAGAATACGCACATTTTAAAATTTGATAGATCCTTCGGAATTACCCTCCAAAATCTAATCAGCCATTATCTAACAGTTCATTTGCCCAGTAAAGAGATGAGAAGCTATCTCCCCTCATCAGGCATGCACTGGATCCGTCTCCCCTCTTGTGAAATGAAGAATGGAACACAAGGGCAAGTTACCCCTTTTCTGTCTTGCAGAGTCTGGCCACAGATAAGGGACCAAAATGACGGACTCAAAATATTTCACCACAACCAAGAAAGGTACTGTTTGTTTCATTGTGGGGTCTTTTCTTTTTTTTTTTTTTTTTTTTTGGCTGCCTTTGGTATTCATTGCTGCACACGGGCTTTCTCTAGTTGCAGCAGGTGGGGGCTACTTTTCATTGCAGTGCACGGGCTTCTCATTGCAGTGGCTTCTCTTGTTGCAGAGCACGGGCTCTAGGCGTGTGGGCTTCAGTAGTCATGGCACGCAGGCTCAGTAGTTGTGGCTCGCCGGCTCTAGAATGCAGGCTCAGTAGTTGTGGTGCACGGGCTTAGCTGCTCTGTGGCATGTGGGATCTTCCCGGACCAGGGCTCAAACCCGTGTCCCCTGCATTGGCAGGCGGATTCTTAACCACTGCGCCAGCAGGGACATCCCCATTGTGGGGTCTTATCCTCTTCTTTCCTTGCCCGACCCTTCTGCTTGCTCCCTGTGGTAGTGGGGGGTTGAGGGCGTGTGGAGGCCTGGAAGCAAGTGGCAAGAATCACTGAGAGCATTTTGAACCTTGTGGATCCGGAAATTTGAACTGCGGATGGTGTAAGAAGTATGACTACTTTCAGAATTCCAGAAGGAAAAAGCATTAACTCCACGTATAGAAAAAAGCCCTCTTTTGTTCCCTATGGCTTTAAATTGTGAAAAATGACGCCCCACCGCCCAGAGGAAAGAAAGCACACAATCCTGTCAGCAACTGCACAGTGGTATCTGTGCATGTTTGGTCCTTATCGTTGGGCACATGTTTTACGTGGTTGAAGTCAGAGTTTGTATCCTGTTTTTCATCTAGCATTATCATAAACGTTTCCCCACAGTTCTGAAGACTCAGTCTGTTGAGTTGCTGCATCAAAATTTGCTAAGCTAGTCTTGTATTGTTTGGGTATTACAGTTGATTTTGCTTTTCGGGAAATGGAGTTGGTTGTAGTGGCTGACAAATGTGCTTTAACCCTGTAAGCAATCTTTCTGGCTGGCCCTTCCTTCCTCCTTCCTTCCCTCCAAGTGAGATTAACACTCGCCTGCTGACCAGATGAGGAGAGTTTGTTGTTGGGTCAGCTGAGCCAGGACCTGCAGTCCCCTCATCAGGTGGTTCATTTCTCAGTCCAGCCAGTTTTCCTGTGTCTCTTCCATGTGCAGTGGAGGAGACAAATGGAGTCTCTGACCTGGCTTTGCTTGCCCTTGGGCAGAGAGGACAGTTTATTTATTTATTTATCTATTTATTTTAATTTAAAAATTTTTTTATTTATTTATTTTTGGCTGTGTTGGGTCTTCGTTGCTGCACGCAGGCTTTCTCTAGTTGTGGCGAGCAGGGACTCCTCTTCGTTGTGGTGTGCGGGCTTCTCATTGTGGTGGTTTCTCTTGTTGTGGAGCACGGGCTCTAGGCGCATGGGCTTCAGTAGTTGTGACGAGCGGACTCCAGAGCGCAGGCTCAGTAGTTGTGGCGCACGGGCTTAGTTGTTCCGCGGCCTGTGGGATCTTCCCGGACCAGGGATCAAACCTGTGTCCCCTGCATTGGCAGGCAGATTCTTATCCAGTGCGCCACCAGGGAAGCCTGAGAGGACAGTTTATTAAGTAGTGATCACTCTAAAGGGCAGTGGGTGCTGTGATAAGGGAGGGGCGGCCCGTGGGAGGGTTGGGGTGGAGCTAGACAGATAAAATGGGGTGGAGTGAGTGCTGTCCCAGGTCCATCAGGGAAAGGAAAGCCTAGGCACAAGTTACTGAAGAGTGTGATGGAAGAAAGGTTGGAGAGGTTTGTGGTGCCTGGCGAGCCAGGTCAAAGTGGGTGAACAGTGCCGAGTAAACTGAGGTGTCAGTAGTGGGGTTTTTTTTATGGGTTTTCTTTTGAGGAGAATGTCTAGAGAAATATCTGGGACCAAATTTGACATCATTGATGGTTTTAGGCAGGGGGAGGTCAGAGGCAGATTCTAATCGAGGATCGAAGTGGGTGAGGCTGTGGAGAGGCAGGGAGATCAGAACCACAGTTCGCATGAGAGATGATGCTGCCTGAGCTGGGGAGGAAGGCAGGGGTGTTGGGGATAGAATTGGATGCCTCGTATGTGATTGAGGAGGTAGGCTTGATAACTGGTTGGATTTGGGGCACATTATAGGAAGGAGGCATTTCTGAAGCAGGCAGATCCCGGGATCACCTCACTAGCCTTCTTGGGGCCAAGGTGACTCGGGCCTAGATCCATCAGTTGACTGCCAGTTGTACTGAATCTGGCCAAACACCTCAAACAAAGCAGGGGCAGCCCAGCAGCAAGGCCCAGGGTCAGTCACATGGTCTGTTGGATCTCATAGCAGGGACACAGCCCCCTTAGTCCCTTGGAGGAGAAGGGCGTGTGTTCCTTCAGCTCTCCAGAGCCTTGGATTTGAACTGCAAGGTCTGCAGATTCCTTCTGGCTCTGTTGAGCAATATCCTCAATGTGGCCTTGCCCGGGCTGTGCTGCATGATTGTTCTTAATTAACCTGCTTACTGTCTCTCATCTCAAGTCTTTGCTGAACACCACATTGTTCAGTCATTAAAAAAATTTTTTAAAAAAGAACAAAACAAACAACAACAACAAAAAAGAACCAAAAAACCCTGTTAGTTTTCTTTTTTTCACTGTAAATCCATCTAGAACTTCTCTAGCACTTCCCCCCACATGATAGTTTCTGCTTCACCCCCAACCCAAGTAACTTGAGAGGGAAGCCCGGGACTCTCCTACAAAAGAGGGAGCCAAGACAGAGGTTCACGTGGTAAATTAGTAATAATAGTGACCACGTTTAATGCAGGCCACTGAGTGCCAGGCACTGAGCTGAGCGTTTTGCATCTGTTACATGAGAAGAGTCAAGGCCCCAGGCAAGGCAGAGAGTACAGACAAGGAAATGGTTTCAGAGAAGCAGGGTGAATGTCCTGGGTCTGCCAGAGCACATGGGCTTTGGAGCTGGCAGACCTGGTTTTGAATCTTAGCCTTCCTCCTCATGGCTGTGTCCTTGGGCAAGTTCCTGAACCTCTTCTGGCCTCCATTTGCTCATCTGCAAAATGCGGGCAAGTGTGGAGTTGTTGTGAGGATGCAATGAGAAAAGGTGTGGGAAGAAGTTAGGGAGGTGCCTGGCTTAGAGAAAGGCTCAGGAAAGGCTGGCTGCAGCTGGTTTAAGGGCAGGAGGTCTGTCTCACTCCAGCATCTGCCCTCTTAACCTGTTATTGGGGTTATCAGGCCCCTGACTACCTCTCCATGGCAGGGCCCTGAACAGTCCTACTTCCTTGTTTGCTTTTTCCAGATCATCAAGTTCTTAAGAACAGTTTATTAAATGCTAGAGCCCTCGTGGGACAGCTGAATTCCCATTTTCAGAGCCGAGCAACCACTTGTGGATCAGGAAGTGAAACCCTGAGTGAGCTCTTTTAACTCGAAGCGCTAGGAAAACAGGAAAAGCCTGAGCAAATCCTGCCCTTTTCCCTCAAACCTTAAGTCCCCAGGTTCCATCCCACACTGCTTTGAGGGCTTTGGGTGTGGGTGGCTGAGGAGAGCTTTGCTTCCCTCGGCATGTTTTTAGCCATCTGGCTGAGCAGGACCTGGCAGCAAATTTTTTGTCTCCCTCAGAACCTCTGTAGCTTCCATGGCTCCTCTCCCCTCGATCTGACGTGATCTCCAACCTTCCTTCCTGATAATTCAGTTGTTTCTGCCTGCCCACCCAGGGCCAGGGCCTGAAGCTGCCTTCAGCGGGCAGCACAGAGTGTCTTCCCTGCCTCCCTCCCATTCTTTTGGAAGTTGGGGACTGGGAAGCGCCCCTTGGCAGAGTGGAAATGGATCACTCATGCTGCCTCCTTTTTTAGGGGAGATCTTCGAGCTGAAGGCAGAACTGAACAGTGACAAGAAGGAGAAGAAGAAGGAGGCGGTGAAGAAAGTGATTGCGTCCATGACCGTGGGCAAAGATGTCAGGTGAGCAGGGGTAGGCTGGCTGGCAGCTGGAGGCAGCTGACAGAGGGAAGCTTTTGAGCTTGGGTCCAGTTCGATCCCTCCTTTAAGATATCCCTAGGGACCCATGTCTCCCCTGGTGTAGCTCCCTTCGCAGATCTTTCCAAATAGAAGGTTTTGTTTGCAGAGGGGTCATGTGCTCAGATGTTGATGGGGTCAGGCAGTAATGGAGCAAGTGAAGTGGGCTAGGTTGAAAAGGGAACAGGCAATGCAGTGGATGTGCTGTGAGCCCTGTCAGGAACTCCAGAGGATGCTGCCTGCTGGGGAAAATGACCCCAGTGGGACCAGGTCTTTAAAAAGAACGGGGAATCTGGATTTTTCATTTTAAATCTCCTTGTTTTAGATTGCCAGATGAGGGAATTCCCTGGCAGTCCAATGGTTAAGACTTGGCGCTTTCACTGCTGTAGCCCCAGGTTCAATCCCTGGTCAGGGAACTAAGATCCCACAAGCCATGTGGTGCGGCAAAAAAAAAAAAAAAAAAAATTGCCAGATAATACTAAACAAACAAATAAACACTGTGCAAGTAAAACACACCTGCATGTTGGGCTTGTTAAATTTGTTGTCAGTTTGCATCCCCTGGTGTGCATCTGTTGCCAGAGCACATCACATGTAGAATTGTGGCCACTCCTTTGCTCACACATCTCCCCAGCCTGGAACGTCCCTTCCCCTTGTCCATTTACACTGCTGCCTCCCTCATCATGCCGGCTGACTACCCTGAACACGCAGCATTTGCTGTGTTCCTGTCGCCTGGCACTAATTGTAGACTGTCCTCTTCTTATGTATACTTGTGCTTACCTGCCCACCACATTGTTGAGTCCCCAAGGACAGGAGCTGGGTTCTGTGACAACTTAACACTTGCACAGTGTTTGAGAGTCAGCAAAACGCTTTTAAATATTTTCTTAGCAATTCCCATACTGTAGGTAAGGATATTTTTCCTGCCAAAGAAACCAGAAACGATGACTGCCCCATGGTCACGTGGTTAATGGAGGAACTGGACTCATGCTCAGCCCTTCTGAAATCCAGACCCAGGGTGCTTTCCCCCATTCCCTCTCCTTTGGGCCCTTTTGGTGCCCAGTCCTGTGCCTCATAGGCCTGGGTGCTGACGTGGAGCAGCTCCCCATCTGGATCCCTCAGCAGGAACCCACAGCTCCGGACTTCTCCATGGATTTCCCTGTCCCATTGCCATGCTCATCAAGGGGCCTCCTGACAGCGCACAGTAGAAACAGTTCTGCAGAGAAACCTGCTGAGGACACAGTGGCAAAGGAATCAGGTGTCTGCTGGAAAACTGGGCCTCCTTCCAAGACAGATTCTTCCCAGGACAAAGCTGCTTTCCTTCAACTAGAACACCCCTGTCACAGAGGAGGCACCCCTGTCATCTCAAATGAGCTTGTTTTGCTGATGTGACGGGCCCAAAAGAGCAAGTCAGGCCTCTCAGCTCCCCCCTTTCCTGGTTCGTCATCTTCCAAGGTGATGCATCAGCTTCAGCACTGACTGGACTCTCCTGCCTGTCGGGGCTCAGGAAATTCACTTTGACCTCTTAAGTCTGTGTTACTGGGTCCTCGCCCATAAAATCACGAAAATTGAGAAGGGGGGTGATAGATAATTCCAGAGACAGAAAATTGACCACTAACCATATTTCACATGTCAAGGGGCCTGTGACCCCGGGACTGTGGGGTACCATGTTGGGAAGGGTTCTGCCCAGTATAACAGTGGTCCTGAGCATGGGCTGTGACTCAGACCTGGTGCCTTAGGCAGTTGTTTGATATTTGTGAACCTCAGTATTGTCTTCCGTAAAGTGGGGATAATCCACTGACTTCTCAGGGTTGTTAAACAAGATCATTATGTAAAGCCCCTAGCACCAAGCCTGGTGTGTAGCGCGTGCTCTGTACACATGGGCTGGTTCTTAGTGGGTGCCTTGTAGTGACTGCAGCCCAGCCTACCCCTGCTCCCCTAAGCCCTCTGCAACCAGCAGCCCAATATAAGTGGCCATGTCAAGTATCAGAGAAGGAAAAACAATCGTTTTCATTTCTGTAGCACCTCCTAGATGTCAAGGACTAGATACCTTAAGTATGTTGTCTCTTTCAATTATCACAAGGGCCCTGTGAAATGGGGTTTTGTTATATCTTTCTTGCAAATGAGGAAACTGAAACTGGGGATAAAAGAATTTTCCCAACTTGATTCAGCCAGCAAGAGGCAGAGCTGGGTTTGAGCCAGGTCAGATGGGCTCTAGAGCTCATGTTTGAACCCTGTGTAAAAAACAGAGGACTTCTTTGGTTTTAAAATCACCCTTTGGAATTCCATTTCTACCAACGATGTTCACGTTAATGGAGCTGTTGCCCTGCCTTTTACTAAGAAGTCCTGTTATGTTTTCCTTCCCTCCTTCCCACTCACCCTCCTCCCCAGCCCCCATTAGCTGCCTGAAAAGTCTTCCTCTTCTTTTTTTCACCTTTCCCACATTGACGCTACTTTGACCTGCTAGTGCCCTCTTCCCCGACGTGGTGAACTGTATGCAGACGGACAACCTGGAGCTGAAAAAGCTGGTGTACCTGTACTTGATGAACTATGCCAAGAGTCAGCCCGACATGGCCATCATGGCCGTCAACACCTTTGTGAAGGTAAGTAGAAGCTTGGTGTGGGGCTGGGTGCTCACTGCTCCATCTCCCCTCAGTCTCCCGGGGTGTGGCGCTACAGCCCTGGGTAGAAACACGGAGGATCCTTTCCAGGCCGTCTGACTTCCAGCCTGGGGGCCTCTTCCTCCAGCAGAGGGCTCCCGTTGTCTCCAGAAAATCTGATGCTACAGACCCTGCTAACTCATTCCATGTGAGGTCGCCCCAGGCCTTTCGATCCCCGTGTGCCCTGGGATGAGCCATGGCCCTGTGTCATTTGCCAGCTGAGGATGCAGCATGTGTCTGAGGGCTTCCGTATTGCCCTTCTAGACTTCGCTCCTTTCTGCATGTTCTGTCCTCCAGATTGAGGAGAAACAGGGACTTGCGTCGTCAGCTCTGTGCACCTTTAAAACCTTAGCTCCCCAGCCCTGTCGATGCTTAGGTGTGGGCGAATGAGGGTTCTGTGGCCCAGTGGGAAGATTGAGGGTTGTGGTGCTGGGTGGACGCGGCTTGAATTGTGGCTCTGCTCTGTGACCGGGTGAGCTCCTGACCTTCCTGAGGGCCTTAGCTCCCTCACCTGTGAAATGGGAACAGTATTGTGTGTCTGCTGTGAGGATCAGAGGGAACAGTACAAAGCCTGGTATCTGACAGATGCTACGTGCTAAACACACGGCACTTACTTTTGGTGCTGTTGGCCGCAGTCGGTGGGAGATCCCACAGCAGCTGTCTAATGTTGCTCAGCTCGCCCCTGCCCTCGGCCAATGGCTGGTTTCCCTCAGGACTGTGAGGACCCCAACCCCCTGATCCGGGCCCTGGCTGTGCGGACCATGGGCTGCATCCGCGTTGACAAGATCACAGAGTACCTATGCGAGCCACTCCGGAAGTGCCTGAAGGACGAGGACCCATATGTGCGCAAGACGGCGGCCGTGTGCGTGGCCAAGCTCCACGACATCAATGCCCAGCTGGTAGAGGACCAGGGCTTCCTGGATACCCTTAAAGACCTCATCTCTGACTCTAACCCCATGGTAAGTCTCTGCCACCCACCCTGCCACCTCCACCACCTCCAGGGTTGCTTGGGAAGACCTCTGCTTGACCCTCCACCAGGCAACCCCAGTTCTTGGAAGTCAGAGCCCTGCGGGGTGGGCTAGCTGTTTTCCTACCCGCAGTGGTTTGGGCGCCATCTTTGGAGTGAGCTAGACCTGGATTCCCTTCTCTGCACAGCCCTCTTTAAGGAGCTGTGTGACCTCAGGCATCCTACCTAACCTTCCAGAGTCCTCTTTTCTTCATTAGTAAGATGGATCTAATTCTGCATGACTGCCGGGGGTGTTGGGAGGCTTAAGCCGTTAAGGTAATGTGCCTGGCATAGGCTGGCACACAGTGGGTGTGCACCCAAGACTAGTACCCTCCTTCCCCTTCCAGTCACTGTCATTGTCACCGTCCTCTCACCAAGACTGTCAGAGAGCTCTGAATGTGAGGTACTTCTCCCTTTCCTCACTTCTTTGCAGGGTTGTAGAGAATCACCCTTGAAGTAGTGTAGCCTGGAGGACAGGGGACCAGAAAGCAGCTGGGAGGGGAGCTGGTCTCCTCACGGCTGGTGATGGCAGCAGTTTGGAGAACAGTTCGGTAGGGCCATGTTTAAAATGAAGTATACAACCCACCCGGCCCAGACGTGTCATTCTGTGTCCCTCTGAAACACTGATCCCATGCGGGTGCCGAGTGGCCAGTACGACGATGACCGTGGGAGCATTGCTTGATTACGGGAAAGTTGAAAACCACGCAGAAAGCACATAAAAACAGCTGCTCTGGTGGAAATGGGTTGCAGCCCCAGAGCTTCACCTGGCAACCCCTCTGTGCTCCAGCCCCTGAGGGGCTCTGCAGGAGGAACCTTCTAGCTCTGAGAAGCACAGTTGTCAGCTCCCACAGTGAGCTGCTGTAGCTGGTAGAGCGGGACTCCGTGTTAGGTAGCAGGGAGCACTATCTGTTGCAGGAACTTGGAGCTAGATCTTTCTTGTTTTGTGTTTTTCTTTATTGTCAGGTGCACTGACTTTAGTTTCAGCTTACAGAGGAGTCAGTAGGGTGCGTGCTTGGAGTGGGTCTCGGTGCTCCAGACCCTGCCCTTCAGGTCATATTCTTTTCAGGATGTTTGAGCTCTGACTGGCCAACATCATTAGCCTCACTACCTCCCTGGCCTGAGAGCAGCATCCCAGACTCTGTCCCTTCTACCCTCTCAACCAGGTGGTGGCAAACGCAGTGGCTGCCCTCTCGGAGATCGCCGAATCTCACCCCAGCAGCAACCTGCTCGATCTGAACCCGCAGTCCATTAACAAGCTGCTGACAGCCCTGAACGAGTGCACCGAGTGGGGCCAGATCTTCATCCTGGACTGCCTGGCCAACTACACACCCAAGGACGACCGGGAGGCCCAGAGGTAGGAGGCTGCCCTTGCTTGCCAGCCTCGCCAGGCCCTGGGGTGGGAGGCTCCAACCATGAGCTGGCCCCAGGCCTCCGGGGGGCTTCTTTCCAGGCCTTGCCCCACAGACCATCCTCAGACACAGAGCCAGCAGGTTGACAGTGGTGTTGCTTCAGGCAGTCAGCGCACTGCTCACTGAGGGCACAGAACAGAAGCCAGGGCCTGACCTGGGAGCTGACAGAGAGATCTTGGTCACTGCGGGCTGAGGAAAGAGGTGGACAGCATGAGAGCCACCACTCGTTGAATTCTTACTGGGTGCCTGGGACTCTGCTGGGTGCTTCCTACGCATTAGATAATCTTTAAAGAAACTCTGTGAAGGCAGCCCCATCACTGTCCCCGTTTTACAGGTAGGGAAACTCTGACTTAGGGAGGTGGAAGAAATCACCTAGGTCACCAGCTGGGTCTCCCCTGACTCTTGGTCCTAACCAACATGGTATCCTGCCCCTTTTTTTTTGTTTTTGTTTCTTGCGGTACGCGGGTCTCTCACTGTTGTGGCCTACTCCCGTTGCGGAGCACAGGCTCCGGACGCGCAGGCTCAGCGGCCGTGGCTCATGGGCCCTGCCGCTCCGCGGCACGCGGGATACTCCCAGACCGGGGCACGAACCCATGTCCCCTGCATCGGCAGGCGGACTCTCAACCGCTGCGCCACCAGGGAAGCCCTCCTGCCCCTTTTGAATGCCCTCACAACAGAAGGGCGTGAGTTGACATTCATCCAGTGTTTACTGACTGCCAGGCACTGTGCTCAGTGCTGTACATGCATTGCCTCATTTAAGCCACCAGCAACCGTGTGAAGTTGGCATCATCATCTCCATTTCTTTAGATGAGGAAACTTGAGGTTCAGAGTGGTTTTAAGCTGCTTGGGGTCAGTTAGCAGGAAACAGAACCAGGAGCTAGGTCTTCCTCCTACAGAAGACAA
This sequence comes from Lagenorhynchus albirostris, assembly GCF_949774975.1. NCBI lineage: Eukaryota > Metazoa > Chordata > Mammalia > Artiodactyla > Delphinidae > Lagenorhynchus > Lagenorhynchus albirostris. The sequence goes on from NC_083108.1 coordinate 66,244,696, forward strand.
GCTATCTTGATAACTAAAAACAGGGTGTTTCCCCTTGCTTGTCTCTCCTATTTGTCCCCCTCGGAATGGACCGCAGCATCTGTGAGCGGGTCACCCCCAGGCTCTCCCACGCCAACTCCGCTGTAGTGTTGTCTGCTGTGAAGGTGCTGATGAAGTTCATGGAGATGTTGTCCAAGGACCTGGACTACTATGGCACGCTGCTCAAGAAGCTGGCCCCGCCCCTGGTCACACTGCTGTCGGCCGAACCGGAGCTGCAGTACGTGGCCCTGCGAAACATCAACCTCATCGTGCAGAAAAGGTACTGGGACCACCACATATGGGTAGTGTGTGCCCTGGGGGGGGGATCTCCTGCTGGGAACAGGGGCTCTGAAGGGAAAGTGACCTGTCACCGTGCAGGATGTCTCAACAGCTTAACCCAGGGGTTCTGAGCCATCGGCATCTTTGTCCCACAGGGGACATTTGACAATGTCCGGAGACATTTTTGGTTGTCACAGTGGGGGCTGCTACTGTCATCTAGTGGGTGGAAGCCAGGGATGCTGCTCAACATCCTACAGTACACAGGACAGCTCTGCCCCCCCATAGAACTATCCATACCAAAAAGTCTGTAGTGCTGAGGTTGGGAAACCTCGGCTTAGCCTAACCAGGTAGCATGCTGGATAAAAGCTAGCGTGCACTTCTTAACCTTGGAGAGTGGATGGTCCACAGTCCACACAGCCTTCCTGAAACAGACTGTAAGATCGTGTACGTGTGCGCACACTCATTTTTCCTCGGTAAGAGTCCATAGCTCTAGAGGCTGGAGGACTCCAAGATGAGGCACCATGGATTTTGCATTAGCCTCAGGGCCACTCAGAATGCTGAGCAGCCAGTCTCAGTCCACCCAGTAGGAATAACCACAGTAGTGAGCCACTGCTTAAGGGAAGGTACCTGACACCGGGGTGGGTTGGGCTAAAAAACAAGGACCAATCCAGTAAGGGTGCCGGGCAGCTCCATGGAGTGGGGCCAGACTCTGCAGTTCTACTTCCAGCCTCTTTGGTCAAATGGCTGGATCAGCAACTAACTCAAAAGCAGAACAAGGGCCTCTTGTGGACAGGGAGCATGTGTGGAAGACCACACATGCTCCCTGTCTTTATAGCTTCAGTCTGGTTCTTAGTACACACATGGGGGCCCAGAAAAATCAGTGGAATTCAGACATTTGCGAAGGTTTGGGAGGTAAATTGGGGCAAGCTTTCTGAGTGCCTGAACAAAGGGATGAGACTAGGGATTCACAGTTGCAGTGTAGGGTTTAGTGAGGTGTTGTGACCTGTGGATCCCAATCAGCAGGAGGGGCTCCCTGTGCTATATTTAACAAGGCAAACCTCCGAAGAAGTTGACCCTGTTGCTGAGGCACTACCAGGCCCAGACCCAACATGCTTTTGGGTAGCTTGTGCCGAGTCCTGATGGCAGAAATCACAACTTCTGCCGCCCAGCTCAGGATCCTGCCTCGCTTTGCCAGGACCTCCCCGCAGCCTGCTCAGCAGCACTGAGGACCATCCTGGGCAGGGTCCCTCCTTTCTCTTTGCTGGGTCTTCTCGCCTCTTCACCATCTGTCCTCATTCCTTTTTGTTCCTGCTCTCTTTTCTGGGAAGGGTGCGGGAGTAGGAGTCAGGTAGGGGAGGTGACTCTCATCTTGCTCCCACCCTTATTAGCACTAGATGTGTGACCTAGGGCAGGCCCCTCCCCCCTCAGTTTTCCTCAGCTAAGAAAAATGAGGTGGGTGGTGCCGGTGAGGGAGGAGCAATGACACTGGTGACAGTTCCTGCCTAGCAAGTGCCTTCTCTGAGGCAGATACGGATCATGCTAGATGCTTTGCATCTACCTCTCACAACAGCCCTGTTATGTAGGTCTCTGTGCCGGGATCCCCAGGACCACCACCCCCCCCACACACACACACACACTTAGAGATTCACTAGAAGGACTCACAGGAGACAGCATATCATTGTTTTCATAGCTGAGGTTTATCATCGACCTCGTAGGGCTGCACAGCTGGATCATGAGGGAGAAAGACAGGTGGAGTCTGGAGGAATCCTCGTGCAGGCTTCCCATGGGGGGTCACACAGAGCATGTTCCTCCCCCAGCGACAGTGCAGCAGCATGTGTGTAATGTTTCTGCCCAGGGATGCCTGTTTGAGACTTAGCACCCTGGGTTTTTTTTGGGGGGGACAAGTCATAAAGGCACCCTCTGCCTGACACCTACCAAAATTCCAGGCTCCTAGAAGGAAAGCAGGTGTTCAGCAAAAACCATGTTGTTTATACAAACAGTCAAGGCACAGTTAACCACCTTTATCATTTAGGGAATGGTGAGAGCACTCCCAAAAGCTGAATTCCCAGATGCCAGTCCTTTCTAAGACTGGCAACTCGGGCCTGCAAAGGTAATGCTTCTGACACAGAACGCTTCCTATTTCGTGAGTGAGGAAACGGGCCTGAGGTCACCAGCTAGGATTGGAACTGAGGCCTGACTCCCAAGCCTGTTGCCTGATGCCTGTGGCCTCTTGAATGTGAACTGTTTCTTGCTCATATTCCCTCTTCCCTTCCTGGAATGTGCTTGGACACACAGGGGCCGGTCAGAACCTTGGTTGGCAGGTCCTGTGCCCAGGAGCGTGCAGCCATGGGGGCGACTACTTTCATGGATGTCAGTTTCCATGTCCGACCCCAGAAATGTCCCAGCAAACATGGAAGGGTTTTCTCACAGGGCCTGTGACTTGCTCTTTGCTCTTCGGGCAACTTGCCCACCACCAGGCCTGAGATCCTGAAGCACGAGATGAAGGTGTTCTTTGTGAAGTACAATGACCCCATCTACGTGAAGCTGGAGAAGCTGGACATCATGATCCGCCTGGCCTCCCAGGCCAACATCGCCCAGGTCAGCAGAGGGTGGTGCCCAGCGCACCGGGCTCTGTGAGCAAGCTCTCCACAAATGAATGTTAACTGATATTTTTGTGATTAAAGAGTTTGTTCTCTCTGTTATTACTTCACATCCATTGAAGTGGTAGTTAGGTGGATATGTTAGCTAGATCAACCAAACTAAGGATTGTCCATCCCTGCCAAATAGTCCTTCCTGTTTTCCTCTTGGGGCACCTGTGACAGCTCTCTCCCTCCCTTGGAACTTCCACTTCGAACAGGAGGCAGAATCCCACCCTTCTAGGGGTGTGTGCATACCCACAACCCAGGGGTGTTCCAGGAGGTTGCCCTGCCAGATCCCCCCAACTGCATCTTTGGGCCACAGGTGTTGGCGGAGTTGAAAGAGTACGCTACAGAGGTGGATGTGGACTTTGTACGGAAGGCTGTGCGAGCCATTGGCCGTTGCGCCATCAAGGTGGAGGTGAGGCTCTGACACTCTGTCCTTGGCGGGGGGAAGGAGGAAAGGAAAGGAAGCTGAAACCAGGAAACCAGTCTGATTCCAGCAGAATCTGCCAGCTGCTCATGGTCCAGGAAGGCCTGAGGGTCACAACTGGAGCCCCCAAGGTACCCACGGTACAGATTTGGTTGGGCTCCTTCTCATCTGTAATCTCCCGTGGGCCTCTGAGTTGCTGCAGGTGAAATTAGCCCATCATCGTCAGGGGTCTCCTGCAGCATTAGCTAAGACAGTGTGGCAGCCCAAGCTGGTGGTGGCCCTGGTAGACTTAGCTCTCACTTTGTGGAGCTTTGGGGCAGGGGCTCTGCCTATTGGACGTTTTGGCAGATATCATGATTCAGCTGTCCATGTGCCCTTATCTTCAAATTCCCAAGGGTCATTCAGACCCCTGTGTCCTGGCACTTCATCCCTCCCATTCTTTGCCTCTGGAGAGGTTCCTTGATCACTGATCTGACTCTCCTTAAATGGGTCTCCTGGAGGCTAGGGGATCTGGGACAGCTGGTCACTTTAGCCCAGCCCCTTGAGATGTTTTCCATTTGGCACCCGTGATGGCAGTCTGAGAAATCTCTCCCATAGAGCCTAGTGCAGCTTGTTGGAGTAGAGGGGTGTGGGGAGGGCTGGTCCAAGCAGAGACCTCCTAAATGCTTCTGGTCACGGGAGCCCATTTTGTGGAACAAGTAGAAGTGAAACCCTGCTCTCAGGGCTTGGCCTAGAAGAGCTCCAAAGACCCTCCCTGCTCTCAGAAGCTCTACTGGCCTTCTCCTCAGTCTAATTCTATCTCCCTGTGTCCCTGCCATCCCAGGACCATCATTTTGTACTCATTCTCCCACCTGTTACCTGCAGAGAGGGTTCTCCTGTTCTCCTGCTGTGAAAAGGAAGGTGGGCAAGGTGTGACCGAGCCCTTGACCAAGGCATGTTGGTCAGAGGTTCTGCTGGAAGTGGGTGCAAGGCCTTGCCCACACTCTCCTCTTCCCACACAGCAATCTGCCGAGCGCTGCGTGAGCACACTGCTCGATCTCATCCAGACCAAGGTCAACTACGTGGTCCAGGAAGCCATCGTGGTCATCAAGGACATCTTCCGCAAGTACCCCAACAAGTATGTGGCTGCCCCCCCGCCCCATGAGGGTGTTGTGGCTCTGCCAGGGACGGGCTGGTGGGGAGGAAAAGCAAGGAGGAGCCTCTCCCTCTTCCTTATTTTTCTGCCGTAAACAGCATTCTCAAAAGAAACCCTTTATTTTTTGCTTATTTCTCCTGAGCCGACCCTGCTCTGCTCCCCAGGCCCAAATAAGAACTGAAATGTAAAGGATAAAACTCAAATCCTGTTACTTGCCAGCCTCTCGGGCTCTTGTGGGACAGCTGCCCGTCTCTGTTGGCCCCTCCCGGGCCTCCCCTGGGTGGCCCGGGCTCCCTCAGTGCTCACGTGCCGGCTGTGCCCTGGTCTCCAGGTATGAGAGCGTGATCGCCACGCTGTGCGAGAACCTGGATTCCCTGGACGAGCCTGAGGCCCGGGCCGCCATGATCTGGATAGTGGGCGAGTACGCCGAGCGGATAGACAACGCGGATGAGCTGCTCGAGAGCTTCCTAGAGGGCTTCCATGACGAGAGCACCCAGGTGAGATGTTGGGTGGCCGACTTGGGCATGGCCAGCAGCTCAGCACCTGCGGTCCCTCCTGCCCTGAAACCCTCCTCTCAGCCAGGAGGCCTCAGGGCCCTGCCCCTCCTAAAACTGCACTGACGGTGCAGACAGACACAGGAGTGCTGTATGGGTGACAGGTGTGGCTCCTTGCCTCCCACACTGCAGTACCTAAGGGGGACATGTGAGGACACTCTGTGGTGGTGGCTATTGAAGACTGCAAAAGTTTCTGGTTTTGTTTTAATTTTGTATTTATGTTTGGATAGGTATAGTACATTGACTTGGTTCAAAATTGAAAAGACACAAAAGGATATATAGTGAAAATTCTGTTTCCTACCACTTTCCTGGTCACAAGTTCTCCTGGAGAACACCATGTTATTTATTGGTTTCTGGCGGGTACTTCCAGAGAGAGAGTTTAGGAACACACCAGCCAGTTCCTCTACAGAGACATGAATAGTCAATTTTCATCGTTTGTGGTACTTATATTACATAAAGTCAAACACTGATTTAGTAAGTGCTAAACCATTGCTTCCAGGAGAAATATAGAGTTGGGTTCCTACAAACCCCAGTCACAGCATTTTTATCAGCTGGTCAAGGTAAACCTTGTTTTATGTGTGTCTCTGTTTAGAGACACCTTATTTATTAATATATTACTGTTGATTCATTAGCATTGAACTCATAGCCAGCAGCACTGTAACTCATGCCTGAACAAAGCTCATCTAACACATGTATTTTCTCTAAAAGGCACATCACAGCCTTCTTGCGCTTAGGAACACCAGATAGCGCTTTAGCACTACACTGGGGGTGGGATGGGGGCATTTTAAACAGCAAAATCACCAACAAAAAGCACCAAAATGTGAAAGACATGGCACTAAGTAGACTGTGAAGAAGTCACTTGTTTACAGTATGAGAGTTGAGACAGACGGCAGGGCACCGCCTCACTCGACCTCAGCTGGGAATGTGTACTTCAGGCAACTCGAATTTTTCACTGCTGTGCATGTCTGTGAATGACCGTGAAAACGCCACAAGCACTGATTTCAGGGTCACCAGTAAATTTTAGCAAGCAGACAAATTTGCAGATGTGTCCTCTGTGAATAATGAGGATCAACTATATATATATATATTTCTTTCTCACTTTTTAAAAATATTTATTTATTTATTTTTGGCTGTGTTGGGTCTTCACTGCTGTGCACGGGCTTTCTCTAGTTGTGGCGAGCAGGGGCTACTATTCGTTGTAGCGTGCAGGCTTCTCATTGCAGTGGCTTCTCTTGTTGCAGAGCACAGGCTCTAGGCACACGGGCTTCAGTAGTTGTGCTACACAGGCTCAGTAGTTGTGGCCTGCGGGCTCTAGAGCGCAGGCTCAGTAGTTGTGGCACACGGGCTTAGTTGCTCCGTGGCATGTGGGATCTTCCCAGACCAGGGCTCAAACCCGTGTCCCCTGCATTGGCAGGCGGATTCTTAACCACTGCGCCACCAGGAAAGTCCCCTCACTTATTTTTAAATACTGATAGTAAACTATACAAATTGAAACTGATCAGTACCTTTCATTTTTCCCTTAAAAATACATTGGAAGGCCATGCCATTATTAATTATTAATTTGTGCCATTATTAATTTACAATTTCAGAGGCGTCCTTCATGCAGAAGGACCATGTTTGTTTAACCAGCCTCCCCTGACGAATATTTAGGTGTCCAACCTTCTGCTCTTTTAAACAGTACTGCTGTGAATAACCTGTGGAAAGCACACCTGCATGTGCAGCTGGAGGGTGAATTCTTAGAAGCACGATGCTAGGTAGAAGGGCCCGTGCATTGCAGGTTCAGGTTGCTGTAGCAGATTTCCCTTGGTGTGGAGATTGTTCTGGTTTACACTCCTGTCTCAGAGGTGGGAGAGTCCTCTCCTTACCTCCTTTGCCAGCCTAGTGCATGCTCAGACTTTATTTTTGCCTATTTGATTGATAACAAATGGTACCTTGGTATAGTTTTGTTTGCATTTCTGTTTTGAGTGGGGTTGAACATCTGTACATTTGTATTCCCTCTTACGTGAACTGTGCTCATGCACGTGGGGCCTTTAAAATGTCTGTGAGCACAGAAATCTTAGCTGCCCAGCTGGCGCAGTGGAACCCAGTGGATCAGACTTTGGACCTTGAATCGGAGATACGAGAGGCCAAACCCCTCTTCTGCCCCTTCCTGGCTTGCTGCCTTTATGCTAACCCTTTACCTGTCTGAGCCTCAGTTTCCTCATTTACAAAATGAGAGTCATAAGACTTTCCCTCATCCTGTGCTGTGAAAGTTAAATGGGATGCTTTGTGTAATGTCCCTAACACGTGCGCAGCCCCTAAATTAGAAGCACTCATTAATGGTGGTGTCAGTGTTGGTCGGAATTGGTTTAAAAGCACACTTGTCCAGGCAGAAAACGGGACCTTTAGGTTCCTGTAGCTGAGTCCAAGGAGCGTTCTCTCTTCTGCACCCCTGGGTGAAGGTGCGTGGGTGGTGGCAGTGGGGCTGTCTCTGCCTTCCTTGGGTGGCATTGCCCTTGGGCAGGCTCCCCACCAGTGAAGCTTGCGAGGTGTCAGTGCTTCCAGGCTACGTCCTTCTCACTTAGCAACCCCGTAACTGCCTTCCCCTCAGTGGTTCCAGCAACAGTTCAGGCCTGTTTGCATTACCCTGAGCCAGTCCCTGTCTCCGTGGATTGAGAGGGCCAGAGAGAAGGACAGTTCTCTGAGGGAAAGCCAGCGTTTCAAAGCCAGAAGATCGAATGGATGCTGGGTGGGAAAAACAACAGGTGTCTGTCACAAAATAATAATAGTAATTCTCACCGACTCCCACTGCCACCTGCCACGTCCAGCTGGCAGCCTGCCCCAGGGCTGCCTCCACTTCCACCGCACCAGCCTCCCTCCCTTGTCAGAGAAGCAAAGCCCAGTCTGGGCTGGTTTCTGCTCCTGTAGTCAGGTCCTGCTGGGTTGACTGCAGAGGATGCCCTGTGGAGGTGTTTCTGCCTGTGGCTCCTCCCCCATTGTAGGGTCTGGAGCGTTCAACCCGCCAAGCCCATTTCCTCATCTCTGGCACAGGGTTCCTGCAAAGCTTATTGGATGTTGTGTGTAAACTGCCCGCTCCAGTGCTCAGCAAACAGTAGTTGAGTGGTGGTGGTGTTTTAATTAGATGGCCTGTTTCCTTTGCCTCCTGGGTTCACAGCACAGTTCAGAGCTTTTATAAGAATACTTAATGCTTTGCAGTTTGGGAACTTATTTATTTTTGGCTGCATTGGGTCTTCATTGCTGCGCGGACTTTCTCTAAGTTGCGGCGAGCAGGGGCTTCTTATTACGGTGGCTTCTCTTGTTGCAGACCGCGGGCTCAGTAGTTGTGGCGCACGGGCTTAGTTGCTCTGCGGCATGTGGGATCTTCCCGGACCAGGGCTCAAACCTGTGTCCCCTGCATTGGCAGGCAGATTCTTAACCACTGCGTCACCAGGGAAGTCCTAGGAACTTACTTTAGATTGTCTCTTTGAGCCCCCTCGTCCTGGCTCCTAAGCCTCTCCAGCCGTGGACAGGGAGCGCTGCGTCTGGCCTGTCTGAGGGCAGGGGCAGCAGCATCTTGGCAGGGGGACTGCCCGGACCTGCAGGCTAACGGGAGCCTCAGTGTGTGTGTGGGGAGACGAGGTAGGGAGCTGAGGCGGCCCTGTTCCCAGGCAGCACTGCAGACCCGACAGTGATGAATGAGCGCTGGCAGCCAGCTGCCCGGGATTGGGGAGAACTTGGTAAAGAGTCCCTGTGTGGCAGTTGTGGTGACGTTGACGATGATGACAGCTGTTGTGCATTGAGCAGAGGACACAGTTCTTTCCGTTTGTTGTCTCATTGACTCTTCCCATCAACTCTGTGAGGTGGTGCCTCCATTTTATAGATGAGGAAACAGACTCAGAAGTTAAATGGCTCGTCCAGGGTCACCAGCTGGGAAGGCATAGAATCAGAGTTCAAATGAGGTGTGATCTAACTCTGGCTCCAAGTAAGCTGCCATAGATTGGTCTTCAGAGCTCACAAGGACCCCCTGAGGTAGGCCACACATCTCCCTCAATGACTGAGGGTAAGTGGCTTTCTCTAGGCTACCCAGCCAGCGACTCGAGCCAGGTCTGGAAGCCAGTCCCCGAGCCACCTCCTGCCTTGGACACAGCTAGCCTGCTCCTCTGCCATTGGCCCATGTGTCACCAAATTGCAGGGACTCTGGATGTTTAGTCCCAGAAACAGACTGCATCCCCTCAATCCTGCATACCAGGGCAGCTAAGCCATTTGTTTTTGTAAGTGCCCTCCTACCGGACAGGCCCAGGAGGTGCAGCCAGCCCCGTTGCCACCCTTCTGCCGCAGGCCTGTCCCTAGCACAGTCTGGGGAGCCTCAGGCTGTCCTCTTGTCCCAGGACTGACAAAATGCGATGGGGCTAAGGAAGGTCTATGCACAGAATTGTTCTTTCAGAGGTGTGTTTTTAGTCAGCAGGTTTTTCCTAAGTGCCCGTTACACACCAGGCACTAGAATGAACAATAGCCAGGGATGCAGCAGTGACAGACACGATCCCTGACCTCAAGGGGATCTCTCCATAGGGCTTCCCAGTGGCTGGAAAGCATCTCCAGTACTGTGGGGTGGTGCCAGTGAGGGGGACAGGAGGCTACAGAAGTGGGGAGGGGGCACAGGAGGTACGTTCAGGTGAAGACAGTGGCAGGTGAGAGGTGGGGCTGGTGGGGGCGGGGCAGGAATGGTTCCCGTCCTCTGGTGGAAGCACAGTTCCTCACAACAGGCTGACTGTGGGCCCTGCTGCCCCAGTCTGCTGGGCATCCCTGGCACCTGTTGCACTTGTTGGCAGATGGTCTTTAATAAGCATACCAGGCACATGTGTTGCCTCCGTAAGCTGCGGGCTCCTGAAGGCTGTGAGGCCTGGAGCCCTGATGGGTTTCTGGGACCCTAGCACTGGGCAGCAGCCCCCACCTGCCTGGGGTTGCCAGATAGCACTGTGGGCAGCTCCTTCCTGAGCGGTCGGGCGAAGGTCCAGGCTTCTCAGCACTACCTCTCCCCTGCTGGACTTGGCCTGTTTGTGTGGCCAACCCCAAACCCCGGAAAGCTGTTCTCAGCCTTTGAACATCGTTTTACCTCTCTGAGGTCCTCACCTGGTTTCCTACTGTCCCCACAAGAAGCTTACACTCCTTCCTTGCCTCCTCTCTGTCTTCCTGCAGGTCCAGCTGCAGCTGCTGACAGCCATCGTGAAACTCTTTCTGAAGAAGCCGACAGAGACTCAGGAGCTGGTGCAGCAGGTCCTCAGCTTGGCCACTCAGGTGGGTGCGCAGCCTGCCTGATGTGCCCAGCACAGCCCTTGTTCCACGGAGGGAGCTTCAGTCCAAGGAGCCAGACCTGGGTGATCCTGCCCCTAAAACTGGCACCACTGGGATTTGGTCCCAGAGCATTCCAGGATCCCTGCTCAAGGAGCTCAGTCACAATCAAATAGAGGTGGGGCAGGGGCAGGTGGTGACTGAGCCAGACCATACATGAGAGAGGAGAGGGAAGTCCCTGAGAACCGGGAGGGCAGACGGTGGAGGACGCAGGGAACGGAGGCAGGAGCGGGCTGGGGGGAAACCGGGGGGCTGGGCCACATCTATTCAGGCGGTTTACAGGTGTGCTCCCGCCAGTGCTCAGGTTGCCATCATCAGTCACCCTGTGATCCCCTCCATGTTGTGGGACTACGGATGGGGCTCCCCCTTCGCCTCACCTGGTTGCTCCGAGTTTCACTGGCTTCTCATCACCTCCCAGGACTCAGACAACCCGGACCTGCGAGACCGCGGCTACATCTACTGGCGCCTGCTCTCCACGGACCCCGTGGCTGCCAAGGAGGTGGTGCTGGCGGAGAAGCCGCTCATCTCGGAGGAGACAGACCTCATCGAGCCGACGCTGCTGGACGAGCTCATCTGCTACATCGGCACCCTGGCCTCCGTCTACCACAAGCCGCCCAGTGCCTTTGTGGAGGGGGGCCGGGGCGTCGTGCACAAGAGCCTGCCGCCCCGCACCGCCTCGTGAGTACCAGGGGCCACTCACTGGCCTGAGCCTCCCCATCTGCTTCCTCGGTTCAGTAGCACAAGCACTCGGGCCTGAGTCTGAGCAAAATTACGATTCTAGCAACTTTTTAGTGAATGCTTACTACATACCAGGTATTGACTCGGTGACAACAGCTCTGAGAGATGTCCCCTCTTAAGAGATGGGGACAAGAGGCATAGAGAGCTTGAGTGCCTGGTGCAGCATCCCAGGCAGCAGAGCTGGGCTCAGACTCGATTCTGCCTGACTCCAGAGCCCCGTTCCTCTCGCCTTCCTGCTCTGCGGCTCCCAGGGTTGTTGGCCTGGTTGTCCAGTCCTCTGGGGACCAGCACCCGCTCTTCTCTTTAGAGTGGGCTGAGTGAGGGGAATACAGATGGCCCTCCCTTCCGTGAAGCTGGATCTCTCGGAGAGCCAACATGATGGATCAGGCGTCGGAAGGCGGAGGAAGGGGGGATATAGACAGGCTTCTGGGACAGTGAGGAGACCCAGGTGCCTCTCCTGAGGGTGGATCCTGGAGACTGGGGGCTCTGGCCTCCCTGAGATAGCCTGACCCCCCACCCTGCTGAGCCTCTTTCCCTGTCCTGACAGGAGTGAGAGCACAGAGAGCCCGGAGACGGCCCCTGCCGGAGCGCCCCCTGGTGAGCAGCTGGATGTCATCCCCACCCAGGGCGACCTGCTGGGCGACCTCCTCAACCTGGACCTTGGCCCTCCGGTGAGTGGCCCACCCCTGGCCACCTCCTCGGTGCAGATGGGAGCTGTGGACCTTCTCGGCAGCGGCCTCGACAGCCTGGTATGTCCTGGGGCCCCCTCTGGATGAGGCTGATAGTGATCTCTGGAGGACCGATCGTTGAACGCCCTCTCTGCCAGACGCCAGCCAAGGGCTTCGGGCACTTTTGCCTGCGAAGGTGATCATGTAGCTCCTTACACATCGGTGAGAGACTGAGGCTTAAAGAGGTCAGGTGACCTTCCTTCCAAAGAGAACACAGCTGCTAAGTGGCAGACACAGGATTTAGCCCCTTGCCGGGCTGCTGAACCCCAAGAGACCTGGAGCAGTGTAGGGCCTGTCTTAGCCCCTTCCCCTGAGTCTGGCACCTCGGCCCTGTAAGCCATACCTGCATCCACTTACCCCACATGCTGCACTGGTTGGGGGTAGCAGCCCAGCAGGCCTGAGAGAGGCCCATGAGAGGTCAGGGACAGTCCCTCTTCCCCTGTGAAAGGGGGTGGTAAGACTGGTCTGGGTGTTTCCCTGGGATTTCTTCAGGCAGCTGGCAGAGCCGGGTGGAGGGGGCAGTGGGGCCCTTGTCACTTGGCTATGCCTGTCTCAGGTCCCCAAGGCCACAGCATAGGAAAGGGTAGGAAGGACGAGGGTGGTCAAGTGAGGCCAGTGGGTCATGCCCTTCGTAGAGACAATGTGGGCCCCTCATAGGCCCGGCACAGCTTCACACCAGGCCCCTTTTGGGTGGAGCAGCAATGACTAATTTTCTCCCTCTTTCCCTCTCTTTCTTATCTCTCTGTGTCTTCTTTCCTGGCTTTTCTCTCTGCATGTGGCTGCCTGTTCTCTTCACCCTGCCTGCTTCTGCTTGGAGATGGGGGATGAGCCTGAAGGGGTATGGTTCAACCCTTGTGCCACCAACCCTGCTGCTCCTAGATCGCACCCCCAGCATCCCAAGGGTCGGGTGATGTCAAAGCAGTTCCTCCCTGCTAGCCCTGGCCTCTGTCCAGTGTCCTGGCATCCTCCGCATTGACTGCCCAGCATCCAGCTGCCCTTGGGCCCCCATGTCCATTAATTCCTCAGCCCATCCTCACTACCCTACAATGAAGTTGCCTTGTCATCCTGAGGCTCGCCGGCCCTCTCAGTCTCCACAACCCCTCTCTGACATCCTGGGGTGCGTGCTGTCATCTGCTGAGCACAGCCCCCTCACAGCATTGTGTCTCAAGTACCCCTTTATCCATGGGCTGTTAGTTTGTGAGTGTCCCCAGCCCTTTCCCTCAGGGCCTGCGGAGCACGGGAGGGCTCGGCCTCTCCTCTCCACCCACCTCACTCTGTCTTGTTTCTGCAACTTAGAGTTGATGTGATTGCAGCCCTGCAATACCCCCTCCTGGCCTGCCCCCCTGTTTTCTAAAGGGCCAGGTGGCCACACTCATCCTGGGGCCCTGATGTCCCTGCCTTTGATGCCCGCCTTTGACCTGTTTCCCTTCCTTTCTAGATCGGGGCCTCCAACTTCGTGTCACCCCCAGCAGCAGCAGTACCAGCCAACCTAGGAGCACCCATGGGCAGTGGCCTGAGTGACCTCTTTGACCTGACCAGTGGCGTGGGCACCTTATCAGGATCATATGTGGCTCCCAAAGCAGTAAGTGCCATGGCTTCTCTCGTGGCAGGACGTGTGGCTCCTTAAGTGGCCCACTGTGTGGGATCGGCCCTGGCCGGCCAGGATGGGCTCCTGGAGCAGCAGTTGGCCAGCACGATGCTGAGGGCAGCAGGGAGCACAGGGAAGGGATGCTAAGTCAGGCGTGGAGGCCTGGGGAAGGCTTCACAGAGGGTGGTGTTGCTGGAGCTCAGGCCTTCAGATCAAGTCAGAATTAGCAAGGCAAAAATGGGGAGCGGGCTCCAGGCCCAGAGTTGAGGGAAAGCCCACACCTTCCAGAAAACTGGCAAAAGTCCCATCTAGTTGGGTCAGTGGTTCTCAGTGCTGTCCTACCCAATGCTCCTAATTGATAACAGGGGTTTTTTAATGCCCCCTCCTTTCATAATAAATGAGATCTGTGGACTGTACATCCTACCTATACATATAATTTCAAAAATGGTAAGATGTTGTCATCGCATAAAAGAGACTTAAGGGCTTCCCTGGTGGCACAGTGGTTGAGAGTCCGCCTGCCGATGCAGGGGACACAGGTTCGTGCCCCGGTCCGGGAAGATCCCACATACCGCGGAGCGACTGGGCCGTGAGCCATGGCCGCTGAGCCTGCGCGTCCAGAGCCTGTGCTCCGCAACGGGAGAGGTCACAACAGTGAGAGGCCCGTGTACAGCAAAAGAAAAAAAAAGAGAGAGAGAGAGACTTGAAAAGAAGAGAGTAAAATGATGTATTTCAGTGTTGTGGAGGCTTGGGCATGCCCGCCCCAGATCTGATCACATTGTTGGGTGCTGGCAGCAGTGCAGAGTCACAGTGACACCACAGCTATAGAGAGTGTTTGTAGCTCACGTGCCATGAGTGATGTGGCCAGAGGTGCCATTAGTTTCTGAAATGGTGACTGACTTCCAGTTAAGTTCCAGACAAAACAAGAAACAGGCTTCCCTTGATTTTCACCATCATTAGTTTCCTGGAAATTTCAGGGCATGTTGAAACCATGCAGAAAATACTCAAGGGCTGCAGGACAGTGGCTCATTGTGAAGACCGTTGTCCTCAAGGCAGCATCCCTGACCCCAGCCCACTAAACACAGTGTGTCCCCCCCCCCCACCATTGCCTGCCTGGCGGTGCCTCAGAATGCCCACTGGGCCACCCAGGGCAGTACCCCTACCCCCAGACTCCTGCCTAGACCAGAGCTGAGGAGGGAGGAAGCTGGCAAGGTCGGCTGCACCAGCTTTGAGCCTTTGTTCTTGATCCTGGTGCAGCAGGAGACATTGGAAGGTTTTAAGCAGGGATGAAGCAGATTTGCACTTGATAGCGATCCTCTGGCCACCATGTGGAGGCCAGACTGGAAAGGCTAGAGCAGAAGCAAGGAGCCAGTGGGGAGACTGGCAGGAGTTGGCTGATGGCTGCCGGACAGCAAGGCACTTGTAGGGGTGGAAAGGAGGCTGGACTGGAGGCAGGCGTAGCAGGACGTGGCAGGACATGGGGCTGGCGGGGAGGGGGATTCCAGCTGGAACAGTGGGCAAGGGGCAGGATGAGGGAAGGAGAGCTGAGTTCGGGGTGTGAGAACATGTGGGCCTGACACTAAGGAGAGCACAGTGTGGGCCAGGCTTTTAGCCTCAAGGAAGCTGCCAGAGGGGACAGATGTGGCCTGATCCCTCACGACACTCAGGTCACACACCACGTCTGCCGCTTCGTTCCCAGCCAGAGCCGCTCTCTATTCCAAGGTCCCCTCCCCAAAGCAAGACACAGCAGGGCTTCAGGGGCACAGGGACATCTCCCTCATGACTGGGGAGCTATGAGCCAGCACCTGCCCTGCCCTGCCCACTACACCACAGTGGTGGTGGCCAGAGCCCCCAGCCAGGATTCCTGGCAGGATCTGGGCCTGAGGGGCCCCCAGCAGACGGCAAGTCTAGTGCTGGCAACTACACACTTCCGTGCCGGGTACTGCATGAACATGGCATGGCCACCATCCCACTAAGTCCTCCCAGCAGCCTTATGATGCTGTTATTCCCATTTTTGCAATTGAGAAATCTGATTGCTTTTTCCTAAGGTCACATAGCTGGTAAGTGACAGAGTCTGGAACTAATGTAGGGCTGTGGCACCAAAGCCTCTGCCCCCAACCCTTATGCGATCTTTTTGTTTTTCTTTAAAGATTTAATTTCATTTATTTTTGGCTGCATTGGGTCTTCGTTGCTATGCACAGGCTTTCTCTAGATGTGGTGAGCGGGGGCTACTCTTCGTTGTGGTGTGAGGGCTTCTTTTTGCAGTGGCTTCTCTTGTTGCACAGCACGGGCTCTAGGTGCGCGGGCTTCAGTAGTTGTGGCTTGCGGGCTCTAGAGCCAGGCTCAGTAGTTGTGGTTCACGGGCTTAGTTGCTCCGCAGCATGTGGGATCTTCTCGGACCAGGGCTCGAACCCGTGTCCCCTGCATTGGCAGGCGGATTCTTAACCACTGCGCCACCAGGGAGGTCCCTCTTATGTGATCTTAAAGTGTTTAAGGACCTCAGTGTGCCTATCTTAATGTCAAGGGTTGTCAGAATCAGCTGGCCCTCAGGGAGCTTGCCCTTTACATGTGGGTTCATTTTAACAGGTATTATCACTGCTTTGTCTTAGTGGAGGGCCAGATGAGAGTACCAACTGGAAGGAGAGGTGAGGGGATCCCAGGTTAGGAGTAATCAGAGCAGGCTGCCTGGAGGAGGAGTCCTTGCAACATGGGCAGGACTTTCTCCCTCCCGCTACCGTAGTCACAGGCGGGTTCTGGGATGTGGGTGTGCTCTCCCTCCAGAAGCAGTGGCTGTGCGGGCTACATTTTCCTGACAGCGCTGTGACTACCTCGAATAGTTTGTCCTGCGTGCATTCCCCGCTCCTCCTGGTCAAGGGGAATGAGACTCTCTGTACAAGAACTTGGAGTTCCTCAAGCACTTGGGCCAGTGGATGCTGACAGTTCTAGACTCCATGAACCTACAATGACCAAGAGAGATGAGGTCCCCACCCTCGGCAGTCAGGATGGTGACAGTGCCAGAAAGAGCCAGTTTTGCAAGAACCTGGGAAAGGAAGCCAGGTTCCTTGGAAGGGCAGGGAGCAGGGAAGTCACCGTGGGAGCCCTCTGAGTGCTGTGTGCCAAATCACAGCTCATGGCGAAAGCCATGAGATTCTGCTCTCACAGATTTGTCTGGGGGAAGCAAAGCATGATCAGAGTTAGCAATTAGGACGGGGTTAGGGTGGGGCATGCTTTCCAAGCAGAGGGAGAACAGTGTGTGTGTGAGGACCAGAGCCCAGGGAGAGCAGGGCACCAGGCCTCGGAGGCCGTGGGCAGTGGAAGCATTGCAGGATTGAGGGGGTTCAAGGGTGCTGTGATCTGATTTGCATTTTAAAAGATGGCTTTGGCTGCTGTGGAAATTGGGGATAGAAGAATTGGGCAGCTATGCGGGTGGCTGCCATCTTACCTGGGGATCTCTGATGGTGGCTCAGACGCAAGCAGTGCCTGTGGAGAGGGGAGAGCAGAGAACGTGGTGGCAGATGGGAGGAGGTGGTGTTGACAGGACCTGAGCTGCATGACCATGGGGGTCATGGGTGGGCTGAGGGCTGGTGCCCAGATGCTCTGGTTCCTGGTGTTGGCGACTTGAGAGACAGTGGGGCGTTCACTGACACAGGGCACCCGGAGAAGCTGGCCTGGGGCGGGGCTGTGAGCTGTCCTGGTGAGAATGGCAACTTGAGAGGCATTTGCGCGTCCACAGGATGGCCCCTACTGGTGTCCCTCACGGGCACAGCTTTTAATTCATGCTGTTCGCTTAGCAAACGTTCCCTGCATACCAATCTCACACGAGGCTCCGAGCCAAGGATGCAAAGACAGAAAAGCAGAGCCCTCCCCTCGAAGAGCTGTCTGGGGACCGAGAAGACAGTTTATTTGCTAAAACGTCATTGCAGCGGGAGCCTGGAGAAGGAACCTGGGGGCAGGCTTCCAGGAGGAGGTGGGCTTGAGCTGAGACTCGGATGACAAGGGCAGCCAAGCAAGCAGCAGAAGACCTGCCAGGCGAGGGGTGCTCTTAGTACTGTCCTTGGTCAGGCCAGTTTGTACAATTAAAGGCCAGCCCTGCCTTCTGCGAGGAAGGGCAGGCTGTGACAGCCAGGGAGGCCTCAGGCTCTGGCTGAGGCCCAGAGTGCCCTTGGCTCTCGACTCTCCTTGGCTCGTCAGGAGGCTGGCAGGGCCCGCTTGTCTCATCGCCTTCCTCAACCCTGCTTCTGAGTCATCCTCTGACCTCCGGAGACTCGGCTCAGCCTTGGGCACACCAAGTTCCTCCCTGCCCTGTGCTGCTCCAGCACGTGGCCACACGGCTCGGGGGTCCTGGGCAGGCTGTGCAGGAGCCTTCCTCCCTTCCTACGGTTCACATGGTCGTCCCCTGATGGTAAAGGCAGGTGTGATCAATCTGAGAGGCCCCTTTAGGTGTGAGGGAAGGGGGGGTGGGGGAAGGACCCTCACGTGGGCTATGGAGTTGGGGACATGGTGAACACCAGCCCCCTTCCCATCGTCTTCCCTGCAGGTCTGGCTCCCAGCTATGAAGGCCAAAGGATTGGAGATCTCAGGCACCTTCACCCGCCAGGTGGGCTCCATCTCCATGGACCTGCAGCTGACCAACAAGGCCTTGCAGGTCATGACCGACTTTGCCATCCAGTTCAACCGCAACAGGTGAGCTCCCTGAGGCCAGCCTGCTGAGAGCCCATGCTGGTGACTGCAGGCAGGCACTGAGGGCTGTGGGCCTGGAGCCTCTTTCTGGTGAAGGAGGATATTCCTCACAACCACATCTCAGGCCAAAACTCTCTAAAGCAGTGATTTTTCCCCACAGTAACCTCTTTATGTGGACACCAAAGTATGAGGTGGAGGGGCAGCGCACCTCCCTTTATTTTTGCCTTCCCCCACTGCCCTGGGGGCATTTTACTGACATAATCTCCAGATCTGAGCAGCTCCTGTCTCAGGAGTCTCTAAGAAGGAGGATGGGGAGTGGGCCTGCCCCCCAGCCTCCCCCATGTGGCAAGATTAAACCACCAGACAGGGCCTCTGTGAATGGTGGCTGCTCCAGGCTCCTAACCCCTACCAGGTCCCCTTCCAGGGAAGTTCTCCTGTCTGGCACCATCAGGGTCTTCATGGACCAGGCCAGCTAGGCCAGGGCTCTCTGGGGGACCCCAGCAGCCTCTCCTGATGATCCTTCTTCCTGAGCGGCTCTAGTGATGAGCAAACTGAGCCTCTAAGAAGTTGACTGAAGGGGCTGTTTCCTCAGGGTGAGCCTGTGGGCCAGTGGTTTCCGACCCTCTGTCAGACCAGGGAGACCCTAGAGGCCACAGAAACACTCCAGTGTCTCTTACGCTCTTGGGCATCCTCCTGATTTGCTCACATGCTGCTATACCAAGAAGCAGGGCTTTTCTGAATCTCTGTGGCCATCTTATGATCTAGCCAGTTCTGGCCCAGACAGTAAAACCCAGTGTCTCGTTTGGGATGGTCACATCCCTCCTGGGAGATGGAGGTCGGTCACTGAGAGTTGGGCAGTCACAGAGTTTTCAAATTAAAAGAAGCTTAAAGGCCCCCTGGTTTGTTTTGTTTTGTTTTGTTGTTTTTTCCCCTGGTTTTAAATGGAGCTCCTTGAGGGCAGGGCAGGGGCACTCTTACCTGGGCCTGCCCAGCACCTCACCCAGAGGAGAAAGAGGAACAGAGATGGGCTTCAGGCCTTCAGCTGTCCCAGATTTCTCTTCCTGTTCCTGTGGCCATTGAGGGTTGGGGAGTGGGGGTCAGGAGCTTGTCCTTCAGGCCTGGGTCTGGGCCTGGGATGAGGCCAGCTCACTGGAGAGGCTTCTCGCCAGCTGCTGCCCAGGCTCCGGAGCCCCAGGAGCCCACCTGTCCTGTGTCAGCACCTGTTCCCCCGCCACCCCCACGGGGGCTTGTCTCTCCCCAGCTTTGGCCTGGCCCCCGCCGCCCCCCTCCAGGTCCATGCGCCGCTCAGCCCCAACCAGACTGTGGAGATCTCCCTGCCTCTCAACACGGTGGGCTCAGTCATGAAGATGGAGCCTCTGAACAACCTCCAGGTATGTTCCAGGCAGGGCTTGGCACCCCAGTCCTTACCCACCTGCCCCGGGGAGGAGCCTGGGGGAACCGTCTGGGGCCTGGCTGGTGCTGGCAAAGGGCTGTCTGTGGAATCTTGCTCTTGGACACAGACTGGGGGCAGGGATGGGGAGTGGGGGAGGCCGGTGGGAGGGGGTGTTGGGCATGGCTACCGGGGAAGTCATGAGAGGGAACCTGCTCAGGTGGGCTCACAGGGAGCAGGCACTTCCTGGGGCCTTCAGGGTGTCGAGCATCAGGGACCAATTCGGGACCCCCTTGTTCCTAGGTGGCCGTAAAGAACAACATTGACGTCTTCTACTTCAGCACCTTGTACCCGCTGCACATCCTCTTTGTGGAGGATGGGAAGATGGGTGAGTCATGAGGGTGCCCCTGGGATCCCTAGAACAGATGGATTGGCTTTGCCCCACGATAGACTCCATGAGTCACCGGCTCCCCTGCAGAGTCTGGAGTGAGGGTCACAACTTCACCGGGGCCCCCAGGGTCTTATCTGGCCAGCTCTGCCCCTCAGTCTTGCCTGCAGCCTCTAGACAGTCGTCGCATGGGCCCCCCGAGGCAGGGAGCCTCGGCCATGTGTCACACCTGATGCCCATCCCCTGTGCCCCAGCTGGAACCCCTGGGAAGACTCATCCCAGCACCCATAGGGCATGGAGCGCTTTGCCCACGTCATCTCTGTCACATCAGAAGCTCTGTAACACCGCTGTGACTAATGAGCAGGGTGCTCGGCTCCAGAGCAGCAGGAGGTCGGATTTGGGTGGTAGTGGGGAGAGCTCCGAGGCCCAGAGGCAGGAACCCTGGGTCTTTTGGGAACAGCACAAGTGGCCACCCTCACAGAGCTCAGGGTTTGCTCAGGGAAGCAGGAGGGGCTGTGGCAGAGCCAGTCCTGTCCTCAGCTGCAAGGTGGCACTGCCCCCCGACCCACTTCCTGCTGAGGGTTACTGAGCGGGAGCAAAGGTGTATCAGGATCCCACCTCTACCCCTCCAGACCGGCAGATGTTCCTGGCCACGTGGAAGGACATTCCCAATGAGAACGAAGCCCAGTTCCAGATCAGAGACTGCCCCCTGAATGCGGGTAGGACTCCTGAGCCCCGCCCCCACTCCATGCTGCCCCTCGCCTGTGCCCCAGGCCTCCCCATCTCTGACTGGGGGCCTTCTGACCCCCAGAGGCCGTGAGCAGTAGGCTGCAGAGCAGCAACATCTTCACCATCGCCAAGAGGAACGTGGAGGGCCAGGACATGCTTTACCAGTCCCTCAAGCTGACCAATGGCATCTGGGTGCTGGCGGAGCTGCGCATCCAGCCCGGCAACCCCAGCTTCATGGTGAGGGCCCCCGCTCCTGCCTGCCTGCCATGGGGCCTCTGCCTTCTTGTCTGGGCAGCCTCTCCCGTTCCCCTCCTTCCCGGGCCAGGGGTCGGCCCTGATCGGGGGGCACTCTAGCCCAGCTGAGCTGGGATCCCTTTGAGCCTGGCATTGGAGGAGCATCAGAATTCTGACCTTAGAAAGCTTTCAACTCAGTCCCATCTAGTTTCTCAGATAAGATACCAAATTGGGTCTCAGAACAGTGAGTTGGACCAGAAGATTCTGTAAAATTGGGCCCTATGAGGCGGCCCAGTTGGCCCAAGGCCCGTCTGACTGGGAAGTGGCTCCGCTGGGCCCCGGCCCTGGCCCTCCGGCTCTTCCCCACCTGAGTGTCCTCCTGGGAGGATGTGGATTCCGAGCAACTCATCCTTCCTGACCTTTGAGTCAGACCTCAGTCAGGACGTGGCTTCCCAGAGGCCAAGCTGCTGTTCCAGGCCCCAGAGAGCCCAGGCTTTGCTTCTCCCTGCACCCAAGTCTCGGGCAGGCATGACCCTCCAGAGGCTGCTCCCTGGGCTCCGCTGGTGGTGTGGGTGCAGAGGTCGGGTGGGGCCTCGGCGGTGGCTTCGGTGGTGGTAATTTCCGTCTCCCTGTGTTCGGTTGCTGCATGTCCACCTTCCCTGCTGGTGCCCGTGGTGCAGGACTTGGAGGTTAGCGGATTGCTTTTCTCTTCCTCTTCCCCTCCATCCTCCCAGCTGTACCTCGCACACCCCATCTCTTGGCCCGGCTCTCCTGAGTTGGCCTCACCCCGCTGTTCCCCAAAGCCGGGCAGACACGCATGCAGGCTGCAGGCAGGAGAATTGGCTGCCCTGTGCTCCCCAGCCTGGTGCCTTCACTTCCCACAGTCAGTGTGCACAGAGCCCTTCAGAGGAGACTGGGGCCCTGACTGCTAGAGCGCCACGTGCCCCTCCCCCTTCCCAACGGCCCCCTTCAGAGCAGTGATGTTGGCAGGAGGGGTGGCTGCGCTTGTCTCCGCTGCCAGGGCTCTCCAGGCTCTTCCCACAGTTAGAGCCGAGCCAAGTCTGATGTGCCTGCTTCCTGTGCAAGAAACCAGAAAGACCACCCAGCGTCCCCATGGCCTCCCTCCTGGCCCCAAACCTCCTCCGCCCTCCATGGGCTGTGGGGGGCCTGGCAGCTCTGCAGGGTGCAGCCAGCACTGCCTGGCAGCCTCGGGCTCGTGATTCACGCTGCAGAGGGCCATGGTGGTGGGCGGACAGCAGGCATGTGGGCTGCGAGTAAATTTGGTCCCCACCCGGCTGGCTGCAGCGGCCGCCCCCTCACCTAAACCACACAGCAGCCCCAGCCACTGCTGCCACCAGGCCACGTGTGCGCACCACCCTCTCCCATCTGGTTCCCTCCTTCTCTGCCTTCCCCGCCTGTTCCTTCCCAGCCCTGGAGAGGATCTCCGGGAATGAGAGCTCCCTGTTCCCTGACCCCTCTCTCCCTGCAGCTGTCCCTGAAGTGCCGAGCACCGGAGGTGTCCCAGCACGTGTACCAGGCCTATGAGACCATCCTCAAGAACTGAGGCCCCGTCCAGCATCCGCTCCAGCCTTCCACCAGCCGCGTCAAGGAGCCCCCTGGGAGGTGGCAGCACCTCCTTCTCCCGGGAGGGACCAGGCGAGGCTCCTGGCACCCACAGGCTTCCCTGGTCCTGACAGTAGGGCCTGCCTGGATCCTCAGGATACTCGCGTGCTTGAGACCCCCCTCTTTGCATTGCTGCTGACGTTTAGCGTCAGTGAGGAGGGGACCAAAGGAGCCAGAGCGGCACAAGAGCTGGACGGGGAGATCCAGGGTTCTTCTCTTGCTTTTCCCGGCACCTGAGGGCGAGCACGCAGTTCCCTCCTCGGTTCCCAGCCCAGGAAGCCCCCTGCCCCAGTCTCTCTTGGGCTGGTGTTAGTCTCTCTTGGTGGTGCCCTCCTCACTGCCTCTCTCTTGGGATGGACCCTGGCAGGCATCCTGGCGTGTGTGGAGGGTCCACTGGGTACCAGGAGAGCTGCTCTGTCAGGGCCTGGGGCTCCCAGGGCCTACAACCCCACCCTCCCGAGCACTGAGCCGCTCGGGGAAGACTATGTGGAAGCTCCCAGAGCCCCCCCGGGCTCTTGCTCCCCTGGCAGACACGCCCGCCCGCTCCCCCTCTTGCCCGCGAGGACGGTCTCTGCCTCTGATACATTCCGCGATGTGTCCAGGGTTCCTGGAGCGGAGACACGGCTGAGAGGTGGGGCATGTGGGCGAGCGTGGTGCATCCTGTCTGGGGTTTCTCCTTAGCATCTGCTGCCCCCCTCCTGGCCTCCTTCAGTTGTGTCTGACAGAGCATTAGGTTTTCCTGTTACTGCTGTTTAATAATAAAGAAAGATTCTGCTTTTGGCAATCACGGACACTTTTTTCCTCTTCCACCAAATGTCAGAATTAAAAACTGCTTCCAAGTGGTTGAGGATGGTTTTCTTGAGCCCTGCAGTAACGATGTCTAATATATATAAATAGAGACTATATATTGTATGTTTACTCTTATTTTCAAAAAGAGAAAGTGAATAAAAATGATGACATCAAGTGTGTCCCTGGCCAGTGTGTCAGGTCCTGAGGCTCTTCTGGGCAGGGTCCTGGATCTCCTGGGGTCCAGGGTCAAGGGCTTGAGCTGTGTCAGCCCCTGCCTAGCCCTGCTGACAGTACCTTTCCCTCTCTTGTCCTTGGAAACTGCCTGCTGAGGCCTGCTGGTCTCCCAGCACCTCTCCCACCCTTGACCCCAGCTCCACCCGAGCCCATGCCGTCTTGCCTTTAGATGCTGGGAGGGCCGAGTGCATCTTGGTTTTCCTCAGCTCCTGGGAGCGGCAGGGAGGCCCAGCACCAGGCCTGTCTGGGCGGGCTGTTCCCCGCCCTGCATCTGCAGCGGCCTCCCCAGCCACCACCAGGGACACCTCATGTGGCCCCAGTTCTGGCACTGGCCTGGCTCCCGGGGTGGGGAGGGAGGTGGGGGGACTCTGGGCAGGGCTCTGTGGGCAGAGCTGCCAGTGGGTTCTCAGTGCCTCATGGCTGGTGGGCCCTCAGCCCCTTCTTGCCATGGCCACTCCCTGCACCCTGCCCATGCTGGACACACTGCTGTAGGCATTGGCAGGGGCACCTGGCCTTCCACTGCCCCACCTCTGACCCCTGGGGTGTCACCATACTGCCCTGGGACCCCAGAGTCTAGAACCAACCAAGGCCCCTGACCGTACAACCCCAGTTCTCGCCTCATCTGAAAGTCCCCAGCTCAGAAGGCCACACACAAACGCAGCTGGAGTCCCCTCCATCTGTGGACTCACCGCAGCCTGCCCTGTCGCCTGCCGTCCTGACCTGCTGAGGCCCAACGCCCACCCAGCCTTGTGAGTGCACTGCTGTCCCCAGTGGGGTGATGATGAGGCCCAGGACCAAGCCCCTCAGGTGAGGGGGAAATGCCAGTGAGGAACGCTGTCCTGGCCAGACAGAGGCCCTTGGACTGTCATCAGACACCTTGGGTTCATGTGCTCGGGCCTCAGGCGGTTGTGGGAGGAAACTTACCATGATTTTGTCCCTCTCCAGCTTTCCTGTGCCTCCCTCACCCCAGTGACACCCATCACGTGCTCTCCCCAGTCCCGGTGTGCTCAGGTGTCCTTATTCTCAGCTCTCGATGCTTCTCAGGGGCCTTGGCATCTTGCAGAAGATTCTCCAGGGTCCTGAGCCTCCCCAGCCAGTCGGGGAATTCAACACAGCAACCAGTTATTTGAGAGGGTCCAACAAACACCCAGGGGCCTGATGGGTTCCCTGTGTGCCAGACACCCTGCCAAGGCCTGCGGCGTGACCTCATTGTACATTTTTTTTATCTTCAACTAGTGGTTTGTTTTATGGAGAGAGTGATTCTGGACCACGGTGAGATCAGTCACACAAAGGATAAAGTTCTCCCTTCCACATTTCCTCAGTTCTTATTTTCCCCCCTAGAGGCAAAGTTCGTTGCTACATTTTGGTTTTCCAGGAATAATTCTGTGCCTGTATAAAGCAAATCCAGGAACGTGTTTACTAAATAAATAGCACACCCTAGATGCTACCAGCACTTTGCTTTATTTACCTATCAGTACAAATAGGCCTTGGAATTTCTTGTGCAGATGGGCTGGTGTCTGCAGACGGACATTCTGGCTGTTTCCATCTTCTGGAGTCCAAGCAAAGGTGCAGTGAATATCTTTCTAGACATCCTTGCTCGTAGACACAAATGCAGCTATAGGATCTAGCCCCAGACTTGCTGGACCAGAGGGTATAAGCATTTCACATTTTAAATTTTAGTTCTTGTTTTGAAAAGGTAATGAATTCACATGGTTCAAAATCCAAAAGGCAAAAAGAATGTAGAAGTGAAATAATCCTTCTCATTCCTCTCCCTAAAGGGACCAGTGTTACCTTCCAAAGAGACTCAATGACGTCTAATACGATTTTTTCCCTTTTTATACACAAAGAGTAGCATGGAATACACCCCGATCTGCATCGTACTTGTATCTTCGAGACTTTTCCATTATTAGCCCATTATAGAGAGCGGCCTCATGCCTTTATATAACAGCCGTGTGGTTTTCCATTGAATGGAGGCACCATGATGAACCAGTCCTCGCCGTGATGTCCTCTTAATTGTGTCTTTGGTGGTGTTGGTGCAACTGATACTGCAAAGAACATTCATTTTCATGTCGGTAAATTCCTCAGACTGAAATTGCTGGTTCGAAGGTAGGTGCGTTAATCATTTTGATAGCTACTGCTAAAAATTCTCTAGTTTACACACCCACCAACCAGAAATGCGAAGCCTGTTTCCCCACACCCTCACACACTCAGCATATCGCGGTGTGTTTAAGTGACGGGCAAAAAACTGTACCTTACTGTGTTTTAAACATGCCTCCGTTCGTGTGTTTTCGAGCCATTTGTGTGTCCTTTTCTGTGAGCCGTTTTCTTATTTGTTGCCCTTTTTTGACATGGTTATTGGTCCTTTTCTTCCCGATTTGTCGTTATTTCTCCCCATTTTGTTACTGTTTTTACTTTTCCATGCTGAAATTGTGTTGGGCATTGTCTTCTTTTAATCTCTTCTTCCTTTTTTTTTTTTTTATAAATTTATTTATGTATTTTTGGCTGTGTTGGGTCTTCGTTGCTGTGCGCGGGCTTTCTCTAGTTGCGGCAGGCGGGGGCTACTTCTTCGTTGCAGTGCACGGGCTTCTCGTGGCAGTGGCTTCTCTTGTTGTGGAGCACGGGCTCTAGGCATGTGGGCTTCAGTAGTTTTGGCATGCGGGCTCAGTAGTTGTGGCTCACGGGCTCTAGAGCTCAGGCTCAGTAGTTGTGGCACACGGGCTTAGTTGCTCTGCAGCATGTGGCATCTTCCTGGACGAGGGCTTGAACCCGTGTACCCTGCTTTGGCAGGTGGACGCTTAACCACTGCACCACCAGGGAAGTCCTAATCTCTTCTTTCTTTCCAGTGCTTGTCTCATCTCAGTTTTTGCATTTTGAGCCTGTTCCATGTGGGCTTTATGTTAGGAACGAGGTAGGGATTCAACTTTCTTTTCCCAGATGGTTACGTAGTTGTTTCCACACCATTTACTGTATAATTCATCTTTTCCCCACAGATCTGAAATATCATTTGTATCATATACTAAATTTCCACATATATATCAGTGCTTTTCTGGACTCTGTTCAGTACCAGAGAATTTGTCTATTCATCGGTCATTGCATTTGTTTCTGTTCGTTTTTGTTTTTGTTTGGCTGTATCGTGTGGCTTGCGGAATCTTCCCCAACCAGATATTGAACCCAGGCCATGGCAGTGAAAGTCCAGAATCCTAACCACTAGGCCACCAGAGGACTCCCCACCACTGAGTTTTTTAAAAAGTATTGTACCTTTATATTTTCATAATTTATAGTACCCTCTTATTCACCCTTTTGGTCCCATTTGAACTTTAGAACTAAGTTTCTTTTTTTTTAATGATGGTATTGTTTTTATTTGGATCACATCAAATGTTTATATTAACTTATGGAGAATTGACATCCTCAAAACGATGTGAGGATAATAATATTAATAATATTAATCTGGACTTCCCTAGTGGCACAGTGGTTAAGAATCTGCCTGCCAACGCAAGGGACACGGGTTCGAGCCCTGGTCTGGGAAGATCCCACATGCCGTGGAACAACAAACAAATAAACAAAATAAATTAAAAAAAAAACCCAAAACAAATAATAATAATAATATTAATCTGTACATCCAAATATAGGAGTAGATGCCTTTCCATTGGTTCATGCTTTCTTTTACATCTCTATAACCTTTTTTTTTTTATATATAAACTTATTTATTTTTGGCTGCGTTGGGTCTTTGTTGCTGCGCGTGGGTTTTCTCTAGTTGCGGCGAGCAGGGGCTGCTCTTCATTGTGTGCATGGGCTTCTCATTGCGGTGGCTTCTTTTGTTGTGGAGCACAGGCTCTACAGCACAGGCTCAGTAGTTGTGGCTCGCGAGCTCTAGAGCGCAGGCTCAGTAGTGTGGTGCACAGGCTTAGTTGCTCCGTGGCATGTGGGATCTTCCTGGACCAGGGATTGAACCCGTGTCTCCTGCATTGGCAGGTGGATTCTTAACCACTGCTCCACCAGGGAAGTCCTCTATAACGTTTTAAGTTTTCTTCATTTAAAAGTTCTCGCATGCGGAAGTCCCTGGCAGTCCAGTGGTTAGGACTTGGCGCTTTCACTGCCAGGGCCCGGGTTTGATCCCTGCAAGCTGTGGTGTGCCAGAAAAAAAAAAATTCTTGCATGCACATTTATTCTTCATAGATACATGAGTTTTTTCTATTTTTTTGTTCCTTTTGTAAATGGGATCTTTTCTATTCTTTTCTATATATATAATATGTTTATGATGTAAATGTTTATTAATATATAATACACAAGAATAAGAATAATATATATTTATAATATAAAATAAATAACAAATTATATAACATATAATTTTAAAACTAAACTCCAGACTTTATTCAGTTTTCAGTAGTTTTCCCACTCATGTCTTCGTTCTGTTCCCGGATCCCACGTTCCATGTGGTTGTCATGTATCCTGAGTCTCCTTAGTTCTGTGATAGTTTCTGAGACTTTCTTTGTTTGTCATGACCTTAACCATTCCGAGGAGTGCTGGTCAGGTATTTTGTAGACTGTCCCTCAACTTGGGTCTGTCTGATGTTTTTCTCACAGTTAGACTGGGGTTACAGGTTTTTAGGAAGGAGACAAGGGAGGCGCCCTTCTCGTCCCATCGTATCAGGGGTCCACACTATCAACGTGAGTTATCGCCGTCACATCAGCCTGGATCACTTGGCCGAGGTAGTGTTTCCAGTGGTCTCCACTGCGAAGTTACTTTCTCCCCTTTCCACACACTGTTCTTCAGAAGCAAGTCACGAAGTGCAGCCTACACTCGGGAAAGAGCGTGGGGGCAGGGAGCAGCTACATAAAATGTTTGGAATTCTTCTGTAAGGAAAATTTGTTTCTTCTCCTGCATTTATGTATTAATTCAATCATTTTATATCAGTTTGGACTCATGGATATTTATTTTATAATTTGGGTTTAATCCAAAAGTGCATTATTTATTTTGTTGCTTAAATTTTTAAGCTGTGGCTATTGGGAGCTCTTTCAAGTAGGCTCTGTGTCTCTTTGACATGCCCCCATCCTTTGGCTTCTTTTGAGCACTTCCTTACTTTCCAGTACTATAAGATGCTCCAGGCTCATCTTTTATTCATCCTGCTCCAACCCTAGCATCAGCCATTTTCCAGGAAGCCTGGAGAACAGAATTAGAAACCAAGATCTGGGTGCTGGGTGTGTGTGTTGCTCTTGGGGTGGCACTTCTAGGCCCTTTCGGCAGACAGAAGTAGGAAATATCTGTCTACATACTTACCTGTGTGTACACACATATGCCTCCGTTATAGTTTGTAAACTAGCATATAAAATGAAATTATTTTATATGTACAAACTTAGTCCCCCCACCAGCCTTACTAAATTGTCTTGTTTTCCTCTTTGTATCATCTCATTTCATCCCACAACAACTATATGAAGTCAAGACCATTATTATCCCCTTTAGAGAAGGAAACTGAGGTTCAGAGAGTTTAAATAACTTGTGCAGATGACACCCCTCCAGGAAGGAGGTTTCAAACCCTAGAGGTCTCACTCCAGAGGCCTGGAAGCCCTGCCCTGTGCTGCCTCCTTGTGTCCTGATGGTTATAAAACCCCATGGCATTCAAGGGGCTGACCGGCTACAATCAATGGGCAGCCTTACGATGGCCACCAAGGACCCACCGTGCATGAGGCATCCAAATGGTAAGGGTTCCCCCCATCAGGACTCTGGGGGAGTGAGTTAAGCTGGGACAAGTGATTAACAGGCAGGACAGACTATGATTAATGGTCAGTGGACTGACGCAGATGGCTGGGTGAGAGGAGTCCAGAGCAAATACCCCTGGGAGCTGGACGTGGTCCACGGTGCTCAACCCCAGAGAAGGTCTGGAATCAGGCCGGATGGGAAGAAACCTTTTGGGCAAATGTCAGGCAGTGGCCAACAGGCAGCCCGAGTTCTCTGGCTAGCTAGTCTTTGGGAAGCCTGGCCCTGGGCGGCCCACTTCTGTCTCAGCTCAGCTCCCACAGTGACAGGGGCTTCCTCAGAGTCCCTCCCTACAGGGCCCTAGGCTCCAGCTGACCTCCTCCTGAAGCCCTTCTGGTCTCTGAGCCCCAATGAAGTTGGGCTTCTCAGAAAGTCAGCTTCAGTGGCCTAAGGTCCTGGGTTCTGGTCCCTGTGCTGCCACTTTCCTGCTCATCCCTTTGGGCCTCAATGAGCATAGCTACAGTCAAGGCTTGGCACATCACAGGTCCATTTTTTTTTTTTTTTGGCTGCACCTTGTGGCTTGTGGGATCTTATTTCCCCGACCAGGGATCGAACCCATGCTCCCTGCAGTGGAAGTTTGGAGTCCTAACCACTGGACCACCAGGGAATTCCCCACAGGTCCTTGATAAATGGGAATGGCTGCTAGTGATACTGATGGGAGACTTCCCTTGGGAATGTGTCACCCCTGTGGAGTGTGGACGACTTTGTGGGAGCTTTTGGACGTACTCTGTCCAGAGTGTCTTCCATCACTCCAAAAACCACACGCTAGGTCCCTGAGATGCCTCACACACAGCCCTGTCTGTGGTTCCCAAAGAAGCCCTACCCAAGAAAAGGGCTCTCTGTCAGAAAGTGAAGCAAGGAAGGTTTCCAGGACACCCAGAGCTGGCTCCCACGTGTGGGAGGGAGGGTGCTCCAGGCAGGGGTTGGTGGTCCCGAGTGCCCCAAGGAAGACCATAATGATGTCAGCCCCACACCCTGCTGAGTGCCAACAGGGAAAGTGGTGCCTAGTTTATTTACTCCCTGCCTTGTTCCCCAAAGGAACTGAGGCCGCTCACAAAACCCAGATGCCTGAAAAGTTAAAAAGTCAGAGGGGAAATCGGGTGAA
Organism: Lagenorhynchus albirostris; assembly: GCF_949774975.1. Taxonomy (NCBI): domain Eukaryota; kingdom Metazoa; phylum Chordata; class Mammalia; order Artiodactyla; family Delphinidae; genus Lagenorhynchus; species Lagenorhynchus albirostris. The sequence continues at coordinate 66,275,056 of NC_083108.1, forward strand.
GGGAAAAATCACAGCAGAAAGTAAAATAAAGCCAAGGGTCCCCACTCACTGGGCCTGAAGACCTAGAACACCTGTCAGATGTAGCCACAACTCTGGCTCTGCTCTCCCTAGTGGCTGAGAAGAATAGTGAGAGCAGACCCATATCCCTGATCCAGGTACCATCGCCTGCTCCCAGGAGGATGAACCCCACTCTCCACTTCAAGACTCAGCTCCTTCTCCCTCTCCCACTTCTCCCAGGCTAGGGTGGGCATGTTGTCTGTGCTCTTACAATTCCTGCATCCCATCCCTAGAACGTTCTCTCTTAAGGCAGGACTTTTTAAAAAACCTATCTCAGCATCCTGGCAAGCAGTAAGATTGGAGATGTTTGTTGAAGAGACAGATAAGAAAAACCCTTGTTCAGTGCAGAAACAGACATGCCTGTGCATTTCCCCCAGTACCTGGGCATCAGAGATGTGGGAGCCCCCCACTGTAGGGGGTAGGCAAGCAGAGGCAGAGGATGGGGCTGGTAAACCCAGACTTCCCAAGCCCTGATGGGGAAGGAGCTTCCGGCCAGCTCCAGGGAGGGATTTGGGCTCTGAGAATCTGGCGTGGAGGCTGCAGGGTTTGAGGGAAGCTACAGTGGAGACATAGGCAGAAAATTTGGCCTTAGCTATGACGAAGGTGGTGTCGACCAATTTCTGGATCTTTCAGCATTGTTGGGACAGGGATTTGGGGCTGAGCTGCTGGGACCTGGTGCATGCCGGGTTCAGCACCCTTTGTCCCACGCCCCCCTCCATGATGCCATTTGACATGTTATTTAGTGCTGGCCATTTACCCCTGTGGGCAGGAGGGAGGTGGGAGAGCTCCTCAGAAGAGACCGCAGGGCGGCGGGTCAGGGGCCACCCACTGCCTCCCAACCTCGGAGAGTCCCCTCTCCAGCCTTAGTTTTCTTTTCCTCTCTCAGAGACACCAGGTTGAGGCTTTGATTCAAGGATCACATATCTTAGTATAGGGCTTGGCACGTAGTAGGTTCTCAAGAAACGGTGTCTGCGTTTGATGGATGTGGAGCAGAGCCGGCGCAGTGCGGCAACTCGTCCAAGGTCACACAGCTGGGCTGGATCCGACCCGGGCGCCCTGACTCCAGCGGGCCGGATTTGTGAGGAGCCAGCTTGGGGGAGCGGTGTTTGGAGGAGGGGACAAGGATGTGGGCGGGAAGGGACTTCTATTTTGGAGCGGGTGACAGGAGTGCGGAACGCAGAGGGGGCTGGGTCCCTCCCCGGGCTCCCCGAGTCCCAGTCACCTTCCCGCGACCCTTCCCGGGAGGGGCGTCCCGGGCGGGTAGGGGGGAGGTGGGAGGGGCGGGCGGGCAGGCGGTTACCTCATCGCCGCCTCCGGGAGGCTCCGCTCGCTCGCTTTCTCGCGCCGCCGGCTGGGGCGGCGACTCCGGGCGCCGGAGCCAGATAAGGACAGAGGGACGGAGGCGCCGAGAGGCAGTGCCGCCCCCAGCGCCCCTCTCCGCCGCGGGACCCAAGCAGGGGGTCCGACCTCGGTGCCCCGCGCTGCGGGCGGCGCCTCCAGTCGCGCTGCGAGAGGAGGCCGTGTCTGTGCGCGGCGCGTTCGGTCTGTTCTCTTCCGAGCTTGGCACCCGCCGGAGCTGCTCTCACGTCTTCCGTCGGCCTGCTCTGCTGTCTGTCTGCCCGCCCACCGCCAGTTGCGTCCTCCGGCCTGGCCTCCCTGGGCCCCGGGTGCTCCGAGGGGCGATGAGGAGCGCGGCGGGGCCGGGGCGTACCGGGCAGTGCGCGCGGCGCGCGCCGAGCGGCGTCGGCCCATGAGGCTTCTCAGCGCGGGGCGCGGCAGCACGCGCGGGCCATGGGGGGCAGCCTGCGGGTGGCGGTGCTGGGCGCCCCGGGCGTGGGCAAGACAGCCATCATCCGCCAGTTCCTGTTCGGTGACTACCCCGAGCGCCACCGGCCCACGGACGGGCCGCGCCTCTACCGGCCCGCGGTGCTGCTCGACGGCGCCGTCTACGACCTGAGCATCCGCGACGGCCACGGTGCTGGCCCTGGTCAGAGCCCCGGGGGGCTAGAGGTAGCAGCTCGAGGAGTGGGCAGGGGCGTGTGACAGCATGTGTGTGGGTGCTCGGTACACACGTGCGAGTCCGCGTGGACGGCCCAGGGGTGCCCGACTGTGTTCATGGGCCGAAGAATGAATGTGTGTCCTTGCGTTTGTGTGTCTCACCCCTTCTGCTGGCCTGAAGTTGCCCAAAATCAGGCCCGAGACCCGGCGAGTTTGCAAGGTGGCTTTTTCTAGCTCGCTTAAGTGCCTCTCTGTTTGCCTGCCTCCGCTGGTGGGTGGGGATCCGTGCGTGGGGGAGCATGGTCCTGCCTCCCTGAGGGTGAGCGTTGTGGGTCTGGGGCCTTGAGCAGAGCCGCACTGGGAGAGGTTGAAGCCAGACATAGTGGTGTACTTTCTAGGGGGATCATTCTCTGCTCCCTCATTCCTGTGACCTGCAGCAAAGACTCGTCTAGTAATTTTGCAAAGTCCAGGACAGACTTTGAATCCTTGGAGCTGATGCCTTCGAGAGGTGAAGAGGAAGGAGCAGGCAGGATTAAGCAGGGCTTCCTGGAGGGGGTGGCATTTGGGCTAAACCTGGAAGGATGAGTGAACTTTTGATGAAAAGAAGTAGTGGAAGCATTCCAGGTGGAAAGAGCAGCATGTGCTTAGGCCAAAGGCCTAAACGTGTACAGCTGCCGCTAATTAGTGGTCTCTGCGGGCTGGGGGAACACCGGCCAAGGGCTTTGGAATTAGGCTGAGGCATAACTACCAAGGAGGGGGTCTGGGGAGGGGCGGGGTTTGTCCCGAGTTGAACTGTGGGAAACTGGAGGAGGAGGAAGAAGATAGGAGTGAGGGGAGAGGAGACCCAGAGTGAAAGAGGGTTGAGGGCTGACCGGCTTCAGGCACGGTTTTAAAATTCATACCCCAGCGTCCGTAAGGACAGTGGGTTTAGCGTCAAGGCCCCTGCTGGAGGACTGGGCATGGGAGAGTGGGAAGGGGGGGCTCCGGCAAATTCTGGCCTCCCGCCCCCAGGAGTGGCCGGACCCTAAAGACTGGAGCTTGCAGGACACGGACGCCTTCGTGCTCGTCTATGATATCTGCAGCCCAGACAGCTTTGACTATGTGAAGGCGCTGCGGCAGCGCATCGCGGAGACCAGGTAGGTGAGCAGCGGGGCGGAGGGGAGTGTTTGCGGGTCTGGCCAGGCCTTTGCCTGAAGTGAGTGAGGGGGTTCTTCCGCCATCTTGGGCCTGGTCTCAGGCCTTCCGGGCCTGGCCTCTAGCCCTATGCGGTCTTTAGGCCTGGGTCTTTGTGTCTTTGTGGTTCTGGTAATTTGCTGGGGGGTCTCTGGCCGCAAGAGGGGAATGTATATACCCACTTGGGGGGATTCTCCGGCCATGGGGTCCGTGGCACCGCGACCCTTTTTCCCATTTGGCCCCCAGGCCGGCGGGCGCACCCGAGGCGCCCATCCTTGTGGTGGGCAACAAGCGGGACCGGCAGCGGCTGCGGTTCGGGCCTCGGCGCGCACTGGCTGCGCTAGTGCGCAGGGGCTGGCGCTGTGGATACCTCGAGTGCTCGGCCAAGTACAATTGGCACGTGCTGCGTCTCTTCCGCGAGCTGCTGCGCTGCGCTTTGGTGCGCGCACGCCCTGCGCATCCGGCTCTGCGCCTGCAGGGGGCGCTGCATCCGGCGCGCTGCAGCCTCATGTGATTGAATTGGACGACACGACCGATGGCGGGGAGGGGTCCTTCATTTGACTGGAACAACTGGGGACCCGGATTGGACGAGATTGCCCAACTTCTCTCGGATTGGACAGGACATCCTCCTCTCTGATTGGCTGAGGAACACTCCCACCCAGTCTCCTGGGCGACAGGCTTCTCTTTGAATCTCATTGGACCCAGCTAGGCCCCATTGGACAGTCCTTTCTGGGACCTCATTGGGTCACGATCCCATTGGATGGAAGGGACGTGGTTATGCATCTGATTGGAAGCTCTCAGACTGCTCTTGGAGTTCCATTGGACAAACAGTTAAATCCCGCCTCTCAGGAGGAAATAAAGGGGGAAACAACTCAAGTGCACCTGGCACTTCTGGGATGGCAGGATTATCTTAAGCGTGAAGGTCAGAGCTGCCAGGCATTGCCCCCTGGCAATTAACTCCAGAATCCCAACCTGTAATGAGGGCCCCGAAATGGGTGTGATGGCCCCAAGGCTGAGTCCCCAAGAAGCAGACGCAAGTAGCTGGAACAAAACTTTACTGTCAGGCTCTGCAGGGCCACAGGACCGCAGGAAGGGTCCTTATTGGGCTGGCCCAGCCCCCTCTAAGGCATTCAATAATATTAGTAATTAAATAGCAATGCTCATCCCCCAACCGGAATGTACAACAGAGGTCCCATTGTGCCATGTGGTCCCAAGGGGTCTGGTCCCATGAGGTCTGGTCCCCAAGAGGCAGGGGGGACTCCCTGATGCAGAGGGGTTAAGGCCACAAAGGAAAAGGAGAAGGAATGGGGGACTGGGGGCAGCTGGGCTGGTCCATCACATCCAGGAATCTGGCTCAGCCCTTGGGCTGACTGACTGCAGGGCATGCCAGGCCCTGGACTCCGTGGGTCCAGATGGGCGGCGGGGGCCCCTCGGGGTGGGGATGCGTGAGGGTTTTCGGCCTGGCTGTGTGTCCATCCGGCCTCGTGCCCAGGTCCTCAGGGGCTCTGGGCCGGCCATGGGGCTCCCAGGTGCATCTGGTGGGCCCCCTACACCGGGGCAGGGGTTGCCTTCATCGGAAGAGCTAGACAGAGCTGGGCCTCGGGGCCCGGGCAGCCCATTGGCCATCCTGCCAGAGTCTGCGGGTTGGCCACACTTGCCACCCAGGACGCTGAGGGACGAAGAAGAGGAGCTGGAGGAACAGTAGGCTGAGTCAGGAGCTGGAGGGTCTGGGGCCCGAACCAGGTCAGGGGCTGGTCCCGTCGGGGTCCCGCCAGCAGCAGCCTTAAGCGCTCGGGCATTGGCCAGGAACTCCTCTTCCAGGCGCTGGAATAGTTGCTGCTCCTCCTTTGGGTCAAGCTGCAGGGGTGTGCGGAAGACACTGGCCGGAGTGGTGCTCAACTCTGGACTGGGGCTGGGGACCCGGGGAGGCCGGGGGGCTGCGGGGCTGTGGGCACGGGGAGTCTGGGGGCTGCTCCTGCCCCGTGGCATCCATGAGTGCTGCCCATCTCGGTCCCGACGCACCAGCAGCACAGCCTGCTCTTCACGGCTCTGGCTCCGGGCCCGCCGGGCAGGGCTGGGGCCCAACAGCTGGCCTCCTCTGCCTCCTGGGGCCCCACGCGGCCGCCCCCGATCCAGCCGGTCTCGGGACTGGCTGCGCGGGGCGGGGGGGCGTCTCGGGGAGGCCGGAGTGCCTGTGGTCACCCGACGGCTGGGCCGTTCCCGTCGGGGGCCAGTGCCTGAGTCTTCACTGCGGGCACCAAGGGGGCCGCTCTGGGCTGAGGAGGCTGAGGAATCGCTGTCCCCGGAGTAGCGGCGGGAGCGGGGGTGGGGGGGCAGCTGGTCCCGGGCCCTGGGGCAGGGGAGCAAGAGAGAGAGCTGGGGCAACGCGGAGGGGACTGGCGTGCAGAAAGGGCTGGAAGAGTAAGGAACCAGCAGCCGCGTGGTTGGGGCGGGGGGTGGGAGAGGCACCTGTGGTGTGGTGACGGGAGTGCCAAGGGTGTCTGTTGCCCTGGGGACTTCCAGGGAGAAGTGAGAGGCTCTGCCACAGCTTCCTGCAGCCACGGCCACCCCCGCCGCCCCAAGGCAGCAGCAGAAGTAAGGCCCTAAGCTCCCCCTCCCCGGGCCTCCAGTTTCCTGGGCAGGCCATCGGGAAGCAGGGTTGGACTGGCCACCACCCAGCCCCCAAGGCCCGCCCAGCTGTGTTGTTCGTTTGGTTGGGTTGCCATGGAGACGGGAAGCCGGGCCTGCCGCCACCTCCCCACCCCCGGGAACTTTTCCCAGGGTGTGAGTCACGGAGCACAGTCATCCAGGCCAGGGCGGGCACCCCCACCCCCCGGACCCCTCACCCCGCGTCCTCCTGCTTCTCACCTGAGCGGGGTCTCGGGCCCCTCCTTCGAGCTGCGTAAGCTAATGGGTGTCACCTCCGGGCGGGAGCCCCTGCGCTCACCCCCGGAGGCTGGGCTACCAGCTCGGGGGCTTCGGGTGGGCGACACCCGCTGTGGGGAGAAGGTGCGGGCCCTCGTCTGGGGTGGGCGGTGGGCTGCAGGGAGAGAGGACGGGTGGCGCATGAGAGGTGGGGCCACAGAGGTGCCCCCCCCCGCCCCCGCCGTGGGCACTGACCCGTGGAGGAGCAGCGGCAGGGGTCGTGCTTGTCCAGGTAGTGCTCCAGCGTGTCCCAGCCGCCGCCCACGCGCACCATCACGTGGCTTCTCAGCACCTGTGGCAGCCCAGCGTGGGCAGGTCACGGCCTGCCCCCCCACCTCCCAGGCTGCCACCTGCTCAGGTAGCCCCTGGCTCTCACCCGCACAAAGATGAGCAGACTGGAGTCTCCCACGCGGTACTTCCCCTCCGAGACTTTGATCATGGGAAACTGGTCTGGGCAGGTGCAGCACCCCAAGATCTCTCTCACCTGAAGCCAGAGAGAGGCTGGAGGTCAGGGGTCAGGTCACTCCTCCCCTGGCCCAATGTCAGCAACTCCAGGGTCAGAAGGAAGTAAGTCCTTCTGGAAGCTCTCCTTCCCCTTTGGCTACCAGGGGTCAGGGAGCTGACTAGGAAAAGATGGAGGGACTGTGGTTGGGCCAGGGCCTGGGACCCCAACAAGGCACATTCTTCAAGTCCCTGAGCCCTGGGGGAGTCCTCACTCCCCCTCGCCCACTTCACAGACATGAATGTTGAGACCCACAGAGAGGCCAGGTTTGGGGTGGAGGCAGGACCCACACCCCATGGAGGCAGGAGTGCCACAGACATATGGGGCACACGCATACACCAACGTGCACACCAGGCCACCCGCCCAGCTAGCATACATCTGCCCACATGCTCCCCCAGGCTGGGAGCTGCCAGGCTGGCTGTGTGGGCGGCCCGCCTGCCTCCTTGCCCACAGCGGAGCTGCTGAGAAAATGAGCAGGTGGAGCCTCTGGTGACCCTGGTGCAGGATGGGGTGGGGTGGCAACCTCTGCCCACAGCCATCCGGCTACCCGCCTCCAGGAAGGGGACATCATGTTCTAACCTCCTGATAAGAAGGAAACTCTTGGCCCGGCTGTGTGGGTGTTAGGGACACCTAGGTCCCGGGAAGAGGAGGAGGAAGCTGGGGTCATGGTCTGGCACCTCCTATGCTCAGGGTAGAACTAATCCTGCAGCTCCTGAAAGGACTTTAGCCCCCAGTAGCAGCAGCTACTCTAGGCTTGGGTTCCCAGATAAGTGATGTGTGCAGGGCCCTGGAGAGAAGGAGGGACCTGCAGAGCCCCTGGGAGCTTCCCTAGGCACTCACTGAGCACCTACTGTGTGCCAAGCGCCTTGCCCAGGACCAAACAACACAGGCACCCATTCAACCTCGAGCTCAGTGATGGTGTGAATGCAAATGTCTAGCAGCTGAGCGCAGGGAGGGCATACAGGAGGGGCTCAAATCACACGGCCCCCAGGATGAAGGAACACCTAGCACTTATCTGGTGCATGGTTACCACAGAAAGGAAGCAGGGAGATCGTGCAATGGGACCCGAGTTTTCTCCCAGGCCGTGCTGGGCCCTGTGACCTCACCCAGCACCTCTCCCTCTCTGGGCCTGCTCAACTCCTTGGGGCCAGGTATCCACTTGGTGCTCAACATAAGCACTCTTTCCATGGGGCAGGCTGTCCTGCAGATACGAGGATAGGCCCCCGGAGGTTGCAGGCACCACCCTGCTGTCTGGTCCCTGGGTAAAGGGAGAGTAAGCCAGGCCGCCGGGCATACGCACTCGGGGACTCACCAGCTCGTCAAGGTTGCGTAGGTCGCTGGGTGTCATGCGGGGCCCGCGGGAGGGAGCCCCCGGGGCAGTGGCGATCTCAGCAGCAGCAGCAGCGGTGGCAGCGTCCTCCCCGGCACTGGGGGCGTTGGGGGCCGTGGGCGCGGCGCACAACTCCTGCTCAATTTCCTGTTCGAACTGCACGAGGCGAGGGGCCAGCAGGCCGAGGCGGGCCCCGCGCCGCGCCACCTCCAGCAGGCACAGCACCACGCTTTTCTCGTTCTTTCGCAGCACCAAATCCTCGGTCTCAAACATGAGCACTTCGGGCACACCCAGCTCTGCGCGGCACCAGCCGATGAAGGTGGCCACATTGTCTCGGGCCACGAAGGAGCCGGGTGCCACGCTGTGTGCCTGGAAGGCCACCCCACGGGCTGGGCGGGTGGCGGCCATCGCGCGGGCGGCCTCGGTGACGGCATTGGCATGCTGGCACAGGGTGGTGCCCGTGGCCAGCCCCGTCAGGAAGCCATCGCCACCGCTGGGCAGACCCAGGCCATACAAGGCGTTGAGCCACTCGGCCAGGTCCTCCTTCATGGCCTCCACGTAGGCCTCACTTGAGCGGAACGGCCGCACGCTCTTGGCTGCCGAGCCCGCGATGCCCACCACGGGGTCTGCCATGCCCAGGCCAGCCGAGTCACTGTGGGCAGGGACACGGGTCAGGATGGCTGTGAGGACCCAGCAGGCGCTCAGTACAGGCTATGCCGCTGACCACCTGCACCCGCCTGTCGTTTCAGACCAAATGCCTGGGTTTGAGCCCTGGCTGTGAGAAACTCTTCGCCTTAATTTTCCCATCTGCAAAATGGATGCAATAATAGTACCTTCCTCATAGGAACTAATGGGATGATTTTTATAAATGACTTAGTGTCCATAAGTGTTTGCTGCTTGGTTCTTTGGGGGAGGGGGGATTGAAAGACTTGGCAGAGTCCTCCTGCCCAGGCAGGGAGGCACCCATCCTTACTGCCCCTGTGATAGGTAAAGAGATGAGCCCTAGAGAGATGTAGCCCACGGCCCTGGACTCACAGTAGGAACCCCGGTCCCGACCTCAGAGAGGGGTTAGGTCGACTGCTGAGGGCTGGTGGCGATCCCACTTCCTCCGGAAAGATCCTAGGTCCTCCCTCAGCCTCCCTTCCGTAAGGACTGTGTCATTCTAACGACAGAACAGCAGCAGTAGTAAAGTAATCGCAGTGACCTTGGCCAGGTCTGAGCGTGCAGTGATATTATCTCCATTTTACAGATGAGGAAACTGAGGCGCAGAGCTCGCTCAAGGTCACAGAGCAGTGGGTGGCGGAGCCGGGGCCGACCTGCCCGCGTTGCTGATCCGGCAGCCGGCTGGCCCGCCCGCCTCCTCCAAGGAGCCTCGCTAGCGCCCCAGGCTGGTGCCTGTGAGCCGGGACTCAGAAGGGCCTTCGCCAGTCCTGGCTGTCCTCTGGGCTTCGGCCCAGAGAGGGTGCGGGGCTGCCCAAGGTCACACAGCCCTGGGGAACAGAGGCCCGCGGCTGCCGCCGCCAGGTCCCCTTCAGTGTGCGCCGGGCAGTGGGTGCTGGGGGTCCCCGCGCTCACCTGGCTCATCCCGCGGCCTCGGGGAGCATCGCCCCGGCGGGGCCGGAGCCGGGCCGGGCCGCCGCAGGGAGGCGCCGCCCGAGCTACAGCGGATCCCTGTCCCACCACCGCGTCCTCAGCGCCTGCAGTCTCCGCCCCGCCTCTCTGGAATTCGGATCCGGCCGGAGGGGGTGGGCGGGGCCGCGCTCTCTTAAAGGGGACGCGCTGTTCCCCGCCTGTGGAGGGGCTGGAGTCTCCAGATGCGGAGCGGGCCAGGGACTCGGCCCAGCCCTGAGCGGAGGCGGGACCACGGCCCCCAGGCGACCCTTCCAGCCCAGAAGTCCCATCCCCAGTCAGGCTAGTCCCCACGGTCCCTTCCACCCTCCTTGGTCTCCTGGGGAGGGGTTTGGGTGTTTCTAGTTGCTCTGCCTCCCCAGATAGTGGCCTCCCCGGGTGAGCACAAACGGGCAGTTCCCAAGACGAACTCAGGAAGCGATAGGGGCCCGGGGATGCAAGTCACCTCCGGCTGGAGTGGACCTCCTTAGCTCAGATAAATGAGCCGTCCAGCCTTGGGTGTCGGACTTCCTATCAGCAACGCCGGCCTGGGGGAGGGGGAGGATGGCTCCGTTTTACCCCCACTTAACTACTGGCTCCTTATCGAATGCTCCCTCGGGTTAGGGGAATCCGTGGCTGAGGCCCACGTTTCTGACGCTGCGGCCCATACACTGCAGTGGGGACAGGCCAGTCCTGGACCACCTCTGGCTATCGGGGTGGGCCATGGAATAAACGGCAGAGGCTAGGCGGCAGCCTGGCTCCGGAGAGTTAAGACCCACTGGTTTCTTTTCAAGCTGCACAGGATAGACCTGGCTGGGACCAGCGGGAAATCCTGCCCCTGCTGCCGTTGGGCGGGGACACCAGGCCTGGCTGGGCAGCAGCCTCACTGGCCAGGCGGAGCTGCTGCGGGGAAGCACCACCACCAACCGCCCAATGCTCAGAGCTTTAATAAAGCTCCTACTGTGTGCCAGGCCAGCTGTGTGCCCTTGACCTGAAGGAAACAATGAGTCACCTCTATGAGGGACACTCATGCCCAAACTTGGGCTGAGTCAGGAGAGTAGCTGGTGGCGCAGGGATTTGAACAATGACTATTATGGGAATACCTTCATTCAAGGATCGGGGCATTTGTTACCTACTATGTGCCTGACCTCCTGGTGGCAGGCTGCTCACATCATCTCACTGAGTCCTTGTGACCTTTCAAAAGGTGGGCTCTTACCCCAATACCCAGGTCGTGCAGGTCCCACTCTACCCTCTCCACAGCCCACTCCATCCACTGTAGAGTGAGGAAGGCCCGTGTCTAGAAGTAGTAACTAACGGCTGACATTGACATGGAGCCTACTGGGTGCTGTGTCTTTTGGCACTGCAAAACCAAGAGCAAAAAGCAGGGAACAAAACAGAGCCAGCTCCCAGGCTCACAGTCTAGAGGTGGCTCCTGGGCTGCAACAGGGACAAGGCACTGGGGAGAAGGGAGTGGGGAGCAGGAGTGGGGGTGGGATGGGCCTGCAATTTTTTTTTTTAATTTATTTATTTAGTATTTATTTTTGGCTGCGTTGGGTCTTCGTTGCTGTGCGAGGGCTTTCTCTAGTTGCCGCGCACAGGGGCTACTCTTCATTGTGGTGCGAGGGCTTCTCATTGCGGTGGCTTCTCTTATTGCAGAGCATGGGCTCTAGGTGCGCGGGCTTCAGTAGTTGTGGCTTACAGGCTCTAGAGCACAGACTCAGTAGTTGTGGTTCATGGGCTTAGTTGCTTCACGGCATGTGGGACCTTCCGAGACTAGGGATTGAACCCCTGTCCCCTGCATTGGCATGCGGATTCTTAACCACTGTGCTACCAGGGAAGTCCCTGTTTGTTTTTTTAAAAATATTTATTTGTCTGCGCTGGGTCTTAGTTGCAGCAGGAGGGATATTTGTTGCAGCATGCGGAATCTTTAGTTGTGGCATGTGGGATCTAGTTCCCTGACCAGGGATTGAACCCGGGCCACCTGTATTGGGAGAACGGAGTCTTAGCCACTGGACCACCAGGGAAGTCCCAGGCCTGTAATTTTTGATCAGTGAACAGTAAAGGTGAGGGAGGGAGCTGTGTAGATATCTGGAAAGAGAGTGTTTCAGTTTCAGGGAATAGCCAGGGCAAAGGTCAAGGTAGGCGGGTGCCTGGTGTGTTCAAGAAAGAGGGAGGGGGTCTGTGAGGCTGGGTGGAGGCAGATGGAGGTGGGGCTGAGGGGCCACACCTCTTTTGAGGGACCTGGGAGCCAGGGAGGGAATTAGAGCAGGGGAGGGGTGTGACCTGACTTAGGTCATAACAGGTTCCTTGTGGTACTGTGGTGGACAGGGCAGGGGCCCTGGAGGAAACCAGGTGGTGCCAGTGTTGAGAGGAGTTGGATTCTGGCTGTATTTTGAGGGGAAAGTGGATAGAATATGCTGGTGAATCGGGTGTGAAGGTGAGGACAGAGTTACAGGTTTGGGGCTGCTGATACCTGGGGAAGACAGGATTGCTGCAGATGGGGCAGGGGAAGATCAGGGTGTGGAAACTAAGTAATTAAATTCTCCATGCTTTTTTGTGTTCTCCTTTTACAATTTTGGGAAACTGAGGCCCAGAGAGGGCAAGGGATGTGTGTGGTCAGCAGCTGTGCAGGAATTTGACCCCTGCTCATATCTACCTCGTGTCTCTGCAGGGCCCTGGACACAGGAGAGGTCAGACTGAACCTAGGCCCTTCTGTTGGTCATTGGGTGAGATGGTTAAGCTCCCTGAGTCAGTTGCACTGTTTGTAAAATGGGACAACAGCAGTCACACCACAGAGTTGTGAAAATGTTATTACTCAGCCGAGTGCAGCCAGGGCATACATCCACGGCTCCTCTGAGGAGGAGGAGCCGAGGGGGGATTGTTCCTCTCTATCTCCAGTCCCCTGAGCTGTGGCCTGCCATCACAGAGGCCCACTGCAGACCAGAGACTCCAATATTCTGACTCTAGGACACATGGCAGGTGTGGTTCCCACTGGTGTGGCCAGACCCACGGCCCAGGCCATGGAGGGCCTTGGCTTTGATTCCCCTGTATCGTAAGGCGTCCTCTCCTCTTCCTGGCAGGACCAAGGGAAGTACAGACACCACTGGTGGGACGAGAGGTTTGGGCTATGGTTGTCCTGAGCCCATCCCCACAGACCCCACAGGCCACCTTTGAGTACAGAATGCTGTGGCTCCGGTGCAGGCTCGGGCTGGCCCTTGGGCGATGGGCACATGGCTGGATTTCCAGCCTCAGCTGCTGGGTGCTAGGGTGCAGCCTGCTGGCCTCGGTTGCAGCCGGAGGTTGGACGATGGGCTTGCCGGCAGGCCCCAGCCCTGGCACTGGGCAGCTCAGGTCCTGGCTGGTTCCATCCGATGCCCTCTGGGCTAGACTGACCTGTGAGCATGGCCCAGGATGAGTTGGTGACCCGCCGGGGGCTTCAGGATGCTTTGTCCAGATGTGGGTCCAATCATGATGACTGCTCCTGCCCCGGCTGCGGGGTGAGTGACCCCAAGCTCCCCTGAGCTGCCTCCTGTGCCCCGGAGAAGCAGGACCAGAAAGCCTGGAAGGCCCGCTTTCCCACCAGCCTCCATCTCTCTGTGCTCATGCTCACTCTGCGCCCAGCAGCTCTGTCAGGAGCGGGGCAGGATGGGGCGCTCCAGGGCCCGTGGTTGGGCCTAGGGGAGGCCCTGTCACTGCACTGTCCTTGGCTCCAATTTCCTCCCTTGGAGGTGAGCCACTCCCTGTGAGCCTTTGTCCACGCGTAGGGGCAGAGATCGGTCTCCCACTGACCCCTGAACCTTGGCCTGGGTCTGCGGGGTGTGGCCTTGTGGGACCACGAGGGTGTGCGGAAAATTTTTATCCTAAGTGTGACTGACCAGGAGCTCTTGAGAATTGGGAGCAGCGTGAGGAACCCGGTTTCCACTCCCCACCCCATCCCCAGGCTTCAGCCAGCTCTGCGCGGCCCTTTGAGACAGGGCTTGGAACCCACGCCTCCTGAGGGCATCTGAGGTCAGTGCAGTCCAGACGTTTCTTTTGGCTGAGAGGACCTGGCCTGCCTGACATAAGCACCTCCACCCTGGGCCTAGGCGCCAGGGACGCGAGGCTGCCCCCGCGGGGTCCTCAAGCTCTGGGCAGGAGTTAGGCAACGCCTGTCACACTCCGTGGCTGTCCCTGCAGCAGCTGCTGGGAGGGCTGCTCATGATCCCCTAGCTTGGGCTGCAGGCTGGGGAGGGGGTGGACCGGGCACCCAGCCCTTTAGAAATAGGATGCCTGTGGGCGGCAGGTCAGGAGGGGGAGAGCGCAGGCTCTGAGGAGCCCCCTCGGGCCTGAAGGCAAGTCCCATCTCCTCACCTGAGCCACGGGGTGCTCACACTGCCTCAGGGGCTGATGTGCACTTGGCACGATGCAGCCCGGTGATGTCGTGGGTGCGTTCGGGCCTCAGGAGTGTGAACTCTGGCTCTGACACCTGCCAAGACTGAGGCGGGAGCGTCCTTGGCTCCTTGCAAGAACAGCACTAGCCTGTGTGGCGGGGCTGCGGGGAGGAAGGCAGAGAGGGCAGCTCGGGTCATGGGGGCCTGAGGGAGGCCAGATCTCATGGGTCATAGCCAGCGTGGCAGGAGCCTCCGGAGGGTTTTGAGAATGGTGAGGTCGGTCAGCCTCCATGGGGTAAGGGCTAGAGGGGTGGAGGGAAGCTGGGAGCCCTGCGAGAGGGCCATGGGAGGCATGGGTGTTTTTGGTGCTGCGTCTTGGAGAGCCTGATGGTTTACTTTGGGGTCTGAGAGAACAGGAGTCAATGAGGAACTCCAAGGTTCAGGATGAGGGAACAAACTCTTCCACTTGCTGAGAATGGGGTGGAGGGAGGTGCGGGGCAGGATCCAGCCCTTTCAGCCCATCAGATCCCGGGAAGAGCTGGCACTTGGGAGAAGGGTGGGCAGTCAGCCAAGCAGTGAGGGGTCAGAGGAGCCCTATCACAGCCTGGGAGCCCCTGTATTTAGAGGTCAGGCAGAGAAGGAGGGCAGGAGAGGCTGGGAAGGCACCACCAGTGATCTGGTGACATGGAGGTTGCTACTGTCTCCGCAGAGGCAAGACCGATTGGAAGTGGTTTCTAGAAAGGGAGAAGAGGTGGATGCCAAGGAAAGAGTAAAATGGCTTGGTGGCTGGAGGGGGATTAACGAGGGGTAAGGGAGGGTTTTCCAAAGGTGCAAGCGCAATGCCTATTCATTTGGGAAATGGGCTGGTAATGCAGAAAAAGAGGAAACGGGAAACCAGAGTTAGTTGTATGTAAAGTACGTCCAGGTGGGCTGGGGAGAGAGAAGACCCGGGGTGAATGGTCAGACCGTGGGGCCAGTAGGGTGCTGTGAGCAGTGTACCCACTTCCCCAGGCCCTGCTCTCTCTGGGCAGGGGATGGTAGGGAAAATTCACTCCAAACCCTTGCCCCTTCCCCTGGTTGAAGGTGACAATCTCTCCTTGAGCCTTAGGACACTAGCTGTCTTTGACTGGGTGGGTGTGTTAAGTTTGTTTCTTGAGCATCTGCCTGGGGACACATTTATGGACTAAGTTACAATTGCTTACCTGGAAAATGGCTTTTCCCAGATGGACGTGATAAGAGCCTTGGATCTTTGAATGACTGAAACCTACTGGCCTGCTTTGGATACTTATCTTCATGCGGCTCCAAGAAGAGACCAGACTGACGACAAGGCCAACAGGTGATGGGTCTAGGGCTCTTCACATCTCCTCCCCGACAACAGAAATGTGCTCTGACCCCACACAAGGCAACCAAGGCAGTCTTAACCAAGGCCTCCATTTTAGTTTTAGGCTGTTTACCTAACTTTAAAACTCTAACCCCATAACATCAAGGAAGCACAATAACCACTACCACTTAAGTAGGAAATATAAAAACGGTTCCCCTCCTTTACTGTCACTAAGGCAGACCTGCGTCCTGAAGTGTGTGGAGGCTCAGAGGCCCACCAACTCCGCCACTGCTGGGAGGGGCGTTCAGAGGGCCCTGTGACCCAAAGCTCCCTCAGAGGGCTCCCAGCCATGGATACCCAACACAGTGCCCCCCCCCCCACTGCAAATCGACAGACCTGGGCTATGACGTCCCCTTGAGACACGGCTCAGGGTCAAAGTGACACTCGAACCCCCTTTCCTTGCCAGCAGCACCGTGACCAACACTGCAGTGTCACATCTTGACCGTTCAGATTTCCTCACACATGACGCTTGAATGAGCTGTGATCTGGGGGGTTGGGGACATGCTCCAAGTAGATGTGCAGTGGCTGCAGAACAGAGGCCGAGAAGGATGACGGTTTATAAACATTTGGAATTTTATTTTAAAAAAAAAACATCACAACCATGAACATTGTTTGTTACAGTTAGAGAGGCCCTCTTGGTTCTCCACAATGATACTGAGCATGCTCACAAGGGATTCCCATTGTTTAGTCTTAGTTAAACAACCATCTTTAAAAGAAGGAAAAAAAAACTCGGCACACTACCATTTAACTTGTTTTAATGTTTCTTCACAAATGGTGAAAAATACTAAAGTACAGACAGGAATAATCATAATGTTGTGGCCAACATTATAAATATGGAATTATAAATTTAAAACATTTTCTGGTTTAAAAAATAAATCTGGTAGTCAATGCAGCTCTGCGGGGTCTCTGCGTCTAGTAGGGCCGGTCTCTGCGTTCCTGACGGTGCTCACCTCTGCTGGGCAAAAAGGAAAAAGGGGCAATGTGTTAAAAATGGGGAGAGGAAAGGAAGCCCTTCCACAGCCCTGAGCTGAGCTGCTTGCCTCATTCCCACAGAACAGGTGAGACCTGCCGCCCAATGGGCCCTGTGCTCCACAGCTGTTTCTACCACCACATACTTATCCATTTTTCCAGGTCCTCCACGCCCGCCTCTTCTTCCTCCCATCTGTTCCATCAAAGGTCCAGGGGGTCCCCCAGGGCCACCTCGTCTTCCTCCACCAAAGCCACCACGGTCCATGCCCCGGGTGCCACGGAAGCCACCTCTGTCTCCACCACGGCCACCTCTGAACATTCCACCAGGACCACCTCGATCCATGAGGCCACCTCTTCCTCCCCGCATGCCACCAGGGCCACCTCTGCCACGGTCACCGCCTAAGGTAAGGGAAAGTACAGGAGAGGACAGAGAGAATGGGTGAACGCAGAGGTCCCCTCAGGATCTGCTGGGGTCACAGTTTAGAACTGATGGAACTACAGGTGACCCTTGAACAACAGCAACAGGTTTGAGGTGCATGGGTCCACTTATACATCGATTTTTTCCCACTAATATAAACTACAGTACTAATCTGAGGTTGGTAGAATCTGAGGATGTGGAGGGAGGGCTGAAAGTGGATTTTTTTTTTTTTGCTGTACACAGGCCTCTCACTGCTGTCGCCTCTCCCACTGCGGAGCACAGGCTCCGGACGCGCAGGCTCAGCGGCCAGGGCTCACAGGCCCAGCTACTCCGCGGCATGTGGGATCTTCCCGGACTGGGGCACGAACCGTGTCCCCTGCATCAGCAGGCGGACTCTCAACCACTGTACCACCAGGGGAGCCCCTAAGTGGATTTTTTTTGGCTGCACAGAGGCCCAGCGCCCCAACCCCCGCATTGTTCAAGGGTCAACCGTGTAACTTAAAGAGCCCCAGTGTCCAGGGCTGAACTTGCTGAAATCACCAACCTGGTCTGGGCAACACAAGAGGTTAGTGCCAATTGAGGGTACCTACCCGGGGGTGGGAAAGGTGGTGGGAGGAAGCCTTCAGGCTTTGGGGCCTTACACTGGTTGCACTCTGTTCTCCACGCAAAGTTCTGGTTTCCACACCCCCTGCATAAAGTTACATCACAACAGTATCACTTAAGTGAACAAGTAAAGGCACCACCTGAGCAGAAACCACCATAATCACTGAGTCCACAGAAAACGGCTTTTGAGCCTCAGGCAGCAACACACATAGCACCAGAGTTTGATCCAGCAAAGTCAAACCATGTGGGCCTGAGTCCAGTGGACTCTGACCGTCTCCCTAAGGCTCCAAGCCAGTAAAGGACCGAGTACCACCACCGCCCCCAGCAGAGCCATCATGGTCATCATTACGCTCCTGCGGATGAAAAGAATCCAGCAGGCCTCCCCAGAATGGGAATGGGGCAAGATGTAGGGAGACTGTACTAGTAGGCTATCAGTGTGCCCCGAGAAGTACATACGGATTGGGGCACTGCCAGTCTCCAGCTCGGTGCTGGACGTTTCCTCCTCCAGACGGGTTCCCTCGGGAACCGCGGGGCCCTCTTGGTGGGAAGCCTCCTCTGTCTCCTCCACGGCCTCCCATGCGACCCATGGGTCCTCCAGGACCTCCCGGGCCTCCTGGACCTGCAATAAGCATAAACCACCTCTTTGCAGCACCAGATTTGCTACAGGCATACATCTCACGAAGGGAAACAGAAATAGAGATCACAGCTGTCGCTGCCCCATCACCTGGCCCATACTTTCCCACAGGCCCAAGGGCTAGTCACTGCAGTTAGCTCCACAACAACTTGAGGAGGGCAGATGAAGAGAACAGCCCAGGGCTAAACCCCAGGCAGTGTGGTTCCCAATAGTCATCGATCTAGATACCTTTTCAGTATTGCTAACGGGCTTGCCTTCACTCTAGAAACCAAGTTCCTCAAAGACAAGTGTACTAAAAAACTTCCAAAGCAACACAGAAAGAGCCCAGAGACAGCACCCAGTAAATACCTCCTCGGAGCGGCGGTGGCATCCCTCTACCCTCACGGGGGGGCATTCCTCCCCGCATGCTGTTCATTGGAGGCTTCTTCCGAGCAAGAGAAACTTTAAGTTTGCTCCCTTGAAAATCTTTCCCTGAAACAAGGTAACAGAACACCAATTACTCCCAACCTTCCAACTCTTAGTCCCCTTGAGGGACCAGGCAAGGTTAGATGACTCCTTTCACCAACCCCGCCCCCTATATCAAACCAACCATTCCTGCTTCATCAAGTGTGCCCACCCATGATGTTCCCTAAGATTTTTAGGCAAGGCCAGAAAAGCCTTTAAAAGAAACAAACAGAAAAACAAAAAAATAGGAGAGGCAGAACTTTCTGACACTTTTGTGCGAAGTGAAATTCCAGGATCAATGTCAAAGCCACATATATATGTAAACGCAAATGTATACGGCTGAGGTGTCTGTGGGACTTTCTGCACCTCTGACATCCTTAGAGAAGAATTACAACTTTAGCATGAGGCTTTGAACAACAATGACTGAAAGTAAGGGATCTCTTAACCCATGGTCAGCGCCCGGGCCCTCACG
Source organism: Lagenorhynchus albirostris (assembly GCF_949774975.1). Taxonomy (NCBI): domain Eukaryota; kingdom Metazoa; phylum Chordata; class Mammalia; order Artiodactyla; family Delphinidae; genus Lagenorhynchus; species Lagenorhynchus albirostris. The sequence continues at coordinate 66,293,940 of NC_083108.1, forward strand.
TGGCTGAGGGGAGCACGTGACAAGCACTTCCCAGCAGCCATCCAGTGCTCCTCCAGGAGCAGACAGAGGGTCTTCTTGCTCCTCTGGCTCTTGAGGTCCTCCTTCCTGCCATGTCCTATAGCCACACAGAGGGAGAACCTATCTGTCCCCGGTCCCTAGAACCACTTTAAGAGAACAACATTTAACAGCCAGAATTAATACATCAGAGCAAGACCCTTTCTTTACCCACAAGTTGACACAGGCAACACTTGCTACCAGACCTTCTGTGTGCCCCAGAGGAGGCAGAGCTAAGAAGGCTAGGAGTACACCCTTGTTGACATAGGGTTCCTACCATCAAACCACTCGACAGCAGTTTTGGCAGTTGGCGGGTCTTCATAGGATACAGTAGCATCGCCTTTGGGCTTTCCTGTTTCCTTGTCCAAATAGATATGGATCATGGGTTGTCCAGTCCTCTTGTTTATCTAGGCGTAAAATAGCATAATGAAGCTGTGACCAGAATATAGTTTTCAGGGGAAAATCCATGTGAAATTCTTCTTTTTCTTTTCCATCCAAGTTCTCTACTGTCAAAAAGCAGTCAATTTTCCAGACACACATTCAGAAGGATGTTATAGTTTATCTGAGTGGTGGAATTATGGGTGACTTATTTCCTAAATAGCTACCACAAATCTGTACTTAGAAGACTTTCCCTTAGATGTGTTTTATCATAAAACCAAAATAGGTTTTATCATAAAACCAAAGTTCCAAATTGTGTAAATGAACTTTTCAGGTCCCATTCCTCCCCAGCCACCTTTTCCTTCCTGTGTCCCTGCACCTGCCCCAACACCCTGTAGGTCACACTAACAGGCACCCAGTGAGCAGCCACCTCTTAGGACTCAGGCAGGCTTTGATGCCATCATATAAGACACATCTCACATAAAGTAAAAATTACTATCATTAAGTACAACATACAGGGCTGTGAGTGCTCTAAAAGGATCTTGGTTATCTCAAGTTCAACACAGCCAGTTTTTCGAGACAGAACAGATGACTAGTTTTTCAGCTCAACACCAGATGCAAGTGGCTTGACTTCAAGAGCCACACTGCACAAGAATATGGCTTTATGTGTTTTTTGCATATGATCAAACTCTTATCTGCATTTATAGATAAATTACGATATATATGTTATATATTATATATATATATATATGCTGATACGTATGTTTTTATAAAGGACATACACATAAACACTGAAAGGAAATGTGGCGAAATAGTGGTATGAATGATGGGGTATGTCAGTTTAAAATCTGTAATTTTACAAAACTTTGATAGTAAACACTGCTTTCTTAACTACGCATAAACCCCACATACCCAAATAAACATATTCACAAGTAGAGAGAAATCTCCTTATATGATTTAAGATTTACCAAAATCGCTGGATAGAAAATGCCATTCAAAATATACCATTAACTAAAAAATAAATCTAAATCTAAAAAGATCTGCAAAACTTTTAAGGAGATTGGCTTTACCAAAGACCTAATAAATGGAGAAATACAATGTTAATGGGTCAAATTCTTATAGATTCAGTGACTTCCCCGCAGTGGTTAAGAATCCACCTGCCAATGCAGGGGACACGGGTTCGGGATCCCTGCTCTGGGAAGATCCCACATGCCATGGAGCAACTAACCCCGTGTGCCACAACTACTGAGCCCTCACATGCAGCAACGAAGACCCGATGCAGCCAAAATAAATAAAATTCTTACAGGTTCAGTAAACATCCAATAGGTTTTTGTGGGTTTTTTGCCGCTCTGCACAGCATATGGGATCTCAGTTCCCTGACTAGGGATCAAACGAGTGCCCCCGGCAGTGGAAGTGTGGAGTCCTAACCACTGGACCGCCAGGGAATTCCTCCAATTGGGGTTTTTTAAGGAACTTCATAAACTGGTTCTAAAAGGTATATATATATAAAATGTATAGAGCAAGGAGTAAACATTTCTGAAGAAAAAGAATAAAACAGAAGAATTTGCCTTACTAGGTATCAATATCGAGCATAGAGTAATTAGCAGTGCTACTAGCATAGGATTGTGCAAATTAACCAAGTATACAAAACAGCCAAGAAACAGCTTCAGGTAGAGGTGTACTTTCTATGTGAAAGCATTATACACCACCAGGGAGAAGATGGCTCTTTCAAAAGATGTTGCGGAATAAAAGCTCTTGCAAATGGAAAAAAATAAAGACACAAACCAGTAAGGTAATGACCTCTAAGTTCAACCACAGTAAAATTAAGAACTCTACTCATCAAAAAAAAAAATGAATAAGTGGGCCACAGGGAATTCCCTGGCGGTCCAGTGCTTAGGACTCTGCTCTTTCACTGCTGAGGGCACAGGTTCAATCCCTGGTCGGGGAACTAGTATCCCGCAAGCTGTGTGGCACGGCCAAAAAAAAGAAAAAAGTGAGCCACAAACTGGGAGACCTGTATTTGCAACAAAGGACAAACAACCCAAGTTAAAAAAAAGGCAATTCCCGGTGAGGCTGTGGCAGGTGTGCAGTCAGAGTGCCAGTGGGAGTCTAAGCTGGTCAGCCAGACAGTTATTTTGAGGTTGAACACTGTACACATCTTAAGAACCAGCAGTTCTACACCTGGACATAATGGGGTCTCATTATCCGTGGATTCAAATTTGCAAATCTGCCTACTCATCAGTATTTTGCCTACCAAAATCAACACTTGGGGCACTTTTTGTGGTTACTTGCAGACGTGCACAGAGCGTGAAACACATGTTGCCAGATGCACATGTTCCCAGCTGAGAAGGAACAAGATGATGCTCTCCCCCTCTCATTCTAACTCTCTCTAGAAGACCAGAGGACAGAGACTGGGAGGATGGGGCGGTGTTCTGTAAGAAGTTCTGGCTCTGGGACTAGATGGATGAATATGAATACCAACTTGGGCAAGTCACATTTCTGAATCTTTTTTTCTTTGTAAAATGAAGTGAGTAGATCTATCAGGATGAATTTTTTTAGAATTTATGATTATAATATATGTGAGATGTGTGTATTTGTACATACTTCCCCCGGGGACAGTGGCTCAGCATAATGATTTTAACTACCATGAATAACAAGAATCAAGTATATACACAATAGAGAAACTAGCACACCAGGAGACAGGTACAAGGACATTCACTGGAGCATGGCTTATAAACTAAAAAGTTAGAAACAGCCTGTTAAGAGAATTTATGAATAACTTGTGATGTATTTATGAATGAAATACAGATGCCCAGACTTGTGGAATTTTGACCTAGGGACCCCCCACCTTCTCAAAATCCCAGTTTCCATTACACCAGCTCAGACCAAACCATTCTAGCCACACTAGCTTCTTTGAGCTTACCAGGCAAGCTCCTGCCTCACTATTCCCTCCACTATTCTGAAATTATTTCCCTGCTCCTAGTGGCTCTGTTCCTCATTTTATCCCTGTTCTATCTTGCTGTATTTATTTTCCTCCCTAACAATCACGATCACTGAACATAGTACAACTATATTCCTTTTTACAATATGTTCCCCACTATACATAAACTCCAAGGGTTCTTATCTGTTTGTTCCCAGTATACTGCCTTACAATAGTGTTTAATAAATACTCTTCAAAAATTATGTAAAACAAAATATTACTGAGGACACATCTATAAAGTAAAGAAAGGGAATGATAAATTTCAGGATGGGAGTTGAGAGAAGGGGTAAAACTGGGAAGACATATACCAGGTACTTCAAAGGTACTCATATAAAGCCGTACTTCCTATGCTGGGGATATGGATACGTAAGTGTTATTTTTAAAACTATGTCATATTCTATATTTCACAATAAGTAATGTTCGTGTTAAGTATTCTTACAATTAACATGATAATTATAAAAATGACCCTGAGTTATCAAGTATGCTTAAATCATGTTTAGCATTTCTTTTCTATAAAAAATTTTTGTTTTTTGCTTTTTGTATTTTAAGGAGCAAACCACAATATGGACAGTCCAGAAGGAAGTGGTTGCAAGATCTGCCAGATCACATGGTCACGCTTTTACTTACCTTGACAACTCCACACTGCTTAAAGAAGTCTGCCAGATCATCTAGAGTCACACTATCACTTAATCCTTGCACATAAATTGCACTGTTGTCACAGTCTTCATCTGGATCTACAGGTGGGCCTTCCAGAGAAAAGTAGACAAAGGGAGTTATTGTCATGTATCCATTAGGGCTTATTAACCAATGGTCACTACTGCCCACTGGTGCTAAGAGAACTACCAACCTTACTAATAAGAATGACATGGAACTCTTGGTTTATTTTTGATAAAGGAAGCCCCAAACTGCTCTTGACAGCAAGAGTAATCCCATTGATTTACCAGGCTGTTGAACCCCAACACGCACTTGCTTCTGTGCTACTCATTTATAAAGCACAATATAAAAATCAGGAATTTGGAGTTACCTAAATCAAGATCTGGTCCTTCGTCCATGGGTCCTGCCAACCAGGAAAGATCATATAAAATACTGTTAGTGCACGTCTTGCAAGCTACAAACCTTACAAACACACATAGCTATCTACTACACCACCATTTGATGGGGCTTCATTAAATTCAAAATGACCCGCACTGCTAAAATGGAGCAGTGCCCCTTTAACATCTGTGAAAGGTTTGCTAGGGTTTGCTTTTTCTTTGGTTTGCTTTTAAACCATTAACCAAATACACTCTCAATGCTTATGTGCCAAATTAGTGTTAAATTTAAGTCAAATTTTTTCCTCCAAATAAACCAAACTTTAAAACTGTATTCTCCCCCATATTACAGAAGCAGTTGCTCAATACTTCAAGTTACCCTTTGTTTTGTAACCATAGGTTAACCTTATTACCCCTAAGACAATGCCGGCAGTACCCATTAGTCTCTTTTGTATAGATCATTTTTAAACCGCTTATGAAACTAATATAAAATTATAGTTTTCTAAATACTGACTGTATTTTTTTTTAAACACTATCCATGGTAATACTCAAAAACTTACCACCAGGCTTATTGAAGCCACCTCGCTCTCCAGCGCTGCTGGGGGGATAAACGAAGAAATGAAGGCCTTTCCCTTTAAAAGCCAGTACCGCTCTGAGCCTTGTGGGGGCTCGTGGGGAAGAAGGGCACTGGCTAAACACATCTCCAAACAATGCATCTCTCTCATCTTGTCACTATGCCTTTCTTCAGGGCAGCTCGCTCAAATTTCCTTTATATACAACCTTGCTCGTCTGATTGTACACACCACTGTGGTTGGTTCCTTTCATTTCGGGGGGCTGGTATTAATAGTGCAATACTTGGCAAATTGGGGGAAAAATACATCCCAAACACCCACCCCGTCGTCAGCTGAAAAACAGGGAGAGCTTGGTGTGGAGAGAAGTAGCAAGCTGGGGTAACTGAATCTTTTCATGTTCATAAAGGTGCACCCTCAACCTCTCCCAGGGGAGAGCCAAGTGAGGCCCTGGGCTTCCTAACAAGTCACAGTATAATAAAGCAGGAGACACCAAAGTAAAGGCCTACAACACACACCAGAGGACGCATCCAGCCGATCTTCAGCATAAAGCCATACATTTCAGGGCACTAATGGGTTTAACAATAGCTGTGAAAGGAGAATTTACAACAAATACCAAGGCTCCACGGAATGGGGGTGCAACTTTATAGACATATCAGTTGAAAACAATGACAATGGCAGTATAAAATCACTGCCTTACGTATTTTAAAGGGAGAAGAAATATGAATTGGGCCTGTTTCTTTTTTAAAAAATTAAATAAAGGCAGCTCCTCAGTGGGAGGCCCTGAGCTTTTTCTAACCAGTATTGCACCTTTAATACCTGAATATACAATTTCAAGCTGTTGCATGCAGCTTTGTTTCCTTTTTAAAAGTACACACCATAAAATGTTCTCTCTCTTTAAACACAAAAGTTTACACTTTAATGTTACACAATTCTAGAGTATTATACCTCCTCTGGTTCATTACCAAACAACAAGTATGCAGTTACCAAAGTTACAGAAGGATTCCATTTATACAATGAATACATTTTGTTAAAAATATTCTATGTATATTTGTCCTCTCCATATGGACACCGTGTCTAGTCCCACTTTTCATTATGCTGCCGGCTGAGTACTGAGTACGGGTACTTTTTAAGTATTGAAGTGTATACAAGGCTCTCACTTTGTAACCTGTAGCATATAAATGCGACAAAGCATGTTAAAAAGTTTCCACGTTTAACAGCCAATGAAAATATCAAAATACTGAGGCAATGAAAAGGGCATGTTAACAACATTGAGTGCCTTACCTGCAGAAGACACTGAAAACCATCACCACACCACAATAAAAAAGAGGGGAGAGGGGAAAGCCCTTGTCCTGTCCCCAAAGGATCCAACCGACTGCTTCACAGTCTGTTGAAAAACCTATGAGGAAAGCCATGATGTTTTCTATGGCTTCAGGAGAGACTTCTCACCCAGAAAGAGGGAACCCCTCTACTAGCAAAGTCTAGCAAAATTAGTAGAATTATTACTTCTGGAGAATTAAAATGAATAAACTTGAAATTGGTTTTGCAATCAAAAAATACTAGGATTCTAGGTGATTGGAAACGTGATGATAGTGATTTCAAGTGTCTACATCTATTTAAAACATCCATAAAGAAGGTGAAACCTTTATAATGGAATGACATTCTTCAAATCAGAATATTAATTTTACTTTATACCAAATTATTCGTAAGTTTTTGCTCTTGTAAAATGAATGACTTTCTTCCAATAAAGATTTCACTGAAGACGTTTTAAGTTATGCAGAATATGCAAAACAGTATTTTAAACCAGTATTGTTCAATAGTAAACAGATTGCTAATGTAAAAAATAAAGACCAACTTTTTAATCTTGAAGTACATTTCTAAAGAAATTCTGTTCAGTTTTTCCTTGAACCTACAGTGGCACCAAATCCAATTTATACCTACATTAACATTCTGCATAACTTTTTTACTATTTATATAGGGACAGAACACACACAGAACTAAGCCTTCTGGATTATGTTAACCAACATTATACCTCACCTTCATCAAAGTATAGACACCAGAAAGGGGAGAGGGTATGGGAGAAGGGAGGGGAAGGGTAGGCACAGGTAGCAGGGTTATGTTACTGATCTAAACAAAGTTTTCTAAACCAGATTGTGCCACCAATTAAAATGGTCAAACCGATTTAGACTTCTCAAAATCTCCAATGGGAAGAGTGATCCCATAATTATATACATTACTCTTCAAAAAGCTATTGGACTTCTTGTGTACCAGGTGCACCTCAGGCCATAGTTCAAGGGTTATGGAACCAAGATCTTCACCGTTATGTTCAACAGTTCCGAGTACAAACAGAAGTTGGGGACAAACATTGTGGAAGACAGCTGCATTCCTTTTTTGCAGTATATATACCAGGTATTTCAAGACAACCATTCAGAAGCAATTAGTTAAATACCTAGGGTTGTTTTAAGAGTTGTGTGTGTTCCATCCCAAGTCTATTACCCACAGAGGCTTTGGACCTCTGGAAACCATGAAGGGAACTGAAAGCTCTAATTTCAAAACCATTCTTTGTTCTCCCCATCCCAACCAAGTAGATTGGCACTGAAAAAAGCAAACTGCCTCTAGATATGCCACAGAGATGACATTTCCATGTTTTGGAAGATGGCTTGGGCTCATCAGATTATCCATGGAAATGCAGAAATAAATTTCTTATGTCTTTCAGTCCCTTCTTTCCATTGAAAATCCTATGGATGAAACAAAATTAGGTAAAAGGAGAAAAGGTTTGCTCTTACCCCATTCCACCGCGTCCTCCTCCCCGCCCACCTCTGCTCATGCCTCCACGATCAAATCCCCCTCTTCCCCTGCCCCGGTTATCAGGGCCACTCATGCTCCGGTTCTCTCCTGGTCCGGAAAATCCTCCAGACTCCTGCCCATAAACACCCATGCTACTGGGGTGGTCCTGTCGGAATGAACCTGAGGAAAGAGTCACATCTGTAAGCCGTGGACCAGCATTTACACCACTGCCTGTTGTACTTTCTCCTGGAATCATAGAATTCTCAATTGCAAGGCACAAACCAAGGTACCATCTTCTTTACACCTGATTAAGCACCCCTGATCTTTTTAAAGTTCAACAAGAACAACTGGCTCATTAAGGCTGAAGTAACCTCATATAGTTCATCTAGAATAAACCACTCCCAAACAAAAAAAGGACTCTGGTCAACAGTTTACAGGGTTCTGTATCCTAAGATGTCTTTAAAAAGTTGCTTCTTTAAACCACACTCAAGAAACAAAAATGGAGCCAGGTTTCTTGGGGGTTGCTAAGGGGTAGTCTCCATCAAGTAGCACTACTCATCTCATTGTCATAATGAGACATACTCAGGATGGAATTTAGTTAAAAGACAACAACAATCCAGGTAAGAGATTAAACTGTGAAGACGGTTTCTTGAGTTTTTGGTTGCTTTTCCACATAAAACTGTAAGCATTCTGTGAAATTTTTTTTGGTTTATGAATGTAAATAAAAACAAAACATAGCATTTTGTTAACTATCAAAATTGCAGTAGTCTTCAATAGCTACCTGCTCACTCTCTCTTAATAAGCTGGGGTGGGCAGGCCATAAGAAATGCTGGCTTCACTCACTGCATATAACCTCCCCAAAGAGAGCAGGGCTGGCAGTCTACAACATTTTCTCTGGTCAGTTACAAACTCTCTTTTCTTGTAAGGCATACTAATAACAATTAAATTGGAGAAAAGCCAGGATATTAGCCAGGATATGATACCTTCAAGATGCATCCTGGAGTTCAAAAGTACACAATAGTAAAGAGAATTTCCCCATTTCAGAAACTCCAAACATAACCATTCTTATTTGGTTTTCTCTCTTAGCAACTCACTCTGCTGCCCGTAGCTGCTGCTCTGTTGGCTATATTGACTTGGAGCCTGGCTGTAGGATCCAGTTTGGGGGGGGTAACTAGTGGGCGGCTGCTGCCCATAGCTGCTTTGTTGACCATAGCTACTCTGTTGTCCATAGCTGCTCGGCTGCCCATAGGTGTTCTGCTGGGAGTAACTGCTCTGATCATAACTAGTCGGCTGTGTAGAAGAATAGCTGAAAGTAAAAAAAAAAAAAAACAACAAAGAGCTTGTTAGGAAGGAGAGACTTGTTATTTTTTCTAGTCCCCTAAACATGAGACATAAATAGTACATGACATAGAAATCCTTAAAAATGCAGTTACTTTCTACATATTAACATACAATGAATTTAAAATAAGCAAATATTTTTGTATTCAGAATAAAACTCTGAATGGAAGGGAGGGGATATTATTAAAAACAACCCATTTATAAAATGTATAACCCTAGAGCCTCTCCTTTACCCCCAGCCTCATGAAAACAATAGTTATTCTCAACCAAATTCAAGGCAAATTGGGGAGTTTAGGTGCTTCCTGTATTAAGGAGAGAATATGCAGATGTGCTGCCAGGGAAGGTTGCCCCAGCAAAAAAGGCACTGAGAAAAATGAGGCAGTTAAGTGCGGTATTCAGTCCTAAGGCTGCCTCCAATAATTCCCTTGAGTGATGACAATTTTTCTGAAGCTAAAAGGCCACTTGGTGTGTGTTTGGCCACTTTTCTCTTGAGGATAAGTCTAAGTTTCAAACTGCTTTGGTATGTATACAGTTTCAAACTTTCAGACATGCCTGATCATCTACGAAATCCAGGCATTAATAAAGAAAAGATGGACAAGGAAACATCACTATCAAGGCATTGTATGAAAGATGACTATTACATTGATATTCATCTTCACACATGTCAACTACAGGGCAGGGACACTAAACAAAGATACATTCTTACACAGAAATAAAGCTTGAAAGAACTGGTATTAAACTCTGGATGAACCATAATGCAAAACCAAAAAGACAACACATTTTACAATTTTAATTCTAACAATTTTAAGTATCACCACCTCCCTCACCACAGCTGTAAGGATTCAAAGGCCTCTCTTCACACCAAGTGCACCTATTCCACTAGCCAGATTAAGTGCTCTCAGCATGACAGCTGTGGGTGGGCCCTGTGGAAGAACTGCTAGAGCCCTGCCCACTGCTGCTCCAAGCTGAACAGAGACACTTACCAGTCAGCTGTATTGGCTCATAAACCTGCTCATGTCTGCTGTACTTTAATGTATAAACCAATGAAATGAGTACAAAAAGGGGAACTGTTAATTCTACCAAAACTAAGTTAACACTTTAGGACACAATTCAGACAATTCATTTGAAAACTTGCATCAAATTAAATGTGAGAACTTGCAGTTCTTCCTCTACTTTAAAGAAACCAAAACTGGACATTGTAGCTTCTGGTGTGGTTAATGTAAGACAAAATACAGAACAAGTAAACTCTTAGTCAAAAGGAAGGGCCTTGGCCTAACCATTAAAAGGCTGGTGCATGGACTTCCCTGGTGGCCCAGTGGTTAGGAGTCCGCCTGCCAATGCAGGGGGCACAGGTTTGATCCCTGGTCTGGGAAGATTCCCACATGCCGTGGAGCAACTAAGTCCGTGCTCCACAACTACTGAGCCTGCGCTCTAGAGCCCACGAGCCACAACTACTGAAGCCTGCATGCCTTGAGCCCGTGCTCCGCAGCAATAGAAGCCACCTCAATGAGAAGTCCGCGCACCGCAGCTAAGAGTTGCCCTCATTTGCTGCAACCAGAGAAAGCCCGCACAAAGCGATGACCCAATGCGGCCAAAAATAAATAACTAAATAAATTTATTAAAAAAAAAGCCTGCTGCATAAATGGACCTTCAAATATAAAATGATTAAGGTGAACTTTCTTTTTTTCGAAAAAATAATGCCCTGCACTTTACCCAGCTCAAATGCATCGGAGAATGTGGCTTCTGTGGTTCTGTTTACCTGCTTTCATTGTTTCTCAACTGAATAAACTAAAAGAAAAAAATTCAAAGAAAAAACCTAGAGTGATAAAAACGTATTTAGAGAGAAGAGTTTTTGACTGTCAGGCACTGCTATCAGAACTTAGGACTGAGGTTTTAATGTACAATATGTGGTCAGGCTTATCACTGAGAGAGTCAGATAACATAGCCCACCTGAGGAAGCAGAAGCAAGCTGGTCAGCCTGAAAAAAATTTGTTTTGTTATTCTACTAGCTCACTGGACGCAAGAACAAGAATGAGAAGACTGACCTGGTAGGAGGATAGGATGGTGGTGCTGTGACTGGCTGCATGGGGTAGCTCCCAGGTACCTGGGGATAACTGTAGTTACTCTGTCCATATCCTAGGCTGGGCTGGTTGTAACCCCCTGTGCTAGATTGAGGTTGACTAGTCTCAGCGGGTTTGTTACCATCCTGCGGTCTAAAAGGAGAAATAAAAAAGTGAGACTTCTTTTTTCTCAACCACAAAATTCTTGGGTAAGAACTCTACAATCTATGAGCAATAAGCAATGTTAGTATTGAGCTTGGAAATATATACAATTGCAAAGCGAACTACATCAAAACCCAATGTCGGTCCAACTGTTTCTGCTGGAAGACAACACTAAAGATGGGGGAGACTTAATCTCATCCACAGAAGAGACATCAACATGCTCCATTCATTCCATATCAGCAGCTACAAAAGGCAGTTACGGGCTTCCCTGGTGGCGCAGTGGTTGAGAGTCCGCCTGCCGATGCAGGGTACACGGGTTCGTGCCCCGGTCCGGGAAGATCCCACATGCCGCGGAGCGGCTGGGCCCATGAGCCATGGCCACTGAGCCTGCGTGTCCGGAGCCTGTGCTCCGCAACGGGAGAGGCCACAACAGTGAGAGGCCCGCGTACCGCAAAAAAAAAAAAAAAAAAAAAAAAAAAAGGCAGTTACAATACTTTGTGCTGCCCATTTAAGAGATGTGGGAGGGGACGTGGTTTGTTCGGTAAGAAAATGCCTTTTCTCAAAAAGGACCATTAAAGACAAACAAGAAACTTTAACAATAATGCAAATTCTGGGTCAGAGTAACATTTACAAAAGTCCATGGCATTTATAAGTTTGGACAATCTGTGGGTTTATGTCTCTTTTTATGTTTCTCATCTATTAAGAACAGACCTGAAAAAAACATTTCCTATAAATTAATCTAACCCTGCCTCAGTCTCCATAATGGAAATACCAGAGTAGGGCAGGGACACACATAGGGATGGAGACAGACAAACACACACACTCCTCTCACGCTCAGGTGAACTGGAAAATATCCTTGTTAAATGACGAAAACCAATCTTAATCCCAAGGGAAAAAAAAAAGGTTTCTATTATCCCTTTACGTTAACAGTTTATAACAGGGTTGTAGCAAAGTGAGCATATGCTATTTTAAGCAAAGCCCAAGAATCAGCAGGCAGACCAGGGAGGATGTGGAAGCACTGGTTTCTCCAAAGAGCTGAAACGGGTCACAAGCCCCCTCTTTCTAGGGGAAAAGGGAGTAGCTATCACTGATCACAAGACAGCTGTTATAAAGTGTTAACGATCGAAAAATTAAAAGGAATCAAAAAGGATGATTTATTCAAAGACCAATTAGTATATACCCCCGCCTCCCAGCTATGGCTTGGATATACTGTTGCAATGGAGCATCAAATGGGACTTCAAACATCTGAGAACACTCTATCTAGATCAACTGAATTGGGACCCTACAGGAATCAGCTTAACACTAACCACTGCACAGGCTGTCTAGAAGAGGTAAATTACCAAGTAGCTCTGATTACTCACTGTGCATTTTAGAAGTAATCTCATGAGTGTTTGCCAGAGCTAATTTCTTACCTCTACAGCAGACAAAAAGTCTAGGTTACAAGTTGATCTCTTGTTTACTCCCTAAAAAGTCTTCTTTCAAACCAGAATTCAATGTTCCTTCAAGACTGTATGCAGAAGCCACCTAAGTGCATTGCCTAAAGCAAAGACCTGAAATCTTCTGTTAAATAATAATTAATACTGTTTACTTGCTAATCAGTCACGGAGTATGAACTCTGCTCAAATATTCACCCTATAGCAGGATACCCAGTTAAGAATTTATACTTGCCTGGGATAGTTAGATTACCAACCCAATACATAATACAGAGAAAATCATGTCACCGACGTTTGACTTCTGGATATGGATATACCCTTTACTGACAACTGGATCGTGTGACTTTCTTGAACCACATGATTCTACCCCCATCCCAACTGTGAATTAGTGTTCTTCCCAAAGAGAAAGGTGTTACCCATTTACAGGGTCAATAAAACCAAAGGTAAAAGCATCAAAGTACAATTCTATCAGTTGTTCTGTTGTGAGGAAACCACACTCAATTTTCTTCTGGGTTTAGCAAAGTAAATAACCAGCTTCCTCCTACCGAAAAGTCCACTCTTTTGAAACTAGACAACCCACTCAGTGACATTCCTCATTTTGGCCCCTGGATGGCACCATTTCTCTACTAAATGAAGAGTACTGTTTGTGGTGTGACTGTAGCGGGTGAAGAACAATTAATTAACACCTAAGTATGTGAGTAAGCATTACAAAGGAACCAAGTCATACATTCTCTAAGTGAGGCTTGCTCTCTTTTCTGAAAGCCTGAGGATGCTGTGTTAGGAGTAGGTGAGGGGGCCTTACCTTGCAGGCGCGGTGGCTGCTGGCTGCTGCCCATAGGCTGGATAAGCAGGCTGAGTGCCGTATGCAGACTGAGCTGCATAGGAGGCCTGGGTGGTAGTGACTGTAGCAGTGGTGGTATCATAAGCACCAGTGCCGTACCCCTGGACAGGCTGACTGTATGCCTGGGGGGCAGTTGGAGTAGAATATCCTGGAATAAAGGAGAGCTACGTTAGATTTCTGGCTCCTCAGAGACCTGCCTAGACACTCATTAACAGGACAATCTGTAAACCACCTACTTTCAACCATCATGATATTTAGCTCCTTTAAATATTTCCCCTTCAGTAAAAATAGCAACAAACCAATATTTAAAGCCTAAGTTCTCTGAAAATACTCAGTTTTCAGCAAAGCACTGTCTCTTTTGCTCTAAACCACACCTAAAAGAAAGGAGAGAGAGTAGGCCACAGAAAGTGCTGGTATAGAAAAAAGGGCTCCCTTTGCCCCCACCTCGAAAGCATTCAATAGGGGACAAGTCTGCTTTCACTAATTCTATAATCCAACAGGAATAAAATGTCACAGAAAGGGAGGTAAAAGGCAAATGACACAACATCTTTAAGTAGCTATAGAATAATGATCCAGGTACAAGTTTTAGCATTAAAACCTATCATTTGGAACTATCTGCTTTCAACCCCAAGCATCATGGGCAGTTCATGTTTAAGGAAACTGGAAATTGCAGAGAACATGTGTTTAATTTTCAGTGAGATGTTAACAATTGATTAAACACTCTAAGAACTGCTAATTTTGTTTCGGGTAACAAACAACTAAGAAAATGCTTGTTACCGGCACTAAGATTTGAAATGGCACATTAGTAATAAAGACATACTACAAATTATATTTGCTTATGTACATGACCAACAAAGGCTTTCCCTATTTAACTTTTCTGATAAATTATTTTAAATTAAAGTTAACATTCCCAAAATAAACAATGAAAAGGTAAATGTTTTTCACATAATAAAACCATTTGAGATTCTAAGCCGGTCATCAAATTACCCACCCCATTTCTTATTTACCCACCGCAAGCAAATGAGTCTTTTTCCTGCTCAGCAATACTGGAGATGGACTCTGCAGCCCCCTTGCTATTTCCCTAACCAAATGTTACAGACCTGCTGTCACAGGTGTGCAGAGACCAAGCTAGGCTCTTTCCCTAGTTCCTGCCTCTGCCAAACCAGGCAGGATCCATGCCTTTTTCTTTTTTTGCCATACTGCTCGGCTTGCAAGGTCTTAGTTCCCTGACCAGGGACTGAACCCAGATCCTGGAGTCCTAACCACTGGACTGCCAGGGAATTCCTGGGATCCATGCCCTTTCATCTGGGCTTGGAATGTGACAACTCCCACCCCTGGACCTGCAGCTCCTAACTTGCGTCCCTTTTCTACAAGAAGTATTATAACCTTTCCTGGTGCTTGGCTTCCCTCCCTCCTACTCCTCCCTCACGGTCAACGAGCACAAGTAAGCCATGCAATAAAAAGTTGGGTCTAGCTGTCAGCATTTATGTCCATCAAAGAAAAACCCAAATCTCACTAAAGTAAAAATGTTTTAGTACTTAAACTTCAGTTAGAATAAAGTGTCCTCACTATACACACAAAAATAAATACAAATACCAACTTAGCCAAATACCAACAAATAGCCAAAAACAAATACCAACTTCCCTTTGTACAATCTAAAGTGTCATCTTTTGTAGCACAGAGTATACTACTTTCTTCTCCATCCCAAACATTTTAGGGAAATTCTGAAATTAATTATACACATATTTCCTTCTCAAACAGGGAGCCCCAAGCACTGGAAGTTTTTCAAGTTGGCATACTATTCATCTGAACTGTTTATTTAACTTAAAAGTTCTTTGCAGAATCCTAATGTCAACCACATAAAGCACTCATTTATTTAACTGGAATCTAATTCCACCTACCCTATTACTCCTACACAGATTTTTTTTCCCCTACATGACAGGCCATCTATAAGATTTACAAGAAGAGGACTTCCCTGGTGGCGCAGTGGTTAAGAATCCGCCTGCCAATGCAGGGGACACGGGTTCGAGCCCTGGTCCAGGAAGATCCTACATGCTGCAGAGCAACGAAGCCGTGCACCACAACTATTGAGCCTGTGCTCTAGAGCCCGCGAGCCACAACTACTGAAGCCCGTGCTCCGCAACAAAAGAAGCCACCGCAATGAGAAGCCCACGCACCGGAACGAAGAGTAGCCCCCGCCTGCGGCAACTAGAGAAAGCCCGCAGGCAGCAACAAAGACCCAATGCAGCCAAAAATAAATAAATACAGTTAAAAAAAAAAGATTTATAAGAAGAACAATTAAAAAACAACAACAAAAAAAAGTGACAAGGGCAGTAACTCGTGTCATACAAGTATCCAGCAACAGAGCCTTGCAGTGCTAAAGATTACACAGACACTGGTTAATTAATCATCTTTTTCAAAAATTAATAATCTTTTAATTGTAGTACCCGCACAAGCAGCCAATCAAAATGAGCAAAAATTAACAGAGCAAAATGATTTAATGACAATAAAAAAGACCAATAGCAAAAAGACAACATATCTACTATGTGTTGATAAATTTAAGGAAAAGGGTAGTAAGAAACATCACACAAACCAACCAGAATTTTTGTTCAACTTCAACGGTAAAAACTAAAGTCTAAGATTTCTATTCCAATTAAGAGTTGAGATTTATATAGCTCCCTCTCATGAAGCTTAATTTTAAAATATTCTATAAGTGTCTTTTTATATATTTCTTTCAATAATTATCCAATGACTCTTTTAAAAATAAATTTATTTATTAGTGTTGGCCGTGTTGGGTCTTCGTTGCTGTGTGCGGGCTTTCTCTAGTTGCAGCGAGCAGGGGCTGCTCTTTGTTGTGGTGTGCGGACTTCTCATTGTGGTGGCTTCTCTTGTTGCAGAGCACGGGCTCTAGAGCGCGCGGGCTTTAGATGCAGCGCGTGGGCTCAGTAGTTGTGGCTCATGGGCTCTAGAGCGCAGGCTCAGTAGTTGCAGCGCATGGGCTTCATTGCTCCACGGCATGAGGGATCTTCCCGGACCAGGGCTCGAACCCATGTCCTCTGCATTGGCAGGCAGATTCTTAACCACTGCGCCACCAGGGAAGCCCTATCCAATGACTTTTATGTGTAAAGACAGTAAGAGATAAGGAAAAAAGCATTAAGTGTTCCTGAACCTACTTACTACTGTCAGGGTCCTGCTTGGTTTGGTTCAGCCTCAATCTGCTCACTAGGTTTAATTTTAGTTCCTACACTCCAAGAGCTGATGGAAGAATTTGGGGAGATATGAAGGATCTTCCATAAACTACAAAGTGAAAACATGGCTCCACAGAATCTAGAAGACTACTGTATTTCCTATAAATGACTTTATCATGTTCTTATAAAATGATCCAAAGGCTCCAAAGGCTAGATCTAAGCTGTATTACTTCAGATGATACTTTTTTTTTTTTTTTTTTTGCGTTATGCGGGCCTCTCACTGTTGTGGCCTCTCCCGTTGCAGAGCACAGGCTCCGGACGCGCAGGCCCAGCGGCCATGGCTCACGGCCCCAGCCGCTCCGCGGCATGCGGGATCCTCCCGGACCGGGGCACGAACCCGTGTCCCCTGCATCGGCAGGCGGACTCTCAACCACTGCGCCACCAGGGAAGCCCAATACTTATTTTTAAAATTAGTTAAGGTCAAAAAGATACAAAACATCTAGCTATAATAAATTAGTCATGGGGATGTAATGTGCAGCATGATGACTACAGTTAGCAATACTGTATTGTATATTTGAAAGTTGCTAAGACAGATGATCCTAAAAGTTCTCATCAAAAGGATGTGTGGTAATTCATGTTAACTAGACTTACTGTGGTGATTTCACAACATACACAAATATTGAATCATGTTGTACACCTGAAACTAATGTTATATGTCAATTACATCTCATTAAAAACATAATAGCTTGAAAATGTAAAGTTCATCTCACAATTTCAAAATTCTGTGCTAAAAATACAAACTGCAGAGTCTCAGTTCCAGCTCTTCCTACAGTTGCCAACACCCACAGAAAGTTTAAACATTTCCCATCCTATTCAATGATATGCATTAATGAGATAGATTAGGAAATACTTCCCATCAAATCCAGGACATTGTCACGAAGTGAGATAAATTACAGGTGGGTTTCTCCCTACTAATGACTCTGATAGACCATATATAACTTGGGATTAAAGATAGTTTGAAAAATCAAAGTTTTTACATCTTAAAGGTAGGGATCCTGAAATGTCACACAGCACCAAACATAAAAAAGTTATTGTAAAATTTTCACAGGCTCCATTTCAACCCCAGTATTAGGATACAATTTATTCTAATTCTTAAAATAATTTTTTTTTTTGCTCCCTGGAATGCTGTTACATATATATTTAAGACATACTATGGATTAAAATAATTCATTAACATTTAAACAGAAAATAAAATGTGTCTGGACTGGAAGCCAACCAACAGACAAACATAATACATGCAAGGTGGCAATCTGTTCCTCTGAATAAATCTAATCATGCAATCTATCCTTCAGGGAATAGGGGGAAATCAGCTGGGGAGTAGTCACCTGAAATACCTTTGAGAAGGTGAACAACTATTATTAAGGCTTGACACAAAATAACGTAAAATAAAAAAGCGAAACCTTTCCCAAAATCACATAAAGAAAAGGGACATGAATCTGCGAATGGCACCTGAAGCAGTTTTCCATTAGCACCTTATTGTATGTGATGTTAGAAAGTTTGAGGGTTAAACAAATGAAAACACCTAAAGGGTTAACATTACAGGGTTAGACAAGATGGAAAGCAATTCCCATGCAAGAATGAGCAGGATAGTCAAACCTGTACTGGTCCCTTCTACTGTGGAAAGCACAAAACAAAAAGTAGAGGGCACACTATCAGATGAAGCAAACAGATGTGAAAATCAGTTTGATTTTTAAGCAGCTCAGTTTAAGAAGGCTCATTCTTTCCCAGTATTAGCATTAGCACAATCTCTTATATATTCTCTATTTTGTCGTGAGATTACTCAATACACTGTATAAAATAGCTAGCATGAAAAGTTCTTTTTTCCCTTGGAATTTATCCCACCCACATTCTATTAGAGATCCCTCAAGGAGAATATAATGAAAAGGAAAAAAACAAAACAAAAACCCCCAGCTCCTCCTAAGAATAAAGGATTCCCAAACGCCAAGGTATCAACCAGAATATACACCCAAGAGCACAAGTAACAAGCTTCTTAGCAAACACCCTAGCTAATGTAACCCCAAAGTCTCTCTAGAGTCTTACCAGTGGGAGGCTGTCCATAAGAAGTTGCATAGGCGGTCTGCCCATAGGTTGCAGTGGTCTGAGCCTGGGTATAGCTGACATCAGTGGGCTGTCCATAGGTTCCGTAACTTTGTTGCCCATATGCCTGCTCAAAGAAAATGGATTTAAGAACTTCATATATGAATCTTGCATTTTAGCAATAAAATGGACTGACTTCTAAGTTCCTAAATTGGAAAACCAAAGTCAAAAATATGCTTTCTAATAAAAAGGTTAAAAAAAAACCAGACAAGTGATCGCAGTATCATGAATGCTTGTTTCTCCTTATCTAATCCACTCATATTTTCATAAACTACAAAAAAGTTCCTGAGATAATCAGGCAAAACCACAGTTTAACGATACAGGAGATTAACAAGATGCCCTCAAATGATTAACAATGAGGGAACAGGTGTATAATTGCCAGCACTTAGTGTAGCAGTTTTAGCAAACGGAAACAAATGCTAGGAAGATAAAATGAACAACGAAAATGAAAATGGGACTAAAATCTGTCAGACAATCTTGAAAACTATATTTTCAGCTTGAGACAAAATTTTTAAAATTATCATACCACTTCAAAGAAAATGAACAAGAACGCTGCATGTCTTCTTAAGACAGCAAGACTGCTGTCTTCTGAACCTGGACATCAGTAATACTTAAAACCTGGCAAGGAATGAACTGTTTTTTCAGGTATTAGCAAGATCACATTCTAGATGTGAATGACCAGTTATGTAAGATCAGCCAGAGACATCACATTCTGCCTGTCCTATAATGTTTCCATGGCAGAGCTACTGTATCCATTTTATGCCACAGACCATTTCAGAACTTGAGATGATATTGAGAACACTAGGTGGCTAATTTCTAGTATCTGTTAGCCTAGACTTTAGAATAGACTCACGTACTAGAAAGAGCTCAAAAGCCCTATAGTTAGGCACCCATAAGAGTTAACCCATCACTTAATGTGTGACCAGTGGCGAATGGTGTAATATCTATGCACTGCAATTTTTCATCTGCAAAATGTCATAATATCACCTTCCTCTGCAGAACTGCTGTATGATTAAGTTAAATAAATTTAAACACAAAATATGTAGAAGGAACAAGCATGGAGCAAAACACCTAACTTGAGAAACCATACTAGGGAGGAAAGGAGAGCTAGCAACTCCCAGTTTGAGGATGGTTTCATTACAATGGCACTCCCACTGTGAAAGTTTAAACGCCTGTGTATTTTATGATTACAAGCACATTATACTCTTCTACTACCTAATTTCTGAAAAAGATTTGTGCTAGCTATTGTTTCAATGGCTGATGGAAATATTTAACTTGGGGATGCAGCCACAAATAATTATCTTAAAGATTACCTGGGTGGTCTGTGCATATCCTTGAGTGGGCTGGGCGGTGTAAGCACTGTAGCTGTAAGAGAAATTAAATGCAAGAACTGAATATAGAAATCCAGATTCCATTACTAAATCCTCTACAATTAAAGGAGGCTCTGTACTCTAAAAAACAACGAATCACACCCAAGGTACTGCTGTAAAAGTTCGACTTACCCCTGCTGGGCTGCAGCTTGGCTGTAGGTACTGTAATCTAGAGAAAACAAGGAGAGAAAATAGTGTGAAGCCAACGTTTACAAGGAGAAAGGAAAAAAGGGGGGAAGGAATTCAGGTGGCAGGAAGATGAATTTTAAAAACTGTATTGAGGGACTTGCCTGGTGGCACAGTGGTTAAGAATCCGCCTGCCAATGCAGGGGACACGGGTTCGAGCCCTGGTCTGGGAAGATCCCACATGCCGTGGAGCAACTAAGCCCGTGCGCCACAATTACTGAGGCCCGTGTGCCTAGAGCCTGTGCTCCACAACAAGAGAAGCCCCCGCTCACCATAACTAGAGAAAGCCCACACACAGCAATGAAGACCCAACACAGCCAAAAATAAATAAATAAAATAAATATATTAAAAAAAAAACACGGTATTGAGAGGACCTACAGGACAACACAGGTCCAAATGAGTACCTCTTATCTTTCAACACCAAACTAAAAAAATCTGAGCCAGTTAAACAGAAAATTTTAACAAAGTGCCAGCTAATGAGGTCAAGATCATCTGATTTGGCAAAGATACTTTGCATGTTCCCATGACTACAAACTTCCCTTAACCGTAGGCTGTCATTTCAAATATATGATCATCATCCTAAAACTAACAGGAGAACAAGATAAACTCAAGAGGATCGGAAGTTTTACCTTCATATAAAAAGGAGGCATGCAACAATATAACAATGTTTAACACCAGAATGGTTATACCAGTAGCTACATCTCCTCAAAAACTAGTTAAAAAAAAAAATCACTCCCTCACTTTAGCAAGTTAGACCAACCATAATTCCCTAGGAGGACTGTGAAATGAAATGGCAGAAAACAAGAGGACAATCATCTCAATCCAGTGTTTTAAAGGGTTTGCTGTCTGTATGAGGGCTACATCTGTAGAATAATTAAAAAACTAGACACATTGTAAGTACAAGTGAAGCAGTCAAGGCAGAATCATGATAACTGGCAGAGGAGAAAGCATTTAATCTTTGGGGTAATAACTTGGTTTTAGGTAACATCATCTTTTTAAACTCAAGTGATTTCAACTTAAAAAAAACAAAACTTATCTTCCCCTCTCCTCTCTAAGTAAAGCTTCCTACAACTTTCCTTTTCATAAGAAATTTACAACACGCACAAAAAAGGACTAAAAATGAAAACAAAAAAACCCCTCTGGTCCACTGAGGCGTCTGCAAGTAGTGAAAACAGAGAACAAAATGGTTAAGAGGTTTTCATGGC
Source organism: Lagenorhynchus albirostris (assembly GCF_949774975.1). Taxonomy (NCBI): domain Eukaryota; kingdom Metazoa; phylum Chordata; class Mammalia; order Artiodactyla; family Delphinidae; genus Lagenorhynchus; species Lagenorhynchus albirostris. The sequence continues at coordinate 66,315,676 of NC_083108.1, forward strand.
ACTACTGAATCAAACATATATTTTTAAAGAAGTTAAAGTAATTATTTTTAAAAAATCCTGCCCAATTCTTTTTTTTTTCTGTCCAATTCTTTGCTCTCCACAAGAACTATGTATCTTTTTCTATAAGGCAACACTGTCATTAAGGCAGACCAAAGAGTCCTTTCTTCTCCAATCAGAAAATAGTCCCTCACCTGAAAGCAACAGTTGACAGCTCTTTGTGGAGGGGTTTCTAACCCCACTCCATTCAAAGCCTGCTTCACAGTTCACCTGGCTTGCCCCCAGAGCATTTTGCTGAAGCCATCTCTTTAACTTAGCTCATTTTTCATCTCTCTACACTTCACTTGACCACTTTCCTTCCTCTGTACACCCTTAACTCAGAACCCTGAATCATCAACATTATCAAATCAACGGCCAAAGGCTATGTATAATGAACAAATTGATTTGTTCAAGACAATCTTAGCTCTGTATGTGACATATAAAAAACTAAATGCAAATCACTCCTTCCATGTTGTAGTTACAAAATAAACATACCAATGAAGCATCAAAAATCAAATACTTCAAACTACCTTCTGCAGAGGCTTCTGTATGAGAAATGATTCTAAATAGCTGACATGTAAGCTCAATGTCTGCAAGAGGACTGCTACACAAGAACAGTTATGTAAAACATCAAAGTGGCAAAGCTGACATGAACAAGGAATGATCTCAGATCCATGGGAAACCAGCTGATTTAGCCCCATATTGGTGGGCTACAGGAAGTGGCAAATGTGCTTCATGAGAACTTACGTTATCTACCTACAGCATACAAACATTATATGGCCTCAAAAATCTACAGTTACACATTTGTCAGATTTTTTAGCAGTTATTTTGTTTTGTTTTGTTTTTTTAACTACCAAATCTGCAGCTGAAGACTACACTAAAAATACAGGACAGGTTGAGGAGAGAAGGGGCTGTGACTGGGGTGGGGGTGGGGGACCTCCAGAGTGCTGACAATGTTCTATTTCTTGCTCTGAATGGTGGTCACTTGGGAGTTCGCGTTGTAATTCTTCGATAAAGTGGACATATACTCTAGGTACTTTTCTATATATGCTACACATGAGGAGGAAAAACAACTAACATTACCGAAGGTGGTGGCTTTTAGATACTTTAAGGCAGTCACGATCAAGAAACTGCAGAGATTTAGAGCTTCAGACTAACATCATGAGTTCAAGTCACTATGGGACAACTTTGTGGGAGCCAAAATACTTTGCTGTAAGGTCAGAAGCTAAAGGCTGAAAAAGCTCTTAAAAGGTCTAGCCTAACCCCTTCATTTGGACTGAAAGGAAACCAAAGTCCAGATAAGTTAGTGACCCCCCCCAGCAAAGGGCCCCCAGCCAGGCCTACTACTGTGTGTCTTCATAATCCATAAGTGTAATTCTAATATAGTATGTGGTGGTTACCAGTAAAAAGAGCTTGAGCAAAGTAGAACGAAAAGGGGGCAAGTCCAGCCACACACAAATTTGAACACTCATATTTACTCCCCAAACGTTAACAGGGAAGGGAGAGTAGCACTCCTCCTTACAAAATCCTAACACTGCAGGGAAGAGGAAGGTGGAAAGGGCTTTGAGGAAACCATTTCCCACCAAGATGTGTGGAAGACTGTGGTTATTTCAGAGTTCTTTCTTCTAGGGGCACTCTGTACCCTGGCACTAACAGCCAGCATCTACCTGCTTGTTTACTGACTACATAGTTGCGGAGAGTTCTTAAACTGTCATTCCGTTGCTGGATTCTGGACCCTTTTCAAATTAAAACTCTGAAGGACCCAGAGCTTTTCCCATCTTCCATCTTCTCCAACTGCTTCTTAAGGCCTGGAGTCAGGCTGCCTAAGAACACCCCCGGAGGCAAAAATGCCCCACTCAACCAATAACCACAAGTTAGTGCAGGAACAGGCTGCAAACCGCAGGTCACGTTTAGGCTACTCTCTTACACACTCCGGGCGTCAAAGACCACCCCAGACATCATATTCCAGCTCCCACCCCGGGCTTTCAAAGTCCAGCCCGCGCCTCCTTCCGCTCTCTTCTATCAGTCCACGAAATAAACAAGCCTCTCGGCTTAAACCTAAGCGAATAAACGTGCGAAACGATTACTTAAGTATAATTCAAACGCCGACTGGGGCCTTTTGTTTCCCCTAAGTCAAAGAGGCCAGAAATTTCTTTCGGTGGGGATTTCTGGCCACACGATCCGGGTTGGCCTTATACAAAAAATCTCCCTCGGCGTTTGCTGAAAAATGGCTCTGGGAATTGCCTTTTGGGGCGGTAAGGAGAATTAATAACGGTAAAAACCGAATCCCGAAGAGGCAGCCGATTGGGAGGCTGTAAAGGAGCGGGGGGGCACTCCGTCTAAACCCCAGTTCGGGCAGAAGTTCGGCTTGGGGGTTGGAGCCCGCCTTAGACGCAGCTCTGCGGCCCCGGATGCCCCAGCCGACCCGGCTTTAAGAATGACGGGGCTCCCGCTCATAGGTCGGCGCCCCTCGGCTCACAAATCCGCGAAACCTTTTTTGTTTATTTGCTTTTTTCCCTCATCTTCTCGGTGAGGCAGAGGAAGCGCTCGGGCTTGGGCTGCCGCCCTGGAAATGGGGTTGGGGTAGGGAGAGTCAGAGGGTCAGCGGGCCTGCGGCTTCTCGAGCCGCCGCCGGCCCCCCCCACCTCCGGTTTCAGGGTGCCGGGCCCGAAGCCTAGCCGAACCCTCCCCCCACCCCCACGCGGGGGCCCAGAGGCCACAGGCCCCGCCCACGTGGCGGGCTACCCAGGGCGCGGGGCCCGACGGCCATCACACAATGGAGACCAAAGCAGGCCCCGCGCGTACCCGCCGCCTCGAGGGGGGCGCCGGAAGGTTCCAGAACCGGCCTGCCCAGTTGGGGGAGGGGAGGGAGCGGAGGGAGACGCCGGCCGTCGAGCTTCTCGAGCCGCGACGGGTACCTCACGCCCTCCTTGGCAGGTCCACTCAGTCATCCCGGCCACCCCGAGAAACAAGCGGCCCCCAATTTGGGCATCCCGGCCGTCGCCGGAGCGACCGCAGTTCCACCACACTCACCCGTGGACGCCATTTTCTCTCTCCTTCCTTCTCGTTCTCTCAACGTCCGTCTCCCTCTCGCTTTCCCTCTAGGCGCCGCACTGCGCAGGCGCGAAACCCGCAACCTCGGGCGCTACCATCGGGCCAGGCCACGGGGGTGGGAGAGGGAGGGACGAACCACAGCTTTCGCGCCCGCAAACCGAGTCCTAATCCTCTCTAAAGAGCACCGGATGTGACGTGTGGGCCAAAATAGCACCGCAGGGGCGGGAGCGGCTGGCGAGCGGATCTTGGTAACAAGTCGGAGTGATTCTCCGGTTGATGCTAGGTTGTTTGGAATGGTTACTCCCGCTGGCTCTAGGGACCGTCTCTGAAGAGTCGGCCTTGGAGGGAAACGGAGGCCGGCGGGAGGGCTGGGGGATGGGACCGGGGCCTAGAACAACTGCTGACTAATCGGCGGGCGGCGGCGGAGGAGGAGGGGGTGGCCTGCCGACCGGTCGGCCCGGGTCACGCGCCCGAGGGCGAGCAGAATGGGCTCGGGGCGCTCGGGTGTCGGCGGGAAGCTAGAGTACGGACTCCCAGCCAAGGGCTCCACTCAGCCTTATGGGGGCGGGGGGCGCGCTGTGCTGTAAGTACCCCAGACACGTGGCCCGGTCCGCGGGGGAGGGGCCCAAGGCCGGTGGGCTGGATGGGAGGCCCCGAACGTAGCGCCCGGCCCGAGAGCCCCCCAGTAACGGTCGAGGTTGAGAAGACCCTTTAATCACCTCTCATCCAACATCCTTGTTTTTACAGAAGGGGAAACTGAGGCCCAAGGACTTGGGGTACTTTTCCTAAAATCACAAAGCTGAGCCCCACCCACAGCCTGGGACCCCCACCCCCACCCCCCCACACACTCTCCATCACCCGGAAGAATTGTCCCCGTCCTGTCTTCACATTCTGTCCTCCCGCCTTCCCAGTAAGGTAGGCAGGGCCTGATGCTGCACAGCCCCGTTTTATAGATAAAGAGACTGCGACCTGGGGCGTTCAGATCCCAGTTCTGCTGGTCCATGGGCAAGTCTCTCACTCTTGCTAAAGTACACGAGGTGGGGGGGCGGGATGGTTGTGAAGGTGCAGGAGAAGGCTGGCAGTGGGTGCCTTGGCTCCCCGCAAGGCTTGCACCTGCCTGACTTCTTGGACTCAACCCAGTCTCCCTAGGCAGATGCCCAGGCCCAGCGAAGGGCAGGGCTCACCAAATCCTTCAGCGGGACCTGGAGCAAAGCTAGTGTCTTTCTTTCAGTGAAGACACATAAAGCACGAGCTGTGTGCTAGGAGCACCCTGGGGAACTTGACCATGAGTAGGAGGAGCACCCCTCCTCCCAGAGTTCAGACCACCTGCCTAGAGAAAAACAGGCCAAGCGGTGCTCACTGGATAGGGTAGGCTCCAAGATGTGGAGGGACCAGAGGAGGGGAAGGGAACCTTTGAGCTGGGCTTCAGTGGGTGAATAGGAGTTTGCTGTTAGAGAGATGAAGGGAAGGACGTCGCAGGCAGAGGAGTTTCCTATATTTTTCCTGCAGGAAACTGCCGGGTGGGTTTTGATGCCAAGGATGCCCATGACAAGGGAGCAGATGAAGCAGCCTTCTTGTCTCTGGGATTTTGCTTCCTGCCCTATAAAATCAGCTCAGTGGGAGTCCTGAGACAGGCTAGGGTACAGGAGTGAGGAGATTCCAGCAGGGCCTAGAGGACAGGCTGGATGTGAGGAGGTAGAATGGGAGAGAAAGCCTTGCCTCATGGGCAGGAAATTGGCACATTTGAGGGCTGGAGCAGCTGCTTCCATGTTCAGGCTTCCCCTTGTTGGGGACAGCCAGGATGGCTACAGTTTATCCAGCAGGAGCTGTGGGACTGCCTGAGTCCATTCCTTTTTCTCATTCTATGAGGAATGGATTTTCTTAATCCCCAATTTACAGATGAGGAAGGAGAGGCTCCAGATTTGCCCAGGGAGAGATAACAGCAGGAAGAAGTGGAGTGGATACTGAAACCTTTCTGTGAAAGGGAGGGTAGGGTCAGAGGGGCTGTGGTTGGGGCTTGAGGAAGAGGACGTCTCTGTCCAGTGTCACTGTGTGCACTCAGGGTGTGAGACTCCTGTTGCCTCTCCTCCAACCCTTCTGCTCCACCCCCTCCCTAATCTGTCTGCCCTTTGGCTGGCCTTACCCCCTCTGTCAAGGGCAGCTCAGGCCACCTGGAGCTCTAAGTCAGTGGAGGGGAGGAGGGAGGGAGGAAGGTAGCTGGTCTGTAGCCTGAGGGAAGAGGGAGGCAGAGGAAAGCTGGAGATGGCTCTGAATTTGCCCTGGGGGGCTGCACAAATCCAAAAAATTTTGGGAGTCCAGGGCTCCCGTTCAACTTCCCATTCCCTGTGCTTCCCACTCCAGGCCCCTTTCCAGGGCCCATCAGGGCTCAGGGACCTTTTGGCCTGGCCTCTTCCCATCCTCACACATCAGTGGGATGGCAAGATGGCTAAACACATGGTTAGGCTCTGAGGTCCTCTATGGCCAAGTTGCTGTACCCGCCTCTCCAGCCTCAGTTTTTATTTCTGTAAAATGGTACTGTTGGTATGGTAGCCGAAAGGAAGTCAGATAAAAGCTGCAATAATAACTTGTTATTGTTTTTCCTTTACCCCTAGCACACAGCCCCAAGACCACCTTTGATCACCTTCAGACAAGCTATGCATGCCAGAGGTCCCCCTGGCCTACTGACCCCGGCGCTGCCTCTCGCCTCCTCTGTCCTGATGCTGCTCATGAGCGGCCTGTGGCTGCTGGGAGCTGGCCCCAGCCTTGTCCTGGCCCCAGAGCTGCTGCTGGACCCTTGGCAGGGTGAGGGCCGGCCACATGGCCCTTGGAGGAGGCAGGAGACTTGCTGTAGGGCCTGAGACCAGTTGGCAGGAGCAGCATGCATCCTGCAGTTGTCAGGCAAGGACAGGACCCAGGGCCCCGGGGAAGGTCAGCCTTGGACGGGAGCATGCCCAGCTCAACTACAGCCAAGAAGGGAGGGCCGAGGACCTGGGCAGAGGGGCCAGCACAGGGGTGGGAGCCTGTGAGTAGGAATTCTTTTCAGACGGCTCCCCTTTCGGGTGGCTTTCCCTTAAAATAAACTAAGACTTTCAGCTAAGCCCAAGAACAGGAAGGAGGCACTAGGGGTTTGAAGAGTGACCCCAGCTGAACACCTGTTTCCCAAGAATGACAGCTTCCATTTACATTTGAGGAACCCAAATGATGCTCACAGAAGTGAAGTGACTTATCCATGGTTGGTTGTTCTTAAGAAGACCGAGTGTTGGGTCTGGCTTGTTCTACTTAAAGCAGCAGGGGGCCGGTCACAGTGTTTGGAAGCCCTTGGTCCCCACCACCAGTGATTAAACTACTGGCAGTGGGCAGACTTTGGCTCCCGGGGAGGGGGTGCTGGCTTAGTGGGCGGCCCTGGCGGAGGGTGTTTCCCCATCTGGCACACCGGGGCCGGCCTTGGGGGTTAGGGCCACTAACCCGGCACATAAGCCCATTCTCTCTCCCAGCGCACCGGCTGCTGACACATGCCTTGGGCCACAAGGCCCTCCCAGGGCTGCTGCTGAGCCTGCTGCTCCTGCCCACGCTGGGCTGGCGGCAGGAGTGCCACCTGGGCACACTGCGGTTCCTGCATGCCTCCACCCTCCTTGCCCTGGCCTCCGGGCTGATGGCTGTGCTGCTGGCAGGCCTCGGGGTGTCCAGTGCAGCCGGGGGCTGTGGATACATGCCTGTCCACCTGGCCATGCTGGCGGGGCAGGGTTACAACCCTAGACGGCCCCGTGGGGCACTGCCACCATGGCTCCTGCCGTGGCTGCTGCTCGCCCTGACACCACTGCTCAGCTCCGAGCCGCCCTTCCTGCAGCTCTTCTGTGGCCTCCTGGCTGGCCTGGCCTGTATCCTTTGCCTGGGCCCAGGGCTCATGTGGACGTGTGGGTTCTGTGGCTGGGCCCCCAGGGTGCCTGGGAAGGAATTGGCACAAGAGGTCGGGCCCCCACATTCACACACATCCCAGGAGCGTCTCCAAGTCCTCCTCTCGCCTGGCTCTGGGCTGGGAACTGGGGGCTTGTGGCCATGTAGAGGTACCAATTACAATTTAAAGGAGAGCCTGGGAGCTGAGGGGCCCAAGGAGGCACTTAATCTGGACGTCCCAGTGGAGGTGGGTCTGGCCATGTAGAGGTACCAATTACAATTTAAAGGAGAGCCTGGGAGCTGAGGGGCCCAAGGAGGCACTTAATCTGGACGTCCCAGTGGAGGTGGGTCTGGCCATGTAGAGGTACCAATTACAATTTAAAGGAGAGCCTGGGAGCTGAGGGGCCCAAGGAGGCACTTAATCTGGACGTCCCAGTGGAGGTGGGTCTACGCCGAGACCATGCAGAAGGAGGGGTTCAGGTGACGAGAAGTGGAAAAGGAGAGCACGGGCCTGGCAGACAGTACAGAGGGTGTTAAGGACCAGGGTGAGCGTGAGCCTGCGGCTCTCCTGGCACCAAAAGGGGGAACGACCTGCGGCCGGTGGTGCAGGTGTGTTAAACGGGCTTTTGCTCCAAAGATGCTTAATGCCTGTCGGGGACAACAGTGCAGTCAGAGGGAACAGTGGGTACAGGCTGACCCTGGAGTCGTTTAGGATTGGGGACACCCGGCTGAATCCTGGAGAGGGGAGCATGTCGCCCTGGCTGGGGCAGGGCCCAGGGGTGGGCCTGGGGTCACAGGCCTGAGCAGGCCAGCAACAGGCCTCAGGGGACAGCGGGCAGGGGGCAGCTGAATGGGGATGAGACAGGTTTTGGGATGAAGCACATCTGGCTCTGCCTCTCATTGGCTGGGTAGCTTCAGGCAGGGGCCCTTTTCCCTCTCTGAGCCTCCACTGCTGACGAGGGTGATGACACCTCCCTGGCAGGGCCACAGTGAGGAGACAGGAGGGAATTCCCATCACACACTTGGCACGGGGCCTGGCATGTGGCGCAGGCTCACCCCTGGCTGAATGTGGTTTTCCTTGACCCGCCGCCCTGCCCTGGGCAGACAGACGCGGCTGGGGCCTTCCGGTGGCTGGAGATCTCTGAGCAGCGGCTGCAGGCACTGCAGGAGGGTGTCCTGTGCAGGGCCCTGGCGGGGTGCTGGCCGCTCCAGCTCCTTCCCACCCCAGGTGGCCTGGCTGAGCTGCCTGTCACCCATGCTGCCGGAGTGAGGTGAGGGTGATGCCGAGGACACTGGCCCCGGTGGTGGAAGCCATGCCGGTGGCTGGCAGTCAGGCCTTCTGCTTCTGCCCCTCCAGGCCGCCCACCCCTGGACCGCCTTACATGGCCTCCCCTAGCCTCTGGCCCCTCAGAGAAGGCTCAGCCCCGCTCCCGCCAGGCCTGGGGCCTATGCAGCCGCTCTGGGAGGGCTCCTCAGAGGTGGGACTGGCCTGGTCTGGGCCCAGCTTCCCCCCAGGGACCCCGCTGTGGGCAGCCCTAGACGAGCAGATGCTGCAGAAGGGGATCCAGGCCTCACTCCTTGAGGGGCCAGTCCAGGGTCCCGAAAGCCCACTCCGGCTGTCTAAGTCCTCCGTCTCCTCCCTGCGGTAAGGTGGGGTAAGTAGGGGTGGGGTCCCCTGGTGTGGGGGCTGGAAGCGGCCCTGACACTCCCTCCCTGTCCCCCCTTCCCACAGGCTGCAGCAACTGGAGCGCATGGGCTTCCCCACGGAGCAGGCGGTGGTGGCCCTGGCAGCCACAAGCCGTGTGGAGGGTGCCGTGTCACTGCTGGTCGGCGGGGATGTGGGCACCGAGGCGCTGGTGACTCAGGGGAGGGGTGGGCCCACCCACCCTGAGGGTCCTGGGCCCCCCTAGCACAGGCAGGCTCTCAGGTGAGAAGCCTGGCCTGTGGGTGGGAAGTCAGAGCCCAGCCCTGTCTGCTGAGAGTCAGGGTGGGTTCAGAGGAGGCCCCCCAGCATCCTGCCCTGGTACTGTTTAGAATAAAAACCAGTTCACTTTTCAACCTGGACCTCCTTGGAGGCAGCAGTTGTGTCTGACTCTTCTACATTAGCATCAGGGGGATGAATGAATGAATGAAAGAATGAACGAGCAGTGAATGAACAGCCGACTGCAGGAGAGCAGCTCCCTGATGTCCAGAGACACAGTGTTACTGAGCTTCCGCCTCAGGGTCTTTGTTGGGCTGGACCCTCTGCCAAGGAGCATTTATCATCTGTTTCCCAGCTAATTTCTACCCATCCTCAGGTCTTGGCCTACACGGAGACCTTCCTCCAGGAAGCCTTCCCTGATTCGCCAGGAACAGCATCCCTTCACCGCCCACAGCCCCCTGTGTCCCTGCTGGACAAGGGCCAGTTCAGTGCGACAAGGGCCAGAGCCCCAGGGCAGGCTCTGAGGCTGGTGGCTGGGCCCTGCGGTGGTGGGGGGGGGGGCGGGGGCAGGAAGCAATGTGGGCGTGCTGTGGGGGAGAAGCTTCCTCAGCTTTGTAGAAGCAGCTCCTCCCTCCTGGCCCCTCTCAGTCCTTGCCCCCTCCCAGGGAGGGGAGGTGTAGCCAAAGCCTAGAGGACAGAGGGTGGGGCATGGGTGTGAGTCACCGATGGGAACTCTGCAAGGCAGAGGGGCCGGGAAGCTGGACTTTGAGGGGCAGTACAGGGGGCTGTAGGCCCCGGATTGGCCTGTGCTCTGGTCACCCGTGAGGCTGTACCCCAGGCCAGGGCCAGAGTGGAGGGGCCACAGAGACCGACCCTGCCATTGGTCACCAGCCAGGGGCCAGAAACAGACTGGGAAACCTGAGGACTACACCATCAGCCTCATTTTACAGGTGAGGAAACAGGCTCAGAGAAGGGAAGCTGCCCTGAGGTCTGGTAGCTCCTGCTGGACACCTGGCCAGGGGGTGGGGATGGCCTGAGCCTCTGTTCTGCTCACCTACCCCCATTCCCCAGCTGCCCAGGTGATGGCCAGGGGAGCCCTGGCCTCACAGTTGTGCTTTGCAGGTGGATAGTGAAGGCCACTGAGAAGAAAGGCTGATGGCCCTGCCCGGCTGCCCCTCATCTAAGCACACACTGAGACCAGGCTGGTGGGCAGTGAGGCTGGGGGCCTTTATTGGCCAATACACATCTATCTCCTGGTGTCTGTCACAAGCCGTTGTGGGAGCAGGTGGCCCCTCCCTCTCCATGCCCCCTCCGCCTGGGACATGAGAAGGACTGAGGGTTCAGGGATCAGAACTGAGACAAGGAGCCCTGAATGTCCAGTCAGATCAGGTAGCTTGACCTCAGGGTCAGGAACCCAGCACCAGAAAACAAGGAGACGAGGGGTACAGGTGGGCCCCCCAGGTTTGGCTGGGGAGTGGGGAGGTGAGACTGCCCGCTCTCATCATCCCTGGGTGTGCTGAGGGCCGGGCAGAGCCCCAGCTTCCAAATCCCTCAGTTGCTTGGGGCCTGGATGGCCAGGCGGTTGATGAGAAGACAGAAGCTCCAAACCTGCCGCCCCTCCCCACAGGCCTGCATCACCCCATTTCACAGAGGGAAACTGAGGCCCACGGCCCTGAGCAAAGCCTCACCTCTTGCCTGGACCACACCTCCCTCTCAGGCTCCAGTCCCGGCTCAGCCTCATAGGAGGCAGATGCGCACGGGCTGCCAGGACCAAGAGATGCCCACCCCAAAGGCCTAGGTGGCAGAAGGGACCCTGAGGATATTAATAAATACGGATGGCGGACCTTGGAGGCAGCTGGCCAAGTCCAGGCTGGGAAGGGAAGCCTGGCCTGGCCCTCACCAAGGGGCCACCACCACACTCAGTCTCTCTCGTTTCGGCTCCTGGGGGCCACGATCCGGTAGCTGGTGGCGTGTCCTCCCCTCTTGCCCCGCAAGAGGCTGGGGGTGCCCGTGCCGGCAGGGTCTGCCCCTGACCCCTCTGGTTCTGCGGGAGGGAAGGAAAGAGGCCGGGTTAGTGACGTCTGTGTGAGGTGCCCACCTTCCCTTGGCCCTCTGAGGGGGTGGGGGGTGGGGCTCTGCCCAAGTCTAAGAGGCAGAGGTGTGGGAAAGAAGGGGCTCTGCAAAGCTGGTTAGTGCCCCTCCCCGCAGGAGTTATTAGCCCCTAACCCAACTAGAACACTCAGGGCCTCTATTTGATTTTCTCTGTCAAGTGGGGATCAATGAACCCACCATGTGTCTGAAATGCTTAGCATGTAGCAGATGCTCCATAAACAGTATAGCTCTTTTCTTCGTTAACATATCTTGGAGCAGAGGTGTGCCCTGAATCATTCCCATTTCAGAGCTGGGTAAACTAAGGCCAGGCATCAGCCTCACTCTTCCTTTCTTTTCAGGTTAGGCCACCTGTAGTGGGGAAGGGTTTAGGAAGGCCAGGCTCTGCCACTGACCTACCGTGTGGCTTTGGACCTCTGTCAGGGCCTCAGCTGTCTCATCTCTAAAACCAGGGGGACAGTTCCAGATACAGAGGCCCTGGCCAACTCCAGTAATTACTGAAGTTAGTTTCGATTTAGCTATGGTGAGATATGCCCCAACCTGCAAATAAGCTGGCCCCCAAGAGTAAAACCGGATAATTGGCATTCTTCCCACCTGGAAAACTACTCAACCTTTAAAATGCAGATCAGGACCTACCTCTTCCAGGAAGCCTTATGTAACTATCACCTCAGTCCCTCTCAACGTTAAATGAGGGGTTAGGCAGCTCGGAAGGATGGGCTGTTTTTCCAGGGGGAGGGCTCCAGGATGGAGGACTTGGCTGAGCCTTCGAAACACTGTTCACAGGAGAGACACTTTGACTCTGGTGAGCACCAGCTTCCCACTGAAGGCAATGCCAGGGAGGGAGCTATACCCTCATACTCATAACTGTCTAGCACTCTGACCCTGTGTCTCATGCACCTCTGGGCTGAGATTTGGCGCCCTTGGGGCAGACAGGTATCTGCAATCACAGCCAAGGAACATTTCATGCCCTAAAACAGGGAGCATAGGAGGAGGGTAGCTCAAAGCTCAGGTTCCAACATCAGCTCAGGCCAAGTCCTGGCCCTATCATGTCCCAGTTATGTGGCCTTGGGCAAGTCCCAGAACCTTTAAGCCTCATCTGGAATGTGGGATGACATTCCTGTTGTCACACCCTTGCAGAGTGTTCAATGTGACCAAGAGTGGAAAGTGGTTTTCACAGTAAATGTTGGATTATTATGGTCACTAGGTTGGTGTGTTTTCGACCCAGGGCTCCTGCAGGTCTGGTCACTGTGAATCAGTCATGAGATGCTGTTCTGACATGATCAAATTCAGGGCTTTGGTTTCCCCCGGGCCCCACTCAGTGCCTAGCAAAGCAGAGGGGTCAGGGAACCTTTGCCGATGGAGCCCAAAGAGCTGGCGCTTCAGAGACTTGACCTAGGGCGGACCCCTGGCCTCACCACTACTATCCCTATGTCCCGGGGGAGTCACACGAGCCCTCTGAACCTGTGTTTCTTCATCTGTGAAGTGGGCACAGTGTCGCCCACCTAGAAAGCTTGTTGCAAGGACTGGAGATGATGGATGTAAATTTCCCGGCCCAGGTGGACTGGATGTGTGACAGCTGTTACTATTGTCATCATTATTGATTATAATCTAAACATGAGCCCCATCTGGGTCTTCTGTTAGCACCTGCTGTGTATGATGGGCCAATGGGGAAGGCTCCATCTCCTCTACTCCCCTCCTCCTGGCCACACTGCCAGGTGCCTGGCTGCTGGAGACAGAGCCAGCTGAGGGGGGCGGAGCACAGATCCAAGGCCACAGTGTGTCCCTTCTGGCTCCCCTCCCAATCCTCCTGAGAGGGGAGTCGGGGGACACCTGACAAGGAGCTGAGCACCTGGGATTTGGTCCTTGGTCCTTCCTCTGGGAGAGGGGAGGAGGTCTGGGAGATGGTCTGAGTTTTCACAAGTTGGGGAAGCCCTGTGGCATGGCGAGAGCAGCTGTGGAAGCAGAACCCACACACCTTCCCACTTCTAGGCCTTTGTCCCCATGGGGGCTGCCCTCCCACCACTTCCTACTGGCACACTCGTAGGGACCTTCTATGACTAACGCAAGGGTCCCATCTTCCAGGAAGGCTTCTCCTCACACACATCCTTTGGTGCTCCTGTACCCCATGGCCCTCATCTCTATAGATGCTGAGGATTGCCCACCACCCAATGGGCAGCTCCCCAAGGTGGGTACCCTGAGATCTGCCTCAGACCCAGCCTGCAGTAGGTGTGCCCTACAGTTTTGCCAAATGAAGGAGGCTTGGCTCTAACCTTGGCTCTCCTTCCTGCTGGGGGCCTCAATTTCCCCATCTGTAAAATAGATGGGAGGTTGGACATTATGTCTGAGGCTGTGTGCACTGAAGTGCTAGGACTGGGCTGAGAGATGGGGCAGCTGGGAGAAGGGCTGGGGCCTCTTCACGGGTAGGTGAGGAACGGGGTGGCCGATCCCTGACTCTCTCCAGGGCCAGCCACAGGCTCCAGTTTAACGTGGAGAGACCTCCTTAGGCCCACTGTGACAGCCAGGTGGTGTCTAACCTCCTTCCATGCCTCCCTGACCTACCTTCGAGGACCTTCTCAAATGGGGCCCTACCAGATCTTCTAGCCTCTGTTCTCACCCTCAGCAACCTCACGGAACTGTCCCTCTAGGTTCTCTCTGGTCTCCTGGCTTTTGTCCATGCTGTTCCTCTGCCTGTTCACTTGCCCCCGATCCTTGCCTTTCAGGTCTCCACTTAGATGCCTCCTCCTCCAGGAAGCCCTCCTGAGATGCCCTCTACCACCCCCCCAGCCTGCATCAGGAGCACTTGTGGGCTTTGGTGGCCACCTGTATTCACTCCACTGTGGTATTCCTCACCCTAGGTTTAACGCCCAGTTCCAGGGCTTCCCCCCAGCACCCTAAGCTCCATGAGAGCAGGACCCTGTCTGTCTTATCTGTTGGAGCCTGTGTCAGCAAGGTACCTGGCACAGAGCAGGTGCTCATTCACTCAAGAACTAGTTACCAGAACCTCCTCTGTGCCAGACACCGTCTGCTGGCTGGATGGAAGGGCTGAAGAGTGGCTGTCTGCTAGTCTGGATCCAGTATTGGGAGGTGCCTTCTGTGTCCCCAGGCCCTTCCCAGGCCCTTCCTGGCAGGGGCTGCCCCTGCCTGCCCACCCTGCCGTTACCTGGCCAGATGATGGCTTCCAGCAGGGTGACCCGTCTGGCCAGGAGCTCCAGCTGAGCCTGCTGCTGCAGGAAGCTCTGTAAGCTAGGAGCCTGATGGGAGATCGAGAAGAGCAGACGGTGCGTGTCCGGCCTCCAGGGGCTGGGCTGGGCACCGAGGGTGGGGGGCGGGGCCAGTTCCTTCTGGCTTCCGGGCAGGAGCCTGGGCGTGAGTCTCTGTTGGGACCTTGGCTGCTCCTTCTAAGTGGGGATGGGGCTCACTTGTCTCCTCAAGTGACCAGATGGGTGGAGAACTGGTGGGTGAATGCCTGGGGGAGGGTCTCTCAGGCCACTAAAGGGGGACCCTGGGGCCAGGATGGCCTGCCCAGTGAGAGCCTCTGGGGTCAGAACTGGTGGGTGGTACATTACCCAGAGTCCCCTGGGACCTGAGCCTGGCTCTGTCACCCACAGTCCCCTGCACTTCTGGAGTCTAGCCCCATGACCTGTTGTCCTGTGGGCCTGCAGACTGGCTCTGTTCCCCACAATTTCTCTTGAGCTGAGGCCTGACTGGGGTCTGGATTCATTACCCATAATCCTCCTGGGGGCCTGGGCTCTGACGTTATTACCCACAACCCCCTGCACTGTTACAGTCTGGCTCTGTTACCCACAGTCCCCTGCAGTTCTGGAGTTTGGCTCCATTGCCCATAATTCCTTTCAGACTTGAAATCTGTCACCTCTGGTTCCCCTGCAGGCCTGAAAACCACATTACCCACAATGTCTGGAGCCCCAGGTCTTACCACAGGGGTGGGGGCCTGGGTTTCTAGGGCCCCCCCCCTTCACCCATGGACAAGGGACCAGTCATTGAGAGATGGGTGGTCTTGACCTTTCAGGTCTCCACCTGGAGAAGGGCAGGTACCTTATCCAGCCTCTTGACTGGACCCAGGCAGCTCCACCCTGGAGGGCCTGGGGAAGCCTGGCAGGCGGGGGCTGGGCTGTCTGTCCGTCTGTCTGTCTCTACTCACCATAGAGCCCAATCATTGTTTCCAAGATTAAAACCCTCTCAGCTAAAATCTTCAAAGCCTCGCGTAGTTGGTGCAACCCCTCCCCCTGTGGAGGAAAGAGACAGATGCAGCCGTGAAGGGGGCAGGGGAGGGGGCCCTGCAAAGCTTGTTGGAGGCCCATGCCCCACCCTGGACATGCACCTGCAGCTCCACACCACCTGCCACAGCCCAGGGCCCACGGACAGCAGGGACAAGACCAGGAGAGGATGGGAGGGGGCCAAGGCAGGCAGAAGCAACCTCCTCAGTAGGATCCCACCCAGCTGGCTGCTCTTTCCTCACACCCCTGCAAATCCTGCTGCACTGAGGGCGGGCGGAGGCCAGTCTGCAGGGGCAGCACTGCTGTCCCAGAGCCTGCCACAGAACCTGCCCAGACGCTGCCGCAGAGCCCCGGCCCCTCCTCCATCTCTGTTGCCTGAAACCAGTTGGTCTCACATCATCTGCATGATTCCTGCCACATCCCTGGGCCACTTGTACTCTTCTTTACTTAACAGTCTTTAAACTGACTCAATTTTGCCTTAAATACTGTATTTGTCTCACCCTAATTAACTCCATTGGTGGGATCAGGCTACTTACCGATATCCTTCCCACTCATGTCCAAATGAACATGTAAGAGTAAAATCAGAAAATGTTTGTGTGGCATCGCTGTTGGGAAGCCAGGCTTAAAATGCCGGCAAAGCTGAAGTTCAGGCCCAGGTGCCCCTGCCCCAGCCCTTTTGAGCCCATCCCTCCCTGGGCTCTGACTACTCCAGGTCCATGTGCTGCACATCCTGGAGCCCAGCCCTCAGCCCCACCCTCTCTTCTCAGCTGAGTCTCCAGCACCCAGGCCCGGGGATGCGGCAGCGGCCCTCAGACCCCTCCCCTAGGCCTCCCTGCTCTGGGGTCTCCTGTCTCAAGTGGTGCCGGTGCTGGCCAGGGACCGCCAGCTGGCCCTCACCTTCACTTCTTCCCAGTGTCTGTCTGTCTGTCCTTTCCTCCCCCAGCATAGGGTCCGCGGTCTTGCCAAAACTCCACACTCCCTCACTCCTTCCTCTTTCCGAGTCCAGACTAAAGCTATTTCTGGAATGTAGATATCTTAATTCTGACAGAGCACCAGGATAGCAATAGAACTATTCCCTCCCTGACACATCTGGGAGTCTCTCAGAGTGCTTCACTTAGTACAGATTAAATGAAGGGATGAGGTATAATATGCATCTTGGTACAATTACTACCTTCAAGGAAGCTGTTCCCACAAAAACGTCTAACAATCAAGAGTCCTCCCAACATGTCTGTTCTGAGTGAGCCCACTGTGGCCATGCTGAGACTGTCCCTTATGATCTGGCTGTCCTGTCTACATCACATGGATGGGGCCACTGACTGGCCATTGGGCCTGGGGGTCACCGGGTCACACTAAAGTAATCTCTCTTCAAGTATTACACCCATCTAAACATGGATGACCTTCAAAAATTACATTAAGCCACTGCCAGCATCGACAATGGGACAAGCTAATGTCATAAGCCTCCTGATGAGATGCAATAAGAGGGCACCACATCCCCAGTTAGTGCACCTGCCAAGGGTATTTAACCTGCATCTCATCACAAGGGAACAGTCAGACAAATCTAGACAGTGGGATAGTCACAAAATGACAAAGTCAAGAGAAAGAAGAAAAGGGCAGGGGGCCTATTTTACATGAAAAGAACCTAGAGGGCTTCCCTGGTGGTGCAGTGGTTGAGAGTCCGCCTGCCAATGCAGGGGACATGGGTTTGTACCCCGGTCCGGGAAGATCCCACATGCCGCAGAGAGGCTGGGCCCGTGAGCCATGGCCACTGAGCCTGTGCGTCCAGAGCCTGTGCTCCGCAACGGGAGAGGCCACAACAGTGAGAGGCCCGCGTGCCGCAAAAAAAAAGAACCTAGAGATGTGACAACCAAATGCAACACATGAATCTTGATTGATCTTGTTTTTTTTTAAAACTAGCTACAAAAGGCATTTTGGGGACAATGGGTAAAATTTATATATAAGCTGTATATTAAGTGGCATCATTTCACTGAATTAATGTCAGCTTTCTCAGGTGTGACAGTGTTACTGTGGCTCTTTGGGAGAATGTCCATATTCTTTCAAGACACATGCTGATGTGTTAGGGGAGATGTGGATGAGGTCTGCAACTTACTTTCAAATGGATTAGAAAAAAAAGATCTATAGATATATAAAGAGCGAAAGAACAAAGGCAGCAAAATACTAATAATTGGTCAGTCTAGAAGAAGGGTACAAGGATAGTCATTGTAGCAAATTTTCTATATATTTGAAAATTTTCAAAGTAAAAATATGGGGGAAAATGCCAAAAAAATATTCTGGGTGGGTGGCCTGCTGCTTGCACCAATGACGTCCCAGTGCCCTCCAATCCTGGCCTTAGTGTCCAGGGCCTGTTGGACACCCCCACTCGGCTGTCATGTAGACATTCCCCGTTCTCCATGGAGAAAACTCAGCAGGCCAGCTTCTCCTGGCTCTCTTCTCTCTTTTACTATTGTAAACATCTCCCTTAACTTCTCGCTCCCCCCTCCATAGCCAGACAAGCACCCAAGTGTCTCTCAGCTCCATTGACATCTGTCCCTCTTCACTGTCCCCCTTCTAGTTCCGGCCCCCACAGCCTCTTGCCAGGGTGACCAGGACAGCCTCCTGTCTAGTCTCTCTTTCTGCTCCCTTCTCCCATCCTTTCTCCACATGGCAATCAGAGGGATCTTTTGCAAACAAAAATCTGACCATGTCACTTCCCTACTTGTAAATATTTCAATGACTCCCCACTGCCCATAGAACAAAGTTCTAATTCCTCAGCATGGCCTCTCAAGTCCTAAAAGCCTCTATGACCTCTGTCTCACTCCTTACCTGTCACACTCTGTCACTCCAAGTATTTGCAGCTCCTCAAACACCCTGGGCCCACTCTTGCCCCAGGGCCTTTGCATGTGATGTTTCCTCTCCTCTGCGTGAACACCCTTTGCCAGGCTTCGGCCTGGGTCTCCTTATCCAAGAAGATGCTAAATCTACCCCTCCACAATCATAGCTGAGCTCCCCCTGTCCTGTCACTGCTGGTTACTGGTCTGTTTCCCCCCACCCCACTGTGACCACCCTGAGGATGGGGACTGTGTCCAAATCACATCTATGTCCACAGTGCCCAGCCTGGGGCCTGGCACCCACCAAGGAGGCGCTTGGGGAAAGTTAGCTGGCTCCCCCAGTCCTGGGAGCTGAAAAGCCTGGGCTTCAGTTCAAGCTCTGCCAACAATTCACTCTGTGGAGCTGGGCCTCAGTTTTTCCTGTCTGAATAAGGGGTATGAGCTTTGGTCTAGATGGGCCAGCTGAGCCCCGTCACTCCCAGGCAGTGCCTGCAGTGCATCCTCATGACCACTGGGTGTCAATGCTGAGCCACAGCCAGGTCAGTGGCTCCAAAAGCTTCACTAAGTGGGGGTTGGTAGGTGGAGTGTGTATAGGAGCCCTCAGGCCTCTTCCCCACACAGACCTCATCCCCACCTGCCCCCAACAGAGCTGTTCCCCCAGCCCCCAAAGCCTCATGCAGCCCCCAGCCCAGCGGGTCCCCTCCCAGGCAGGCGGCAAGCAGGGGCAGAAGTGCAGGTGGGTAAGTGGAAAGCAGGTGGATGGGCAGGGGCCCTGCTACCTCTTGTGGGGGCCCCTCCCACAGGTGGTCCTGAGTTTGAAGTCTGTTCTGGGAGAGTTCAGGCATCTGTTCTCCTGTTGGGACCCCCATATAGGGATGGGGCTGCCCAGCCTAATTCAGCCTTCATCCCACCTCTCCCACCTCCTCTGGGCGGGGTGAAAAATGTGTTTCCAAATGAAAGGTCGCTGGGAGAGGCCAGTGAAGGGGCCTAGAGGCGGCAGAGGGCTGGGATCACATGGGTCTAGCTGACCCCCAGCCCAGCTCATGCCTAAGCAGGCAGTATGCTTAAGAGGCTCTGGAGCCACTAGTGGGTAGAGGGTGGGCAAGGGAGTGGGGTGGCAGTGAGGGCTGGGAGAGGCTTGCCCGAGAGGTAGCAGGACCCCAGAAGTCATGGAAAGACATGGGGGAGGGCTCGTGCAGGGTGGGGGGCTCCCACGGCTGTATCCATCACTGACCCCACAATCAGGAGCAGAGAGGGCAGGGCAGGCGCTGGGTGCTTCCCATGTCTTCATTAACTAATGCCTGCCAGGAAGTAGGGCGTCCCAGCCAGACTGCACCAGGGAGAGGGGTGGACGAGGGAGGGAGGCACAATACCAGCCTCCAAAAGAACTCCCCAGTTGCCTCTCCTGTCTGCCCCCATCCCATCCAGTTTTCCAAATGTGTCCTATATCAGTGATGGTTTCCAGGTCCCTGCACCGTGGGGCTTTTAGTCCTCCCCCCGTGTCTCCTGGGTGGGTGATTTCTAGGCCCTGAAATTCATTCACTGCAAGTCTCTCTCGTGATGTGAAGGTTCTAGGATCCCACATGTGGTTTCTAGGTCCCCTTTCCCATTTATTCTATGTCTGCTGTGTATGTGACAGTTTCTAGACCTCCCTTCCCAGCCTTCATGGGCTTCCTTTGTGTCCAGTGGTTTCCAGATCCCCCATCTCATTTTCCATGGTTTTCTGGTGCGTATGGCAGTTTCTAGGCCTCTCCTCCCACTCCTCATGGGTCTCCTGTGTATGTGATGGTGTCTGGGACCTCATGTTAATTATAGGTCTTTTGGGTACAATGGATCTAGGTCCCCTGACCTCATTTACCATGTACAACGTGTCCATGGTGGTTTCCAGGTCTCCCTTCCTGTGATTCACGGATTCCTATGTGTATGGTAGTGTCTAGTGCCCTGTCCCTTTTACCGAAGCGCTCCTGTGTACCTCAGCGTTTCTACAACTCCCTTCCTCTGCTGCATGGCTCTCCTAAGGCCTCCTGTCCCGTTCTTCTGTGTGGATATTGTTTTCATGCTTCCCTTTCTTTTGCAGACAGGGGAGCAGAAGCCAAAGCCCTTGCTGGGAGGGGGCTATGGAGGCAGGGGATGCAGTCTGGACTGGGTCAGCCCAAACTGCCCAGGAGGAACTGGCAGGGTCACCCTGGCCTGGAAAGGCCACAGAAGGAAGGCAGAGATAGGGATAAAGACAGAGGCAAAGAATGTAGGGTCTGCTGATACGGCTGGCCCTGCCCACTGGGGAGGGACAGGATAGGGGAGGACGCTGGGGCTGAGAACTGGCAAGGCTCCCCACTTGGAGACCAGGTTGCAAAGGGGATCTGGATGGGGTGCCCCCACCCCCAAATAATCTCCTGAGTGTCCAGGGCGGGGAGGCAGCGGGAGGGCAGTGCTGGGCTAGTGGCTTACCCAGTGGCTCTTCTCACCAGGGTCTCCTTTGGGGCCAGGTTCTCCCTGCAAGGAGAGAGAGGTAGGAACAGTGAGAGAGGCGAGGATAGAGAGAGGAAGAGAGGCTGAGCAAGGGTGAGACAGAGAGTAGCTCGTTTGGGCGAGATAAAAATGCAAAAAAACAACTGTTTGAAGGCAATGGAAAGTGATAAAGAGCAGCCAGTAACTGAAGGATATCTGACCTTAGAAAGAAGGGAACTGCACTGGGTAACATCAGTATATTTATGGCTTTTCCTCTGAGGGCTCATCCCAACCCCCTCTGCCTGGCAAACAGCTCAAGCAGCAAGCTTTAGTCTTATTGGCCTGAGGAATCAGAGGTCGGGGTCAAGACTGACAAAGAAGGAGGAAACGGAGGGGAAATGCTGGAAAGCAGGGAGCCACAGTAGGGGAGCAAAATCTGTATAAATACTCCACTCTAATCCTTGGATGGTCCGTGAAATGCCCATGCTAAAGTCACAGAGCTGAGTTGGAGCCACACCATAGAGCAAAACCCAACACTCTTCAGAGGAAGACTGTCTTCACTATATTGTCTATATTGTCCAGGATGCAATACAAAATTATTAGACATGTGAAGAAATGGAAAAATGTGACCCATATGCAAGAGAAAAATCAGTTAGTAGAAACAGACCCATAACCAACCCAGGTACTGGGATTACCAGCCATGGAGATTAAAATACCTGTGACAACTATGTTAACGGATATAGTGGAGGGACTTCCCTGGTGGTCCAGTTGTAAAGAAGCCACCTTCCAATGCAGGGGATGTGGGGCAACTAAGCCTGCATGCCACAACTACTGAGCTCGCGTGCCTCAACTAGAGAGCCTGCACGCTGCAAACTACAGAGCCCATGCACCCCAGAGGCAGCATGCCACAACTAGAGAAGAGAAAACCCGCATGCCACAACTAGAGAAGAGAAAACCCGCACACCACAACTAGAATGGCGCGCACTGCAGTGAAAAGCCCACGTGCCACAACAAAAGCTCCCACGTGCCTCAGTGAAGAGCCCGCCTGCCACAACTAAGACCCAACGCAGCCAAAAATAAAAAATTGAATCTAGTGGAATTGATACAATGGGTGATGAGATGGGGAATTTCAGGAGGGATGTGAAAATTATGAAAAGAGAATCAAATGGAAATCCTGGAAATAAAAATGATAATACTAGAAATAAAAAATTAATTAGCTGGGATTAATTGAAGATGTGCCATAACAGAAGAAAGAATCAACTAACTTGACAGGTCAATGCAATAATTCTAAGTGAAGCACAGAGAGAAGAAAGATTTTTAAAAAAATTAACAGAGGGCTTCCCTGGTGGCGCAGTGGTTGAGAGTCCGCCTGCCGATGCAGGGGACATGGGTTCGTGCCCCGGTCTGGGAAGATCCCACATGCCGCGGAGCGGCTGGGCCCGTGAGCCATGGCCGCTGAGCCTGCGCGTCCGGAGCCTGTGCTCCACAACGGGAGAGGCCACAACAGTGAGAGAGGCCTGCTTACCGCAAAAAAAAAAAAAATTAACAGAGCCTCAGACTTCCCTGGTGGCACAGTGGTTAAGAATCCGCCTGCCAATGCAGGGGACATGGGTTCAAGCCCTGGTCCAGGAAGATCCCACATGCTGCGGAGCAACTAAGCCCGTGCACCACAACTACTGAGCCCGCACTCTAGAGCCTACGAGCCACAACTACTGAGCCTGTGTGCCACAACTACTGAAGCCCACGCACCTAGAGCCCATCCTCCGCAACAAGAGAAGCCACGGCAATGAGAAGCCTGCGCACTGCAACAAATAGTAGCTCCCGCTCGCTGCATCTAGAGAGAAGCCTGCGCACTGCAACAAATAGTAGCTCCCGCTCGCTGCATCTAGAGAAAAGCCTGCACAGAGCAACAAAGACCCAAATGCAACCAAAAATAAAATAAAATAAATAAAATAAATTAATTTTTTAACAAAAGTGGGAGTAGCTATATTAATTTCAGACAGAGCACACTTCAGAGCAAGGAAAGTTATCACGGACATAGAGGGGTCAGCATTCCATGAAGGCATAACAATCCTTAATGTGTATGCACTTTACAACGGAGCATCAAAATATGTGAGGCCAAATCCGATAGAACTGCAAAGAGAAATATATGAATCCGCCAATGCCATTAATCAACCAGATAAAATTGACATCTATAGACCACTTTATCCAACAACAGCAGATTACACATTCTTCTCAAGCTCACATGGAACATTCACCAAGATAGACCACATTCTGGCCCATAAAATATAACTCAACAAATTAAAAAGAATAAAAATCATACAATGTATGCTCTTAGACCACAATGGAATTAAACTAGAAATCCCTAACAAAAAGATAACTGGAGGGAATTCCCTGGCGGTCCAGTGGTCAGGACTCCAAGCTTCCATTGCCGGGGGCATGGGTTCGATCCCGGGTCGGGGAATTAAGATCCCACAAGCCATGAGGCACAGCCCGCCTCACAAAAAAGGATAACTGGAAACTCCCCCAATACTTGGAGATTAAACAAAAGACTTCTAAATAACAGGTGGACCAAAGAACAAATCTCAAGAGAAATTTTAAAATACTCTGAACTACATGAAAATAAAAATGCAACTTAGCAAAATTTGTGGGAGATGGTGAAAGCAGTGCTTAGAGGGAACTTAGTATAAATCTACACTAGTCAAGACAGTGTGGTATTGGCTAAAGAATAGTCAAATAGATTAATGGAACAGAATAGAGAGCCCAGAAATAGACCCACATAAATGTAGTTGACTTTTCTTTGACAAAGGAGCAAAGGCAATACAATGGAGCAAAGGTAGTCTTTTCCACAAATGATGCTGGAACAACTGGACATCTAAATGCAAAAACATGAATCTAGACACAGACCTCATACTCTTCACAAAAATTAACTCAAAATATATCACAGACCTAAATGTAAAATGCAAAACTATAAAATTCGTAGAAGATAACATAGGAGAAAACCTTGATGACCTTGGGTTTAATGATGACTTTTTAGATACAACGCCAGAAGCACAATCCATGAAAGAAATCATTGATAAGCTGGACTTCATTAAAATTACAAACTTCTGCTCTGCAATAGTGAACGTCAAGAGAATTAGAAGACAAGTTATAGACTCGGAGAAAATATTTGCAAAAGATACATCTGATAAAGGTGTACAAAGGTGTATCTCTGTATATGCAAAATATACAAAGAACTCTTAAACTTCAACAAGAAGAAAACAAACAACCCAATTTAAAAAGCTTTTGCACAGGAAAGGAAATGTCATCAACAAAATGAAAAGGCGACCTATGAAATCGTAAAAGGTATTTGCAAGCCACATGTCCAATAAGGAGTTAATATCCAAAATATATAAGGAACTTATACAACTCAATAGCAAAACCCCCAAATAAGCCAATTAAAAAATGGGTTAAGGACCTGAATAGACATTTTTGCAAAGAAGATATACAAATGGCCAATAGGTATGTGAAAAGACGCTCAACATCACTAGTCATCAGGAATATGCAAATCAAAACCACAACTTGAGCTATCACTTCATACCTGTTAGGATGTCTGTTATCAAAAAGATGAGAGATAACAAATGGTGGTGAGAATGTGGAAAAAGGGGAACACTTGTATACTGCTGGTGGAAATGTAAACTGGTACAGCCATTATGGAAAACAGTATGGAGATTCCTCAAGAAATTAAACATAGAACTACTGTATGATCCAGCAATCCCACTTCTGGTTATCTATCCAAAGGAAAGGAAATCACTGTCTTGAAGAGGTATGTTCATTGCAGCATTATTCATGATAGCCAAGATATGGAAAGAACCTGTGTCCATTGATTGATGAACAGATAAATACTATGTGGGTTATACACACACACACAGGAATATTATTCAGCCTTAAAAAAGAAGGAAATCCTGCCATTTGTGACCACATGGATGAATCCGGAGGGCATTATGCTAAGTGAAATAAGCCAGACAGAGAAAGACAACTACCGTGTGGTATCACTTATACGTGGAATGCGGGAAAAAAAAAAAAAAAGAAAAGAAAAGTTGAACTCAGAAACAGTAGAACGGTAGAACGGTGGTTGCCAGGGACTGGGTTGTGGGGAGGGAAGGAATGGAGAAAGGTTGGTAAAAGGGTACAAACTTTCAGTTATAAGATGACTAAGTTCTTTTTCTTTTTCTTTTGGCTGCATCGTGCAGCTTGAGGGATCTTAGTTCCCCGACCAGGGACTGAACCCATGGCAGTGAAAGTGCCAAGTCCTCACCACTAGACTGCCAGTGAACTCCCAGATGACTAAGTTCTAATCTAAGGATCTAAGATATAGTATGGTGACCATAGTTTCTTACAAAAACTTACAAAAAAGTTTATAAAACTAAACATACTCTTACCATATGATCCAGCAATTGCACTCATTGGCATTTAACCAAATTAATTGAAAAGTTATGTCCACACAAAGACCTACACTTGGATGTTTATAGCAGCTTTATTCACTACTGCCAAAACTTGGAAGCAACCAAGGTGTCCTCCAGTAGGTGAATGGATAAATGAACTGTGGTACATACAATGGAATATTATTCAAAAAAAAGGGCTATCAAGCCATGAAGAGACACGCTGGAACCTTAAATGTGTATTACTAAGTGAAAAAGGCCAATCTGAAAAGGCTACATACTATATTATTCCAGCTATATGACATTCTGGAAAAAGCAAAAATGTGGAGACAGTTAAAAGATCAGGGGTTAGAAGGGAGAGAGGGATGAATAAGCAGAGCACAGAGGATTTTTAGGGCAGTGAAATATTCTATATGATACTACAATGGTGTATACATGTCATTATACATCTATTAATACCCATAGAATGTACAACACCAAGAATGAATCCTAATGTAAACTATGGACTTTGGGGGATAATGACATGACAGCGTGGGTTCATCAATTGTATCAAATGCACCACTGTGAGGTGAGATGTCGATGGTGGGGTAGGCTATCCACGTGTGGGGACACGGAGTATATGAGAATTCTCTGTACTTTCTACTCAATTTTGCTGTGAACTCAAAAAATGCTGTAAAAAAGAATTTTATTCATTAAACAAAACAACCAACGAAAAACACAACCCAGCAACCTTACAGATCCGGGAATCTCAGCCAACCCAAAGCAGGATAAACACAAAGAAAATCACAGCCATCCACATCATGATCAATCTGATGAAAACCAAGGGTAAAGAGAAAGTCTTAAATGCCAAAGGAAAAAGAGACATATTATGTACAGGGGAAAAACAATAAGAATGACAGTCAGTTTCTCATGAGAAATTGTAATTGTCTACATAAGCCAGAGGACCACGGAACAACATCTTTAAAGTAATAAAGGGAGATAAAACTGCCAACCTATCATTTTATATCCAGTGAAAATATCTTTCAAAAATTAAGGTTAAATACAGTTTGAGATAACAAAAGCAGTGAGGATTTGTTGCCAGCAGACCCACACCACAAAAAAGGCTAAAGGATGTTCTTTAGGCTCAAGAGAGATGATACTATATGAAAATCTGGATCTACAGGAAGGTATAAAGAGTATAGAAATGATAAATACATCATGAGATGTAAAAGACTATTTTTCTTTGTTTTTTAAACTTTTTTAAAAGTCAACTGTTTAAAGCAATAACAACAATGTATTGAGGATTTATAACAAATACAGAAGTAAAATATATGATGGCAATAGCACAAGGACAGAAGGGAGTGGATTATACTGTTGTAACGTTCTTATGTATACATGAAGAGGTATAATACTAATTCAAGTAAAAGGATGCATATTGTTATCCTTAGAGCAACCATGAAAAAAGTAACACAAAGAGGTATAGTGAAAAAGTCATTAGTAGAGACAACACAGAACAATTCTCAATCCAAAAGAAGGTAGGGGATCTAAAAAAAAAGGTACAAATGAACTTATTTACAAAGCAGAAATAGAGTCACAGATGTAGAAAACAAACTTATGGTTAACAGGGAGGAAAGGGGGGAGGAGGGATAAATTGGGAGATTGGGATTGACATATACACACTACTGTATATAAAATAGATAACTAATAAGGACCTACTGTATAGCACAGGGAACTCTACTCAATACTCTGTAATGACCTATATGGGAAAAGAATCTTAAAAAGAGCAGGTATTTGTATATGTATAACCGATTCACTTTGCTGTACACCTGAAACACAACATTGTAAATCAACTACACTCCAATAAAATTTTTTTAAAAATCTGAAATAAAAAAAAAAGAAGGCAGGAAAAGAAGGGGAGAAAAAGAAATAAAGGAGACATTGGGGTAAACAGAACACAAATAGCCAGATAGTTGACTTAAACAGAACCATATCAATAATAATATACATCACTAAATGTAAATGGAGGGACTTCCCTGGTGGCACAGTGGTTAAGACTCCATGTTCCCTTGGGCTTCCCTGGTGGCGCAGTGGTTGAGAGTCCACCTGCCGATGCAGGGGAGACGGGTTCGTGCCCCGGTCCGGGAAGATCCCACATGCCGCGGAGCGGCTGGGCCTGTGAGCCATGGCCGCTGAGCCTGCGCGTCCGGAGCCTGTGCGTCCGGAGCCTGTGCTCCGCAACGGGAGAGCCCACAGCAGTGAGAGGCCCGCGTATCGCAAAAAACAAAAAACAAAAAAAAAGACTCCATGCTCCCAATGCAGGGGTCCGGGTTCGATCCTTGCTCAGGGAACCAGATCCCACATGCATGCTGCAACTAAGAGTTCACATGCTACAACTAAGGAGACCACGAACTGCAACTAAGGAGCCTGCCTGCTGCAACTAAGACCCATTGCAACCAAATAAATAAATAAATGTAAATGGGGAATTCCCTGGTGGTCCAGTGGTTAGGACTCCATGCTTTCACTGCCGAGGGCGCGGGTTCAATCCCTTTTTGGGGAGCTAAGATCCTGCAAGCTGGGCAGTGTGGCCAAAAAAAAAAAAAAAAAAAAAAAAGTAAATGAACTCAATAGTTAGGCTGTTTAAAAAAAAAAAGCAAGACTCAAGTATGTCTTTTTTCTTTTTTTGGCCGCACCACGCAGAATGCAGGATCCCAGTTCCCTGACCAGGGCTCGACCCCATGTCCCCTGCATTGGCAGGCGGATTCTTAACCACTGCACCACCAGGGAAGCCCAAGACACACTTTTAATAGAAAGACAAACAAGTTGAAAGTAAAAGGATTGGAAAAGATATATCACGCAAACACCAAGCATAAGAAAGCTGGTGTGGCTATTTTAATATCAAACAAAATAGAATTCAAGACAAGAAGTATTACCAGAGAGAAAGATATTCATTTCATACAGTAAAAGGACCAAGAAGTCATTAAAATCTTGAATGTGTATGCACCTAATAACAAAGCTTCAAAATACATGGAGCAAAAACTGACCAAACTAGAGCGAGAAATAGACAAATCTACAGTCATAGTTGGAGAGATGGAGAAAGAGAGAAATACAAAGAGTCAGAGAGATAGAGACACAGAGGGAAGATAGAGAAAGACAAACAGGTACAGAGACACAGAGCGAGAGCGAGGGAGATGGAGGCAGCCTGATCCTAAGAGGCTGATGGAACCCTGAGACAGAGGGTGAGAACGGAGACGGAGCTTGCTCTGGACCAGACAGGGAGGGACAGGGGCTCTGGCCATAGGAGATGGAGCCATAGCAGGGGTCTGGGTCTGTGGGATCCTGGAGGGGGTGCTGCAGGGTGGGCAGCATCACTTACCTGCTGCCCCATGGAGCCCTGGGGGCCAGGCTCCCCACGCAGTCCCTGTAGGAGGGAGGAGAAGAATGGAGTGCGCTGTCAGAGGGTCTGACCCAGGGTGCCCAGGACTCCCCAGAATCCTCCACCCAGGGCTACCTCAATACTCACTCTCTCGCCCTTCTCTCCTGGGTGGCCGGAGATTCCTTTGGGTCCAGTGGGGCCTGGGGGTCCCTGAGCAACAAGACAGGGCCTCAGCCTTGTGCTGGGGCAGGGTAGAGGGGGCAGGGACTTAGGGGGCAGAGGGGTAAGGAAGGGCACCCCAGCTTGCCCTGGGCTTCTGGGCCCTTCACCACACACCCAATGCCTAGCACACAACAGGAAGTGCATACAGCTCAGTGTTCAGAGCGATGGCCCTGGAGTCAGACAGTCCCTGCATTGATCTGGAAGCTGCCATGTGCTGGCCACAGCCCTAGGGCAAGAATCTCCATCTTTCTTGGCCTTAGGTGATAACAATACTTGCTTCTTGTTACATGGACTGAATAAGAAGATTTACGGAAAGTATCTTGCACATTAAGTGCTCCATAAATGCTTGAATGAATGAATGAAAGGATGGATGAATGGATTATGGATGGATGGGTGGTTGAGTGGGTGGGTGGGTGGATAGGTGAGTGGATGGATGGGTTGGGTGCAGGGGGGTGGGTGGATGGACGGACGGAAGAGTGGGAGTACTTGGAGAAATACTCACTATATGTCCAGGATTCCCAGGGATGCCCATGGGACCAGGAGGTCCAGGAGGACCTGGAATAAGACATGATGCCTTCAACAGTACAATGCCAGGAAGTCCACCATCAGCTCCCTCCTGATAGCCAGCCCTAGTCTCTCTGCCATCCCTCAACCCTGCCCCTTACCCTAGACCTGGACTCAACTTACCCATGGGTCCTGGGGGGCCTGGGGGCCCAGTCGGTCCCTGGGGCCAGTAGCTGCTGGTCTCAGTGAAGGTGTTGGACAGAAATGGGTCCCCTGGGGGAGGAAAGATGAGTGAGCAGGGCTGGGCTGGGCGGGGCAGAGTGGGGCAGTCAGTTTTTGTTTGTTTGTTTGTTTGTTTGTTTCCAGTACACGGGTCTCTCACTGCTGCGGCCTCTCCCGTGGAGCACAGGCTCCGGACGCACAGGCTCAGCGGCCATGGCTCACGGGCCCAGCCACTCCGCGGCATGTGGGATCTTCCCGGGCCAGGGCACGAACCTGTGTCCCCTGCATCGGCAGGCAGACTCTCAACCACTGCACCACCAGGGAAGCCCGGGCAGTCAGTTTTAACCTGTCACTTCTGCCAAGCCAGCTTTGACTGCCCTGTGGGACAGCCTGCAGCATGGCTGGGGCCACCAGGCACCCACTCCAAGGGTGGGGAGTCAGGAGACTGTTGGCCATGCAGGACCAGGAAGCAGGGAGACACTGCCAGAGTCTAGCCAGTGACATCCAGCAAGTGTCTACCCTGCTGAGCCTGTACTGTCACGTGCCTAATGGGAATAATAATAAAAGTTACCATTTTTGACACTTACTTTGTGCCAAGCTTCTGTGCATGGGTGTCATACAGATAAGGAAACTGAGGCTCTGAGATGGAGAATGTTTTGTTGTTGTTGTTTTTTGGCAACACCCCGCCACACGTGGGATCTTGGTTCCCTGAGCAGGGATCGAACCCGTGCCCCCTGCATTGGAAGGGCAGAGTCTTAACCACTGAACCGCCAGGGAAGTCCCTTGGAGAGGGAGAATGAATGAATGGTGCCTGGTCACGCACCAAAGGTATGATGTAGATGGGGTTGAACCTGGCACTCCAAGCGCTGACCCCTGGCAGCGCGCGTGCAAGTCAGGCTTTGGAGAAGGTGAAGGATGCGCGTCAGGGCCCAGCTGGGCGGAAGGGGCAGGGCCTCTCTGAGCACAGAGGCAGGGCTGTGGCCTTGGGAGTTCAGGGCTCACGTCCTGCTGCTAGGCCTTGAGCTTCCCAGTGCTCTGAGGGCTGGATCCCGGCCAGCTCCAAGGCTTGGTGGGAGGGCCTGATGCTGGTGGTTCCCAGCACAGGCTCTGGAGGGTTCGTGGATCTGAAGCCGGCCCCCCTGTGCCCTGGCTGTGTGATCTCCCCCCTCTGGCCCTCAGTTTTCCTCATCAGTGACAACAGCGCCCACTGGAGGATCAGGTGACTTATGGCCCAAGGCCAAGCCTGGTATACAGAAGGTGCCTGGCAGATGGTCATGCCAGCCTCACCCCATCACCACCTGGACCTGCTGTGACCCCAAGGGACTCACCATGCTGGGAGATCCGGGCGTAGGGTGGTCCAAGTGGGGCCGGGGGGCCAGGAGGCCCTGGGGGGCCTGGAGGTCCCCTCTCTCCAGGGGTGCCCACAGCTCCAGCCTGGCCAGGGCTCCCTGGGGGGCCCTGCGGACCTGCAATGGAACCAGGGGGTTTGGTGGGTGTGCAAAAGGCAGGGAGGCCCAGGGTGGCCCAGGGATGAGGCAGCCAGGGGCAGCAGGTACGAGATGGCTCCAGAGGCCACAGGCCAGACTCCCTCCCTGGCCGTCTATGAGGGGGATGAACACAGCCCTCCCCTGGGCTTCAGGACAGTGGACACTTGGGACACAACAGGTGCCTAGCAGACGCTGATTTCCAGAATGTTCTCTCCTCTCTCTTCTAGGCTTTTGCACGAGCTGCTCCCTCTATCAGTCCTCCCTTGGCGCTGCCTGGTGTGCACTTCTGGTCATTCTGAGGCCTCACCTAAGGTGTAGCTCCCACTGGGAAGCCCTCCCCGTCCCCCACTCCATCCAGGCTGGGTCTGGGCTTCCTTCCTTAGGGCTCCCTTAGCTGCAATGTCCCCCATAAGAACCCTGGTCACATGGGGTGGGCACTGCTATTTCTCCCCTGCCTACTAGGCCCACCCCCACTAGCCTTCATGGTCTGGGAGCTCCAGGAGGGCAGGGTCTGGTAAGGAAGGCCCCAGCCTGGGCTCACCTGAGCAGGGCTGGCCAGGGGAGCTGGAAGGGCCGGTGTTGTGGGCACTCACCTGGCAGGCCTCTCATCCCCATTGGGCCCCGGCTGCCAGGGTCTCCCTTGGGGCCAGAGGGCCCAGGAAGCCCCCGGGCACCAACTCGATCTGGGGGAGAAAGTTCATCAGCTCCGCAGCTCCGGCCTTGCGCTTGGCCTGCCCCCGGCCCTGCCCGCCCCGCTAGCACCTACCATCTCGGGGGAGCAGAGGGGCCCTCACGTTTTCTCTGGTTCCTGGTAGCCCTGGGGTGGAGAGGTAGGCAGGGGTCAGTGGTGTCTAGAGTTCCTACCCCTGCTCCACCAGCTGCTGGGCCTCCCAGGACTCCAGTGCTCAGGGGCCCCTGGAGACCATCCCCTCAGGCCCAAGGGAAAACTAGGAAGACTGAGGCCCACAAGGGGGTCAAGCTGGGAGTCAGCAGCAGGGAGGGGGCTGGATCCAACTCACTGCCACACGGGAGCGTGTTCCCCACTGACCCACTCACCTTGGAGGCCTCCATCCCCGGGGCTGCCCTGGGCAGCTGGGGAACCCCAGAGCGGGGCGGGGTCCTCAGGGGCAGCTGGGGTCGGGGGCACTGCCTGCTCAGTGACAGTCAGCACCGTCACCTATGGAGGAAGAGGACAATAGGGATGGGGTGGGTACCAGGGTCTCGCCAGGGTCAGGCCAGCTCGGGGCCCTGGTGTTGGGGGGCAGGAGGCCACGTGGCTGGCAGAACCCAGCCTGGAGTGGAGACCCGGACTCACAGGGGCCCCGAACTTCATCAGAAGTGACCATGGTTTTCAAAATGCACAATTCATCACATTCATTGTAGAAAAGTCATCACACACCATCACAGTCACCCACTTTGAGTTCTGAGACTGTCCTCGTGTTTGCTGGGCCGTGCGGTTTTTTCCTATGCTTACCTGCATGTTAATAAGTATATTTATATACATTTAGATGCATACATAATATTAAACTTCTCTTGGTCTGTTAAAGCACCACAGGCTGCACGGATTTTTACTAAATTTGAAGGGAAATTTGGGAGGGTCTGGCATGAAACAGAGGTGCCGAGGTGTGTACAAAACTACTTTTGGACCCAGTGGAGGGGAGAGCCTGAAGGGTCAGCGGTGTCCCCTGAGCCACTTACTGAGGATTAAGAGAGGCCGGAATGTCCGCAGACCAGGAAGTGGGGGGCCGTGTAGACGTGCCCAGAGAGAAGCTGACCTGGAACTGAGACCCAGCCCCCAGATCTGAGCTGAGCTGCCCCTCATGCCGGCTTCCCCTGGGAGGGAGCTTGGGGAGCAGGGTGGGGTTCCTGGGGTGCTCACACCTCATAACGGGGGTTTTAACTCATGCTGTTTAGAAGCTTGGTTTTTCTACTTGATAGATCAGGGGCATCTTTTCGTGTTGGAAAATGGAGGCGTTGTTAATGGCTGTCCAGTATTCCACTGAGCCACACTTGCTCATTATACAACCACCCCTTCTGTTGTTTGGTTTTCAAATTTCCCTCTTAATTAACACTTGGATGAACATCTTTGCAACTAATCTTCCTAAGATAAATTCCCAGAGGAGGGAATGGATATGGAGATTAATGTAAATGCATCTATGTGTGTTTAGAAAATCTGGAAGAAAAGATGCTTAAATGTTGGCAATCGCTCTCTCTGGGGGCACAGGCGACAGAGGCCAATGGTTTTCTGGTAGGTTTTTCATGGTGCTGAGTTTTTCATGTTTCTAAATTTAGAATGTCTTACTTTTTAATGGTTAAAAACTTTTTATCTTGAGATAATTTGAGACACGCAATAGATGTTTTTGCTTTCTGGAACTGGGAAGATGGTATTATGGGTGGGTGGGATAAAGGATGAAGGTGACGGGGCAATGAGGGGACCCAGCCACGAGCTCTGGGGGGGTGTCTAGGAGTCTCTGGGTGGGATGGGGATAGGAGAACCTCATGGATCTCCTGGAAGGAGAGCAGGCCAGGCTGCCTGACTGTGTGCAGGCTTCCCGGGGTGGGCGCTGGAAGGGAGGCTGAGAAAGCTGAATGGGAGGGTGGTGCCTGCCTGGCCCGGAAGCTGTTCACCCACCTTGGCTTCTAGAACCTTCAGCCTCTCCGTCAGCTCCGACACTTTGCTGCAGTTGAGACAACCTGCAGGGAGGAAGCAGGCTGGGCCAGGGCTCCCACGTTCCCCTTGGAGCCCCTCAGCCCCTGGGGGCAGGATGGAGGGAGGGGACAGATACCTGATGACCCTAACCCATGAGATAGCCCATCACAGGGAAGGAGCTAAAGAGTCACAGCCTGTCCAAGGTGAGCCATGCCCTGTGGGTGTCCTTTGGCTCCAGAGCCTCCAAGGGGACTGTTTCTCTCAGAGCAGGACCAGGGATCTGACTCCTCATCCAAAACGACTGCATCCCACATGAGCGGGGCTGGCCTCGGCTTGAAGCTTTGGGGACCGACACATTACAGTCCAGACTGGGGTGGCCTTAGGTGCCACGCTCTGACCCTTCTTCCAGAACCACTGTCCAGCTCCCTGGCCTCCTCACTGATACCCCAACGTTATTCATAACAGTGCGGGGCAGCCACCGAGCACAATAGAAGCTCGCCTCTCCGGTCCTCACCACGATCCTGCGTGTTAGGACAAGTGTCACCCCGTTCACACCTGGGAAGGCTGAGCTCAGAGCAAGGGTGGAGTGAGTGTGTAACAGGCAAAAACCCTGGGTCGAGGCCCAGCGCTGCCCCTTCCTGGCTGCGGGGCCCCTGGCAGGGCACGTCCCCTCTCTGACCCTCAGCCTCCTCTTTAAAGTGGCAACAATGATGCCTTCCTGGGGTGAGGTTTACACAAGTTGATTATGGAAAGCTCCTGGCACAGTGCCCCGCATCCTACAGACACTCAGAAAAGTGTCGTTTCAATAAAAAAAGGAAAGTGGGGGCTTGGACCCATGTCTGCAAGACTCTGGGGGTCCTGGGTCTCAGGTGCCTGGGCCCAGGTCAGACTCCCCTTGGGGGCCTTTCCTCCACCTTCCAGTTTTCTTTCCAGCCTGCAGTGGACAAGCGCAGGGTGCTATCCCTGACCCTCCACTGCTGGGCCCAGCTGGTTTTTAGGACAGTCACCACCAGCCCCTCCAGCCTCCCCTAGCCCAGGGGGACCCCAAGCAGCTGCCCCAGGACCCACCTGACAGGGCTATGGGCCGAAGTGCCATCCGCCACATGGTGTTGCCCGACCACCTGGGCTCCACGAAGCCAGAGGAGCCTACAACTGAGGGACAGTGAGGGTCAGAGCCCTGCTGGCTGTGACATTTTGTTCTGTCCCCCTCCCGCCCCCCACCTGCCACTGCAGTCACAGAGGGATCCCTACTCCCCTTAGTGCAAAGGGAGAGAGGCCCAGAGAGGTGGGGCAGTTTGCCTGGGTCATACAGCATGAACTGGGCTGAGCTGGAACAAGGCTATCAACCTGACGGGGCTGGGGAGGGTGGCTGGCAATGGGTGGGGGCCATGGGTGAGGCTGGGGGCTTCTCCAACAACCACAGCAAGCTGCATGGGTTACCAGCTTAGAGTCAACAGATGCAAGGTCAGGTCCCAGCCCTGCTAATTGCTGACCTATGTGACTTGTCCTCCCTGGACCTGCTGATTTTCCCATCTGTAAAATGGGATCATAAGGTCTCTACACCTCCCGGGCTGGCGTGAGGCCTGAGGATGGACATGCATGCAAAGGGCTTAATGAGCACACACAGGGCCTGGTATGCAGTAGGTGCTCAATAAAGACAGCAACGTCACCATCCACCCTCTCCCTGCCCCACTTGGTAAGAAGACACTGAAGTGGATCCAGCTCTGGTTTTAAATGAAAACCAGAGGGAGGCTGGCTGCCTGGGAGGGCACGGGGGGCCTGTTCCAGGAGGCCACCCCTGCAGCCACCCCTATGAGGAGCAGGCCATCCTGGCTGGTCTGGCTTTGGGGACCAGGTTCTCTCCATAGCTGGAGGGTTGGGCTGGCCAAGCCAGGGGCGGGGGGGTGGGGTGGGGTGCAGCTGGAGGGGCTCTGAAGCCAGCAGTGGCAACTGCCCCCCACCCCCCGCCCGGGCCTGCCTTTTAAGGCCGCAAAGTGTTGCCTGGGGGGAGACAAGACCCAAATAAGGCACGGGCCTGGCAGCTCAGAGGCAGGCTGTGGGTTGGTGCAGGGAGTGAGAGGCGCCGGGAATTCAAACCAGACGGGTCCCTCTGGCCAACCCCCAGCAGGGTGGCTGCCAGACCCTCTCCAGGTCCCACCACGGGGCCTTCGCTCAGGCTGGGCCCGCATCCCCAGCATGCCCTCCCTGGGGGCCTGCGACTTGCCCTCTCACAGCGGGTAAATCTCACCTGGGATAGAGGAAGGGGGCTGGCAGCCCAAGACTGGGGCAGGGGTTAGGGGCTCTGTGGGCAGAACAACAGCAGTGGGGGGTGATAATGCCACCATGAGCCACGCCCGGTGCTAAGCCCAGCTCGATCCTACAAGGTAGGTAATGATAATAACAGCCAATGCTTGTGCAGCACTTACGCTGGGCCCGGCACATTCTAAGCACTTCTCATAAACAGACTTAACTCACTGTCCTCACAAAGCCCTGTGAGTGGGTGCTAGTAACCCCTCTGCTTTACAGATGGGGAAACGGGCACAGAGTAGCTTGGTATTATCACTCCTCTGCCCCCCCACCCCGTGCTCAGATAAATGGATGAGTGAATATGAATATTTCCCTTTGGGGGGAAACAAGGCAGAGAGGTAAAGAGACTGGTCACCCAGCTGAAGGCTGGAGCCTGGACTGGAACCCAGTTAGTCTAACTCCAGGGCCCGTCCTCCTCTCTCCTGGGCCACCTGGCACTGCAAGTCCCCCAGGTTCCCCTTGGCAGAGGCAGGGAGGCCCGGCGCCCGTCAAGAATGCTGGTTCCTTAGAAGAACGACCTCGGTAAGCCCTCCGCATCTCCTTTGCTCCCAGGTGAAGATGTAAAAGGCCACTGGATGACTGCTTCCAGGAAGTCAACCAAAAGAAGAGGCCGTCCCTCCAACCACATGGAAGTTTGGGTTTTCTCTGGGATGAAGTTGGGCAGAGCGTCCGCCCTGCCCATCCTCCGCACCACCCTGCTATCGTCTTCCATTTTTTCCATGGCACTTTCCACCCTCTAACATGTTATCTGCTTGCCAGTTCCCCGGTCTGATCTTCCGCCCTCCTTGGCTGGAACGTGAACTCCACCAGGCAGGGACCTTGTCCGTCTTGCAAGTGGCTGGGGAAAGTGCCCGCCGCGCAGTAGGGCCTCAGGGCTTCACTAAACCTCTTGTTGAGGAATGCATGAATCACTGGCTGGAAATGAATTTAAAGCAAGCAAACAAAATAAAAGGCAAAATAATGTGGACGGCAGACATGACTGTCTTGAAAATGAACATAAGGGTTCTAATGTCACGCCAGGGGGTCCCCAAGTTTTTAATCTGTGAACATATGGTTGGAAATTCTTTTTCAACCCACTTGCTTTGGGACATTTCACTGGGAGCCAGAGAGAACTAGAAAAACTAATGAAAGCACGGTCTGACCAGCAGTGCAGACATAACTGACTCAAAGAAATTGTGAGTTAAAATTAAAAAAAAAAAAAAGAAAGTTTAAATAACAAAAACTGTCAAAAAGACCAGAAAATATTGGTTCTGGATTCAAGATTCACAAAAAATGGCCCCCCAAGCTCTCCCTAAATTCTAAGAAACAGACAGAAATACTTTAAGGGATGAACCAGGTTGTAAATGGCCCTATACCACACAAAATTCCAGTACGTAAAAAGTCTAGGGCTGGGGGAGGTCTCCTGTAGGATAAAAATGTCACATCCCTCCCACTGGTGTTGAGCCAGGGCCCCTGGAGCGGGCCCCAGTGGGCTGAGAGCCCCCCTCACCCCAGCCTGGTGGTCCACCCTGAAGGGCCCCTCCCCAGCCCCAACCTCACCCTCCAAGGAGCTCCCCGCTAGTCCCAGGACCACAAACCCTGGCTCCACCCTGGGACCCTGACTGTGGGCCACTTCCCACCATCTGGGAGGTCCCAGCCAGGCCGACACACACACACACACACACACACACACACACACACACACACACACACACACGCGCGCGCGCACTGCCTCCTCATCCCCACAGCCACTGCCCCCATGTCACCTCCTCCAGAAAGCCTTCCTGCACAGACCAGGGAACCCACCAAAGCCCCCCACCAACAAGCTCTCATCACTCCATCTTGACCTCCACAAGGCCAGTGCCATCTGCAGTTTCTAGTCCTGTGCCCCCTAAGCAGCCGCCCTTCCCTCTGCCCAGTGTCTCATGTTCCTTCTCAACAGATCCTCATGAGAACACTGAGGCCCAGAGAGAAGAGGCTGCCCCTCCACACAGCAGGACCAGGGCAGGAGAAGAGGGGAGCAGAGCATGGTGTTTAAATCCCACCCTCAGCTGGGAACAGGGGTGTGAGATGTTGGCGGTGTCCCTGGGCTCCAGTCCTGACTTTCTCTCTGAGGGGCTTATTCCTTCATAGCCCTCCCCCCAGGTCTGCTGGGTCCAGTGACCACAGACCACATGAGCGCAGCCTCCCCTGCCCCTGCCCAGCTCCCTTCCCTGGAATTTACTTTGCAAATGTAAATATTTGCTACTGTTGGCCTGAGTCAGGGTTTGGGGTCAGGGCTGGGGCTGGGAGCTCCAAGAACTCTCCAGCAGCCCTCTGGGAAGCCCTGGTCTGTGTCTGTCCTGGTCCCTCTGCGGGTAAAATGAGGTTCCCACTCATTTCCCATGCACCCACTTAACGCCAGACCCGTTCCAGGAACCAGAGAGACAGGATTAATGATGAAAGGGTGGGGATCCTCGGAGCCAGGCGGGAGCGCCAAGAAGGTTACAGGCAGAGAGGACAGCCACTGCCCAGGCTCTGGGGTGGGAGAGAAGGCCATAGTGGGCCCCGGGCAAAACGGAGGGAGGGCAAAGCTGGGGCACCTCGCTGGGGCAGCTGGGAGGGCAGAGGGGGAGCCTCCCAGCTGGGGGTGGAGAATACACTGGTGGGAGTCGGAGGTGGGGGCCACTAAGCCTCCCAGACAGGAGTGGAGTAGACGGGTAGCAGATATGGGCAAATTCCAACAGCATTTAACCTGCAGGATTCTGAATCCGCAGAGTAAGGCACAGGCGTGGCATTGCACCTGGCATTTGGTTAGAGCACAAGAGCCATGTTTGGGAAGGGCCAAGCCCTGGACGGTGGAGAGGCCGAGGGGCCCAGGAAGTGCTGGGCTGGAATCTCCGTCTGCTTTTAAGCTTTTTTACTATGTGACCCTGGGCAAACTTCTTCCCTTGCTGTTCCCCACCACAGAAGACAAGGGTTGTGGGGGTCCACGGATGGGGAAGGGATAGGTGTGAGGGACAGATGGGGACAGTGAGGGGGTAAGTGGAGGCAGCCCGGCTCTGGGGGAGCCCATGGGGAGGGGAAGGTGAGGGAGTCCCCTCTCCTCTATCTTTCTATCTGGGAGGAGCTGGGGCTGAGGCTGGCTTCCGTCAGTCCCAGCTGTCTGAACACGTGCCCCACGAAGTCCTTGGCCAGCGCTGCTGCAGAGGAAAGACCTCGGCTCTGGTCAGACTGAAGGGCTTTGAATCCACCTGTAACCCAGAGCAAGGCATTCCTCTCTCCCAGCCTCAGTTTCCACAGTTGGACCTTCTGTACCATGACATGGTGGCACGATGCAGGTGAGTACAAATCATGGTGCCCAGCACAGAGGACAGTGGCAGCTTTCCTCCCCCTTTATGTCAGTGGCAGTCATAAAGTCTGCATCATTATGACTGCAGGAGGGTCTGAGGCAGGGCGACATCGTAGACCTCAGGTCAGAGCCCTTGGGAGAATCCCAGCCATGATGTTTACTTGCTGTGTGACCTTGTGTGAGACCTATACCCTCTCTGAGCCTCACGTTCATCATCTGGACAATGGGGTTGTTGGGTGAGAGATCGGTCTGCGGGGAGCCCCTAGAGGCAGGGTGATCACTACAGCCCTACCCTCAGCAGAGCCCAACAGCCCAGGCCACTCAGGGGATCAGGACCAGCCCACATGATGCATTCTGGCCTTGGCCATTCCTTGCCCATTGTTTCTGGTGGTAGCAGGCAGCCAGGTGAGAGCCTGGGCCAGTCTCCTCCCTGCCATCCAGCCCCAAGGCCTAGAGGCACTGGCAGATGGACGCTTGGTCAGGCTGGTCCCAGTCCCGGCTCTCACATACTGAGTGACCCCAGGCCAACCCCCTCACCTCTCTGAGCCTCAGTTTCTCCATTTGTAAAAAGGGACCCATTCTAGCCCCTTCCTCACGGTTGTCAAGAACATCAGAGAAACCATCCTCACTCATTATCACGGAGTGAACACTCCCACTGTACAGATGGGAAAACCAGAACTAAAAATCATGAAGTCTGCTCGCCTCACAAACATCCAGTCCAGAGAGTAGAGGCCTGTTTGCTGAGCAGCTGACTGAGAAATCGGGTCTCAGAGCTGGGAGGCAGGGCAGACTCCCCAGCACAGGGGGCCAAAGGGGAAAGGAAGACATTTATTCAGTAGCTATGTTGGAGGCATGTCTGGTCCTCATAATAAGGTGTGAGGCAGGCACTTCTCCATCTGAGGTGACTTTCAGATAGAGACGGGGTTCAGAGAGGTGAAGTGACTTGCCCCAGGTCACACAGCAGAGCACAGCTGATCCAAGGCTGGATTCTGGAATGATAGGTGTTTCCTTTCCCTCTTCAGCTCACTCTGGGCCCTGTTGCCCCTAGTGACGGAGCTCTTTGACCTCAGGTCATGTCACAACACCAGACAGACTGCGAGGGCAGTCACCAGCAGGGAAAACAGCTGGGGGAGCCCAGCCTGAAGCTGGCTGTCATAGGAAGGGCAGGGCCCGGCGTGGGTCAGCAATGTCCTCATGCTTCCCCGTCCCCATTCCCAGGGCCCCAGCAAAGCAGTTTTCTAGAATATCCAGGCCTTGGCATCCCTTTACTCGGCTCCAATCTCATGGGTGTGGAGAGGCCCTTCCTTTCCTGTCCCACTGGGCATCACGCCACGTGCTGCCCTCCATGGGCTGCGGCGCCACCTGCTTCATTTCACCCTTGCAACATCCCTGGGAGGCCGACTGTATGATCCTGCCCATTTCACAGGTGAGCACACTGAGGCCCAGGGCAGGAGAGCCCCAGGTGTTGCAAGAGCACAAGGCAGCCTGGTGCCCTTTAGAGAAGGTGCCCCTCCCTCTGAGAGGGCACGAGACAAGTGCCGCCTGAACTGCAGCCTCCCCGCCCCCCGGCCCGATACCCCTGCACAGCTACTCGCACGGTGCACGGGGAGTACCCGGCCCAAGGCCACACAGCTGGTGTGCGGCAGAGCTG
The DNA here is from genome assembly GCF_949774975.1 of Lagenorhynchus albirostris. Classification (NCBI taxonomy): domain Eukaryota; kingdom Metazoa; phylum Chordata; class Mammalia; order Artiodactyla; family Delphinidae; genus Lagenorhynchus; species Lagenorhynchus albirostris. The sequence goes on from NC_083108.1 coordinate 66,356,324, forward strand.
TCCCCAGGCTGGAACCCCAAGGCCCTGCCGAGGGAGACGTCAGGGCTGGCCCGGCCCCAGTCCTCGTCTCGCACCCCCACCTCACCCCCGTGGCACAAGCCCTTGGCTTGGTCGTGGATGCACAGCCTACAGCGGCTGCACTCAAGGGCATGGGTGCTGCCGCCACCTGCTCCACAACGGCCCCATAGACCTGGGAAGGTTTGCCCTTGGGAGGGGAGCCAGGGACAGAGTGGCCTATGTATGGGCAGGTGCTCTGCACCCAGGGGGCCCCCGTACCCTGGGGACTTGCCCCCTCCTTACCACCAGCTCCTCTGTGGCCTCCTTGGCAACAGTCCCTCCTGGCTGGCTCCCCTCCTGCCCCTGGGGCCCTTCTGCCTGCCCCTCTTCCTCCCAGCATGCAGGGGAGGGCGCTGTTCCTGGCCCCCTCCCTTCCCTCCCTGTCTGCCCCTCCCAGCCTCCCACATCTGCCTTGGTGAGAGTCTCAGCCAGTCTCCTTCCCTGCCATCCAGCCCCAAGGCCTGGAGGCACTGACACATGGATGCTTGGTCAGAGTGGTCCCAGTCCCAGCTCTCACATACTGCGTGACCGCAGGTCAACCCCCTCACCTCTCTGAGCCTCAGTTTCTCCATCCGTAAAAAGGGCTGTCTCTCTGTACCGGACCCCTGCTGGACCTCGAGCAGCTCCCCGCTCCCTCTGGCCGCCCTGCTCCTCCCCCGCTGTGCTGGGGGCTCTCCCACCCCATATGGAAACCACCAGGCTCCCTCCCTGCCCCACTCCATGGGGAGTCTGCCCCCACCCCGTGTGACTTCACCTCTCTGGGCCTGCGTTGCCCCATCTGTGAACTGGGGCTGCTGTGGGGTCCCAGGGAGGTGAAGTGTGTAAATCTCTCAAGAAACACCTATGAATGGCGCTATCAGCATCACCTTCCCTTGATTCGGAGGCTGTGTTTCACACATCGGTGTTTCTGGTATCAGAATGCATCTTTCGACCGATAGTCACATTAATGTGCTACTTGGGGGCCCCGAATGCCTCTTTCTATTGAGGGGCCTACGGGCCTGGTTCTCAGGCTGGCTCTAGGCCAGTCCATCCTCTTTCTGGTCATTCTTCGGAGCACACTGGGTTCAGCCAGGCAGTGAGGGTGGATGCAGCCTGGACCCCTCAGCAAAGGTAGGTGCCCTCGAGGAGACGGCACTGCCAGTAGCTGTGTGGCCAGGGGAGGGGCGGGCTGCCTCCTCTGCGCCCCTGCTGGGTGCTTGGCCCCAAACCACCAAGCTGCACGCAGAGGAGGTGGGGGGAGAGAGGGGGGCCTCTGCCTGGGACACACTCCGCACACAGGGTGCCCAGCTGAGTCCTCCCATCCCTGAGGGCCTGGGGGAAGCCAGGCAGACCTGGGTTTGAATCCTGTCACTTAGGAGCTGTGTGCCCATCACACGCCCTTGTGTGCCCATCACACAGCCTTGTTCTCCTCACCTGCAGACTGGGTGTAGCCATCCCGACCTTGCTGACCCACTGCACTAAGTGGTGCTTTGCTTCCCTGCACCATTACCACCTCCCATGGAAATGTCCCCAAGTTTGGAGGAAAGGCTTGGGATGTGTGACCTAAGACGTGAGCTACCCAGCATGTATGAAATTCCTCCAGGGGTCCTGACAGTGTCCCAAGAGGCAGGTGGTCAACACCCGTGGGAGAGCAGACACCCACTGTGGCCCAGCTGCGTCTGGCCAGCAGATCTGTGCAGCAGCCCTGGTAAGTGTGGTGCTGCGCCCTTGAGCACCTACCGACTCAGCTACGGTTTACAGCTCCCTCCCACACACCTGAGGGGAGGCACCTGGGCTGCGCCTGGGGCAGTCCTACCTTCCTCGCAGCTCGACCCCGAGCGCCCAGGGCAGCACCTCCACTCGCGGGCTGTCACTGTCTTGTACATCACCTTGTATGCGGGTCTCACCACGGTTCTGTAGCTGAAAGAGCGCCCAGGTGGCCCGGTTCAGATGGGCCTTCCGCCACCCCTCCCACCATCCATGGGGACAAGCCCAGAGCCTCCAGGGTCCTCTGCCACCTCCAGGTCCCTCTGGAGCCTCTTTCCTCATGCATTCTGGGCCTCAGCCCTTCCATTCCCTCCCCAGCCCCCAGCCGGGGGGATCTAGAAACCAACTGGACAGGAAGCCCCTGCGAGCTGGGCTAGACTGTCCCAGCGGTGAACGCTCACTGAGCGAAGGCGTGCAGGTGAATGCTGGAATCCCTCCCCCAGGAAGGCCCAAGAGCCAAGGGGAGGCGCTGGGAATGGACAATGGTCCCTTTGTCCGCCCACCCTTGGGGTCCCAGGCATCTCCTGCACAGGGTCCCAGCCCCAGCCCCAGCTCTTCCACCAGGCCGTGCCCACCGTGGGAACGCCAGCAGCTCCTACTCCACACGGTCTCACTCACCTGTTCCCAGGGCAGCTCATGGGCCAGGGGCAATTCTGCAGCACGCGCTGCAGGTAGGTGCCATTCTGCACGTGGCACGAGATGGTGCGGGTCACCACGTATGAGCACCAGTTCCTGAAACAGACCAGCAGAGAGGAAGCTCAGGTGCCACGCGCAGCCCATGTTCTCTCTGGGAGCCCCGAGTCTCCAGGCAGGGAGACCCCTAAGCTCTCCAAGTTCTTTGGGCCCTGGTGGGAGTCTCTGAGCTGAAGTGGCTGAGCAGTGAATTCCAGAACCCTGGAGGGGACAGCTGTGCTGGGTGCTCTCAGAGGTCTTGGGGAATGAGCTGCAGGGGCCCAGACGGGAGCAGGGCATCTTGACTGGGGCTCTTCCTCCTCAGCATCTCCTTTCCAACCCTGACCCCTCCAGGCCACCACTGCCTCCCACCTCCCACCTGGACAAGGGCAGTGAGTGAGTGTCTTTCCCCTCACTCTCTCCCCAGAGGGAGGGTCAGACAATGGAAACCTGGCGGTGGTGTCCCTTGCCTAGCCCTACCCTCAGCCCTCCAAGTCTCCTGCTCCCACTCCTGCTGTGGATCCCTCACCTCCAGGCCTTTGCTCATGCTGGACCTGATGCCTGCAGCACCCTTCCCCCATTTCTCTTCCTGACACCTCCTACCTTCAAAGCCCCGCTGTGCTGTCACCTCTTCCCTTGTCCTCTTCCACCTCCACCCCCATCTGAGTAGAAGCGATGGTTCCCTGCCTGGGATCCTAAGCTCTCTGTATCCCTGTCATGCTGAATTAAGCTGGTGATTCACATCTGCCCTCTCCCTCCCTGAGGCATGTGAGAAAGAAGCTCTGTCTCACTTATCCTCAGGTCCCCTCTGTGTGACAGCTGGGATGCACAATCAATATCCCAAGCATGGAGGACTGACTTCTTCAAATGCCAACAAATAATCACCTTGCACTGCACATACTGAGCACCTACTGTATGCTAAAGGTATTTACATCATCTTCCCACAGAGAACCAGGAAACGCCCCCCCCATTTAACAGAGGGGTAAACTGAGGCTCAGGGAGGGGAAGACAATTGTTCATGTTAAAGAGCTGGTGCATGGCAGATCTGGATTTGAACCCAGGAATGTGGACGGCTCAGCCTGGCCCCCACCTCCATCCCAGAGGCCCCGTCAGCTCCCGTCTCCTCCCCACCTCCTGAGCCACGGTCTGTGGCTCTGTGAAGGCCTCAGCCTGGGAACCTGCTGACCCTGGGCTCCAGGCCACAAAGGAAAGTCTGGTGGGGTGGGGGCTCAAGCTGAGAAGGGTCACCTGAAACGGTCACTCCTTTCCCAGCACCAGCAAAAGAACGCAGGCCCGTGACCCCATGCAGAGCTGAGGGCCGGTGAGCACCTGGAATGTTCCAGCCATCACGGAGGTGCCTGCCACCTCGGAAACCCAGCCCTGCAGCTGCGGCCCCACCCCCACCCAGCCCACCTGAAGGAGAATCTTTGGCGGGGACCAGTTGACAAACTCACTATGGGACTCTGCAGAAGTCCCTTCACCGTTCTGTGTCACGCTGAAATCAGTCCAGGAGGAGGAAACACCCTGGCCGACTGCACGGAGGTGGGAAAGCCAGAGAAGGGTGGCTCTGATCAGCCCAGTGATGGGGCAGGAACTCAAAAGAGCCCTCGGCCAGGGAACCCACAGCAGAGGTGCCAGGCGCTTGTTACAGCACTGTCAGGAATGGCGCAAAACTGCAACAGCCTAAGTGGGACCCCTAGACACAGAGAACCAGGTGCTGTGACAGAGTCCGAGGTCTCCATGTGCCTGCTTAAGGGGGAAAAAGTATGTGTGGACCAAGAGAATGACATTTCTATTAATACATGAAAAGCAGAGAAAGCCAAAAGACTGTAAATGTATGTACATATAAAGCTATGTGTGTTTTTTTTTTTTTAATTTTATTTGGCCACGCTATGCGGCTTGTGGGACCTTAGTCCCCCAACCAGGGATTGAACCCTGGCCCTTGGCAGTGAAAGCACGGAGTCCTAACCGCTGGACGCCAGGGAATTCCCTATGTGTGTATTAAGTGAGGAAAAATCACATGCCTAGATGAGTTCCATCCACTCAGTCCCCTGTGCTCACAGCAGCCTCCGTTTACCATGCCAGGAGCCATGCCCAGGGCCTTCCACACACCTAATTATAAGTGCCACTTTACAGATGGGAAGACTGAGGCTCTGGGGTCTGGGATATGCCCCGGGCACCCACGATGAGTGACACAGTCACGGTTGGAACTCAGCTTCTTCTAACCCCAGGGCTTGTGCTCTTAACCACAGGCTGGAAATGTTTCTCCTAATGAGCAAGTGGGGATTTTATAAGTTTAAAAAGATGCATTTCAAAAAGGCCCCCCAGTGCTCGCTTCAGCAGCACATATACTAAAATTGGAACGATACAGAGAAGATTAACATGGCCCCTGCGCAAGGATGACACGCAAATTCCTGAAGCATTCCATATTTAAAAAACAAAAAAATGGTTCTGAAGAACCTAGGGGCAGGACAGGAATAAAGACGCAGACGTAGAGAATGGACTTGAGGACACGGGGAGTGGGAAAGGTAAGCTGGGACGAAGTGAGAGAGCGGCATGGCCATATATACACTACCAAATGTAAAATAGACAGCTAGTGGGAAGCAGCCACATAGCACAGGGAGATCAGCTCCAAGCTTTGTGACCACCTAGAGGGGTGGGATAGGGAGGGTGGGAGGGAGACACGCAAGACGGAGGAGATATGGGGATATATGTATATATATAGCTGATTCACTTTGTTATAAAGCAGAAACTAACACACCACTGTAAAGCAATTATACTCCAATAAAGATGTTAAAAAAAAAAAAAGGTCCCCCACCCGTTAGAGCCTCTGGGTCCCCAGAGCTGTGGTTTAAAACCCACTGGGATCTTGTTTGGGGGGACATAAGCCCCTTTGGAGACTGATGTGAGTTGTCGCTCCTCCCCCCAAAAATGCATAAAACATGGGGTACAAGTTCAGGGGGACTCAGGGGCTCCCTGAGCCTGTGTGATGTCCCCCAGGCTAGCCCAGGGGCTCTGTGAGTGGAGGAAGGAGGGAGGGAGGGAGCAACCTGGGCAGAGGATGGCCAGAGCATGGGACACAGGAGGAGGGCCCTGGCACGGACTGAAGACTCCATGCCAGTGTACAGACTCACACACATGCATACACATCAATATGCACACACACATGCAGACATGAAAGTACACAGACACACTCACATATACAACTTCCAGACACACGTGTCCATGTGCACACACAGATCTACATAAGTGTGTGCATGCACACACACACTACAGCACGCAATCAGACCAAGGTCAATCTAGCAGGACACATAACCACAGAAATGACTGTCCAACTTGCACTCGGGCCAAAACCTGCAGATACAGAGCCGTGCACCCTCACACACAAGTGTGCACACACACCCCATGCCCAGCCCCTGGACTGGACTGGGGGAGGCGGGCCTGTGACTGCCCACAATTGCCCTAGCAATTCTTTTGACCACGGAGGAGCCAGAGAAAACAGTTTTTTTCTTCTTTCTTACTTAAAATCTCCCCCATGTGAGTTGCTGCCTGGTTCCCTGCTTATTTCCCACCAGCTGGAGTTTGCTTGAATCCCCTGCTTAGGAGACACGGAGCTGATGGCCAGCTAGCAGACATTTTAGACAGGAGGGGACACTCTGGCCAGGTGGGGTTCAAGGTCAGCCCCTCGTGCCCTCCACCTGGGGGGTCACCAATAATTACACGCTGCCCCTCCCTGGCCTTGAAGACCCAGCCCCACTGCTGCCAGGATAAGCCCGAGCTCCTCCGCAGGATCATAGCCTGGCTCCACCACCCACCCACTTTCCAGGGGCGCTGCTGGCCTGAAGTCCACAGCCCACCACGCTGCCCGTCGCCCTGACCGCTGGGTCCTGCACACTTGCACTGCTGCTCTCCCTCCTTCCTGCCCTCCCTCCCATGCGCATCTTCTCCCCACCTCAGATCTTTGCATAGGAGATTTCCTCTGCCTGGAAAGCCCTCTCCCTGCTCCAGCAAACTCCTATTCATCCTCTGGGTCTCAGTCCTGAGGCTCTGGGCACAGTTGGGCACCTGCACGGGCCCCCCTCAGCCACTCACAGCAGCCCTGAGCTTTTTCTTCCCCCGATGGCGCTGGGGGAGGGCGCTGGCGGGGACCAAGCCAGTATGGGGCTCAGCCCGGGGGCGCTCAGGGAGGTTTGCTGAATGACTGAGAACAGACAGTGGCCCTGGGCAGAGGAGCCGGGACCCAGGTTCCCAGAGATGGGCGCAGTCCTTGGAGGCCCCGCCCCCATCCTGCTGCCCTTGGGAGCTTCTTTTCTGGGACGTGGTTGGTGATAAGCCGCCCAGGAACCCGATGACGCTGGGTTACCTCCTGTGGGATGGGACAATGGCAGGGGCTGGGAGGAGGCAGCACTTCTCTCCTGGGCCTGCCACTTCTGCCCACTCAGCACCTCCTGGGCCTCCAGAGGCTGCCGGGAGGAGAGAAAACAGGCCAGACCAGCTCGGCCTGGCACTGGCCGCCCCCACGAGGGGGCCCCCCCCATCTGCCCTCCACCCCCTGCCACGAGGAGCTCAGGGGACTTTGTCTCCACGGGGCCCAGGGCTGTGATCCGGAACAGTGATAGGGGCTAATTGCAGGAGGCAGCCAAGCGGGCTGGGGGCCAAGGGCCGCTATGAAAAGGAGAGGAAAGAAAGAAGACCCACAGGGTGGGAGTGGGGTAAACAGAGCCAGAACCCCACACCAGAGGCGAACCCCACACACTGGCTCTGCTGCTTCCTAAGTTGGTGACCTTGGACAAGGCCCTGACCCGCTTGGGGCCTCACTTTGTCCATCTGCAAATGGGGACAGCAGACACTCCTCCTGCAAGGGAGGTTTCACGTAAAGCCCTTAGCGCAGCGCTGACGGCTTTTGGTAGTTCTTGTTCCTGGACCGTGACATAGGGCCCACACCAGGCGGCTGTGGTCCAGGGGCTTCTCTGAGGGACACCAGCACTGTACCTTCCGCACAAGGTCCTCCCCTTGACTTTGGGATAGGGATTGTCAGGCTCTGCATTCTACCAAGTGGAAACTGAGGCCCCAAGAGAAGTCACCTACCCAGGTCACCCCTGTGGGTATAGCGCTGGGATCTGAGCTCCCAACGGAGGGGGTGGGGAAGAAAATTCTCCACTCTCCTTGATTCTTAGATTTGCCCAAAGGAAGCCAGTACTGCAGCGAAAGAAGCCTGGACCAGGACACCGGTGACGGCTTCAACTCTAGAGCCACAGCGTTGAGACACTGAGATGGGTCATTAAAGGCTGGAAGGGCCCTCGGAGGGGCAGGAAGCACCCCCAGCAGGGACTGGGGGGGCAGACAGGGGCAAGGGCGAGACAAGGCAGCTCTGCACAGCCCTGGACACCCTGGTTCCAGGGGTCTCAAAGTCTTGCCACATTCTTGGGCCTGGGGGCGGCCCCTTGGATGCCTTCCCGGGCCTCGCCCTCCCCAGGCACAAAGCCTCTTTTCTCCCTCTGGTCTCTTGGCTGCCAAGGGGTGCCTGGGGCACCGGGATAGGGGTGGAGGGAGGGCTGATGGGGAGCAACATCCCCATGCCGTCTCCAATGATGCTGGGACGGGGCCACAAGGGGAGGTCCTCGCAGCCAAGAACCAGACTCCTCTGGCTACGGGTCCCTCCCCTCACTTAATGTTGGTCATAGCAGGAACCACTGTACATCAGGCCCTGCACTGGTTCCTCCTGTGGGGGACTGTCCTCAGAACAGGCCTGTGTGCAGGGGATGAGGGGAGGAAAGAGGGGAACTGAGACCTGGGGCCCTGAAGAGACCTGCCTGAGGTCACACATTGAGTGGGTGACAGAGCCAGGAATAAAACGCTGCTCTACCTGAGGCCAGAGCCCCTAATTCCTAACCATGACCTGCAAACCTTTCTCAGCTCCCCAAGCTGACAAAAGCTCGCCCTCCTCCAGGAGAGCTGCTGGAGTGAAAAGTACACTGGATCTGGAAACTGACTGACTTAGATTGAGGTGTCTTTTCCTCTCTAAGCCTTGGTTTTCTTTTTTTTTTTTTTGGCCTTGGTTTTCTTATCTGTAAAATGGGAGCAACAGCATTGCTTACAGAGCTTTTGTGATGCTCAGGCCACTGTGAGCCTTCTATGACCAGATGGGGTGACAGTCCCCAGTGACCACCAGATACCTGCCCACAGACACCATCCTGCTCCCACATAGCAAGTCCTGGGGGGCCAAGGAGCCCAGGCTGGGAGGCAGCGGACTGGCTAAAGGGCAGTCCAAGCCTTATGCCTTCTCAACCATCATCCTGAGCTTGACACTGGGGACCCTGGGGGTTCACATCCTTGCCCTAGGCAGGTCATGTCCCCTCTCTGAGCCTCACCTTCCTCCTCTATGAAATGAGGACCATAAAAATGTGCGCCTCCCATGGCAGTCAGGAAGATTCTGGAGGGTATAGGTACAGGTGAAATGCCAGCCCAGGTCAGCATGCATGGTGGTGGCTGTGACATCTGCCAGCCGTCAGTCCCTGTCTCAAAACAACTGCTCCTCTGGCCTCTGATGCCACGGCCACCTCTGCCCTCCAGCCCTGCCCATGTCACCTGCTCTTGCTAGCCCAGCGGGGGCACGCTGGCCCCTGACCACTGGGAAAAGGGAATTTCTGAAAAGAATTAAAGAATTGAGCCCGTAGGGGGTGGGGGCCGGGCAGGCCTTTGAATGGGATGAAAAGGCCTGGAGAGGCCTGGCTACTCCGTATTGTCTGCCTCAGACAACAGCGGAGGCTGGCCCTCGAAACAGGACCCCGGCAGGGGCAGGGGCAGGGGCTACAGCCAGGACAGGGGCCTGGGTAGGTCCAAACAGAGTCACCAAGGCCAGAAAGACACAGATTTGAATCCCAGTTCTTCTATTAATGGTCAATGAGCCTAGAAGATTATGTTAATTCTCTGGGGCCTCAGTTTGCTCATCTGCTAAATGGGGACAAGTGTTCCCTACCTCATTCAATCCTTGAACACTGCACATAAAGGGCCCCCTCACTGGTATTGGAAGATGCTCCATAAACACCACCAGATAGAATGCTCCCTGCTCCTGAGAGAGCAGCAGGAAGACAGAGCACTTGCTCCCAGCGCAGTCCAAAATGCCAGCTCCCTGGGAGCCGACACTGACCCTCGGTCTGTGAAACTCCACCCCAGTCTTCTTCCTTTGAGAAAAATAAATAGCTGGGATACTAAAAAAAAGCCAGGAGCAGAGTAAAGCGGGGAGGGTCCCACAAGTGGCAGCTAGAGGATGTCCTGGGCTTCTCCTATGTGCAGGAAGGGGGGCCCTAGGGAAAGGGTGGGGGAAGTCTTGGTGGTTTCCTCCCTCGGGGGAAACCACCCCCTGGGGCTCTGGAGGTGAAGTGGTGGGGGGTGGAGAACGCTGCCGGGGGACTGCCGGCTCTGTATACGTGAAGTAGGTGACCCCCGCAGGGCCTGGAGCTTCTGCCAGAGAGCGAGGAGGCCCAGGGTTCCTGCCCCAACCCGGGCTGGCAATGAGGTGGGGAACCGGGTCCCTTTCCCAATCCCGGGCTTGCACGGAGTTTGTGGGGGGGCGGTTCCTGGAGTCCCTGTCCCCAACCCCGGGCTGGCAGGGCACAGAGGTGGTGCGGGGGGTAGGGGCAGCCCTTACCTGCGTGCAGAGAACGGGGCTCCCCCAACGCTCCACGCGGCGCTGCCTCCCGGGAGCAGGAGCCCGAAGCAAAGCAGCGCCCAGGCTCTCGGGCCGCCCATGTTGCGCCCGGCGCCCTCCGCGCGCGGACCCTCGCCGTCGCCTCCAGCCTGGCGTCCCCGCCCGCGCAGCCAGCCGCCCAGGACGCGCGGATCCCGGTTCCCAGCGCAGCGGCGGGAGGGCGGGCGGGAGGCGGGCGCGGGGCGGGGGCGCGCGTTCCCGGCCTCGCCCGGCCCCTCCGCGCGGCCCCCCGCCCTTTGCGCCGCCGCTGCCAACCCGGAAGAAGCCCCGGGGGTCGGGCGCCCCCGCCAGGAAGGCCACCAGGTGCCCACCTGAGCCTGGCGCCCTGCGCCGCGTGGCCCTTTTGGGGGCGCAGTGCCAGTTTCGAGGTGCCCTCCCACGTGTTGCCAAGTGGGGAGCTGAAGCCGGGCCATGGTCTCAGACGCAGCCAGGACCCAAACCCAACAAGCCTGGGCTAATGATGCGGGGGCCTCATCCCCTCTCGACATTTTTGAGGGTTCCAGTTCCCGAGCCACGAGGGACGGTTCATCCATGCAACAAAGGCTTCCTGAGCAGTGAACGCCACTGTGTGCAGGGCACCTCACCTCCGCTTCACATCCTCTCTCGGTTTAATCTTCAAACCACTCTGGGTGAGGTGGGCACAATTATCCCCATTTTACAGAGAGAAAAAAGGAGGCCCAGGCACTCGTAGTCCCCCTGGGAGAAGACCTGGGCTGACCCCATAAAGTCAGTGTCCACTTGTATCACCATTTTACAGATGGAGAAACTGAGGCAGAGAGGAGATGTCATCTGCCTAAAGCACCCCATCAGTGGTTGGAAGAGCTCGGATTCAAATCCAGGTCTCCTGACTTCAGAGGGGGTGTCAGCTCTTTAGCACAATTAAGGAAGAGTGCAGACATCAGTTGCTCTGGGCCCATCAGTGACAAGGAAAGGACTGGCTTACAGTGGAGTTACTTCATCTGGGGTACATGGAGTTACTTCATCTGGGGTACATGTGAATTCCACCAAAGAGTATGAAAGTATGGTATGTGTGTGTGATACATATGTGTGCAGGTGTGATGGGGGCATGTGAAATGTGTGATGCCTGTATGCATGTGTGTGGTGTATGTGTCTGTGACAGGAGAGTATGTTTATGTTCTCATCAGAGGGCATCCAGACCCTCCCCAAACTCCAGGACAGTCTCTGACCTCCCCCCCACCCCCTTCTGCCAGAACTGATGGGCAGCAGGCAGTCCCAGGCTGGTGAAGCCCCTACCACCCCGGCAGTGCACCGGTGACCTGTCCTACGGGATCCTGCTGTGGCTTGTCCAGATCTAGGATCTCTGCTAGGAACACTCCAGCAAGAAGGGCATGCTGGCCCTGACCTCTGATTCCTGGGACTACCTCTCCTAGACTCACCAGAGCAGCACAGGGCCCTGGGCTGAGTCAGAGGGGGGAGGGTGTGCCAGTGGAGACAGCCGACTCCTGTCCCCCGAGGGGGCAGGCAGTGAGAGCTGGGTTCAAACCCTCCCTCTGCCCCCTCTGCCCGTGTTAGCTTGGGCAAGGCCTGCCCCTCTCTGAGCCTCAATTTCTCTTTGTAAGGAGAACAGTTGCACGTTCCTTATGGAGTGTGTGCAGGAATGAGATATGCCTTGACCCCCACAGTCCCCTGCTTCACGTGGTTCCCCCAAGGGCTCCTCACATCCTCCAACAACATCATCACATCATCATGGTGCCAACTTTGCCCCCCTAGGGGAGCTCCCTCCCTTCCACCTGTGATTTTTGGGCACCTCTATGTGCCATCTGTCTGACCCCCAAGAAAAGCAGCTTTGCACCTCTCTGGTTAGCTCTTATTTTTGACACAACTAGATCAGTTACTTAATCCTCTAGATAACTTGTCACTCTCAAGGGGCCATCTCATGAGATGGTCCCAGGCCCATCTGAGGCCTGGTCAGGCGGCCACGATCAAAACCCAACACCCCAAAGGGCACTTTGGAGGGTATGCAGCTCTTTAGGAAGGGGAAGTGCTGGGCAGTGGCTTCTGTCCTGGGAAGGCTCAGGAGGGCCACAGAATGAGGAGGCACTACCACATCTTTTTGCAACGTGTCTGAGATGCTCCTGTGATGAATGGCATACATGTTCCTTTATCACCAAACTCGTGGGCGCTCCAGGCCACTGCAAATTTCTCCAGCAATGGATGCTCCCAGGAAAAGCTGTTATAAACATTTGGACATCAGAAAGGGTCCTATCCTTACTGAGGCTGGGGTCCCTTGGTCCAGGGTATTTATTTAAAACTACAGCTAGACCCCCATGCTAGTGCAGCCTGGTGGTTACCACATAGGCTCAGCACCCCATAGGCCTAGGTGTCAATTCCAGAGCAACCACTGGACACTGTGTGACCCGGGACAAGTCACCTCCCCTCTCGGAGCCTCATTTCCTTGCCTGAAAAAACAAGGCAGTTTTAAGACATGGAAGCAACCTAAGTGTCCATCGACAGATGAATGGATAAAGAAGATGCGGCACATATATACCATGGAATATTACTCAACCATAAAAAAGAATGAAATATTGCCATTTACAGAAACATGGATGGACCTAGAGATTATCATACTAAGAGAAGTAAGTCAGAGAGAGAGAGGCAAATACTATATGATATCACTTACCTGTAGATTCTAAAAAAATGGTACAAATGAACTTATTTACAAAACAGAAACAGACTCACAGACATAGAAAACAAACCTATGGTTACCAAAGGGGAAAGCGGGGGAGGGATAAATTAGGAGTTTGGGATTAACAGATACACACTACTTTATATAAGATAGATAAACAACAAGGTCCTACTGTATAGCATAGAGAACTATATTCAATATCTTGTAATAAGCTATAATGGAAAATAATCTGAATATATATATATAACTGAATCACTTGCCTGTACACCAGAAACTAACACAACATTGTAAATCAACTATACTTCAATTAAACAAACAAAAAACAAGGCAGTTTTTAAAGCTTTGGGTCTCTGCGCGGTGGTCCTGGGGCACAGTATGAAGCCCCCTTTTGAGGGCGCACTGTCCTGGTGGATATCAGCTTATTTTCTGGTCCTCTTTCCCCACTGAGCAGGAAGGGCAGGAAATGCTGCAGGGACCTGGGTTTGGTCATTTGAGGTTTCAGTGTTTGCTGAGATGGGGAGGAGAGGGGCCCGCTGGCTCAAGGCCCCTGTGGGTGGGGCCTCTTCCCTGGGGGGCTGATCTTCTCAGCTGCCAAGACGGAACCACAACCGCCAGTAACAACAGCAGCTTCCGGTCCGGTCTGAGCGCTGACCGTGTGCCAGGCGCTGTGCTAAGCATTTTGCTTGCATTGTCGCCTGCCCTCTTCTCCCAAACCCGGGAGGCCTCCATATTATCCCCAGGTGCGGGGCCCACGGCTGGTGAGTGATGGGTGCCCATTAGGCCACACTGCTGCCCTCTGACCCTGCAAGGGTGTTTCTTCGGGCAAAAAGAGAACTCAGCTCAGATTTAGACTCCCGTGAGAGGGAGCACATGCATAAACACACACACACACACACACACACACACACACACACACACACACACACACACACACACACACACACACACACACACACACACACACACACACACACACACACACACACACACACACACACACACACACACACACACACACACACACACACCGGGAGCAGGCCATGGGGTCTGGGAAACACAGCCCTTCTGGTGTGTATTCACTGACACATCCAGCCGGCCTAATCCAAACAGGAAATGCTGTTCTTCTAATAGCAAACAAACCTGGGTCGCAGCCTCCCTTCTCTGTGAACTGCCCCTGGAGCCTGTGCTAAGGACCTCTTCCCTCTGCCTATGTCCCAAGGACAGTCTCCCCAGCTCGGGGTGGGGGGGGACCCATAAAATTAGCCCTGCTTGCACACCAGTTTGTGTGAGTCCAGGTGCCCCAGTTGATCTGTACCCATGTCGTGCACATTCTACAGGGGAGGGAGCAGCCCAAGAGGCCTGGGGGTACCGGAGCCTGTGGCGGCAGCCCCCAGGGGCCCAGTCAGCGCCAGCGCCATCGAAGCCTCTGCCCAGACAAAGGGCAGGGCCAGTGGGCCGGCCTTCCAGGTTAGGGAACAATGCCCGCTTTCTGTGCCTTTGATCTGGAGGCCTGGCCCTGCGGCCCCTCGCTGGGCCAGGGCGGGGATGCTGGGGGACCCGGAGAGCCTGCAGCTGCCCAGCCAAGTTAATTATGCTCCATGGAGCTGCCCTTCTCACCCAGTTCATTCCTTCTTCATGAAGCTGGGACGGGAGCTAGAAGGAGTGATGGGAGGAAGGAAGCTGTCGGAAAATCATAAATTAGGGCTCCGAGAGAGGGCTTTCCTGCCCTCCTCAGGAATCCTCAGGGGGAGAGACCGGCACCTTGGGTCAGGGGAGGACGACAGGGTGGCAACCAGGGCACCTGTATTTGGAGTTAGGACACCTGGATGTCTGCGTGATCTACAGTGAGTCCCTTCTCTCTGGGCCTCAGTGCCCCCATCTGGAAACTGGGGGAGGGAGGGATACAAGACTTGGGGACTTTCCTGTGACTGTGCTTTGTTGACTGTGAAGAAATGGACAGATAAGAGGCCTTCTCCTTAACAATGCTTGTCCCACTTCCCTTCCTCTGGTTCCTTGCCCACAAATCCCCTCCTTTCTGCCCCCCACCTTTGCCCTATTTCCCTTCTTTGGGTATCCCTGGCTCTGCTTCTTTTTCCACATCTCTCCTCCTGCAAAAACAGACTAATGAGGTCTCCTTAGGCAACATCCACCTAGCTGGGGGGGGGTAGAGTTTGGCTCATTTACACTAGAGTGTTAATGACTGATATATTGAGTGTTGTTAAATGTTGGGGCCCAGTTAACAGGGATTCTTCCTCATTTAAACCCTAAATCACTAGTAGTGGGCTAGTAATCACTTCTAGGCTAGTAAGGGGGTTGCTTGGTGACCAAGGATCTAGGAACAAGGTCTGCCAAGTGAAAGGGCCTTCTGTGTGGGAAAATGTCCTTTTCCTGGCCACAGTGAGGTGAAACCCACCCCCTGCTGGACGCATCTGGAGTGGTGGCCACAAGTCCATGTGGTTTAGATGGACCTGGCAGGCACGAAGGACAGGCAAGAGGAGCCACTTAGAGCGGAGACCCTGGAGCTGCCTGCCAGCCCTGCCAGTCCCAGGAGGTGCCTGCTGGGCCAGGAGCATGTGGGCCTGCCCCACCTGACACCCCCAGGATGAATGGGTTCCACTCTGAGGAAGTGATTCTGAGGAGGAAGAGGAGAGGGAGAAAGAGTCAGAGAGAGATATAGAGATATAGAGAGATACTCAGAAAGAGAGAAAGAGAGCCAGCAAGCTGGAGACAGAGGGAGAGATGTCAGCCAGAGAGATGTAGAGAGAGGCAGATGGAAAGACAGAGAGACAGAAAAAGAAACAGACAGACACAGAGAGAAGAGCACTTGGGGAAGAGGACCCCAGGTTGTCGGTCTCAGCTCCTGTGGGGACCAGGCAGAGGGGGCAGGACCAGGGTGCCAGCCCAGCACCATCTTCTGCACGACAGGCTCTGCCTCCCTCAGACCCACATTCCCAAACCCCTAAGAGTCAGGAGCTGGTCCTTCTGCCATCTGCTGCCCTTGCCTGGCACTGGCTGACCAATGGGCTCTGGGCTGCCTGCATTGGTATAAATTGTGCCTGGGAAGCACTGTTAGGCAGATGGAGCTGCTGGACCCAGAAGAGATGGATTTCTAGCCTGTGGCTTGGCCCAGGGAGTCATAAGTGGATGGACAGCATATGGGGGATGTGCACCCCTGGAGCACCTGGACTCCAGGCTCTCCCTGCCCTGCCCTCCTGTCCAGCCCTGCGGTGCCAAGCCTGGATCCTCTCCATCTGCCCACTCCTCGGCTCTGTCCCTTCCAGCCTCCCCACCCTCTATGGGATGTGGCCTCAGTTTCCTTGGTGGCTTCTTACCTCCTCTCTGACCTTTCCAGTCTTTTGGGATCTTCCCAAAGGTGACTGGAGGTATTTCCCTGTGAGGGAAACCTTCAGTGTCCCTGCTGCCCTCAGGGTGGGAACTGAATGTGGCCTGGCCTGCCCATCCTCCCTGTGTCCCAGACCCTGGGACACCAAAGCAAGTCTCCATCCTCCCAGCCAACCCTGTGCTCTCCAGCTGGACTGCAGGGCTTTCCCATCCCATCCCATCCCCTCTGCCTACCAATGCCCACTCCCCCTTCTGTCACAGCTCAGACATCACCCCCTCCCCGCCTCTGGGAAGGTGTCCCATACCAAGACTGGATCCAAGACTGGATCACATGTCCACTGGGCTTCTCCACTCACAGCGTTCTATGCAGGAGCCATCTGTTGATTTGTCTGATTCCCCTAATGGATCATAAATAGATGCTGGGCCCTTTCCGTAATCTTTCTAAGAGTACTAAGAAAACTACATACCCCAGAAGCCATAAAGGATACACTGGGTACATAAAAATTTCTGCATTAAAAAGAATAATATGATTAACTGTGGAAAAAATGTTCAACATATCAATCAGAAAAAAAGACTATTTTCCTCCACATATAACGAGCTCTTACAAATCAATAACATCAATCAATGACCCAATAGAGAAATAGACAAAAGTTATGAACAGACAACTCAGAATGAAAGGGCATTCAATTTCACTCAAAAGAAAAAATTGCAGATGAAAACCACAATGAGATAGCACCTTCCAAAACTGATGGTAAGGACTTAAAATCTTTGATAAAATGAGTTGGCAAGGATGTGGAGAAATTGTCACTTCACATATGCCCTCTTTGGAGCACAGTTGGTAATATGTAATAGAAGGTAAAATGTGTCTTCCTTTGACCTAGTAATTCCACAGTGAGGAAGTCTCTTACATGTATATTTGCAAAGAACAGAAGGAAATTAACTGCAGTACTATACGTAGTATCAAAAGACTGGAAACAACCTAAATGCCCCTTGCAGGAGACTAGTATATTAAGGTACACCCATCAGTGGAATGCTGTATTGCCAGTAAAAAGAACAGAGATAAGTGAAATGTGGCATACATATACAGTGGAATATTAGTCAGCCATTGAAAGGAACACAGTACTGATACATGCTCCAGCACGGATGAACCTTGAAAACATCATGCTGAGTGAAAGAAGCCAGACACAAAAGGCTACATATTGTATTTATATGAAATGTCTAGAATAGGCAAATCCCTAGAGACAAAAAATAGATTAGTGGTTGCCAGGGGCTGGGGGCAGGGGATGGGGAGTGACTGCTAGTGGGTATGGGGTTTCTTTTTAGGGTGATGAAAATGTTCTAAAATTAGTGGCGATGGTTACACAACTCTGAATATACTAAAAAACACTGAATTGTTCATACTAAAGAATGAGTTTTGTGGCATGTGAATTATATATACATATACATATAAAGATGAGGCTTATATATATATTTACATATGTAAAGATGAGGGAGATTATGGAACTTTTTTTTTTGGCTGCGTTGGGTCTTCGTTGCTGTGCACGGGCTTTTCTCTAGTTGCAGCGAGCGGAGGCTACTTTTCTTTGTGGTGGTTTCTCTTGTTGCAGAGCACAGACTATAGGCACGTGGGCTTCAGTAGCTGTGGCATGCAGGCCCAGTAGTTGTGGCTCACGGGCTCTAGAGCTCAGGCTCAGTAGTTGTGGCGCACGGGCTTAGTTGCTCCGTGGCATGTGGGATCTTCCTGGACCAGGGCTCGAATGCATGTCCCCTGCATTGGCAGGTGGATTCTTAACCACTGTGCCACCAGGGAAGTCCCTAGATTATGGAACTTCTAAGATCAGTTGTTAAGTGAAAAAAGTAAGTGCAGCTGTGTGTAAAGGATGCTGCCACTGGGGGGAAATTGCAGGAATATCTACCCGTAAGTACTCAGATCATGCACTTACTTTCTCTAGAAGAATTCACAAGAAACTGCTAACTGGCTGCCTTTGGGAAGGTGAACTGAGGGACTGAGGGTGTTAGTTTTCACTGTGAATCCTTTTGCATGGTTTGAAAAAAATTAATACCAAAAAGTATACATATTATATTCACCCTCTGCCCTAAGAATTAAATTCATGTGTGTGTGCGCCCGCTCATGCACACGTATGAAATGGCAACTCTTACAATTCCAGCTCTGGAAGCTGCTATTGCCTTCATCCTGGGAGGGCCCCTGGGTGCTGGGGTGAAGTTTTGGATCTCCACCTCTGGGCAGGCAGAGGATCCACAAGGGCCAGGATCAGGAGCTGTGCCTCTGAACCAGCTGTACCCTGGGAGGCGGCCCCTCCCTCCCTTCCCGGGAAGGACCCTGTGCCCCTGTCCTCAGCAGGCCTGGCCCAAGGATTCTGGTTACTCATGACACACCTGAGTGGAGGCTGTTCAGGGAGGTGATGGGGAGGTGGGGGCCCTGGCCAGAGGGAAGGACCTGACAGAGAGCCGGGGCTGCCCCCCATGTCCGCCTGCTAGAGCCACGAGAAGCTGAAGTTTACTGTGTCCTCCCCTGATCCCAGGGAGGGAAGAAGAGGAAGAGAAGGGGAGGGAAGACAGAGATAGAGAAAAGGAGGGTGAGAGAGAGAGAAAGAGAATGTTAGAGACAGAGATAAACACACAGAGACAGAGAGACTGAGCCCTGCGGTCAGCAGGGAGGAGCCGGGCCTGACATGGAAAGAGGTGGGGCTCAGAGTAGCCACACAGGCAGACAGCGATGTGGAGAGAGCAGAGAGACAGCAGGAGGACAGGATGGTGGACAGGAGCAGGGGGAGTGGGGTGGGCAGAAATGACCTGTCTTCTACTGAGTCAGCCCTGAGCCTGTATCTATGTGCCTGCAGACGGCATGCATTATCACAGTTGCCCATGCAGAGGTGTTCTGCCCAGGAAAGGGAGGCCAGGGAGGCTGATAAACTGCACAGCGAGTGACCACAGAGGGCGACTCAATGTCTTGCTGCAGAACCTTGGAGCAGGTGGTCGGGACAGTCCAGGTCCGAAATTGGCCCTGGGAGCCTGCACTGTGCCCAGCCCCCTCCTGACGGGGCCCGTTGGCCCATCTGGGCTGCCTGTGCCCTGCCCCAGTGGTACGTTCCCAGGAGCACAGCTGACCTGCTTAGACTCCTCCAGCAAGAAGGGCAGCCTGCTGTCAGGAAGGGGCTGACATTGTGGGGTCTGTAACCCCAGCTTGGCCAGGAGGACGTTTCAATCCTGCCTGTATCTTCCTCACTGTGTGACATTGGCCAAGTTGCTTCCCCTCTCTGAGCCTCAGTGTATTTGCCTGGAAAATGGGGATAGCAGCATTTGTCTCAGGGTAGGTTGCTAAGAGGAGAATTCAGATGAGCTCCTTATGCAGGGCCTGGCATATTCTGCTCAGGAAAAAGTACCCACGTGACTCTGAGGCATGGTGTATGTAGTTTGCAGAATGAGAAATCTGGGCAGCTTGGGAACCTGACAGACAGAAGAGTCAGTCTTTGGCAAAGAGAATATTGGGGAAGAATTTGGTGTTTTCTAAAGGCCCTTTGTTGCTACTAGTTGTTGCCTGACATTCTTCTATTGGCCAATCTCTTGGGCTAAAGCAAGGAAAACCCATGTTGAAATACAAAACTTTTCTCTAGGAGGGCTACTGTATTTACTCAAGACTAGACTGAATAGTTTATTTACTATCATCGTGACTGGCTTTGCTGGCCCAGGGATCCGGTTCTTTCTAAAACTGGGGATAGTTTGTTGTACTCTGCCTGCAATTAGGAAGCTCTGCCACTAGGTGGAGCCTTGGGTTTGTACTTGCACATTAATGAATGTTTTTGGTTTTTTGGTTTTTTGCCCCCTCTGATTCACTCCTAGAAGTTACCTTTTGAGAAGAATAGATAGGGATACAGAGACAGTCTATAGTTTGGTGGAAAAGAGTGCTGTGATCACTTAGCAATGTCTACCCTGGGTGAAGGAGTGGAAAACAGCAGCTTCTGTGCCAGGCATCCAGCCGCCTCTAGACTGTGCTTCTGAGTAGACAAGAATGTGTTTCTGTTTAATGATACTTTTCAGAATAAGTGGAAATCTTTAAAACACGTGATCATGAATATTAGAATTACTAATCTCTGTTTAAGAAGGGATGCTTATAAGAATTATTTTTGTAATAATGAACATATAGTTTGGGAAAAGGTTTGCAGCAAGATATTTAAGAAAGCAAACATGAAGTTTCAGCCTTTCTTACCGGTCATGAATGGTTAAGAATTTCCATTTTTCCCCCACAATCGTTTTAAAGAGAGACACCTTTAATGCCTTTTCTTACCTGCTTTTTCCTATGTGCGCACAGGCAACTCTCATTCTTGGAGTTGAGATGTTCACAGCTTCCCTCAAGTCTGCGGCTGTCTGCTCACTCGGCCTCTGTCTCAGTGAGCCCGTTCTTGGAAGAAACTATAAAAGAACAAAAAAGGCCTTTTTGGCCGCACTCTCCTTAAGAATTGCTGGGTTTTATAAAATCACTCTTTTTCATCAGTAATCCCTCAAAGCCTTCTTAGAATCTTTTTAGTGGTAAAACATTATAATAATATAATATCATTAAATTTTTTCAAAAAGAAAATAAATCACTTGTAATCCATCTATCTTGATGTAATGATTCCCTAGATTTTTGTTTGGGGTTTGGGTTTCCCTTCTTTTTAGTGCTTTTTTTTTGGCCAAAGAATGAGAAGTTCCAGCCCCATTGAAAATCTTTCCCCCACCTCCAGACAGCTGAAAATCCTCCTTCTTTCTTAGCTGTTAGCTAAACTCTTAGCTGTTTGTCCTTTGAAGTTAAAGCTGGTTTCATTTCTAATCTGCGCTGCATGGTTCTTTATTGATAGTCACACGAGGGATCAGAGGAAGCTGAATGCAAGGGCCAGGAGTTGTCACAGTTTCTACATACACGGCCTCCCGTTCACGATCCATATAAGTAAACAAGAGCAAAGGGATGTTTCCAGGGCAGGACACCAGATATCTTTGTTTGTAGGGATTATGGGTGTGTCTGTATTTTCTTGTTTCTAATTTGTGGCTTCCGTGATCTCTCGTGTTTTGTGTTTGTAATTTAAAATATAAATTATTTTTAATTAAGAAAAACACATTCACCACACTTAGGTATAGACCCAAGAGAAATGAAAACATATATCCACACAGAAACTTGCACACAAAAGTTCACAGCATCACTATTCATCATAGCCCCAAAGTGGAAACAACCCAAATGTCCATCAGCTGACGAATGGATAAATAGTGGTCTATCCATATAATGGAATATTATTCAGGCAATAAAAAGAATGCAGTGCTGACACATGCTACAACGTGGCTGAATCTAGAAAACATTATGCTAAGTGAAAGAAGCCAGACACAAAAGGCCACGTACTGTAAGATTCTATTGGTATGAAATGTCCAGAATAGGGAGCTCCATGGAGACAGAGAGATTAGTGGCTGCCTGAGGCTGGGGCTGGGGAAGGGGTGCAGTCAGAGGGAAATGGGTCGTGACTGCTCATATGCATAGGATTTCTTTTTGGGATAATGAAAATGTTCTAAAGTTGATTGTAGTGATGCTTGCACAATTCTGAATACCCTGAAAACTATTGACTTGTACAGTTTGGGTGAATTGTATGGTATGTAAATTATATCTCAATAAAGCTATTATATAGAAAACACACATACATACATTCAAACAGAACTTGATTTTAAAGGTGGGAAAAAAGACTCTGAGGAAGGAAGATGGGCAGGGGTGGGAGGTGGGAGGAAAGTTCCAGCCCTGTCTGATCCTCATGCTCCCCCAGACACACTGCAGGATGCCAGCTGTGCCCTGCGGCGGGTGGCGGCCATTCTGCAGTGAGCAGGATGGATGTGGGTGAGGTGGGCCCTGCTCCAGCCGAGCTCGCGGTCCGGAGAGCAAAGACAGGTGAACCCACCTTATAACCCCCTGGGACGACTTGACGGGGACAGGCTGTGGGAACTCAGGCCCCTGATTCACTTGTCAAGGGGAGTGCAGGAGAATCTCTCTAAACAGACTTGGTAGACTAGCAAAAGTCATCCAGGTGAAGCTCACAGGAAGAGTCCCAGGCAGAGGGAGCGGCGGTAACCGCACGGGGGACGCCTGAAGGCAAGAGCGCGTGTGGACCCTTGCAGGAACCAAGGGCAGGTCAGTGTGGTGGGAACATGGTGTGGGGAGGGGAGCAGGGAGACCCGAGGCCTAAGAGGTCAGCAGGGCCCGGCCAAGGGAGCTTCCTGAGGCTCTGGGAGCCTGTGAGGCTTTAAGTTGGAAGGGACTGGGGTCTGGTCTCTGCTTCTGAAAGATTCCTCTGGCTGTGCGCCCTGGAGGCTGGGAGACGGGGTAGTTGCAGTGGCCCAGCTTGGATGATGGCAGCTGGGACTATAAGAAGGGGTTGAATGGTGACCTCCAAAACATATGTCCACGTCCTGTAAGCTGTGAATGTGTCCTTATTTGGAAAAGACTCTCTGCAGATGTAATTAACGATTTTGAGGTGACATCGTCCTGGATTACCTGGGTGAGCCCTGAATCCAAGGACAAATTGTCCTTATAAAGGACACTGGAGGAGAGACAGAGAAGAGGAGGCCATGTGGAGACAGAGGCAGAGATCGGAGAGGGACGCAGCCACAAGCCAAGGAATGCCTGGAGCCACCAGAAGCTGCACATTGCAGGGAAGGATTCCCCTCTAGAGGCTTCAGAGGGAGCCCTGCTGACATCTTGACTTCCGGATTTCAGAAGTGTGAAAGAATAAACTTCTTTGTTTTAAGCCACCAAGTCTATGGTCATTTGCTACAGCAGCCCCAGGACACAGATACAGGCAGGCACGTGGGGATGGAGAGAAGTCACCAGATCCGAAGATTTTTAGGAGGTAGAAATAACCTCCCCTCACACCTCCTCTCCTGCCCGAATTCCCAGGCATTGCCTTTTACTCCAACTGCAGTGATCTAAGCTTCATTCCTTCAACTGAGGGCTGTGTCACCCACTTGTGAAATGGGATGGTAACAGCTGCCCTGCAGCTAAGGATGGGGGAATGTGTATGCCCAGTGCCTGGCACACAGTGAGTATTCAGTACACGCGATGATGGTTATAAATTCACAAAACCTTAGAGAGTATGTGAAATACCCTTTCACTTTGCAAAAGTCCCCAACCCTCAGAACCTTCCGCACTGGCCTCCAGGGAGGCTGAGAGGAGTAAGAGCGTAGTGGAACAGAGTTATGGGTTGGATGGTGTCCCCCTAAAAGATGTTGAAGTCCCAGCCCTTGAAATGTGACGTTATTTAGAAATAGAGTCTTTGTAGATGATCAAGTTAGGATGAGGTAATTGGGGTGGGTCCTCATCCACTACGGCCGTGTCCTTATGAAAGGGGAAATTTGGACACAGAGACAGATGGAGGGAAGATGATGTGAAGACACAGGGAGAAGGCCACCTACGAGTCAAGGAACGCCTGAGGCCACCAGAAGGTGGAGAGAGCAATGGAACAGATTCTCCCTCCCAATCCACAAAGGCACCTGCTGAGCCCTCAACTGCAGACTCCCAGCCTCCCAGCCTCCCGAGCTGTGACACAATAAGTGTGTTGTTTATACCCTCCAGTTGTGATACTTTGTTACTGCGGCCCCAGGGCACGAGCTCAGGTGAGGATAAGGTGAGTCTCACGGTCCAAAAAACTGGGCATTCCAGGGCCTGTAGGGGTACTTGGGTTGGTGCCAACCCCTGTCGTCCACAACAGTCACCGTCCAGGCCAGTGGCCAGGCTCGGCTGCCCCTCTGCCCCCCACTGTCCCAGCAAGAGGGCACCAGGCGCTTCCAGGACAGAAGTCCGGGATGCATTTGGAAACACTGGAGGAGGGGTTTTCCAATTCGGCCCCATCCTGGTCAGCAGGGGAACCACCATCTGGATCCTGTCTGCAGCCCCTGGCAGGGGAATCAGAGCAGAGCTGTAGCAAGTAATCAGGGAGGGGTGGCTCCCTTTGTGGCCAGGGCTCCTGGTGGGAGACAGCAGGTCCTGCAGTCTGGCCCTGGGTCAAGCCCTAGCTCTACACTTACTTGCTGGGTGAACTCAGGCCACTCATGTCACCTCCCTTGTCTTTGTTTTCTTACCTATTAAATGAGAATAATAGTAGAAGTTACTTCCAAATGTTGCTGCCAGCATTCAGTGGGAGAATGGGAATAGCAGGATGCTTGATGAAGGGAAATTTTAGATATTTTTTTTAACTTAAAAATATTGTTGGGCTTCCCTGGTGGCGCAGTGGTTGAGAATCCGCCTGCCAGTGCAGGGGACATGGGTTCAATCCCTGGTCCAGGAAGATCCCACATGCCGTGGAGCAACTAAGCCTGTGCGCTACAACTACTGAGCCTGTGCTCTAGAGCCCACAAGCCACAACTACTGAGCCCACGTGCCACAACTACTGATCCCATGTGCCACAACTACTGAAGCCTGTGCGCCTAGAGCCTGTGCTCCGCAACAAGAGAAGCTACCGCAGTGAGAAGCCCGGGAACTGCAACAAAGAGTTGCCCTCACTCGCCTCAACCAGAGAAAAGCCCATGTGCAGCAACGAAGACCCAACGCAGCCAGAAACAATAAATAAATAAAATAAAATAATAAAATACATAAATTTACTAAAAAAATTGTGGTAAAATATACATCATTTAAATTTACCTTTTTAACCATTTTTAAGTATATGGTTCAGTGGCATTAAGTACATTCATATTTGTTGTGCAACCGTCAGCACCATCCATCTCCAGAGCTCTTTGCATCTTGCAAAACTGAAACCCCATCCTCATTAAACACTAACTCCCCATCCCTCCTCCCCTCCTGCCCCTGGTAACCACCACTCTACTTTCTGTCTCTATGAATTTGGCTGCTCTAGGGACCTCATATAAGTGGAATCATACAGTATTTGTCTTTTTGTGACTGGCTAACTTCACTCAGCATAATGTCCTCAAGGTTCATCCATGTTGCAGCATGTATCGGAATTTCCTTTAGATTTTATTTTTCACAACAAGAATATTGTGAGCGGCTTTGTGCGGTGGTGAGCTCCGGCCACCATGGCAGGAGGTGCTGAGCAGCCCCTCTGCTTTAGGTAGGTGCCGTGGGCCCAGAGGAAGGAGGCCCTCGGATGGGTCTGCTCTCGGGGCTGCCTGTCTCCCGACCTCTCGTCTGGGGAGCTGGAAGGGGGCATTTTATTAGGGGGGGCTGGAGCTCCTGACCCGCTCCCTTGTGAGTTTCTAAAGTTTCTAGGAGGAGACCCCAGGGTTCCAGGGACCTGCACTGGACTGAGGGGAGGTGGGCACTGGTTCCCAGCCTGCCGGGGGCTGGGGTGGGGTGAGGAGATGGCTGGGTGCACACACATTATGTATATGAACCCGTGAGAACTAAAAACGAGGATTGACTAAAATACTGAGGGGACCCAGGTTAATGTGGGGTGGCTCAGCCAGCGTCTGACCCAGGTCCTAGAAATCTCCCCTCAAGGGCTGCATCTGAGTTCAGGTTCTGCCATAAGTGCAGCCAGGCTGGACCCTGCCTGAAAGAATCCCGAGGTTCCCAGACATGGGATGGAGACCCTGGCCTCTGGGTCACCCTCCGCCTCATGCACGGCTGCATTTCCATGGCTCCCTCCCAGCATGTAAATGGCCCTGGGTACCACTCCACAGTGGAATGGTTCTTAGGTGGATGGTGGACTCAAAAGGCCTTGGGGTCATCCTTCTGCACAGCGATCTTCACTGTCCAGGTAGTAGGGGATGCAGTGGAAAATGGGACCAAGCATGGAGCCTAGAGGTTAGGCAGACTTGGGCCACCACGGGCCTGAGCAAGGGTCCTCACCTCCCTTCACCAGCCACAGTCTCCTTATTTGTAAACTGGAGATAATAACAACCGTGTTCACCTGACAGGGCGGGCGAGGATTCGTGGGGTGGTGTACAATGTCCAGCCTGGGCCTCGTGCCTTATGAGGAAATGGCCCTGTTACCGTTAGGAGAGACGACAGCTGCCCGGGCTGAATGTGCATTGGGACGCCCCCTTGGATGCTTTTTTTTTTCTTTTTGGATGTGTCAGCTCACTTTCTAGCCACTGGCCTCTTCTAGAAGTTGCACACGGATAAAAGGTCCCAGTTAATGAGGATTCTAGCTAAAGTTTTAAAATTCACAGCAAGCCCACTCCGCATAATAATGTATTAGAAACACAACAATCCTTTAATCTAGAAGGAATTAATTGCTGGGCTCAGAAATTCAGGGCACGCTGACAGAATCCTTAATTTCTTGAGTTGATGGTTTCAAAAAGCGACTGCTTTTAGACTGGCTTCTCTCTACGTGTAAGTAAGACTCCCACAGTTCTGACAAAGGGCGAGATTGTCTCAATGCCTCACTCAGTAAGAATCATGTATGTGGGGTCTGAATTAATGTCAGCTCTGAATTTTTCCTGCTGGGTGGAACGTGGCTGACTTGAATCCGCAGGAGATTCAATGCTGGCTCTGTGGCCTGAGCATCCCGGGCCTGTACAGGGAATGGCCTCATTCCTCCCACACACACGTTTGCTGAGTGGCCACTCGGAGCCCGAGTTCAGGTTCGGTGTTGGATATGCAGGAGCATATAAATAAAAAATCTTTGCCTAACCTAAGGTTGCAAAGATTTTTTTTTCCTATCTGTTCTTCTAGAAGTTTTATAGTTTTAGGTTTTACATTTAGGTTTATGATCTATTTTTGAGTTAATTTTTATATACAGTGCAAGGTGTGGATCAAAATTCTTTTTAAAAGAAAATTGCATATGGATGTCTACATCAGTTTCTTGAGGATACCATGACAAATTACCACATACTTGGTGGCTTAAAACAACTCTCTAACAGTCCTGGAGTTCAGAAGTCTGAAAGCAAGACATTGGCAGGGCCGTGCTCCCTCGGGGCCTCTGTGAGAAAATCTCTTCCTCATATCTTGTAGCTTCTGGTGGCTGCCTGGCATTCCTTGGTCACATCACTCCCATCTCTGCCTCTGACTTCATACCACCTTCTCCTTGTATGTCTCTCCTCTGTGCGTCTCTTATAAACATACTTGTCATTGGATTTAGGGCCCACTCAGATAATCCAGGATGATCTTCTCATTTCATGATCCTTAATGTAATTACATCTGCAAAGACCATTTTCCCAAATAAGGTAACATTCAGAGGTTCTGGGAATTAGGATGTGGACGTATCTTGGGGGTGGAGGTTCAGCACACTATCATTGTTTTAGCACCATTTGTTGAAAATATCAATACTACCCTTTCTCTATGAAATTGCCTTTGCACCTTTGTTGAAAGTCAATTGACCATATACATACATGAGTCTATTCCTGGATTCTTTGTTCTGTTCCATTAAATCACTTGTCTATTTTTATACCAATGTCACATTGTCTTCATTGCTGTAGCTTTATAATATCTTGAATGCATTTAAGTCCTCCAATTTTGTTCTTTTAAAAAGTTGTTGAAAGGACTATTCTAAATCCTTTGCATTTCCATATAAATTTTGGAATCAGCTTGTCAATGTCTACCAAAAGCCCTGTTGGGATTTCGATTAGGATTATGTTGAATCTGTAGATTGATTTAGGGAGAATTGACATGTTTGACAATATTAAGTCTTTCGATCCACAAACATGGCATACTTTTCCACTTATTTAGACTTTTTAAATTTCTCGGAACAATGTTCTGTACAATGCTTCATACTTTCTGTTGTATTTATCCCTAAGTATTTCATATTTTTGTACTATTGTAAATAAATTTTTTTAAATTTCCAATTGTTTGTTGCTAGTAATACTACTGATTTTTGTATGTTGATCTTGTATCTTTCATCCTCACTTACTTGTTCTCATAGCTTTTTTGTAAATTCCATCAGATTTTCAATGTAGACATACATGTTATTTGCAAATAAAGGCAGTTTCCCCCCTTTCTCTCAAATACAGATGCCTTTTATTTCTTTTTCTTGCCAGATTATATTGGCTAGAACCTCTCGTACAATGCTGGATAGAAGTGGTGAGAGTAGACAGGCCTGTCTTGTTCATGATCTTGGGGGCAAGTATTCAGTTTTCTGTCATTAAAGATGATGTTAGCTGTAGGATTTTTGTTGTTGTTGCTTGGTGTTTTTTGTGTAGATGTCCTTTATTAGGTAAGGAATTTCCCTTCTATTCTTGGTTTGCTTAAAGTTTTTTTTTAACAGGAATGCATGTTTTTCTGCATTTATTGAGATGTTCTTACAGTTTTTATTTTTCAGTCTATTAATACAGTGAATCATACTGATTGATTTTCCAATGTTAAAGCAACTTTGCATTCTTTAGAGAAATCTCACTTGGTTGTGATGTATTACTCTTTTTACATGTCATATATTCAGAGATGGCTTATGGAATAGTGGTGTGAGGAACTCTGTGGCTCCCTCACCCCAGATAAACAACTATAATTGATAACAATTATTTGTAAAACAAACAAACAAAAAACACACTTAAAGTCTCTGGAAATTGCCTTAAGGGCATACAGCAAACAAAGAAACATTTATTCAAGAAAATTTAGTAAATCTCAGAACAGCAAGAGTCTGTAGCATTTGAGACATGGCACATTCCCTCCCTCCCCCACCCATTTCAGATCAGAAAGAATCAGCAAACGAGGATAGACTGACAGAGATTATACAGTCTGAAGAATGGAGAGAGAAAAGAATGCAGAAAAATGAACAGAGAGTTAGAGAAATGTGATACAGCATTACGTGCACCAACACATGTATAATGGGAGCACCAGAGGAGAGGAGAGAGAAAAGGGGGAAGAAAAACTTTTTGAAAAAATAATGGTTGAAAACTCCTCAAATTTGATGAAAACGTTAATTTACATATACAAGAAGCTTAATGAACTCCAAGTAGGAAAAATGCAAACAGATCCACATCCAAACACATCATAATAAAAAAAAAGTTCAAGGACAAAAAGAAATTCTTGAAAGCATCAAAAGAAAAGTATGTCATCACATACAAGAGGACTTCAATAAGACTAGTAGCTGACTTCTCATCAGAAACAATGGAGGCAGGGCTTCCCTGGTGGCACAGTGGTTAAGAATCCACCTGCCAATGCAGGGGACATGGGTTCGAGCCCTGGTCTGGGAAGATCCCACATGCTGTGGAGCTACTAGGCCTGTGTGCCACAACTACTGAGCCTGCGCTCTAGAGCCCAAGAGCCACACCTACTGAAGCCCACATGCCACAACTACTGAGCCTGTGCACCACAACTACTGAAGCCCATGTGCCTAGAACCTGTGCTCTGCAACAAGAGAAGCCCCTGCAATGAGAAGCCTGTGCACCACACCAAAGAGTAGCTCTCGCTCACCACAGCTAGAGATAGTCTGCACGCAGCAAAGAAGACCCAACACAGCCAAAAATAAATAAATAAAGTAAATAAATTTATTAAAAAAATAAAAGAATCTGCCTGCCAGTGGAGGGGACACTGATTTGAGCCCTGGTCCGGGAAGATCCCACATGCTGCAGAGCAACTAAGCCCATGTGCCACGACTACTGAGCCTGCACTCTAGAGCCCGTGAGCCACAACTACTGAACCCGTGTGCCACAACTACTGAAGCCTGCATGCCTAGAGCCTGTGTTCCACAACAAGAGAAGCCACCACAATGAGAAGCGTGAGCACCACAACGAAGAGTAGCCCCCATTTGCCACAACTGGAGAAAGCCTGCACGCAGCAACAAAGACCCAACACGGCCAAAAATAAATAGATAGATAAATAAATAAATTTATTTAAAAAAAAAAGAGAAAGAAACAATGGAGGCAAAGTGCTGAAAGGAAAAATATGTCAGCCAAGAATCTTATATCCAGCAAAAACTATCTTTCAAAGCTGAAGGTGAAATAAAGACATCCCCAGATAGACAATAAAACAAGAGAATTTGCTGTATACTATTGGATTCAATTTTCCAACATTTTGGTAAGAATTTTTTGTTTCTATGTTCATGAGTGATATTGTAATTTTTCTGTTCTTAAAATACTACTGTCTGGTTTTGATATCAGTTGAATTAATGGCCTCATAGAATGAATTGGGAAATATTTCTTCCTGTTCAATTTTCTGAAAGTTTGTATGGAATTGGTATTATTTCTTCCTTAAATATTGGGGGGGGATTTGCGGGCCCAGTGAATCCATTTAGGCCTCAAGTTTTGTTTGTAGGAAGGATTTTAACTATAAATTCAAAGTCTTTAATAGATAAAGAGGTATTCAGGGTATTTCTTGGTTCTTGAATGATCTTTGGTAAATCATGTCTTTTCAAGGAATTTGTCTATTTCATCTAAATTGACAAAATTTTTGGCACAAAGTTGTTCAAAATATTCCCTTTTTGTTTTTTAAATATCTATAAAATCTATAGTGATGTCATTTCTGTAGTGTGTCTTCTTTCTTTTTTATTGGCCAATCTGGCTGGAGGTTAATCAATTTTATTGCTCTCAGAGAACCAGTTTTTTTTTCCCAGTGATTTTCTCTATTATTTTTCTGTTTTCCATTTGTTTGATTTCCATGTTGATTTTTATGCCTTTCTTCTACTTACTTGGGGTCTCACTAATCTCCTCCTCCTCCTCCCCCACCCCCCTTCTTCATCTCCTCCTTCTGCTCTTCTCCTTTTTCTTCTTGCCTTTTAGTTTCTTAAGGCGAAAGCTCACTCCAATCCTTTAAAATTCATTGAGGTCTGTTTTATAGCCCAGAATATGGTCTATCTTGGTAAACATTCCATGTGCATTCTGCTATTTTGGGGTAGGAAGTTGTATAAATGTCAATTAAGTTGAAAAGAGTGTGGAAAAACCCTGAATGAGTCCAGGCAGTGAAGAGGTCAAGGGTTGTTGCAGAAACTGCAAGAATATTTCTCAGTCATAGGGAAGGCTGAGGCTGTACAGAGGTGGTCTGTCCAGGGTCTGTGGGTAAACACCTGGTTCTGGCAAGAAGAGGTCCAGGAGGGAGGTGCAGGTTCAATGTCATCTTGGCCCTGGGCCTGTCTGCATTGTGGCCCTCATGGCCGCCTCCCTGGCTATCTCCTTCACAGGTCCCCCCTGCTGGGCTGGGCTGATACCCAAGTTCCAATTTCCACCTTCATCAAGGCCCCAGGCCTTGATGTGGCCACTGGGCCTACCAATGAAACTCTGGCCACAGAGAGACCCCCCACTGGATTCTGTGTCCACTCAGGTGGGGTACAGGCACTATATGTTTGGGTCCTGGCTCCTCTATTTCCCAGAAATTATCTGTGGCAGGCAGCCTACCCTGAGCCTCACTCTTCCTCCTCAGATCATCGGTCCTGTTCCCACACCCAGTTCTTTTATGCTCCTCCCCACTGCCAGCAGCCCCTTGGCTCAGACAAAACTAAGCTCTCAGCACCTGTATCAGGTGAACCATGCCCACCCCCAAACTCATATGTTGATGTCCTAACTCCCAGTATCTCAAAAAGTAACCACATTTGGACCTAAGGTCTTTAAAGAGGTAATTAAGTTAAAAGAAGGTCATTAGGGTAGACCCGAATCTGGAGTCCTTTTGAGAAGAGGAAATTTGGATACACAAAGAGATACCAGGGATGCACATGCACACAGGGACAACTATGTGAAGAGGCAGAAAGAGGGTGGCCATCTGAAAGCCAAGAATAGGGTCTCAGGAGAAACCAAACCTGCCAGCACTCTGATCTTGGACTTTCAGCCTTCAGGACTGTGAGAAAATACATTTCTGTTATTTAAACCACCTAGTTTGTGGTATTTTGTTATGGTAGCCTTAGCAAATTAATCATCACCCCTCATCCCCTCATCACACACACAACAAGCTTTTCTACCCATCGAGGGAGGTGGCCCAGTCATACCCTCAGCCAGTCTGCAGAGCTGGATGCAGATCTTTTTGGTTCCTGGCAGAGCCAAGAGGCCACAGCCCGAGGATCTGAGGGCTGAAGAATCCAACCACCAACAAAGGTTGGAGCAGAACCTGTTTCCTCCACACCTAGATCTCCAAATTCTGAGGAACTCTTTATTAGTTATCTGTTGCTCTTGTGGGTCAAGAGTTCCGGAGCAGCTTAGCTGAGCTGTTCTGGCTCAGGTCACTCATAAGACTGAGGTCAAGATATTGGCTAAGGCTACCATCACCTGAAGACTTGACTGGAGCTGAAAGACCCACTTCCAAGATGGCTTGCTCACATGGCTCTTGGCTGGAGGTCTCAGTTCCTCATCACTCAGGCCTCCCCTGGGGCTGCTTCAGTGTCCTCACAATATGGTGGCTGGCTTTCCCCAGAGCGAGTGATCCAAGAGAGAGGAAGGCAGGCACTGCAACGCCTTTTATGGCCAACCCTTGGAAACCAAGGGTAGTCTGACCCATCTCCCTTCTGAACTCCCCTTTTTAGTTCAGTAGAGATCCATGGGGCTGCCCTGGCTCCCCTGTCCACCTCCCTGTGCCAGGGGCAGAACTGCCCCTTCGGGCAAAACCACCATACCTCAGAGACCCCCTCCCGAAAATCTGCAGCTGAGGGTGGCATTCTACCACCAGGGAAGGTTAGGGTTCTGTTCCCCTTAAGATGCAAAGGCTGGATAGAAGAAACAAGCACTCTGCCGATTGTCCCCAAAGTCTGCAGAAAGGGCAGGAGGCCCCATCCCCATCTCTGTCTCCATCCCTCTCCTCTCCCCCGCATGCTTGGGAGGTTTCAAGGAGACTTCCCTCCTCTCCTTTGACTCAGACTCTGACTCAGATGGGGTGCGGAGGGGTCTGCTAAGGAGGTGTGACATATGTGCCACTGGCTGCACATTCCCTTCCTAACTAGAGGCTCCTCCAGTCCCTTGCGGGAGGTCTTGAGACTGGGAAGGGTGAGGGGCTCACCTGGACCACCCAGCAGGACCCAGGTCCCTTGGCAGGCTCCCCGAGGGCAGCTCAGAGACCCCAGATCTGAGAGCAGGTTATAAGAGCTTGTTCTCAGGAAGGCAGGCTTAGGCAGGGGGAGCTGGCTGGCCACTGGGACTCTGCTGCTGGTATGGACCTTTGGACTTATGCAAAGTGAGCCACTGAAGGCAGACCAGGTCCCCCAAGGGAGGACAATGAGGACATCCAGCCATGTGTTCCCGCTTCCTGGGGCGGGCTGCTGGGATGAGCTCTGGGCTGCTGGGATGAGCTCTGGGTGCCCCGGCCTGGAAGGGGGATCTGGACAGTCCCCCTCAGAGTGTCCACCCCAAGCTTCAAGTTTGTGGGACAAGTGTGCTGCCTCCTTGACCTGCTCCCCTCCTCCCCCTGGCCTCCCAGATCCTATCCTTCTGGAAGCAGCTGCAGTGGTTCTGGGCTCTGCGGGAAGAGGAAATGGAAAAGTTGCTTGTGTTTGAGACATTTCCTTGTATTCCTCTTGATAAAAGAAATGTTCATGTATTGAGGTCTGGGGAAGTCATTCTGGCTTATACATGAGTTAACTTGAATTTTATGCTAACTAGTACAGCCCGTTTGTGGCCTATTAAACATACATTGTACATCTGCTTTGATTCAAGAAAAGCAGATGACCAGAAGTAAAGAATGTCCACGTTAAAAATAAAGATTAAATGCCTCCCTCCTGGGATGTCACTCCTCTGGTGCTAAGACTCCCTTCCCAGGTGCCAAGGCCATACTGACCTGATGTGTACATGCTGATCTGTTTTTTTTTTTTTAAACTTGAAGGAATGTATCCCTGACTTGTTTGATGTTCTTTGTTCTGACAAGACATAAAACTGTGCTGAAAACCATGCTTCTATGGAGCAGTTTCTCAGAGTTATCTGAGAGGCTGTCTTCCTGGCTATAGTCCTTAGTTTGGCTCAAATAAAATTCTTTGCTATTCTTATTATAAATGGTTTGTTGATTATTTTCATCAACACCTCCATCCCCAGCCCTGAGGCTTCCAGGGAAACCCCAGGTTATGGAGCTGGGGAGAGAGTGGACAGTTCAGCCAACCTCACTAAGCCCTGGGCACTGGCTGAAAGATCTGGGCTGCAGGGGCCAGTTGGAGGCACCTGGAAGGTCACTTGCATTCCTGCAATAATAACAGCAAACTTGAACTTGCACTCACCAGGCGCTGGCTAAAATGCCTCACAAGCCTCATCTCAGGGTCCTCACAACCCTGGTGTTAAGATACCTGCTGTACAGAGGAGGACACCGAGGGCCACAGGCCTGGTGCATAGCAGGACCTGCACTCATACTTGTCTTAACTTGTCATACTTGTCTTAAGCTTGTCTTAACTCCCAGCAGGCTGGATACCCAAGGACCAGAGCAATTAGCAGAGATGGGCTTTGACAAACTTAGCCAGAATCTGGCTAGAAGATAGCAGAAGATTTAGAAAGAAGCTATTTTAATTCCAACATGCACAAAGGTTTGGAGCTTATGGTTGGTTTTGTTTGAGCTGTAATTGGCTATGGGGAGGGGACGGGGCAGTGTCAGCTTGTCATTGGCAGCCTCTAAAGGTCTCAGCTGGCTGTGTCCAATGCCACTGTCCTAAACTGCTCTGCCACTTCCACCCCATTGTCACCTCTGTCCTTTCCCTGGCCCAGCTCCTACTAGGGCTGAGTTACCTTCAGCATTTTCCTGGGCTCCCCAGCAAGGGGACTGTCAGCTCCTCTGTGTAGCAAAGGGGCATCAAGGCCAGAATCATTCAAAGGCCGTCATAACAAAGACCATTGATATGGTTTCAGATTCCACACTGCAACTAACCTTTGAAAAACTGCCAATTTTGTGTTTTAGTTTATATCAAAGAAGAATAGCCATTGTTGTCTGAAAAAGCTATTGAAATGCTCCTCTTTTTTTCCACCTTCCTATCTGTATGAGGTTGAATTTTCTTCATATTTTCAACCAAAACAATACACCACAACAGAGAGAATGCAAGAGCAGACATGGGAATCCAGCTATCATCTGTGGAGCCAGACATGAAAAGATTTACAAAAATATTTTTTAAAAAGCCATCTTCTCACTAATATTTTTTAAAATATAGTTACTTTAAAATAAAAATAGTTTTATGCTAACAAAAAATATACTTACTGTTATTTTTAAACAAATTAATAGATTTTTTAAGTTCTCAATTTAAATTTCTAATAGGAGTATTAGTTTTCTATGACTGCTGTAACAAATTACCGCAAATTTTGTGTGGCTTAAAATAACACTAATTCATTCTCTTACCATTCTAAAGGTCAGAAGTTGGAAATGGGTCTCATTGAGCCAAAACCAAGGTGTCACCAGGGCAGTCTGGGGCATTTAAACAGTGCCTGGAGCTCAGTAGGTGCTAAGTGTTGGCAATCATCATCACCTTCTTCTTTTTCTTCTTCTTCTTCTTCTTCTTAATAATGAGGTTAGAGAGGTCAGTTGAAGGCAGATCATAAAAGCCCAGGAAGCCCCGTTATCCTGGGAGCACTGGGGTTCTTAGGGCTGGTATTCGGTTATGGAAGGGTTTAGGCAGGAAGGAGCTGGTCAGCCCTGGGTTTAGGAGGGCCCCCCTGTGGGAGGGTGGAGAATGGATGGGAGAGGGAAAACCACCAAGGACACTACTGCTGTCACCCAGCAAGGAGTGGTTTTTGGCTTGACCTTGGCAGTGGCAGAGGGATAAAGGGCAGTAGATGGGATTGAGAGGAAGGTTGGGACAAGGCCCACGTTTCTGGGCCAACAAGAGTCCAAGGGCCGGATAGGTAAGAGTCACACCTGTCAAGTGCAGGAGCGGCTGCCTGCAGAGGTACAAGCTTCCTGCCGCAGGAAGGTGAACGCAGGGGTAAAGGGCCACCTACTAAGGATGCTACAGGGGGTGCCTGCACTTGGACAGAGCACGACCTCCAGCTCTGACAGACATTCCAGATTGTGACTTAAATTACTTGGTCCTGGCATATAGGAAAGCATCTGTAACCAGAGGTAAATTAGGCAGGCCTGGGCCACAGATGGGGTGGTTAGCCTCCCTCAAAGTCTCAACGTGCTGTCTGAGGGCCTCCAGGCTCTCTTACATGCATGCATGGGCCTGCCCACCAGGTGCACACTCCACCTGTTCTCACCCACTACCCTTGTCTTCTGCTGGGTGCCCAGGCTGCCCAGTGGTGCCAAAAGCCTGTGGCTGAAGGCATGGTGGGACTGTGGTCCTCAGGGCTGGTGTCCGGAAGGGAGGTCCGGGGTGCCCAAATCTTGCTTCCTGTGAGGTTGCCCAGTGAAATATACACACCAAGACATTGACAAACAGAAAAATGATATATAACTTGGTTCTGGAATAGTCTCAGAGGAGCCCGCACTGGTCTTGGGGGCCTTTGATGTCACCGAGTGACAAGTCCTGCTTTGCCATTAAATGATTATGGCCATTGATCCTGAGCAAGCCACACAAGGCTTTATGTGCTTGTGCAGATGATAAAACATATTGCGACCAGGGCTGGATTCCTTTGGGGCATCCCTCCTTCTGTCTGCTCTGGCGTTTGTGGCTTGCTGTGTGCTGTTTCACTGAGAGAACACAGTGGGACCTCCGGGGGTCCCAGATGAGGTAAGAAAGTTGTGACCTGCCTCAAGCATGTCAGATGGTTGTGGGACATCTGTTACAGTCGATGAACCTACACTGACATGTCATTATCACCCAAAGTCCAAAGTTCACACTACAGTTCACTCTTGGTGTTGTACATTCTATGGGCTTTGGCAAATGTATAATGACATGTATCCACCATCAAAGTATCATACAGAGTATTTTCACCATCTTCTGTGCTCTGCCTACTCATCCCTCCCTCCCCACTAACCCCTGCTGTCTTTTTGCTGGACCTTTTTGCTGTCTCCATAGTTTTGCGTTTTCCAGAATGTCATATGGTTGGCATCATACAGTATGTAGCCTTTTCAGATTGGCTTCTTTCACGTAGTAAAACACTTTTAAGTTTCCTCCACATCTTTTCATGGCTTGATGGACTATTCCTTTTCAGTACTGAATAATATTCCATTGCCTGGATGTAGCACAGTTTATTTATACATTCACCTCCTGAAGGACATTTTGGTTTCTTCCAAGTTTTGGCAATTATGAATAAAGCTGCCATACTCATTTGAGTGCAGGTTTTTATGTGGACATGTTTTCAATTCCTTTTGGTAAATACCAAGGAGCATGACTGCAAGGATCATATAGTAAGAGCATGTTTAGTTTTGTAAGAAACCACCAAACTGTCTTCCAAAGTAGCTGTACCATTTTGCATTCCCACCAGCAATGAGAGTTCCTATTGCTCCTCACCAGCGTTTGGTGTTATCAGTATTCTAGATTTGGTTCATTCTAATAGGTGTGTAGTGGTATCTAATTGTTTTAATTTGCATTTCCCTGATGACATACGACATGGAGCATATTTTCACATGCTATTTGTCATCTGTATATCTTTTTTGGTGAGATGTATGTTAAGGTCTTTGGCCCATTTTAAAAATCAGGTCATTTATTTTCTTATTGTTGTTTGAAGAGTTCTTTATAAATATATTTTGGATAACAGTCTTTGTCAGATGTGTCTTTTGCAAATATTTTCCCCCAGTGTGTGGCTTGTCTTCTCATTCTCCTGATATGTCTTTGCAGAGCAGAAGTTTTACATTTTAATGAAGTCCAGCTTATCAACGATTTCTTTCATGGATCATGCCTTTGGTGTTATATCTAAAAAAGTCATCACCATACACAAGGTCATCTAGGTTTTCTCCTTTATTATCTTCTAGAAGTTTTATAGTTTCACATTTTACATTTATGTCTCTGATTCATTTCAAGTTAAGTTTTGTTAGAGGTGTAAGGTCTGTGGTTAGATTTTTTTTTTTTTTACATGTGGATGTCCAGTTGTTCCAATACCATTTGCTGAAAAGACTATCTTTGCTCCATTATATTGTCTTTGTTTCTTTGTTAAAGAGAAGTTGACTATATTTATGGGGATCTTTTTCTGGGTTCTCTATTCTGTTCCACTGATTGATTTGTCTGTTCTTTCACTGATACCACACTGTCTTGATTACCATAACTTTACAGTAAGTTTTGACATCAGGTAGTGTCATTCCTCCAACTTTGTTCTTCTCCTTCAATATCATGTTGGCTATTCTGGGTCTTTCGCATTTCCATATAAACTTTAGAGTCAGTTTTTTAATATCCAAAAATAACTTGCTGAGACTTCAATTGGAATTGCATTGGATCTATAGATCAAGTTGGGAAGAACTGACATCTTGACAATATTGAGTCCTTCTATTCATGAACATGAAATATCTCTCCATTTATTTATTCTTTGATATCTTTCATCAGAGTTTTCTGGTTTTCTTCATATAGATTTCGTACATATTTTGTTAGATTTATACCTAAGTATTCCATTTTGGGGGTACTCATGTAAACAGTACTATTTCTCTAATTTCAAATTCCACTTGTGCACTGCTAGTATATAGGAAACTAATTAATTTTGTATATTAATCTTGTATCCTGCAACTTTGCTATAATCACTAATTAGTTCTGGGAGTTTTTTTTTTTACTGATTCTTTCAGATTTTCTACATGGATGATCATGTCATCTGTGAACAAAGACAGTTTTATTTCTTCCTTCCCACTCTGTATACCTTTAATTTCCTTCTCTTGTCTTATTGCATTAGCTAGGAGAGACCACACCTATTTTTAATGCCACTGTATCCTTTGTACCCAGCACCATGCCAGGCATAAGTAGCTGCTCAATAAATATTTATGGAAAAAATGAACCATGTGGTCACTTAGAGGCAGAAAGCCTAAGAGAAGAGTGTGTGGTGTGTGTGCATGTGTGTGTGTCAGATGTGCACCTGCATGATAAGCACATTTGTATGACAGTGTGGGCATGCTTGTGCATGTGTGGTTGTGTGCATGTATGTGGTGTGTATGGAGAGACAGTGTGTGTGTGCATGTGTGTAGTGTATGTGTATGTGAAAGATCTTCTAACAGTGACTAGTAAATTCTACTCAGTCACTGTTCTGGAATCAGACTCATTCGAAGTAGCAGCCCCCTCTCTTGGGGAGAAGTGAGGAGGGGTTGGAGAGATGCAGCCCCTTTCTCTACCTCTTATTCACTGGTGCCCTCCCGGGGCCAAAGCTCCCAATGGCCTGTGGGAGAGTCGGGGAGAAGATGCCATTCCCACTTGGGACTCTCCAAAGGAGAGAAATGCAACATCTTCCTGCTTGGAGGCCAGGGTCTAACAGGGTTTGTGAGCATTTCTGTCAGTCCTCGCTTACATCATCCCTGCTCACCATAGAGCTCAGACATATCCAAGGGACAGCTGGGTTCAAATCCCAGCTCTGCTATTAGTTCTTTGATATTGAACAAACTTTCTTCCTCCGAGTAGGGGAAAATATTATTACCAACTCTGTTGTCATGATTAAATGAGATAATGCAAGCAACATGCTGTAGTAGGCAGCCCCCACAGTGGCCACCAATGATCCTCACCTCCTGGTATTCACACCCTTGTGTAGTTGCCTCCCACACCGAATAGGTCTGATCTCTGTACCAGCAGGACACTGCAGAAATGACTAAGTGTGATTTCTGAGGCTACATCATAAAAGACATTGAGGCTTCCATCCTTCTCTCTCTTGCATCACATGCTCCAGTAGCCAGCTACCATATCTTGAGGATGCTTAAGAAGTACCATGCAGAGGTTTAAGAGGCAAGGAACTGAGGGGGCCAGGACCGACTTGCCAGCTACATGAGTGCACCATCCTGGACATGGATCCTCCAGCCCCAGACAAGTCTTCAGATGACGGCCTCCCTGGCTGACATCTTGATTATAACCTTGTGGGAGACCCTAAACCAAAACCAGTCAGCTAAACTGCTCCTGAATCCTGACCCAGAGAAACTGACAATAATACATTTTCATTGTTTTAAGCTGCTGAACTGTGGGGTACGTTACACAGCAGAGTATAAGTCATATATGTGTGCAGCACAGTGTCTGGCACTGCGTGTACTCAACAAATGATAGGAAGGCACGGTTATTAGTCACTCCTCTCCTTTGGAATCAAGCTTTGTATCTAGGTTGAGCTCCCTGTACTAGGTTCCTTCTTCCCTTAGGCTGTGGGCTGTTCTAGGTAATGCAATGGAGGGCTGGTCTCATCAGTTTGCCAGCTGTGTCTGAATCCCTCTTTGACTTGAAGAGGATCCCCACCACCACCATCCACAGGCATTTCCATCTTGGACTAGTTAACCTATTTCCTGATTTTGTGATGTCTCCAACACCAGGACTGGTTTTAAAAAACATACAGGCAGGCCTCCTTGAATGTCTCTTTGTCTATGAAGGTAGAGGCTCCTAAAGTTAGGATGAACCTCAAGTCTCCTAGTCTAATGCCCCTCCCTCTCACTTTAATCCAATGTCCCCATTTCCCCATTTGGGCACCTGGACTTCATCTATCATCTGTCATTCTCAACATCACATCTCCTACAGAGCTCATCATTCTCAATTTTTAAAAAAATCTCTCACCGGCAAGCACTTGTTTCCTCCTAATCTGGCTCCCTGAGCAAGTGGAATCTGAAACCAGTCTCTCCTAAATATTTATACCTGAGAACACTAAGGAACAAGACACACCTGAGCTGACCAGCCCCCTACTCCCCATCTTCCTCTAGATCCATCTCCTGTTGCCCTGCTATCCCATCAGGCTGGAAAGCAGCCTCTTTCAGCAGCACCCCTGCCCTGGAGGCAGGGTCATCATGCTGATACCGCTAGACATAGGGCTGGCTGCATAATTTGTGCGGCCCAATGCACAATGAAAACATGGGGCCCCTTCTTTGACAATTATTAAGAATTTCAAGATGGTGACAGCAGAGCCGAGCACAGGACCCTTCTGAACGTGTGGCCCTGTGTCACCGCAGAGGTAGCCTTTGTGTGATGCGGGCCCTGCTGGCACCAGTCCCTGTTGTCTTAGAACTCTCCAGTGCCTTGTGTTTGCTTTTCTCCTCTGTTCTTTATTTTCATTTTCCAGCTCCCCCTTGCATCCTCTCCTTTTCTGGAAAGCTAGCCAGGACTCCTGGCTGGTGTGGCCTCCTCTGGACATCTTCAGGGCTATTGGGTTTCCCTTAACATTCATCTGCCTCTTGCTCTGGCACCATCTTTTTTTTTATTTTTTTAACATCTTTATTGGAGTATAATTGCTTAACAATGGTGTGTTAGTTTCTGCTGTATAACGAAGTGAATCAGCTATACATATACATATATCCCCATATCCCCTCCCTCTTGCATCTCCCTCCCACCCTCCCTATCCCACCCCTGTAGGTGGTCACAAAGCACCGAGCTGATCTCCCTGTGCTATGCGGCTGCTTCCCACTGGCTATCTATTTTACATTTGGTAGTGTATATAAGTCCATGCTACTCTCTCACTTTGTCCCAGCTTACCCTTCCCCCTCCCCGTGTCCTCAAGTCCATTCTCTACGTCTGTGTCTTTATTCCTGTCCTGCCCCTAGGTTCTTCAGAACCAGTTTTTTGTTGTTGTTTTTAGATTCCATATATATGTGTTAGCATATGGTATTTATTCTTCTCTTTCTGACTTACTTCACTCTGTATGACAGTCTCTAGGTCCATCCACCTCACTACAAATAACTCAGTTTCATTTCTTTTTATGGCTGAGTAATATTCCGTTGTATATATGTGTCTGGCACCATCATGTCCCTCTCCTGCCGTGGCTGAATTGATGTCAGGGACTTTAGCCACGTGGGGCTTGGTTGCAGATCAGTACCCTCTCTCCCTGCTACTTTTCCACTGGTGTTTCTCAAGCTGGGCCAGCCCACTTTTCCAGCCTCACCCACTTGCTCCTCCTACATGCTATGCTGAACAGCACTCACACTGGACCTTCCTTCAGATCTTGAGGCATTTCAGGCCCTGACACGACTGTGAGATTTTGAATAGTTATGGCAGAGACAGTGCTGTGGATTCACCAATTTCATTTCCCACACCGCCTCCCCCGCAGGAGGACTATACTTCCCAGAAGCCCTTGTATCCAGCCCAGCCCATGTGACTGGTTACAGCCAATGGGATGTGGGAGGAAGTGAAGTACAGTGAAGGAGTTTTCTCTTGGGTCCTCCCTCTAAAATCTCCTGGAGATCCTCTGCCCACTCACTCCCCACCCTGCCTGTTTGTGACATTAAGGGTGCCTTGAATCCACAAGATACTGGAGCTAAAGATGGAAGCAGTCCACAGCTGACTTTGCATAAAGGAAGAAACACCCTTGGCAACTGGGTGATGCCCTCCATCTAAACCGAGGGCCCAGGGAACAGGCCAGATCAGCTTTCTCCCCATCTTCCCAGTCCAGTGCTTGCCACCACCTTCAGTTTTTTTTCAGGAAGCTCCATGCAGCTGTGGAAAAGCACAGACTGTGGAGGCAAAGTCATAGTAGCAACTTGGGCATGAATTCTGCCTTCTGGGCCTCAGTTTCCCCATTGGAAAGATGGAGGAGGATGATCCTTTGAGATCCCCCAGCCTCTCATGATGGGCTTTGGGACCTGGGGGCTGACAGCTGCCCCTCTCACTCCCTCTGGGTACCCCTAAGTGGCGAGCTTGTCTGTGCACTCAGCTCCCACAGGTAGCTCCTTTGAGTTCGGCATTGCTTCTGGAAGTCTGAAAGGTGATAACCGTCATTTGTGTTAGTGAACACAAATGGACAGGGATGGCCGGAGGTGACTTTGAAGTTGCAAAGCCCTGGGTTTCAGTCCCAGCTCTGCCACCACTCACCAGGTCGATGACCTCGGGCAAGGGACACCTATCATCTGAAGAGGAGGACCTAAGCAGCCAGGATTAAATGAGACTCAAAAAAAAAAATAAAGCAGACTTTACTTCTCTGAGACTCAATTTCCTCATCTGTGAAATGTGAATATAACCATACCCACCCTACTGGGTGGTTGGGAGGATCAAATGAAATAATATGAAGTGTGTCGAGTTTAGCAGAGTCTGGTCCTCGGGCATTTAATCAATGTCCACCATTGATATGACAAAGTACCTGCTCTTCAGCAAATGTTAGCCCCGTGGTGGGTGGGCCTTGCTCCCCCTGACTCTGTGTACACACCCATCATCAGGGGGTCTTGCCCCAAGTGGTTTGAATGCTGTAGCTGCTCACAACCCTTCACCTGGAGCGGGTGCTGTGGTGTCAGGCTCTTTCTCAGGGTGAGTCTCTAGTACCTAATTCAGAGTTTTAAAGATGTAGCCGGTGTCATTTCCAGAGAGCATTCCAAGGCCTCAAAAGCCCATCAATAGCAAAGTTATAGCAGAAGCCCAGATCAGCCACCCGCCTCAAACTGCTGCAGACCCCTTGGCGGAAGATCAGACACCCCGATTGCTAAGGGTTAATTACAAACTTGGCGCCCATCTGCTCCAGAACTCTCAAGAGTTTTTCTTTTTTCTCTTTCCAAAGGCATAAACATTTGTACTGCAAGTAGCCCGGGGGGCTTGAGTTGTTTATTTTGTAGTTAACAAAGAGAAGAACCTTTTGGCTTGTGGCCCAAGTATTCTGCTGGCCTCAGGGAGAACCTTTTGGGAGGTGCCCCCTACACAAGCAGGTGCCTCTGGGGGTGGCTCAGGTTGGGGTGGGGCAGGCTAGCAGCTTCAGCCCGGCCCTGGGAGCCCAGGTGACTTCCCCAAGCAGGGGAAGTGCTACCTCTCAGGCTTAGTCTGTCTTGGAAACACACACCCCAGCATTTTGACTCTTCAGAAGAGACAGAAGAACGAACTGCTTTCTTCTGAGTGGTATGCCAGTGAGAGGCAAATGTTGCTTTGTTTTTTACACTTTCCATTTTAAAAAAAATAATCAATGTGCTTCCCCCCCCCAAATTGCACATGTAATTCAATAATATAAAAGATTCAAGCTACATATAAACACATCAAATAAAATGTGTTGAACAGTGACTTAGAATTTCATGGTATGGAAGTAGAATAATTCATCTGCTCACGTACCTGCTGATGGGGTGTGTTCCTTTTATAAGCAGACAAAAAGGATGCTCTTAAATAAAGATCTTCCTGTTGTTGGGTCCCGTGGGGTCAGGGCGCAGAGGACTCGCCTTCTGAGCAGACATTTTGAGAATCCGAGAGCTCCTAGGTGTCGTGGTGAGAGAGAGTGCCCTGGGTTAGTCAACAGGGTTAGGGCCCAGAGCAATGGAGGTGGCGGTTCAGGGCTGATGTTCTGCCGCAGCACTCAGATATTACCACTGAGCAGCGCTGGTGAGCAAGGCTGCGCAGGGGCGGCTCCTGCCATGAAAGCAAGGGCGTGGGAGGCACAGTCGGGGCGAGCAGAGAAAGAGCTGGGCCTGGGGTTTTAGCCTGCCTGTTTGCCCACCTGGGGCCAGGAGGGAAATAAAAGGACATCAAAATTCTGCATTTGTTCCTGACCTGAAGCAACAGATGAAGAAATCCACTGCAGGCAGGAGGCCTGCAGGAGAAGGGTATTTTCACCCAATAGATAACGTTACTGAGAAGGTGATGGTCAGTAGATATTTTTATAAAATAGGGCCATACATTGAACATATTGGGGGAAATTAGCTACTTAAAGGAACCGAGTCAGGAATTATTTTTCTAAGGAGTGAACTGCCCTTTGTGCATTGTGTGCTTAGAATTTGATAAACAGAGTTTCAATCCCAAAGGCAGGGCGCATCTG
Organism: Lagenorhynchus albirostris; assembly: GCF_949774975.1. Classification (NCBI taxonomy): domain Eukaryota; kingdom Metazoa; phylum Chordata; class Mammalia; order Artiodactyla; family Delphinidae; genus Lagenorhynchus; species Lagenorhynchus albirostris. Next base: position 66,401,047 of record NC_083108.1, read on the forward strand.
AGGTCCCATGCTCTTGGTGGTCCCCGGGAGGTCTGGCTGCAGAACCGTGTGATTCCGCTCCCGTTTGGGACTATGGACCAGGCCCTTGACATGCTGACCCTTTCCAGACCTGTGTGGTTAGAGTGTCACCACCCTTAGTTTACTGATGAAAATCATTAAAATGCCAGTGCCAGAGCTGAACACTACCTTTATTACGTTATTTAATCTTCACAACAACTCTATGAGAAAACTACTGTTAGACCTATTTTATAGATGAGTCAACTGAGGATACAAAGGTAAAATAACTTGCCTGAGGTCTGGGAGCTGGTGACAGCAGAGCCTGTATTAAACCCAGTCCCCACAAGTTCAGAGCTCATGGTATTAATGCTCCTCTGATGAGGAATCAAGGCTTCCTCGGTGAAGCCAGGTGGCTTGGCTAGGGTTACCTACACAGGTATGTTGGCAAGCCTGCCTCCTTCCCCCACCCCTCAGCAGCGGCCGCCTTCCTCAGTCCCAGCTTCCGGTCCCTGTCACCCCAAACAAGACAGAGGCACAGCCCGGAGTGTTTCTGGGGTAGAGGGTTCCCAAGACTTGGGCCCAAGTTGCAAATGACTCGGTGGGAATGGAGAAAAGGCGAACAGCACCAAAGAGAAAGGCCACCCGTGCAGCCAGTCTCCTGTTCCGAGAGTCAGCCGGGGAGCCAGGGGGTTGGAGAAAGTTAAGCAGATTCTTTGCTAAGCCCCTTTGCTGACAGATTTGATGGCAAATCTCAGCCAAGCAAGGCCACATGCAAAAGGGCCGCCCTGCCCGCCTTGCAGCACTGAGAAGGCCAGTTTCTAAGAGACTGGGGCTCCCTACGTGGGAAAGGGAAGTGATTTTTGCCCAACATTCGGCTGGGAGTCTGGCTCATGGTTCCAACTCATGGGTATTAGCAAAGGAGAACAAGGCATTGCTGAGGGTGGCAAATTAGTTATAATTAAGAGAACCTGGGAGACGCAAAACAATGTGAGGGCCACCAGCTGTCGTGGATCTGGGGCCTCTGGAGGAAACCGGTCGCCACCCCTGCAGTGCAGCCCATTCAAGCAAAGAGCCTCCCCTATCCCCACCCCGCCCTCCCTTGTGCTCCCAGGGGGCAAGCGCTGCTGTGTGTTAGGGTCTCCCTTTCTGCCCCACCAGCACCTTTTCCTTCCCTTTCTCCACAATTTAAACTCACCCAGCTTGTCTCTCAGAAAAGCAAACAGGCTTGGGGGTGGGTTCAAGTCCCGATTGCTGTGCTTCTTGAGTGAGTTATTTAACCTCTCTGAGCCTCAGTGTCCTCATCCGACACATGGGGATAATAACGAGGCCTAACCCATCCAGCTGTTGTAAGCATTCAAAAGGATGAAAAGCGGTTGGCATGGTGCAGGGGCTGGCCTGTGGGCTTGCCTTCTGTTTTCCTACAGCCCGCGAGCTGAGAATGGTATTTACATGTTTTAATTATTGGGGGAGAGTCAAAAAAGAGGAAGAATACTTTGGTGACATGTGAAAGTTATACAAAATCCAGGTTTCAGTGTCCATAAATGAAGTTTTATTGGCATACAAGCTGCCATGTGTTTATATATTGTCTGTGGCTGTTTAGGGGTGGGCCTTGGTGCCCGCCTCCCACTGCCGATCCCCACTCCCTCACAGTCACCCGAAGGCTTGAGGACTTGAGGTGATGGGGGAGGTCCTTGGGAGTCCCTGGGAATAGGCTATGGTTGGAGTGGATGCTGCCCCCAACCAGTGCAGGCAGAGTTGAGAGGTTGTGACAGCGACTGGAGACCACAGGACCCACAAAAGGTAAAATAGTTACTATTTAGCCCTTTGCAGAAGAAGTTTGCTAACTCCTGGTGTGAGTACCTGACACTGGATAAGTGATCAGTAAAGTGTATATGCATGGTTACTATTATGATTATTACTCTTTTGGTCTAGTTTTAACTTTCAGGTACCCCTGTTTTGGCTTAATGGAGAGATTCTGAACCTGAAGTCCATGGAAGGGTTTCTGGGGCTGGGTGGGGAGCATCTCTGAATCTCCAGAATTTCTATGTAGCTTTTGCAGGTGAGGTCTTTTGGGGACAGGCTTCGTGACATTCCTCTGATTCCCAAAGAAGTCTGGGTTGCCAAATAGGTAAAGAAGTGTAGATTTGATGCCTTCCTCACCCCAGGCAAATTGATCTGTATTTTCCCTGGGCTGTCTGGAAGCAACAGGGATGATATTTGGGGGAAATATTTGGGGGCCACAGGGTTTCCCCTCAGACCCCAACCCCCTGCCCAAGTGGGAGGGGCTTGCAGAGCAACAGGAACCAGGAGCCTTGGCTTTGGAGCCAGCAGACTTGGGCTCAGTCCTGGCCTTGCCCTCCACTGGCCGGACTGCTTCTCTGAGCCTTGGTTCCCAGGCTGGGTTGACCCAGGGACGACTTTAAGGGTTGAGCACAGTGTCTGGCACACATACCGCAGAAATGGTAGCTATTATTATTATCAGCAGCAGCAGCATCCTTGCACATTCAGATTTCCTCAGCTCACCTGGGACCTATAAAAAGCTGCCCCACATTTGGCTAATATGAGGTTTGAATTCCCACTGAGTGCTCTTGATCCGATTTTACCTTTGGTACCAGCGACTAAGGCGAGTTCATTACACATATTCTCACGATCAGTGTGCAAAACAGCAGGTCCTCAATTAAGTTTTTAGAAGTTCAGTGGCTTCACTTGAACAGGGACAATGGTAAACGTTCCTGAGAGCTAAATAAGAGAACTGAAGCTTCTCTGTTGCAAGAACCTTGGCTGTTTCAGATCCTGCCATCTTTTTTCCCAAGGAGTTACTCTGGACCTCAAGCTTGGATCTGTTTTCCCCCTAAAATGCTTCCCTGTGGAGCCTGGTTCCCCAGCCCAGTCATCCACAGTGGGCAGGTTCATTCCAGAGCCTGGTAAACACCACTGAGAGGGCTGAGGGCATCCCTGCTACCGGGCTGCCCTGGAGAGGGGCTTCTCAGACACAGGCTGGTCCACGGCCAGCCCAGCCCGGTGCTGTCTGCGTCCAGTTGCCGGGTGTAGTCCCATTCAGCACGGATCTGGTGGCTCCAGACAACAGCTGGAGACCAGGACGGGAGACTTCCAGCTACAAGCAAATGTTGCTGCTTCTTGAGGCTGAAATATTCTATCCCCAAAGTGTCCCTTTCAGCCAAGCAAAAACAATCAATCCCCCATGGGGACCCGACCCTGCCAGAGGAACAAAAGCTTCCCAGTTCTCTGCATCCCAGAGACCGTCTGCAGCTTCAGGCACGCACAGCCCAGTGGGGAGAGGGGATGATCACATGACCCCCAAGCTTGGAGACAAGGTCACCCTTGTCCAGCCCTTTCGTCTCCATGGGAAGAAGGGCCTTGGTTGCCTGACAGAGGATGGTGCTGATGCTGCCCTGGTGCTGGCTCCCGGATGGGCGGGTTTTAGTGTCCCATCTTGCGGGTTTGGAACAAGGAGATGAGGTCAAGGTCAGCGATCTCCAGAGTCCACTCAGATGGGTTTTGGGGGCTCCTCCTGGCGCTGCTTTAGGCAGGACAGTGGTGTGCATCCTGGCTGCGTGTATTTATTTTTCTGTTGCAGGCGGATCCATCTCTAAGAAGTTCACCAGCTAGGCTGTCCCATTTGTCTTCCACCAGCCATTAAAAATATTTTCCTTCAGGGAAGGAAAGCGCATATGGGAAACAGAGGAGAGCTCAGAGAAGATAAACACTCAAGTGAAGCTGGCCTGTGAGGTGCCATCATGTGGCAACGGCCACAGCAGGTTAGGGCTGACTGGCGCCCTGGGCGCAGGCCGAGGTCAGGAAGGGAGGGGACAGCGGGAGGGGGGCACAAACCCCACGTCAAGGCAGCGCTTTCTGGAGAAGTGTCTGGAATGACTGCTGTGCTGCGCAGTTCTCCTCCCCTGCCCCTCTCTGTTCCGCAATGAATCTCTGGAGTGATACGGCCTTCAAAGTCGAGTAACCAATACACTGTGGATAGTGGAGGAAGCAGCCAGTGGAACTTAAGGCCACTGCCTATGAGTGGATGATTCGTTTTAGAGGAAAAGGTGACTACTGACCAAACGTCTCAAACAAGAGGGCTGTCACAGTTCAGTGAGCGTCGGCAACACTCAGAAGCTTCCCAGGGATTCTGGCAGGTCTGGGGTGGGGCCCAGGAACCTGCATTTCGAACAAGCACACCAGGGATTCTGAAGCAAGTGGTCCAGGCACTGCTCTGAGGAACGCGTCTGCATCTGAGGCGGTGGTAATGTGCCCCCTTTTCTCATTGCCATAACCAGCTGGAGCAGGGAGACCTCCCCCAGCAAACTGCCTCCTGAGAATTTGGACCCGGGGCTCCCAGAACCAGCAGTGGCTGTGTGACTGAACCAGGTAGGTCCGAAGCTTGGCTTCCGGGGCTGCCCCCTCTCCTTCTCCACGAGCCAGCTCCCCCCACCCCACTCCTGCCCAGGCTCCCCCTCATCTGCCTGAGTGTGTCCGTGACACTGTCCTCAGCAGCCTCCTGGGTGGCCCCAGACACACCCTGGAGATGTCATCTGTGTCCCCATTTCCATGGGCTGTGGAACCTAGGTCTGACCCTCCCTGGGTCTCAGGCTGCCTGTCCCGGCCTGACAGCTCTGCCTCCATGTCCCACGGGATCTCACTCAGCCCAAACAGAACTCAGCATGTCTTCTCTCTCTTCCGGTGCCTTTTACGTCCTTTTTCGAAAAGACTGGCCTCTCTCTCTCCCCAGCACCCAAGTCAGGATACTTGGGCATCACCCTAGACACTCCCTTGTTCTTCACCCCCCAGCTCCTTTCTAAAATAACAAGGAACAGCCACCACTTACTGAAAACATACCACAGGTAATAACTCATCACAACTCGATGAGGTAAATAAGTACTGTAATTGCCCTCACCTGACAGGTGAGAAAACAGGCACCTGGGGAGGGGGCATGCGCCCGAGGTCACGTGGTGGTGGGGTTGGGGGATGAGCCAGGCCCCTGGCCTGCGGAGGTGGCCAACTCTCTCTCAGGCCCTCCCCTCCCTCCACGGCGCTGGTGTGGGGGCCTCGGCATCTCCCAACTGGCCTCCTCGCCCTTGGTCTTACCCCACTCCGACCTGTTTTCCAAATGCACGTAGGAAATCCTTCTCACTGGGAATCTGGCGTCGCTCCTCCACTGAAACCCTTCAAAGGCTCCCTGTTTTACACCCCCGGGCTCACAGCAAACCAATGGTGGGAGCTGAATCCTGCAGGCTGACTCAGCCGTACTCTTAGTTTACTGCCCCGCACTCCTATCTGAGCCTCAGCTTCCTCATCGTCAAAACAGGGACCACAGGACCCAATGCAAGGGCCACTGGGGTGCACAGCTCCTCACGGGAGAGGGCAGGTCACATCCGAGCTTCTTCCGTGTTATAAAAAGGAAGGGGTGGGGGGAAAGGGGAGAGGAAGAGCTGGCTGCTCTGAAAGGCAGGGAAACCCATGTGGATGATAATCATGCAGCATGCTAGCCTTCTTGACCTTCTGAGACGTAGATGCTGTGCATCTTACAGGAGGGGAAGCTGGGCCGACCGACCTGAAGCCACTTCAGACCCAGGTTTTCTGAGTGCAGAGCCCTGTGCCCTTGCCCGTGTCACCCTATGTCCACCGTGCACCATGTGAGTTTGGAATCCCAACTCTTCAGACCTTACCGGCCGGAGATCGGCTGTGGGTCAGAGACGCGATGAGAGCTGAGCGACTGGAAGACGCTGACCCAGTGAGAGCCTGAGGTCCTCCCAGCGCGACACCTTCCTGGCCTCGGGCTTGGGAGCCTCCCGTAAACACGACAACCTAGGGCCCATCACGGTTTCTACAACAATGAGAATATTTATTTTCTCCAGACGGTAAAAATAACATTTTTCTCTCTTTTGTAAAAGTACCATTACATTCCATTTTCTTAAATAACAATCCTAAAAATATATATTAAATTGTATACAGTGCGTCACACTTCATCTTATATTTTAAAATACATGATGTTTCTATTTTATTCTCAAAGTTGTGTATTAAGAGCATATTTACAAATAAAGCCATGTCATCCAAAGTCAGGATCCCTGCGGGAAGGTGAGTCTGGATGTGGGCAGGTCCTGGCGCTGTGTGGACCCCTCGGCGGCAGCCCCTCAACCGTGTGCTCCTGAGGACACGTCCTTTCTGAAGCAGTAGATTGACCTCAGACTTTCCTCCACACCCCACTGCTGCCTCGTTAAATATGTTCAACTTGGCAAGATGGGAACCTGGGAGATGGGCCCCCTGGGGTCTGCAAACAGAGGGTGAGGCCCCATCCCCCTGGGCCAGCCAGCCTGAGAGGAGGCAGCTGGGCTGGAAGGTCTGAAAAACACCCTGGGCCAGGGTAGCTAAGCTGAGAGCCCTGGCCAGGAGGTAGAACAGTGAGGAGGGTAAACAGACACCAGAGGAAAACAATCAAAAGGTTAAACATTCCCAAGGTGGTAACAAAAGCAGACATCAAACAGCAAGGAGAAGACTGGAAACCCAAGAGGGCAGCAGTTGACCGGGCTACAGAGTGGGGGCCACCAGGCTCTGCAGGAGGCCTGGGGTGCTCATCAGACAAGGGGATGGGACCTCGGAGGCCGTCCCCCTGTAAGTGCTAGGGAAGATGAAGTGCCAGGAAGCATGGGGGCTTGGTGACAGGCTGCATGCCCTGCTGGTGTCAGGATGACCCGGCCGGACACTGAGCAGGTCAGGCCACTCCTGCCTGGGGCTGATGATGGGCCATGCGGGTGGGGCCGTGCCCACCCATGGGTTCGGCCTAAGGGCCAGGACAGCTGTGCTTGCGAGTGCTTTGATCGTTGCGCTGCGGGTTTCTGGCCGGCTGGAGTCTTGAGCCAGAGCCCACACTTCAGAAGTTACAGCAACCTGGTTACCTCGCTCATGCCCAGAAAGGGGGCGCCTCACCCTTTTCTCAGGGTCACCTCTTTCCAGTCCCCTCCAACCCCCACTTTCTTGCCTCTAAAGTGGTTTCTTAGCAGATCAAGTGCTTCCTCCTTCGGTGCTCCTGGGTGTACATCTCCCCTCTTCTGGCCTCACAGGTTCCCCTCTTCTGGGACAATTTATGCCTCCAGTGTTTACTTAGCCACGGGGGGCCCTCTGGGGGATCATGCTTACAGAGGTTGGCCTGGGACAATTTATGGCCCTCTCCCCCCATGCTGTCCTGAGGCCGGTTTGGGATTCCTGGGGCTGCTCCCGGGATGGTAAGTGGGTCCCAGGGTGCTGGGCTGTGCCTGGGGTGGCAAGAAGGACAACACTGGGGTCACAGCCCTTCTGGGATCTCTGAAAAAGGGCTGCTCCAGGTGCTCAGACACACCGTGACCTGAAGTCACGAAATGTGAAGAGGGCAGGCGGGCCCATAGGATGCCCCAAGGCCAGTGATCAGAGGGAGCCCATGGCTGCGAGCGACTGCCCCTGGCCGGGTGGACCCTTCCCGGGTGGGACTCCACATTCCCTCTGTGCTGCGCGGACCTATTCACAGCACAGGGCCCTCTGTGACTGCACACACCTGACACTTGTGTTTGAGAGGAGATTCCATAAAGGCCAGGAATAGCTTGGAGGGGAGACTGCATACGTCAGTATATTCCAGTGGTCCTTGCACTCGGCAGGCCTGTCTCCAGACCCTGCTGACAGCTGCTCGGGGTAACCGCCCTTTCCAGATCAAAGCCTCACCCGGTGCCTGGGGCAGCGCCCCCGCTCTCCCGTGGACACGTGGCGTTTCCCCCTCCAAACGCCCCTGGCCCACGCTGCCAGCTCCCAGCATCTCTCCTGGTTGCTGGTGTCGCCTCCCAGCTGGCCCCACGCGGCCCTCTGTCTTTCTGGGAGCTGGGCGCAGACGCCTGCCGGTGTGGCAGACCCCTAGGGAAGGCCACAGCAGGCAGTAGCTCAGGGGTTCGGCGAGGGGGGCAAAGTGCCCCAAACACTTGGCACAACGAGGCCCAAGGCTCGAGTGCCTGTGGGAGAGCCACACTCCGACAGAGGCCAGGCCCGGCCTTTGGGGTCCCAGGTGCTCCTCCCGGCTGCTGTAGACGAGGCTGCTCTTGGACGGACGGCAGGGCTTCTGGACGGGATGGCACGGACTCCCACCGCCCGCAGCCGCTGCAGCTGCAGCTCTCAATCTTCGGAGACCTTTCCTCAGTGGGGCCCCCGTTCCCACACCCTCCCTCCCCACTCCGCATGCCACTCTCTGCGGCTCCCCTCCCCTTCTGGGGGGCAGAGGGTGTGGGAGTAGGGACAAGAGGCCTCTCCTTCCCCACTGAGCCATTCCGAAGCCCACCCTGTCCCCATAAGAAGAGGCATGGAGGCCGCAGAGAGCACAGGCCATGGGAAATTTTTCATCCTCTTTTAAAATAAGGGACACTTAAAGGAGGGACTGCTGGCACCCTGTGTCACACGTTGCTTCCTGGATGCTCAACCATGTTTACACTCCCTGTTCTGAACCGAGAGTCAGCTTAGGAATCCCGAGACGGGGCCTGGCTCAGGCTTCACAGGACGAGCAGCTTGGGGGAGAGGTCACCAAATCCAGCCCAACAAGGAGCTACTGAGCACCTAGAAAAGCTTTCGGTAAAGTCTACTGCATGAATAAATGAATGGATGTTTCCTATGACCACCCCTCAAACTTGTCTGCTGGTCACCAAGCTGCAGAAGAAGCCATAGAAAGAAGCCCATGGGTGAAGGTGTCAGGTTTTTACATGACAGGCCCTTCCAGGCTGGAGGCGGCCCATTCTCTCCTGGAGCCCACGGAGCAAAGCCCCAGAGTCAGCACAGAGCGTGGGTTTCTGTCATGCTTTGGGGGGCCAACCCCCAGGACAGCCTCAGAACTCTCTCTGCCTAGCCTGTTCCAAACCATAAAGACCAGGAGAAAGCAATCTGTGTGGACAAAACTGAGAAGAAGCACTACCTACCCACTACCTGACAGTCGTCTAGAACGTACCTGAGCCCAGTGCTGGACACAACCATCTCTGTCATCTCAGCCCCACTGTCCCGACACCCTGTTCCTAGATCAGAGAGAGAGAGATGCAGGAGGCACGGACCGTAGGACCATGAGTCTCTCTCCTAAGTGCAGTGATGAAGTAGGTCGAATCCAGGCTATGCTGCCCCTGTGGCCGGTGCCCCAGAAGAGGCCAAGGGAGAGGCAGGAAGAGTCAGTCAAAGGAAACCACGGGAGAAGTGGTCCCCAGGGGCCTCGAGCTCAGAGGGATCTCACGTCCTGGGCACAGAGCGGGGAGGTTTTAGTCACTCACAAGAGGATTACGGTCATCTTGTTGACTCTGACCCTTGAGCTTCTTCTTAAAGATGGAAATCGAAGTAGAAGGCTTATAAAAAATGCTCCAGATTTCCCCCGACGTCCCTGGTTGACGACAGTCCCTAAGGTCCCCTAAGGCAGGAACACGATGGGATCTGTCGAACAAAAATAACTTAATTTTTCAAGTAGAATAGAACAAAGCGTCCGAAAGAACCTACCATCTCATGAGATACCTGCACCTATAAAATGGGACATTCAGTGACGTGAGGCCTCAGGAAACCTCATAGCTGCCTTTAGAGACCCGAGGGACTGCCATCTGGATGACCTGCGCCCTGTGGGATGGCAGTGCACTGGGGCAGGTTCCAGCTCAGTGTAATGAAGAACCTTCTAGCTGGAAGGATTATTCAAATCTGGAAAGGGCTGGCCTGAGAGATTATGAGTTTTCAAAATACTTCTTTCTTTTTAAGCAGAAGAACTCTTTTCAAATGACACTTATTCGGAAGCCCACCTAGCTAAACAGGATGAAGGCAAGCCTGCTCTTCTTGGACTGGGACCTGCCTTTCTGCCCACGCCTGCCCTGCCCCCATGCCAGCCCCCGGCACTGCTTGACAGGGAAGCTGCAGAGGGGCTCGGTGTCAGATGAAAGTCAGACACGGGCTTTGGTGCCTCAGTGTGCGGTGAAGTGCTGGACCCTAGAGAGAGTGTCCTGCGCTCTCCCTGCTGTGGGGGACACGCAGACGGGACTGTACCTGAGAGGCTTCCCCAGAATGTGTGAACTGGGACTTAAAAAAAAAAAAAGAAAGAGAAACACAGATATAGATGCCCAGTAGACAATAACAAGGACATTGTTTCCACTGAAAAATGTAAAGTGCAGGGTGGAAAGGCCTATGGGTGGTGCCAAAGAGGCCAAGGGCAGCCTTTACAGGGCAATGGAGGAGACGGCATTTAATGTACAAAGAAGTCTGTGGCAGAGAGCAAGTGAGAAGGTCAGGGAAAAGGTAGCTTTTACAGGACACCAATGCTCAGGAAGGCCTTGAAATGGAGAGAGCCCTTATGTTAATTATATCTCAGTAAAACTGAGAAAAAAGTTTTACTGAGGAAAAGAAAAGAAATGGAGAGAGCCTGGACTGAGAACCACAGGAAAGACAGAGCAGAGGGCTAAGAAAATTAGCACCCCCCTCTGCAGGCACACAAACATCAGTGCATGGACCATCACCCCTTTCCTGGAAGGCAGAACAGTAAACCTGAACAGCGGAAGTAAGGGGAGGAAATATTTTTTTCCAAATTGGTTGGAACTGAAGGATGAAGTTTTTAAAAGCTTCTTAAATAATTGTTTTAAAATAATTATTAAGCAATAGTTAATAAAATGTTGGAATTCTCTTCCTAAGAATGTCTCACAGTTTCTAGAAGGCATCAGGAAATATGCCTGGTATTGTCCTAGGAATCTTTGCTCTTATGTAAACATCTCTTCAGGGGGCCAGCACAAGCCAAAAAATGGAAATTGTCCTGTTTTATGCCCAGACTATTTCAATCCTCCTTGAAATCGTATCCTTTAGACCCGGGAGCACACACACAATCCCTCAAACCTAGTGAGATTTGTCCAGTACATTTCACTCTACAGAGAATGAGGAATGTCTATGGCCTCACGCTGCCCAGCACTGAGCGCTTTGGAATCATGTTCCGATATTACAAGTGTTCTCAGACAACTGAAGCGTAGTAGAAAAGGAGCCCTGAGCCTTCCCCTCCTGGAGTCGGATGGCTCTCATACTCACTTGAAAGTGATGTGCAGAAGCATCTTTGCTATGACGGCTGTGACCGTGAGGATAAGGAGCGTTGCCAGGCCATACACTGTCCATCCTGCAAGTGCAAAAGACAGGGGTGATCGGACTGTGTTGTGTGCGCTCACTTTTCAGAAGGAGGTCTAAGTGAGCCCTGGTGGCTCAGAGAAGCAGGCCTGGCTGAGGAGCTCCCTGCAGGTGGGGGGTAGCCATGCAACGCAGCTCGAGCTGGGCTGGCCCGGAGTACCAGACCTTCTGAGCACCTCGACTTGCTCTAGACTCCCTCCTGGAGAGAGGCAGGCAGTGTGGTCCAAAGCACACTCAACTTGGAGTTGAACGGAGTGGTGCACATTCTGTCTCTACCACTGGAATCACTGTGCGACCACAGACGAATTACATAAACTCTCTGGGCCTCATTTCCTCATCTGAGGAATGGGATGTGTGACTTGTGAAATCCTACAGATACACAAACAATAGGATACACAGGAAGACGCTCTCCTCCCTGACTTCCTACTGTGAGTCTTGCAGGGGAAAACCTCTAGTCCAGGGAATTGCGAATGGTATCTGCAGCTCTACCAGCTTGTAAAGGCTCCAACTTCCTTGGCAGAAAAGAGAGAGTCACAGTCCGTACCCGACCAAGTTAGCCAGCTTGAACCGTAAGATCACCACCCTCTCTCCACCCGTCTCCTGCAGGACCTGCCTACACAGCTCTGGTGACTATCTGACTCTTCTTTTGCTTTTTGTCTTTCTCCTTCCATGTGTCAGCCACAGATGGGCAGGGATTTTGTGTGGTTCGCTGTACAATCCAGTGCCTAAGACAGAGCCTGACACCATTAAAGCACTTACACATCTTCCGAATGACTGAATAAACACAGCTCTGGCAACTGCTGATGCACTCAGAGAGCTACAACTTGGGGCCGCAGGAAACACTGGGTTAGCTGATTAATCACCACGTACTAAAGGCAGCCGTGTTGGATGTTGGAGGTAAGGACTACGGAATCAAGCTAAAGAGAAAATGTCCCTCCAAGGCCAGGACAAACAGAGTCATGGAGCCAGGACCCCCAGCCTACCTCGGAAAGAGAAACACCTGAGAGAGCTCTGTTTCTGTAACCGCCAAGTGCATTACCCCCAAGCTCTGTGGCTCCCCACCCCTTTGATGGTGTCTGGGAACTGCTACCTGGCATGGTCTGGGGTGGGTGGCTGGGGCTGGTGGTGATGACGTAGAGGACTTTGGAGGACCGGGCAGCGCTGACACTGAGGTTGGCCTGCTCCGTGAACACCTCAGCCAGCGTCTGGTTGGCAGTGGGCCTCTCCTGTGGCGGGTCTTCCTTGACGGCTGGAAGATCAAAAGGAATTAGCTGGGGGAAAGCTGGTGGAGACAATGAAGAGGAGGCGGCACTGGTCATGAAGAGAAGGCAGTTTTCTATGGTTCAGTGCTGGGGGCAATTCTTGGCCCCGCTGGCCCCAAAGCAGAACCTGCCAGGCTCTGGCTCCGAAGGAGCCATTTGACGTGTCTCTGCGTGGATCCCGGAACGTGCTTTAGGGTTTTCCTGCCCTTGTGCCTCTGCAGCTATGGTCCCTCTGCCCCGAAGGCCCTCTTCCTTCCTATCTGTCTGCCCCAGCTCTACCTGTTCTTTCAGCCTGTCCCACCCGTGAGGAGGCCTCCTCCTCCTTCCTGTAGCCGCACACTGACCGAACTCTTCTTGAGGCCCTTGACGTCCAGGACAGAGACTAGGTAATGGACACCTGCTGTGTTCTCATGTGCGGGCAAGGAGTTGTGCCTAGCACACGTGTGTTCACATTACAGGGGCAGGAGTGCAGCCCCATGTTAGGAGGGTCTGAAGATGGTAAACCAGGCTTTGGGGATTGGCTAGGATGTTCAGAGGCAGGAGGATGGAGCAAATGACCTCTCTGGAACCTTCCGATTCTGCCAATCTCAGCTCTTTCTTTTAGTTAGTCTTTTAACTCTCCCATGAAAACTGTCATGAGAACGACTAAGACAGCAGAACTCACAGGTGGCACCTCGTTTCTGTATCATGAAGTGGGTACAAGTTATAAAATAGGAGGCGGGAAAACCTGCAAGTTGAGTGGGCAGATCCTGACGTACAGTCCTTCTGGCAAGAAGCACCCGAGGTCCACACGTCACAATGAGGTTCAAGGGGAGCCCAAGGAGGCCGGGGTCTTACCTTGGTACAAGACAGCAAATCCCTGGGCCTGATTGACGCGATCAGAGAAGAAATACAAGATGACAAAGTCCAGAGAGATGTTAAAGGACAAAGGTGGGCGGTTCCTCCCGTTGAAACGGACCAGGACGCGGTGGGTGTAGCCGTCCAGCAGCTCCACCATGTCTGCGGAATCCCGGATGTCAAACAAGGCAAAGTTGAAGTAGATGTGGGAGGCTCCCGGGACCCGGATGGTCCAGTAGCAGACCCTCCCTGTGGCGTATGCGTCGGGAAAGTCGGGGGAATAGACCACGGAAGTCATGGCCGAGTAATTCCCACCACAGGCACCGACCAGAGCTGCAGGAGACAAAAGGATACCAGCCCTCAGGCTGGGGCTCGGCCACAGGGCTCACTTTTCAACCTGTTACAAACAAAACTTCCTAGCTGATGGGATCCAGTTTGGGATGTTGTTTTTTGTCTGCAAAACCAGACTGTCTCATGTTTCAGGATTGAATCACAGAATGAATCGCTTAAACCCTGAACAAATGACTGGAGGCTTTTTTTTTTCCCCCAGGAGACCTTAAAGTTAGCACACAGCACAGCAGTGCGGCCCCGGCAGGGGCCAGGCTGGAGTCAGAGAGTCTGGGTTTGGAACCAGCTGGGCCATTGATCCCAGGGGCCATACTTCACATCCAGACCTCTAGCTTCTCACAGCTTTGAGAGTGGAGAGACCACCACCTACCTGCTCTCGTATCACATAAATGTGTGAGGACAGATGAGACAAAGCACATGAAAACACAGGACCTCTCTGCAGGGGGAACTGATGAGGTAAGGTCGTAAAAAGCGGAGGGCATCCCAAGTACCTTAGGGGTGCGAGGTTCATTTGAGGGGCCACACTTGTTTTTCAAGTGGGAAACTGTGGCACAAGAAATGACTTTCTGCAGAGGGGAAGCTCACTGATCACTCTGCAGCAGCACATTTGATGTCTCTGGACTCCCAGTTCTGAGTGGCAGGTTCTGAGTGGCAGATACACTTCACTGTATCTTATGTGCTGAAGTGCAAATAAGATCCTGGAAATGAAAGTCCTCAAGAGGGAGGGTAGGGCCGGGATTTAAAAAGCAGGCTTTGGGGGAGTTCTGCTTCCCTTTAGGATGTAGAAAGCTGCTTTCATCCTAACAATGAGAAAAAGCTCAGAACTTTTCTTCAATGCATTAGAAAGCTGAGGTCTCAAGACAACCAAGGCAATTTAATTCTAAAAAGTAAGAAGCTCCTCTGAGGAGAGTCAGGCCACACAAAGTGTTTCATCGTTGACGGAGCACAAGAGGAAGAGGGGGTCGCCATGAAAGTAAGTAAGAAGAAAGCAGCTAAAATTTTAACAAATTTCTAAAGGCTGAATGTGGGCTAGCCTCTCAGTCCAGGATGCCCGGGGACCCCAGACACAACAGGAGTCTGCACTCACTTGCAAGCAATTCTGTGCAGGCCTCCACCCAGGGCCCACGAGAATGACCAGGGTAGGGCAGGACACCAAAGGGTCCCCATTGGTGGTACCAGTGAGCAGAAGGTGACGGGTAGGAGGTGATGAGCCACTGCTGGGGGACAGGCCTGAAACCCTGCCCTCTTCCAGGACCCTCCTCTAAAAGGAAACAAAAGCCTTAAGCTGCAAGGGGAGGGGCAGCAAACCCTCCTGCTCCCAGGGCCAGCGTAGAAGCCCCTGGGGAGGGAGCAGGAGACTCTCTCGTTCCTGTCAAAGTAACCAGACAAAGACTCATTGCTTCTAGGGGAAGAGCAGAGGCAAAAGCCATCAGCCCCTGGTTGCCTTGAGCCCCAGGATCCTGGACCAATGCCAAGCAGAGGTCTGCTACCCAATGGAGGGGCAGGAGACCCTCTTCTTCCCGGAAGCCCCCACAGATACAAGGCAGTGCTCGGCTGCCGGGAGAGGGGTATTTGGGGATGCTGGAAAGACCCCATCCCTGAGGCCCAGTGACACGACGTGTCTGAGATGGAGGATGGAGCAGGAGAACCAAGAAACCCCAACCACACCACGAGCACAGCGCCAAGTAACAAGCAGCAGAAGTCTACCATCAAGGGAGGGGAAAGGTCACGGGCAAGGAGGAACTGCTCAAAGTTGAGGGTGGAATGGGAACAATGAAAAAACCCCACTGGCATCCCAGGCTCCACACTGAGCACGAGGTAACAGTAGCCATCATGGGAGGAATCTGAAGGTTGACATGCACTGCAGGTGATGATAGGAACAGGGAAACCCAAACCCAGCTCGACCACTGATAGAAAGGCTCAATCAATCCCCACACCGAGCAGGCCTGCCCATTTCCAGGTGTAAATACACTTCCTCAGCCTCTACTATCCTTCTACGTATAGTGTACGGTATTCAATACAATATTACAACACACAAAACATAAAAGCAAGCAAGCAAGAAAGAAAGGAAAATAAAAGAAAGGAAAATAAAAGACACTGTCGGGACTTCCCTGGTGGTGCGATAGTTAAGAATCCACCTGCCAATGCAGGGGACACGGGTTCAATCCCTGGTCAGGGAAGATCCCACATGCCGTGAAGCCCCCATGCGCTACAGCTACTAAGCCTGCGCTCTAGAGCTTGCAAGCCACTACTGAGCCTGTGTGCCACAATCACTGAAGCCTGTGCGCCTAGAGCCTGTGCTCCGCAACAAGAGAAGCCGCTAGTGCAATGAGAAGCCCACGCGCCGCAACGAAGACCCAAAGCAGCCAAAAATAAATTAATTAATTTATATTAAAAAAAAAGACACTGTCAAGAGATGAAACATCAATATATACATATTGAGTGATTATGTTGTACACCTAAAACTAATACAGTGTTATATGTCAATTACATCTCAATTTTTAAAAAAGGAGATAAAACAATCCACAGAACCAGACTCAATAATGACCCAGACATTAGAACTACCAGACAGAAAATATCTAGGGGAAAAGATGGACAACTTGCTTGAACAGATTGGAAATTTCAGCAGAGATATGTAAACTACAAAAAAGAGTCAGATGTAAATTCTAGAAATAAAACAAACAATATTAGAGATGAAGAATTCCTTTGATGGGCTTAGAAACAGATTACACACACTGAGAAAAGAATCAACATGCTTGAAAATAGGTCAGTAGAAATTATCCAAAATGAAACACAGAGAAAAAAATAAATGAAAAAAGCAGAACAGAGCTTCCAACAGCTGGGGCACAATATCAAATGGTCTAACAGTATATAATTGGAGTCCCAGAAAGAGAAGAAAAAGAGAATAAGATAGGAGAAATAGTTGAAGAGATAATGGCTAAGAATGCTCCAAAGTTGATGAAAGGTTATTTAAGAATCTCAGCAATCTTCAGGCAAATAAAATAAAAATTTAAAAAACAAAGGGAATTTCCAGGAGGTCCAGTGGTTAGAACTCGGCACTTTCACTGTCAAGGGCCCAGGTTCGATCCCTGGTCCGGGAACAAAGATCCCACATGCCGTGTGGCATGGCCAAAAAAAAAAAGAAGGTGAAATAAGGCTTTCTCAAACAAAAGCTGAGAGAAGCCATTGACAGCAGACCTGCATTAGAGAAAATGCTAAAGGAACTTCTTTAGGCCGAAAGAATATGATACCAGATGGCAAATAAGAACATGAAAAGATGTACAACATCATTAGAAATTATGGAAATGCAAAGTAAAACCATGAGTTACCACGACACACACGACAGAATGGTTAACATTAAAAAAGAGACAATACAAAAGTACAGGTGAGGATGAGGAGCAACTGGAAATCTTATATCTTGTCAGCCAGAGCGCAAAATGGTATAACCACTTCAAAAAACAGCTGGCAGTGTCTTATAAACGCTGAATATGCACTTAGTGTATGGCCCAGAAATGCTGTAATTCCTAGGTACTCACCCAAGAGAAATACAAACACACGCTCACACAAACACCTGCACATGTGTGTGTACAGCAGCTGTACAGCATCTTTATCATAGACTGATGTTTATCGATTGGTAAATGATGAATGAGTTCTGATACATTTGTACAAAGGCATGTTTCTTAGCAATAAAAAGGAACTACTGAAACAACACAAGCGAATCTCAAAAGTATTCTTCTAAGTGAAAGAAGCCAAACGCAAATGTTTAAGTACTGTATAATTCCATTTATATGACTTTGTTCAGAACACAAAACCATACAGATGGAACACGGGATCAGTGGCTGCTGAGGGCTGGGGGTGGTGACCACAAAGGGGCACAAGAGAGCTTTCTGAGGTGACAAAAATGTCCTATATTTCGACTGTGTACATATTTGTCAAATCTTACTGGACTATGCAACTAAAAGGGTGACTTTACTATATGTAATTTCACCTCAATAAACCTAAATTAAAAAAATAAAGATTCCTGGGTTCTAATCTTGACTTTACCATGTACTAACTATGAATTTGGGCAAGATACTTATCTTCTGTATACCTCAGTTTCCTCATCTATAAAATGAAATTAGTAATAGTTTCTCCCTCATGAGGTTATAAGAATCAAAATGAGTTGATGCATGTAAAGTGTTTAGTATGAGATCTGGCACAGAGTACAAGCTCAGTTTCGTGTTAGTTATTTTATTATTATTATTATTATTTGAAAAGAAAAAAGTGTCCAGGTTAAACTGATGTTTCAACAGCAAAGGCAGACAAACTCAGAAATTTCGATTCCTAGATGCGTGCCATGCTGACAGTACATCCAATTCAGCAATTTTGAGAATAAGCACGTGACATCTATGATGGATTATTAAGTTCAGTGATAATTCAGGAAAAAAGGAAACTTACATTTTGGATAATAAGGAAACTTAAAACTTACGAATATATTCAAGATCTTATTTTTTGAAGGGGACATTGACCTGACACACAACCTAGGATGTGTCTTTCAGTCCGTGCATGTCAATGTTTAATTGGAAGCATTTTTTTCCCTTCAGCGGCATATAAAATAATGTTGTATCTCACAACTGATGGCATCTTGGAATCTATGAAATACAATTACTAATACAGTCCCAGCTGTCAGATCCTACATGTCCTTAGGCCCTCAATCTTTTTCACCATTAATCTCCTCCCTTCCCACCAAAATGTAAGTTCCATGAGGGCAGGATCTCTATCTGTGGGACTCTGGGCAAGTTACTAAACTTTTATGAGCCTCAGTTTTCTTGTGGGGCAAGTAAAGATAACAGTACCTGCTTCACAGTATTATGAGAATTAAGGGAGAGAATGCCTGGGAAATGGATAGCACAGTGCCCTGTAAATATAAGTGCTCCACTAATGTTACCAAGTAAGACCCAACCTATATGACTCACTTCTCCCTTCAGTGCCTAGAAGCTGAGGGAGGCCAAGAGGGCTGTTGGGCAGTCCCTGTGACCTGTTGCTGACGCTGGCCTATCTGATCTGTTTGGTTCTGTTAATTCAGTACATTTAACTCTGGGGGCAGCAGAGGCTCTGAAGCCTTCATCAGCGCCACTTTTACACACAGAACACAACCTACTTCAGCAATCTCCCTAAGCTCATGAGAGCCTGCTGGAAAATCAGTCACAGAGCCTGTGACAAATCACTGGATGTGGCAACAAATACTGAGCAGACAGCTTCCGCCCGCTGCCTGAGTAGTCTCTCTCCCGAGGTGGTTGTTCTGAGACACAGAGACTGAAACCTGGTCCCTTTCTCACATCTAACTCTCCTCCAATCTCTTAGGAGAGGCACCTTTGCCCTCCCAAATTACGGGATAGTCTGCAGTCACCATCTCTGAAATGCTCAGCCTCATCCAGTGGATCATAAGGATCTCCATGAGGCAGTACTTAAGCTCTTTAAACTATTTTACTCCTAACAGATGAAACTTTACAGATTATTTCTACAGTGCTGCATTTTGTACCTTTCTTTACAAAGCTGTGGGGTACGAATTATGAGTTGGCTGCTGTCAGGGGCCCCTGCCAATCAACACACATCGGGGCCTCTGAAGACTGGAATAGGCAGCCTCTCAGTGCCATTCTTTTTAGTCCTCGAGGGCGTGGAAGCCAGAGGGGGCAGTTAGAGACCTGCGGAAGGGGCCAGTTTGATCATAATCTGAACAACCGGGCAAACTTTGTTCACATACTTTTTTTTTTTTTTTTTTTGGTACGCGGGCCTCTCACTGTTGTGGCCTCTCCCGTTGCTGAGCACAGGCTCCGGACGCGCAGGCTCAGCGGCCATGGCTCACGGGCCCAGCCGCTCCGCGGCATGTGGGATCTTCCCAGACCGGGGCACGAACCCGTGTCCGCTGCATCGGCAGGCGGACTCTCAACCACTGCGCCACCAGGGAAGCCCTGTTCACATACTTTTAAAGCATTAAACTGGATCTGGTATTATGATCTATTTTGTTATTGTTAATACAAGGGATTTTTAGCTGCTGAAAATAGAAAAATAAAAAACTGTGGCAAACCTGAGTTTGAAT
The DNA here is from genome assembly GCF_949774975.1 of Lagenorhynchus albirostris. Classification (NCBI taxonomy): domain Eukaryota; kingdom Metazoa; phylum Chordata; class Mammalia; order Artiodactyla; family Delphinidae; genus Lagenorhynchus; species Lagenorhynchus albirostris. The sequence continues at coordinate 66,420,715 of NC_083108.1, forward strand.
CCTGGCTCTGGCACTTATTAGCTTGGACAAATTATTTAATCTTTTGATCCACAGCTTCCTTATCAACTGGGCTGTTGCAAGGATTAAATAACAAACTAAACAAGTGCCCCAGCATCAAGTCTAACATGAAGCAAGCACTCAATAGAGAGCAATTATTTTCATCGTAATTAATTTGTCTTAGGGCACTTTTGTGTGAGGCCCAGTGCTAACTCCTAGATATATTTCTAGTACCAAAGATGATACTTGGTACAAAGATGACTGACTTTAAACCAAATTATTTCCGTTTGACGCTCCAGTAGAGGCACTGTGCAAATAAAACATAATTTATCTGCCACACTGAAGATACCCAATAAAAATGTGCTAAATGAATGAAAGAGTACCATATAAAAACTACACTTATTTTTATTGATATGAAATTCACCATTTTAACCACTTAAAAGAGTACAATTCAGTGGTATTTAGTTTTGTCACAATGTTGTGTATCCACTGCTACTATCTAATTCCAGGATATTTTCATTACCCCAAAAAGAAAACCCATACCTCCTAAGCAATCATTTCTCATGCCTCCCCTTTCCCCAGCTCTTGGCAACCATTAATCTGTTTTTTGTCTGTATGGATTTGCCTATTCTGGACATTTCTTATCAATGGGATCATTAAATATGCGCCCCGTATGTCTGGTTTCTTTCACTGAGCATCATGTTTTCAAGGTTCCTCATGTTGTGGCAGGGGTCAGTAATTCATTTCTTTTTGGGGCTAAATAATATTCCATTGTATGGACACACCACATTTTGTTCACCCATTTGTCAGTTGATGGACATCTAGGTTGTTGCTACTTTTTGGCTGTTATGAATAATGCTGCTAATGAACATTCATGTACAAGCTTTTGTGTGAACATATGTTTTCAGCTCTCTCGGGTATATACTTAGGAGTGGAATTACTGGGTCATAAGATGATTCTGTTTCACGTTTTGAGGAACTGCCAGACTGCTTCAAAGGAGCTGCACCATTAACATTTATACCAACAACGTACAGGGTTTCAATTTCTCCATATTCTCACCAACACTTATTTTTCATTAAAAAAAATTAACACTATATTCTGTTTAAAGTAGAAAAACAGGTAATGAACCCACACACCCTGCTTCTGTTTACTGTCTATGCCCACGGCTTGTTGGTGGTGTGAGTCCTGGCAAATTATTTATCCTCTCCACAACCTAGGACTCTCTTCCGTAAAATGAGAGGGATAATAATGCCTTCCTCAGATGGCTGCCAGGAGGGCCCAACGTGACAATTCTTATAAAGCCTTACATACTAGGGACTCAGTATTTTTCTCCTTATTTTTTTTACTTAAGAGTATACCAGGGCTTCCCTGGTGGCTCAGTGGTTGAGAGTCCGCCTGCCGATGCAGGGGACACGGGTTCGTGCCCCGGTCCGGGAAGATCCCACATGCCGCGGAGCGGCTGGGCCCGTGAGCCATGGCCGCTGAGCCTGCGCTTCTGGAGCCTGTGCTCCGCAACGGGAGAGGCCACAGCAGTAAGAGGCCCGCATACCACACACACACACACAAAAACAACAACAGGAAGAACAGAGATAGAAAAGGGATGTAGGGAAGGTAAAGAATAGGTGTTATGAGAAAAACAGAAGTACTGAACATTAAGAACAGTGTGCAGTGGACTTCCCCGGCAGTCCAGTGGTTAAGACTCCACCTTCCAACGCAGGGGGCGCGGGTTCAACCCCTGGTCGAGGAATTAAGATCCCACGTGTCTCGCGGTGTGGCCATAAATTTAAAAAAAAAACAGCAACAACAACAGCAACAACAAAACAAAACAAAAAACCAAAACGGTGTGCAGGATTTAACTGAATCTTGAAGGTCACCCTTGGCAGAAAAAAAAAAAAAAAAAAAAGAGTATACCAGGCACTCTGTAAGGTCAGCCAACATACTCTCCTGGGTTGGGGTGTTGAGGCAGAGGATTTTATAACAATGAACTCTGGAGATGAAAGGCTAAATGGATGTGCAGCACATATTATTTGCCAACTATTCTCCCTTAAACATTAGCTAAGGTGCAGCCTTTAACAGAGGTACTAACACTGAGCAAAACAGGATGTATAGAAAGCCACTGACAGTCTCCAATGGGCACACAACTAAAAAGACCAAAAATTAACCACGTGAGTTCTGCTCGCCAATCCTCCCGCTGTCCTCCCCCCACAAAAAAACACATTTTTGACAGTGTCTAAGCTGTAACCTGCGAAAGCATCAGTTATAAACTCGGGCTGGGTTTTACAGACACCATACGTAGTGGCTGAATCATGTCCTCCAAAAAGATATGTTTAAGTCCTAATGCCTGGTGTCTGTGTTGGTGACCTTATTTGAAAACAGGGTCTTTACACATGTTATCAAGTTAACTGAGGCTGTACTAGATTAGGGTAGGCCTAATCCAATGACTAGTGTCCTTGTAAGGAGGCACAGAGGGAAGTCAGTCACGTAAAGAAGACAGAGACCGGAGTGATGCAGCTACAAGTCAAGGAATGCCGAAGACTGCCAGCAATGACCGGATAGTAGGAAGAGGCAAAGGAAGATTCTTCCCTGGAGCCTTCATAGGGAACATGGCCCTGACAACGCCTTGATTTTGGACTTCTAGGCTCCCAAACTATGAGAGAAGAAATTTCTGTTGTTTGAAGCCACCCAGTTGGTGATAATTTGCTATGGCAGCAGCCCCAGGACACTGACGCACCACATGACATTCTGGCTTAAAACTGAGCCACTCAGCCTAGTCAAGATGTCAGCATCTAATCTAGCCTGGGGACTAACAACACTGTAGACTCTACAGTGTGTCTCAGTAAGCTCAAGCCTTTCCCTTCGTCTGCCTCATCTGTGACTATCTCCTTTCTGCCATCTTAAAATCTGGCGCTGCACTGGTACGAGGGCGCTTGCAAACTCTCATTACCACCGCGTAGATGTGGGTGGATTACGGGGGATCAAGTGGGCCAGCGGTTGAAGAGGTCAAGGCCCCAGGCCATACCCCAGGCCATACCCCGTGCTCTGCCCTGGCCAGCATCTCACAGAGTGGCGGAGTGGCGGGTCAGGGAGGAGATGGGTGGGTCAGAGCACACTCAGTACCAGGCCTGGAAAGATAACTCGAAGCTTTGCATCTCTTCTCTGCTCTATCACAGTAAGATGTGTGTGATCTTATCACAGTAAGATCTCAGATGCCTCAGAAAACACTAAAAGGGCTTGCAAATTACATTAAACAAGAGGATCTTAAAGCTGATACTGAACCATTACATCAGTGTCCCTATTATCTTTTCTAGGTTGTCTGAGCATCTCACAATAGGCCAGGGCACAACTGTAAGTAATTACTTGTTAAACGTCTGTGCTCCCTTCTAGAGTCTTCTGGTTCAGTGCTGTATCCCCAGGGTCTGGTCAGTGACTGCCTGGCCTGTAGTAGGTGCTTAATAAGTATTGCCAAGTGAATGAATGGATAACGGGGAGGGAGGAAGCAGGGGCAGGCTGGTTCCCCTGGCCCAGGGTTCCTGTGCCTTGGACAGTGCCGGGCACAGGGCATACTCACTGTCAAAGACGATGATCCTGCCATCGCCCCCACAGGGCTGGGTGTGATCCCCGAAGCAGACGCTGTTGCACTCAGTACTGGCTGCCTCCCCGTACTTCCAGTAATCAGGACTGTTTCCACAGAAGCAAGCATAGCCTGACTCCATCCCGGCAAACTGCCACAACAGAGAAGCAGCACTTGGTAAGCGTCAGTCAGGGGTGTCGGTGGCCTGAAGGAGCCTGGCAGGTTTGGCCCCCAGCAAGCAAGCACTTCGTCTTCCCAGCCCATGTTCCCCAGGGACCTCTGCCTCATCCCACCCTCACCACACTTCATTACATGTGGACTGGTAACTACACACCACCACGGTGCTTCCCCTTCAGTAAGCATCCCTTATTAATGTTTGCATTTCTACTGTATTTAAGTAAGTTAAAGGCAGGGGGGAATCTCATTAACTTGAAACATTAATAATAATAACAGCTAAACACTTTATTGAATGTTTACTATGTGCCAGGTGGTAAATGCTTTAAAGTTAGTACTCACAGAAAACTTACTCTAGGCCCCATTTAACATTTTTATTTTTTATATTACCATACAGTACGACTATTTATATGGTACACAGTCCTATGAATTTTAACCTATGTATAGATTTGTACACCCACCACTACAATCAGGATACAGAACAGGTGCATCACCCGAGGAACCTTCCTTGTGCTATCGCTTTATATAATAGTTCTCCCTCTAGAACCCCTGGCAACCACTAATTAGTTTTCTACACTATAGTTTTATCTTTTCGAGTATGTCATACGCTATAGACTGAATGCCGGTGTCCCCCCCAACCCCCGAAATTTATATGTTGAAAGCTAATTCCCAATGTGATGGTACTTAGTGGTGAGACCTCTGGGAAGTGAGGGCTTGCTCTCATGAATGGGGTTAGAGCCTTTATAAAAGAGACCCCCTTGCCCCTTCTGCCATGCGAGGACACAGTGAGAAGATGGCCATCTATGAACCAGGAAACGGGCCATCACCAGACACCAAATCTGCCAAAGCCTTGATTTTGGACTTCTCAGCCTTTAGAACCATGAGAAATGAATGCTTGGTTTAAGCTAACCATTTTGTAACAGCAGCCAGAACGGACTAAGACATTGTATACTGTATATGGAATCATACAGTATGTTATGTTTTGAGAGTGGCTTCTTTCACTCAGCATAATGTCTCTGAGGTTCATCCAAATTGACGCATGCATTTTATAATTTGCTGAGCAGTAGTCTGTTGTATGAATGTACCACAGTCTCTTAATCCATTGAGTTGTTTTTAGTTTTTCATAATTATAAAATAGAGCTGCTATAAACATTTGTGTAGATTTTTGTGTGAACATAAGTTTTCCTTTCTCTAGGGTAAATACCTAGAAATGAGATTTCTGGGTTGTAATTTCTCTACAACCTCACTAACACTTGCTTTTGTCGTTTAAAAAAAATTACAGCTGTCCTAGGTTATTTATTATATGAAGTGGTATCTGATTGGTTTTGATTTGCATTTCCCTAAAGACTAATAATATTCAGCATCTTTTCATGTGCTTATTGGCCATTTGTACATCTTCTATGGAGAAATGTCTATTCAAATCCTTTGCTCATCAGGGCTTCCCTGGTGGCACAGGGGTCAAGAATCCGCCTGCCAATGCCGGGGACAAGGGTTTGAGCCTTGGTCTGGGAAGATTCCACATGCCTGGAGCAACTAAGCCCGTGAGCCACAACTACTGAGCCTGCGCTCTACAGCCTGTGAGCCACAACTACTGAGCCCGTGTGCCACAACTACTGAAGCCTGCGTGCCTAGAGCCCATGCTCCACAACACGAGAAGCCACCACAATAAGAAGCCTGTGCACCGCAACAAAGAGTAGCCCCCGCTAGCCACAACTATGCCGTGGAGCAACTAAGCCCATGCACCACAACTACTGAGCCTGCACTCTACAGCCTGAGAGCCACAACTACTGAGCCCGCATGCCACAACTACTGAAGCCCGCGTGCCTAAAGCCCATGCTCCACAACAAGAGAAGCCACCGCAATGAGAAGGCTGTGCACCGGCAACAAAGAGTAGCCCCCGTTAGCCACAACTAGAGAAAGCCCATGCGCAGCAACAAAGACCCAATGCAGCCAAAAATAAATAAATAAATAAATAAATAAATATAAAAAAAAAACTACAGATCGTTTGCTCATTTTTTAGTTGGGTTGCTTGTCTTTTTATTGTCACATTGTAAGAGTTCTTTATATATTCTGGGCATTAGATTTTTATTCAGATATATGTTTTGCAAATATTTTCTCTATTCTGTGAGTTGCTTTTTCACTTTCTTAATAGTGTCCCTGATACACAGACGTTTTAAATTTTGATGAAGTCCAATTTACCTATTTTTTCTTTGTTTGTTTGTGCTTTTGGTATCATAACTAAAAAAACCACTGCTTAATCCAAGGTCATGTATATTTGTACCCATACTTCTTTCTAAACTTTTATAGTTTTAGCTATTACATGTAGGCCTGTGATCCATTTTTAATTAATTTTCATATGTAATATGAGGTAGGGGTCCAAATTCATTCTTTTTCCATGTGGATATCCAGTTGTCCCAGCACTATTTGTTGAAAAGACTATTCTTTCCCCATTGAATGATATGGCACCCTTGTCAAATATCAATTAGCCTTGGGACTTCCCTGGCGGCCCAGTGGTTAAGACTTTGCCTTCCAATGCAGGTGATGTGGGTTCGATCCCTGTTCGGGGAGCTAAGATCCCACATGCCTCAGGGCCAAAAAACCAAAACATAAAACAGAAGCAATATTGTAACAAACTTAATAAAGACTTTAAAAAAATGGTCCACATAAAAAAGAAACTTAAAAAAAAATCAATTGGCCTTAAATAAATGTATGGGTTTATCTCTGGACTCTAAATTCTATTCCATTGGCTTATATGTCCATCTTTATGTCAGTACTATAGCTATTTTTTCAGTAGTATAATTTGAAGTTATGATGTGATGTAAGGACAGGGGTTCATGTTTTTCATAAAGAGCTCCAGTTCTCCAGAACCATTTGTTGAAAGACTATCCTCTCTCCCACTGAATTACCTTGGCATCTCTGTTGAAAATCAACTGTCCATCTAAGTGCAGGTCTATTTCTGGACTCTCTATCCAGTTCCATTGATCTATAACAAAGGCTGGAAAACTCCTTCTATAAAAGGTCATACAGTAAATGTTTTCAGCTTTGTGGGTCACACGGTCTCTTCTCAATGACTAAACATGAAAGCAGGCCTGGACAATATATACAGGAATGGGTGTGGCTGTGTGTCAATAAAACTTTTTTTTTTTTTTACAGAAATATGTGGGTGGTAGGATTTGGCCCACATGCCAAATCTGACTCATGATCTATGTGACTATTTGTATGCCAATACTACTGTCTTGATTACTGTAGCTTTACAGAAAGTCTTGAGATCATGCAGGGCAAGTCCTCCTAGGATGATCTCTTTAAAAATTATTTTGATTATTCTAAGTTCTTTGCCTTTCCATATAAATTCTAGGATCAGCTTGTCAATTTAAAAAATCTGGTATGATTTTGATTAGGATTGTATTGAATCTATAGATCAATTTGGGGAAAACTGACATTATAACAATATTGAGCCTTCTGATCTATGAACAATGTCTATGTCTCCATTCATTTAGATCGTCTTTAATTTCCCCTTGCCATGTAGTATTCAGTGTATAGGTCTTCAATATCCTTTGTTAAACTTATTTCTGTTATTTATGCTACTGTAAATAGCATTTAAATTTTTGTTTTAATTTTTAAAATAAAACTTTAATTAAAAATTATTTTTAAAATTAATTTTTAAATTGAAAATTTAATTGTTCACTTTTAGTATATAGAAATGCAACTAATTTTTGTATATGACCTTATAAACTGCAACCCTGCTAAATCTACTTATTAGTTCTAATAGCTTTCTCATAGATTCCTTATGTCTACATACATGATCATCTTGTCCATAAATAAAGAAAATTTTACTTCTCCCTTTCCAACCTACATGCCTTTTATTTACTTTTCTTTCCTTATTTTATTGGAAAGGACCTCCAATACAATGCTGATCAGAAGAGGTGGCAGTGGGTCTCACTGTTTGTTCCTGATCGTACATGTAAAGCACTGAACCTTTCACCACTGAACATAAATTTAGCTTTAGCGTTTTTGGTAGATGCTCGTAATCAAATTGAGGAAGTTCCTTTCTCTTCCTAGTTTGCTTATGACTTTTCTCATTAATGGGTGTTGTGTTTTCTCAAATACTTATGCTGTATTTTCATTTTGAAATAATTCCAAACCTACAGAAAAGTTGCAAGAATAATACAAAGAACTGCCCTTTCCCTCTCACCTAGAGACCCACATTCAAGTTGGCAACTGCCTTTGTAGAAAAGGATCCAATCCAGCATCACAGACATACTTAGCTGTCGGGTCTCCTCAGTCTCCTTCAATCTGGAATAGCTGCAGGCCTTCCTTGACCTTTGTGACCTTAACATTTCTGAAGAATAAAGGCTATTTTGTAGAATATCCCTCGTTTCAGATTTACCTAGTGTTTCATGCTTATATTCATATTACACATTTTTGGCAGACAATCACCAAAGTGATGTTATGCTCTTGACAGGTCAGGTGAGACACAATGTCTAGTGGTCCCATCACTGGTGATACTAACTTTGATCACCTGCATATGGTAGTGTACGCCAGTTTTCTTCACTGTAGAATTACTTGTTTTCCCTTTATGGTAGTATTTTGTGGGGAGATCTCTGAAGCTATATAAATATCCTATTCCTCACGCAACTTTCACTCACTAGTAAAACTTTTACTCACCATCCATGAGGATGCGGAATATTTACATACCTTGATATTTGTTCTCTGAATCAATTATTACTATGATGGTGGCCAACTGGTGAATTTTCTAATTCCATCATTTCTTCTACATTTATTAGTTGGCATTCTCCTGTAAGGAAATGCTTTTCTTCTCCTCATTTATTTGTTCACTTTTTTTTTTAACATCTTTATTGGAGTATAATTGCTTTACCATGGTGTGTTAGTTTCTGCTCTATAACAAAGTGAATCAGCTATACATATATCCCCATATCTCCTCCCTCTTGCATCTCCTTCCCACCCTCCCTATCCCACCCCTCTAGGTGGTCACAAAGCACCAAGTTGATCTCCCTGTGCTATGTGGCTGCTTCCCACTAGCTATCTATTTTACATTTGGTAGTATTCAGTTATTTTTTTATATCAGCGTGAATTTGCAGATTCTTATTTTATTTAATGGAGTATATTTATTATTCTTATTATTTGTTTTGAAGCTCAAATTATGTTAGATTTAGCCAGTGGGAGTCCCTCCAAGTGGGTTCCTGTGTCCTTTTGACAAGTCCCTCACATTCCTTACTTTCTTGTACAAGATGTTTCAGGATCATCTTGTGCTTTCTCAGAAAAAAAACCCCAACAACCTTATCTTGCGATTTCTCTAGAATCAGCAATTTTCTCCAAGGAGCCCTAGTTCTTTTTAATGGAGAACAGTATTTATAAACCAAGATATGAGTGCTAAATGTGACCTTTACTACCAGTGTGGCACTGTTCCCAGGCCTTTTCAGTGGACAGACCTAGGAAATATACATGTATATACATACATACATACACACACACACTTTTATAGTTAAATTTACTTCTCTATATATATGTATCAGAAACCATGCACTACACTAATAACTTCAATCCCTGTCCAACACTATAGACTTCATTCCAGTTTTCCCTGGCTTTCTTCTCTAATAATGAGAAACCTGGCTCCCATTATCCTCAATATAGTTACTTATACGCTCAATCTTTTGCAAGCAACCAATCCCTTGATCACGTTGGGCTAACTGCCTTGCTCAGCTACCTGCCCCACAGAGGCCCTGAACCCTGCCAGTCTATTCTCCTCGCTTGGGCCTGATTAATGATCTTTTGACTGAAGAAGGAAGGAAGGGAGGGAGGGAGGGAGGGAGGGAGGGAAAGACTTTTCTTTCTTTTTTTTGATATAATAAACAAGAGCATTACTGAACCTTCATGGCCGACGAATGAGTTTCAGATAGAAGAATGGATAGGAAGGAAAGAAACTATTTTGGACTGGTGTCCAGGCTAGGGCACCCTAATGTATCAAAGAAGTAACCACTACCTTGGCTTATTCCCAGATCCCCCAGGGAGCCAGAGATGTCTCTGCTCATAACATGCAGGGGCTCAAGGACACATGTAACTGTGTTGGAGGTCAAACTGGGATGCAGATATTGGTGCTTTTCCTCCCCTTTTCTCGCAGTCTTTGGACAGAGTGCTGCCTCACGCCCTTGAATCCCAAGCCTCACGCTTCCTCCAACTTCTCCTTGGCAGAAAAGTATACAGTCATATAGCTTCACAGGTTGTTTTTTAAAATTTATATGTTTTAAAGGTATCTTAGCAGAATGCACTTACACCTTTATCTTTTTCTATAGATACATAGCCACAGAACCATTACCTTGAACCTTTGACTCCGACAAAAACTGATACAGGTTTGTATGGTAAGTCTGTTAGACGTTTTACTGGCACCAGTTAGAGGAGGTGGGTTTCCATGATCCTTGTAGCAGCCAAGGTTTCCAGGCACTGAAGAAAAAAGAAAAACAAAAGAACTTTACAACATCTGGCTGTGAACACCAAGAGGGAAAAGCGTGTTGTGTCAGGTACTCTCATCTCAGCCAACATTTCCACTCCTAAGGTGCAAATGAATAACAAGCAATAAGCTTTAAAAATGGAAACCTTGGGCTTCCCTGGTGGCGCAGTAGTTGAGAGTCCGCCTGCCGATGCAGAGGACACGGGTTCGTGCCCCGGTCCGGGAAGATCCCATATGCCGCAGAGCGGCTGGGCCCATGAGCCATGGCCGCTGAGCCTGCGTGTCTGGAGCCTGTGCTCCGCAATGGGGGAGGCCACAGCAGTTAGAGGCCCGCGTACCGCAAAAAAAAAAAAAAAAAAAAAGGAAGCCTTAGTGTCCTCTGCTAGCTGCTATGTTTTTGTTTTATTTTGACGAGTGAGGCCCATATAACTAAGCCTAAGAAATTTTTCACCTGTTCAATATTGATAGAATTTAGTATTGATGAGAACTAGGAATAACTTCCTAAAAACAGAGAAGCTACAATATGTAAATTACGTTTCAGAGTCACTGGACAGCAAAAAAGCCCTTGGAAGCCCACCATCCTATGCCTTATGCCTCCCCTTGTTTCTTAAAAAGCCCCGCAAGTTGGTTTAACCAGGTCCTTTGGTGAATGTATTAGTTTCCTATTGCTACTGGAATAAATGACCACAAATCTAGTGGCTTAAAGTAGCATAAATTCATTATCTTAACAGTTCTGGAGGTCAGATGTACTAAATGGGTCTTTTGGGGCTAAAATCAAGGCGTCAGCAGAGCTGTGTTCCTTCACAGGCTCGAGGGGACAACCTGTTCCTTGCCTTTTCCGTCTCCTAGAAGCTGCCCCTATTCCTTGGCTTGTGGCTGCCCCATCCCAGCCTCTGCTTGCCCCCCTCTGCTTCTATCATCACATCACCTTCTCTGACTCTAGTCCTCCTGCCTCTATGTTACAAGGACCTGTGTGGTTACACTGGCCCACCTGGGTAATTCAGGACAATCCTCCCCATCTCAAAATTCTTAACTTGATCACATGTGCCATGTAAGGTAACATATTTAAAGATTCTGGGGGTTACAAAATAGACATTTTGGGGAAGGAGATTATTCTGTTTACCACAGTGAACATATTAGTGTTTCACACAATCAGATGGTCTGGTCTAGTAGAAAAAGCTGCAACTGAGAATAAGGAAACCTAAATACATATACCAACTGTGGTAGACAGCTTTCAAAGACGGCCCTCCATGATCCCTACCTCCTGGTGTTCATGCCCTTGTGTGATCCCCTCCCCTTGAGTGTGGGCTGGAAGAGTGACTTGCTTTCGTCCAACAGAACGTGGCAAAGTTGATGGGATGCCACTTCTGTGATTGGGTTACAAGAGACTGTGACTTTAGTCTTGCTAGTAGACTCTCTCTATCGCCCTCTCAGCTTATATACTTTGTTAAAGCAACATATCATGCCCAAGATGTCATATGGCAAGGAACTGAGAATGGCCTTCAGCCAACAGCCAGCAAGGAACTGAGACTTTCAGTTTCTGCAAAGGCTGAATCCCACCAACAACTATGTATGCTTGAAGTAGATCCTTCCCCAGAGGAACCTTCAGAGGAGATCCCGGCCCTGGCAGACACATGAGAGACCTTGAAGCAGAGGACCCAGCTAAGCCATGCCCAGATTTCCTGGCCCACAGAAAGTGTGAGATAATAAATGTGTGCTGGGGCTTTCCTGGTGGTGCAGTGGTTAAGAATCTGCCTGCCAATGCAGGGGACATGGGTTCGAGCCCTGGTCCGGGAAGATCCCACATGCCGTGGAGCAACTACGCCCATGCGCCACAGCTACTGAGTCTGTGCTCTAGAGCCTGCGAGCCACAACTACTGAGCCTGCGAGCCGCAACCACTGAAGCCTGTGCGCCTAGAGCCAGTGCTCCGCAACAAGAGAAGCCACCACAATGAGAAGCCCGTGCGCCGCGACGAAGAGTAGCCCCCGCTTGCCGCAACTAGAGAAAGCCCACGTGCAGCAACGAAGACCCAACGCAGCCAAATAAATAAATAAAAATAATTTTTAAAAAAGTCATTAAAAAATGTGTGTTGTTTTGATTCATTAAATTTTAGAGTAATTTGTCATATAGCAATAGACAACTAACACACCTATATAACACATACTAAATATATGCTCATTGAATGAAGGAATGAATTTATTGTGAGCCATGGACAAATCAACCTCTCTGCCCCTTAGTTTTCCATCTGTGTTATTAATTTATGAATCACTTCACTATCAGATGAAGCCCTTTCCCTACGTTCTCTGTTTGGCTCCTCACAGTTTACATAACTACAGCTATAAAAAGACATGAATGAGGCCTGGTCCTAGAAGCACTTCTAGGTCAGTCAAGAGTTATACATTATCCAATTCCAAAGTGAGACATATAGATTCTTAGGAAGCACTTTTCCTTTATGTTTAAGACTGGAGAACAGCATGGTCCAGTTTAGTAAGCTTTATATCCAAACTAGTTTTTGGCATATAAAAATATACATGTATATAGGTATATGTGTGCATAATATATATATGTACACATACACACTTTTTAATTTCTGTCACCATCTACATCTAACCAGCTGATTTTAAATTGGCAGGAAGTTAACCCAAAGAGTCATCCTTCCCCCCTAAGCCAAGTGGTTACCCTTCTCCTTTGCATCACACATGGTTCAAATATAACAAATGTGGCTCACCACACAAATGTTAAAATGCATCTTTCGGAAACAAACCAAATCTCTATAGAAGCAAATGCAAACAGAAAAGCTCTAGGCAGTAGGAGTTCACAGTGTTCAGTGGGGGCCTAGCTTGGGAATGGCTGGATTTTAGAGTTTAAACAAATGCAGTGAGTTAAGTAAGCATCTCTAGTCGGAGGCATATCTTATAAGCCCAGTTTGTTAAAGGGGCTTTACATATGGAAACCTGAGCCATGCGTTTAATGGTTTTTAATAAGAGCTACTTGATCGTGATTGTCTTGGTCATTTACTCTGATTTCTCTCTCATTTATTCCATTATGTTCACAAATAAGCATGATACTATGTATTCATTTATAGACAGCCCAAGGCACATAATCATAAATGTTAAGATTAGACATAAACAGGGTCGTAGTTTGCATTGATGCAGCTGGAACCTATAAGTTTTATTCACAATAATTCGGTGAGCAAATCCAGGCAGCTCATGTTCCAGTGGGGCAGTGAGGTCCCAAAACGCACCGGGAGGTAGATCACTGGAAATCAGACCACACCATGCTGCTGCTGCTCCACCCCTCTGAATACCCATGGCCTTAGGTATCATCCTTGACACCCAAGTCAATCGCTTGCCAGACACTGTCAATTCTACCTCCTAAAATACTGCAGACACCTGTCCACGTCTCTATCCAGCCTGCCATTTCCCCGTTTAGGCCACCGTTCTCCCACTCAGACTATTCCATCAGTCTCCTATTCCATTTCCCTGCTCCTAGGCTCACCCTATTCTAATCTAGTTAGTACACTGCAAGCAGAGTAATCTTTACAGTACACTCCAGGCAGAGGAAGGCCAAGGGCAAAGGCCTAAGGCAAGAACAACCTTGGCCTTTGCAGGAACACAAAGTAGTGAGTATGACCAGTGAAAGAGAGGGAAAAGCAGCAGGAGATGCAGAGGTATGCAGGAGCCCTGCCTAAAACCCTCAAAGCTCCCATGCTGCCCTTCAGGATAAAGTCCAAACTCTCTCACATGGTACACAAGGTCCTGCCTGATCTGTGCTGTTCCCCTACCCCACCCCCATCAGCATGACCCCTCTCTCTATCCCTCGGCTCACGTTCTATATGAAAGCCAAGATAAATCATAGTGCATCTGCAAGTTTCCCACCTGCACATTGCTCTATGGCCTCTGGACTTTCTTACAAAAGTCTGTTTCTTCTGCTTAGAATGCTCTTCCCTGCTTAAGATTGCAGCCTGAGCATCATTTCCCTTGGGAAGCCCCATGGGCCTCCCATCATCCTCCCATCCCACAAAACAGGTTATACGCCCCTGCTGTGTAGTCCTACAGCAACCTATGCTAAGCTTGATTCTAAACACTTGTTTATGTGTCTCTCTCCCCAGTTAACCATGAACAACTTAAGGGTAGGACTGTACCTTCTGCCCACTTGTATTCCCAGGGCCTAGCATGGTCCTAGCCATACAGCAGGTGCTCTAAAACTGTGTGCTGAGTGAACAAATGTGTCCCACACTGCCAGCTGAACTCATGGAGAGAGAGAGGTACCTCTTAGGCAGCAGGGAGTCGAGAGAGCAGAGCAGAGTGAAAGGCAGAGCTGATCTGCATCACGACGTCCACTTACAGCCAGTACCCATTGGTTTTGACTCCTCTCCGTCCTCTTTGACTATCTGGAAACACCATTCCAGATAACCAAGTTCTCCATTAAAGGTTAACTTTAAAACTTAAAATTCTATCTTTATCATTTTGGATGAAACTTTTCTAAAATGCATTAGCTATTTTTTTTAAAAAACTTAGTTTAACTTACACACTTTTAAGTTTTTCTTGGTGGCTTGAGGTCACCAGATGTACGTCACCAAATGGTCCCAGACTGGTGTGCTTTTCTGTGTTCCTGTGTCTGACTTTAATAGTTAACCTGTCTCCGTGGTTACTGTTGGGGCAGCTGAACCCTCAGAACATTAGAACTGGAAGGAGTCTTAGCATCTACTTGCTACTGTTCGTGCCTGTGGTCCTTGCTTATCCTCTTCTTAATTTTCTGCTTCTTAGGCTTAGAAGAAAACTATCGAGCTTATTAGAACTGTGTGGAAAATAATAGTTTCTGAAAGAGGGAAGGCCTTTACCACTTCCCACTTTCGGCCGTCCATACTGTAGCTCAGGGGTTGTTTTTTGCTTGCTCACTTCCCAGTTCTTGGCAACGTTCTGAAGAGCACTGGTGCTACCATCACCTGTCCAGAAGCAGCCAGCATTTTGCAGCATTCACAAATGTGGGCTTTCGAGTCAGAAGGACCCCAGGCTTAACTCTGGCCCCTCCACCATGGCCTTTCTAAGCTGAGGTTCGTCCACAGTGGAATGAGGAACAATATGGGCCTCAAAGGGTTCTTGTGAGAATTAAAATTAGATAATGTAAATAAAGTAAACACCACAAGGCCTGGCAATATAGTATGTGCTGAATAAACAGTGTTTGTTATCATTATATACAACAAGGCTTTCATCATTTACCACACCAACAAGAATAACCTGCTCGGTTAACAGAAGAGTAAAATGGGACTTCCCTGGTGGCACAGTGGTTAAGAACCTGCCTGCCAATGCAGGGGACACGAGTTCAAGCCCTGGTCTGGGAAGATCCCACATGCCGTGGAGCAACTAAGCCCCGGTGCCACAACTACTGAGCCTGCACCCTGGAGCCCGCAAGCCACAGCTACTGAGCCTGCATACCACAACTACGGAAGCCGGTGCGCCTAGAGCCCATGCTCTGCAACAAGAGAAGCCATGACAATGAAAAGCCCATGCACCGCAACGAAGAATAGCCCCCGCTCGCCGCAACTAGAGAAAGCCCGTGTGCAACAAGGAAGACCCAATGCAGCCAAAAATAAATAAATTAATTAAAAAAAAAAAGAAGAGTAAAATAGCATTGACTTAAAAGATAAAGTCAAAGGCAGCCACCTTGGAAAACCGGGTTTGATTCTAGATATTAAAATATTAACCTCTTACATCTGGCTAGATACAGTGCACTGCCATGCGAGCCTTTCACATGAAACTCAGGTCCCTTTCAAGAAGGTGGGACAGGTGATGTGCTTCCTAGGTGACTGAGAAGCTGCAGTTCAGCAAGGTTAAGGGCCTTGCATGGGGACACACAAGATGGAACTAACTGGAGAGCAGAGGTCAGCTCTAGAGTGGCAGATTCTCACTCCACGGTATTTTTCTTGGTGTCCCTGCCCCCCCCTTTCCTCATGGGGACAGTCTGGGAGCTAAACGACAGTGACTTCCTGAGAATAAGGACTGAATCTGCAAACACGCAGTCCCTCAGCGCCCTGTGTCCCACAAGGCTGGCCTCTGAGGGCTGTCACTGCCTCTGACTCGCACTGGAAAGTGTGGCTCGAAGTCTCGCCAGAGAAGACACGTCATTGTCGTCTTCAAAAGCATGACTAGTCAACTGAGTGGATTTCCAGACTGTGTCCCACCCTTAGCTCTTCCCAGAAGCAGGGAGGAAAAGTCAATGTGAAAAAGGATATTTGTCCTCAGATTCCTTTTTACTTTCAAGACCACTTTAAAGTCCTGTTGCTTGGTCATGCATTTTTTTCTTACCAAAGAGGCTCCAACACATTCAATTTTTAAAAATCATCTTAAAATATAAAGGGACCCCTTGTTTATCATACTTGATGCTTTAAAATGTGACAGTTAATTACCAACAACCTCTTCAGATGTTCAGAGTTCCTGACAGAGATAAAAGTTTTAGAGGTGGCTGAGGGAAGATGGTTCTCTCTTCGGATTAATCCAAGAACTATTGTTCTTTTACTACCACAAGGAACTGTTGGGAAGCAACCAGGCAGGCTTCCTAAATAGCCATTACATTTGGATATGACTGTGGCCTCATTGTGAAGGTGCTAAACACACCTCCATGGGGGCCTCCACAGCCAACAGCCCTTTTCTGAGAACCACTGTCTCAGAGGACCTGCTACCTGCTACCGTAACTGCTGCTGGGTGGGGACAGGCCAAAGAACCCCACCCATCCTCTGGCCACAGCTGACTCCCACTGGGGCCACCAGATCCTCTCTCCCAGGAAGGTGGAACTGGATTCCAGTAAGTGAATTACAGGCACTGGACTTGTAGGGTTCAGTCAAGTAGGGATTAAGGCAACCAGCCACGTTTGGAGCACGTGAGTGGATGAGTGAGCTGATTCTGTTGGTCCACAAAGAGGAAGAAGAATGGACACCATACTGAGAGAGAGGCATAGACGGGAGGCCATGTGGCCCCAAAGAGAAATGGCAAGAGTGGGTACTTCCTTCCCAGGTGCTTGGGACACAGGTATTGACTTCTGCAATATACTCCCAGTGTCCTTCCAATAAATAAATCTCTTTTGCTCAAGTTAGCTTGAGTGAGTTCTATTCCTCGCAATCTAACAATTCCTGACAAACACAGAAAACATGGCTTTTATTGTACAAGCTCAATCTGAATAAAAATCTTCAGATGGTAATTTGCTTAAGAAGTCCTGACCCATTACTGTGTTTTCTATTCCAGTGCTCTGACCAAATCTGAGATATTTGTTTAAGAAACCAGAAGCAGGGCTTCCCTGGTGGCGCAGTAGTTGAGAGTCCGCCTGCCGATGCAGGGGACACGGGTTTGTGCCCCGGTCCAGGAAGATCCCACATGCCACAGAGCGGCTGGGCCCGTGAGCCACGGCCGCTGAACCTGCGCGTCTGGAGCCTGTGCTCCGCAACGGGAGAGGCCACAACAGTGAGAGGCCCGCGTACCGCCAAAAAAAAAAAAAAAAAGAGAGAGAGAAACCAGAAGCAAAGTTCTACATTTTAGAAAACTCTTCCCTGGCTGTACAGAACTCCTCTTACTTTTTCTTACAAATAAAAATTTGGTTCTTCAGAAACGATGCAGTGACTGCTTATTTTTTTATACTACAAGAATAAAGATTTTTATTAAGCATTGTAAGTTGCATTCAATAGCCTTCAGATACACCACACCACAACCCATATACAATCAGTCAAACCCAACAGCAGTTCATTCTTGCACAATTCATGACTTAAGGCAAAACTCCCTTCAACTTACAGTAAGACCCTACTCAGGTCTTGCAGGCAGGGATTGGGGAATTGCATCTTATTTCTGATCACTAATGTGTGATGAAGAGCATCAGGAGAATTATATAAAAATGAATAAGAAGTGATCTGATTTCAAAGTACATTGTTTGGAAACATTGACAAAAACATCAAAATGATATAAGTATACCTGCTTCTATTAAATTCTTGATGGGCAAGTTCTCAAGAACAAGCAATTTGTTTCCTGCTACAGAAGGCGGGGGCAGTGACTGCTTATTTTAAATGTCATTTAACCTCGTGTGGCAGAGACTATCTTCTGTCTCAGGGACTCCACATTGGTGCCTCAGTAGCTGAATTCTCCCTTCCGTGGGAATAAGGACTAAGTACACATGAGATGATACCACTGGTGTCCTATCAGAGGACCAGCCAATTCAAATACCTCCTTCAGAGCATCAATAGGCTAAGCGTGGATTATTCCACACTCTCAGCCCATGACTATGAACACACTGTACCCCATCCTGTCCATCTATAACTTCCGTTCCAAACCTGACAGCCACCAGTTTGGTCCAAGTCCTATCATAATATGGCCCCTTTCTACCTCTATAACTTTTTTTTAAAGTTTTTTTTCTTTTTTTGGCCATGCTGTGCGGCATGCGGGATCTTAGTTCCCCCACCAGGGATTGAACCCGTGCACCCTGCAGTGGAAGCATGGAGTCTTAACCACTGGACCACCAGGGAATCCCTCTACCTCTATAACTTTATTTCTAAACATCAATTCTCGTTTTCAGTCACTCTGATTCTTCAAAGCAGCCCTACTTATGTCTCTGAGTCTCGTTATCGACTCACCCAAATAAATAAGTAAACACCGCTTTTTCTTCCGCTTTGAAATTTTACCTTTAGGGGAAAGTGGTAAAAGTTCCTGAGGATCCTGACCCCCATATAACCCTGATGTATCACAGAGATAGTTCTCCTCTGGCACGAGTTCCTTCTTTGAAACTTAATTTCTGGTGATATAATGCGGTAGACAGTCTCCAAAGGAGGGTCTAATCATTTCTCCCCTCCCCACTTATGTCATACATGTGTGTGACTCCCCACTTTAAACTTGGAATCAATTTCTTCTCCTCTTGAATCTGGACTGACCTTGTGACTTGCTTTGATTAACAGAATATAGGACAGAATAACAGGACTTCTGAGTTCACTTCTTAAGGGGACTGGAAGCTTCTCTTGGAAGCCAGCCACCCTATAAGAGGTCTAAGTATGCTGTTGGAAAGAGAGGTTGCCCAGGTAGAGGCCTGAAGCTGTCTTGGATGCCCCAGCCCCAGGAGAGCCCCCAGGTGGATGCAGCCACCCGACTGAGCCCAGGTAAGAGCAGTAGAAGCATGGCCGAGCTGAAACTCAGCCAACCCACAGAGTCAGGAGAAATGACAAGTTGTTGTTGTTTTAAGCCACTGGGGTTTGGGGTGGTTTCTGATGCAGTAACAGACAACTGAAACACCTTACTTGACAAAAGTTCAGTCCAAGTTCAAGAGGAATGATACAGCTGTGTCTCTGGGAAGAAGAGCTCAGTCTGACTTGAACTTTTTTTCTGGGACACCACAAATATCCCAGGCAAAGAACCACAGAGGCATCTTTTACTCTTCCTGCTGTTTCATCCCTTATATATTCCACTTGTCAAGTTCTGACTTCTTCCTAAATGCGTCTTGGATTAACCCTTCCTGCACGATCTCACTGCTGCCACCACCGCCCAGGCCCTCATCTCCTGCGTTTAGAAATCTACACCCATTCTCTCCTCCCCAAACGTCCCTCCCCCGATCTATCCTCTAAGGGACACTGGGCTCATCTTCCTGAACGAGGGCTTTCAGCATGTCAGCTGCCAACTAATCAGCCCTGGCTTTCAAGGTTCTGACCCGGTTCCTCTCTGTCTGCTCCTTTCCTCAGGCATCTTGGCTCCCACCAGCGTGCATGGCAATCCCGTGTCCTTCCTCCAAGTCTCTGTCCAGCTGTTCCCTGACCTGCTGTGCCCTGACCCGTCCAGCCCCACCAGCCTTACTCGATAACAATGCCTCCAGCTCCCCAACCCTCACGGAGCCCTCTCATCTTCAAAAACTCACAGCCCTCTACCTCATAATTCAATCTTATTTATATAATTGGTGGGCTGGTCTCCAATTTTCTCCTGTGTTTATAACTCAGATTCCTAATTACACCATAAGATTGAGGGTAGGGACTATTTCTTATGTTTATGTATACTCCTTACAGGCAAGTGCTGGTGTAAAGATTTTACAGTAAAATTGCCCTTATTGATCTAAATGATTTTCTCTTTTTAAGTTATTAGTATGCTTTACACAACTTTGCTTTAGAACATTTTGGAAATGTGATATACATAACTGTCGCTGAGGAAAATGTCCATTTGGTTCAGAAAGTCTGTATTTTTTTAGTGAAAAATTAAATAATATCCACTGCCAAAAACAATGAGTAATCGAGTATATGCCAGATCTGAAACCATAAAACTGCACTGTCAGAACGAATGTGGGGCCTCCTGTGCTCCCCGAGTGCAGTGTCACATCAGGCCCCAGGGGAACGGCCTCCGAGCAGCTGAGGCACAGCTCCGGGGCCCTGGGGCCAGTCATATAAAGCAGGAACAGAAAGAAATAAAATGCAGGTCAGGAATAACCTGTTTAGGAATTAGATGACAGGAGCATCCAATGGTGGTTTATGTCTTGGAGAAAGCACAGGCCACCACAATCCACGCTGTTACTTGCATGCCTTCCCTCTGCTAGGTCCTGGACTCAGAGTCATGTGTATTTTACTCATCTAATCTTCAAAATAACCCTGAAAGGTAGAGATGTGGAAACCAAGGCTCAGAGGAGAGTCATTTGGCCGTGAGCTATTAAGCGAGTAATGATTACAACCTAAGCCGGTATGACTCTGGAGGCCACATTCTTTCCACTAGATTGTGTTGTCTCTCTTCTTGGGAGAGATATGACATCACATCAGCAAGAATATTTAGTGAGCACCTGTTACAGCCTCCACAGTGCTAGATGTTGTGGAAGATTTTTAAAATATATGGCTCGAGGAGGGAAAGCCCCAATAAATTCCATCAGTACCCCTCTGTAAATAAACATACAGTCCAAGTAAAATGAGGGGGCCGGCTGAGCAAACACAGCTTTCAGAGAAACCCTCGAGTACCCCTCCACCTTAAGTCTCTCCTTCAGAGATTCCAGAGCTACCCCTGTGCAGATATTTGAACAGCTTAGTCCAGTTGGGAAAACAAAACTGCTCACATCAAGCAAGAATAAACAATCAAAAACAGGATTCTGACCATGCTAATTTGGGTAGTCTAAAAGGGTTCAGTTAGACAAAAACATTAAATAATTGTAGTGGAAAGAGAGAAAAGGTAAAAAATGAGTCGGCATAATTCATATTATTAACGTTCATCTTTTCTTTGGCTACCAGCTAAAGTTTAAGGTTTCACTTTAGCTGTAAAGTGTTAGTGACGTGCTGAGATGTGTCTTTTTCAAGGTGAGGATCAGCCAGTGCAATGGAAACACGGTGCTGGGAGAGACCCTGAGGCCTGGACAAGGCTGCTGATGCAGGGTTTCAAACAAAAGGTCCACTTCTGGGGAGCCCCTTCCCAGCTGAGAACAGCTGGGCCGGGAACACCCGCGGAGATGGGCCCAACAGTCTCCAGAGCTGGCTCTGCCTGCAACAAATGCTTCCTGGATACCATCGCAGCCTGCTTACTCCCGGGGCTTGGGATTTCCCAAACTCAAAGAAGAAAAGAAAATGACTTGGAGCTAACAGCTTGAACTGCAGACCCTCTGTCGCCACTGAGTTAATCCTTTGGTTTCTACAATGTCAAAAAGGCAATCCTAATAATTCAGCATACTATCAGAATTTCAAACTCTAATTCCCAAACAATCCACAAAGAAAAATTCTCAAGAATGACCTCAACAGTAGCCTGGATCCATCTCAAGGTTCCCGCTTTTAAGGAAATAAAGGAAATGGGGCTGTTCTCAAGTACTGGACAGAAATGGCACTGGTCTTGCCATTAGGAGTCCTAGATTCAAATCCTATTTGGCTCAGAGGGTAATCCTCATCAAATCACTTAACCACTCCAGCTTCATTTTCTCATCTGACCAAGGGGAGCAGGCGGGAGAGGACATACCACCTGCTTCATAGAATTGTTGAAAAGGTTAATAAGATAATGTGAATATAAGTGCTGTACACGTACTAGGTACTCAATAATAACTGAAATAAAAGCTAAAATGTTTAAAAATCAGTGCTGACATTAAAATGCAGAAAGTGCTGACAAAAACGAAACATTTTCTATAATTGAGAGACTGCTTTGACCACTACTACCAAAGTGCCCTTGGCTTTTTACTCAAAGTCTGAACTTTAAAAACTCAGTCTGAACTTTAAAACTCGAAGTCTGAACTTGAAAAACTCTTATTAGGGATCACAATCGGCAGGTTTCAAATCCTGTTTTGGGGGTTGCACTTTTGTAAGGAACAACAAATCTGTTTTAACAAAGTCAGGGTATCATTTAAATAAAAGGAAATTGAGTCAGGGAGACTGACCGAAGTTCCCATATGGCAGAGGTGCCATTGCTGGCATCCTCTTAGGCTGGTCTGGGAGAATATGATACAATCACTAGAGAACTTCTCACGGATTAGGAGGGAGAAACCTCACCCCATATCCCTAATACAGAGGCTTAAGAAGTTATGGAGAAATGTTTCCTTCTGACCCTCCACATTCCCCTCAGCCTCATCACTATCTTCTTGGGTCAAGTCTGTACCCAGAACATTATCTGGCCCCATCTAATTCTTCTCGGACCTCATCTCCTGTCCTTCCTTCTTAAAACTGATATCTCAGCAACACTGATTTTGCTTGGGAATTCACGTGTGTGTGTGTGTGTGTGTGTATACGCATGTAAACTGTTCCCTTTGCCCAACCCTAACACCTAGAACCTGGCTGCTTGAAGTGTGGTCCTGCAGTGCCAGCATCCCAGGGGTGTGTTAGAAATGCAGAGTCCCAGATCTGTCCCAGAACTACTGAATCAGAATCTGCACTTTAATAAGATCCTTGGTGATGGTATGTACCTTACAGTGGGAGAAGCCCTGAACTAAGACCCCACTCCTTCCAGAAGCCCTCTGACAAAGAGCAGGCCTGCCACCCACCGTGCCAGGGCAGATGCCCCCCTTTAGTGCTCCCATCCTTTTGCTCATCTCACTTATTACAGAGTATCTCACATTTGCTGATCTGTTTATATGTCGGCCTTCAGTCCTAAACAGGCTGAAGATCATGCCACCCTGTGTCCTCTACTTTGTACAAGGTCTGGTATATGGTTAGAGCTTAAATAATGTCATTTGTCACAGCTAATCACTTCTAAAGTCCTTGTGATTTTAAACTCTAATAACTAATTTTAAATAACTAACTCTAATAACTAATAGTTTTAATAACTTTAAATAACTAATAGTTTTAATAAGTTTAATAACTAAAACTTTAATAACTAACCTTAATAAACAACTCAAATACCTGTGAGTTATACTTAAAAAGTACTACAATTTAGCTTAGTCATGTTACACATTTGAATCCAGATACTTTGAATGTATTTACACATTCACTTTTAAATTTTTTAAATGTTATAAAATTTTTTAATATTACAAAAATTATTTTTATAATTGAAACTTTCAACTATACACAAAAGTAGGAAAGAATGTGAGGCCCTTACCCAGCATCAACAAATAGCCACTTTTAAAAAACCATTCTTGGGCTTCCCTAGTGGCACAGTGGTTGAGAGTCCGCCTGCCGATGCAGGGGACATGGGTTCGTGCCCAGGTCCGGGAAGATCCCACATGCCGCGGAGAGGCTGGGCCCGTGAGCCATGGCTGCTGAGCCTGTGTGTCCGGAGCCTGTGCTCCGCAACGGGAGAGGCCACAACAGTGAGAGGCCCGCATACCGCAAAATAAAAAAAAAAAAAGGACTCTCTGTATATGTAAACGACCATGCCATTATTGTACCTAATAAAATTAAGAGTGATTTCTTAATATAATCTAATACTCAGCCTGTATTCAAATTTCCCTATTTCAAAGATGAATTTTTATAGTTGAGTTTGTAGAAATCAGGTGAATATTGAACAGCAAACCAAAAATAGCTCTCGGAGCCAACATGATAAATATCTCATGCCTGTGGCCTCAGGCCCTAATCAGGTATGTGAAAAAAATTATATCTGCCTTTAAGTGCCATTTGCAGGTTCTGCTCCCCCTCAACTAGATTACTTTAAAAAACTGTACAAAACTTTTATAAGAATCTATAGGTAAAAGAACAAAACAAAAGCCATGCTAAGCATTACACAGCATGTCCCTCAAAAGCAATAAAATAAAGAGGAATTGGACTGGTGAGGATGATTATTTAACAACAGACAGATGCGCGAGGGGTGGACATTAAGCCAAATGATTTCTCCCTCAGTAGCCAAACCAATAGGACTTAGAGATTTAGAAGGCGGGACACAGAGGAGTGGTAAACTTGATGCTGTTGGAATTTCCTTTTAAAAATCTGTATTTCTTCTCTCTGCAATAAGAACGAGGTTTCTGAGAAACATACTGGCAGAAGCAGTTTAAACAGCAAATCCAATTACCTCAGAGTTGTTCTCCTTTTAACAGTAAGTTCTGATCCATGTTCCGTAGGTCAAGAGCACAGTTCAAATCTCTCTTTGCCCCCTTCTGAATCAGGCTTGTCTCTGCCTCCCTGCTCCTTTTAGCTCTCTACGTAACAGAAATTCCGGTCTCCACACAATGGCCCACCATTCAACCACACTCAGCTTTGTCCCTAAACATTCACTCCCCCTGGCTCCTGCTGGGTCTGTTATATTCAGATATGAACTTTCCAGGAATCTGATCATGTCACAGGCCTTTTCCTGTATGACAAGTTCAATGCTAATCATGAATAGCAGGCTTCACACAGAGGGTTAGCATTATTCATGAAAATGATGACTCCACATCCAGAAATAGGGCAAAACTGACCTAAAATAGGCAGGCTGGATCTCAGTTGAGTCCACCAGGCAATTACCAAGGTCTCTTGCTGCAAACAGCACAGAAGTTTTTCTCAACTTTGTTAATCTGACACATTAGAAGCACAATGTCCTTCCAGACTCAAGGTCTGAGGCTCAGCTTCATGGGAAGCACTGGTGCCCACAGGGTGAACAGAAGGGTTTTCCGAAGAACCAAAGCCAGACACTGCTCATTCCTCCCACACCCCCAAACCAGGGGCTCCCCAGTTCTCATTCCCAACTTCTGTATATCTCCCTACCCTGATCATTTCAAGACTGGCTTTAGAAGCTTTGAGAGAGTTACCAAAGGGCCTTAAGAAAAATAATATTTAATTTTTCTCTTTGGGGACAGTGAGGCACATCTGACAAATATTACAGATTAGAGGGAAATTTAGGTGGTTCATACTGTTTTGCTATAATTCTCTCCTCTGGAACTTAGTCTCAGTGACCACATGAGTCCACTCCCATTGGCCCAAATTATATTTTATAAATGCGAGTTGAGGATTATCTTTCCAAATAAAAGCGACCGGATTGAAATCCCCCCTTCGCCATTCCTGAGAGAATGACATAGGCTGGTACTAAAAGACTATCTTTGTGTAGAACAAATGGACCAAGGAAAATCTGCTTTCCTCTCCCCCTGCCCCTTCTTTTTTTACATAACTAGAGCCAAATGAGATGTTTTTCACTTTAAAAATTTGATTAAGCAGCCTGGGCAAAAGCCTAGTGTTCTGGTCTTTACTGTTTTCTCAATTTGGGGGACTGAATCAAGGTATATCAGGTTGGAAGGATAGCAAAGTGAGGATCTGACTGCCAGACAGTCGTGACATGTGGAAGTTTAGTTCATGAAAAGTGAGCACTGGTCCCCTTGAGGCAGAATTCAGACCGCTGTGGTCGGCAGGAGGGAGAGGGTCGCGGGTCCCACATGGACCTCCATACCCTCTCCACACACACCCTCCTGCCCTGAGGACTGGGAGACGAGGCAGGGCAAGGGGTAGGTTTAAATCATAAGGAAAAAGAAAAAAAAAACAGGTAGAATTATTATGAATGAGCTGTCCTTTTCTTCAGCTCTAGGAACTGAAAAACCTTGTTCCTTTGGCATATTTAAGAAGATAGTATAAACACTGCATTAGTAAACGCCTTACAGTACCATGTTTGATTTTGGTTCCTGTACTCTAAATCTTCCCACAACAGTTTCCACCTTGTTTTAAAGTATCTTTCTAAGATCCCCTGCCACATCACATATTCCCTGAGGGTCAGGGTATCTTTCTGCCTTTGTACCTTACAGATAATAAACACTGAATACGGGAATGAATGAATGAACCAGTTAGAAAACAGGTCTTGTGCTAAAGACAGAAGAAAGTGGGTTTTCCAGTAGTAGAGAGTGACAAGTTGTGAGTTATCATAAAATAACAATAGAACATATTTATGCTAATGTGAGGAAAGGGACTATCACATTGGCTTTGGAGGGTATCTAATTAGATATTTACTGAACACCATTTTTCAGGAGACATATCACATCAAATCTAAATAGTAAGCAGTATCATAACTTAGTTTTACTGTCTATAAAGGGCTATTCATTCATTCTAAAAAAAAAAAATTTTTTTTTTGGCGGCACCATGTGGCCTGAGAGATCTTAGTTCCCCAACTAGGGACTGAACCTGGGCCCCAGCAGTGAGAGTGCTGAGCCCTAACCACTGGACCGCCAGGGAATTCCCTCATTCTAAAAAATTAATTCCCCAAAGTGCAAGGTACTTTTTTTTTTCTGGACTGCTACTGAGCCGGTACCATCTCTATCCAAGAAAGAATCCGCATGAGGAAATCAAGCAGAAGCAGAAATTGTGGTTGGGCTTATCCAGCAAGGGAATGGGTCCTGAGAGAACCTGAGAGTCCCGTTTCTGAAAAGCCTCCATAAGAGAAGTGAAAATCCTCAGCCCAGGTGGCTCCTCCTTTCACCTGCTTCAGGAAATCCACCTGCCTGCACTACCTGCCCCCGGCAGTGGCCTCCACTCTGCACGCCTAGTGCTCAGGGTCCCGAAACCTGCCATGGGTGCATTAGAGCCTTACTCTGGCAGGCGGGAATCTCACAGTACTTCCAGTAGACACCATCCTCATGCTCCGCCACGTAGCACCAGGGGCTCACATCACCGTCTGGGTTTCTGTGGAGGGAAAAGGACACACCTGGTAACACTCCCATTGTTTTAAGTCAACTGGCTCATTGCTTTTCAGTTTTACCAAACGCCCCTCACCAAAAACAAACAAACAAAAAACAAAAAAACACTTCAGCTTCTGTGTCGTTTCTAATAATTCGTATAGATTTTAATGCCACCTCTTATGAAGAAGAAAAAAGTGGTAATACTACAAGAACAAAGCTATCCACTCCAACAGAAACTTCAGAGTTTGAGGGTGGGGGTAGGGAGTGAGTAAAGGTGAAATATGTTTACACAAATTCACTGCAGTGTAACCGGGACAACTAACCACTGAACAGATGATGCCAAACAGCACTGGCACCTTAACCATGAACACGGTGGTCCCATGGCTGGGAGAACACAGGTGCTCGCAAAACTACGGATAAGAATACGAATGGAACAGGGACTACCCTGGTGGCACAGTGGTTAAGAATCCACCTGCCGTGGAGAAAAGGGAACCCTCCTGCACTGTTGGTGGGAATGTAAATTGATACAACCACTATGGAGAACAGTATGGAGGTTCCTTAAAAAACTAAAAATAGAATTACCATATGACCCAGCAATCCCACTACTGGGCATATACCCAGAGAAAACCATAATTCAGAAAGACACATGCACCCCAAGGTTCACTGCAGCACTATTTACAATAGCCAGGTCATGGAAACAACCTAAATGCCCATTGACAGATGAATAGATAAAGAAGATGTGGTAAATATATACAATGGAATATTACTCAGCCATTAAAAGGAACGAAACTGGGTCATTTGTAGAGACGTGGATGGACCTAGAGACTGTCATACAGAGTGAAGTTAATTCAGAAAGAGAAAAACAAATATTGTATATTAATGCATATATATGGAATCTAGAAAAATGGTACAGATGAACTGGTTTGCAAGGCAGAAATTGAGACACAGATTTAGAGAACAAACATATGGACACCAAGGGGGGAAAGTGGGGGGGGGGCATGGTGGTGGTGGGATGAATTGGGAGATTGGGGTTGATATATATACACTAGTATGTATAAAATAGCTAACTAATAAGAACCTGCTGTATAAAAATAAAAAAATTAAATTAAATTAAAAAAGAATCCACCTGCCAATGCAGGGGACACAGGTTTGAGCCCTGGTCTGGGAAGATCCCACGTGCCATGCAGCAACTAAGCCCTGCACCACAACTACTGAGCTTGTGCTCTAGACCCCGTGAGCCACAACTACTGAGTCACATGCCACAACTACTGAAGCCCGCGCACCTAGAACCCGTGCTCTGCAACAAGAGAAGCCACTGCAATGAGAAGCCCATGCACCGCAATGAAGAGCAGCCCCTGCTTGCCGCAACTAGAGAAAGCCCACACGCAGCAATGAAGGCCCAACGCAGCCAAAATAAATAAATAAATTTTAAAAAATATAATAATAATGTGAATGGAGTGAACAGTCAGGATGGAAACTTGGTGATTAGAGTCAAAGGCCCTGAAGATACGCAAACTCCCTTTACTTGGCAATTTCTCCTTTAGTGCTATATTCTAAGGAAATCTTTACTTACAAAGATGTTCACCACAGCATTTTCATAATGCAAAAAAGATAGAAACAACAATTAAGGATTGGTTAAACAAATATGTCCATATAAGGGAATGCTAGGCAGCTGGTAAAAATGTGGTATAGAGACACATTTATTAATATGGAAAGATATTCACAATGTCTTGTTAGGTTTTTTTAAAAAGGCAGCTCTAAAACATGATGGATGACAACAATCCCATTTTTGAAAAGATATATTTAAGGAAGGATATACACCAGACTTTGAAAGTATTTATCACTGGATGATGGGACTACTGGTAATTTTAATTTTTTTCTTTTCCAATTCTCTTTATTTTCTCATTTCTTCTACAATGAACACTGTGTAATTTTTAAGCAATAAAGTAAAATTCACATCATGTAGTCTGCACTGACAAGCTTTCACCAGGATCAGGCCAGTCAACTCATGTTTGATAGAAATGGGTCCTATTTCCACGTCAAAACACTAACTTCTCAGGGAATTCTGAAAAAAACTATGCCAAAGAGTTTCACTCAGAACATACAGTCCTATAATCCTGGTACCAACTTCTGATATGGCAATAATAATTGCAAAAGACTTATTCCACATTTCTAAATGAGTGGCTTGGAATAAATGCCTTTAAGGTCTTTTCAACTCAGAGATGCCACGACAATAATGGGCAGCACTGCTGAAACAGAGCAAAAGATGGCAGGGGTTACTGGACACACAGAAAAGCCTCGCCTCTCTTCGCTGCTTTTCAAGCTCCTTTTATTTGGACTCAGAACACTGGAAACCTGACACTCCGGTTAGGCCGGAAATGGGCATAAAGACCCTGCAGCCGGAGCTCTGGAGCAGCCCCTATCAGGCCTGGGAGGGATCAGCCTATTGTGTGGCCCAGAAGATAAGCTGCCCTGAAGCACAAAGGGTCCTTTTATTTTTTTGTGCCCAAAGGCAGGTACCAGTGCCAACCCTGCTGTCCCGGCCTCTCTGCCTCCCCCAAGTCCAGATACGTGGAGCCAGAGAAGTGCGTCCCCATCACTCGCCATCTCGCAGACATCTCAACTGGGATGGGTCTGGAAACATCGCATAAGACAAACATGGTGTCGGATGTCAGCTGAGAAATCAAAGTTGGAGAATTTGTACAAAGCCCTTCTTTAAACAGTTTCACTGTCATTTTCCTCCCTCTATTCAGTGTTCAGCTTTGATGTAGTATTTGGTAAAGGCTTTCGAAAACAACTGTTTGTCATCAATGTCAAAACCATTCTGAAAAGCATCGGAATAGGTTAAAAAAAAGAACAAGCAAATTCATCTTTGACTCTGCTGCAGTGCTAAAACGAAAGGCCCCAGCTCTCTGATGTGATAATAATCGACAATTTCAGTATCCCTTTTTCTGAAGGATAAACTGTTAGTTCAGGTCTGGTACATTCCATCAAATCAAAGGAGAGGACCGCAGCCAGCCAAGGCTCAGGAGGAAGGTGGTCCCCCCGCTCTCAGTGTTTTCTTAATGGATATTTACTGGTGCATTTCTGAGAGCCTAGTGGTAAACTGGGTACTAATCTATAAGAAAAGATTTTCTTGTCAGATAAATAAACTTCACTGGAAATTTAAAATTTACCTTAAAATCAGGAGCACGTCTGAGAAGGCTTGCTTGATAGAAGGCAACAGAATAACAGAATAATATAATAGAATAAACCAACAGCCTAATACCAAGAGATACTTTAGAACAATAAGATAATTAACTATGTAAAAATAAAAAACAAACACTGGTTTCTCTTCCTAAATACTCTTCCCAACCCAAGCCAACTATTCCCATGAATAGGAAAACTAGGGGAAGAAAATAAGCCAGAAATGGAGTGGGGTTAATTTTTTTAATTATGCAAGAAAAAAATGAATGAACATGTATAACTTTGAAAATAAAACATCAAAGAATTCTTTAATGAGCATGTGTAATGTTAACAATAAAATACAAATGACAGCGAAATGTGAAATAGCATATATACAAATTGTTACCTCTGGGAAGTAGGCCTTGTTGGAGAGGATATGGGAGGAAAGAGGTACAATGGGGACTTTTATTTAAACAATATATATATCTGTTGTGTTGGAGAAGTTTTTTTTGGAAAAACTTTTAATACTTTTATAACGAACAAATAATACAATGTAACATATAAAATATAGCAATCAAATAACAAACTAAAAAATAGTGCAATAGCAACAATGGAGGAATGACCAGTTGGTACACATTAGAACCAAGGTGAAGCAAAGAGCTGAAGGCACAGGGATAAAGATAACATGGACTACAGGCCTTGAGACTTCAAGATAAGCACCAGGGTCCTAGGGTGTTAGCAAAGGTACCTGGAGAGGGCAGTAGGTAAACACTGTGGCCCATGCAATGCAGGTATAAATATGTTGTCTCAGCTGGATCAACAGTGCCATGGTTGAGATTCCAACATTCTGGTAGCACTGGGGGCACAGTGTGTAGCTCAAAGAGTAGCTTGGTGATCATTTTTCCCTGTCCCAATGGCTCAAGAGGCTGCCTTTGCACCTGTCCTATTAATAATTAAATTCAACACATGGCTGACCCATGAGTCATGTTACCAGGATCCTGGGTATAAATAGCTAAAACGTAGCTATAACCAAGGGTGCTCTGGTCCCTACTGACCAGTGATTCTCAACTTGTTTTGGATCACTGAAAACTTTGAGAATCTGATCAAAGCCATGGATCATCTCTCCAATCACAAGTACATGCTTGAAGCACCATGGGTCTCAGCCCCTGCAAGGGTCAGACAGGAGGTGAAAGAGCAAAGGAACACCTTAGTCTGTTGAAAAGAAGGAAACAGCACAAATCTGATGGCTACAGCTGCTCCCAGAGCAAGGTGGTACTGGGCTGGCAGGAGGTGGTACAACGCAGGGAGGGCAGCTTCCTTTGCTCAGAAGCAGAGGGAGGTTTGGGTCACAGATGGTGCTCTGCTTGCCCATGACATTCACAGCAGCTTAAGAAGCTGCGCTGTTTGTGCACTGTCTTCTGGGACAACTAAGAAAACCCTCTGAGAGAGACATGAAGCTATCAGACAGGAAAGCAGAGCTCTGAAAACCAGTATCAAAGCAACCCAAGTTGAAAAGAGTGGGTAGATTGTGTGTGTGTGTGCGTGCGCAGTTTTGGGAGAAAGATTTTTAAAACAGTAACAAGAAAGGCCTTGTGAGTTGGGCAAAAGAAGACAAAGAAGCCTTCCCTGTTGTGAGCAAGGCCAGAAGAAATGGGAAGAGGAGACCAGAGATTTTTTTAAGTACTGTGAAACCCCATCTTACCTGCAGTAGTTATGCTCGCCCAGGCCCCCCTCCCCGTTGGGGTATTTCAGAGTGTTGTATGGATGCTGGAAAGTCTCGTTCCAGAACAGACATGGCTTCCCGCCTTGCAGTGCTGTCCAGTTCTGTGTTCCCCTATAATCTGCACCGTTGGCTGTGAAACATTCTAGGAGAAAGAAAAGACAGAGCAAACTAATTTTCTGGCAACATCTATAGCTTCCTCCCTCTCTGCTTGATGTTTTATTTGTTTTGTTTGGACCAAGCTAGAAATGGATAGTGTCTTGCTGATCCTGGACACAGTGGATTTAACATTGGTAGGGCTGAGGAAATCTGAAACGAGGTACCCTCCAAATGCTAGGCTCATCTTGGCACTCGCTTGTCTACAGACACTAGGACATTTTCCCCTGAAGTATACAGATCCCAACTAGGATATAAACAGGGAGCTGAACGGTAATGAAGCCTATGGAGTGAACCGGGAAACCCCCAAATCTGGGAAGAGTTGGTAACAGCCATCCGTGAGGAACTCTGGGTGCTCGGAGGGGGTCACTGCTCTCGCCAGCATCTCTGTGTGGTAACTAGAACCAGGTCACCAGCTGTAACTGAGCTCTCCCCTACAGTCTGAAAGGCTGCACTGACACTTGGATTTAATAAGACCATCAGATACAGCAACGTTTTGGAATCCCAATCACACGAGTCTGGGAATGACTCACATTCCCCGGTAATGAAGAACAGTCCTCCCCACGCTGTTTGAGATAGAGGTGCCACAAAACAGACAGTCAACAGGAGGTAACAGGGGCTGAGTTGGCATTTTCTCTCACTTCTTTCTGAAATTCGTTCCTACAGGACACATTCAACAGGGTCTGAGGTCCATTTAATAAAATGACAAAATCCTTGCAGGTGCAGCAATGTGCTTCTAAAATCTGCCTCTCAGGGACATCCCTGGTGGTGCAGTGGTTAAGAATCCACCTGCCAATGCAGGGGACACGGGTTCGAGCCCTGGTCTGGGAAGATCCCACATGCTGCGGAGCAACTAAGTCCGTGCGCCACAACTACTGAGCCTGCGCTCTAGAGCCCGCGCGCTGCAACTACTGAGTCCACATGCTGCAACTACTGAAGCCCGCATGCCTAAAGCCCATGCTCCACAACAAGAGAAGCCACCGCAGTGAGAAGCCCACGCACCGCAACGAAGAGCAGCCCCTGCTCTCCACAACTAGAGAAAGCCCGCGCATAGCAACGAAGAGCCAATGCAGCCAAATCAAATCAAATCAGATCAAATCAAATTAAATCTGCCTCTCAGACTTTGGGGGGGATGGGAACTTTAGCTGAGAGGATTTCCCCCCACATGTTGCATGCATTAAATTCACAGAGGTTCATGAGAAAGGCACAGTACAAAGAGCAATTTTTAAAAATTAGCTTAGTTGAAACTGACAGATAGAAGCACTTCAAACACTTTTTAAAGATGTATCACTAGGAACTTGACAATCTGGGGGAGTTACATTAACATTCTTAGCTTTATTTCTTTCCCTCTCCTGGCATGTGCTGACCCACGACTTCCGGTATGAAGGACTCTCACTGCCGGCTCCTGCTGCAGTGCATGTGCCTCCTCTGGCCTAAGCATGTGCACAACACAAGCACATCTATATTCTGAAAGATATTCCTTTTACTATTTGAAATCTACCTGCTAACCATCTCTCTTCCTGTACCCCCTTCCTCTCCCTATCTGGGCCCTGCGTTTCGTCTGGAACAGCCCAGTTTTATGGACAGCCAAAATAACCTGGACTCCCAGGCTGCAAAGGACACCCTAGCACTTTATCGTGCCTGGTGTGACATTTACATGTTATGAGAAGTGCAACTCATCATGTTCCAAGACAACCGAACCCTCCACCAAGAGTCTGCATAAATAAAAAAGTTCAAAGGTAATTGAAGGAGGCAGCTCGGTATAGCAGAAAATACACTGAACCAAGAGCCTAAGCCCTGGCTTCTTGTCCTGAACCTGCTGCTGACCAGTTGTGCAACCTTGGACGAATCACCACAGTCTGCATCACCGCTGATGTTTACAGAGTGTTCTACCGTGTGCCAAGCTCTGTGCTAAGTGCTTTACATCAACTCACCACCAACCCAGTGGGGAGGTCCCTTAATACTCCCATTTCACAGATGAGGCACCTGGGGCACTCGATCACACTCTATACTGCCTCCGACAGAACACTTCGGCATCATCCTTGCTTTCCCCATGCTCTTCCTCACTCCCATTTCTGCTCATCAGCAAGTCCTGTTGACCTTCTTCGAATATGTTCCCTGAAACCCCCCTCTCCTCTCCATCTTGGGTGCTGCCACCTTCTTCCTGTTCACCATCGGAGGACAATACGGTCCTGTTCAGGTCTCACAGCTTCGACTTTCGTGCTCCCGCAGTGCATTCTCTGCACAGGGCTCAAAGTGCCCAGGAAAACGTGAGCACTGGGAACAAAACCCAAAGCCGTCATCCTTGTCTGTGAAGCCCCCTCGATGTGGCCCCAGGCCCTCCCTCCACCGGGCCCGAGCTCTTCTCCTCATCACGTGCTGTGCTCCAGCCACACTCGTCTGCTTTTAATTCTGTAAACACACCACGCTATTTCCTGCCCGAAACGTTCTTTCCCTAATACTTCCCATCACAGACTAAATATTACCTCCTCAGAAAACCCTTACCCACCATCTCCACTCCTGTTTTTCTGCCCTTCATTTTCTTGCTTCATAGCATTTATTATCACTAGGAATATATATGATCTGCTAGAGAGAAAGAAAGAGGGAGAGAGAGACTCGCGTGTGCGCATGTGTGTGTGTGTGCGTGTGTGTGTGTACCACACCAGAGCCCTACCCAATCCCAAGGTTAGAGTGGGATCTGGGAACCTATATTTCTAGAAAGCTGCTCAGGTGATGATTCTAAGAACATCAAGCCAATCTTTGCTAATTGCTAGAATTTTAATTGCTATGTGTTAATACATCTTTTTCTCCTATCAAAAGTGGTTGAGGGTGGCTTGGGAGCCAGAAATGCTGGCCGACCACTGGAAGGCACTGGAAAGCCTTAGTAATAGACAGCAACCTGCAGGGCAGTGGGGTCGGTGTTCCCGGAGACTCAGATGACTTGATTTGTAACACAAAAGAATGTGGTAGCCATCCACACAAGTGTCAGCCCTCAGGAATGGAGTGAGGTGGCATCTGAGACAGGGAATGGGTAAGAGCAAGCCTGTTTGCTTTAGTCTATTCCTCCTAGACCCAGTCTTATTCTTAGCTATGCTAGGGAAATGGAGGCAGTGTTACCAGATTTGACAATTATTTTTTTAACAGACTTGTCCAGTGCATGTCAATTTTGGGGGGGAAAAAAAAACAAACTTGAACGTTCTGGATTAAAGTTATGTGTGCATCTTGATTTCATCAGAATACTGGGGTGTGCACTAGGTAATGAGGACCCTGCCTCCCTTGTTTCCTACCACTATGAAACTGGCCTAAGCTCTGGCTAGACAAGCAAGGAGTGGATTAAACCAATAAAAAATAAAATATCACATGGCTGGTTGTAATATTTATGCATTCAGTGAAAGAGAACAAGCAAAGGTGATAAATCTAATGTCTACGATATTATTCATTAATTCAACAAATATTTACTCAACACTATGTGTCTGGCACTGTTCACAGCACTGGGACAGCAGTGGTGAACACTCTGTGTTCCTAGAGCGCACATGCTCACAGGGCTTCACGCTCATAATACACCAAACAAAATTAACACTAGCCAGTGAGAAGTGCTACAAGGGAAAATGGAGTTAGGGGACGGAGATGGAAGGGTGGGGGTTCTCTTTTAGAAGAAGTGGGTCAGGAAAGGCCTGGAAAGGAGACGAGGGGAGGACGAGGGGAGATGTGGACAAGGGGAGGAAGCGAACAACGGAAAGGACACGGGAAGGGCATTCCAGGCAGAGGGCACAGCCAGTGCAAAACCTCCGCAAGCAGCAATGTGCTGGGGAAGGCTTGGGGAACTGTGAGGCAGCTCCTCTGATCCGACCACGTAGGGTGAGTGCAGGGGAGGGTGGTGGGAAATGAAGAGGAGGAGGAGGCAGGCAAGGCCAGGACATGTAAAGTCTTGAGGGTCGTATAAATTAGATTTTGGCTTTTGTTCTAAGAGTTACAGGACGTCATTGGAGGGCTCTGAGCAGAGAAATGACACGATCTGACTTATCTTTTAATAGAACTGTAGCTGCAGGGTGGAGGAAGAGCTGTGTAGAGACAGCTAGGCACTCAGCAGGGAAACCAGTTAGGTGCCTACTTGCAGAAGGATGAGCTGGAAAGAAGGATGGCTTGGGCCAGGCTGGTAGCTGAAGGATAGGAAGAAGTGCCCGGATTCCAGATGTATTTTGAAGGTAGAACCAAAAGTATTTGCTGGGGTCCCAGAGAGAGAGGAATTAGGTACAACACCAAGCAGCTGGATAAGCGGTGTTGCCATTTACTACGATGGGGATGACCCAAGAGGCACAGAATATCTTGGGGTGGAATCAAGGCTTTGGTTTTGGATAAGAGAATTGGATGGAGATACAGAGTAAGCAGACGGCTAGATGAGCCTAGAGTTGAGGAAAGAAGCCAAGGCTAGATCCAGAGTGTGGAGGTAACAGCACTTGTGTGGAGAGAGAAGACATCTGGGGCTGAGCCCTGGGGCCCTGCAATGTTTCAGGCCTGGAAAGAGAAGGGCCCAGCAGTGATGTGCAGCCTGGGAGGTGGGAGAAAAGCATGTGGGTCTCAGAAGGTAAGGGAGAAGGTGTTTTGAGAAGAGAGGAATAAGAAGCTGTGAAAGCACTTTTATTTCCTCCCTGTCTTCTCCAGTTGGAACCCATTCCATTCATCTCTGTTGGACCTTCCTCTCCATCAGAAATCTTTTGCTTTGGGGATTGAATGAAAACAGCCATTAAGTTAGATACAAGTCTGACAAAAACTTAGTAAACACAGAAGAAAACTCCTTAATAAAAACTTCCAAGGCTGGCATCAAAGCACTCGGAATTAATTCTACTTTTCTAAGCTGGCGATTCCTTATCTTTTTCTCCAGCACCAAAACCCTCCAAAATATGGCATATGGCATTTATTTTTAAAAACTGGAGATGCGGGCTTCCCTGGTGGTGCAGTGGTTAAGAATCCGCATGCCACAGAGTAAATAAGCCCGTGCGCCACAACTACTGAGTCTGCGCTCTAGAACCATGAGCCACAACTGCTGAGCCCACACGTCTAGAGCAACAAGAGAAGCCACCGCAATGAGAAGCCCGCGCATGGCAACAAAGAGTAGACCCCGCTTTCCGCAGCTAGAGAAAGCCCGCGCCCAGCAATGAAGACCCAACGCAGCCAAAAATAAATAAATAAATTTATTTTTTAAAAAAAACCTGGAGATGCTACTTTCATTGAAATTCTCTGGAGACATATGGAATCACATTAGGGTATACAAATCTTGGGTGAGAATCTCTGAGCAAATGGTTTTGTGCAGACCAACTGTTTTCTGCAGGACCTGCTGCTGCATGAAGGCCTGGAGGTCATCCCCATGGTAGGAAGATCTGAGGACAAAGACCATGTCTGGGTGAAAGTTCAATACTCCCCATTGCTAATAAAGGCAAGCTTGAGTTTTCTCTCATAAAACTATTATTGTTTATTATGTTTGGAATTCAGAAGGGTCGGTATAAAGACTGATTGACTTGATGGCATATATATTCAAAACTTTGATATTTATCCCTCAAATTCTATAGGCTCTCATACTCGCATGCTGTATGTAACATTATTTGAAGATTTCAGTTGATTTAGAGGCATGACCTGTAGAGGACCTAGAAATATTCCCAGATACATTTTCCACAATACAATTCCCAAAGTCTGTCTACCTAGTGATTTAATGGGCAGTTATCAGGCTACCATCAGGATAGGAAAAATATATATGGTTTGAACCCTACGTTGAATCCCAGCATTCAGTGGATAAAAAGTAAGGAAAAAAAGGTACGTTTTTCTTAATCAAAGTTTAAACTGTGGGATGAAACACATCTTTGTTTATATATGCTACTGAAGTCACATAATTCAATATCTGTACTTATTATAAGTGAAGAAAATGCCAAGTTAAGAGAACCAGGCAATTTAACTCCTGACAGGTTGCACGTGCACTGCATTTTTAAAGTTCATATTTAAAACTATAATGATGTGTTTTAAAATAATCAAAACTTGACATATATGAGATGGTGGTAGGAAAGCAAAAGACATTCTATTCCTTGATAACATTTAATAAAGTTGAAGAATAAGTTCTCAATGAAGCTCTATAACTAGGTCATTCCTAACTACACTGTTTGCCTGAAACCACACTATTGAGGTTTTTCTCATATTGAGTCTTGAATTTTCCTGGTTTTCTGGTAGCTAATTACTAGTTAGATCTCTATTATATGATGTTTGTGAGAGTCACTGTTTTTAATCCATCAAAGCTGACTTTCTGTTCCATGTAGGACCACTCAGCATCTCTACTGATCCTATGTTGGAAGAATCTGGCTGGTTTTAGCCCAGTTTGAAATTAACATGAATCAATAAGCATTAAATTGAATTATGGCATCTTAAAATAAGAAGGCAGAAACATTTTCCAGTGGGAACATCTGTTCTTTTAAATACATCTATAAAATTTGGTAGGTGGGTAGATTATAGAAATACAAGGCTTAGTGGAAAAAGCTCCGTTTAATATACAGAGGGCAACACAAGAGTGTCGTCAGATGTTTGCACAACACACCTGATGCTCTGTTGGGTTTCCAGTACAGACTGGTGTCCAGTGGGAACTCATGGGTAGGTCTTCAAAGCCTATGGTCCCTGGCAAAATCGCCTTTTGCCCTCAGACACTCCAAAGCACTTCAGGAATGCTTATTTCAGTTATGTGGAACCCCACGGTAAAGAGGCACGTGGCCTTGGGAAGGCAGGGGTTCCCAGACTTTCCCATCCTAACACAGCTGAGCCTGTGAGAAGACACTGTGCGTCTTTAACGCCGATGGCTCCCCAAGGGAAGAGATTCCCATGATTACATGGAGGCAGGCGATCAGGTCTAGATCACCTAGATTACTTAGAGAGAGGGTAGGAGGGAGGGGCCTTCTAAGCACATGGTACATATTGAGAATCACTGGAAGAAAGGGGAAATGACACCAGACGAGTAGCTGACACTGTGGGGTTTGAAGAAATCACCTGGATTTGGGGCTCCATTTCTTCACTGGTGAAACAAGGGGATTTGAGACAGGTGGTCTCAATATCCCTTCACACTAAACTCTAATTTCAAGATTCTAACAAAATAGAACTGAGGCTCAAAAGTCTGAGGGAGTGTGACAGGAAAGGACTGATGGCTAAAATCTCTCCCAGGCTTAAAATTCTCTAATTCTACCTATTTCTCTAATGGAAGTGAGAATTCTATGGAAAAAAATAACTCACCTTTATGTGGGCCCTCCTTCTGAAGAGGCATTTAAGCACTCTTTTTGTTTAGAAGAAACTACATCTTCAACAAATAAATTTCAAGAAAAAAAAAGAAAAAGAGGAGAAACCTCTAGGTTAATAGAGACTCAAAAGTCACATCACCTAACTGTACCTGGCTTCGGTCCTGGTTTGAACGGTAAAAACACCGATGAGACAACCAGGGATATCTGAAAACTGATTACTGACTGGATATTTGATGATATTAAGAAATTATTGCTAAAATTTTAGTTGTGATAATGGTAGTGGTACTGCTACTATGTTTGTTTTTTTTAAATATTTATTCATTTATTTAAGTTGCGCCAGATCTTAGTTGTGGCACGTGGGATCTTCGTTGCAACATGTGGGATCTTTTTTTTTTTTAGCTGCCGTGTGTGGACCTCATAGTTGTGGCACACGGACTCTTACTTGCAGCATGCATGCTGGATCTAGTTCTCCGAGCAGGGATCAAACCCAGCGCCCCACCCCCCCGAACCCCCCCCCCCGCCCCGCCGCCCCGCATTGGGAGCACGGAGTCTTACCCAGTGGACCACCAGGGAAGTCTCTGTTGCTATGTTTTTGAAAAGAGTTCTTATCCTTTAGGGATACATACTGAAATATTTACAGATACGATGATATGATATCTGAGATTTGTTAAGAAATAATCTAGTTGGGGGGATGAAAGAGGTAGAGATGAAATACTTTGGCCTTGGTTTATGATTGTGGAAGCTGGGAGATGGATACACATGACTTCCTTACACTTTTATTTTTGAATATGTTCTAAATCTCCCAAAGCAAAATTTTTTGAAAGGACATCTTGAAAATACTTACTAACATGTTGTTTTACAATTAATCTACCTTAGTTTCTTTTCAAGAACGATAAACAAACTCAATCAGCCATAAATTCAGTCATCTAAAATCAAGACAGACATTCACCTACCATGTTCTTAGACTACGTATTCACAGTTCAAATGACCAGAGGACAAAGTACTTTTGTACTTTTGCCCAAAGTAGAATTACCACAAAAATAATCACTGCAATTATTTATCAGTAGCTTTTCCATTAAAATATCTTTTAGATCTTCCTTTTCATTCATGGGAACAATGTCAGAAGAAAAGGCCATACCTCTCAAAGTTATTTTAACTAAAGAATTCATACTTTTGGAAGGAGACCTGAGGTCTTCTATTTGAATCTCCAGTTTATTCATCTCTATTAACAGATAAATACTTAATTAAAAGACTATTTTAAGAAAAACTGAACATATCGTAAGCAACAGACAACAGGTTTAAATCCAGAAGACCCACGAAAACACTTCAGAGAGGGGTCCTTATTATTTGCTATATAAAAATTGGAAAAATAGATAATTCTTGAGGCAGAGCAGGCCCAGAATGCAGTGCTGCTTGGGTACCACTCCTCCCATCTGGCTCTCATCTTGAATATGCTCCACTCCTACCCAGGCAGGA
This sequence comes from Lagenorhynchus albirostris, assembly GCF_949774975.1. Lineage (NCBI taxonomy): Eukaryota > Metazoa > Chordata > Mammalia > Artiodactyla > Delphinidae > Lagenorhynchus > Lagenorhynchus albirostris. Next base: position 66,461,674 of record NC_083108.1, read on the forward strand.
CCCACTGGAAAGCATGCTGTGGCTGTCACTGTGAAGGACATGTGTTTTTGCTAGGAAGAGTCACCATGAACATGCAGTAGTGCTTGAGGAACTTACATTCATCATTTAGGATATTATATACAAGTACACTCATCAAACTGAAGACCAGGAGATAGTTCTTAAGAAAGAATGACCATTAACCTATCAACATCTAGCTCTGTAACATATACAGAGAGATTAGGCCAAGCCTCAGTGAAAGCATGGACTCACTAAGTTAGAAGTTACTAGCTCAGCAGAACTCTACGAAAAACATTTCATTAATTAACCATGGGCTTTACTGCCAATACCAAGAGAACATATTCTATCATGGTGTGGTGATGGCACCTCTCTCGGTGTAATGTTTGAGTATAAATGGATCTACTTTAGATGTTTATTTATAAATATCCTCTTCAATCTTGAAATAAAATTTCACACTAGAGTTTTCACATAAGGAAACGGGAAGCACGATAAGATGTTTTAAAGCTCAAAGTCCAGTTCTCTGATGGACAATAACTTAGTACATTATAAATCAACTCTAAAGGAAACAAAAAGGACAAAAAATGGAGAACTATTTGAAAGCTCAGGGTCTAGAGGAGAGAGCACTATACTCCTATGGAAACCAGAGGCTCTAAAACAAGTCCCACAGCACCTGCTGCCCCAGCTCTTCTAAGATTTGATCAGCTTGATCTATAATTGCTCAAGAAGCACCTGGCCCTGCTTCCACTAGCCCGTAAGTTTCTTCACTCATCTTTGTATTCTCAGCAACTACAGAACAAACAGAAGGTGCCTGGCAAACTTTTGTTGAATGAGGGAATCAGGTGTATGGAGGGCTAAGGGGAAAAACCCATGACAGACATGTTCAGAGTGCCCTGGTTTCCTCACCAATTTGTGCCTCCAGGCTAGCTATCACGCCCTACCTAGCAATGACCTGGGAGAAGTTCCAGAAAAGCTCATATAAATCAAGTATTTGAAAATCAAATGCTTGCTATTTAAACCAGGGGAGTCTGCTATTTAAATGGAATCCACGGTAGAGCTACTTGTAATAGGGAATAAGCAACCCCCTTTGTAATGAATACTCATGTTGATATTGAGTTTGCTTTCAATGGGAGACACCTGGCTCAAATCTACACCTTGCCTCACCATCACTTGAGCAACACTATTTCACGCTGTCTGAAGCTCTCAGTCAGACTAAAAAGGAGATAAAATAAACTGTTATAATCCAGCTTTTGCACAACTTTCATCAGTATTGCCTGTACCCTATTTTTAATTTCAGAGGGCAAGAAAGTTCCCCAATAATGGAGCCCTGGAGGGCAGCCAATGCTCCATGGAAGCCAGGCTCTGGGCTATTCAGCTTCCCTTGGTTGACGTGGGATGGGCAAGTAATACAACAGTCCTTGAATGGGGAGCTAGCTGACTGCCAGGTAGACAGCGTATCTCTAGAGAACATCTTTAAAGTAAAACCCGAAGCAACAAAATTGTCATCTTCTAAGAACCGGTACAGGGATGAGTCCTAGTCAGAGATGCTGGGCATACAGTGGGCATTTGATAAGCATTTGTTAGTTGGTCCCAAGATAAAAATATGACTCAAGTGACAAGTTTCAGAAGTTCTGGCCATGGAGACAGCTTGAGGCAGAAGGAAAGTGTCAGTGTAGCGCTGACTTACAAACAAGAACAGGCATTGCTGTCACCTCTAGTCACCCAGAACAATAAGGGCAGATGGTGGCCAACAGACTGATTTGCTAGTCAAAGGTTTAAAGTTTCATGTAATGTTTCATGGATCTAGAGTAGGGTTGTCAGATTTAGCAAATGAAAGTACAGAATGCCCAGTTACATTTGAATTTCATATAAACAACGAATGATTTTTAAAGTATTCCCAAATATTGCATGAGACAAACACAAAAAATGACTGTTTATCTGAAATTCAAATTTAATTGAGTGTCCTGTATTTAATCTGGCACTCTTACTCTAGAGAAAGTGGAAACATACGGTGACCCACAGACCTTACTCCATTAAGATTTCTGAAACACTGTTCACGGAAATGCTTAAGGAGTTTAGATATGGACGATGAAGAATCTATTTTCTTAAGAGTGAAAAAAGATGTTGATCAGAGTTGCCTACTCCGAGGCCACAGTGAAGGGAAGGATAAGAGAATAATATAATTAGGACACGGTTTCTCGACCTCAGCGCTACTGACGTTTCAGGTTGGATAATTCTGGGGGGGAAGGGGGCCGCCGTCCTGTGCATTCCAGGATCGTAAGCAGCATCCCTGGCCTCTCTACCTGCTAGATGCCAGTAGCACACCCCTCCCCACCACACAGTGAGTTGTGACAAGCAAAAATGTCTCCAGATATTGCCAAGTGTCCCTTGGGGGCAAAAAATCTCCTCTAGTTGAAACCACTGACTTAGAAGAAATGGTCAAATAAACAGAAAGTGTCATATCCATTAACCAATCGGTGGTCATACAACAAAAGATTCTTCTCAAGGGAGAAATTTTCAGCTCACCCCGGGGCTGCCTCGGGATGAGAGGGCTAGTCATTTCAGCTAAGACAATCAGAAACCCTTCATCTGCCAGAAGCACTACAGAAGAATCTTTGGTAAGCCAAGCTGATGAAGCTCTGCATGGCAGTACACACATCACAGCAAGCAGGGCATCGAACCCAGCCTTTGAAGATGTTCCTTTTAAGTTAACCTCCCTTCCAACTAAACTTTTTCCAAATCTCTTCCTGCCATTTGGAAGTTGAGTGATTCTCAGCTGAAAAGGACTGTATATACGAGGTGCAGATGGCAGCAGTTACGGCCCTCACCAGATGCTGCAGTCTCTAATTTGATTGAAAGGATATAATTAGACAACAGAAACACTTTAATGAAAGAGCAAAACATGGAGGGAGGGAAGGATTGAAGGCCCTTAACTGATGCCAAAACACCCACCAGTAATAGAGGCTTTGAGTCTGGGGAAAAGGAAGGGGAAAGCCCCTTAAAAGGACAGTCCCCATCCTGTTTATTTCCCCATAGACATAGGAATAGGGATTTTATTATTGTAGATTTCCACTGTATTTTATGTGGGAACAATCTGATTAAAACCAGAAGAAGTCTTTGGAAGAACATCAAAGAAAAACAAATATGGCTTCTGTGGTCATTATTAAAAATATTTTTACCAGCCCAATAATTTTCTTTGAAGATGAATTTTTATAGATTGAACAGCAGCAAGTAATTTACATACTGTGATGACACTGGTTAACAATCCCTACTGTTCTAGAACTACTTGGTCGCCATGTTTTCATCCAACTTTAGGACACCAAGGAACATGGACAGCCATTTAACATTTCTGTTTAAAAGATATAAACTCTAACTCTGTTTAGAGTTAGTCCTATAAGTCAATGCCACAACTGTTTTGTATCATCTTTAAAAGTTGCCTATGCTGTTTTTATTATTTCCGAGCTTTCAAACTTTGAGTGTGAATATACTGCTCTGGTTCTAACCAAGAATCTAACCAAACTGAAAGAAATCCAGCCCTCAAAGTCTGAAGTTGCTAATGTGGTATGACACTGGGGTTTGGAAGCCTCCTCAGCCCACTAGAAGCAGGGCCCCGCCCTCGTGGTAAATTGAACAATAAAAGTTTAATGCTTTGGCTACTTGCCAGGGATTAAATCAGTGGCAAGAAAACTAGAAGCTGGGCCCAGCAGAGGGGCAGCCCCGAGAGGGTACTGTTATTAAGTACCCTCTCATAACTGCAGGAGGGAGAGGCAGCCTTGCGTGAGGTGGCCTCAAATCTTTTGTCTGTAAAGTACTTCCTAGCCCCCAACCTCATTCCTCTTCAAACCGTTGCAAGTCCAGAAGAGGGAGGTGTTTACCTAGAAAGAGGATTAAAAGGGGGATGGAAGGAATTTCCTTAGAGGATGAGAAGGCAGGTTTCTGTGGAGTGGCTATTTTTGAGGAGTGTGGACACCCTTCTAATGTTTCTACAACGGCCTCTATCCTTTCCCTGTTTAATCCGAATCCAGGATAATGTCCCAGAGGTGACGTCTGGAGAAGAAGCACTGCCATCTTGAGAGAATGACACTGAAGACAACAGAGGGGGAAAAAACAGAGTGACCTCAGGCTCCTCTCCTAGACTAATGCTTCCGGGTTCCACCTGGATACTCAAGGTCAAAATGAATGTGGAAGAATGTCAGTCACCGTCTTCACCCATTCACTGTGAGCCAGACAGAAACTAACCTGCCAGGTGACAAAAGGGGGCTTGAGGAGACCTCACCTCAAAACCTGCACAGGTAGTTTGCTAAGGAACACATTCACTTCCTCCTCTGTTATCCTTATTCAGGAGGCAAAAACTAAGAAAAAACTACAGATCCAAACTTTCGGCCTCTCCCAAGTGTTTTGCATTAACTGTTCCACAGTACAAACACAATCAATTTGGTATGTTTGAGTGTTTCATTTTGTTTTTTCGAAAATGTTTTAATTAAAACAAAATAATCATCCATGCTAAGCACACTGTTGTTTTTTAAAGGCCACTTTAAAAATGACAATAGAACCATTCAACTGTTTAGGAAAGTGACAGAAGTTTTCTTTTTTTTTTTCCTTTTTTTTTTTTTTTTTAAATGTCTCAGGGCTGGTGCCACCTGCTGCCTGGGCTTTCCTCTGAGAAACAAATCTCTCAACAGTTTGATCCAAGCAACATCTGCATAGCTGAACAAACAATGCGCTGGTTCCGAGAAAGGCTCTATTTTCTTTATGTGGTGCACACTGAACCATACTGAATTACTTTTTTTTTTTTTTTTTTTTGCGGTACTTGGGCCTCTCACTGTTGTGGCCTCTCCCGTTGCGGAGCACAGGCTCCGGACGCGCAGGCTCAGCGGCCATGGCTCACGGGCCCAGCCGCTCCGCGGCACGTGGGATCTTCTTGGACCGGGGCACGAACCCGTGTCCCCTGCATCGGCAGGCGGACTCAACCACCGCGCCACCAGGGAAGCCCCTGAATTTCTTTTTAAAGTATTTTTTAAAGTCTTATTAAAGATCTAAATGTATGTGTATGAAATTTCCCTCCCTCGATATGTTTTTTTTTAATTGTGGTAAAATATACCTAACACAAAATTTACCTTTTTAACCATTTCTCCCATGCCTCTTAAAGTTAGTTTATAGTAAAAGGTAAAAGGTTCATTTAGCAAGCCTCCTTGTCACTTTTCCAGACCAGTGAACACTGCAAAAAATCAACACATATGGACCTAGAGCAGGACTTGGTCAAGTCCAGCCTGCAGGCCAACTCTGGCCCACTGCCTGTTTTTGTATGGCCCATGAGCTAAAAATGCTTTTTAAACTTTTAAACGGTTGAAAACAACCAAAAGAACAGTATTTTGTGACATATAAAAATCACATTAGACTTCCCTGGTGGTTAAGAATCCACCTGCCAATGGAGGGGACATGGGTTCGAGCCCTGGTCCGGGAAGATCCCACATGCCGCGGAGCAACTAAGCCCGTGTGCCACAACTACTCAGTCTGCACTCTAGAGCCTGCAAGCCACAACTACTGAGCCCACGTGCCACAACTACTGAAGCCCGCACGCCTACAGCCCATGCTCCGCAATTAGAGAAGCCACCGCAATGAGAAGCCCGGACACCACAACAAAGAGTTGCCCCCACTCGCTGCAACTAGAGAACGCCCGCATGTACAACAATGAAGACCCAACACAGCCAAAAATAAATAAAATTTTTAAAAAACTGTTTAAAAAAATCACATGAAATTCAAATATTGGTGTCCATGTAAGTTTTCTTGGAAGACAGCCACACCTATCCATTCACAGTCTGTCTATGGCTGCTTTGCTCTATAAACATGACCTCCCTTCTCTTCATTCTTTGAGATTCTGCAGCTGTTGTACTGCAACAGACAGTACATGGCCCACAAAGCCCAAATTATTTACTGTCTAGCCCTTTACAAAAAATGTTTGCTGACACCTACCTGACTTAGAGCCTAAGATGGCATTATAGGCTCAAAAATTCTAAACTAAAGATGGTATATTGCCCATCACCCAAAATTTCTAATCTGTATATTGTAAAGCAATTTAAAGCAATATATTTTACCTTCATCATTTATTGCTTTTGATCCACATATGCTAAATCATAAGTGTATCTATAATATCTATATTAAGTGTACCAACTTGCTGTTTATTAGCAGTGAGCCTAAATTGAACTTCATTTTGCTCTAAGATTTATAAAAGGTCTCACTGCATATCTCAAACAGTTAAACAGCTTTGTCGAGGAGCCAAAAATTTTCACAAAAAGATCAGAGTTCTTTGATGCCAGGTCAGTTTTGATAGTTTCCTGTTTCTTAAAATACATAAAAGTAACTGGTAATGCACGTTAGTCCCCTTCACTCCTCTCAGCCCCTGGGTTGTATACAGGTAATTCTATACAACATAAATGGAGTCCCCAAGAGGGATAAGGCCCTGTACAGTATGAAGCTCTCACTGTTAACTGAACTCATAGGTTTTATGGCAAGACACACTGCTGTCTAATGGGACAAATTCTACATGAGGAGCTGGAGGAGGATGAGCATAAAAGGCTGTTCACAGCAAACATAACCAGAGTTGATACACTCTGTTGACGCACACCTGAAAGCCCCTAAATGTGGTGAAACACCCAAGCAGGTATATGCCTTAGGCGGAAAACTCAGAGCTGAAGTCCACTCAGCCTTCTCTGCTCTTCCTACCTCTCGGCTATCCCCTGCAGGTCAGTAAATTCCAGATGGGAGTTCACTTCAGAGAGCCCATCAGCCCACGGCCCTGGCTGCCTTCCTCCTTGAAAAGGGAGTCTAGATTCCACCACTAACCTCTACCTTCCTCCTTATCAGTTGTGAAGGAAAGGAAAGAATCTCAAAGAATGAAGAGAAGGGAGGTCATCTGGGGTTGGCTACACACTGTAATTAGAAGTAGCACTGATAGGGAATGAGCTAACTTTTTATAAAGTCAGCATTCAAAAATGCAAACCACCAGTAATCTAAATATTACAAAATTATGCAGAATATAAGTATTGAAATAATTTTTTCCATCCACAAAATTTTAGAGAAAATTACAGTATCAAAAATATGAAATGTCAAGTTTGGCATATCCTCAGAGTAAAACGTGTTTTTCATTGGAAAGGATTTTTAAAAACTAGTGGGTAGGCTCTAGACAGGATGTGATGCTGAAGACCATGTGGTATCTCCCTAAAACTGCCTCTGGAACTAAAGAGGAGAAGTCACAAAGGCACTGATGTACTAGGATGGGAGGGAAAAAAGCTGGTAAGGCTCACTGAATTGGGAACATGGGCCACTTATCATAAATCATTTCACAATGGTTATTTATTAACCAGACTCCAATAAAAGCACACACCAAGGTTTGAGGTTCAAACTACATAAGAGCTGCTGCATTTGACCCTTCCAAGCAAAGCAAAGGTGCCTGAGGAGAGGGTGCCACCTTCCAACAAGCATAAGCACACAGCTGGCTCACTGAACACTTTTCAGAGCTATTACTCTGCCCTTTCCAGGAGAGGAAACAGTTTATTTCCACCCATACCTCTCTCTCCATAGAGGTCATTAAATCCTGACCACACATATGGCAAAGTGGAGCTAAGGGGTTACTAGGTTACAGTTATGTTGACATATCCTGGCTCTCAGAAAGTCCCTCCTTCATTCCCCACATACAGCAAACAGTAGAAGTGATCAAACTTCTGCACAAGTTTTTGTAGTTGTCCCCTGGAAGGCCACTGATCACTCAGAAACCACTTCCTGAGCCTAAGGTTTATAGCACTTGGAGAGCCCCCTCTACCACTCTAAAGCCAAGCTTTGCCTTTAACAGGGATTAATCAGACTCGAAGCTCATAGCATTCCTAGGGCAAAGGAGGTGTCCAGCACTTGGTGAACTGTAAAGCACTATAAAAAGAAGTATTAAATATGTTTAGTGACTGCCTGCTACATGTGGGTGTGTTACCTGCAGTACATCATTTAATCTTCACAACACCCTGCAAGGGAGTTATCATCATCCCTCCTTTACAGATGAGGAAACTGAGGCTCAGAGAGCTGAAGGCACAACCCAAAGTCACATAGTAAGTGACAACACTAAATCCTTATCTTTATCACAAATCCAAGCTGGTAAGTAAACAAAGCAACTTGGAGTTTTCTTTCATCAGCAAAATCCTGTCTCTCCAACATCACAGTCTGCGACTTTGGGTGGAGAACCCAGAGGCCGGTTTTCTTACTTCAGCAAACCTGTAATGCACTTCTCCTGTCCCTTCCATTAATGCCGAATTCTCAACACCTGAACAACTTGCGGACCAATGTACCTGGGCCAGACAACGCCCCCTTGCCTGCTCTTCAACTTGGAGAGTTCTGTTGCAAGGAAGGGTGTGCGGGCAAGCTAAGCAAAGTCACAGCTTCCATCCTGGTCTAGGGCCCCACTTGGGGAAGACCTGGCCTTGACCTTGGCCTGGGGAGCGGGTTACCCTGTTTAAAGTGTGGGCCTACTGGGGAAACGAGTGCTCTGCACTGCACTCTCAGGATAAGCACCCTAAGCTCTGTAGGGGAGAAGATTCCCATCACCCCTTACTTTCTTCCCCTCTCCACGCTGGACCTGCACCGAGTCACGGGGAAGTTCAAAGCGGCCCCGGTGGGGTGGGGGATGGCTAGGGAGGGAACGTTCTGGCTGGGTAGAGCCGGTCGTCTCCGGACCCAGGTCTACCTCTAGCAGGGCGGGCAGGTCAACTTTACTCTCCTCAACTTGTACTCAGAAATTAGTGTTGGGCAAGCGGGTGCAGCCGGGACCGGGCAGAGGGGCCGGGTACCCGCTCCCGTCGCCTCCGCACCCGCTCGTGAGCGGGTAGACTCAGGGTTCGCGGGCGTGGGTGGGAGGGGGGACTGGGGGCGTCGTTGTGGGGCTTGCGGAGGGGATCCTGGCCCCGGGTGTCGCTGAGGGGCTTGGCGGGGGGGGCAGCGTCTTGAGGCGGGGTGGGGGAGCGTTCCGGCCCGGGGGGAGTCGCTGAGGGACTTGAGCTGGGGGTGCCGGGTCCTGAGACAGAGGAGACATCCCGGCCGGGGGAACGTCGCTGAGGAGCCTGACCAAAGGGTCTGGGAGGTACTGAGGCAGACAGGGCGCCGGCCGAGGGCGGCTGAAGGGGTCTGGGGGAGTCCCAGGTCCTGACGAGAGGGGCCGCCCCGTCTGAGGGGCGTCGCTGAGGGACTGGAGAAGGAGTCCCAGAAGGCAGGGGCGAGGGAGTTGGGCCCCCCGGGCGGGCTCCGCGCAGGACGGGCGGAGCGGGGGGTGGGGGGGCAGCTCACTCACCGGGTCCGGGACCGAGGCCGGGGCTGGGCGCGGGCCGGGCGGCCAGCGTGAGCGCGGCGGCGGAGAGCAGGGCGAGGCGGGCGGCGGGCGGCGCCATGGGCCGTCAGTGCGGGGCCCCGGGGCGCGGCCCGGGGGAGAAGGGGCAACGCAGGGAGCCGGGGGCGGCCATGGGAGCGGGACGCTAGGCTCGAGCGTGGCCCCGCCCCGGCCGCCCGGCCGCCCCGCCCCGGCCCGCCCTCCCCAGCGCCGCCACCACCCCTGCCGCCAGCGGCCCGCCAGGCTCCGCCGCGAGGCCCGAGGGGCGGAGCCGACTGCGCACGCCCGCCTCGCCCCGCCCACGCCTGTCACTCACGCCCCAGGCCCCACCCACATCCCCTGCACCTGGGCCCGCCCACCCGCGGACCACTTTCTTGGTTGGTTTGAGGGGCGGGGCCAGCAGGTGAGGGGCGGAGCCTGGGGCACAGCCTCCGAGTCCACAAGCGGAGGTTTGACCCGGCTGGACCGGGCCGGGCGCCCAGTGACCCTTGCTCCAACCTCACTCGGGTCGTGACCCACACGCGGGCTCAGCCGCAGCCGTTATAGTCAGAACAGCAGTCTGCAAACCGCTTTTCCCTGCTTGGCTCATCACAGCGGTTTAAAAAAGGGTGCTCTGGAGTCAGCCTGTCCGGGTTCATATCCCACTTGATCACCTGTAAAATCTTGGGCGGATTTAAAAGAAAAATAGCTCTCTTACTTCAATTTCCTTATCTGTTAAATGGGGACGTTGATAGCAATACTCCCAAAGAGGTTGTACTAAATGAGACAATGCGTGGAAACTTTGACACACACACAGTAGGAGCTTAGAAAATGTTGAGCTCCTTTTACCAACCCAATTTTTGCAGCCACAAAAGAGGCAGCATACTGAGTCCCGGTTCCGAATCCTATCGCACATTTTTTGTCAGCTGGGGCATGTTTCCTGCTCTTTGTCATCTGCAAAATAGGAATATTAAAAGGTCTTCACAAGATTAGATTAGCTAGATGCAAGTAAAGCGCCCGATACCAAGAAAATCCAGAAGTGGGTGGGGCAATGGTGCTTTCTTAGACACTGCCATCCCGGGACGCAGAGAGCGCGTGGCTCGCTTAAACTCTCGGCCCCGCGTGGCCTCACTCCCCCACAAGGTCTTCCCCGCCCGCCCCCGGGGTCTGTGGTGGGCCTCTCTCCTCCCCCACACTACCCCAGGCAGAGATTCTCCTTCGGCTCCAGCCTAAACCGCCGCGGTGACGCCCCGCGGGGCAGGTCCGGGCGGTGCGCCGGGCGCTTTTAAGTCCCTGGTCCCAGACTTGCAAGTGCGGGCCTGTGCCCCACGCGGCGGCGGGAACCTCAGCCCTCCTGTGCTGACTCGCCGCGCCCTGAGCGGGGCTGGGCTGTCCCCGGCCCGCCTTAGGTGCACCGGCCCCATCGCCCCCTAGCCATCCCCCTCGCCCGGTCCAAAGACCCGCCACCTCGCCCCCAACCATCCCCCCATCCCAGCTGCTCCCAGAGCTGGGCCCCAAAGGCACAACTACACCCACGAGGCTTCTTGGCTCCGTCACACTACCCACACGACCCAGTGCCACGGCAAGAGTATGCTTGTTCAATCACTGTTTTCCCTGGGTCATTACCAAGGTCGAGAATCCTCTGGCTCCTTATTGGAGCAGGGGGATGCCCTCCACATCCCACCTGGTGTCTCCCACTCTTGCTTACCTTCTCCTTCACCATTTTGGGCCCTTCCCCACCTCCAAAATCACCTCCTCCAACATAACCTGGCACTCCTTCAACTCTTAACTTGCACTCTCCCAGGCAGGAGGCCCTAGAAGGAGAATAAAATGGGAAGATGCAGGTAAAACCATCAGCACAAAGCAAGTACTCAGTAAGCGTGATCCCTCCTCCATTCAACAAATATTCAGTGTGGAGCCTGTCAAGAGCACCAGCAAGACAAGAACTTACACTCCTAGAACTGACACTCAAAAGGAGGGGAGAGGCCAGTCAACCAACAGGAAAATAATGTGAATTTCAGAGAGCAAAATGTACTACAAAAACAAGAAAATGATGATATTGACAGAGGGTGCTCTGTGGACTGTTTTAAACAGAGTGCAGGGGAAAGGTTTTAGCAAAGCAGGACACAGCTGTCTACAGTTTACAAGGTCCTTTCTTATCTCATCCTAGTTTCAGAGGAGGAAATAAGAAGAGGCAGATGGGGGGGCGGGGATTCAAAATCAGGTTTATTTGGCCAAGTCTGGGGATTTATGCCTCATGGTAGCAGCTCCCATCTGTCTTACTGCCCTGCAGAAAGGCACCCCTGTTGACTGGGTACCAGCCCCCTTCCTTTATTCTGCTCTCTTGGCCTTGTGTAACCAGAATGGGCTACAGTGAAAAATGAAAATGAAAATGTGGGGCCCCTTGTTCAAAATTTTTAAGAATTTCAAGATGGTGACAACAGAGCATTAAACCAAGCCTGAGGTCCTTCTAAGCTCGGGGGGTGGGGGGGGTGGGGGGGGGTGGGGGGGGCCTGTGTCATTAACTACACACACCCCTGAAATGTTGCAAGCCCATGAAAGCTGACTTGTGCAACAGAGCTCAGAAATAGTGTGCAAGCTCCTGCCCCCACTGGCTGCCATGAGAAACATCTCTCTAGCTGTCCCCAGCCCTCCCTCCCCTCTTTTCCAGCGTAAAGCCCAGCACAGGTGATGGAAACAGCACACAGAGGCTAAAAATACCATCGAGCAGGTCTAGGTCAGGGCACGTAATGGCTCAAGGTCTTTGCTCAGTTATGTGGTCCCTGGCCCTGGCAAGGAGCTGCCTGAGATATTCATTTCAATACTTCACATGCCTCAGTCCTTAAGCAGCTTTATTTCATGGAAAGAGTGAGGGCATTGACTGTAGCCCCCGGGGCCTCCAGGAAGATATTGGTGTCTGTCTGTCTGCCGGCTCTGCAGTCAGGCCCTTGGATTCCTCCCGAGGGCAGCAGGATTTGCCAAGAAGCTGAGAGATCTCAGCTGGTGGAGTTTGGGTGATCCTGGTATCTTTGAAACTCCAGCTGCGGTGATTTCTACTCAAAGGGCAGTCATGTTGTGGAGAGAGCACTGGATGAGGAGTCTGATTATAATAACAAGAATAGCAAACCTTTACTGAGGATTTTACTAAGCTTTCAGCAGTGTGCAATGTTTGTCATCACATTTCTCATATGACAGTAGCCCTATGAGGGAGGCACTCTTACGAGCCCCCTCATACAGAGAGGTTAAATGGCTTGCTTAAAGGTTGCCTAGTGGTGGAGCTGGGCTATGACCCCAGGCAGTGGGACTTTAGGACCCTACTCCTCATCACCGTGGTAAATTGCCTTCTTATCTTTATGAGGTTCTAACAACCAACGCCTACTGAGTGGTCCAGGGCTGGGATTAGGGTGAGGCAAGTGAGGCATTGGCCTCAGGCACAAGATTTAAGGGGGCCCCCCAAAACTCAGTAATCAAGACAAATATTTAATCAATTTTTAAATATATTAAATATATTTAATGGACAGTGTTTTAATGCAATATCTTTAAAAACTCTAAATGAATGTCAAAAAATTAATGATGGACAGGGCTTCCCTGGTGGCGCAGTGGTTGAGAGTCCGCCTGCCAATGCAGGGGACGCGGGTTCGTGCCCCGGTCCGGGAAGATCCCACATGCCGCAGAGCGGCTGGGCCCGTGAGCCATGGCCGCTAAGCCTGCACGTCCGGAGCCTGTGCTCCGCAACGGGAGAGGCCACAACAGTGAGAGGTCTGCGTACCGCAAAAAAAAAAAAAAAAAAAAAATTAATGATGAACAGAATCTCAAAACTGTAAATAAAAAAAAAAATTTAAAAAAAACTGTAAATAAAAACAGGACCTAGATTCCTGATTTTCCTTTAGCCTCAGGCTCATCTCAGCACTGATCCTGTCTCCCAGGTTCTGGGTCAGGCAACTAGTGATGGAAAATTCAAGAGAAGCAGTAGTTAGTCTGTTCTGATGGGGGTGAAGGGAGAAAAAGAATTTGGTTTTGAACATAACGAGTTAGCAGTGTCTGTGGGGCATCCAGGTGGCCACATCTGAGAACTCAGAGCCAGGTGAGAAGGGGCGGCAGAATGGGCAGGGCAACCTCATTTCACATACTTGGCCCATGATAGGTGTGTATTCAGTACATGTGGTCTAAATCACTAGTCCTCCGAGTTTGCATCATGGTTCAGGAATCTTTTCAAGTTCTCTCATCCAAAGTTTTTCTCTTCTCTCCTAAAACTTCTACATCACAAACGTCAGATGTGTTCCCATATGGGTGTGGAAGTTTACTTGCTTGGGTGTTAAAATAAAAACATCTTCTGAGGAAATTAAAAACAACTAAATTCCACTAGAATTTGGGGGTGGGGCATGAAGGAGGAAGATGAGAGTTCATATAAATTGGCTCAATTTCCTCTTTTCTTTAACTTTTTTTTTTTTTTTAATTTTTGGCTGCGTTGGGTCTTCATTGCTGCACGCAGGCTTTCTCTAGTTGCGGAGAGCGGGGCTGCTCTTTGGTGAGTGTGCGGGTTTCTCATCATGGTGGCTTCTCTCCTCGCGGAGCACGGGCTCCAGGTGCGCAGACTTCAGTAGCTGCGGCGCGTGGACTCGGTAGTTGTGGCTCGCCGGCTCTAGAGCACAGGCTCAGTAGTTGTAGCGCACGGGCTTAGTTGCTTTACGGCATGAGGGATCTTCCCTGACCAGGGCTCGAACCTGTGTTCCCTGAATTGGCAGGAGGATTCTTAACCACTGCTCCACCAGGGAAGCCCGGCTCAATTTCCTCTTTATTCACTGACCCTCCGGAAAGAGAACAGGAGCTCAGAGAAATTAGAGAGAAGAGTGGTAGTAGAGGAGAGAAAGAAAGAAGAAAGATTATCGGAGCTAAAAATACATTGAGCAGAGGCTGGCTAAGCATCAGAGACGGGCAGATGTGTTTCCAGACAGAAGCAGTGGTTTAGATATGTCAGGAAGAACAGCTCCAAAGGATGGGTGGAAAATAAAGGTTATTTAGACTGATCTCAGCAGAGTGAAAAAGGTTCATTGGCAAACCAAACTCAGGAACAGGACTTTCAGCAACATGGAAGCCCTATGACCTCAGCCCCAAGGTCTCTGGATCAAGTGTTGGCACGAACAATGGAAACTCTTGCCATGGTTTCAGGACCCTGGATCAAATAGAGTCTTTCCATCCTGACTTTATACTTCTGAACAACCTTCAACAGAACAACCTCTGTTAAAGACTAGTTACTTTCCTTAGTGTATCCTCAGGTACCCGCTTCCCTTTCCATCTAACAAAGCAGGGATATTCGGGACAACTTCTAAAACCAAGGGGAAATGTAGCTCCTGTAGATACATCACCTCCATAAGGTTGATGAATCTGACAAATGTTTAGTGAAGGTGGATCGTGGGAAAAGAAATGTCATGATACCCAAGTCAGATCAGAATCATCCCCTGTTTCAAGAGGCTGATTGCTTGACAGCAAGGATTTACTGTGTGGCACAGGGAACTATATTCAATATCTTGTAATAACCTATAATAGAAAAGAATCTGAAAAACTATACCTCAATTAAAAAAAAAAAAGAGGCTCATTGCTTGGTCTCATAAACCAGATGGGCACACAGCTAAGGACCTGGGATGAAGTTCCTATAAAATGTTGGGTTAAGTCACTCAGACCATGAGCAACAGGGGCTCAAGAAGGGGTCAGATGAGTGAATGGGCCATAATGTTAATAACATTAGGGACTTCCCTGCTGGTCCAGTGGTTAAGACTCCGTGCTTCCACCACAGGGGGCGTGGGTTCAATCTTTGGTTCGGGAACTAAGGTCCCGCATGCCTCACAGCACAGCCAAAAAAAACAAAAAAAAAAAAAACAAAAAAAACCCCAACATTAATTAGAACTTTATTTACTGAGCACTTACTCTCTGCCAGGAGCCATGCCAAGTGTTTCACATGCGTTGTCCCATTTCCTCCGCGTAGTGATCCTGGGGTAGGCACTCCTACTATCCGCATTTCACAGATGAGGCAAGTAAGGCCCAGAGATGTGAATTCACTTGCCCATTGAGAAATGGATCTGGGAGCCATCAATAGGACTTGATATGGTCCGTGCCCAGGTGTGGTACGTGGATGGGCCAACCAGATGCAAGGCAAAGTGTCACAGCATAGCTCTGAGTGGATAAGAGCAAAGGTGGTATAGACCCTGGTTGGGTTGAGTCCAGCCTTTGTTGGTTACTAGCTTTTGGGCCTGAGGCATGGTCCTTGAGCAATTGAACCTTCAGTTTCTTTTCTTTTTAAAAAATTTTAATTAATTAATGTATTTATTTATGGCTGTGTTGGGTCTTAGTTGCGACACGCAGGCTCTTCGTTGTGGTATGGGCTTCTCTCTAGTTGTGGTGTGTAGGTTTTCTCTCTCTAGTTGTGGCACGCGAGCTCTAGAGCACGTGGGCTCTGTAGCTTGCGGCATTCGGGCTCTCTATTTGGGGCACAAGAGCTCAGTAGTTGTGGCATGCGGGCTTAGTTGCCCCGCAGCATGTGGGACCTTAGTTCCGCAACCATGGATTGAACCCACGTCCCCTGCATTGGAAGGCAGATTCTTTACCACTGGACCACCAGGGAAGTCCCTGACCTTCAGTTTCTTCATCTATAAAGTAGGGATGGCAGCAGCACCCAAACTCATGCAGAAGACTGTTGGTAGCATTTGGTGAGATGATGTTGGTAAAGTGTTGTCTAGAACCATGTTTGGACTACAGTGAGCATTCAAATCAACACAGATTTTACTGAAATAGGAGAAATAGCACAGGCCAAATTACCCTGAGTTATTTCTAAGGAACATGAGGCTTACTACTAGGGCAGTGTCAATTGAAGGGAGTTACAGAGAAGGGAGAGAAGAATTTGATAGAACTTGAAGAGTCTGTATCAGCTGCCATCTGTGTGAACAGCTCTGTGCTAGAAGGAGACACTGAGTGCTTCTTGAGTCAAAGGCCTAGGAAAGTAAATACATTTGAGTGTCTGGAAAGAGGTGGTGTGGGAAAGCCAACCTCAAGATGGGGAAGGAGAGAAGGAAAGCAGAAGAGCAGCTCCATGTGCCATTCTTGCCCTTCTGTCCCTGCCACGCAGAGTAAAGGCAGACTGTAGCCCCAGGGCCCGGTGGCACTTCTCCAGGGTTCACTGGCTTTGAAAGGATGCCTGCCTGCCCAGTCTCCAGACGTTTGCAGACCCTTCCCAAAGACAAACCCTTTCCAACGCCCAGCTCTAAAACTGACCGACCTCTCGAGAGGTGAGGCCAGAGCTTGCCACTGAATTAACCCCACTGTCCTCCCAAGCATCTGTGGGTCCAGATGCCGGTGGCCTGGTGGTGGTTCCACGGTGGCCTGCGGTGCGGTCTGCCTGCGACTTTGATTCACTCCAGGGACAAAAAAAATCAAACAGGCAACGCATGTGATTCCAGGAACTCCTGCCAGACTCATACTCTGTTTTTCCACCATTTTGCTCTCCTCCCCCCGGAGAGGGAGCCTCCTTTGGCATTCTGTACATGAAAAATCAAAACCACCAACAGGGCAGGCACCTGATAAGGAGATAGGCATTGCCCAAGAGTTCCCAGGAAGAGGCGTCTTTGTTCTTGTTTCAAGCCCTTGACACTGCTAACAGCTCTAATTACTGCATTTGCCATGGGATGTAAAATAAAACCGCATTCCAGAAACCACGTATTCTCCCCCGAGAGAGACATGCGGGCAGAGGTGCCCAGGGCTGCAGGAACGTGTTCTTTCATTTCTGGTCCCTAGCCTTGGCAGCTATTCTGAGAACTTAACAGTACCTCCTTTATGTGCACGGAGAAGGGCCCTTTCGCACCTGTAAGGATGCATCTCGCTACCTGTATCCACAGATCTGGTCTGCATATTTGACTACATTGCGTGCAAAGTGTGCTTCTTAAGAATGTCAGAACCTTCAAAATTCACCCGCGCCATATTGGGGAAAATGAGTGCTTGAGAAGTTCCTGAGGCTGTAAGCACAAGAAAATAGAACTTCTTCCAACATAATTTAATTATAAAAATCTGATGATGTAACACCCACCCACACCCACATCACAAACCAGAGTGACATCACAAATACTAGAGATAATGGTTCAAAACTGCATGAGAGGCAAAATCTAAACAAACAGCAATTTGCCCATACGTGACTGAGGCAGAGAAAGACAGGTGATAGAAATATTAAAACAAAACAAAAAACAGAGAAAAGGGAAAAGAAAATACATATTTCTTCCCCCTACTAAGCTAACTAAAATAAAATTTAAGGCAACCGAAATATGGTAAGGTGATTTTATTTTATTATAGGTGACATTTCTTAGAAAGCCAGGTCTCTTTAAGTGTGTGATTCTAATCTATCCAAATTGTTCTCTTGTTCTTGGCTGGTCCCAAGAAATGGAGGCCAGCATCATTTACATTGTGCTTTTGCCTTTTTAGACCCCAGAGTATATTTCCCTGCTTAGCAGCTTTTCTTGGCTCATGGCAGTCTGGTTAGAAAGTGATTTCAGGGCTTGGCACGATTTTACCTGCTGTCATTTCTGGGTTGCAGCATAGTTGAGGAGTGGCTACAGCTCCTATAGGAAGCTTGAGCGATCCCATCTCCCATTCCTTTCCTGCCATGGGTTCCCTTAGCTTTCCAGGGGACAGAAATGGTCTTTAATTCCTTATAAATGCTCTCTGACCCTCCCTCCGCTTCCAGCCCAAGCATGCTATGTTCTCTGAGAACCTGACCATCACTGTGACCTTGTGAAGTTCTACTGCTTCCCTACTTGGTACAAAAGGTTTTGGTGTGCAGGAGAGAGGTTGTGCAGAAAGATTTCTAAGAGCTGTGTGGAAGGAATGGTCTATAAAAAGATGTTAATACTTTACCTCCAAAGTAGACCTTCTAGTCTCTGCTTGAGAATTGGCCTTTTTAATTCCTTTTCTCCCCCTTATAATTCTAGCATCCAATCTCTGTGAGATGAGATCCCAGCAACCCCACCTATGGACTCTGACAGTCTATCTTATGAACACCAGGCTTCAGGACTGCTATGTGGACTCGCCAGCTCTCACCAACATCTGGACAACCAGAAAGTGTGCAAAGCAGAACATCAATGCTCCTGTACCAGGTACCACCTCTTCTTGGGAAGTTGTAAAGAACCCATTAATTGCCAGTTCCTTCTCCCTGGTTAGACTTTTGCTCAGGCGACAACTGAAGGAGAAATGCTGCCCAGTACCACGCAAGTTTGGAGATGCGAAACCCTCAAAGAGATTAAAGCCCAAGGACGATTCAGCAACGAAAGCCGCCCAGTGGGGCGGGATAAGAAACTCCATCAGTTCCAACAGCAAGTGGCCAGTGGGGCAGTGGCCAGGTTCACCCAGGCACAGGAGGCCTGCAGGAGGCGTCAATGAGGTAGGTGATGGCTGGTGGTGGAGAAAATGTGATGGGGTGGGGAGAAGGAAAGGTAAGCTAGGGCTTCATGCCAAGAGAAGAAAACCCTGAAGTTAAAGACAGGATTGTGGGGGGCAGGATGGGGGTGGGGGCGTGATTTAGTGGAGAGAGGACAGATCTGGGGTCATGCATATTTCTCCTTTGCTCAGTTTGAGAGGAGGATAAAGTGGCTTTCAGAAGTGGAGACAAAAGAAACTTGACTTGAAGCAAAAATGAGGATGGGAAAGGCTCAGATGCACATGCTTGAACCCCAGAGCTGAGCCACAGACCTGGTCATGAACTTCCACATGGAGAACTTGGCGCCCAGAGGCCTGATCTGAGTCCAGCTCCGTTAGTCCACGGTGGCCGGCAGAGCTCAGAATGCACCCTGGAGCTAGGTGGTCAGTGTTCAAATCCCAGCTCTGACCGTAATTGAGGGGGACCGTGGGCTCAGTATCTTTCTACCTTGGTTTTTGTCATCTATAAGATGTGGAGAAACAGCCCTCCCCTCACAGGGTTTCATGAGGATGAAATGAGTTAATGCATGCAAAGGGCTTTTTTTTTTTTTTAATGATATTTAGATCTATGAATCAGCAGATTACTTCAGTTCTTTTGTGATTATTTTATTTATTTTTTTATTTTTGCTTTGTTGGGTCTTCGTTTCTGTGCGAGGGCTTTCTCTAGTTGTGGCAAGCGGGGGCCACTCTTCATCGCGGCGCGCGGGCCTCTCACTATCGCAGCCTCTCCTGTTGCGGAGCACAGGTTCCAGACGCGCAGGCTCAGTAGTTCTGGCTCACGGGCCTAGTTGCTCCGCGGCATGTGGGATCTTCCCAGACCAGGACTCGAACCCGTGTCCCCTGCATTAGCAGGCGGACTCCCAACCACTGCGCCACCAGGGAAGCCCGCAAAGGGCTTTTGAGCAGAGCCTGGCACAGAGTAGATGTTTAGGGTCCTGGGTGGCACTCAGTAGGTAACAGCCGTGGTCCACCTTCTGGCTGTGTGGCCTTGGGCAAACCCATTCCAATTTCCTTGCTTTTAAAGCTGTCTCCTGCTGACCTTACAGGGCTGTGGGGAAACACTCGCAGTGGTATCCCTGAAGGAATTCGGTAAACTAGAACATGCTAGACAAATGTTGGTTGTGGCTGTAACCAAGACTTGGGGACACAAATCCCAGATAATTATCCTGAGCTCCCTTCTCAAGTTTTAGCTTTGACTTCTCTGCTTTCTTCCTGGCTACAGTAAAGAAAGTTCAAAGGAGAAAAAAGGAACACTCTGCCAAGATCTTGAGAGCAGATATGCTGAACATGTGGCTGCCTCCCAAGTGCTACCCCGGGACATTGGGACAGTGTCCTGGAAGGGCCGAGCCTCACCTCACTTCCGGAAACCAGGAAGAGACAGCAGCTGTCGGAGGATGCATTAACCACCCATGGCCTCTGCACAGAGGGCCACTGGGCTCTGCACCACACGGTGGTGGAGCCAATGCTGTGGAACCCTTCAGGGACCCCCGAGAGGTACACTTAGGAGCTGGGCAAGGCCATCAAAACAAAGCCCTGTGAGGCTCTTTGCAGCCAGGCTGCCACCCCTGAAGGTGCTCAGAAGGACCCACTGCCAGGCAGGAAGAGGCCAGAGGTCCACGAGGAGCATGCTCCCAAGAAATGGCCCAAGTCAAAGAGCGAGAAATAGGGACAGGAGCTCACAGGATTAGGGTATTCTCTGCTAAATGTCCGAAGAATAAACACCACTTTGCACCTTCCACGCGATCTCAGAGCACTTTACAGATCAGTGACTACCCTCCCCGGGAAACAAGACAGATGGGTATGAGATTCACTTTAGACTCGGGGCCCCTCTCCACCTTCATGATTTGGTCATTTCCAGGCTGGATGCTTAAGCTTTTTTCCTACAAGTCCCTTTTCCTTAAAGAGGGGCTGGAGGGCCTCAGTCTTCCAGATAGGAAAAGGCTTAGCAGATGAAGTCGATGGCTATACCCAGTTTACGGTCCCTATGTTCAAAAAGTGGACTGCTGGGATTGACCACCATTCCCCCCATAGGGCTGAGGAGAAAACCTATCACCACCTCAGAGACATAATCTCAAACGCTGTCTCTCAGATACTTGCCCAGACACCACCTGGATCCCCAATAACCTGAACTCTGTGTTAACAGGAGAGGAAATTACACAGATGCTCCCATGAGCGAGCGGATGTTATTAGGCACTGCTTCACGCAGACCTCTCCTTTGTGGAATCTGTAGACCTTTACCAAATAGAGCAATGACAATATATAACGTACTTGATAAAATTGTATTTTTTTTTACAGTCATTTGTACAATTTGTTACAAAACCATAGAAGACTACAACTTGTTTTAAATCATTTTTGGTCGGCAAATATGTAAAATCTGTGTGCAATTATCATGTATTTACAGGGCCTCATGTTAGTCATTTTCAATGATTATTCCAACGTCACACTCTCAACATAAGACATGGCTTAAGATAAATATATTAGTAAATAAATATTCTGAGAACATATTTCCATAAATGAAATGTGCTGCTATACATATACAGAATATACATAAGTTGTTTTCTAGCCTTTAAAACATTTTTTTTTTAATGGTAATGTTGGAGAAGGAGCCCTTAGACCACTTTATTACAAAATCTTTACAGCAAAGTCTTTACAAAATATCTTTTAAGTGCTATGGGAGAAATTTTTAAAAAAACATTTTAAAATAGTGCCTTGTTAGACCAACACAATAGAGTTTATATAAAGAATAGAAAAAGGCAGTTCTGTTTAAAAAATAATACTCTTGATTAGTAATTATTTTTTAGACCTCATTTTAAAAGCATTAGTCCTGCATGAACTTTGAGTAGGAACTAGCAGCACATAAGGGAGGGTGTGAGTGGTGGACAGCAGAGTGGTGGACGTGTCATAAAACGGCGTGGGTTAGGGTTAGGGTTAGGGTTAGGGAGAGGCAAAGAGACGGAGAGTTAAGGCCAGCATCCTGGGGCTGTGTCTACTACAAAGAGGTACCTGGTGGACCAGAACTCCCAACCCCCCATTTTTAACTGGTTCTAGCACTCTTCAGTCTACATGGCTGTCCTACACCCAAGGCTGAGCCACGGGACCACACCCAACAGTCACATTCCTGCGCGCGTGTGTGTTTGTGTGTGTGTGTGTGTGTGTGTGTGCGTGCGTGTGTGTGTCTCTCTCAATGGAAGATGTGATGCTCCCAGTTTCCATAGCTATGTAACTCCCACATGCCACTGAGAGGCCACCAAGAAAAGGTACTTGTCATCATTATTGGAGTCTTACGACTTCAAAGAAGACATTTCCTTTGATTTGAATGGTGAGGCGATATAGTTGGTCACCATACTCTGGTGACCCAACACAAATTTAAGACAACGGCTGAGGTTTAAAGCCTGAAAGTTTCACTTTTCTGTTTCTACCACCCTATAAACTATGAAAATTAAATGTGGTTTTTTTGGCCATCTGTAGTTACTGCTCTTTCAAATGAAAATTGGACTCATTTATTTTAATAAGCCCAGTTGAAGCCACATGCTCTCCTCATCTATTTATTTCTTAAGGCTGCTGAGGAGTGGTTTTCCAGCCAGGGCTAAAGAAAGCCACTTTGGGGGTATGATTTCAGACAAGGAAGATAATATGCACTCAAAGGCATTAAAAACAAACAAACAAACAAACACAAAGCCACAAACGAACAAACAAAATCTCAACAATGAGAAGCTGCTTTTTGTAGTGCATGTTAGAAGCCATACCCCCCACCCCTTCCCTAAAATCACAAGATGCAAGCTGCTGTCCTCAGCAGCTGCTACTCCTGGCCCGAGGAATAAAGGCGGCCCAGATCACGTGTCATGGGGCTCAGGCATTTCGCACACCCTCGCCAACAGGTGTGCTGGGCACAGGCGGTGCTGGGGGTGGGGGTGGGGGCAGCCCCCAAGGGACTGCACCTCAGAGGCTGGATGACAAATCTCACCACAGTGAGCTCCTTAATGGCAAACGGCTCAATCGTTTGATGCTGGAATTTCTTTCTGACAAATCCTGGCTGGAAGTAAGTAAATTTCCTCATCACAGGCTGGGGTTTTTAAGAAAAAGGGATTCAGTAAGATTCTCATTCAAAACGTTGTGATGTGGACCCTGGGCTGACCTTCCCTGGGCCTGACTGGAGAAGAGCCGTCACAGTCCCCTGGCAGCCCAGGGTGGGTCTCTGCTTCCCCACCTACAGGGGGCCAGGACTCAAGGTTCCTATTCAGCAAATGAGCATTTCAGATGACAACAAACACCTGCTGAATAAATGAATAAACAGAAGTGACCAGAAGAGTTAGCGAACACAAGAGCTAATGTGATTAGTTTCTTCTAAAACATTTTTTAATAACAAGAAATACATTGGACAAAAAGGATAACGATCCCTGATCTGAAATAGCTTTAAATAGATTCTCCCTTTTAAAATGGAAACTTTTAAAAAATGGTTTGGGTTTTTAAACTCTTCTTCCCTCTTAAAACAACAACAGCAACAACAAACAACAAAAGGTTGGAACAATATATAAAAACCTACCCTTTGGGTCTAAACTATCTGATAGTCTCTTTCACTCTGTCTCATGGAGAATCAATACAGAATAGTGCATTAGGTAGAAAGGATAGTAGACATTTACAGGCGAGATGACCAATTTCAGCCACGAGGCAGAGGGCTGAACAACCCTGAAGCAATGGGATGGGAAACGTTGTCATTCAAAGGGAGCTCAGACCCTATCGGGTCCCGGCGACGCGCACCCAGGAAGGCAGCCCAACGCCGGAAGCAGCCGGGGTGTGTGTGGCCGGGCACACACGGACGCATGCGCACAGGTCCGCTCCGGGGCGCCCTCCATCCCACCTCTCCCACAGCTGGGGTAGACACCAAGGCTGCAAAACCACGTACATTCCTCCTGGGTGTCTCTCCCCACACACCCCGTCGAGCCATCTCTGCAGCCAGTGGCAGGAAGCCCAAAATCAGGACTGTAAACTCTGTCCTAGTTAGGACGATGACCAGAGGGGACAGACTGAGGACACTACGCAGAATCGTCCCTGTCACCCTGGGGCTTACGTAGCAATGGCTTGTCCCGGCTCCGCAGTGCTGCAGACCTTCCACCCGACCCCAAGCTGTTTCCATCAGCTGCCTGAAGGTGCAGGCTGGAGAGGCATGGCTTCCGAGAAGGCCTGACATTTTGTATGTTGGGATTTGCCACGAGAAAGTAAGAGGCAGCATTGCATTGTTCCTCAGAGTTTGTACCCATATCAACTAGCTTTACTTCAAGTTTCTGGTTCATTTTCTAAGGCAGGTGTAGCCCTGAGCTTTTCAAAGGCCTGAGCTCCCTCCAGGGAGACAACAGTATCTACACATGATGTGGTTCAATTACTGCAGCAGTGATTTTTTTTTTCAGCAAAAGTTGGCGGTTAGGGTTCTTTAAAATATATATTTAAATAACTTTTTACATTTACATATAATATCTTAAAAAACAAAGCAGATAAGTCAATCCCACACACCTCGAACCCCAAGCACACACACTTTACAAAACAGAAGAGTAACATGTTATCAAGAGGCAAAAGACTAAGAGAATTTTGTCTGTTGGTTTGTTAATTGGGAGGAGGGGTTGCCACACGTGGCTCACATTTTGGGTTGAGGAGGGCTCTCTTTATTACCACTTTTGTGTTTGTCAAAGCTAAAAAAATCTTTTTTTTTTCTTTTTTTTTCTGTAGGAAGTCAGAGTTTGGAATCTCCATACAGTTCCCATTTCCACGGAAGAGTTCCATCTGAGCTCAGGCTCCAGGGCCTCCACTGTCGGCCAGGCGAGATCTTGGTCCTGGGAGAGAAAGAACAATCGTCAGGGGAGGGGGCCAGGCCCGCAGGCTTTGGGCACCACATGCAGGGACGAGGCAAGGGACCTGGGGGCCCATCCCAGCGTGTGGTGGGCTCTCAGAAGTGACAGCTCTGGATGCTGGATGGACTGTGTATATGGTAAAGGGCTGAAGTGGAGCCCCCTTTCTGAGGGCACGGAGGCCTTCTAGGGAGCCGGCCTCCCACATTGGGCTGTGCAGAGCCTTCTGGAAACCCTTAGGCAGCATGAAAACACAATGTACAAAAGATGTGCCTTGGGCCCTGTTGCAGGCACTGGGAAGACCCCCATTGCGGAGCTCCCACACCTCACAACAAAGTAATTTCAGATTGTGAAAACCTGGGAAGTAAACAGAGGGTGTGAGAGTGAGCTCGGAGGGGGCTGGAGGCCGGCTCTTAACCCAAGATCTGCAGGAGAGAAGCGGTAGAGAGGCCTGGAGGCTGGAATGAACCTGGCATGTTGGAGGAACAGGACGGGGGCAAGGCGGCTGACATCATGAAGAAGGAGGGATGCGGAAGGAGGTTGGGCGGGGGCGGCAGGGCCTGATCATACAGACCTGGGTGAGGGGTTTACATTTCTAAAATTTGGAAGGTAATGGCAAGTCAGTGAAGAGTTTTCTGGTATAAAGACAGACTTATGTTTTAAAAAAGACGACTCTGGCACCCACGTGGAACAGAAGGCAAGACTGGCCACAGGAGACCAGTCAGAAGGCTACTGCCCTCACCCTAGAGAGAGGAAATAGGCCTGGCTGCGGACAGCAGGCGGGGAGCAGAGCAGATCCACGTGGGGTTTACTTTGGAGTTGGAATTGTCCCAGCGCTATTCAAAGGTGCTAGACTGCACACTGTTCACTACTGAAGACAAAAGATTTGGCAACTTTATCACAATTTGATGATGTCTGCTGAATCTAATAATAAAAAATCTGGACTTGGGTTTTGCATGTCTTTTGCCAAGTTTCATTTTTCTGGGGATTCAATTTTCTGGACCAGGGGAAAACCAGCACATGTGGTTCTCACAGACAGGCTGAGAAGCCCAGGACCCTGATGCATGAGGGGCAGGGCAGGCTCAGGGCTGGGGCCTGGGCTTTTGGCCTGAGCATCTGGGTAGGGAGCCTTGGAGAAGGGGGTGCAGAGGGAGGAACTCGAGACACTGCTGTGGCAGGATCAAGCGGGATGCTTCTGCAGCATCTGGGGGAGAGAGCTCATGGAAGCAGAGGGCCAGCAGGTCTGGAGCCCAGAGGAAGGGCTGGATTGGGGAGTAACACTTGGAAATCATCAGGTACGGATGCTGTTTAAAGCCAAGGGCACCAAGAAAGTCACTCAGAAAGTGACTGTGTGGAGAGAAGACCCAGATCCTGGCCTACCGTCACCGCCCGCTCTCACCTGCAGCCTCAGTGGCTGTGGCACTGGAGTCCTGAGTGTCCTGGGGGGCACTGGGGAAGCTGGCCCCAGGGGCCCCCACATCCTCTGGAGGGCAGGGAAGTGACAGCGGTGCCCTGGCCGGGCAGCACGGAACCCGCTCTTCTTGCTGGGCTGCTCCCAAGCCTCTGTGGGGCCACAGGGCATCCGGACCTGGCAGTGTCCCACCCCAGGGGCTGAGGCCCCGGGTCCCTTGGCATTCAGAGGGCAAGCCCAAGTCACAGTCCACATCCTCCGGAATGATGGGGATGCGCTGGCTCAGGTCCCGGGGCCCGGGGTGGCAGCTGGGCGGGAGCTCCTGGGCCAGCGTGTACTGCACACGTACCGAGCAGTCCTCGGTGTAGCGGCCGCCACCCCCGCCCCCGCCCCCGCCATGGGCCACCTGCTTCTCTTCATAGAAGCAGCAGGGCAGGCCCTCATACTTCACCCCATCTGTCCTGGGCAAGTGGTCCGGGTGAAGGCCATAGGGGCCCTGGGAGCTCCCCGGCTGTGACTCCCCACCCTGGGGGCCGCAGCCCTCACAGGGCGGGGGGCCCAGGAACAAGATGCCGCCCCCAGCCGCTCCCACTCCGGGGTCTGGGGCGGGGGTCTGGGGCTCACAGCAGCAGGCACACATCGGCCCCTCCCGGGCCCCCTTCCAGGTCCTCCTGAGGTCCGGGGCGGCCCCGGGAGAGGCCTCGAGCCCCCCTTCTGAGGTAGAGCTGTTGGGCCCCCGGGGCTCCAGGGAGGAGCTACTGCTGTAGTTCATCTCCAGGCTGCAGGTGGACAGCTGGTCCCCCGAGGGAGAGGCGGGCCCGGGCCAGGGCTCTCCCCGCCCCGCACCTGGGCCTCGGGCCGCAGCCAGGACCTCCTCGGGGGGCGGGGAGCCCTCCAGGCGCACCACGGGCCCCCGGCCTGAGCCCCCCATGTCTCCGGCGCGACAGGGGCTGCGGCTGCGGTAGACGAAGGGGTCGTAGTCGCTGCTGAGAGAGCTGCGGAAGGTGGAGCAGCTCCCGTACACGCCCTGGTTGCTGACCTCCGTGCAGTCCACCACCGAGTCGCTGGAGGAGCAGCGGCACTGGCCCGAGCTGCCGCTGCTGCTGCTGCTGTCGCTGCCCGGGCCGTCGGCCAGGTAGCCGCTGCACACCGAGCGGTGGCCGTGGTAGCAGCTGAAGCTGGACGCGCTGCCGCTCTCCAGGTGCGAGGCCGGGGCCGCGTGCACCGCGGGGGCGAAGAGCAGGCCGCTGCTGCCGCCGCCGCCGCCGCCCGGGGGGAAGGCCCAAGCCGGCCCCCCAGGGGTGAGGCCGGGAGGGGGCTGCCCCTCCTGCTCGGGGTAGCTGAGGCCCCGGAAGTAGTAGTGCTGGTACATGGTCTCGTACTGGGAGAAGCAAGCTGCCTTGGAGAAGCTGCGGCCGCCGAACTTGGGCCTGCGGAAGGGGGGGGCCGGCGAGTAAGGCCGGTGCTCCAGGCCGCAGCGGTGAGGGGCCAGGCTGTGGTCCAGATGGAGGGGCGGGTAGCCGCGGATGTAGGCGGGGGTCTGCGGCGGGAAGAGGCCCTGCTCCCCGCGCCGGTCCACGGTCAGCAGCGTGACAGGGTTCCCGTGGGCGTCCATGCTCGTCCTCGTGGGGTAGGCGGGGATGGCGCTGGCCCTGTGTACGCGGCCGGGGTAGTGCACCGGCAAGATCACCCTCTGCTGCCGGCCGCGCGCCAGACTGCCGGTCTCCAAGCACACGGCGCTCGGGTTTCCCTTTTGTTCTGGGGAGAGGCGGAGGAAACGCGGTCAGGGGGGCGTGCACGCTGGGGCCAAGGGCTCAAGGGGCGGATGCGGGCAGAGACTGAGGCGGCCGGCGCCAAGGTGCCCAGTCTCACGACCATGGCCCATTCTAAGCTGTCGCCAAACCTGGCCACGCGGGTAGAGGCCTCCTGCTTCTCCACTCGAAAGGTGGTCACTCCTGTCAGGGTCCATCTCCCACCTCCCAGCTGCTCTGCACGGCATAAGGCTCGAGAGAGCAACAGGGACACGGAGGGGAAAGGCATTTTCCCTCTTGGGAGAACAGCTATACCTGGAGGGCACCCTGCCTTCTGGGCCCTCATCCACCACCACAGGGAGGCAGCAGCAGCATCACAACCCCGAGGTACCAGGCACAGCAAGCGTCACCACTGTCATCCCGCTGAAGAGATTGTGGGCCCAGGGCCTGGAGAGGCCGGGTGCCTGGCCCAAGGTCAGGAAGCCAGTTCATGTCAAAGCCAGAACCCAGACTCAGGGTGATTCTTCAGAGGCCTCCAAACCCCAAGCCCCCACGCCTCCAAGTCCAGGTGGCAATGCTGCGGTGGTTTGCTCGCTCCCCAGCACGTGTCCTGCTCCTGCTAGGTACTCGGTAAGGACAGTGACACTCCAGCAACAACAGAGGCAGCGGAGAATTACCTATGATGTTGTGTCGACAGTGGGGGCAGGTGTGGTGCTGCAGCAGCCACGGGTCCACGCACTTCCTGTGAAAGCGGTGAGTACAGGGGATGACCCGCAGCTCCTGGGAGGGAGAGAGGACACACAGCCTGAAGGAAGGGCACAGGCAGAGGGCGGTGCTGTCTTCAGCCCTGCCGTGTTTCTTCCCGTGGACCAAGGAGCCCAGTTCACTGTGGCAGTGCCCAGAGGCTCCCCCTCCCCATCTCTAGCTACAAGTGGGCTCCGTTCCCTGGAGTCAGGGCCCACACATGGGTTCTAGGGAGAAAGACACGGACCATCAGCCAGCTCCAACCACGGTGCTTGGTGTTGAGGGAGGAAGCCAGCTCCCTTCTTGTGAGGAGGGCACTCACACCCACGCCACATATAAGGGACCGCCAGAGCTGTATGCTAGTGCAAATGGTGAGCCTGGGGGTATGGAAGGGTGGCTGGATACACCCCAAAACCTTCTGCACTTCTGGGATGGTGGCTGGCTCCAGATACCCAAAATGGGGTGGGTAGAAAGGAAGATGCCCAGGACTCATGATTGACAGGTGGGGCAGCAAGGGGGCAAAGTTCTCCCGTCCTCCCCTTCACTGGACCCTCAGCACTCACCTGGGGGCACACAGTTAATAACAAAGCACCCAATGTGGAGAGGAGGTAATGGGGTTCTGAGGCAGGCAGAACCACCTCTAAAGTTCCTGAGCCCAAAGCACCCTCCAGACTTGCTAATTTTACTTTTGATTTTCCATTCTCTGACCAGCTCAATGCAGTAACATTCAAACACCTAAGGCTGTGCCTGACCGTGGCAAGAGTCCTACCTGGATTTTCTCGTGTAACCTTTGTGATCACCTGGAGTACAGGTCAGTCTCGGGCCCATATCACAAGCATAGGCACAGAGAATAAAGTCACTTGCCCAAGATCACAAAGCTAGAACCCTCCTGGGCCCAGATGAGAACTCAGGCAGTCTGCAGGTAGAGACCATGTGAGACTATTCATCTGGAGGCCTCTGCAAAAACTCTTTTTTCATCCAACAGTCTACACAGCAGCGGGACACTTTCATCAAAGGGGCATCAAATGCCTGCAACTAATTCTGAAGTGGTGTGCTCCCCACTCCCCAAAATGTGTGTGTATATGCACGCCTCTATCCAGAAGGAGATGAAGCAAGTGTGGCAAAATGTTAACAATGGGTGATTCTAGATGAATGATCCAGCATTCATTGTCTGATTCTTGCAACTTTTCTGAAAGTCTTAAAATTTCAGAAAAAAGCTAGAAGGAAAAAGGGGACATCACATCCCTTGTCTCTCTTTCTTTCTTTTTTTTTTTGCGGTACGTGGGCCTCTCACTGTTGTGGCCTCTCCCGTTGCGGAGCACAGGCTCCGGACGCACAGGCTCAGCAGCCATGGCTCATGGGCCCAGTCGCTCCGCGGCATGTGGGATCTTCCCGGACCGGGTCACGAACCTGCGTCCCCTGCATCGGCAGGCGGACTCTCAACCACTGTGCCACCAGGGAAGCCCCCCTTGTCTCTTTATAAGTAAAAACGTAAACGTTCCATACGGCTTTGTAAGAGAGGTTTGTATCAAGTCAAGCGCCAGAGTTTTCAGAAGAGCAATTCTGAAATTAAGTGTAAATGTTCTTACAACTAGACGTTTTCTGGCCCATTATATATTTCTGATCAACTTCCGAAATCACCTATGTTCAGCTCGGTCCCCTGGAGAGAGTGTCTGTGTATGTGGCCACCTGCTTCCGGGGGGCGGGGGGGAAGAGCAGTTTGAAGGTCTCAGGACGTCTCCTGGAGACCTAGGCAGCTCGGCCCTTCCCCTGTGGGAAAAGCCCTTCCCCTTCCATCTGCAGGCCTGTCTACCTCATCCCCACCAGGACTGGCCCCGCCTCTGCCGTTACCTCTCCATCGATGTACTTCTCCAGGCAGATGGCACAGTCGGACGTGGAGCTGCTGCTGAGCGTGTCCAGGGCCCCGCAGCTCCCCTCCCGGCGCCCCTTGCTCTTGGAGTTGAACTTCCTGGTTTCCATCTTCTCCAGGGCCTGCACGGCCAGTCTGTTCATGGAATTCTGCACAGCAGAACGTGGTCCATGTTAGGGTCTGGGACATGTTAACAGCACTAGTCACCCCTGGGGCCATGGTCGGCCAAACACTAGTCTCCATCAGGCCAGGACAGACTTCTGAGAAATCACTAAAGATTCAGAGGCCACGGCACAAGAGCACAGATCTTCTAGACTCCCAAGTGTCCACCACATCGGTCTAAGCAGCAGTACCAGCAGAGGTCTACTCTAATTATTTGGCCAACTCTGCTCTGTGCTAAGGGTTCCTTCCTTCACTGGAGAACGTTCTGAGGGCAAATGAGACCATGCATTGGGGTGCCCAGCACTTAGCAAACCAGACACGCTCGACAAACATCAGCTGCTGCTCCGTCGCTGATGGCCACCCATCCTCCAGAGAAGTCAGTGCCCAGTCCACCGTCTCTCGCTGTGGACATCACACTGCTACACCTCTGAGAGTCTAGATTCCCGAGTATCCTCCCATTGCCCTCTACCCCCAATCCTTCCTTCCTACAAGCACATCGCCTGGAGAGCTTGGTAGATGCAGAGTCGGATGAAGCAGGTCTGAGGTGGGGCCTGAGATTCTGAGTTTCTGCCAAGCTCCCAGGTGATGCTGATGCTGCTGGTCCCCAGATCATATTTGAGGAGCAGGGCTCTAGGGGTCCAGGTTGACATTTAAACATTTCTTTGGAAAAACCCCCGGCTGGAAACGGCCCCAGGGCTTGGCCTTTGTAGGACTGGCCCTTTCAGAACAGAGACGACACAGTGCTATAAGCTTTGCTCTGCTTTTTCTCCATCTTTGCTGGTTCTAGGCCGCTGGGGACAGGCTGCAGGGCTCAGGACCAGGTCTGCGCCGGCAAAGGGGCCGCAGGGATGAACGCTCACAGGCTGCTCTGCGTTACCTGACTGCGTCGCTGCTTCAGCTTGATTTTGACAAGGAGGATGAGGCAGACCAAGGAGACCACGACAAAGAAGGCCAGGAAGATCCCCATATCAAAGTATTCCGTGGGTTGCTGGAACAGAACACGGACACAGTGAGTCACAGGGGATTGGCACACGGGCTGGGCCAGCCCTGGTCGGGAGAAGGATGGGGCCACCGGGCTGCATTTCCCCTCCTTTGCAGGGCACATGTGGGGTTCTGCTAAGACACACACAGTGTGCTATCCAGGCCCAGGTAGTGCCCCACAGCGTGGCCCGGGGAGGCCGCAGCGGTCTCAGCCAGGCCTCCTAACAGCCAGGAGAACTCTGTTCACAGAGCCTCGCTCCCTGCAGAATAGCGCAAAGTTCGCCGTAACCGGTAGGAGAGGCCCTTCCAAATAAACACAAATATCACATTTATGGGACAAAAGAGTGAGTGTCATGTTTTGAGGGAACCGTGATTACTAACCATGTAATTAATGGTTTACAACAACTCAGAAAATTGTATGCTGCTTCCACAAATATCAGCTTCCACTACAATGAGTCATATTTACCAAAGCGCCCTTTTTTCCTTTAAAAAGCAGCCAGCAAGTCAGTTCTTTTGCAAACTCCCTCTAGTTTTAGTTCTTACCTTTTCCTCATGGCACACTGCCTCCTAAAACCTTAAAGTTACCTCATCTGGGACGTGTTTAGCCAACAGGAATGGAGTTTTGCTAATTGAATGCTATGGGTATCCGGATATTTTGTGCAAAAGACCCATCCTCTATGTGAATATTCCAATATTCGTGAGGAGGAAATAAACCATCTGTGGGGCACCTGTCCTAGGTTCCTAGAATCTTCAGTCTGAGGTTGGGCAAAAGATGCCAGCAGTGTCCCTTTAATACACCTAAGAGAAGCCTAAAAAATGAAGCTATTCATTAACCACCTGGAAGTCGTGAGCCCCAATCCCTGTTGAAAGCTTACTTTTCCAGAATCAAATACAAGTTAGGGGGTTTCAGTAATGCATTTGCCCCATAGGAAGAAGGAAGCACAGGCTTTATCCTCTAGTCTAGGCCAGACGGAAGGAGGGAGATACAGGAAGCTGAGTGCAGGGTGTCCTTCCCTTCAATGCTCCTCAGTTAGCCTTTCACAGGGAGATGGGACAGAAGAGAAAAAAGGATAGGAGTTTACCCAGAGGGGATGCCAGGTGGAAGAGACATTTGGTCACAAATCACCTATCTCTGGAAGGACTTTTCAAATCCCCTCTAGAGGAGCCGGGTGAAATTTCTCCCTGGCCTCCAGCCTTTAGTCTGATCTAAACCTGCAGGAACCTGGGGCGCATCAGCATTGTAGACGGAAAGAAGGTAGGAGCAAAAGGCCAAAGCCCAAAGGGGATTAAGGCACAGGCGGCAGCAGGGAAGGTGGCGGCGTGGCCAGCGGAGGCTCACTCGAGGAGGGCGGTGCTGGATCCTTGCTCGAGCCACTTTCTGCTTGTTGACAATGTTCATCAGCTTGATGGCGTCTGCGCCCTTCACGTACACCACTGGCCTCTTGAGTGGGTCTTCTGACCCCTGGTTTAGCTAAGGAAGGAGAGGAGGTCCTGGTTAGAAGACGTAATTACTTCAAGAAGCAGGAGAGAGAAAAAAAGGCTGGAGGAAAAGAACACGAGATACCCTTTTGGAAATCCTCAAACTCCTCTAGCATCGTAGGCTTGGAGCTCCCAGAAGGACGAGGCTGAGGATGATGCCCCTTTTAGGATGGAGCGGGACCCCAGAAGGGCCTTTGAAAATGCCTCACC
The DNA here is from genome assembly GCF_949774975.1 of Lagenorhynchus albirostris. NCBI lineage: Eukaryota > Metazoa > Chordata > Mammalia > Artiodactyla > Delphinidae > Lagenorhynchus > Lagenorhynchus albirostris. The sequence goes on from NC_083108.1 coordinate 66,494,912, forward strand.
AACCCTCAGCTTCTTGGCTCTTACCCCTCTTGATACACTTGCCTTGGAGTATGATGTGCAAACACGGATAACTAACAAGGGCAGACAAGTGCAAGGGCCCTGAGGATGAGGGTGACACAACCGTGAGAAGCCAGGCTAAGTAAAGGAGGTGCTTCTCTCAGGGACACTGCAGCATTGGCCTGGCCCGAGGAGCTTACCTGGTCGATAGCTTCTGGGTTTTCAGACACATCGAAGATGACTGCGGTGGCTCCCCGCTGCACGGCTCGCTTGGCCTGGCAGAGTGAAAAAGAGCAGGTTGGCACCCTGGTCCTTACCTTTCTGAAGCTGGCCTTGGAAATCAGACCTGTATTCGAATGCAGAATCTGACAGTCACCAACTAATGTGACTGGGTGAGTTACTAACTTTCCTAAGCCTCAACTTGCCCATCTGTTTAAAAAAAGGGGGGGTGGGGAGTGGGCAACAGCACCTTGTACAGTTATCCTGGGAACCAAATGAGTTAGAAATGGTGAAAATAAACAGCTGGGTACTCGATTAACCTTTGTCTCCCTATCCAGCCTAAACCTTAAAATCAAACTACAAACCAATAACCTGCCCAGTCAGCATAAAGGTATTGGTTTCAGTATTTTCTGCTATGAACACAGGGCCACTGGCAGCTAAAGCAAATGCCTTTGGTCCTTCTCTTGCGGTCCTGCTTCCTCCCCACATCATCCAGCACCGCAGTTAGAGGAACGTACTGAATATTTCCGAAGGAATCTCAAAACGGTCAGTTTTAATAAGTGACATAAACTAAAGACCTTTGGACATGCTGTCGGGGGAAAAGCTACGAGAAATAATTGTAAATGGGGATTTGGAGCAGTTGGCTGCCAAACCTGGCTGCACATCAAAAACCACTTGGGAAGTCTGTAAAGCAGATTTCCTGGCTCAAACCACAGAGACTGATTCAGCAGGGCTGGAGTAAGGCCCAGGAAACTGAGTTCTGAAGCTTTTCCGAGGGATTCTGATGATTCAACCACTTGGGGAACTACTGATCAAAGATGAGATTAGAACGTTTTAGGGACAAATGAGAAGGGGTGGGATTCTCTTTTGGAGGAAAGGATTCCTTTCCACCCCAGTGAACCTTCTAATTTCATGTCCAGCTAAGGGAACAACGGGTAGAAGCTGAGGAAGAACAAGACGTAAGACATAATCCTTGCTTATAGGAACCTGAATCTCGTTAGGGAAGCGAGACACCTCTAACGGGTGGGGGGAGAGCTCAAAACAAAAACCAAAGCCCCTATAAGATGGGCAAATGATGGCTAGTACTCAGAGGTCAAGAAAGTCTCTGTGAGCCAGAGTGCTTGAGAAAGAATAAAATCTGAATTCCTTCCCCACAGGAAAGCAACACTGAGCCTTAGACCAGAATGTGGCTAGAGCAATAGCTCCATCAGCCACCAGAGGGCGGCCTTACCTCACACCTTCTACAACAAGACAGCTCCCTGTACTTGGTACTAAATAAGCAGGACGGTGGATTGTCAGGGATGCAGCAAAGTCCTCCGCAACTGAACAAGCTCAGACACCTGAGTGCTGTGCTTCAGAAGCTGTCCTTGTTCTGCTGGGGACCCTTTCCTGTTGAACTGAGATTCGATGTATTTAGTCTGCTCTGCCGCTTGCCTGTCCCACCCCGTTTCCCCACCAGCACGCTGCATCAGGAGGGGCCCCTGGGCGCTGTCTCCAGCTCTGCCAGACAAGCTGCCAGTGGTGGGCGAGTCAGAGTCTCTTTCAGCCCCAGCCTCAGTTTCCCCATCTGTAAAAGGAGGAGGGAGCCTGTGTCATGAGGACTAGGGTCCCTTCCAGTTCGCAGTCTTGGCCACTCAAGGAGGCAAGGGACTGTCCAGAGTGACGCAGAAAGAGCTGCAACAGCTGTCACTTGCCTCCAGCAAGAGAGGACATGATGGCCCAGTGAGAAGGTTCGGGGCCAGGTGGTGTCACTTTCCTCCATAAAGCTCTTTAGGGGCACAGACCCCTTTGCCTGAGGTCAACAAGCCCTCGGGGGCTCCAGAGTTAACTAACAGCAAGTGGGTGCCAGTCTCAGGGGGTAGCCCAGCCGTGTTCACAAATTCAGGGACGCAGAGGGCCCTGAGGGACAGCACCACAAACGAGGAAATAGACAGGACTTCTCGTTCCTTTATTTGGCTTTTGTTCCCTGCTTGAGCACATCAAACAGCACCTGAGGGGACTGTGCGTGCAGTTCCCTCTTGCTTGGGAGCTTCAGTGGGGTGCATCTGGAGAGCCTGGAGGCCAAGAGGCTGCAGGCCCCAGGGCAGTGCAAGCCTCGGCTGCCGCCTGCTCCCGCCTCCAGCCCCCCTGGCTTCACGAGGAGGCAGAAGTCACGGGGATCTGGAGGCCAGGTATGACCCCCATGGGCCAGGCATGTTTTAAAAGACATTTTAAACAAAATCTAGGAGGGAGGACTCATCTCCAGGTTTCTCGAGTGAAAAGAGCAGGTCAAGAATAAGGTGCTTAATCCTGTTTATAGCTCAACTTTAGACACAACCAGGTTAATGCACAGGGTCCAAAGTACTAATATTTTGAGAAAATGATAATTCTCACAGTCGGCTTACTTTAAAAGTTATGTTTAATGTAAGCTGCTGTTAAATTAAGGTTGTATTTCCTGCACTCAGGACTGGACAGGAGGCAAGTCAGGATTACGTCAGGAACTTGCCTGTCAGGCGCAAGGCTTGGGATTGAAAATAGGCCATGAATAATCCACACTTAAGAAAATGACACGTTGATCATACTATTCCCAAAACAAACGAAAACACAGACCACTACTTGGTCATACTTTCCCCCTTGCCCCACATTTTCAGTTTAAAAATTGATGAGGCATCCTTAAACATGTCTTCATGTGTTAGATCTTTCACTGTTTTCTCTAGTCAAGCTTGGGCTGGAATATTATTTCAAAACACTAACTTTATAAAGGCACACACCCAATGTCCAAATCTCTCAGAATAAGGCTGTTTCAACAAAAGGCTGAGAAAGATGCAGCCTGGTGCCTGTTGCTAGATGAAGGTCACTGGTCACTGGGCTTCAGTTGGAGAGGGCAGTTACCCTTGACCTGTGCACAGACTGGATTGGGAAGAAGAGCATGAGAAGGGTGTGAGCAGCAGAAAGCAGGTGGGATGTCCTGGCAAGGCCTCCCAGAAGCAGCTAAAGGCCTTGCCTACTGACCTCTGCTCGCCCTTCCCCTCACCCCACTCACACAGGTGTTCCCCACCCTTCATCACTGCTGCTGCTTCCATCAGGCCAGGACAGGTTGGCACCAGCCAGCAGGTGACCACAAGCCCCGCAGCAGAATGAGGAATAAAAGGTTGTCATGGTCTCTCATTTACCTTTCCAGGGCTGTGAGACCCGAGGCTAGACAGTTGCCGCAGCCACTGAGACACGTAGCAAAAGCACAAACATCTGCAGACTTACATATTGCAAAGTACAAAAGGTCAAGCTCTAGAAGACAGGATCTTACGTGGCTGACACTTATCACAATGCGAGACTCCTATGGTTATGCGATAAACGGTCATTCTAACTGAAAGCAAACCTGCCCAGACCGTACTCTTGGGTTACTGCTCCCTGAACGTGGATGTGGTTTTCTCCTAAGAAAGTGCTTCTATCAATATGTTTGAGTCTTGGGACTTCCCTGGCGGTCGAGTGGTTAAGACTCCACACTCTCAATGCAGGGGGCTCGTGAATTTCTGGATGCGTGTGGGGCATTCTGATAAGAATAGTCCCATTACCACCTTGTGGGTGAGAAAACCTACAGCCTAGAGTCTGCTTGGGTTTCAATTAAATTCAGGAATTCCAGTCAGGAACGGACCTGGCACTCTCCCTGGTGTGTGCAGTAACACCCAGACTTGGTTCGGGGCTTGGTCTCACCCCATAGCTACTCCACAGAGCCCCTGGGAACAGACTCCATTTCCCCGTTTATCCGTTTCTTCGTCAAGCACTGGACGTGGCGTCCCCAGTGCCTAATCTTTATTGTAGGAAAACTTTCGATAGCACACAACCTTAATCGGAAATAACCCAAAAGATGGCCCCAAATCTCCTTTGTCCCAAACGCCTGACCAGAGGATAACCCAGGAAGCTGGACTGTTAGCACTGATATGAAGGCTTGTGTCTTCAACCTCTCACAGGAAGTTCTGACATATGGGGGCTTCAAGCAGACTTTTTTTTTTTTTTTGCCTCTATTGAATATAATTTCCCATTCTGGCCTTTTTGTACTTATCATAAGCTTCCAACAAGTCATTTAAATTTTTTTGTTAATATGTTTAAGGCTGTGATATATCCCTTCAGATACGCTACTCATATCTTTTTGATATTTGGGCTATTCCAGTTTTTTCTTTATTCTTGTAATTAATGCCATGTTGAATGAATCTTGGCTTACATTTCCAATTTTCTTAGGATGGAGGCCCAGGGCCAAAGAATATGAAGATTATTAAGAATCTTAATACAATCCACATAGGATTTTAAGGCCTCTCCTTATAAACCCACTCAACTCTTAATTTATCTGCAGTAATGACAAGATAAGATGACACAGACAGTAAAAGACAAATCTGTCAACAGATTTAACTTCTGGATAAAGTGGCCCATTGCTGAGCTGGCTAGGAGGAGGCAGGCAGTCTCAGAGTAAAGCTCTGCGTGATGCTTCAGGTGCACAAAGATCTCCAGAGTGAACTATAATGAGTTGATCTTACCTAGCCTACTGATTCTTCAAGGTCAAGTTCATGTGCAAAGCCTGTCACATAAGACCGGTAAGTGCTTCTCTTTAGTGAAAAGCAGCTCTTATCCCTCTCTGAGTTCTAATACCAGTCAAGATTCTCCTCTGCCACTTATCACTTTCTGGGATGCATTTTTCCCCACAAGTGTGACCATCTTTAGTATTTTTGCTATTAATAAAAGTAATATGAGCTTGACATGAAAATTTTAAAACAATTGAGAAATTGAAAGCAAAAGATAATCTACCTATTACCTCCCTATATCCCAGCTTTATAATAGTGTGGTTTATATCTTTCCATTTTTTTCAAACTCATATATTAGCAGCAATAAAATGCTTATGTTTATATACACTCACATACCAAAATATACTTAAAAATAAATTGGATGTATATAATGTTCTCAACTCTGCTGTTTTCCCCCTTAACTCAACAATATTATATGCAGTGATGCAGAAAAATGTCCATTCTTCTTACCGGCTACATATATTCTTCCATTATATGGAGCTTAAGACTGTCCCTCTGACAGGCATTCAGGGGATTTCTTCATTTTCTCTATTATGAACAGTGCTGTATTTATCTTCTTGTACTAGCATGCTGGTGGAATCTATATCCTTTAAATTGCTACAAGTGGCGCTGCGGAGTCGAATGGCACTAACATCTCACATGTAAATGTCTTGACTGGGTACCAGGCTAAGCTGCCCCGGGGTCTATGGAGCCAGGAGGTACATCTCTGACCAGTGTCTGTGCCCCGTAAAGCCTAACAGAGCAGACTGCCCTGGGCGCGGCCCGTACTCCACAAATTAACATAGTAGGCGGCAGTAGAGTTTAATTCTATTTGAGGTGCCATTTATTACTTTATTTGTTCAACGGTAGTAATTAACTAATTACTACGTGCGCCAGGCCTGAAGGATACACACAGTGAGCAGAATGGTGGCCGCGCGTCCTCACGGAGTGTCCGTTCTGTCAGCAGTACTGGCATGGGGCTCTCTGAAGAGGCTGGGGGGTCATCAGGAAAGGTCCGAGCGTTTGGTTCTGAGGGCCAATGAGTAAGAAACTACCAACCAGGAGTCACTTATCCCACATCCCTGTAGTAGGTGTCAGGGGAGGAGAGACTGTCCCGGTCAGTGTCCTTTGAGAAATGCTGCCTGTGATAAGGCTCTTAGCTACCCGGCATCCCCAGGTTTTTTGACACGGGACCCTTTTTGCAGCAACTCCTGTCCATACCCTACCCTCCCTTCTATGGGAGAAATTTTGGGACCCAAGGCTCCGTGCACAGGCCACGCTCACGTGACAGGAATCTCACCCCCTAACCACTCCCTGGCTTTAACTCACGTAAGAGGGTGAGGGATGGGCCACAGATCGACGTTTTGATCTGGAAAATGATACTAAGGAATACACACACTGCAGTTTAAATGAGATGGTTCCTGGTATATTCAATTACAGTTGACCCTTGAACGACGTGGGGGTTAGGGTGCTAACCCTCTGCGCAGTTGAAGGAAAATCCACGTGTAACTCAGTCACCCTCCGCAATCTCGGTTCCTCTGTCTCCAAGGTCCTCCATACCCACAGTTCTGCATCCACAGATTCAACCAACTGGGATGTGTAGCACTGTAATATTTACTACCGAAGAAAACCCATGTATAAGTGGGCTGCATGGTTCAAACCTGTGTTGTTCAAGGGTCAACTGTATACAGTTCAATTTGACAACTACCTAAGAGGGCCAACTGTGTGCCAGGAGCCCCAAGAAAGATACAAGCCAGGACCTCCTAGAAGTGTCTGTCTCCACACACTTGCTGGTGTCCTGGGGGAAGAGATCTTGCTTAGCAAGGAGCAGGGTGAGGGCACTGAGGTCTCTTCCTTTCTTACCCAAGAGAGTGTTCTCTTGCAGCTCTCCTCTGGCATACTGATACAGCAGTATGACCCAAGGTGGCAGAAACCATGATCATGGAGAATCCAAAATGGCACCAGAGTCTCAGGGCTTAGTTCCCACAACCTGGCATCAGCTTTCTGCTTCAGCAAGGTCCCCAAGCTCCTGCCGCTGCTCCCGGGGCAGAGCTCACTGTTCTTGCTCAGGCTGATACAGGTGCATGGGCCTACCCTCCATGCAGTCCTCACATTCCTACAACCAGGGCTCCCTCCTTAGGGAGGTGCCCCGCTAGTGCCCCCAGGGGGCCAAGCTAAACTACAACCCTTTGCCCTCACCCCTACACTCAACTGCTTACTAAGTTTTGCTGATTCCATCTTCCAAATCCATCCACTGTTTTTCCATCTCCACTGCTGCCACCCTGTACAGGACACCAGACTTCCCACGTAAGTCACAACAACACTCCCCCCCTGGGGGTTCCTTAGTCCACCCCACCTGCCCCTGGTAGGGTCTCCACGCAGCATAAGAGGGACTTTTCTAGTTAATAAACCACCGATCTGACCTGCCCCACTCTCCCCAAACGACTCTGTGTCTGCTCTTAGAATAAGATGTGACTTCCCTGGCTTTTAGCAAACTCAACACTCCAGCCCCAGAGCTTGACTAGGAGGAGCCTCTATAGGTGAGCCTGCCCACCTGCTGGGGAAACACACCACATCGCCCCACAGCCCGCCTTGCCTCCTCTAACTCTCCCTGCCTTGGGTGTCACTCCCTCTGCACTGCCTGGCCTGCAGCCTGCCTCTGAGCCCCACGGGTGCAGCTCTTGTGACATCACACTGTAACTGTTTACTTAAAGTGCCTCCCTCACTAGAGGGCAGCCAAGGCCTCAGACTTCTTTCCTGCTCAATGCCCAGAATCCCACAGAGAGCCTGGCACAGGGTCAATGGCCAAGAAATGTCTGTTGCTTAACCTAAAAAGGATGAGATTTTGCCCTTGGGGTTAGCATCAAACACCCTGGGCCCTGCTACTCCAAACACAGGCTGTAGCTCGCTCCAGGCCGCCTGATCTCCTGTTTCCTTTGACTCTTGAATTGTGGAAGGTCCAGTTCTCTACCATATCTTCTTAGAACTCAAGATTCTCCGCAGTGCAGATGTTCGGGATTTGGTTTCTTATTAACCGCATGCACGTCTTCTGCCATAGTGCTTGCTGATGGGTCTTTGATTGGTGACTGGTTCTAATGTAGGAATTATTCTCCCTGGGCAACCTCGACCCCAGTCACTGAAAGTGGCTCTGCCTCGTGGTGGATCCTTATGGGGCCCCAGGCCTCTTGTGAACACATCTCCGATGTCAGAGCTCTCAGAAAACGAGCCTGTGCACTTGCAGAGTCTGGCCTTTCTACTCAAGGGAGGAATGCAAGCCTCCCTGAGAACTCTCACCAAAGGAAAGCAGACCAAACGATCAGCTTCGGGCATATCCACAGGGACAAACGGCAGGAGATGTGGATTTTCAGTTTTCTCCCGATATCACTTAGGGGAACTTTGCTTTTCTTCAGCCTAAAAGACTGATGGAAAAAGATGGCCTGCACCACACAGGGAAGAGAGTGTGTGGACAGTGGCCTGCCCTCCCCACCTGCTGTGAAGATCCTGGGAACTGGCCGCAGATTCCAAACTCTAAACTCAGTGGTGGCCTCAGGTGGACCAATGAGAGACTAAAAGCACAGGCTTGCGAGGCTGGTCCACCTGAGGCCTGAGCTTCAAGCAAATCACTGCCAGGAACCCAGGGCCGGTAACAAGCCCTGCTTAGGCTGCCACTGCCACAGGGCCTGCTTCTGTGGCCAGGGAGGGGCAAGGGCCTGTCAACACGACAGAGACCCACCAGCCAGACCCAGAGACACCTCGCCTGACGGCCACCAGTCTCTCTTGGCTGCTCCCGCCCCAGTGCAAACAAGCCAGCGCTCACCACGTCCCTTTATGCCCCTCCCTCTGGAGGCCACTAAGTGGATTTTAAAGCTGCCCTCCTCACTTTTTCCTTTCCTCCTCCCCCGTGTTCTTCACTGAGTAGTGACCACCCAGGCACCGGGCTCTTGAGCATTCTGGTCAGCTGCTGTGCCCTGAAGCATGAGTCACTGCACGACAGGGGACACACTTGCCAGGCAAGGGGGCTTGCAAGGCCCGTCTCACCAAGAGCCCCGTTTTCCTGCAGAAACCTTTCATTCCATAGGAAATGAGGTCACACACCAGCGCACATGGGTAACTGGTGAGAAAATCCTGGTGCCAAGAAGGGGGCGGGGCATCAGAAGAAGTGGCCAGAAAAAAACGACCCTAACACCTTAACGTGCACAAACCTCAGGGGAATCACCTGCAGCTCTGAGGGAATCTGTAGGGGGTAGGAAGGAGGGGGGGCACAGAGCTTAAAAAATAACCTGGTTTCTTTTACAGTATGTACAACAAACACGATCTTTGCAAACCAAACGTGCAGGGCATTTGGCTAGTTGACTGTCACGGCTTGGAGCCCCTAACCCACTGCCTAAGGCAGACCAACACAAAACAGCCCCCAACGGAGTGGAGGTCGGGATGCCAGGCAGCCAGGCGGGCTCACTTTCCGCGGCGGGAGGAGGCGAGTGGGGGGTGCGGGTGGGGGGTGCAGGTGGGTGGCGCAGCCCGGCCCGCTCCACCGGCTCCTGGCTCCGGGGCTTGGCTGCAGCCGGGCCTGACCTTCCAGGTTTCCCTGGCCGGAGATCAAAGCGCCAGAGCCACAAACACGGCTCAGAACTCCGAGGCCCCGCGGCCACCCCCGTCCCCGGTCCCTCCCCATCGGCTTCCCCACACCCCCAGCCCCTCCCCCCACCCGGTGGGGCCGCTTTCGGGGGGGGCGGGGGCGGGCTCCCATCCGGCCTCCTCTGACCGTAGCTCGCCGGCCGGGCCCCTCCCACCCGGAGAAGGTACTCCTCGCCATAATTGAAGTCATTAAACCTCCAAAGTCTCCTGTCGGCTGCTGGTTCTGAGCTCCGGAACGAAGGTGATGCATTTTAAGTCCTAGTGAAGATTATGCTCATCTATTTAGGAGACATGTAGCAGCGAGAACTCCGCGGTTAAGTTAGTGGTTAAGGCTGCCTAAGTTTAGCGTTATTTATTCTCAAAATATGTAGCAGCCCCACTTAATTTCTCCTAATTAAAGGAACCGGCAGAAGAGGCTGGAGGCCGCGGCCGTGTCACGGCGCCATTACCAGGTTGGTGCCCTTCACAGTCAGAAAATACTGGGTCTCAAACGGAAATGCGTTTCCCTAGATCTTAATCTTAAACATAGACATTTAGGCCAGTTCCAAGAAACACAATGATCCTCTTTGTTTTAACACCTGACAAGGAGCACCAAAACCCAGGAAGCTGTCCACACCCTCCGCTCCGACGCCACTGCCGGGTCAGGGGGTGTTATGGAAAAACGTCAGCAGCTGGCTTGTTTAGTGAGATGTCTATGGCTGCAAGAGAAACTTCTGGAAGAACCTGTTAGCTGCTAGCTATCCCGGGTTGAGTTTCCAGAAGTCCCACTTCGGGCCAAATCTTACAAAGTCAGCAACTAGAAACTTCAGAAAGGACCACCCCCTTCTTTGCATATGGCAGCGAACACTTGTTTATAAACAAGTGTTAATTAGGTGGCGGAATGGGGCTTAACAAGGAACAACAGTGCCTGCAAAGTCTGAAGACCCTACAGTCTCCCTTCCACCAGGAGAGTGGAGACGGGGCTCTTGTTGAGGCTGAGCTGGGTGGACTTGCTTCCCAACCTTGGCCCCCTGGGGAGGCAACTGGGCCCCACCGGCCCCTCGAGATGCCTATTTCATCTATGTGGAATGGAGCCCCACCGAAGTATTTTTCTCAAAGTTTCCCAGTTAGTTTTAAAATTCAGGTAGGGCTGAGTACCACTGAGCCCCAAACTGCACGAAGCCTCTGGGATGCCTGTCAGATGCACATTCCAGACCCTCTCCTGGTTCAGCTGGACTCGTGGAGGTCCAGAAGCTGCCTACCCAGCACCCCAGGCAAACCTTGTGATGAGGCAAAGGAACATGGTAGAGAATTCCTGAATCAGGTGGCAAACTGAAAAAACAAAACAAAACAAAAACCCAAGATATTTTGATTATATGACTTTCTTATTTTTATTAAGAGGAAAGGAATCTGGATGAAAGAATTTCTGCATGCCCGAAGCAGGCTTGCTCCTAACATTTCTGGGGCTTGGGACAAAGCTAAAAAACCATTAAATAAAATCAATGCTACCCTCTATCTTAACATATACACCTTCATAAAGACCTGAAAGTTCAGGTTCCAACCGATTTCTCTAACTCCTTGTTAGAATGTGTCAGTGTGGAGAAAGCTCACCCCTGGCCCACTGTGCATTTTGAGGGGGGCTTACACACATGCGAGTGGACACTCCAGCCTTGAGGCCAAGGTCTGTCCACCCTCCTTGGGAAGACGGGTGTGCTCCTAGGATAGTCTGCGCCCAGGAGGAGGGTCTTGGAGAAGAGGTCTGCAAGGTCCTGGAAGCCAGCACAGGGTCATCTTGGGGCAATGTGGGGATCTGGGAAATCATTTAGAAGGGGACTTCCTCTTGGACTCGTCACCAATTGGCCAGAAGCTTTAGAAGCAAGGGCTCCCTTGCCTGGTCTTGGGACGTTACTGCCCCAAAGTATCAGACTCCAAGGGGGAAAAGTAAGGAAAGTACTTATTATGTACGGGGCAAGGCAATGAGCGCTTTCAAATAGCACTAAATCTGCACAGCATCTGCAGGCGAGGTGGGGCTGATTCCCATTTCACAGCTGGAGGCTCAGAAGTTACATCACACAGCCACGGAGTAGTAGAGAGCTGACAATTTGACATCAGCCTCTCTCCATAATCCCAGGCTACAGAAACACTCATGTTATCCTAGGGGCTTCCAAAAATCAAGCATGATGGAGGTATGTGCACAAGTATAAACATGAATGCTGAAACTCAGGTAGTCCATTAACAGCTTATGTAAGTATTCTATTTCCCAACCCCACAAGGAAATTCCAGATATCTCTTATCCTAACCCATCTGGACTCCCTCCATCTTTTTTGGGGGGCGTGGGGGGGCATGCCACACAGCATGTGGGATCTTTGTTCTCCGACCAGGGATCGAACCCATGCCCCCTGCATTGGAAGCACAGAGTCTTAACCACTGGACCAACAGGGAAGTCCCACGGACTCCATCTTTAAAACTCCCTTTACAAATGTCATGCAGCTCATATAGTCAACATAAGGAGGGATGGCAGGGTTGAAAGTTCTACTTTTGTACAAGGTTAGCTGCTTTGAAAGCTCATGCCTGTTTCATCAGAGGCTCTTTCATTCAGAGGAGTTATATCCATTGCTCTTTAGCCAATGCAAGTTCACACATAGTACAACCTTCACCCTGTATACTTCTTAAGGATCTATGAAGCTTGTTTCCATATGGTCCTTGGCATACCCTATTGTATTGATTCCTTGTATCTGTGACTTGTATTAGAATTTAAGAATGATATAGTTTCATTATCTCAACTTCACACCAAAATCATTTATAACAGCAACAGAACCAAATCTCTCCCCACACCTACCTTGGGCAGTGTTACCAGCTGGGTCCCCCTCAGCCTAGCTATTCTTATCTGGCCCCCAGCCACGGTGGCCCTGAGGAAGAACACAGCCTGAAGGTGACTTGTGAATGGGCGGGCCAACCCAGGTTCTTTTTAGCACTGCCATGGGGGAAGGGCAGGGGATGGAGCTGTCACCTCACACTGTTTAATTCGGGCTCATCTCCCCAGCTCTGGCTGTGAGTAGACGTGACGACCTTTCTCAGCTCCCATTTGTTCACCTGCACAGTGGGGATAATGCTAACAGGCAAGATGAGAAGATGCCTGGCACACGGTAAGCACTTCAGCTGGATCTCCATCTCGACACAGCACATACACTATGAGTGTTTCCTTGGGGCGCCCAGCCCTCCCCTTGACCATCTGCATACAGGGTTCCTCTCCTCTCCAGGAAGGAGAGCTGAGGCACCCTGTCTGAACCCTCCTGCAGCTCCAGTTCCCACACAGAGTGACACGCACTTGGGACTCACAGTGACTGTACCTTCGGAAGGTTCTGGAAGTCGACCTTAGTGTACTGCACACCATATACACACAGGAACCTCACGGTTTAGGCACCAAAACCGGCAGAAGGTGGTCAGTGGCTGTCAGAGTGGCACATCGGAATGTTCTGGGGAGCTTTTTAACAATACAGAGGCAGGGACTTCCCTGGTGGTCCAGTGGCTAGGACTCCGTGCTCCCAATGCAGGGGGCTCAGGTTCGATCCCTGCTCAGGGAACTAAGATGCCACATGCTGCAACTAAGACCCGAGGCAGCCAAATAAATAAATAAATATTAAAAACAGGGGCAGACCCCTCCCTGGAGACTGGGGGGCACTGGGCTAGAAGTGGACCCGGCCTCTGTAGGCCTGAAAGCTCCCCAGGTTGATCCTTGGGCACAGCCAAGATAGGGACCCACCAGACAAAGACCTTAAGGAGGTCAGAGGACAGGGTGGTGGGAGTGTGCTTCTCAAGCCCAGCTCACCCATCCCTTGTTCCTCCCCTCCCGGAACTGCCAGATTCCTTTCTCAGTTAGACTATTTGGTTTCTAGAAACCCACTTAGGCTACTGTAACTCAGACTTAAGGAAAGCTCTCAGAAAAATGTGCTTCAAGGCAATAAGCAGGTGAGCTTCTTGGCATGTCTGGCTGTGGGAATGATACACCTCCCCCCCGCCCTGCCCCAAGCAGAAGCCTGGGGCTCTCACAGTCAAAGGTCTGGGGGTGGGCAGCCACTATCCCAGGCATCCTCCGGTCACCAGGCCCCCAGCAGGCAGGGTATCTGGAACCCAGCAGGCAGCAACTGCCACGGGGCACAGATGCTGGGGGGAGGCGCTGTGGCATAAGAGCAACTATCTACTCCTTACAGGGCAGGCTTTGGGGTTCACAGCTTAGGACCTCCCTGAGTCCAGGACCCTCCACCCCCTGACTGGACAGAGCAATAGAATGTAAGTTCCAAAAGTCTTCTGTGATAATAGCATGATGAAAATTCAGAAAGACAAGAATTTCAAGAAAGCCATTTTCAAGTTTAAGTCCCGTTTTTCTTCACAAAACACACGCTTTTTAAAAAAATTAATTTATTTAATTAATTTATTTATCTATCTTTGGCTGCGTTGGGTCTTTGTTGCTGCGCGCGGGCTTTCTCTAGTTGCAGCGAAGCGGGGCTACTCTTCATTGCGGTGCGCGGGCTTCTCATTGCCGTGGCTTCTCTTGTTGCGGAGCACGGGCTCTAGGCACGTGGGCTTCAGTAGTTGTGGCACACAGGCTCAGTAGTTGTGGCTCGTGGGCTCTAGAGTACAGGCTAGTAGTTGTGGTGCACGGGCTTAGTTGCTCCGTGGCATGTGGGATCTTTGCGGACCAGGGCTCGAATCCATGTCCCCTGCATTGGCAGGTGGATTCTTAACCACTGTGCCACCAGGGAAGTCCCTAAAACACATGCTTTCCTGAATGAAGTCTGCAAACACACACTGAGCTGAGTTAACCAAGTCACAGAACTTGGATGTCAACTGCCCACCTAATCTCCACTTCCCTGCAATAAGTCACGACTGCTTGATGGGACTATGCGTGTGGAGGGGTGATACAGGCTGCAGCAGCTCAGATCACAGGTTAGGCTATAAAACATAATGTGAGTTAAACCCAGAAAGGCCATATTTTAGTGTCTAATTCAAAGAACAAGCCTTAGAATCCCATTTCTATAGGCCAACAAGCTGAAGGCCACATTGAAAGTACACTCTTTATTTTTTTCCGAATGCATTCCAGGCCTGGCGCTCAATAAACAGTCACAACAATGGTGGTGATGATGGAAGGGGAAGGAGAAAAGCTGAATAGGCACCAAGCAGGCCTTCCTCAGGCCGAGAAAGGACCTGAGCTGGAGGAAGAAGATGCTCTCGGGCATCCCTGCCCGGTGTCAGGCAATGGTACTTCCTGCTCCTGGGTTCACAGTCCCATCCTGCCCCACCACCTGGGCTGCAAAGCAGTCGGGAATGAGAGCTCGCCTGTGCAGAGCTTGCAATCTTCTGACTTAGAGAGAGGGAGCTGGACCAACAAGGAAAACAAATGGGTCAAGAGCCCAACTGTGTGGGACCACCCTGAGGGAGGCTCCAAACAGGTCTGGAACAGATGAGCTTGGATGTGGGGGTGGTGTGTGCTATGGGCTGGCGTGGTCGGGAAGGGCTTCATGGAGACCAAGCTGCCCAGATGAAGAGAAAGGGAAGGCTGGCCAGGAGCTGGACATATAAAGGCGCTGGCTGAGGCCACAGACCCTGCAAACACATCAAGTCCCACGAAGGGAAGAGGCGGTGCTCGGTTGCATGGTGATTACACATTACAGTCCACTCCTAAGGCCATCATATAAACACTGACTACTACTTACTGACTCTTTTTCTCTCAGTAGCAGGCAGCACACCCACAGGTTAGTTTGTGACACAGTGTCCAAGCAGCCCCTATAGTTTACTGACATTTTTGGATCACTAACTGAAATTTTATTTTCTCTGACCCCTACACTAACTCAGTCTGCTCACTGTGTGCTTACAGGGAAACGTGTAATTCTAAGTGACCATCTTCCCCAGGAGTTAATTTAACACATATTTCTTGAATGCCTACCATGATGGTACAATCGTATGCTGAACAGGCTCAGTCCTAGAAGATTTAGTCCCTCTTAACTTGGAGCTCCAGTAATCACACTAGGGGGCCTGCGTGCACAGCAAGAAATACTTCCTTGAATGAAGGGAAGGTGGGGGTGGCAGGGGGGGAAGAAAGGTGCCTGCTGACAGGGCTCATGTGTCTCCCCTTTACATCAGACCTCAACTCATCATCCTGTGCACGGAACCCTCACTCAGCAAATACTGAAACATCTCTCTTATCCAAGAACAAATATACGGGCAATTATTGCTTCAAGAAGGCAGATTAATTTTAAAGTACAGTTTGATAGTCTTTAACTGTGCCGAAAATTGAAAAAAACAGTTAATAACTTTGAAAGTCATTATAATGAAACAGACTAAAAGGACTATGAACCACAGAAAGGTGGAGTTGGGCTGGATCACTTCCTTTGGTCAATAATAGGTCGATGACTGTGTCATTAAGAAAAGGACTTCTTGCAAAGGAACAGTTTAATCCCAGGAAAAGGAAAGAGTAAGAAGGTTACATTAAGGGAATCAGGGATAATCTCTATCAATTACCCAGAGCCTTTCCTGTTGGGGAAGTCTCAAAAGAAGAACAGGAAAAGAGCTGGGTCATGATCCAGGTGCTTACGCTTTGTTTCACAACCTAGGAGCTTGGCAGTCTGGTTTGTGGTAAGTGGAGAGAGCTGAAACTACAAAGTGCCATGAGACTCCCCCCCCGCAAACAAGCAGACAATTGTAGAATATGCCAAGGTTGGTTCAAGAGGCACCCAACTATCAGGCAGGCGGGGGGTGGGGGCTGGCTGGCATCATTTTGAGACTAAACAAGTCAAATTGTGTACACTGCAGGAGGCTGGACATTTGGAAGGACCAGTGAGCCAAATCCAGAGGAGAGACTGAGCCTGCTTTCCCCAGCCCCGAGCACCAGTATGGCCCAGCTGAAGAGTCACTGCAGTCCTCATGCAGAGGGACAAATGGGGCCTCTTAGGCAACAATGACCTTGACTACGGTCCATCTGAATCGATTAAGTGCCTCTCAGTCCTGGAATGGGATTAAAGAGCACCTAGTCCCACGTCCCAGATTTGCAAAAGGATGCGGTGACTTCCCGAGGTCAGAGCTGCTGGCAGCAGGGGAGGGTGTTCAACTCAGAGCTGACTGCATCCTGTCAGCCCTGCCCCCCAACTTCTTCATAGTCCCTTACGTTTTGTCATGTCTAAGTTTTCCCTTTTGGAGAAAATCAAAACTTAGGGAAATCCAATGTTAGTTTTCCAAAAATAACTGAAAGATAATATTTAACCAGCACCTATTAGTAAGAATATAAGTATTCTGCATATTATTTTAAGCGATCGTTTACTAGAACATTCCTATACTAAGAGGTCTGAAACCAAGCATTTAAGGAAAGAGTTTATTAAAAACTGATTTGTGAAAGGAATAAGGTTGACTGTAATGAACTTGCTAGCAGACAAGTGTATGCTAGCCTTAAAAGGGGATGGAGTCTTGAAAAGAAGTGTAAATTAAAGTAATTTCAAATATACCAATTGAGTTCACTATAAAAAAAAATCCTAAAGTGAGTACTTTTGAAACAATACAGAAGTCCCCTAATTTCTGCCCATATACTGAGTTTGCTTCTACTGGGCATTTGCATAGCTCAGGTATATAAATAAAAGAGAGTTGACTGAAGCCCAGGCTTTTCACTGAGCACCCAGCTCCTCC
The DNA here is from genome assembly GCF_949774975.1 of Lagenorhynchus albirostris. Lineage (NCBI taxonomy): Eukaryota > Metazoa > Chordata > Mammalia > Artiodactyla > Delphinidae > Lagenorhynchus > Lagenorhynchus albirostris. Next base: position 66,511,948 of record NC_083108.1, read on the forward strand.
TATTCTGCTGGTCACACCACCATAAAGCCCAAAGTCCCACTGTCATGAGAGAATGAAGATGTGCTACATTCAGATATGATGCTGGGCAGGGACCAACCAAGACTCACAAGTACTGGGTTCCCCAAGCCCCACAGCCCGACTTCAGTTTTAGCCCCGAGAGAAAGGGTGCCCAGGATCAGGGTCTGACAGTCAAGAGGTTGTTAGGTTTGGGGGTCACGTTAACAGCTAACAGATGAAGTTATAGATTAACTCATCACTGGCATTAGTTAGTTAATGTACAATTTTGTAGGTAACTTCAATAGTCCTGGGCCAAGTTCAGTTAAAAAAAGCAGTGTTCCCTTTTCTCGTTTAAAATTTAAAAAGGAATAAAAAGGAATAAACTGCTGATACAATCAACATGGATGAACCTCACAGTAATTATGCTGAGTGAAAGAAGTCGGATTAAAGAGTACATATTGTATGATTTCATTCATATAAAGTCAAACTAATCTAGAGAGAAGAAAGCAGATAATGGTTGTGTGGGGACTGGCAAGGGACAGAGAGAGAAGGGGGAGGAAGGGCTTCAAAGGGGCATGAGGGAACTTTCTGGAGCGATGGGAAGTTCATTATTTTGATTGTGGTCATGGTTTCATGGACGTGTGTGTGTGTAGGTCAAAACTTATCAAATTGTACACTTTAAATACATTCTGTTTATAATGTCTACTATACTTCAATAAAGAACTTTAAAAAATTAGGGGTGGGGACAGAATGTACAAACATTCTTTTCCCATTATTGCTCTTATTGCTTAAAAGCGAAATTTTTATGACACAAATAGCTTTCATCATGTGAATGCTGTTAATTCTAGTTAATATAGGAAAATTCTAAAGCTGGTTTTAAAAATTATCCAGACTGAGCAAGGTAAGACCTTCTAATATGTAAAAGTGTCCCAGCATCCTAAAACAAATCCACTCTCAGTGAATCTAGGTGAATGGTAAAGCTGGACCAGCAGTAGGGAGCCCACGGGGACTCCCAGGTCACGCAGGAGATCACATCAATGTGAGGATGGTCAGGACTGGAGGGGGCAGCGAGGGGGGTGCGTGTCCCTGCGCACATGCTCCTGCTGCCCGTAGTCCTGGGAGCCCAGTGGCCTGAGGGATTTTTAAAAATTCCCGATTCTATTACTTCCTAAATAGGTGCCCACTGTCGAGTCACTTCTGATCCTCAGGCGCCTCATCTGTAGAAACGGGCCAGTGACAGGACTCCGTAAGGGTGTTCAGGGGATCAGACAGTTCATGGGCGTAAAGTGCTTGCCACGGTTTGGGCACACTGAAGGCACCAATTAATGGCAGCTATGATCTAGTCTTAAATGAGTCACGGCACTAAGAAGTGTTGATTGCTGCAAATTAGACAATACTGCTTTGAGAGAAAGGAACTTGGGTTTGAGTTTTGAACAAGGAATATCAATGTCTTTAGTAATCTCTTTAGCTTGCTCTCATGAATACGAGTGGCATTGTTTTCCCCTGCACCACCTTCAGTTTTCATTTGGAGCAGAACTGAAACAATCTCCACAATTAGATGAGTCTTCAGAATTTAAATTGCTCCACTGTGATCTTCAATCCTTCCTGGCTCAATTGAGAATTACACGATTGACCCAAAGCATCAAATAGCTCCTTTGGCCAACTGTTACGAGAAATTCACACCTGTCAGGGTAGATGGGGAAAAAATGGCCACAATACTTTGTGGCTCCTCCCATCAAGGGGTGGAGTTTATTTCTACAGCCCTTGAACTTGGGCTTGGTCATGTTACTTGCTTTGGCCAGTGGTTCATTAGCACATATGATGCCTGCAGAGGCTTGGTAAGTGCCTGTGCACTGGGCTTGCCCTCTTCTTCTGCTGGGAACCCTGAGACGACCACATGAAGAAGCCTGGGCCAGCCTCCTGGATGATGAGAGCACGGACTGAGAAGGTACCACTGTTCCGAGCGAGGCCCCAAAGAACCGCCAGCAGACCACAGGGATCAGCCAAGCTGGCCCAGACCAAAACTGCTCAGCTGACCCATAGAATCATGAATAAATGAGAACAACTGCTGTTTTTTAGGATACTAGGTTTCAGGGTACTTTGTTATGCAGCAAAAACTAATGGATACACATGTGTTAACTGAATGCACGACAAGGTCATGCTCCCTCACCTGGGTTGTCCTCTGTGCTGGTCCACAACCCTGTGAACACTGCTCTGAGCTCACGGGCTGGCCTCTCTCCTCTCTCACACATTCAGGTTCCCCTTGATGACTCTTACATGGTCCCACTCACTGCCTGCTTGCCTCTGGAAATTTCCAAACACTAATCTCCTCTTGACATACCGCTCTCCGTAACTACTCCTCAATCTCTTTTATTGGCTTTTCCCTCTCGTCATCCCTTATTTCAAGTTTTCCTTGGAATCCTGTGCTGGCCCCCTTTCTCTTCCTGGTCTATATTTTCTTCCTGGACAAGCTCATTCAGACTCTTGGTTTGAAAACACACTCCCCCCACAATGACTTCCCAACCGCCAGCCCCCGCCCCTTTCTTGGATTCCAGGTCTCCTATTCAATACAGCCAAAATCAGCCAGCAAGTTTCTCTCAAACCTACATTACTTGTCTCAGATTAATGGAACCACCATCACGTGAATCCAGAAACCCTCTTCCGCTGTCTGCCTCCAAAGCACTGTGTGCCCCCGACATATGGTCGCCCCAATTCTGAAAAATTAAGACACACAAACACCTTCTTGCTTAGGCTGTTCCTTTTCCCTGAATGGCTCTCCTGGATCCTTCTCTACCTCTCAAAGCCCTCCTCATGCTCAAGGACCTACCCAAAAGCCTCCTTTCTCTGCAAAGTCTTACCCATTTTTTCCAGAACCATCTCTATACCACTGTAGCCTCCGTGTGAGCGCCTCTTATGAACCTTTACTTCACTCACCCTGGTTGATGGAATGTAAGCTTCCTGTTTTCATGTCGTATAGGCCTAGCACGGTCATGTGTCCTGTGCCCAGCATGCCTGGGACAGCTGTGATTTATACTTGTCTTCCCACCATAATGAATAGTGACAGCATACCCTTCCATTCTCAAAAGTGTTCTAGCATGGATGACAAATGACGTGGTCACCCTACATTGGTCTTATAGTGCTTGACACAAATCAGAGGCATAAAAGAATTTGGCAAATCCAACCCATCTTGGATTCTTCTTCATACTGACTGTTTGACCATCAGAAAATAGTGGTCTGTGTTCACACTTGATTCACTAAACCTTCTGCAGACAACCTTGATGGTATTTCCCTGGCAGTTTAAAAATCACGCAATGGAGATCACAAACTGAGCTGCCCACAGGGCCAGGTAGAAGGCTGACGGCAGCACATATGCTGCCACGGTGAGAGGAAAGCAGCCGAGTGGCGGGGACAGTGGCAGACTGGTTGGGGCACGTCTGTCTGATGGGGGCAGGGTCAATGCAGCTCAGGTGATCCTGATCAGCAGGGATGGGGCACCAGCACTGCCGGACCTTCTCATTTTTCAAGAGAAGGTAGAAATGCAGGTTTTTATATTAAAATCTTCCAACTGAAGTGTTGACACCTAATTTATACTTAAAACACTGTGCAGGTGCACGTTGAGTGGCCAGTGCCTTACATCTTTGGCCTTCAACAAACCCTCAGATTTCTGAGGAAATAAATCTCAGAAAACGCCCCACTTCAGGAACGGAAATAAATGAGTAGGCTCCTGAGCTGGGCCGAGTCCGTCTCTGCCACTCACCAGCTCTGCCCCCAAAGACCATTTGTGGGGGCAGAGCACCGCTGTCTCAGTTTATCTAGAATACAGGAACCAAACCACCTTTCTCTCTAGGCAAGCATTACGTTTCTCTCCCATTTCAAGTCTCCTGGATGAAAATGAGTTGCACAGGTGGCTTTGTGCACTGCTGTGCACGCTCCCGAGGACATGGGGCAGCCTCATCCAGAAGGGGAGGGATGTTTCTCCAGCTGAAGTCATGTTTCTGTGAGGTACAGCAGCCCCCCCCACCACCACCACTGCTCCCAGCCCACCCCAACATAAGCCAGCTCTCTCTCAGCCGGGGCAAGTACTTTAAATCAGAATATGAAAAGTCTTATTTGAAACTCCTTGGTTAATCAGTAATCACTTAAATACTAAGAGGTCACTCACGTATTAAGGAACAAATACACTTCTGTTTCCACTGCCTCTAACAGGTAATTTGCAAAAATCCCTAAATTCAAGCTTTATCTCAAGTCTCATTAAATTAACCCTTGAATTTAAGTTCCTTAAATTAACCTTCATTGAACAACTGAAAGGATGGCCTCATTCAGGCTTTTCCTACTATAATTATTCAGTGTTAGCAAGACTTTACTTAGTAGAACAAACAAAGGAAGTGGGTTCTAGTATAAACCTTTTATTTGCTAGAGCTCCCACCCCTTGCCCTGGCAAAGCCTTACTTCCCATTCACTTTTTTCTAAAGAGAAAGTTCTCTAGCTCATTGCAACCTGTCTCCACACTTGTGTCTTCCGTAGGTGGTCAGACACTGCTTCACCTTCCCAAATGCACGGATCGCGGGCTGAGAGGGCGCTTGGGTGGTCTGGTCTCTAGATTCTGAAGCGAAGGCAAGGTCAACGCACCGGGAAGCTCTGTGTGAACTGTGACCGTGGGCTTTGCCAGGACCACAGACATAGGGATGGATCAGCTGACCTCTTGCAACATTATTTAATTCAGAGTAGAAGATACAAGTCTCATCAGCCAAGCCAGTCTGCATGTTAATCAGTTTTGGGTTGTTCTTTTCCCCCTTTCCTTCCTTCCCTTCTTAAAGCCACTGGGAGAGGGCAAGAAGTCTGGAAGGAAGGATGTTAACTCAAAGCAATACACCAAAATCGGAGTAAGTTTCAATTAAACTTTGGGTTTCTTAGGCTACAACTTAGCATTAAAAAAAAAAAAAAACCCACACGGTAAGTTTTTGGCAATTATTAGAATAAAAGATTTTGCATATAGTACATCCTGTTACATCACATAGCACATTATATAACTTTTAGAGGTTTGAAAGCAGTTGTCACCAAATAGTCAAGTAGATAATATTTAACAAGATACCTAAAATAAGCCGTTAACTTTCTGCAAAACTTGAGTGCTCTTGTTTTATTACTTGGCAGATAGGACATATATGGTAGCAAAGTGCCATTTGATGGTTAGAAAGTGACAGGAATCACAGGAATCAAGAGCTCACACCTCACGCGGCAGATGTGCTGAAGAGCAGGTGCAGAGCGGGTAGGTGCAGAGGCAGGCACACTGTGACGTGGTGAGGGGTGTGGGAATGTTTCCCTCTTTTTTTCCAGGAACCTTGACCCTGGGCTCTCAGTTCAAGGCAGCCTATATGGAGAGACACCCCACTCATCCTCCCACCCCTGTTTATTGGTCTTGCGATGCACGTCACAGGCTGCACTCAGCCTGTTGTATATGTGTGTACTTGCTGGTGTCCTCTGCATCCCCCCACTGCCTGTGAGCCCCCTGTGGGCAGGGGACTTGTCTATCTGAGTCACCACTGTATTAGCAGCATTTAGCAGAAGACCTGGGATATAGGAGGTACTTAATAAACAGAGGAATGAAATCTAAAGATGCAGTCGGTTCTTCTACATTGAGCTACAAAAGGGAGCCGCTTAGAGTCAAGCTCGTTGCATCCTTTCACCACTGCTGGGAGCCTCGGGTGTCTTTGCTTCTGGTCACATGAAGGGGTTGCAGTAAAATGGTCCACAAGCTTTTGTCCCCACCCTGGCTTCTGTGCAGTGCACTGCTGAGCTGCCCTGGCTCAGGGATCCCACAGACATGAGAAATCACATCACCCAAGCCTGCCCGACAGGTCAAGCAGCCCATGGGGCTACTGCTCCTGGGGGAAGGGACTGAGGGCATGTAGGGCATTAACAAATGACTTCAGATGACTGAGTGACACCAAAGATGCCACTACTATTAAACTGCCTTGTTAAAAAAACAAACAAAAACAATTTTAAAAAGTGGCGGGGAAGGGGGAGCACAAATCAAGAAAAACAACAGTGGTGATTCGAGTGACATTTCTCAGCTCTTCCTAGGGGCAAGATTTGGGCGAGGATCCTCACTGTTGTTTCAGCCCTCGCACGTCTGTGTGACTTTCTGGCAACATGGAAATAACCAGGGCAAGAGGAAAAATACAGGGAAAGATATTTACGGAACAATATTAAGACTACGAAGCCTTTTGCACTGTTTTGTTTTTTTCTCTTCTGAGCATGGAGATATTTTAACATTATTAACAATGCTAGGCCGTTCTGGGAAAGACCACCACCAATATTCTGTGACGACTGTGGTTGCTTATGTTAGAGAATGGTACCCACTCCAACCCAGGCCCACCCCACCAGTTCCTCATGCTAATGGAGTGAAGCATCATTGCCGTAAATCCACTATTGTTCAGTTTTCTCCGTGTCATAGCTACACCGGCAATTGAAAAATCTGTGATAGAATTCGGTTCCTGACACGTGAGTCCCTTTCCAAGCCCACTGTCTTCACAAGTTTAGCAGGCAACGGTTTAAGCTGATCATTAGGTACAAGCTGACATGCAAATGATCATATACCCTCCTTTCGGTCTGATACAGCTTTAAATTAGCTGTGAGGGTGTAACATGGCCAAGATTTTCTACAACAAGGGTCAAGTTGCTACCACATTCTGTCACCTAAGCACCACACGCCCCAAAGAGCGACAGGATAAATCAAGGCCATGGTGGGAAGGTTTTCTTTTGTCTTATCTCTTTAAAAGGATCAACGTGGCCTCTAAAAACTTAGTTGTCTTTTTATTTCTGGATCTACCCGTTTCCCAATGACTTTAAGTAGTTTCTACAAGCCCCAATGAAAACTGAAGCACGAATGCGAGGTTGGAACAGGGCCAGTTGCTGGCACTGACAGGATACTCTCCACCGGCCTCATCTTGCCAGGCAGTGGCTGAGCTACAGCGGCCTAACCACAGGCATGGCGCGGGAAGACAGACGTCCTGGGGTTCCCTGAAACCTCACTTCAGACAGTCTGAGCAAGCTGAGGGCTTGTGGGAAACAGACACAGCGGACACGTCCCTCTGGCACATGACAACCAGGAATGGGTGGCAGCGCTGGGCTCCTCCCCAGTCGGGGGCGTGGACTGTTGGTCAGGAATCTGTCTGTCCTGTTACACATGCACAAGTAGAAGAAGAACTGCCGTCTGTAGGATCAGCTTCTAATTCAAAGGACGTAACTAACGGGCAAAGAGGAGCTGGGTGGCCTAGAAAGAGCAGGTCTGAAGTTACCTCAGGACCTGGACAGAGCCAGGAGGTGGCTGTGGGTAAGTCTCCTCCCCGAGACTCAGTGTATTCATCTTAAAGGCGGGTATCAACTGGCTCCCGGAGCTGTGAACACCAGAGGACACTCTGTTTGGACAGAGTGCAGCCCAGGGCTCAGCACGGAACTCAGGAGAAGCGTGCTTCACACATTTGACTCCAAAAAGTGTAATTTCCCCTTATGAACTTTTAAAGTCACTCAGGCACAAGCACCCAGTGAACTTAACGATGAATAAGGTAACAGCCCTCAATTGTGCATAAAATGCTCAGGCACACAAAGTTCTCACGCGCCCTTCCCACACTTACCAACATGAAGGACGAAGGGTGCCTCAAAGATCAGCTGGGAAATGGCACATCGCTCGTGCTCATGGTAATTATCTAGAATTGTCTAAAATTGATTCTATCATTTACCAACAGTCTTATACTTTGGGCCCAGAGAACACTGCTCATTTGCCTTTTTAGGACAAAAGAGTAAAAATGAGAGAGATCATCTGTTCTAGCCCCTGAGGGTTCCTGGGCAAGTTAACGATGTACCCACAACAAAACAAAACAGGTGTATGTGGATTCTCTACACACGCGATACTTCCGGATAATCAAGAACTAAGAGGTGATCAGTCTGAAAGGAGCATAGCCCCTCCACTTCATGGCCAAGATCAAGAAGCATAGACTCATGTGCAAGGCTGAAGACATAAGAGGGTCCCACCACCCAGTGCCAATTCGACCTTGGCCTTGGCACCTCAGAGCTGCAGTTCCCCCTCACTGCTTTGCATTTTGTTCTCACTGTTCTCCTTCGGGACTTAAGAAACTTCACTTGCAGTCTAAGCGTGGATTGGAGCATCTCATGGGGCGGGGGCGCAGCCCGGGATCCAACTTGGCCAACAGCTTCAAACGACTGGCCAATCCAGGTGACCCAGCTCTTGGCCCAGACCGAGCTCTTTGTTTTGGGTTAGGCTGGTGGTGGGGTCCCCCGGCTGCGGTGGGCCCACATTGTCAGCTTGTTGCTTCTTTCCCAAAAGAGGATCTTGTTACAAAGAGAAGCTGGAAATTTCTTTGCACACAAGCAGAGACATGGCGGCCCTGCAAAGGCCCCAGGGTAAGGATTAAAGAAAAACAAAATAGAAACCCTTCCATCTCTAATTAGGGTCTTCATTTGCCAAAGTGCCATTCCCCAACAGGAGAATTTACATTCAGGCCGTTGCTTGGAGTTACTTGGAAAACGTCTCCCAGCAGGTTGGTTCCTCGGTTCAGGGTCCTTTGAGCCAACAGTTTCTGGTTACTTGGAGGAGAGCTGCCTGCATATTGTTTTAACTGGCCTGGCTTCTGCAGCCAGCTTAGCTGTGTGAACAATCTCCCATTCAGAATCCAAAGATAAAAGCACAGTTTGGTTGAAAAATCTTTTTTTCTTTTTTAAACTTGGGAATTATAGGTTTTGGAACTGGCACTACTTCTCTCATACACAAGAGTGTTCCCCCCCGCCCGCCTTGGTTCTCCGCCAGCAAAGGCTGCATCCTGGAGCCCGGCCAGCCGCCAGCCCCCACTTCCTCACCATTCACACCATGGGGCTGGTGGCAGCTGGCCACGGAGGCGGACAGGAGCTCCCCATTTGCAAGGGGTCAACCACAGAATAGTGCAGCCAGCTTGCTGGACCCCTGTGGCCAGCCTAGGAACAGCCTTGGAACCTTCTGTGCAGTTCCGTATCATTCTTTGTATCCACAACAGCATATCTTCCAACATGTCGAGTCCCCGAGAGCCTGGCCCAGGAAGTAAAATTTCTCTTCCTTTCTGGAACTCTCAGGACAACAGTAAATTCTAAACCAAGACCGAGTAGTAAGATATGCTTGTATAACTTTCTATGTGTAAGAAAATGTTAGCTGATGATGAATTAAGGAGCAAGTGCAAAAGAGAGAGAAGAGACAACAAAAGCACAGGCCACAAAAGGAAAAAAAAAACTGGAGAATCTGGATTTCAGCTCAATTAAAAAATGGGCAAAGGACTTGAATAGTCCTTCTCCAAAGCAGATATACAAATAGCCAATAAGCACATGAAAAGATGCTCAGCATCACCAATCATTAGGAAAATGCAAGTCAAAATCACAGTGAAAAACCACCTCACACCTCTTAAGATGACTATTCTACAAAACAAAACAGAAAACAAGAAGTGTTGATGGGATGTGGAGAAATTGAACCCTTGTACATTACTGGCGGGAATGCAAAATGGTGCAACTGTTGTAGAAAATGGAATTACCGTATGACCCAGCAATTCCACTTCTGGGTATATACCCAAAAGAACCAAAAGTAGGGTCTTAAAGAGACATTTGTATATCTGTGTTCATAGTAACATTATTCACAATACCCAAAAGATGGAAACAACCCAAATGTCCATCGAGGGATGAATGCATAAACAAACATGGTGTATACATACAGTGGGATATTACTCAACCATAAAAAGGAAGGAAATTCTGATACGTGCAACAGCATGGATGAACCTTAAAGACATTATGCTAAGTAAAAAGCATATAAAAGGACAAATATTATATGATTCCACTTACATGAGGCACCTGGAGTAGTCAAATTCATAGAGACAAAAAGTAGAATGGTGGCTCCCAGGGGCTGGGGAGAGGGATGAATGCGGAGTTAGTATTTAACGGGTACCGAGTTTCAACTGAAAATGAGAAAGTTCTGGAGATGGATGGTGGTGATGGTGGCACAAAATGTGAATGCACTTAATGCCACAGAATCGCACACTTGAAAATGCCTAAAATGGTAACTTTACATTATGTATATATTGAACCACGATTTAGAGAGAGAGAGAGAAAGAGAGAAGATTCAGGGTAAAAAGAATTAGCGCCACAGGGAAGGGAAATTAGAGCCCTGTTTGTGTTTTACGTTGGCCGGGCAGGTTCTACCAAGTACCACTTTAGTTCAATCATGTAAAACTTCTCTGGGATTTTACATTTTAAGGCCTCTGGTACGTTGTTTTATTCCTCTCTTTTACTTAAATTGCCACAGAATAGCAATTTACAGCAACATCATAGAAATGTCCAAACTGGGAATCTATTTCTAGGCTTAATCACATCCTGGTTCCCTCTGCTGGGACCACGTGCCCCTCCCCTCCACTGTGTGTTCCTCTTTTGCACACCTGTTGACACACTCCCTGGAAATGCCTTCCCTACCAAGGGGATCTCCTGTCTACTAAAACCACACAGCCGGGTCAAGTTGCTCTTTCAGACCCACCCTGGGACACACCAACTACACACCAGCAGGCTACTCCTGCTGGCCCCACTCCTGGCGTTTCCTCCTGCATCCCTTTCTTACCCCAAACCCACCCATTCTTGAATGTTCGGTTTCACCTCTTCTGTGAAGCCTTCCCTTGCTAACACACCACAGACCCAGAAAGACTTTTAAGAGAAAGCAATGTATAAGCAAAGACCTGAAGGAGTCTGTCCTAATTTTCTCCCCATGACGGCCCTGCAGTGCCCAGAGGGTGGTTGGAGCCCTGTGGACACCCCGAAGCTACCTCTGTAGATCAAGGGACCGTGGCAACCAGGGCAAAGGAGTATGTGGGAAGCTGTAGTTCTGAGCCATCAGGTAAATTTAACATCCTGTACACATCCGCATCTTAAATGACAAACTCTGGCCCAATAACTGAATAAACCTTCTTGGTAACAAAAAAGAGTAATTGGCTCCTTATACTATCACAGCCACAGAACTTGGACAAACAATAGAACTGAATTGGAGAATCAATTTCCAGCGGTGAGAGACATCCAATTCTCCTAATCCTTCTATTAAAGCTGCCAACAAGGATAGTCGTTAGCATAACTGGTGAAAAACCAATAACCTTCTTCTGAAGAACTGCTAAATTCAAGCCAAGAGCCATCACCAATGCACCCTCCACCTGCCATCCCACGCCCATCCCATTTAGTTCTGTCCTGAGAACACACAGAAAGAAAACGGTGCTCATTCGTTCAGCCTTGAAGTACTACGTCCAAGTTAGGCCTGACACTGGGGAGAAAGGAAAGACAGAAAACCCAAAAGGTTCAAGTGAATCAAGAACCCTAACCTCTCTTTCCTAGTTTCTTCAAGACACGTGCCTGACACCTAAAAGGGCCAAAGTAAATCACACCACCATTAATTTCTGCATGTCGAGGTAGATAAAGAATCTCGAGAGTTGGCTCAGAACCTGGAATGAGGGAAGCCATCACCTCCAGGAGCATGCACTCGGGTGAACAGCTATCCCTGGACCCCATGGCCACGGCCAGACTCTGAACAGCTCAAGGTCTCCAACTCCCACTAGTAAGAATACAATTTGGAGTATGTACTCTGCCCACCAAACAGGACATGGTGATGATGACATTTTTTAATACACAGAACTTGTGCCATCCTTGCATGTCCTTCCTCATCATCTGAGTGTGCAAACGAGAGAAGTACCATTTCAGATAGTTTTGTAAAAAGGAAAGAGATACAGTTTTTATAGAAGGGGCAAATGAGCAAGAGAAAAAGAGGAGGTACGATCAAAATATTACAAAAGGTAAAGACAGGTAGCAAATTAACAGCTGGAGAAACATCCAATTTCCCACACATGTTCTAGCTCAGGAAGCTCAAGGCAGAAATTAACATCTTGGGCCACAAGCGAGGGGGGCAGGCTTGACATTTGAAAGGTGAGCTCTCAGAGCACATTCACCTTTTACTTCCAGCATCACTGTACAGCAGCCCTCCCAGATGGTTAACACTGATTCTGTCTCTCCAAACAATGTGAGAGGCTCCACTCCTCTGCATTATTCAACAAACAAGCAAAGATGAAAGTCAAACCTGGAGGTGAGGGGTAGGGTGACTGCTCTGGCATCCGTGGTCCTGGAGGAGTGAGCAGATACCCTCCTCACCCTGGCTCTGGGGACAGGAAGCCAGGGTCACCTGCCTTGACTCCATTCTCTGCTGACCCCAAAGGCTAACGGAGAAAGTCCCACATGGCCTGCCAGTCCCATGACCTTCCTCAGTCCAAGCCTCCTCTTCCTTCCCCTCTCCTACCCCCAACAAGGCCACCTCTCTTCCAGTTTATAAGGGCCTTAGGCTTTGTTCTTTCCTTCAACTTCAGAAAGGCTCCCAAAGGCTCACCACCTGTAATCTCTACATCCCATCCAAATCTAGCCGGGGCACGCGAGACGGGCGTACACATGCACTCGCCTGCCCTGTGCACATCCACACGCTCTGCTGAGGGTATTTCTGCGAGGCTGCACAGCCTCACTCGGCAGAGGCAAGGTTTTCCTCCTGGCAAGCGAGGGTCAGAGGCCTGGCTCGGAGGAGCTGCTTATTGTGTGGCCGCCTGGGGCGGGCAGCTCAAGCGCCGGGAGGGGAAAGGTTCCCTTTGAAGCACATGGCGCTGAGCGCTTCCCAGTGACCATGGAAACAGGCGCAGTGGGTTCCCAGCCTGAGAACCAGGGAGAGCAGCCATGATTCAAACACAAAACACACACTGGGTCTGAAAAGCAGAGACAGGAGGGGCTGGGGTGAGGGGCAGGCGGCTGAGCTGGCAGGAACTGAGCGGCTCCCTGGTAGGAAAATCTGGCCAGTGAAGCCAAGCAGGTTCACAGGGTTTCCTTTTCATTCCCGAGGCTTTCTTCTCGCTCCCGTCACTGCCCCTCGGGTCCTATTCAGCACCTCATCAGATCAGTAGAGCCGGGCCTTTGGCTGGCCTGCTGGCGGCGGGGCCTGGAACCGGGAGGGAGGTGATCAAAGGGGCCGCTGGTGCAGCCACCACCCTCCTCCCGCCAGCCCTCCCGCCCTCCTCCGATGAGGCCCTGCCAAGGTGATCCAGTGGAAGCCACTGGGGGAGGGCAAGGAAGAGAGGGAGTTTTCACGTCTGCCGTTCTGTTAGAAGAGACACAAAGCACAGCTTGAATGAAGGAGACATGCCACTAGCAGGTCAGAGCAACCTCCTTCTGGGATGTCTCTGCTCTTAAACCAGGAGACCCAGAAGCCACCTAGAATGATGCACTTGGGGTGCACGTGGATGCCCAGCCCCCCTGAGACATGCTACTTCCAGGTCCTCTTTCATAGCTGTCCACCTCCTAACCCTCGAGATGGATGACGTTACACTGAAAAAGTTACCTGAGATGCTATGCCCTGTCTCTTCAGCGTTCCAATTTAAAAGGGGAGAAAAAGCTATCGGGGATTTTTTCAGCAAGGAAGAGGAAGCTATGTGATTAGAATCTGTTAAGGAGGAAAGATCTCTCCCTTACTGATAAGTATCTTTCCTCTCGGGTCGGATGGATCAAAGTCCAACAGTGTCCTACTGGGCACAGGGCCAGGGACAGTGAGAGAAGCGAGCCCACTTCTCGGCCAGGCCTTGTCGCCACCGCCGAGCAGGGTAGGCTCTGGCCCTGACCAGCAGCTCTTGAGGAAGGCAGTGTTTGGACAGGCCTGTAATTTGAAAAGCCCATGAGGTGAGTTCTCCCTTGCTTACCTTTGTTGGGCTGCCAAAATATTTACTTGACTTCTTAACTCTATATCTCTGAAACACACCTGCATTGCCTAAAACAGGCAATTTTCTTATTTTCTCTCATTCATAGAAGAGAGCCCAACCTCAGCAGAGATGACAATAGCACAGAGGGATAAAGAGGGTGAGGGCCTGGTAAGAGATGCAGCTTTACAGAATACCACCTTCTTAACATAATACAATGCTTAAGAGATGGGTGTATACTGCATTTGTCTTTTTTTTTGGTGGTGATGGGGGTTCGTTTGCAGGGCAGTGTGGATAGCTGAAAGCAATTCTACAAGTAATCCTTTTGCAAAACAAACTGACTACTTTGACCTTTAGGGAAGAGTCCATTTCCATGTCAAGTAAACATTCTGTGTGGTAGCCAATTGCATCCAGTCTCCTATCTATCGGATCGATGGATGGATCGATCTATCTATCCATCTTCACATAATCATGATATAAAAGCTAACTGCACTGTAATATGAGCAGAGGAACTCAAGACTATATAACAGGAAAAATGGGGTGCTTGAACAACAAACAGTATTTGCAGGGTCTTAGATGAATTTCAGATGCTATAAATGACACAGAAATAACTGCAAAAACTTTTCTTCCTTTTCTCGGTGCTTCTGGCCCCATGAGAAAGAACTTGGGAAAAGTCTCAGGTCTAGCAGGCATGAAGTCACTGCACCACCAGCTCCTCTGCCATGTGTGCCCGTCTATCAGCTCCCATTTCTGCCGGGTGCTTTCTGATTGCCAAGGCTGAGTGAAGTCAGGCCTTCCAGACAGGCTGTGGGTTACGGCTAGAACTCAATGGAAGGTCCCTGCACTGCCTGTTGGTGCTGCTCTTAGGAGCACAGCATCCTGGTCGATGACCCGCAACCCCGAAGACTGTACCTACACTCTCTTCTGAGAACAGGGGTGTGGCCATCAGTTAGGGGGAATTATTTTCACAGTCTGGTGCTCATCAGTAAACCTTTGAGAGAAAAATGATTTTAGAAACATTTGAAGATTCTGAGTGTTCTAAAATGGGACCTTTGAGCTATTGTCTTTTCAAAGGCACTAATAGCACAGCAGAGGTGGGAGCCTTACTGACAGCTGTCACTCGCCTACGTCCTTTCTGTAGCATTTGGCTCTTCTTTTCCCTTTATTTTGATAGACTGTCTTGTCTTCCCTACTTAAACCTGACAGAATATAACCTTAAACCCTAAAGAAATCGGGTCCCTAACTCTGGTCAGCAGGAGTACCCATATTCATGGGCATTTGCTGGGATTCTAGGAAGTGGCAGGCCAGTCTCTTCCAAAACCATCATTAGCTAAAAAAAGGAGAAGGCTGGGCAGTAGCTCTGCTGCCTTTCCATATATTTAACCCAGCCATTCAGCTACTGAGCTGGAACTGAAGGAGTCCTCACCACTGCATGCCCCGTGCTGGACCAGCCACCTGCCACAGGATACGTGGAGACTGTAGTGGCTCAGATGACCCCGGTGAAATCAAGGGATCTGGAGAGCAGCTCAAGACAAGGACTGGCGATGAAGAGAGACCAGTGCTTCCTGGCCCTCTGTTAGCTTTAAGCTTCTGGAAAGAAAGAGAATAAATTCTTTATTACAAATCCCAGAAGGGCTTTAAATATACGACCATGTAAAATACCACACTAAAGATGACTAGTGGGTCTCAGTGAAAGAATGAGCTTTCCATCCTGTGATAAACCACAATGGAAAAGAATATGAAAAAGAATATATATATATGTATAACTCAATCACTTTGCTGTACAACAGAAATTGACACAACATTGTAAATCAACTATACTTCAATAAAATTAAAAAGAATGAGTTTTCCAATGGTTTCTTAGGCATGACACCAAAAGAAAACAGATCAACTGAACTTTGCTGAAATTTAAACTTTTATGCTTCAAAGGACACTAGCAACAAAGTGAAAGAAACCCCATAGAATAGGAGAAAATATTTGCAAATCATGTGTCTGATAAGGGACATGTATCTAGGATACATAAAGAACACTTACAACTCAATAATAAAGAGATAAATTATCAATTAAAAAATGGGCAAAGGATCTGAAGAGATATTTCGCCAAAGAAGATATACAACCCTTCAATAAGCTCATGGAAAAGATGTTCAACATCATTAGCCATCAGGGAAATGCAAATCAAAACCACAATGAGATACCACTTCATACCCACTAGGATGGCTGTAATCAAAAAGACAGAAAATAACAAGTGTTGGCTAGGATGTGGAGAAATCATACACTGCTGGCAGTAATGCAGAATGTGTGGCCACTTTGGAAAACAGTCTGGCAGTTCCTCAGAGGTTAAACAGTTACCATATGACCCAGCAATTCCACTCTTAGTTATTTATCCAAGAGAAGTGAAAACCTATACTTACACAAAATCATGTACACAGGGACTTCCCTGGTGGTCCGGTGGTAAAGAATCTGCCTTACAATGCAGGGGACAGGGGTTCGATCCTTGGTCAGGGAACTAAGATCCCACATGCCGTGGGGCAACTAAGCCTGCACACCACAACTACTGAGCTCGTGCACCTCAACTAGAGAGCCCACGCACCACAACTACAGAGCCCATGTGCCCCGGAGTCTGCGCGCCACAGCTAGAGAAGAGAAAACCCACATGCCACAACTAGAGAGAAGCCTGTGCGCCACAATGAAGAGCCCGCGCACCTCAACGAATGTCCCGCATGCTGCCACAAATGTCCCGCATGCTGCAACTAAGACCTGATGCAGCCAAAAATAAATAAAATAAATAATAAATCTTAAAAAAGAAATCATGTACACAAATGTTCACAGATTATTCTTAGTAACCAAAATGTCCATCAACTGATAAACAAGCAATAAACACACAATGAACTATTATTTGGCAATAAGAAGAAATGATGTACTGCTGACTGCTGCTTGCTGCAACACGGATGAACCCTGAAGACATAATGGTAAACAAAAAGAAACAAATACAAAAGACCACGTTCTGCATGACTCCATTTATACGGAATGTCCAGGATGGAAGGGAGATGACGGCTCAGTGGTAAGGGGTTTCTTTTTGGGTTGATGGAAATGTTCAGACATCTGATAAGGGACTTGTATCTAATAATATTTAAAGAACATGAAAATACTAAAATTGATTGTGGTGGTAGTTGCACAATTCTATGAATATACTAAAAACCACTGGACACTTAGAGAAAAAGAAGCCTTCATGTGGGAACAATCTGATCAGTCATTTCTGTTCTATTTCTGTATAGAGTCCAATCATCTATTTCTTGAACAGAAATGGGTAGAAAAGTTTTGGTGGTGAAACAATCTTGGGTAACCGAAAGTTGAAATAGGCTTAGTAGTTGGTTTTAACCACAGTATACATTTCCTAATAAAAATTTTGTGTGCGTGCTGGAATGGAGTGAAACTTGAATATGGCAATTACAATAATGAACAGATTCTGAAAGCAGCTCCCCATGCTGACAGAGTTGGGGCAGGGTTATGATATACTCACTAAGTGGGAGAGGATGAGGATTAACTAGGATTTCCTGCTCTAAAGAATACCACAAACAGGCATTTGCTTTGTTGATTTACTGATGGATTAATTCTTTTAAATGTGTTCACAAGCATATTTCACTTAACTCTGGGACTGTGTTCTAAAACAACAAAAATTAAAACAGTGTGGTATTGGCCCAAAAAGGGATACAGAATTTGACAGTAGATAACACAGGATGTGATTCTGTTACAGAATTCAGTAGAACAGAATATATTTTTTAAAAGGAGGAAGATACATAAAATGAAGGCAATGACAACTCTGAGAAAGAGAGAGACTCTACTTAGTCACTCCCTGATATTACACATCAAAATAAATTTTGAGTGATTTAAAGGTGTAACATATTAAAACCAGTGATCACAGAAAATGTAGAAAAGGCAAAAATGATTCTAAGCTTGCAAGGGAGGGAAGAAAATAATTAAGTTTAAAAGCAACAGAAGAAATCATGAAGGAGTGATGACTATGTAAAATTTTAAACTTCTGCATGCCAAGAGAGCTAAAACAAAAAAAAAAATTAGTAAACACAAAGTTTAAAAATATTCCAAAATGACAAGGAATTAATACATTGCTATAAAAAAAAAACCTACATTAAGATCCACACATAAATGAGCAAGGGACCAGAATAGACAATTCACAAGAGAGGAAATTTAATTAGTAGATGGAAAAATGCTTGGCGCTTAATACTTGCTAATAATCAAAGAAATGCGAATGAAAACAATGAAGTACTATTTTTATCTTTCAAACTAGTAAAGAAACATTAATGATAACAGTCAATGTTAGCATTGTTTCTGTGGAAAATGGTTCACTCTTACTTCACTAGTGGCAAGGTAAACTGAGGGAACTTTCCTGAAAAGCAATTTGTAACTGTTTGCACCAAGAATCATTTAAAAAACGTTCATATCCTTTGATCTATAATCTCCTCCTGGAATATTACCATGAGAGAATAATTCAAAGAGGAAAAAAAAACACCAAAAGCCCATCTTACATAAAGAAAGCTTTCAGTTTGGTTTCTTTGTAAGGATTAAAAATAAAACAGAAGCAATCTAATTACTGAACCCTGGGGGAATGGTCAACTACATCACGGTATGTTCTATTGTCATGTTATGCAACCAATAAAATGATAGGTTATGAAGATAATAGCAAACAGGTAAAATGACTAGCATATGTTATTAAGTTTGAAAAGGCAGAACAGATGTTCATACCTTCATAGTAATTACGTTAAAAATCAGACTTGGGTTCCCTGGAAGACAGAAAGGGAATAAACCAAGATTGACAGTACATGTGTTAAAGGAGCAAAATTAAAGTTGGGTTTTTTCCTTCTATTTTTAAATTCTCCATAGTTAATTGTTTCATGCAACAAATATCTACCGAGTGCCCACTATATGTACGAGGCACTGTTCCTGGCACTAGGAATATGAGAATTACACACTTAAAAAAAAAAAAAGACAAAGGGACCAGAAAATTTGTTAGTTACAGAAACAGTAAAATAAGTTAATGCTATAAATTTTGGGTATACCTTTAAAATTAGGGGTTAAGATTAGGGGTTATAAAAATGTTAAGATTCTAGGGCTTCCCTGGTGGCGCAGTGGTTGAGAGTCCGCCTGCCGATGCAGGGGACACGGGTTCGTGCCCCGGTCTGGGAAGATCCCACATGCTGTGGAGCGGCTGGGCCCGTGAGCCATGGCCGCTGAGCCTGCGCGTCCAAAGCCTGTGCTCCGCAACGGGAGAGGCCACAACAGTGAGAGGCCCACACACCACAAAAAAAAAAAAAGTTAAGATTCTAGCAACTGAAACTCTAAAAAAAAAGGAAAAACACTAAGAAAATAACTCATTTAAAAAACCAATCTACTATGCTTACAAATAGATGAAAAAGAAAGCTTTTGAAGCTAAACACTTTAAAATTTGATTAAGAGCAACCCAAGGTAACAAAAGTTCCTTGCATATTCCACATTCTTTTCTCTGAGGTTAAGTTAAAAGTTGATACATTTGTGAACATCTATCAGCAACCGGGTAAGGTGTAATAGTGAAGGCCGAGGGCTTTACACATGCCAAGAAACAGCCAAAGTTCTTAAGGCTGACTAGAATTTTATTGCATCCAGCAGTGCATAGAACTACTGGAATGTGTTGATACTCTTTTATTATTTTTATAACTAGCAAAAATGATGCAGAATTTAAAGGATTTCAGTATCCCAATTGTTTAGACTGCCTCGAACTTAAAACAGCACTGAAAGTATTAGAACACACAGCCCGAGGTCTGATTTGGAAAATAAGATCACCAAAGCTGAATGCTACCTTTTATCAAATGAAATATGGTGCTTTCTGTAAGGGGAACAAACACGAAAGACAGAGAACAAGGCAAAGAAGTGGCTTTTGTCCGCAGTCTGAGAAGGTCTTGTGACCAAGGTTAGCAGACAAGACCTGGCCAGGGGCTTCCCTGGTGGCGCAGTGGTTGAGAGTCCGCCTGCTGATGCAGGGGACACACGTTCGTGCCCCGGTCTGGGAAGATCCCACATGCCGTGGAGCGGCTAGGCCCGTGAGCCATGGCCGCTGAGCCTGCGTGTCCGGAGCCTGTGCTCTGCAACGGGAGAGGCCACAACAGTGATAGGCCCGCATACCGCAAAAAAAAAGATCTGGCCAGTATTCCCGTTCCTCCACGTCTTCACCCAGTGGGTCTCTCCACCCAGGTTGGGCACCCAGGCGCCCTCCTGCACAGGTGCAGCTCAAGTGCCCTAGACTGTGAGCTGGTCAAACCTTGTGCACAGGTTCTCCACGTAGATCGTTAACCAGTTACATGCAGTCACTGTCAAGACAGGCCCCCACCAAATCTGAAATGCCCCTGGACGTGGCCAGAAACGCACTCGAGGGGCAGCCCGCTGCTGCTTATTTGGGTTAATTCACGCACACAGCCAGGTGCGTGCAAGACCCTTCTCTCTGAGAACAGTGAGCAGATGGGACTTTGGGGCTTATCTCCAGGTATAGGAGATTCAGGTCACCTGACTTGGGACTGGTACTATACATATTATCATGACTTAATATGTTAGGTTTTAACTTCGGTTATTATGCAAAATGGCCTCTCAAAAGTCGACAAGAAAAAAAAAAAAAAAAGTCGACAAGGTCATCAACTGTTTTTGATGGTTTTTCTGCTGGCTCATCACACCAGTCCTAGTCTTCCAGGACAGCCTCATTTGTGGCCCCTGCTCTATTGAAGGCCTGGCTCAATCAGAGGGGACAATGGCCAGAAGGAGTGTAGTGAGCCAGGCTTCCCCCAGGCTGGGGAGATGGCCATCAGCCTGTGCTCCTTGGGTTGGCAGAAACATTATTTGTTCTGTTCACTCGCTCTATCTTCAAAACTCCCTTAAGTCTTTCAGAGGATTTCAAATAATGGTTTCAGTTAGCCTTTTATAGCTGAAAATGTCTCAGACCTAGTTTAAGGGAAAAAAAAAAAAGTCTTGTGCTTAATATAGCCTTTTAACCAAGAGGTTCCTGGAAGATTTAGGCATAGAAGAAAAGCATCAGATTAAAAGTTTGTGACTTTCAAATCAGACACATGACCTTAGAAGAAAAGTGGGAGTCCCCAAGTTTTTCCTTTTTCCATTCATATCATGTCAATCTTTTCCTCCTGATCTGATTTCTTTCACTAAGTTCCTTTCTTGCTTTCCTTTTTAACCAAAGATGGGAGGTATTTACCCAAGTACTCCTTAAAATAAATCTGAAGAGCCTTCCAAACTTCCTCTCCAACCAGAAACCCACCTCACCTCAGGAGTATGTTTAGAGAAGGGAGGAAATTGATATTTGTTGAGTATTCACACACTCCGAGAACTCGACACACATCATTTTTTTAATTGTCACAACTATCTTTACAGAGGGCAATATGGAGAAACAAAGACCAAGAGAGGTTAACTAGCCTAAAGTGAGGAGCGCAGAGGACCGCAGGGAGCCCAGATCGTGAAGCCACGCAACATAGTTGCAAACTGTGCTCCCTGCACTCCTCACGTGGAAACACAAACGTGCTCTAACACTGCTCGTGCACTTCAACGAACACACCACAGGACACCATGAACCTGTCTCTGTACTGGAGGCCAGCAGGGCAGAGAAGCAAAGGATGAAGGAAGAAGTGGAATTTAAGGTCTTCTTAGGGAGAGAAAACGTGTCACAGAAAGACAGGAATTCTCAATGGTGACACTACTGACATTGGGGCCAGAATGTTCTTTGTTGTAGGGGGGCTGGCCTATGCCTTGTAGGGTGATGAGCAGCAGCCCCACCCCCATCCTCCCCTGGATATTTTTGTCTGAAAACCAAAAATGTCTCCAGATATTGCCAAATGTCCCCTGCGGCAGTGTGTGTGTGTGTGCGTGCGCGTGCGCGCGCGCATGGGTGCACACTGTGTACACCCCCAGTTGAGAACCGCTGCAATAAGATGCCTTGGGTAACATGCTCTGGGAAGGTGTGACACAGGTAAGTGTCCCAAGCACAGGTGCTCCCAAGGATACCACGGCAATGAGCTGTGGGTAGTCACAGTACCCTGAGCTCAGGTATGTGGCAAATATCACACTCACTTCCCTGCCTCAAGAGGCCAATGCCTGTGATGGGGGCAGCTGCTCTGAGACCCTGCTCCAGTCAGCCACCACCTTCCTTTCAAGTCAGACCCTAACATTTTAGTCCCACCATCGCTCTTGAGACAAAGCGGGGAATCTCATTCTCAGGAGCGCTAGGCTGGGCTCGGCCTAAGGGCCGGGGCACCCAATACTGCAGGAAACACCCATCTGTGACCAAACTCTGAACGAGAAGGGCACGACGAGCCCCCTGCCCCCTCCACCGCCCATCTCCAGAACTTTTCCACCTCCTCCTGAAACTCTGGCCCCGTTAAACTGTAATTCCTCATTCTCCCCTTCCCGCAGCCCTGGCAACCACCACTCTATTTTCTGTCTCTAAGGATCTGACTACTTAAGTAACAGCACTGTGAGTGCTGAAAGAAACTGAAGGATAATAAGGGAGGGAAGGAGGGAGGGAGGGAGAGAGGATGTGCACCAAGAGCTGCTAATTTGTGTTTCCAGCCACGCGTGAACCTGACACACACTCTCTCCCTGAGGTGCCTCAAGGCTCCTGTCTCCTGAGGTAGAAATGGGCAGAGGGGTTCAGGAACCATCCCAGGTCACATGGATTAAAGGGTTGGAACTGGGGTTTAAATTCAGGTTAGTTTGATGACTAAACCCCAGTCTTAACCATTATGTGTTCCCTCTCCTCCCAACCATCCTGAAAATATTAAATTCCTTTGATTCTGTTTTCTGCCTTGTGGTCACTTTGGTCACTAAGGTCTTTGTTCTCTTTGAGGAAGTTACCTAGACACTCCGAGGGCTGGATGTGGGTCGGTGGAGTGAACGCAAGGGTTCAGTTCTCCACTGACCATGCCCCCGCCTGCCACCGGGTTTCGCGCTGCTCATCAGAAGAGCCAGGACTGCCGAGCCGTTCCCCTGCCTCACAGGCACAGCGGTTCCCAGCAGTGTCCACCTGCCGTGCGCTCGGCCAGGCTGCTGCTGCAGGTGGAAACTGGAGAGGCGAGATGAAGAGCCGGGAAATCTTCCGAGATCGAGACGAGATCGGGCCCGTCTAGGGTGGTTTGGCAGTAGACAAGCCGGGAAATCTGAAGGTGAACATGAGGTGTCCTTGGCAACGTCACAGGCTGGAGCCTCACCAAAGCGTTCAAGAGACTTGACGTC
Source organism: Lagenorhynchus albirostris (assembly GCF_949774975.1). NCBI lineage: Eukaryota > Metazoa > Chordata > Mammalia > Artiodactyla > Delphinidae > Lagenorhynchus > Lagenorhynchus albirostris. Next base: position 66,535,004 of record NC_083108.1, read on the forward strand.
TGGGCCCATTCAGCTCCAGAAGCACCCACCAGCAGAGTAACCTGACCCTCCCCTCTCCCACCAGCCTAGACACACTGCCAAATGAACATCCCCACAACCTTCAGTGGCTCCCAGCTTCCTGGGGGATGAAGATGAAACTCCTTCATCCGAAACCCTCTTCCTGCCCCAGCAACTTTCAATGCCCCCTGAGGAACCTGCTCCCATTCTTCCCGCCCTCTTCCTGGAGGTTATGCACCCGCCTCAGAGCCCCAACCCCTCCGGCACTGGGGACGTGCTTCTCCTCACTCACAACCACCACTGTCTGTGCCAGCGACTGGCCCTCGGTTCAGGGCAAGAGGAGGTGACTCTTGCCAGCACACAGGCACCAGAGCAGGCCCTTCCAACTGGCACCTCTCTGACCGACCTGGGATAAACTGAGGCCATCGCCCAGCGGCTTGTGAGTGCACATGTGACTGGGTGACTGAGGGAGCTGCTTGGGGACGGTAGCCCAGCACTGCCCCCACCAGCTTCCTTCTGGAAGGCACACCTTCCACCCACGCCGCACACACGCCTGGGCATTCGCAGTGTACTCCCAGCCCCGGATCACAGCTGACCAGACTACAGGTGAGCACCTGATCCAAGATGGGCCACTAAATCCCTTTTCTGGAATCCTTTAGACTTGAAACCAAGAGCGACAGGCCAAGGGATATTGGGGTGCTGTCCCCGACCAAGGAGGTGGGAGGGGTGGGGAATAACGCAGATTCCCAGAAGACCTAAGCCCTGCGGTCGGCGGTTCCAGAGGAGCAGCAGTGCACCCATCACAGGCTCCCTGACGACACACTCAGGAGCTTCCAGAGCAGATTCCCCTTTCGGCTCAACACAGCTCAAGCACGGTTTCTCTTCAATGCAACCAACAGTCCTTGCCCAGCCAGTGACTACTGAAACGCATCCGATTTTTATCTAGAAAAACCAGCAAAGGCAAAAGGAGGCAGGAGGAAGAAACCAGCGCTGATGCGGCGGCGTGACAGTCCTGATCTCAGATCTCGGCTCAGCAATTGGGAGCCGTTGGATCTCAGGTTAGCTTGAGATCTCCTCATCGTAAGATGGGAATCCGGACACGGTCCCAGAGTTGGCCTGACAATGAGAGGAGACGCTGCTCGGAAACCTCTCGGCATTCAGCGAGCACCCGCCACACGAGGGCTGCTCTTACACTCTTTCTGGGCGTCCCCCGAGAGCCAGGCTCTGTGTTCAGGGCCCCTCGCAGTACCCCCAACACAGTGACAAGGGCAGCATGAGCCCCAAGAACTGAAGTGACCTTCTCGAGGTCACTCAGCCAGAGCTGCATCTCTTTGACCTAAATCCCTTGTTTTTCTTGTCTTTCTGCTAACTTTCTGCTCTCCTCCTAAGGACTGGCAAGAGCCAATTTCATGCCTGTTGTCCACCCTGCCCTTCAAAACCATCCCTACCAGTCCACTCCAGCGTGGGGTGTGAGGGAGGGAGGCTGGTTTTCTTCCACGCTTGGTGAATCTGGGCCAGGCGGGCTGTGTTAGATCTGAGCACATCTTGTGTGTTCCCTGCCACGAGGCTCTCCATGAGGTGGAAGAGTCATAAGAACCACGGCTATTAAAGTCGACCTTCCAATGTCTTACCAATCCCGTGAGATGCTTAAACAATAAACACTGTTTGAACTGAAGGGTTAAAATGCCTGGGGCATAAACACAGACTGCTGCACTTTGCAGATGGTTTAAGACCCTCACTTTCAATAACAAGCTGCTCAGTAACATCTATTTTTTTCTGTTTCAATTTCCAAGGACGTAAACTGTTGCAGGTTAACAGAGACTTTCAAGGCCGCACCTAGAAATCCCCAAAAACTAGAATGTCAAGGGGAGATTTTTAATATGATACAGAAGTTCAAAATGTTAGACAATCAAGGAGCCCAGAACAGCCTCTTCACATGAAGTGGAAAAGAAAGGCCCAGAAAGCGGAAGGGATTTGCCCGGGGCCTGGCCTGGTGCCCTGGCCTGCTACGTTCTGGGGGAGCTCACCCCCACCCCAACTCTGCCCCCCTAGCTGATCCGACTGTCTGCCCTGCCTCCTCCAGAATCAAAAAGATTATAAGGCGGGGATCATAAATCATTTTTCTCTCATGAGTTTATAGTGTTCCTTTTTTGGAGTTCAAAAGCACTTAGTAATAAACGGAGGTGATGAGTTTATGTCTTTCCCTTTTAAAATGAAACTGTATTTGAACTCCTGGAGAGGCATTTACGTTTTCTTAATTTTGGACATTCCTCTGTTATTTTCCACATTTCACCCCATGGCACTTTCTGTGGGCAGGTGGGTGATGGGGGTAGGTGATGGGGGAGGGAGAGGGGTCTGCGTCTGCCCCTCCCCCTTCTCCCCCAGGCTCCTCCAAACGCCCGACAGCACCCCCACCCCCCACCCCGGTCTATGGTTTTCAACAAGTCTCAACATCTACACGGAGGAGTCCCTCCCCCACCCCCACGGGGACCTGGCTGTAGCGTCTTCCTTTTGTGCTTCTCTTAGCTGCCCACCTCCTTCTTGCCTTCACCACTAAGGGCAAAGAAAGGGTAGAAAACCATGCTGTGTGTCTGCAGGTGAGCAGGCCACCCATGAGGACCACTTTGCTCTTCCTACCCTAGCCTCTTGCCACTGCACTTGGGGGCTCAGAAAGAAAGAAAACAGCGAAGTTAATAAAATTGAAGCTGAAAACAACTACACTTAAGAACAAGGTGAGAGAGCAGAAGAGAGGGAGGGAGAAAGAGGAAGAGGAAGGAGAGGGAGAGGGAGAGGGAGAGGGAGAGGGAGGGGGAGAGATGCCTGACTCTTTGTACCTCCTGTACCAACCCAGGTTTTAAGCAAACGCTAAACCGTCTTGCTTTGTCTGGCCCAAGCGCGTTGGCTAATGATTTTATTCAGGTGTTAAGCCAAATTTCAGTAATTAACCACATGCAAATATGACCTGGCCACCACCACAGCCTCTCCAAACAGAAACATGTTTCTCCCAACACGGAGAAACATGGAGTGGGGTGCTGCTTGTTAGCAGGTACAACCGTGCGCTTAGCTCCTGGGCCCCTGCATTCAATAAATACTTGGTGAATGAATAAACTCAAGAAATACTTAATGAGGCAATATATGTCGAGGGTTTTTATTCCCTGTGGCTTCACAGGCCGGCAGGCCAAACCATACAGAACTCTTCAAGTCAAACCACTACATGGTTGTCCCAGGCGGAGGAGGAGCAGTTGGGTTCTCTGAGGGACTTCATCACCACTAGGCCATGGGAGAACATGGGGTGTCTCCGAGGGGCCCTGTTCCAACCCATTTACAGACATGACAGACGCGTAGGTGGAGACCCACTGGAGTGGGGCAAACAAAATGAAGCTGAGCTGCTGAGCCCTGCACAGCAGCAGCTTAAGTACAGGAGAAAATATTCTATTAGGAGAGTGCTACCTACAAGGAAAGCACTGTTCCTAATCTTTGGATGGAGCTGGCATTTCTCCTAGGAAAACACTAACGTATTCTCAAGGGGGTCACTGCTCTCCGAGCATCATTAGGCAGCTCTGGCCAACTATTTAAACGATGAAGTATCGGGGCCTGGGCTGCCTAAAACACATTGATTCACCTTCGGGAATTATAAACCAAATAGGTAATAGTCCCTGTGGGTTTTTTTTTTTTTTCTTCTCCTTCTATAAAAGGGCAGGGGAACTTGACAAGTGGTCGGAAGCTACTCAGAAGACAAGTGGGACACAAACATCACAGATTAGATCCATGAGGGTCTCCTGGGCCAGAAGTCTTTCAGGAGACACCGGCTGGGACAGCTTTGACTGTGGGAAAGGCTCCCTACATCAAAACCACCTCTTCTCTGGCCTGAATCTCCTCAAGAGGTCAGAACCAGGACTGTTTTCCCCCCAGCTGTCTCCCCATGATACTTAGAACAGCAGCTTCTGAGAATATAAAAAATTCCCAAGCAATAACACTACCCTTAGGATATACTACCTTTTCTCCAACCAAAATTCTAACAACTTTCTCCAAACCTTTCCCTTTAACAAAATGATCCAGTTTAAAACAGGTTGTTGGGACTTCCCTGGTGGCACAGTGGTTAAGAATCCAGCTGCCAATGTAGGGGACACGGGTTCAAGCCCTGGTCCAAGAAGATCCCACATGTTGCGGTGCAACTAAGCCCGTGTGCCACAACTACTGAGCCCGCGTGCTGCAACTACTGAAGCTCACGCCTAGAGCCGGTGCTCCGCAACAAAAGAAGCAACCACAGTGAGAAGCCCGCGCACCATAACGAAGAGCAGCTCCCGCTCACTGCAACTAGAGAAAGCCTGTGCGCGGCAACAAAGACCCAATGCAGCCAAAAATAAATAATTAAAAAAAAAACCAAAACAGGTTGTTATCTGTCATATTTTAAGATCATTGACAGATGGTTTTCCAAAGTAAATGTATTTCTCTCTTTTATCTTATACTGCAGCCAGAGGTAATGCTGACCCTTAAGGCTAAGAAAGTTTTTTTTTTTTAGTACTTCTAAATGGAATATCAATAGCCAATGGCAGTGAACATTTCTGGAGAGCTTTCTCTGCTAGACGTTTGTATCTCATCTCACCTGCTAACCATCCTATGAGGTAAGGTCTAATACAGGACCACAACTGCTATCTGCCATTCTGAAACTGAAAAAGCTCTACAACCCCAGAGTCTATTCAGAACTTACTTGGCAGCGAAACTTAATGGCCCTGAACTCATTTGGAGGCACAGCTGCCCTGAACTAACACGGGGCTATTTAGATTTTAGTTGTCCCACTTAATGTGAATATCCATGTAGTTTGCTACACAAATATGCATGTGTTTCGTTCCTAAGGACGGCCCCACGTCTCCTGGGAGTTCCTTAATACAAAATATGTGCATCTTAATACCTTTCTAAATGCCCCAAATCTCAGAATTCTGAAATATCTGGCCCCAAGGGTGTAAGATAGGGATGGTGAATCTCTATTATCAACCCAGTTCACAGAGAAGAAACTGAGACTCCTCAAGGGGAAGTGGCCTGCCCAAGGCCACACAGTGGGCAGGGTGGAGCCCACTCTGAGGCTGGCAGCTGCCATCAGAGTCCAAGCTTCTGGGTACCATGGGGGGCTGCTCCAAGCCATGACTTCAGCCAGGAAAGAGTGCTGTGTCAGCAAGGCTCTTCTCCGTAACCGGCTGTTTGAGGAATTGGGGAAATAAGGGTGTGGAGAACACCAATCAAAACGGGAGCAATTCAGAGGGCCTCGTGCTTACCTTGCCGAGGACAGTGAGGCATGGTTTCGGGTCCAGTTCTGGTTGTTCCAGCTTCACCACTCCTACCCAGCCATATTCATACAAGTCCTCTTCATCATTGTTATTACACAGGCCCAGTGGGTGCATCTAGGAAACAAATGGAAAGAAAACTTCAGTAGGCAGGCTGCAGACCTGCTTGACTCCCGGTGTGCACGTCTCAGACTCAACAGTCAAAAACAACTTCAAAACTTAAAGTCATATGGGCGGGATGCATTTTTCAACCCATTGAGTGGATCCTATTTCAGTACAATGAGCTGAGCCCTGGGGAGAACACAGTAGAGCCACTACAAATAGACTTCACAGATGCTTTCTCACTGCTTTGTAAGCAGTGGTTACCTAAGGTGGACACCACCCAATGGGATGTAGGAAAAGAGAGATAGCGTAACTCCCGCATAAATCCCGGTCTAGACGGCTGTGAAATACCATAATATTCAGTGGCAGCTACAGAGGAGACGAGCTAGGTTAGCATCCAAAACTATTTGGCTTCCAGACCTTAACAACACATCTACTTCAACTGATGCAAGAGGACCTCGAAACACATTCAGGAATTTATGGAGAGACCATTAGACATACAGCGGAATCACCAGGATAATTAACAGGCTGTTTAAAGGCTACCCCTGGTTACTGGAAAATAGACGAAATTCTTTGAGGTTTCTTCAAAATTTGCAAAACACAAAATCAAAGATAGGTAGGAGAGCACTGTCAAATTTTTACTAGTAAAAGTGCATTTAGTGGAAGCCTGAACACAGAATGGTACTACGGCTTGCGCTCACAGTTCTAGTATTGAGTTTTATCAGACCCCAGAATCCCTAATAACCATCTGAGAAGAGGAAGTCCTTGTGGATAAACCTAACCTACCGAGACGTGAAGGAGTCTAGCACAGTGCTAAACTCTTTAAATAGCTGGAAGAAATATGTCTTTAGAGTCATGGCATATTAGAGATACAAGAGACTGAAGAATCCATTGTGTTAGCCAGAATAATGGCCCATGAGACATCTATGTCCTAATCCCCAGAACCTGTGAATACGTTACCTTACAAGGCACCAGAAACTTTATAGACGTGATTAAGCTTGATATCCTGGATTACCTGGGTAAGCCCAATGTAATTGCAAAGGTCCTTACAAGGAAAAAAGGGAATCGTGGAAACAGAAGAGATGTGACCAGGGAAGCAGGGGTTGGAGTGATGTGCTCAGAAGATGGAGGTGGGAGCCATGAGCCAAGGAATGCAGGCGGCCCGCCTCCAGAAGCTGGAAAAGACAAGGATTCTCTCTAGACCCTCCACAAGGAACGTAGCCCTGCTGACCCATTTTTGACTTCTGACCTCCAGAACTATGAGAGATTAAGTTTGTGTTGCTTTAAGCCACTAAGTTTGTAGTAACTTGTTATAGTAGCAAATAGGAAACTAATACAACCTCCTTATCCCCCACTCATTTTAGGATGAGAAGTTCAAGATAAATAGCTTTTCCAAGACAACACAGCCAGCAAGTGGCTGCCCCTGGGGTGGCCTGGCCCTTGAATTCACAGTCCAGTACCTTCCAACTCCACTTGCTTAACTTTATTGTCCCTTCTTCTGAGAGCTGGTCACCTGACTGGGGAGAAAAGACTAAGAGGTACAAATCTCTGTAAAGAAAGGCTGCCTGCCAGCTCTGAACTGGGTGGTGTGGGAGTGTAATGTGAGTTTGGTGCAGGTGGCCAGAGCTGCAGCTGAGCCTTGAGCTGAGCTTCAAAGGGAGAGCTGGACGGGTCCGGGGCAGGGGAGAGGACGGGCGGCCATCCACACCCGGGGAAGAGGAGCTGAGGGATTTAGGGGGAGAAGAGAGGCTACCTGAGCAGCATGGAGGGACACAGTCGACACCAAGAAGAGAGAGACAGGCTCAAAAATCAGGAAGGCATGTGGACACCAGGACAGCACCACAGGTTCTTTGGAAAAGCGGCGCACCAAGAACAGTAATTTGAGGCAGGCGGGTTGCACCTTCTGGCAATGGTGGCCCTGGACTGGAGAGGATGAGTGAGCGGAGGAGGGGAGGGAGCAGCCCAGAGGGCAGAGATCCTTGGCAAGTCGATGGACCCACAAGGAAGGGTGAGCGCCGCAAGCTCAAGGGGTGGCCGGCAGCTGTCTTCGTAGCAGGCACAGGATAACCCTGCCCTGGGAATTGCAGGACCTGAGATGGGGAAGCCTGCGACATATGATTTTTGCACCAGCCCTCAGGCTCGAAGAGTCTGCCCAAAGGACCAAGGAGGGTCCTGCAGTGCAGTGGATGGCACAGCCTCCCTCCAGCTGCCCCTGAAAAACTCAGCCCACTCTAGGATGTTCGATGGTTATTAAATGATGAGCGGCTTGAAATGCAGATCTCCAACTGGAGAGGATGGGCAAGGGCAATAAGCCAGTCGTGCCAAGAGCCAGGTACTTCTGACCCTCCAGGAAGTGGCTCCCAGCCGGGCTCAAGTCAGCTTCCTGAATCCCAGGTCAAGTCACGTCAATGGTAGCCCCTCTACTGACACTTTTCTACAGTGTTCCGTGATATTTTTAACCTGGCCATGTGCCTTGGAGGTTTCCAGAGGGAAAGGTGCTTTTTGTTACTTACACCTATATAGGGTTTGGTCAGTGATAGAGAGCTGCGTCGAGGGAAGCAGAGGAATCATGCAGGTCTAAGACTTTGTATTAAAACTTTACTGAAGAAGGAAGCCAGATGTAAAAGGCCATATATTGTATAATTCCACTGATATGAAATATCCACAACAGGCAAATCCATAGAAACAGACAGCAGCAGATTAGTGGATGCCTGCCTGGGGGAGGGGGAAACGGAGAGTGACTGCTTAATAGGTACAGGAGACCTTTTACGGTGATAAAAATGTTCTGGCATCAGATGATAGTAACAGATGGGTGACCATTGTGAATGTACCAAATGCCTCTGAATTTTATACTTTAAAATGGCTTAAGTGGTAAATTCTGTATCAATTTTACCACAATAAATAAGTTTTTAAAAAAAGTCCCAAGAGTCAGGGACTTCCCTGGTGGTCCAGTGGGTAAGACTCCACGCTCCCAATGCAGGGGGCCCAGGTTCGATCCCTGGTTGGGGAACTAGATTCCGCACACACGCTGCAACTAAAAGATCCTGCGTGCCGCAACTAAGAGCCAGTGCAGCCAAAATAAATTATAAATAAATAAATAAACATTAAAAAAAAAAAAAGTCCTAAGAGTTTACTCAGAAATGACTGTCCTCAGCCAACATGGGAATCCACAGTGTAGGACGATGTGGTTTCCACACTTCCTGAGCCTAAGCCAACCACCAGAGCCCTTCGGGAAACTGTGTCCTGCAGAATACTAGCCCTGCACGATGATAAATGGGTTCCTGCACACGCAACTAATGCTGAGGAATAGGACATAGGGATTCGGGATCTACATTTGGAAATTAAACCTCTGCAGAGGCCTAAGGTTTAAATAACTTAAAAGGGTTTTAACCTTTGCTAAAACCAGCATTTCCTACCCGTTGATGATCAACCCATTTTGTGTTTAATATGCTCACACTGTTTCATGGGACACACTCCGAGAAATGCCAAGTTAGGGAGAGCACAGGTACGCGCGTGAGAAGAAACGAACCTGAAGTAGATGTGATCCGAGCCAAAGGCTGACACGCGTGATGCGAAGAGCAAAGGCTGCAGTGGGAGGAGATGGAGGGACGGTGGGGGGGCGGCTGGAGAGAAGGGGGGGCCTGGGAGGGCGGGAGGAGGAGGAGGGCGTGACTGTGAACCCAGAGCAACAGAAGCAGGAGTAGAAGCTGAGGCCCTTAGCAGACCAGGCTGAGGCTCGAGCTGTGGAGCAGGACACGTGGCCAGGGGAGGCATGGCAAGAGGGCGTCCGAAGCACTTGGAAATCCCAACTGTGTGAGCCTCACACACGCTGAGGTCCCCCTGGCACCCTGGGCCGCACCCCATGTGGGGCCCTCCCCCTCCTTGGCCCCAAGACTCCTTTTCAAAGCATCCGCTGTCACTGAGGTGCCTGTGAGCAGCTCAAAGTGTCAGCCCTGTCAAGGGTGTTGACTTCTGCCCGGGGATCAAAGATTTAAAAACCAAAAGGAATTTTTTCTCAAGTGCTGGTGGGTGTAATCGGTTGGCGTGGGTGGTTTATTTTCCCAGGGAGGGTAAAGGGCCACCAAAATCACATCTCAGAGCATCCAAAACCGACCTCACCATCCTCCCCCTTCCCAGCTCCACTCCGGAGTTTCTTCTCTTCTGAGTTCCTTATTCCAGTCTGTATCTCCAGAGGTCCAAACTACTGGGGTTGTGAATTCACCCTCAGCTACGTCTCAAGTGTAACTGGCCTCTCTGACTCACCTGCCAATATTGTACAATTCAGGTCTCTTTCAGCTCGCCCCTGATGACAGCATCAGCTTCCAGAAATGCCCGCCACCCTAGGTCTCCAAACATTTACGCCCTGGGGTTCTCTTTTCCCAAGGGCTCAGCAGAATGTTTTATAGGGAAGCCATAACATGAAAATATTCACTCATAAACTGACCTGTGTCAAAGGATGGAATACTCTAGGCAAAGGCATAAAATGCAAACGAATATGCCAAATCTGGGGAAAGTGAAGGAGACGGCTTTCTTGTTAACTGAGCATCAACTATATTACTCTGTTTATGTATTTTACCTTGTTTAATCCTTACAGCAACCTCTTGCTAATTGGTCTATCAGATGACAGAGTGACTAGACCATGGCGATAAATTGCAAACTAGAACCGCAAATCAGCCAATGATGCAAATATAACAGAGTCCACCAAAGTCATATTAGTCAACAGCAGGATCCACTCAAAGCAAATGGCAAACAATCTAGCTAAGGATTAAAGAAGAAATCCACATGGGGGCTTCCATGGAGAATGATCAAAGGATTAAGACAGAACTTTGGGAAAAGAGAGAGTTCTCTAACATTTTTGGAAAAATGACTTTGGGTGATCCTGCCGCTGGAGTCAAACATAAGAGAAGGATGTCACATCCATATTCTCAGACAGTTTTGCTGGAAATATCCCAACACTGCCAACAGGGGATTTGCTCTTTGTTCTCAGAAATCAGAACAAAGTTGCAATTATAATTTAACTTGTTAAATTCAAATACAAACTTATTTTGTGTTCCACGTTTCAAGATAAAGCCCCAACCAAATCTTTCTACTGTCTACTGAGAAATAGTAGCCCTTAACTTAAAAAGATCCCAAAGTCCTTTTCTGGATCACAGTCATCTACGGAGAATGAGGACCTCCAACATATGAAACACATATATTCTAAATATTCAGTGATACATTGCTGCCAGACAGTCATCACATGAAAACCACGCTTGTGAATTCGTACATGCTGACACCAGCCAGTGACATATAGGCAGTGACTACACATAAGACCTGTGTGTGCAAAATTAATCTTAGGAGATTTCAATGAATGATGTTCAAGCATGTTAACTTTGAACTTAATGTGGCACATAAGCATTTAACAATTATAGGAATTTCTGAGTTTATTTTCTTAAAATGTTTGGGTGTGTGGGGTTTACCTGATCAGATGTTTGAAATTTAAGAAGTTTTTGCCTTCATATTTTTAAGAAGGTTAAAAATGGCTGAATTGGGGGTGGGGAGAACTGGATGAAGGTAAGTCAGAAGGTACAAATTTCCAGGACATAAGATAAATAAGTACCAGGGATGTAATGTACATCATGATAAATATAATGAACACTGCTGTATGTTACATATGAAATGGTTAAGAGAGTAAATCCTGAGTTCTCATCACAAGGAAAAAATATATTTTTCTCTCTTTAATGTTGTATCTGTATGAGATGATGGATGTTCACTAGACTTCTTGTGATAATCACTTCATGATGTATGTAAGTCAAATCATTATGCTCTACATCCTAAACTTATGCAGTGCTGTATGTCAAAACTGGAAGAAAAAAAATGGCTAAATTGTGTATAAGAACTCAGGATTGTCAGAAAGAACTACTAATGAAAACATAAAGGGAAAACCAAATAAACTCAGAAACCTAGAATGGGTTTGACAAAACTTGACAAAAACTCACTGGACAGAGAATACTGAAGGAGGAGAAGGACAGCCTGAAATGAGAAGATAAGCAAAACTCCTGGGGCGGGTCCAGAGAAGAAAAATGCCAATAATTAACAAGCCACACTAAAGTGTGAGGATTTAACAGAAGATATGTCCTGAGTTATAACTTTGGTCTTGTGCTCTCAGAATAACTTCAGGATGTCAACACCCTGGCTTAAGTCAATTGAAGGCAAATTCCCAGTTAGTCCTCTATCGGGAGGTTTGACATTAAGAAGCGGTGCCTCTGGCTGTCTTACTCCTGATTTTGTTCTGAGGGGTGTTTGGGGGATGGAGAGGATGAGAGCTTTGGAATCATGTAACCATGTTTTGAAACCTGCCTCTTATGAGGCATACCTCCTTGAGCAGATGACTCGATTTCTATAAACCTCTATTTTCTCATCTGTAAAATGGGGACAGTACCATCCACTTCAACAGGGTGCTGTGCAGATTAAATGAGATAAAATATATAATCTTAGTTGCATGGTAGACGCTCAATCAGTGGGAAAGCCCTCTCCTTCTTCACTTTCTCTTGACATATCACGTTTGCTTGCCCTTCATGCATTTGCCTAGAATTCTCTGTCCTTCAAGACCAGTTTAAACGTCAGCCCTTCCATGGAGCTTTCTTGAAGGCACCAGTATAGCTAGTTGCTTCCACCTCTACATTCCCAAATGCTTTACATGGTGGTTAGCACAGTTCCCTCAGCCTCTCCTCTGGGATGGGTACCTGCTCCAACAAGGAGTCTTTCCCAGAGGTCCCCTTTCACCCCACCCAGAGCCTTGTGCCCAATAGGTGCTCAATAAATGACCGCTGGGTGTCTCCAGCCCTCAGCCTGGAGACAGGCCTGCTGCCGCATCTCAGCTCTGTTTGGGGAAGCCATTTGCGTCTCTGTTCGGCTAACTGAGGGAACAAGACAAAGAGATCAGGATTTCAACAAATTGCTGCCGGAACTTTAATAAAAGATCCGGCTCCTAGAGTCACTGATCCCCAAGTCACCAAACACATTCCCAGGACTTTACCGGCAATCTCAAGATTTACTGGGAATGGCACAGGAGCAAAGGCTGTTCCTTCTTGGTCTCAGCAGCTGGGCTTGCAGAGGCAGGTAACACTCTCCATGTGCAGAAAACACAATGCCGCTGCCCTTACTCAGGCAGGCCCACAACAGTGCTTTATGAGGGTGATGGAGGGGGAAGAGGAATAGAGGATTCCTCCCCTAAAAAGCAAAACCTCAAAATTTCCGGCCCCTGTCTGACCTCAGAAGCTGCTGTCAGCTCCGAGAAAACAAGGGAATAAACCGAGGAAGAGGCAGGCATGGGATCCAGGGCACAGAGAATCCAACAGAGAAGAAAAATAGAGGGAAATCCCAGGAGGACAGCTATGCCACCAGCCTGCCAGGCGACCAGCCCAGATAGGGTCAGAAGGATGAGGGCTGCAGGAGAGCTCCCCAAATAAGCAAACAAACAACAACCTGAGTCATCACCCAGTGGGACTGACAGTGTTGAGAAGTGTTACAGTCCCGAACAGGAGAATGAAATGTGATAATCAGATAGCAAACTAAAGTAATGGGGTGGGGGCGACAGTTATTAACTCCAGAAAAAAACCAAAAAGTCACACCAGAATTGTAAACCATAAGCAGGGTATGGCATGCATGGCCTGGCTGGCAACAGTGACAGCCATAATAACGTAAATCCTTATCTAAACATTGATTGTGATATAACTACATTGGGAAAATGCAGAGATGGGAAATTTGTGTATGGGGGTGGGGAGGTGGAAAGGCCGGGCAAGGGAAGGGATGAGGGGGTTAAGAGAACAAAATCGCCATCTTCCAGAGTAGGAAGTTGAAAAATGTATAAATGGGCTAAAAATATGAGGCAGTATAAGCAGGTTTAGAAATTATTGACAGAAATTTAGAAATATTCCCAGAGGTGAACGGCAGAAGAAACCACTAAATAATTGAAAGTAGTTGCCTCTGAGAATAGCAATCAGGGATGGCAAAGGGTACACCAGAGGAACGCTCTTTTAATTAAAAGCCATGAAGTACTCTTTCCCTTCTGTAAACGTATACGTGCTTTATTTTGGTTAAGATCTTCGTAGGCACTGCTGGACAAATGTCCCCTTCCTCAGGTGTTCCAGCAGATTCTCTGGGTCCTGCAGGGAAGCATTCCATCAGGCCAAAGAGAGACCCCAACAGGCAACCTGCACAGGACTATGGACTTGGAGGACTGCCTGGGACGACGCTTGGGAGCCCCCAGGCCCTGGGCTGACGCTCGGGAGCCCCCAGGCCCTAGGCTGGGGACAGCTGGAATACAGCACATGGATGATTCAGGGAGAATGGTGAAGAAGGAACCAGCAGCCCTCACCACCCCCATAAGCCAAATAACTTCCGGGGGCACCAGAGTGTGATGTGGATTTGGGAGTTACAGAGGTGGCAGACACAACAACCAGGGTGGTTGTTCTAGGGAGCCCCAGTTTTCTCCCAGACACAGACAGATCCTATAACCTCTACAAGGGGTGCTGAACATCCTCCTTGCACTTCCAAACAAGGAGCTGCTCGGGCAAAATGGCTAACAATAAGCAGGGCAGCGTCCTGGCCACCATCAGTGCCAGGTATCGAGCATCTGGTTTTACGCTGAAACATGAAGATGGACCTTCTTCAAATTTCTCGGAGCCCAATGAGGTTGGCTATCATGATTTCACTGTTTTGTTAATGGACAAAGACTCTACGGGAACTTCAAAGCCAAAAGACTATGTCAGACAAGGTTAAGTATCTGGAGAAACAGAACTACGTTCCCTTGGGTACAGGACATCAAGCCAAGCTTTGAAACCAAGACCAGCTCTTTAAGAAGCTTTCAGTACAAAATCCTGGAGATATACTGGGGCACTTTCCACACGCCTGAAAGGGCAAAACTGAAACCGGGGCTGGTGGTGCTCTTATCCAAGGCTACAATATCTCCACACTCTGCTGGAAGTTTAAAATAACTTCAAAAGGGCCGCCTGCTTCTAAGTGGGTTACTGTTACACTGGAGCCAAACACGGAACGAATAGGAGGAGAGACATTTCACTCTGTAATATTATCTCATCAAAAAATTCCTGGGGATTTAAAAGGGAAACTTCCTTCCTTTTGTCCTTTTGCCGCCGCAGACCAGGGTAGGGTGTCACTGTGGTACAGAGTTTCACATGAAACAACAGCCCTGGACCTTTTCTTAAAAGGTGTGGTGGCTGGAATCAAGACTTATAATTTATGTGAAAGAATGGAAAAGGACAGCTCCACCCATTTTTCTCTTGAATCATAAGGATTATTTTTTCTCTTCTATGTACAAGGAAACAGACAACTCTCTTTTGCTCTTTGAACAAACAGCCTGAGCCTTTTTCTGGATCTAGAATCCAGAGGTACCCGAACACAGTTTTTTCCCCCCGTTGTCATAGCAATGGGAACGGAAAGGACCCCAGACACAGAAAAGGAGCTGGCTGTTGCTGCTGTTTGTTGGAAACTTCCAAATGGGAATTGCGTGAGGATTAAAACCGGCATTTCTTCGCTGAGGGGTCTGGTCTTCCAAACACTGTCTTCTGCAGTGGGTGTCACTTTTTAGAGAAAAACCAAGAACAGCCTCTACCCTGTTTGGTTCCTCTTGTTCTTGGTACCAAAAGAACAACTGAGCAGTTGCCTGTCGGAATCTGGGCAAAGCAGCAAGTATTTCAAATCTACCTTCTCACCTGAATATCTCCCATCCCCTGAATTGCATTTTGTCAGATAATCATGTTGAAACTTAGATATGGCCCTGTGTATATCGCATGTCTGACTTTACAGACCTTCACTTAGAACTTCCAATTCCAAGTAGGTAAGGAGATGTTTCATAGGTTACGTTTTGTAAAAAAAAAAAAAAAAAGTATCCAATAGCCGATAGGAAACCATCTGAAAATGTTAAGCAAAATTTAATTCTAAATCTATTCTTTAAATGACTCAAAGTGACACATACAGCTACCAGATGACAAGTATTGAGCTCTACATAGAAATTCACAGACATAGTTTTATTTTAAATTACAAGGCAACATCATAAAGGACACTTGATTGTTCTTATTATAAAAAGGTAAGGATTTGGTGCTTGTGCACACAAAACAGTTATTAAATCAAGAAGAAATATGTTGGAGGGGAAAGGGTAAAGAAGGCTTCTCATTCTTCCAGATTTAAAAAGAATACTATAAAACCACAAAATCAATAAAACTACATGATGCCAGTCTGGAACTAGAAAAATAAAACAAGTGGAAAAGAAATTCCAAAAACATATTTAAAATATTAAAAGATCTTATGATGCAAACCAGGACAACATAAGGATGCAGAAAGGACTCAATAAATTCTGTCGGGACAGGTGGATAGCAATGCAGAGAAAAGCTCAGTTTGGCCGTCCATAAGTTATTCTGAGAATCAGTGAGGCAACTCGAGTTAAGGGAAGTCCTTTAGGACAACTAACAAGCTAGACAGTGACAAAGGAGGCGGAAAGAGCAATATATTCTTAAAACTTCTCCGTATTATCAGTAACAGAAAGGAATGAAGTGACAGTTATGGGATATATATAAATAGTTTATAGTAAGAAAACAGAAAGACCATCAACCTTGTTGCTGATGAATGCACAGTAAAATCACCAACGTAACTCAATGTTACTGGGTGTATGGGCTGCTGAGTGTATGTGGACACACCTGGCTGGCCACGCTGCAAATTGGCTCAGTTTGGGGTAATCTGTCTATCAATATGCAACAAACCCAAGATCCTATGACTTTCTTTCTCCCATAATTCCATTTTTAGAGCAGATCCTGAGGAAGTAACCTAAAACTAAGTCAAAAACAGGGCTTCCCTGGTGGCGCAGTGGTTGAGAGTCCGCCTGCCGATGCAGGGGACTCGGGTTCGTGCCCCGGTCCGGGAAGATCCCACATTCCGCGGAGCGGCTGGGCCCGTGAGCCATGGCCGCTGAGCCTGCGCGTCCAGAGCCTGTGCTCTGCAACGCAAGAGGCCACAACAGTGAGAGGCCCGCGTACCGCAAAAAAAAAAAAAAAAAAAAAAAAAAAAAAAAAAAAAAAAAAAAAACTAAGTCAAAAACAAACGAAATAAATAAATAAAACAAAGAAGTAACTTTCCATGATAAAATCTTCAAGCAGTCCTTCTCCAAACTATGGAAATGTGAAAGAAAAAAAAAAAAGTCTTCCCAAAGACTATATAATCAAACAAAACAATGTGCATAATTTAGGGGATATTATATAATTATAAGAGGATAATGATGAAGATAACATGGTATAAAAAGTACCATGTATGAAATTTTAAGAAAAGCATATGTGCAAAACAACACCTATTTAAAAATACCATCTGCAGATGGGCGAAAACCGCAAGGAAACAAAGAATCTTAAAAGTTGATGGGTTTAGAGAGTAAGGGTAGCTGGAGACTTTCCTTTTTTTGGATTCTAGTATTCATCCAAACCAATATTTGCTGAGCACTGACTCTGTGCCGGACACTGGACAAGAAAAGGTAATTAAGACCCACTGTTGTTTGATCAGTAATTTGAAAAAAAAAAAAAATCTAAAATGTATGTGCATTTGCTGACACAACAGGTGACGGAAATTTGAAGCTCATCAGGGCTTTTTTCATATAAATCAGCTCTATGTACAACACAGTTTAAAAGTAACAAACGGCATTACTAGGTAGTGACACGCATCTGCAAACAGATGTGCTCCTCCCCACAGCAACATGCCACCACAGAATGGTCCAGCAGCTGAGCACACCCTGGAGAGAGCGTTCCGT
Source organism: Lagenorhynchus albirostris (assembly GCF_949774975.1). Taxonomy (NCBI): domain Eukaryota; kingdom Metazoa; phylum Chordata; class Mammalia; order Artiodactyla; family Delphinidae; genus Lagenorhynchus; species Lagenorhynchus albirostris. The sequence continues at coordinate 66,552,173 of NC_083108.1, forward strand.
GGGTGCTGGACAGGACAGCCGGGCACTGGGAGCCTGTGCTGGCCAAGCAGCACAGGCTGCCTGCAAGGGCTCAGCAAGAAAACATGAGAGGAAAGTATGATAAACCGGCAAGCAGTGTGGAATCAACAATAAACACCATCCTAATGGATGATGACAGCAGTCTAGCGTCGGTCATCCTGACACGATGAGCTTGTGCCAGAGGCCACCTGATCAAAGAAATACTTTATGAAGTCACACCATGGTTTTGGTTCCTTCCTTTGACACACGCAAAACAGATGGAGAAAAACACTCAAAACAAAAACAAAGCTAAAAATCCTTTCACCATCTGCTAGAAATACACTCCCTGCCCCCACACAAAAACTTGTACCTGAAAGTTTATGGTAACATTATTCATAGCAGCCAAAAAAGTGGAAATAACCCAAATGTCCATCAACGGGTGAATCAGTAAACAAAATGTGGTATACCCAAACAATGGAATATCATTTGGCTACACAAAGGAACAATATTGATACATGCTACAACGTGGCTAAGCCTGGAAAATATTAAGCTAAGTGAAAGAAGCCAGTCAAAAGTCCACATCTTCTATTCGCTATTCATATGAAAGTCCGGCATAGGGAAATCTATAAAGACAGAAAATAGATTAGTGGTTGCATAAGGCTGGAGGGTTGAGGAATGAAAGGATAGGGAAGTAGGAGCTAAAAGGTACAGGGTTTGTTTTTTGATATGATTTATATGTTCTAAAATTGATTGTGGTGATGGTCTACAACTCTGTGAATATACTAAAACCCACTAAACTGTACACTTCATATAGGTGAATTGAATGGTGTGTGAATTATATCTCAACAAAGCTGCTAGTGAAAGAGTTAATGCAAATAAAGGGCAAGTTAGAAAAGAAAAAAAAAAAGAGTAGGGCAAGACTCTAATTATGCCGTGTTGAAAAGAACACAGCCCCAAGGTCCAGTTTCCTCGTGTGTAAAATAGGGACAGCGCCTGCATCACCCGAGTTAGATGGCACAAGCCAATGCACTCGGTAAATTAGGATTCCAAGGTTGGGGGTGAGGGGACTGTATTAGAGCACAGTGCCTAAGAGGGAAAGGGCTCTAGCCAGGGCAGTGTCACCATGAAAAGAGTAACAACAGGAGATTGGTGAGAGCAGAGTGAGGTGGAAATAGAACTACTCCTATTCACCATGCCCAAGACCATGGACCCAAGCAAGAAACCTATCGCAAGAATGCAGGAAAGCAGGACACCAGTGATAGATCCAGAATGGGGGCAAGAGCCCGTGGGGAGGGGAAGGGCACCTCAAGCTCCTCGAGGACTCGCTAGCTACACCCACAGGCTACAGATTCACGCCCATCCCATCCTCGCTTCTCTGTAACTGCACTGGTGAGTTTCCAAACCAGAGCGCTTCAGAAAGGGTCACTTGATGAAAATCGCCTGATTAAAATAGTCCTGTGTAGTCTGTTAATAACAGGGGCAGGGGGCTAGGGAGGAAAGGAAACCACAGTGTTAAAAGCAATAAATTATATGCTGCGCTTTGCCACCCTCACCCGACCTTGGGTGAGTCATATAAGGGCCCCATTCTCTCTGATCCTGAGAGCAAGGGGAATGCCTGCCACCTGCCTACCCCATGGGGGTTTTGGGAAGATTAATGAGATAATGTCTGAGCTGTGGTTCGGGCTCCCTGGAGACAATACTAGGTCTCAGGCACTATTAGCACAAGCTAGGACAGTTTCTTGCCCATTCCTCACCTCATTATGCCACCTGTGCTTTATTACATCTGCTATTAAAGTTCTCTCTCAAAGAGTGGACCAGGGAGGTCATAACCCAGGCTGGGTCTGCTCTGCCTGGCCAACCTTGTTAACGCCACTCCCTACACCCTGCTCATCAGCAATAGGGTACCTTGAACGTTCAGCACAGCGCCCAGCATTTGATGCCAGAGACGGATGGTTAAAAAGGCTCTCTGGACTTTTGGGTTTTAATTGAGACCCTTTGCTTCGTGTTACTGCCCTCACACCCCAACATTTAGGGCCCTAGGGGAGTGACTGCCATGCTGGGGAGGGGAGCAGGAACAAGCTCCCGGAGCACTGAACTACTCTGTTCCTGGGTGTCAGGCTCACGGACAGGTTTTTGTAGGTTTTAAGTTCAAGGCTACCAACTAATGAAATCAGATGGACTCTGAGTTCACATACAAAGAAACCTGTATTTACGGTGTTTCAAAGCGAGGGCAAGGCCATGTGTAAAATTGCGTGTGCGTGTAAAATTGATACCAAAAACTATACTTGATGTGGGTCTCTGTCTTCAAGAGTCTCTATCCAGTTCGGTGAACTGATATTATAAGGGTGTTATAAAGATTAGAGATAACATATGTTAAATTTCCAGAGCGGTGATTATGATAGCCGCTAACACTTATTGTGTGCTTGCCATGTTCTGGGCACTGGTTTCCTAGTTTTATAGGTGTCAACTCATCTGATCCTAACAGGCTTGAGGGAGGTATTCTTAGTATTCTCGTTTTATAGATGAGGAAACCAAGAAGAGGTTCAGTGATTTGCTCAAGGTCACACCCAAGTCAGTGGCAGAGCTGGGATTTAAACCCGGGTAGCCTTTACCACCCTGCCATAGTAGACATGAAATATATTCCCATTACCTTCTTGGTGCTGAAAAGAAAGTAACATGTTTTATCTAATTCAAGTGCTTAGAATGGTGCCTGTCCTGATACCCTCTTAGTTATTTGATTAACCTTGAGTTTAAACAAACAAACAAACAATGAGAAAAAGAGAAGGCTTGGCAGGGATGTAGATAACAAGAGACTGAAGAAGTGATAAGTGATGGGGGGTGGGGAGCAGAGCAGAATCAAATAGGTTCCCAGTTAAGAAGGACAAACTGAGCTTCATGACCCTCTGCCTCCACAAACCAAAGGTCCAAATCTAGGAATATGCAAGCATTCACAATAATTCAGCCAAACACTGGACCCGTGTAAGACAGATGTAGCAATGGAAGTAAAAATACCAAATTCAAGATGGTGGTCACATTTTGCAGGAAAGGAGAGGGAAATACTATTTCTTGGGCTTGTTCATAAATACCCAAGTATCTTATATATTGTTTCACATCTCAATCCCTTGATTTCTTAAGAAAGCATAAACCGGATGACATTATTACATAAGAAATCCACCCATAGCACCCCCATCTCAAGCACACTCTACCCACTCCATAAATCAGTGATCTCCCTAGCATGTCTGTCTACTTTCAGATATTTTTCCCAAAGCCCTGAGTGGCAAAAACCTAATTCCTACCTCTGCAAAGCTCTTAGGTCCTTGTCTAAATGAAGGGGAAAGGTGTAAAAAAATTAAACGTCTGAAATTCAACAGGGTACCAAAAATACCTTGGCAGGAAGAAAACTACCAATCTATGTCAACTTTCCCAACCTGAAGAAAAAAGTAACACATAATAGCAAATCGTAAGTGTACCAACTTGGTCCAGCAACAAGTTAATAAAGGAAATAGGTCATTTTAAAAAAAAACAAAACTGGGAGGCGGCCAAAGAAGCAGGGACTACACCAGGCGTTTAGTCTGTGTGTCGGCACAGGAGGGTAACCAGCCAGTCTTCCCTTCTCCTTCACCAGGATGCAGCGGACACACAGCCAGAAGCCCTGGCAAGAAAGATCACCTGCCACAATAGGAGCCCAGCAAGAGAACTTTAACTTACACCTTAGCCTGGAGAACTAAATAATTCCAGATCGCCCAGGACGTCTGCTTAGCTGACTTACCACCCTGAGGAGAGGTGGACAGAGCACGGACTCTGGGTCACAGAGTCTCTTACAGCCATGGCCTTGAACATGTCATTGTCATTTAGACCCTCTGGGCCTCGAGGTTCTGTGTCTATAAAATATGGCAAGAAACACCCCAGCTCGTACATCTCCAGATACAGTGTGTAGCAGAGGGTGGCCACTTAGAACACAGGTCCCAGTTCCCGCTCAATGAGGCAATCTGTGGCTGCTTAAGGGCATAAACAATAACCTACTGCCTTAGCATTTAGGATCGAGGCTTGTGATGAAGTAGGATGTGGTCAGAAAAAAAAGACTACCTTAAAACTGCCACTCCTTGGTAGATTACCTGCCTTCTCTCTTTCGGTGGTTTGGGAGATTTTGGCTTTATCCCTACATTGGGCTATTTCACTGCAACATGTCTAGGGGTGGACTTGTGGGTTTATTTTAATTCACCTTGTTAAACAAAGCACTGTGTGTGTTTTCAATCTGAAAACTCATGTCTTATTTTGCTTCTGGAAAATTCTCAGCCTTCATCTTTCTGAACAGTGCTTGTCTGCCACTGCCCCATCTCTCTTCCTCTAGAACATCTATCAGACCAGGGTTGGAGGCTTAGGTCTGCCCTCCACGTGGCCCAAGTACTCTGTCAAAACATTTCTACTCCTCCTCCTGCATTCTGCATATCTTCCAACTCACTAATCCTATCTGCATCTTTGGCCAGTGTGGCGCTTCATTTATTAAGATTTAAATTTCGATGCTTACTTTTCATTTCCAGCATTTACAGGTTTTTGTTCATACCTACCTATTAATATTTCCTTTCTGCCTTTTGTGTTTCATATTTTCTTTTAGCTGTAATGCCTTTCATCTCTGATAATTCTAAACATGCATTTTACACTTGGTATCAGATGGCTCTCTTTTCATTTAATCCTGAACAAATTAATCTCTCACTGTTGATTTTGCTGGTTATCTTCAGTAGTTTAGGTGTTCTGGAATTTTGGTTTGTAAATTCATATGGTCAGAGTTGGTCAGGAGGACGTGGAGTAGGGTGAGGTAGGGTTGGGGAGGGGAGGTCTTCTCCGTACCACCCCTCCCCCACAGTTTTGTGGTCACTACTCCCAGGATCTGCAAGCCTAGAACAAGTCTCGTGTTGACAGACCAGGACCCCTCGAACACAGTGACACGGGTAAACTTCAGTCATGTCTCCAGGTGATGTTGGCCCATGAGTGGGCTGCAAGCTTGTGTCTGTTTCTTCCCGCCACCCTAGACTTCACCCTGAGCAGTAATTGTCTTGGATGTTTTTAGCCTCCTTCCATAGCTGGAGCAGCCCAGCCCAGACCTTGTTTTCAGCAGTGAGTCTGGCTCATGGGCTACTTTTAGTTCCCTCTGCCCCAGCAGAGCGGAGCTCCCAGCTCCACTGCCTATTTCCAGACTCACAGCAGAGCGGGGCTGTGGCTTCAGCATCAATCTGCTTTGTATTTGTTTTTTTACAGATATGTTTATCTTGTTTTTGAGCATAATTACATCTTTAATTTTGTTTGGTGTTTGGAACTGGGGGACAAATGGAAGTGATCCAAAATTAAACATATACACTGAACAGAAGGTGATAGATATTTAAACAAAGACGTAAAGGGAAGTAAGGGAGAGAGTCACGCCTGGAGGAAGAAAGTTATTCCAGACAGAGGGAACAACAGCAAGTGCAAAAAGCCTGAGGCAGGTCTGGAATGTTTGAAGAACAGAGTGAGCACAGGGGATGGAGCGCAGCAGGAGAAAAGGGAGAGAGGGGACAGGAGGCCAAACCACGGAGGGTTACAAGCCCTCATAAGTCAATGGGAAATTCTCCACAGAGTAGCAAGAGGGTTGGACTTAGGTTTTAACAGGATTGTTCTCGCTGCTGCACTTGGAAAAAGATGGGGTGGGGGAGAGTGGCAGGAAGTGGGAGGTAAGATGAAGGGAGACCAGTTAGGAGGCTCCTGCAAGAACCCAGAGGATAAATGAGGGTGGGTGAGAACAGGGTAGAGGTGGTGAAAGTGGTTGGATTCTGAATATAATTTGAAGGTAGAGCAGCAGAAATTGTTGATGGGCTGGATGTGGGCGGGGGAGAAAGACAGGAGTCAAGAATGACTCCAAGGATAGAAATGCTATTAGCTGAGATGAGGAAGAATGACAGAATAGGTTTGTTTTGGAAGGAGTTCAGTTTTAAACACTAAAATGAAAGTTGGGCCTTGTCTTACTACAAAGACACCAAAATTACTGTGAGACTCAAAAGAAGACTGAGGACTACTATCCGGAATATATAAAGAACTCTTAAAACTCAATAACAGAAGCACAAAACAATCCAATTAAAAACGGGCAAAGGATTTGAATAAAGACTTCACAAAGGAGAGACAGGGATGACAAACAAGCACATGAAACGATGCTCAACATCATTAGTCATCAGAGAAATGCAAAGTAAACACAAGATACTGCTACATACCCACTAGAATGGCTGAAATTAAAAGACTGATAATACGAAGCGTTGGTGACAACGTGGAGCAACGGGAACTCTCATGCACTGCTTTCAGGAATGCAAAGTGCCACAGTCACTCTGGAAAACAGTTCGGCAGTTTCTTATAAAGTAAAACATACACCTACCAGGTGACCCAGCCATTCTACTCCTAGGTATTTATACAAGAGAAATGAAAACATTTTTCCACACAAATCTTGTACTCAAATAGCCATAGCAGCTTTGTTTGTAATAGCCAAAAAGTGGAAACAACCCAACGTCCATCAACAAAGTAAATGAATAAATAAAATCTGGTGCATTCATACAATGGAATACTACCTGGTCATAAAAAGCAACAAAACATTGATGCACGCTACAACATAGATGAATCCAAAATCAACACAGTGAATAAAATAACCCAGACTTACTCCCCTCCCCCCAAAAAGGGTACATAATGCATGTTTCCATTCATATAAAATTCTAGAAAATAAAAGGTTATCTACAGTGACAGAATGCAGGGATTGTCTGGGGCTGGGGCAGAGGAAGGGATGGACTGCCAAGGGACAAGAAACATTCAGGGGTGATGAAAATGTTGGTTGTGGTGCTGGTTTCACAGGTGTATACATCTATCAAAACTCCCTAATGGGGGCTTCCCTGGTGGTGCAGTGGTTAAGAATCAGCCTGCCAATGCAGGAGACACGGGTTCGAGGCCTGATCCGGGAAGATCCTACATGCTGTGGAGCAACTAAGCCCGTGCACCACAACTACCGAGCCTGCGCTCTAGAGCCCGTGAGCCACAACTACTGAAGCCTGCACGCCTAGAGCCCGTGCTCTGCAACAAGAGAATCCACCACAATGAGAAGCCCACGTACAGCAACAAAGAGTAGCCCCCTACTCGCTGCAACTAGAGAAAGACCACACACAGCAACAAAGACCCAATGCAGCCAAAAATAATCAATTAATTTTTAAAAAACCCTATACTGCATCTTTAAATGGTTAGTTTATGGTAAATAAATACTTCAATTAAAAGGGTTTTTGTTTGTTTTTTTTTAAGGAAATTGCGGAATTCGGTGCAAAAACAAAGACAGCATTATAAAAAGAGAGTCAACAACTCTACCATGGAGCTCTCCAACCCAACCCAAAGTAACAAGCATCCCAGCGCCAACACTCAGTTATGTAAGTGGGCTTTAATTCATAAACACATGATGACCCAGGGGAGAAAAGAGAAAACCTTCCTTTTCTGATTCAGGTCTAGCTCAGAATCGGGCCATGAAAACCAATATGAGACGACGTCTTTTTTAGACAGCTAGTATGGGTTTGGCTCTTCATGCTTCGTAAACCCTAATCTTGGTAGAATAAAGACTAAAACCTAGAGCAGGGCCCTTGAGATGTCTAACCATCCCGTCAGAGGCAGTGTACATGCTGAGACACACAAGAGCCCTCTTTGCCTCCCTCTTCCAAAAGGACACTCCCAGTGTAAGCTACTGTGTGTAAAACGACTCACCTCAATGCAGTTGAACTAAGACCAGCCCCTTATCTGTAACTCTGCATTCAGGTTTTTATTCTTGCAAACCCAAAGTATGTACAAACCAAATTCCAGTCGGAGACGGGCAACAAAGAACATTCTTAAGGGTGGAGGCGGCAACATGGCAGCTCGTTCCTCTGCACAGGAGCTTTTCTGGCTACAGCTGTTCTCCCCACCATACCTCTCCCAACACAGGCAGATATCTTCACACGTATGCCTTCACCCACCCACACACAACCATGTAAATACGCACCACTAACAGCACATGTAATATGGCCACATATAAACATGGGACAAACGATAATACAGTTGTCCCTCAGTCTCCACGGGTGACTGGTTCTGGGACCCCTGCGGACACCAAAATCCGAGGATGCTCAAGTCCCTTACACGAAATGGTGCAGTATTTGCATATAACCTACACACATCCTCCCGTATACTTTAAATCATCTCTAGGTTACTTATAATACTCAGTACAATGTAAACAGTTGTAAACACAATGTAAATGCTAAATAGTCACCATAATGAGGCAAATTCACTTTTTGCTTTCTGGAACTTTCTGGAATTTTGTTTCCCAACTGAACATTTTCAATCTACAGTTGGTTCAATCCATGGATGTGGAACCTGTGGTTACGCTGGGCTGACGGACACTGATTCTAGATTCTATCGTGGGATGCTGCCCAACCACAGGAGCATTTGTACCGGAGTCAGTACAACTCAGGTCAGAGGTCTTCCCTCTCTGTGAAAAACAAGCGACTGCTTGTGTCTTTTAGGGAGCTGAACCAGAGACTGCTAGAACATGGCCTAAACACATGTCAGTGCCATGGACAGCTTTATCACACCTTCTATGCTCCGAGCCTTCCTTGTAAGGTCAGAGGTCATGGGAAGTCACTCAGTCGGGGCTGCAGCTGTGGACCAGGGCTGGCAAACAACAGCACCTTCCACGGCAATGGGCAAGCTCTGTTCCCGCACTGACAATGCAGGAGCCGTGAGCCACGTGTGGCTGTTGGAGGCAGGGAACTGGACTTTAAATTTTACTTAATTTTAATTAATTCAAATTTAAGAAGCCACATCTGGCTAATGACTGCTATGTTAACTTTAGACTCTGAAATCTAATACTCCCCTACAATCTCAAGAAAGAAAGGAAAACAAAAGTCCAAACACACTCTTACCCTGTCCACCTCCAGTTATCTTAAAAGTATCAAATTAAAGTCAGGACTGGCTCAAATCTAGAAGATAAAGAAATGTGTTTGATGATACAGGTTAACAGTGGAAATGCTGTTTTAAAAAGATTTTGTTTTGGCAGCACCAGGCAATGCAAAATAAAACAAAACACCACAGGAAACGAGCAGTGAAGGTGTTCTGGGGTCAGAGACCAGTGGGAGGTCAGGTGACACAGGAAACTTAAGATAGCAAGAGGGAGAGCTCAGGCTGCCAGTGATCTCACTGGGCAAATCACTTCTTCTCTCTGGACCTCAGTTTCTCAGCAATACATAGGATTCACATACATACATCTAATTCACAGAGCTGTTAGAAAGGAGAAGAAAAAGTAATGAGTACCGAAGAGTACCAAATGCTACCTAAAAGCAAGATGTCACCATAAATTCACCTAAGTAACCTGGAGGTCCTTATGCCCCATTCCTTGGCTCCATCCACTCTTCATGGTCCAGCTCTAACCCCACTGCCTCTGCTTGATCTTTCCAGAACCCTTCCACTCACTATTACTGCTCCCACTTCTGAACGCCTACCCTGTTTGGACTCTTCTAAGCTTAACTACTGCATGTGTATTCTCTCCCTATGGAGAGGGTAGGGGGTTGTCAATCACTGGCTCTGGATCAAATGACAAACCTTGATATTATGAAAAATAAACAGCAACATCATAAAGGAAAGGGAGCTAGCTGATGCACTCAAGTGAGTCACCAAGAAGCAGCCAAGAATGGCATTGGTCTTCTACACTTAGGATGACTGGCAACAGCCACAGAAGAACCAGTAGCTGGGAAACCCTAACCATGGAATTGCAGGGGACCCCGCCAAGAAGGGGTTGGAGCCTGCAAGAGCCTGACAGGCGATGGGCTCTGCTATGGTCTGAATGCTTGTCTCCCCACAGAATTCCTATGTTGCAATCCTAACCCCCAAAGGTGATGGTATTAAGTAGGTGGGGCCTCTGGGAGGTGCTTAAAGTTACGTATGGGATCAGTGCCTCATGAAAGAGGCTCCACAGAGCTCCCTGGACTCCTCTGCCACACAAGGATACAAGAAGTCTGTAACCCAGGAGAGGGCCCTCACTCGACCATGCTGGCACCCACATCTCAGACTTCCAGCCTCCAGGACGGTGAATGATAAATTTCGATTGTTTATAAGCTACCCAGTCCGTGGTATTTTGTTAAAACAGCCCAAAGGAGTTGAAAGTGCAAGCAACAACGTAGACGCCACATCTGGAACTGAAAACACCCTGATTTCGGAAGGGAGAAGCAAGGCAGGCCCAGAGGTTGCCTGCAACTCCTAAGCAAGTTGCCAAAATATGTCTTTTTAAAATATAGTCCCTATCAATAGGATCCAAGATCTACAGAATTCAAGAACCTTGAATTCAGATGGTAACTCCAATCCCCAACCCTTCCTGCTAGATCAAACTTCCAACGCTGTACTGTAGTTCATTAATTACCAGTGGCTCTCTGGCCTCAGCCACTATTAACAAGAAGCACTGGGGCACTGCTAGATGCACAGTCCAGTGGGGACTGACTGGGAAGGGGCACGAGGGAATCTTCTGGACTGATGGTCATATTGTTCTTTATCTTGACAAAAAAGATACAGGTTGAGTTACATAAGGGGACACATTTGTCAAAACCCACAGGGTAGAATACTTAAGATTTGTACAATTTCATTCCATGCAAATTTTAACCTCAAAGAAAGAACTGTAAAGAAACAAAAAATGCACGGTCCAGCCATACACAGAACCCCAGCCAGAGTCTCTAGGGCTGGGACACGGACTTAGGAATTTTAACATGATTCTGATGAAGGTGAACTTCTGAGAACACTTTGAAAATTACTTGCCTAGGCCAAAGAAAACAGGTCAAGTGTAGACAAGGAAGATAATTCAAATTAGGCTTCCCACTTTCTACCTGAAACCGACTACATGACAGAAATCATAACTCAATGCTTCCAAGTAGTGGAAAAAATGATATGAAATGGTCACTGTTTGCCAAGTTCTTTATTTACAAAAATTGCACTTGCATATGGTAATTAGGTACTATTACTTCTAGATGCAAGCATGCACCTTGGCGAATGGGCATCTTCTTATCCATAGAAGAGGATAACCTTAATTTGTCAATATAAGAGGTCCACTCAGGCCAGAGGTTTGTCTCCATTGTGAACTGCAATGCTCCCCTAGGAGAGGGGAGGTGGCACTAGCCAGGGTGTGTGGCAGTCTGCGGGCATGGCGTCCCTCCAGCTGCCTGGTTCCACAGCTAAGGGATCACTTCCCACGTAGGAGCCACAGAGCTGCTGGGCCAGAGCCTTGTGTAAACTGAATCTCCTTCGTCCTCTAAAAAGACCAGCTTGTATCTTCCTGTTTCTGAGGTCTAGTTTTTCAACAAATTGGGATTCTCATCCCTGTGGTTGTAAGACATACTTGAGAAGCTACTCAGCTTCCCTTGGGAAGGATGGGAGAGTGAGTACCAAAAGGTAATTTTCATGAGCACTTGTGACTGGTGAGAAATTCCAGACCAGAAAGGGCACTCTCCTCCAGGGCCTCGCCTTCCCACGAGACTGCGTTCTTCTCTGCTGATGAAGTCGGCACTCACTCTGCCAAGCTCCCAGGGTACCATTTAGCTCTTGCTATAAGATGCGAGGACAAAATGTACCAGGTGCAAGTCATTCAGTTTTGACCACAGTAACTTGTTTACCTAGAGCTAAGAGAGAAGCCAAACTGGGAAATGGGCCAAACGAAGGAAACTGGATGAGTTGGTACCCACCAAATGCAGCCCGTCACAAGCCTGAGGCTCCTGGAGTCTATGCCCCACAAGGGCCACTCTTTCACCCTCTCCCCCCCGACTGAAAGACAGGCCCCATGCTTTGTAGACATGCCTCTCTTCCCGTGAGCGGCAACCACTTTGGGGTACCCAGTCTTTACAACCCTTAATGAAGGTCATATCCACTCCTTCGCTGAAGGTATGCATGACAGAGATTACTGTCCCTGTGTGTTGAGGAAGAGCCTGCGCTCAGGAGGCGACACATCCAAAGAGACACAGAGGCAGCTGGACCCACGTTCAAACCAGCCACTCTGATCCCCTCTGCCAACTAGGCCCCCGAGTCACTGGGTCATACACCTTCCCCAGCAGGAAAAATAAATGACTGTTTAGTCATTCTTTGGATTTGAGGGAGACAAAAGTAAAAACAACTTTTACCCATCGCCAAATCAATCAGTTACTGATTTATTGCCGGCATAGTAGGCAAATAGTTGTTGGTAGATCAACTGGTTTCAGCAAAGACCAAACTGATTCCAATGGCTTGGAGCCTCAGTTCTTATTAACAACTAGACAGAAGAGTCACTTGCTTTTCAAAGCATCCTTCTCCACTCCGCTGCCCCACCCCATATCCCAAAGTTCTTCACACTGCCAGACAGAGAAAAAACATTGGTTCCCGCCTCTAAACGTGGTGCAACCCGGGGGAGGCAGTATACAATCTTGCTGGATGCAGCGCAATGGACGAGGTCTCAGAAAGAAATCTGTAAGTTTATAAACCCGTTCAGGGCTTCCCTGGTGGCACAGTGGTTGAGAGTCCGCCTGCCGATGCAGGGGACACAGGTTTGTGCCCCGGTCCAGGAAGATCCCACATGCTGCAAAGTGGCTGGGCCCGTGAGCCATGGCCACTGAGCCTGCGCGTACGGAGCCTGTGCTCTGCAACGGGAGAGGCCACATCAGTGAGAGGCCTGCGTATCACAAAAAAAAGAATCGCCTGCCAATGCAGGGGACACGGGTTCGAGCCCTGGTCCAGGAAGATCCCACATGCCACGGAGCAACTAAGCCCGTGTGCCACAACTACTGAGCCTGCGCTCTAGAGCCCACAAGCCACAACTACTGAGCCCATGTGCCACAACTACCGAAGCCCACGTGCCTAGAACCCGTGCTCCACAAGAGAAGCCACTGCAATGAGTAGCCCCCGCTTGCCACAACAAGAGAAAGCCCGTGCTCAGCAACAAAGACCCAATGCAACCAAAAATAAATAAATAAAATAAATAAATTTATTAAAAATATATAAATAAACCCGTTCACTAAATTTACTGAGCACCCTCTGGGTGTCATGCACTGTGACAGGTGCTGTGAGTGACACAGTGAAGAGTCAGACCAAGGATCCCACACTGGAGAGGCTCCAGATGATAATCGGCTTGGAATTCTTTGACTGTCAGTCTTATCTTGTAACCGGTGCCAACAGAGCAGAATCTCAGAACTGCAAAGCCCCTCGACAAAGACAGAATTTGGAAAGCACTGTCCTGGCTCCAAAGATGGAATCTGGAAAGCACTGTCCTGGCTCCAAACCATAACACTGTAATAAACCAAAAATTGTCATAAACCAAAGACACTACACACAAATCTACACTGCTCTACAATTCTCTTCCAAATGCAGACAGCCTTGAACAAAAAGCCCTGTGGTCTGCCCCATATGCATATTACCTTTCTAGACCTAATTCAAATCTTCCTTCTTAACAAATCAAGATGTGCTGGGAGGGGGAAGTGCCACTCGGGACTCCTGGTGCCCCTGGACCCCACTTGGCTGCTGAGACCCTCAGGGCTAAATACACTTTGGGGTGAAAAGCAGTCATGGCTGTTAGGCCCTATTTTTCCTCCAGAATGGACCCAGCATGATTCCAAAGCCTTCTGGGACTATTCATCCCCCAGACCTGAAGGCATGGAGACCCCCCTCTACAGGAGGCCTGTGATGCCCAGAGGTCTAAGAAGCAGGAGTGCCTTACTCGGTTCTCAGCTCTCTGGCAGATAAAGTTAAAGCAGGAATGCATGAAGCCCTCTGCACGCACCTCACGTACTGCTTTGGGGGCGATTAAGTAACTTTTTGCTCAGCTCAAGGTTCAAGAAGCTAGTGGGGAAACGGTCTCAGTCAGAGCAGATGACTTCAAAGGACTGAAAGTCAGGCCCCATGCTTTGTAGACATGCCTCTCTTCCTGGAGTAGGCAAAATCAGCTTCCCCAAATTCTCCATGCTACACACTCGGTCAAGAAGAAAACACCAGCCCCAGAAAAGGGAAGGAAAGAAGAGTCAGGAGGTCTCTTTTTTTCTAGGAAGCTCGGGATTTCATCCAATACAAGAAGCTGCTGCTAAAAAAAGAAAAAAAAAAATCAAGGAAACAAAAATCAAAGGTTGCTCAGAAAATCTAAAATATGTCATCAGACACTTCCGGCTAACAGGAAGATCTACAGGTATTAGCAGGAACTATCCCTCACCCCTCCCCACCTTATCTGTACTACACACTGTCCAGTCCCTTGTATTTCAGGGTTGGCCTCCCACATCACTTTACCAGCCCATTTCCATCCCAGAAAGCAGCCTGCAGAGAACACACCCCCTACTTGAAGGCACTATTGGCCAAGGCGGACATCCCTGTCTCTGACCATCTCTGTGGTACTTGATATGCTCCAACAATGAACAGAGCAACCACCCATCAGCCAGGTGGGCCAACGTGCTTTTCCTGTCCCGGGGATGAAGAGAACACTTTGCACTCCATCCTGCCCAGCCTTTAGGACCGCAGCAGGTAGTCAGTGGGGTAAATGGAAGGATGGCTTATTGCTGGTTTCCAAGCCATGTTTAGTACAGGAAGTCCTTTCTTTTTCTTTTTTAAAATTTATTTATTTATTTTTGGCCGCGTTGGGTCTTCGTTGCTGCGCGTGGGCTTTCTCTAGTTGCAGCGAGCAGGGGCTACTTACTCTTCATTGTGGTGCGTGGGCTTCTCATTGCAGTGGTTTCTCTTGTTGAGAAGCATGGGCTCTAGGCGCATGGGCTTCAGTAGTTGTGGCATGTGGGCTCAGTAGTTGTGACTCACAGGCTCTAGAGAGCAGGCTCAGTAGTTGTGGCACACGGGCTTAGTTGCTCCGTGGCATGTGGGATCTTCCCGGACCAGGGCTTGAACCCACGTCCCCTGCATTAGCAGGCAGATTCTTAACCACTGCACCACCACGGAGGCCCCAGGAAGTCCTTTCTATCAACCCACCCTTAAGTAAATCCACAGAGGATTCTAGGTGGTGGACAGGCGGACTTTTTAAAACATATGTTTTATGTTCATATACATAAATATACATATGTTCATTTTACCATGAATTAGAAGAGAGAAGCACAAATTCTTGACAAAATCTCCTTTTTCACCAAAGCTAAGACACCATCAACCAAACATCTTTGAGTGGCAAGGAAAAAATTAAACAAGGACACACAATGGATTTTAAGACATTCCAATGTCAGAAATGATAAGACACAAAAAAAGCAAAGCATCTAAGAATCAACAAAATCAAAAGTTACTTCAGTTTTTAGAATTATAGTCACTTTAAAGAGAAATATTAAATGAGTGTGGCACACAGATATGGGAGGAATTGTGAAGGTGTTATAAGAATGACTACATTATATAACAAGAGCAAGCCGTGCTTGCTTAGGGCCCTGCTCTAAGTGCTTTATAGAACTGAATATATTTAATCTTTAAAACAACCCCATGACGAGGTACCGCATCATGCCTGTTTTCAGAGCAGCGAACTGCAGAATGATGGGGGCGGTGACCTGCCCAATGTCACACACAGGTGGTGCCGAGGTGAGAAGCCTAGCCCAGCACCAGGCATGTGGGTCCCAGCTCCCTGCTCTTCTGAGCCTCTCCAGAGAACTCCAGGTAGGACCATGGGAAACCGCCAATATTTAACTATTTCTGACTTACAAAAATGGCAAGTGCAAAGGATTCAATCTAATAGTCGCACCAGCCATTTGTTAAATGTCTGATTAACGGCTGAAACGTGACTGACTAGAGAGAATTCCTTTCAGGGCAGAGTGGAACCTCGGTCGTGGGCGGTGCATCCCTAACCTCAATCCAAAACCCTGAAACTTTTGAAATATTCTAGAATGTTTACCTAAAGCCCCTTTCATTTTCTTCACTTGGATTCCAGTCTCCAGAATCAATTGAAGGACAGGAAGGAATACTTGCAGGAGAAAGGTATAAAAAGGAGAAATGCAAGTACATTCTGTTCCTAAACTTCAGGGCTGGCCTGCAAGCAATTTCAGGACAACCTTAAGAGACAACTAATAATTCTCTGGATTGATCTTTCACAAGCTGTGGCCTCACCCCTGTCAAGCTGTGGCTAAGCTAGTGGCTGGAGGGCAAAAGCCATAAACCGGGGTTGGCCAAATACTTCTCAAGATGAATGATTTGGTTCATCAAGGGCACAGAATATCAAAGGTTATGCCCAGGGTCTGTTTCTAAAAGTAATTATGTAATAAATGACCCCCAAAGCAGGGGCCCCCACCCACCATGCCTTTCCTGTCGGCACCTGCACTCAGGGCTGCACGCAGCCGGCTCCAGCCGGCACCCTTCACACCCTGGTCTCATCTACTCAGATGAATGGGGCCCCTAGAGTTGTGCAACATGCTGGCCCTTCCTGCACATATGTAGAGAAGGAGCTCAGGTTTCTAATAACTCTGGGCAAATGCCCAGAGAAGATCTGAAGTTAAGCAGAAACCTGATACACAAAACTGGGATCATCACGGAGGAAGGCAAGGAAAAACCTGGATCTTATTTTAGGAAAATACTTTATTCTGACATTTAACTCAAAATACCTTAATAGTCAAGGACTCTGAGCTGGTTAATACTCCTGGTTCTAAAAGCAGCACAGACCCCGACATAGGAACCTCTTTCATTTTTATTTCTTTGTAACTTGCAAAGCTCATTCTCATTACTGATATGCCTCCATTAACTCCTAATTCCAGAGAAGTTTAAAATACACACATTCTCAAACATGTTCTTTTTTTTTTAATCGTCAAAGCTCAGCACCAGAAAAAATTAACTCAAGCCAGAGAAGATTATCTTCATAAACATTATGTTCTTAATAGAAGTAAACTGCTCTTTTCCCTTAAGCAAAATAGAACATTATGCAGCGCCTTTTGTACTCGGCTTTCAAAATGTGAATGGGAACACTTTACCAAAGTCACGAATATACAAAAGGACCAAACAAAATCGCAAAAAAAACATGGAAATGAAAAACTTCTCTCCGCCGAAAGGAACTGTTCTTTGTTGATAAAGGGAGGTTCAAACATATTTTAAATATTTTTAAACAAAGGCCTAGCTGATGTCCCTTAATCCATCCATCCAGCTCAACTTTCTGCGCAGGCAGCTGCCACAGCGCAGCGCCCGTCCAGAAGGGAGGGCCGGAGGCATTTCCTCAGTGGCCCACATTCCTGGGGGACACGGGACTTAGCAAAGTTAACAGCAATTTTCAACCTCCAATGCAAGTACAACAACATCTTCATAAAAGTTTTACAAGGACATCCTGGCAAGAACCAAACTACCACGAAGAGCAATGTTTCGGGGCCCCGAGCATTCCAGCAGCTCGCTTTTCTTGGCCACCTCTCCTTGCAGTGTGGTGCAAACAGGCGGTCAGCTGGGAACCCGCAGGAGGGTCCCAGGGAGAAAGCACTTGGAGAAAATAAAGCCAAATGTACCCATTCTGGCTCAACACTCCTTGCTCCGCAGGAAAGGGGAGCAAGGGGAGGCCAGGCAGATTTCAACATCTCTCATCAGTGCCGGGGAAAGGATGGGTGCAGATGCGTGAAGCTGCCTGCCCCGGAGTCCAATACCGTCTCTCTCCATTCCTCCAGAGGATGCCATCCTCAACCTTGCATTCCTCATCAGTGAGAGCACTAAGGGAGCATTGCTCTGAGCAGGACCCTCACACGGGGGGGTGGCACAGGTCGCCCTGGGAGACCATCCATGGTGCGACCTATGGAACAAAGGTCCAAGGTGAATAACAGAACCACGGGGCCACGAGGGAGAGCAGTCAGCCTTGAAACCAGGATCAGGGTCCTAGGGTTGTCCTAACAAATGCCACAGACTGGGTGGTTTCAACACCAACGCACTGTCTCACAGTGCAGAAGGCCGGAAGTCAGAGATCAAGGTGTCTGATGGCTGAGGGAGAATCTGTTCCCACCTCTCCCCTCGCTTCTGGCGGGGGGCTGCTGGCAATCTTTGGCGTTCCGTGGTTTGTAGAATCATCACCCCATCACTGCTTCCCATCTTCACATGGTTCTCCCTGTGTTCGTGTCTGTGTCCAGATTTCCCCATTTTATAAGGACACCAGCCATATTTGATCAGGACCCTCCCTAATGATCTCATTTTCACTTGATTACCTCTGTAAAGAATCCATCTCCCAAAATGGTCACATTCTGAGGTACTGGGGGTTAAAGCTTCAACACATGAATTTGGGGGAAGGGACATAATTCATCCCCATAAGAGGGCCCTTGGAGAATCACTGGTAGTTGAGAAAGAAAGGGTCCTGTAAGAAATTAGCATTTTCATTCTTTAGCATCTCTTGCACAATAAGTAACTGCAGAAGCCAAAAGTCTGTATCACAATGCAGGAATAAGTTAAATGAATAATTTTTTTTAAGTGGGCAGAAAGATGTGGGAGAGAAACACAGGCAAGGTGCCATCACAAGGGGAAACAGGAAAAATGAGGTGTAAAATGATACATTCATAAACAGTTTTGGCAGAGGCCTGTTGCCAGGAGCTATACAGTAGACTCTCTGAGTTTGGCAAGATATAAAAGAGAACAAGGCCCAAAATACATTAATGGCCCAGCTATGGCTTTAGATCGGGTCATAATTGGCTGGGAAACGGGGCTCACCTTACAATTCCGTGAACTGCTAACTTTGAGTCTCATGCCATTCAGTGAGGATTTACATGGCAAGGATCAGGTCATTGCCAGCCACTGGCCTGGGCTTGAGCTAGACACCCATCTAGGGTTTCCAGAGTAAGGAGTGTCCTGAGAAACAGACATATGCAGGAAGGCCCTAAAGGGCCCCTGTTTTCTCAAACTCAAAACATGAAATAAGGAAACATCACATCTGGCAAAGGTGGGTGATGAAGAGAGGCTTTTTCCTGGAAGAAAAAGAAAAGAAAACGGGAAGGCATTTTATTTTCAAAGGAGCCTCAGTGGTAATAGCTTTGTGATTCTGAATATTGCTGAAGACTAGGAAGAATGTCCAACTACAAGGTGCGTAATACACGCACACATACACACACACTGTCACTATCATCATGCAAATGTGTGCTAACATCTGAGATAACAGAGAGGCAAGTGCCTTCAAAACAATTTCACCCCAATTTCCATTAAATGCCATCTAGCCCGTGTTTCTCAAAGTCCACTCTATAAGCTCCTGGTGGGGCGGCAGTGGGGGTGGTCCTTAAACCTTTTAAAAGAATCTGCGAGGGCAATACCATATTTGTAATAATACTAAGACAACAACTGCCTTTTACATTATGCCGACATTTGCACTGATTGTGTAAATGTAACAGTGGGATAATACTGTTGAGTGAATCAAGGCAGTGGCGCCAGATTGCACTCCTGACTACTGTATACTTGCAATCAGAAAAAGGAGTTTCCTTAAGAATGCTGACGAAGCAATACTGATGAAGAACACTGATGAATAAAAACTATTTTTATTTTATTGTTTTTTATTTTATTAGCTCCCAACTCCTGAGTACATACTTCTTTAATATTCTGTGTGACAAAGGAAGTATGCGTAGAGCACTTCTGCTGCATACCAAAGCACATGGTTGCTTCATGATAAAGTACTTGTGCAATTGTGAGTTGCAAACTGAACTAGCCACTTTTTTATGGGACACCATTTTTACTTAAAAGAATAACTGACAAAGTATGGTTATACAGATAAGTACAGGGCAGACATTTTCTCACGAATGAAGCGAGCCTGCCACTTCAAGGAAAACAATTGACAATATTTGTTGCCAACAATAAAATCTGAGCTTCCAAGCAAAATTAGAATTTGGGGAAATTTGTATCTACCACCATGTGCTTGACAGAATCCCAATACTACTTAAAGACTTTCCTATTGAGGATGATGATGATATTAACAAATGTGATTTTTTAATACTGTATAATGAAATGTGTCAGCATTTGAAAGAGCCATATGACTCAGTGAATCAGTATTTTCTAAATAACCAATGCACGATAATACAAAATCATTCATTAGTAACAGACCCATTCAAAGTGCAAGCAAGACCAATGGATTTCAACATAAAAGAATATGAAGAGTTCATCTATATGGCTTCAGGTTCCACATTACAATTAACCTTCAAGAAACTACCTCTTGCTGAGTTTTGATGTAGTATCAAAGACATCCACAATTATCTTAAGAAACTAATAAAATACTTCTCCCTTTTCCAACTACACATCTGTATAAGGCCAGATTTTCTTCATATACTTCAACCAAAGCATATCAAAACAAACTGGGTACAGAAGTAGATGTGAGAATCCAACTATCTTCTATTAAGCCAGATATTAAAGAGATAAAAATATTAAAAAGACCACTCTTCATTATATTTTCCAAAGCATAATATTGTTTCATAAAAAATGTTAGTTATGTTAACATGTAATGTTATTTTAAAGCATATTTTAAAATTAAATATTTTTAAAGTTTTTGTTTTAATTTCTCACCTGGCAAATATCAGTAGATACAACCCACATAAAGAAAATCTCTTTGTGCACCTTAATACTTCATGAGGGACTTCCCTCGTGATCCAGTGGGTAAGACTCTGCGCTCCCAATGCAGGGGGCCCAGGTTCGTTCCTGGCTGGGGAACTAGATCCCACATGCATGCCACAACCAAGAGTCCGCATGCCGCAACCAGTAAGTCCACATGCCACAACTAAGGAGCATGCGCGCTGCAACTAAGACCCAGTGCAAATAAATAAATATTAAAAAAAAAAAACTTTATGAGCGTTAAGAACTCTTACAATAAAAAAAAAGAATTACCCAATTTAAGTGGACAAAGGATCTGAGTAGACATTTTTCCAAATAAGATATACAAAAGACCAATAAGCATACGGAAAGATGCTTAACACCATTAGCCCCAGAGAAATGCAATCAGAACACGAGGTACTACTTCACATCTACTAGTATGACTATAATCAAAAAAACAGACAACAAGTGTTGATGAGGACAGAGAGAAATTGGAACCCTCATGCACTGCTGATAAGAATGTAAAATGGTGCAATCACTTGGAAAATAGTCTAGTAGTTCCTGAAAATATGAAACATAGAGTTACCGTATGACCTAGCAATTCTACTGGTACGTTTACACCCAAGAGAAATGAAAACATGTCCACACAAGGACGTGAACATGAATGTTCACAGCAGCACTGTTTATAATAACCAAAGAGTGGAAACAACCCAAATGATCATAAACTGATGAATGGATAAACAAAATGTGGTGTCCATATGATGTAACGTTATTCAGTAATCTGTGGTTAATAACAGGATACCAGTTAAAAGAAAACTCCATCTAGACACCTGTGGATTCCCACATGTGCCTATTTAAAGGATTCAAAATAGAAGAGATATTAAAAAACTAAACCCTCTCAGGAGAGCCAACCCTAACTTCACCAGTCCCTCCCACAAGATGAACCCAACAGAAGCTAGTTTTACCCATATTCCAGCATTCTAGACTTGCCTCTCAATGCCTTCCCAAGAAATGAGTGCTATATTTCTCTTCCTCCCAGCTTTATGAGCTTCCCAAGTAATTGGTGACAGTGAGGGTTGAAGAAGCATAAGGCTTGTAGCATAGCTGAATAACTCAACCAACCTCATAGTCAAGTTCACCTTAACAAACAGTGCAGATCTTCCTACCATCAGCCACCATCGGCTACTGTCAAACACAAATGAAACACGCCCTCCGGTCCCCAAAACACTCTCCCACCACCCTGATGCCCCTAGATAACCTGCTCATAGAACCATCACCTGCGAAACTTCTCTTTCTTCCCCCAAATCACAAATATTTCCAAATAAAGGTAAGGTCCATAACTAGTGATTTCAACCACTAACAAACAGAAGGGCTTCCAAAGCCCAGTGCCATGCATCCACCTTTAACAAATGGACAGTCCAGCTGGACTTTGCCAAAAACAACCAATCCAAACACCAATGCCCACAAACTAGTAAGTCACTTTGAAGTCAGGCATCATTGCATGATTACAAAAGATGATATATTATTTTATTGAATTCCTGCTAAGGGATAGAACTTCCTTTTGGATAAAACCACAACTTCTTAAAGCTGCAAAGCCATTTCTCTCACACAAAGAATGATGGTTGCATCAATTAAAAAAAAAACAAAAAAAAAAACCACAAGCACATTCTAATGACAAAAAAAACAAAGAAGAGATGCATTATCTTGGTTCACCTATTTAAAAAATACTTAGCTTTGAAAGAAAATATTATCAATGTACTTTGTGGGTTAATCTGTAGGGAATCAATTTTTTAAATTTCTCAGCTTATAAAAGTAATTATCTGATCACTGAAGAACTCGGAATATGAAGAAAATTAACATACCCCAAAATCTCATTACCAGAGAAAAAATTGAGAGGTAGTATTTCATTATAGCCTTTTTCTATGTATGCCATACAATTTTTCTTATTTTTTAATGAAAAAAAAGTAGGATCATATGATATACTACACTTTTTTTGCTGCACCTCGCAGCATGCGGGATCTTAGTTCCGCAACCAGGGATTGAACCCATACCCCCTGCAGTGGAAGCACAGAGCCCTAACTACTGGACCGCCAGGGAATTCCCTATACTACATTATTATATTCTGCTTTTTTCCCATTTATGAGCATTTTCCCTTGACATTAGATACTCTCAAACAATTTTAATGTCTGTAAAGCACTCTACTATATGAACAAAAGCACTATCACTTTGCCAGCCAGATATCCTCATTGTTGGCAATTTTTATCATAAATAGCATATTAGTGAACATCCTCACACAAAAATCTTGATATGCACCTCTGATTTTGTTTTTTATTTTTTGTTTTTTAGGATAAATTCCTAGAAGAAAAACTGTTGAGTCAAGGAGTATGAATATTTTTAAGGCCCTTGATACGTACGCTGCTACAAACAACCCTCCTACCAGCAGTGCATAAAAATGTCTATTTTCTTGTACCTTTTTACTAAAATGTGTGCTACTATTATTTTAGCCGTTGTCACTTGGATAGGTTAAAAAAAAAAAAGGCTAGTTTTTGTTTTAATCCAGTGTTCCTTTGGAATCCTTGCTGTTCCACAATGTCCTCATTCTGTCCAAGGCAAGTTCACAGAGCTGAACAGAAATCCATACACTAGCTGTGCACAGCACATCAGGGGCTCTCCAAGCAAGACAGGGGCCACATGTGAGGGGATTCTGCTGCTGTAAAGAAAGAAAAATTGATGCTTTGGGGGAAAACACGGGTGTTCAAGTGTGTGGAGATTTAGGTACTTCGGCAATTCCCAGCACTCAGGTTACATGGGGAAGCAAGTTTACTGCCAACATACTAACACCTGGGGGGAGTGGGGGGCCAAAGAGTGCCCTCCCGTCCTAGTAAGTGTTAATCACATTATAATAAAAATGAAAAGTAAACCAAATAGCTTCAGTAAGGAATCACTGCAGCAACTATTTCCACATTATCTCACAACTAGGGCAATCCTACACACTCAAAACTGTGCTTGATTCTGCACAAATATCCCCTCCACACCCCCACCCCCGCAAAACCTCATATTCTGGAAAGAGAAAGCACAGGCTGAGGGACGCTGGGAACCCTAAAAGAAATGTGCTAACAGCAGGCTCCTACCCCCAGCCTGGTAAATCTCTCATCTATAATCCAACACAAGAGACAACAGGCAAACAGCAAGAGGTCATCTTCAAAGAGCCGGTTGCTACGGGAAGCAAGTGTAGAGGCAGCAAGCATGTCCCCATCAAAGTCCGGCAGCTGCAGAAGAACCACAAAGGTACAGCTCCCCTCGGAGCATAGCACGGATGCGGGAGGGGCGTCTCCGGGGGAGGGGGCACAGGAGGAGGAGGAAGAAGGGGAGAGAAAAACATCAGACCAGCAGCAACTGCCCAGTGGAACATAAAACCTGGCAGTTTTGTGCTGCTCAACAAGGGGGAAAGTAGGAAAAGAAGAAACACAGAAAATAGCATTTCCTGAACTTGCCTTTTTAAGCGCTAGTCAAAACTGTCAACATACCTGAGAGACGGCCAGATAAAACCCACGGCTATGGAAAGAGAAACAGCCATTAGTGATAAAACGGCAAGTATCAGCTTTAAGCACCATCTCAGTACAAATGTGATCACCTCCCCGCAGAAAAATCTCTAAATCCTTGGTCCAAATGCCCCCTTCCCAATACAGCAACAGCAGCCACAAAGAAGAGTAGACCTACCACTTACCCACAGAATCCAAATAGGGGAATCTCAGGGCGGCCTTTAATTTGGGTAAAGGCTGCCCTCATTTTTCCAGGTAAAAAGCACAAGAGTCGACAGGATACACAGCCCCTAAGTGGACATCTCAAATAATCCCTTTTGCATTTGAGCTCTCCAACCCCAGATGTAGCACTGGTGCACAGAAATCACACAGGACTCAGGGGGAAGAGACCACTAGAGAATCAAGTCCCATTCCTTCACTCCGAATGAAGACAGACCTTAGGCCATTCCCCCAGCTCATCTGGAAGCCAGGTCTCCCAAATCCCAAGCTGAAGTTCTTGGTTGTCATGGGCGACAACCATAAAGGTCTAGGGACAAGGAGAGGGGCTAAAGCTTCGTCTTCGCTTCTGGCTGCTACTAAATGGCTCGATGTGCTATATGAAGTTCTGAAACAAAGTGCTCCCAAAGAACAGTCCATCTGTTGGTTCTGGTGGGTTTTCACAGAAGTCAGGCCCACAGGCAGGTGGACACATCTGTATGTCCTCACCCTGCTCTCTGTGTCTGTATCACATGGCTCTGCTGAGAAAGTGCTCAGACTCTCAAAGAAGGTATCATTTTGCTCAAAATGATTTCCTGAAACAGGTGAGAGGTTCATGGGGCTAGATGTACACACACAAAGGGTTCAGGCCTGAAACTCAATCACAGAACCATATCCCATGTGAAAGGGCAAGGCTAAAATGGCACGGGTGATTTCTTCCAGGGTAAACACTCAGAAGTCACAGACTTGTGCAATCTGTTTTTATGAATGGCTCTGTCTTCATCACATTTTGCGGATATAAAATGTGCTGTGTTAAAAAAAAAAACAAAACAAATTTAAATGGTTCTTTCAATAGGCCAAGACTTTATCTGTATTTGTCCTCAGCCAAGTGGAAAAGAGTAAACATGAAATTAAAAAAAATAAAAATGAAATAAACTCTGAATTCAAATCAACAAAAATAAGTCTGCAGTACTCCAGACACCTTTTATTGCCACCCAGCTAGTAAACAAGCAAGTGCTCCTAATCAGCGTGCCAGGGTCTCATCACTTTCTTCCTCAGCCGCCAATGCTGCCACCAACACAGGACTTCTCAGAACCCTACTTCTACTCTTGTGGGTTTTTTGTTTTGTTTTGTTTTTTAGTGTCAAGAAAAGAGAGAAGTACAGTACTCTGTAATGGCCTATATGGGAAAAGAATCTAAAAAAGAGTAGATATATGTATAACTGACTCACTTTGCTATACAGCAGAAACTAACACAACATTGTAAATCAACTATACGCCAATAAAAATTAAAAAGAAAAGAGAAGTATGAGGAGAGATGTAGGCACTTATTTATATGAAGAAAGACTTCTCGAGTACCTTCCACTGTCACTTAACATGTTAGAGAACTGAAGACAGAAAACGAGGAGGGAAAAAAAAAAAAAGGAATTCATGAGGGTGATTCAAGTGCCTGAAAAGGAACAACTGTCCATAAAATGAACAACCTCAGTTAAATACATTTTTGTTATATTGGGTCATTTTCATAAATATTTTTGGCTGAAACCATTAGAAGCTTCTGGCTGCAATGGTAAATGATAAAGGGGAGTTGGTCTCCCTTACAGTTCACAACTGGAGATTAAGTTTAAGAGACCCAACCCAACCCCCTAACCCAAAGAATCAAACTTGCTCCTGCCCTCTCAGCCTTCCAAAGGCCCAGAGGAAGACCTCTGTGGCCCCAGGTCAGGTGCCAGCAGCCTCTGAAGGGGAGGGAAAGGGCCTCTGAATGACCAGATTAAGTCTGAATGGAGGAAGAACCTGTGATTAAGTTTTCTGAATAGTTGGCTCTCTTAGGGGGAGCAAACTCCTTCAAAAAAAAAAAACACAAAAAACACAAAACGGCAGAAACCTCGCCTGGCTCTCTGTTACTACCCTTCAGAAATGGGATTCCTGCTCTTTGGATCTAGGAAAGTAGATTTTCACATACTCAAGTCAAGCCCACTTTCCAACCAATGTGTGGGGTTCAGCCAATTTTCAAGGGAAAGGAGAAAAAAAATAACACTGCCTTATTTCTTCTCCAGATTACTATTTAGACAGTTCAGGTTGACATGGACCATGTTTTAACCGCCAATCCCCCAGGACAAACTTAGAAACTTCTCCAAGCCATTACACAGCAAAGAAGCTACTCTTTCCTTCAACTCACTTAGCTTCATCTTCAACCAAAACTTCTTTACAATATTATTCCAGCTTTGCTGGTCCAGAATCTTTGCCAGAAGGTTCTTTACCCCAAGCATAAGTAGGAAAGGAAAAAGGCAAAAGGCATTTTATCTAACCTGTGGCAGTCTGGTCGGAATTGTCCTGGCTACACAAGACGCAGGCCTGCTGAGATTTTGTTCTGCTTTTCTAAGTTGGGGGGCGGGGAATATCAACATAAATCTTTCTTCCCAGTGAAAGATCCGAGGACTAAGTTAACTCATAA
Organism: Lagenorhynchus albirostris; assembly: GCF_949774975.1. Taxonomy (NCBI): domain Eukaryota; kingdom Metazoa; phylum Chordata; class Mammalia; order Artiodactyla; family Delphinidae; genus Lagenorhynchus; species Lagenorhynchus albirostris. The sequence goes on from NC_083108.1 coordinate 66,578,860, forward strand.
CACAGACTACTCATATATTAAGATACAGTTCATTAAAAATCTTGAACAAAATGTTGAGTGACCCATCCATGTTAAAAACTCAAGTTTGGGTGTAAAAGGCCAACGTCTGAAAAACCCAGGGCGGAAGAATGGTTGGGAGAGATGAAAAAACTCTTCCAAGATGATCCTGTTTAAGCTCGACCATCTTGGCAAGGAGAGCGTGCACCTCCCCTCCTAAAGCACCTGGTTCTGCAACTGATGTTCAACGTGTTTCCATTTAACTGCAGGGGACACAAGAATGAAAGGCAGAGATCCTGCCCTTCAAAGAGACTGCAGTTACACAGAGGAGAGAAGGCACGAAAAGAATAAAATGCACGTGGGAGTGAGGGGTAAGTGCCAAGAGCGAGGCCCATCAAGAGAGGGCAAGATGGGGGCATGAGGCGTCCCGGGAGGCCTTCAGGATTTGGTCTCGAGAGATAACAGACTGTGAGATTTGGCTCCTTACTTATTTCTGTCTAGAACTTTCCAAGGATTTTTTTTTTTTTCCCTTAATTTAGGCCGTGCCGCATACCATGCATGATCCTAGTTCCCCAACCAGGGATCAACCCCGTGCCCCCTGCAGTGGAAGCGCTGAGTCCCAACCACTGCACCGCCAGGGAAGTCCTCCAAGTTTCCACTCAGCAATTGATGTGGCACAGATTACACATTTATATTTATTAAGCCCACTAAATATATAAAATACTTAATATATATTTGTGTATTTATTAAGCATAACAATAGCTAGCTCTTACTATGTATCTATTTAATCTTACAACCATAAGAAGTTTTTTTTTGGTTTTTTTTTTTTTTTTGCTGTACGCGGGCCTCTCACTGTTGTGGCCTTTCCCGTTGCGGAGCACAGTCTCCGGACGCGCAGGCTTAGCGGCCATGGCTCACGGGCCCAGCCGCTCTGTAGCATGTGGGATCTTCCCGGACCGGGGCACGAACCTGTATTCCCTGCATCGGCAGGCGGACTCTCAACCACTGCGCCACCAGGGAAGCCCATAAGAAGTATTTTTTAAGATACTCATAACAAAAACTCAGAGAGGCTAAGTGCCTTACCTAGGGTCACTCAGCTGAAAAGTAACACTAGACTTCGAACTCAGGTCAGATTGCCAAGTCTGATGCTGCATTTCCCTCTGCACCTCGGCAATGCAACAGTTCCAAGCACACATCCCCTCCTCCAGTGGATTTTTTTTTAAGATGTCAAAAACCCCACCAGTAATTTTAAACCTCCGGTGTAATTCTTAGCCTATAATTATTTGTTTACATGCATGTCCTCCCAACTAGCCCAAGTTCCTTAACGACATCCTTCACCTTCATATTCTAGCACTGGGTGTGGCACACAGGAAAGCTGAACAAACACACCATGGTCACACTAAACTGAGTGGCTCACGACACTCAAAACGCCAGAGAGCCTGCTTCAGCTAGAAAGTCGTCAAAGGGTTTTGCTCGCTTAACCTCCCTGACCCTGTTTCCTCATCTGTTAATAAGGACAATAATGATACCTGTTTCATAAGGTTGTTTTGATAAGTGTGTTAGATAATGCATGCTAAAGGCTTGGCAGTGCCTGGAACATGCTAAGTACTCCACAGAGGCGGGCAAATAATGTCTAACCTCCAATGCAAGATAAAAGGGAGGTATGCCCTACCTCACCTTTCATCCACTAGACTTAAATTCTGGAAACTGATATTAAGTTTTAAAAGGGTTCCAAGCAATGTGTGCTATCCATTGAAACACAATGGGACAGATCTAGATATACTGATAAAGAAAAACTTTCAAGACACATTAAATGAAAAAAAAAAAAGTGTGTGTGTGTCTGATTACATAGGTATATAAGTGCACAGAAAAATACTCTGAAATATCTAGGTAATGAAATGGGAGGAGTAAAGAGGTCTTTTCCTTCTGTCACTATTCAGTTCTGATATTTGAATCTTATTATAAAAAAAATTAAAAGTAATATTTTCATTAAAAGCAAAAATAGTGTGGAGTTAACAGTAATGTACCACTGTTGGTTCCTTAGTTGTGACAAATGTACCACAATAATGTAAGACATTAACAATAAGAGAAACTGGGTGAACGGTATATGGGAACTCTCTATCTTGGCAACTTATCTTAAGTCTAAAATGATTCTAAAATTTAAAGTTTGTTTTGGACTTCCCTGGCGGTCCAGTGGTTAAGATTCCGTGTGTCCACTGCAGGGGGTGCAGCTTCAGTCCCTGGTGGGGGAAGTTCCACATGCTGCAAAGTAAAAGCAATAATATGTATAGCACAGAACCATCTTTGCTTTTAAAACGGTCCATATACATAAATATATATTCACTACATTTCAAATGTTAACAATGGTTCTGAGTGGTAAGATTGAAGATGGTGCTCATTTCCTTGTACCTTCTAGATCAGTGGTTCTCAAAGGGTGGTTGCCAGATCAGCCGTAGCAGTGATATCTGGAAACTTGTTAGAAATGCAAATTTATCAGGCCCCACCCCAGGGCCACTGAATCAGACTCTCTTGAGGTGGGGGCCAGATGATTTTGATGCACATAAAAGTTTGAGAACCCTGTTCCAGATCACAGAAACTGGTTTTATAAAAAGTGTCACTTTTATAGTCAAAACAACAGAAAAATGAAACTTGAAAAGGGGGTCAGTATGTTGATGAATGAATAGCATTTTAAGCCCAGATGCAGGCCCTGACACAGCACGTGCACCAGGATGCAAGCACAGGCCAGTCCCAACTCAGACTGACCTGCTCTGTCCCTTCCCTTGTCTCCCCACCATCCCAGGCCAGCTTCCATGGGAGCCCCTGGGATACCTACAGAGACAAGTTTCAGACAAACAAATCTGGCATGGGGGGAGGGTTTCTTTTTTAAAAAATTTTTTATTGTAAGAGGAAAGTTTGCTGGCAACAGCTCATCATCTTCAAATTTATGGCCTCCAGTCTCAGTTGTATATTAACAGCACCAGCCAGGGCATGACAACTAACAGTTTAAGAGGTAGAGACTCATCTTCATAATTAAAAAAAAAAAAAATTCCTAAAACATGAATGTAGTAGCAGCTCAAATGAACAAGGTGTGAGCCTATCAGCCCTGCCTTTGGAATGGCCCCGGATGTCCTCTGCCATCCTACTCCGAGGCCCCGGGAGTATTTATAATGCCCGGCTGGCTTCCTCCCCTCCAGGTACATCCCGAGACTCCTTCCACCTCGCGCAGAAGACCCTTGGAGTCTGTACTTCAGCTCTGCTTTCAGAGGTCCTCAAGGGGCTGCTCTGCCTGCTGGCTCAGCTCCATGAGAGCCATGGTAAAGGGAGTATGGGTGTATCGCTGGCAGCGGCAGCAGGTGAGGCAGAGCAGAGTATGCGGCGAGAGGAGCCTATGAAGGGATTCCTGCGGTCCCCAGAATCCTGCTCTGCCCTGGATTTCAATTTGTTGAAATGAGCAGTCGTAAATCAAAGAGTAACAACTTAATACAAGCAGAATACCTTTCGCGGGTACAAAGAATTTTACGTGAAAGATTTTGTCATCAGAGTCCACATAGTAACCTATTTGGAGTACAAGTACAATATAAACACTTAATTGAGCTGCTGAAAAGAACTGCTATCCATGGAGAAAGTAACTCTGCTCTCATTATTGGACCCCGAGGATCAGGAAAGACTATGTTAATAAACCATGCTTTGAAAGAACTAATAGAAGTAGAAGAGGGAGTGAAAATGTATTACAAGTTCACTTAAATGGACTGCTGCAGATCGATGATAAAATTGCCCTAAAGGCAGTTAAATCTGGAAACTGTAGTTGGAGATAAAGTTTTTGGAAGCTTTGCTGAAAACCTTTCATTTCTTCTGGAAGCTTTAAAAAAAGGTGACTGGACTAGTAGTTGCCCAGCGATCTTCATGTTAGATGAATTTGATCTTTTTGCTCATCATAAAAACCAAACGCTCCTCTATAATCTTTTTGACATTTCTCAGTTTGCACAGACTCCAGTAGCAGTTATTGGTCTTACACGTAGATTGCATATTTTGGAACTCTTAGAAAAAAGAGTGAAGTCACGATTTTTCCACTGGCAGATACACTTAATGAATTCATTTGGTTTTCCACAGTATCTTAAAATATTTAGAGAACAATTATCTCTATCTGCAGTATTTCCAGACAAGATTTTCGCTGAGAAGTGGAATGAGAAGGTTCAGAGTCTCTCAGAAGATAGAAGTGTGCAAGAAGTGCTGCAGAAGCATTTCAATGTCAGCAAAAACCTGCGGTCATTACACATGCTACTGAGGCTTGCTTTAAATCGCGTAACAACATCACAACCATTTATGACTGCAGCAGATCTGATGGGGGCAAACCAGCTGTGTAGCGTGGACTCTAAAGCAAATATTGTACGTGGTCTGTCGGTCTTGGAAATCTGTCTTATCATAGCAATGAAACATTTAAATGACATCTATGAAGAGGAGCCCTTTAATTTTAAAATGGTTTATAATGAGTTTCAGAAGTTTGTTCAAAGGAGGGCCCATTCTGTTTATAATTTTGAGAAACCTGTTGTCATGAAGGCTTTTGAACACTTACAACAATTAGAATTAATAAGGCCCCTGGAAAGAACATCAGTAAATGCACAGAGGGAGTACCGGCTGATGAAACTACTTCTGGATAACACACAAATTATGAATGCTTTGCAGAAATACCCTAACTGTCCTACATATGTTAGGCAGTGGGCAACATCCTCCTTAAACTGGTTATAAATATAACCATGGCTTCAGTTATGGAGTTTCAGGCATACTTCTCTAAAGAACTAAAAGCTATTGTCCTTTAACAAGATATGTTACTATGTTTTCCTATATTTATAAAGATGTATTTTTGTATTTATGGAGACTGTTACATATGCAGTATCATGGCTGTGCCTTGCCTTTGAATCACAAGCAGTTACATGATTTATAATTCCAGTGACTTAGATTATTTTGTAAGTAGCTGTTCAAAAAAATAAGTATGACTCTTTTAGGGATTGAACCACATGCTTATTTAACATTTGTGAAGTATTTATGTGGTACATTTGAAGAGTTCATTTCAACCCAGCAGCCAGATGTTTTAACAATCCTTAAAACAGTAAAGAAACAATGGTAAGAGTTGAGGTGTAATGAGTAATCTTTTGGTCCATTGGGAGGTGCTGCAGTTTTTCTGTATTCATGGAAATTTGGGTTTCTGTCCCAGACCAAGGTCTTCTAGTTCAGGAGACTGATCAGTTTGGCTAGAAGATGGTTCACATGGAAGAAAAAAGCCAAAAGTTTGAACATTTTCTTCCAGACTTCTTAAAATATGGTACTCATACCATCTACAGAAGAATCTTTTGTAGGAGGTTTTTAAATACAGATTTTTGGGCCTCTTCTAGGGACTAGCATTTGTCTTTCTAACAGGCACTTTACGAAATTCCTGTAAAACCACTCCCACAAATAATGGAAAGTGTGTGACAGTGTTAACTAAATCTATTTGTAACAAAAAGTAGACCCCTATGAGGAATGTGGAAATGTCAAAGCATTACCTTATAAATTCAGGAATCCATGAACTAATACTGGTATATGTTTGCTTGTTTATTTATTTATTTTTATTTTGGCAGCAATGGATCTTCAATGCGAGGCGAGCAGGCAGGTTCAGTAGTTGCTGCGTGAGGGCTTAGTTGCCCGGAGGCGTATGGAATCTTAGTTACCCGACCAGGGACTGAACCCGCGTCCCCTGCACTGGAAGGCGGATTCTTAACCACTGGACCACCAGGGAAGTCCCTGGTATATGTTTAAAGTGAAATTTAATAAGCATTCATTAAGTGTTGTGACTTCATTTATTCAAGAATATTTGATTGCCTATTCCTTTCATGGAAGGTTTACAGAAGAGAGAGTCCCTATCCTTGTGCAGTTTGTAATCCTTTTAACTGTCGAAGACCCAATGATATTTAGTTACTGTTGTTTACAGGTGAGAAAACTAACACAGTAGTGGCCCTGTCCAGAGGATTGACAGACCCTGGAATTCAACTCATTTCGCTGACACCAAAGCTCAGTAACGTGTTCCTTACCATGTATTTTTAAAAGTGTACTCTAAGAAATTATTTACTTGGTTTTGAAGAAGTATTGCGTTTAGAATGGAATATGAGATTTCTGTGCATAAAAATAGCTCTTCAGTAGTTGCAACCTATTCTTTGCATACTTAGGCATTCTAAGTTTTCAGATCACTGTCAATTACTTTTCAGCAGTGTCTCATGAAAGCTAAGGCTTGCATCCTGGTTCTATGCAATAGTCTATAGATTTTTAGGGGACAGTTTGCCAAAATACTTACCATGGTAGATTCACTATTACTAGAAGCAAGGATTTTGCACTTGAGCTAAAATTATCCCTTTAAAAATTTTTCTGAACTGTTTTAGGGAAGTACCCTCTGCTTTAAAGGCACTGACCACAAAAGTACCTAAAGAACTGGCTTGAAGACTGCAAATTTTTATCAGCTTAAGATTCCACTAAAAGATTAAGAGCACTCATCTGCCTCCCTGTCTCCATAAGAGCTACAGAAAATCCATCAACATCAGTGAAAGAGCTATAAAACAAACTAGAAAAAATAGGTTAGCAAAAGTCATACAAATGAAGCACGTGCCTACATTTCAAAGACATTTTTTCAGAGAAGGAATGTTGATATTCCCCTTTCCATATTCCCTAATACAGAGAAGCTAAAATATACTTTAAATTTTTAAAACTAACTTCATCTCTTAAATTGTTTAAACCATCATCAATAAAATAAAAACCAAATCTGAAAAAGCCCTAGTAAAAAACTTTTGAGAATAATGTAAACAAATATGGCTTAAAGATATTTTCATTTACTGGAGGAGGAATGTAGCCTGTTAACAGCACAATCAAAAGATTGAAAAACAGGTGAGGAGGAATGTTAGAGGCATTGCTGCAGTTTTCACGCATGTGATCCCTCCAAGTGCCCTACCAGAAACAGGATCTTACTAAGAAAAAAAAACAAAAAGTCTTTCCAATTTTGTGGACATGCATGTGAATGGCTCTGAGGAATTAAGAGCTGTTGGTTCAAATTTACCACATCATAATGCTATATATGATGATTATATACAATTAACTTCCTGAAGAATCTGTTTTGCAGAGCAGCGCTGTGGAAACAGTTTTGGTCTTTCTGCAGAGATTCCTTGCAGATTCCACTGTGGTTTGCATTTTCATTTGGTTTTAGAAGACAACGCAGGTTCTTTCAAACCACCATAACCCAAGTGTTGCCCTTTCCTTCACCTTTACCCTAAAAAAACTGAGAATCCATTGGTGTGAACTATGACACTAAATGTGACTAGGTGGGGCTCTTCCACCCCCATTTTCTTTGCAAGTCATGGGATAAACGAAAGAATTTGCAACACTAAAAATGTAAATGAAACTAGCTTCCTTGGTGATCACCCTAAGTGAAAATAACAGAATTCTTCCGTTCAATTGTTAAACTAGTTATAGCTGGGAAGTGTAGTTTATATCTTGATGTCTATTTCCTAAGCCACTTTTAAAAAATCTCTGTTTGAAAAAGACAAGATAACTAATGCCATTTAGCCTCTTTTAAAATTGACAGGACCAACATATGTACTTTTGTGGGAATACAATCTGCTTACACACAAAGGAGGGAAATGCCACAATTGACAAACCTCCCTTTCACCTACCCCCATTCTTGCAAATCTCAAGCTGTAAGCCTCACTATAAATTATAAAGCTACTGTTTCCCTCTTTAAGAACATATAACTGAAGAAAAACTTCATATGCGAATCATACAGCTTTTTTTTTAACTTGGGAATAGAATGGGGATAGAACACATTTTATTTGTACAATACTTAATCACTTACCCAAGGTGGGGTTTTATGGGACTTTTTTTCTTTTTTTAACTTTCTGTTAAATACTTGCAGAAAAAAGAGCAAGTAAAATTTGACAGTAGCACAACCTGTGCCCAAAACACTAACACGAAATACAGAGTAAAGCCAAAATAATTGTTTACCAATATTTTGAGAGGTAACAAATATGATATAGGTTGAGACTGCATAAAAAATGTACTGCTGGCTGAATATCTGAGGTAAATGATGTTCAATCAAGATGCTACTTGTGGCTTCCCTGGTGGTGCAGTGGTTAGGAATCCGCCTGCCAATGCAGGGGACACAGGTTCAAGCCCTGGTCCGGGAAGATCCCACATGCCGCGGAGCAACTAAGCCCGTGTGCCACAACTACTGAGCCTGTGCTCTAGAGCCCACGAGACACAACTACTGAGCCCACGTGCCACAACCCATGAAGCCCACACGCCTAGAGCCCGTGCTCCGCAACAAGAGAAGCCACCACAATGAGAAGGCTGCGCACCACAATGAAGAGTAGCCCCAGCTCGCCACAACTAAAGAAAGCCCACTCACAGCAACGAAGAACCAGTGCAGCCAAAAATAAAATAAATTTATGAAAAAAAAAGATGCTATTTGTATCATTTTGCCCATAAATCAGTAAATAATTTTATGCACATTATACCAAATGTTCCTAAAAAGTAATATTTTTAAAAGGTGAAAAAGAGAAACTGGAAAGCCATGGTAAAGAAAAGCACAGAGGGGCTTCCCTGGTGGTGCAGTGGTTAAGAATCTGCCTGCTGATGCAGGGGACGCGGGTTTGTGCCCCGGTCTGGGAAGATCCCACATGCCGTGGAGCGGCTGGGCCTGTGAGCCATGGCCGCTGAGCCTGTGCGTCCAGAGCCTGTGCTCCGCAACGGGAGAGGCCACAACAGTGAGAGGCCCGTGTACCACACACACACACAAAAAAATCCGCCTGCCAATGCACGGGACACGGGTTCGAGCCCTGGTCCAGGAAGATCCCACATGCTGCAGAGCAACTAAGCCCGCGAGCCACAACTACTGAAGCCCATGCGCCTAGAGCCCATGCTCTGCAACAAGAGAAGCCACCGTAATAAGAAGCCCACACACTGCAATGAAGAGCAGCCCCCACCTGCCACAACTAGAGAAAGCCCGCGCGCAGCAACAAAGACCCAATGCAGCCAAAGATAAATAATAAATTAATTAATTTTAAAAAAATTACTACCTCCTAGAGCCAAAGGGGAGGAGGAATGGGAGACGAGCAAGACCACAGCCATCAGAAGTGAGCCATCCACGACCCAGCAGCCACTCAGGGCACTTCACAGGCCCAGGAACCGAGGGCCACACACCCAGGCACTGAGCCTGCTGCTCTGCCAGGGCCCCGGGAACCCAAGAGAGGTGCCGAGGCACTGGGACCTGAAAGATGTCGGGCCTGCTGCTGACGGACTCCAGGGCTCGGGGACAGCACGTCCTCAAGGCAGGAAACTGCACAGGTGTGGTGTGCGGAGGGGGCATGACAGCCACACAACCCAGGTTGCACAAGTAGAGATGGGAGGTCGACCAAGCTAGAAAGGCCACCTAGGGTCCGAGTCTGGGACATGGCTGGGTCAGGTCAGGACTTTCAGCCAGAGGATAAGGAGAGTGACACTGGAGAGTCGACAGGAGACTGTCCTCCCCATTAGGGACCTACAGCTGAAAGACCTTCACATGAGTCTGGGAGCAGCAGGCCAGCCAGTGAGTGGAAACCAGCAATAAAGGTGCCGGGTGAATCAAAACAGCTCTTGGGAGAGCCTGACAGATGCAGAGAAACCTATGCCAGAGAAGCGAGGGTCTGGCTTCCTAAATCACCTCGACTGGGCCTTTGGTCTGCACCCCTGGAGTCTCCCGCGCCGAGGAGGGGACCAGGAAAGGCCTGGTGGGGTTCAGTGCACGGTGGGGAAAGACAAAAGTACAAGCACTGCTTCTTCTAATAAAAAGATCATCTACTCACCTGCCGAGACTCCTGGGGTTGGTGAGGTGGCTGGGGATCCAGGTGGGGAGCCTCTTTGGAGGCCCTCAGGGAATACTCTGTTGCTGGTGGAAGGGACCCCATATCCAGATTAGGAAAATGGATTCTCTCATAAACCACTGTGATGGAATTGTAGAAAATCATTTTCTGCAGCCACTGGAGGACAGAACCCAACAAACCTTGGAGGAGGAGGTGGGCTGACCTGGGGCAGCTGGCCAGATGTGTGGGGTGTCAGGGGATCAACAGTGGACAGGCCAGCCTCCGAGGTGCAAAGACAGCAGCCTTGCCCTCAGGGAGCAGAGCCTGGTGAATGCATGCCAAGCAAAGAGCCCAGAATAAAGACAGATGAACCGAGGGCACCAGCAGGGCACGCGAAACCCAAGCCACAGAGAAGCAATGCCGAGGTCGGGGCCGAGTGACCAGAAACCTGAAAACAACGGGGCTTTATCACCTGTGACACCAAGGTGGGCTGCCTCTGAAGGGCTCCCACAGAGATGCCTCTCGGGACAAAGGACGGGTACAGGGACAGGGTCTGTGTGCTTGTATCTGAGATCAAAGGAATTGAGATATTTATTCAGAAATTCCATTCTGGAAGTGCCCTATTAGGAGAACAACACCAGAAGAATCAAGAATTGTTGACAGCCATACCCAGAAACTGGGGCAACATCTGAAGCGTACAGAAGAGACATGAAACCCAGGGGCGTAAGGTAAGCACCGCTGCCCCACGAATGCCTGCGAGTGTGTCCTGTTTCACGCGACCCGCACTGCACACCCCGCTGAGGCTTGGTTATGGTGCTCCGGTGCCCCTGCTCCATTCGGAGAAGCCCTGGGTCAGCAAGTCTAGGAACAGGGTACACAGATAACTGCCAAAAAGAAAAACCAGGCACCCAGCTGGTCATGGCAGCATCTACAGGAGGAAGAGTAGGGTGGGAAGGCTTCTCCTTTCTTAATCTATATACTTTTTCACTGATTAGACTTTAATGCTTGCTTGAATTATACGAGTTTTGCCTTAAAACAATTTTTTAAAACAAAATTTAAGGCCAAAAATACAGGAGCACTGAGTGATGGTGATCAATGAATGGCCTTTGATGTCAACTCTCAATGCACCTCATCAGCTCTTTTTCCAGAGGGTATTTGAGAGTAAATAAGAGGCAGAGAGAAATGGCCACTCCAAAGCACTCTATACAGAAACAGGCTAAAATTTTATGGGGCCCTCTAGGCTGAGAAGCTATTAGAAGCCACAGCTCCAAAGCAGCTAGGTGGCAGAGAAAGCACTCCAGAGGGGCTATTCAGGAGCCTCCAACATCGTCCCATTTGTGAGTTTGAAAGTACTTTTGTTCTTCTCCGGGTTTAAGTTTCTGGGTCACCCCAGCCTTTTGTTAATAACCAAATGAACACATCTGCAATAGAGCAGTACCCCCGTTATGTGTCCCCCCAAATATTAGTGGCCTCAGAGCATTAATACCTCAGAGAGCACTCGACTGTGTCTCATTGTACCTCGCCATCACTCTTGTCTCCACGAAGCAATTTTAATGAGTATCCCTAATAGGAAAAGAGGTACCATTCATTTTTATACAATAAAATAATTACTACAGTGCTCTCCCCCGGATCCAGATAACTCGTGTGTGTGTGTGTGTGTGTGTGTGTGTGTGTATTGGGGGGGCAGGGGGTGCTGACAGGAGGTTACAAAATGTTAAGAAGGCAAACTCTATGTACCCGCAAAGCCAGTTGTTTCTCTGGATATAATCAAGAATCTTCCTTTGTTGAGGCCTAATGTCTATTCTCATCCTGTTCTAGCATCTCCTTGGAGGAAAAACAAAGCTCGACTGCTAGAAAATGTTCCAAATAATTGTTGATAACAGATAACGGCAGAGGAAGCCCTCTGGTTAATGTTTAAACACGGCAAGGGTAACACTAACTCCTTAACAGTTATGATGCCCACCAGAAGACTCCAACGTTTGCTTCACGGGCCCATGGCTCATCAGGTACACTGATGGCTTCAATCAAGTTCAGGAATGTTCCTTAAAAAAAGAAAATCAGAATAACACCTAAAACTTTTAACTACCATACTGCTCAGACTTGAACTGATTCATTTTTGAACACTTATAATGTACAATCTCCCAGTTTTTATAAGTAGATTCCAATAATTTCTAGAGACATTAAGGAGAAGAAAGGGAAGATCATGGTAGAATCAGGGTATAATTGAGAAGAATGCATTTGTTTGTGAGTTTAGATGATATTTTAAAAACCACAAGCTATTAAAATACAGCTTTGCCATGAGAAGAAGGTCTATATTCTAAAATGTCAGATGATGTACTTTGGAAGATTTGGCCGTTATTATAGGTGGAACACACACACACACACACACACACACACACACAACACTTCATTCTAATAAACCTTGGCAATCTTTGTTTCCATATAATTAGAAGTTTTGCTTTCTGTCTTTCAGGCAGAGGGAGGGAGAGGCAAGGGACATGGGGACGAGGGGCGAGAAGGAACAGCACATCTGAGAGAGGATGCAACTGAAGATTCACTACTGCTGGTAAAGAGAAGGCGGACACTGAGTAAACCTCCTCCAGGCAGGTTCTTAAGGAGAGCCAACCACAGCCAGAGACACCCAAGACAAGGACTGACGTAAATAGGGATCAGCCCTGCACCAGCTTTCAGGGCTCTAGTTGCAGAAACCACTTTCTCTGCTCAGTCTTGCCTCTCAGCTCAAGTCACTGCCGGGCAGAGCGGCCCGGGGACAGACCACGAGTACATGCACACAATGACCCCATGTTGCTGTGTGGCTCCTGCACTCTCACGCTGCCTGAGCTTCTGTACATGGCAACAGGGGCCTGGCCATCTACAAACAGACGTTTTGCATTCACTCCAAAGGTAGCACAAGCCAGGAAAAGCCAGGTCCCCTCCACTCACCCGGATCACTGATCAAAGATCAAAGAGGCAAGTGGTTACATTCTTACTCAACAATGTTAAGTTTTTTTGTGTGTGTGTGTTTTTTTTTTTTTAAATCAAACCAGGAGAGACCTTTGAGATGTAGGCCTCGTTTTACAGGTAAGGAAACCAAGCTCAGGAGAGGGCCAGGCCCCTCCCCAGCTAAGATAAGCATCAGCTCCTCCACACCCTACTGCCCCAGGCAGACCTCCCTGTTCTAGGCTCTTACCCTTGATTTCAAATAGGTGCTCAGGGATGACTGTGTGCGTGGCTCAACTCGTCCTCTCCTCTCCGAGCTTGAGCAGGGTAAGGTCATCACCTGAGCCTCAGCTATAGGTACCGCACACACCCCTGTCCCTTCCACAGCCTCTGTTCCAAGTTGGCCCCGTGCCTGGCTGACAACCTACACTTGTCACTGAGTTCGAGTCTCCCAGGCTCTCCACACCGATGCATCACCAAGCTCGGCATGTCCCCATCACGCCTTCTCTGACCACGGGAGCCTCACCTGTATTTTGCCATGTGACCAAAGCTTAGCTGTTTCTTGATCACACATGTACTACACATACAGCCCCGGGGAACTGGACAGGAAGAGTCCCTCTGTTTCCAGAATGACTGTACTGGGACATAGGTTCCCCAGTGCGATGTTGGATCCATGTCTTTTCCATTGCAGCGTTCCTAGTGCCTGACCTAGTGCCTGGCAAGGATGGATGGGCTCCCTAACCAATAGTAGCCTCCTGGATTGATTCCCCTTTTGTCACTTCCCATGTCAAAAGACTAGTGCTAGCTTCAGGGCAGAATTTGTGCTGTATTAATAACAATTTGCATCAATAATTCCAGGGTTTCCCTAATGCTAACTGCGACACAATTTCGCTATTCTTCAAGCTACAAACATACTTACAAAGTAATGTCTTCACTTACTGAGAAGATTCTAGCTTCCCTTGATGGGAGAAGGAGGAAGGTTACAAAAAAAAGTAACTGGATGGGTTCAGTTTCCCTAACTGGTGACACTCCACAACAAACGGTCCTTCAAGGTCTGAACATCAGTGTGAGATTTATCTAACCATTCATTCAACAGCACAAGACTCTGCTGACATATCCAACGTTGGTCAGCCTGATGATGAAAGAATGAAAGTGGCATCCTGGCAAAAATAAATAAATTTTACTGTCCAGAAGACCCTAGAATGTTGCACTGCAATGATGACTTCTTCTCCTCCGGGGTGGTGCAGTCTCCACAAGTCACTTACTTTGCATGCGCATCAAAGCGCGGGTACAGGACCTGTGATGAGAACCCTGCCAGCCTCCGACACCCCAGCCGAGCCCCTGTCCTCCCACCTCCTGCCCCCTCATTCCCGCCTGCTCTCTGGGTTCATCACTGAGAAGCCAGTAATCTCCACTCAAGCAAGACCTGCAACAAAGACTCAGTCATGCCATGTGGCTTTGCCATCAGCATGGTAGGAGCCCAGAGTGATTTCCTCTGGGATGGGTATGAACATGCACTGAGCAAAGTCGCTTGTTTCCTACTCTGGTCCAAAGCTCTCAGTGTGAGGGTTCAAGTGTCCTCTGGTCAGAGAGCAAGAAGCAGCCAAACACATCCTCAGAAGAGCAATCCATTCTCAGACTCAGCAAAAGCTAACTCATCAATAACACCCCAGGGGCCCACAGCACATTTGCAAAGGCACATCCTGCGTGTCCGTTAGGTGACCTGCGTGGAACCTGCAGGATAACCTGCTTGGTAGTTAAGCATAACTGTCACTCCCACCTGACACATGAGCAACGAGAAGCTTGGGGCCTCTAAGGCAGATCTTTCCCCCAGATCTTCCAACTCCTGAGGAGGCCCACACTTAGAAAGGGCACCGCCTTTGTCTGGAGCCTCTCCGCTACTTCAGAATAGAGCAGGGGCTATTGACAGACCAGCCCAATATGCCGTGAGCCAGCACCTGCTCCCACTGCAGATGCCTGGCCAGGAAACCATCACCAGGACCACCACACGCCACTGCTCCCACCAGCCAGGCTGTACGTGTTTGTAAATCTGTTTATGCTAACTCTATCTGATATAAATTTATAACAAAACTAAATCTTAAATGATGCAAAAAGGTGAGCTTTACCCTAGGAAGACTAAGTCAAATAATTTGGAAAGAAAGATTAAACGAAGACAAATAACTAAAAATGGCTGAGAACTAAATGCAACTTTTTTTTTTTTTTTTTGCGGTACGCGGGCCTCTCACTGTTGTGACCTCTCCCACTGCGGAGCACAGGCTCTGGACGCGCAGGCCCAGCGGCCATGGCTCACAGGCTCAGCCGCTCCGTGGCATGTGGGATCCTCCCAGACCGGGGCACGAACCCATGTCCCCTGCATCGGCAGGCGGACTCTCAACCACTGCGCCACCAGGGAAGCCCCTAAGTGCAACTTTTGAAGACTAGACAAAAAGGGGGAAAACAGCAAATTTCTAGAAGGCTCCTGATAGTCTGCAAGTACTTGTAAGTTTTTCCTTCACTTTGAAAAAAAAGCCCAGAACTGTGAATTTTAAGTGCTAAATCAAGAGGAGGACTAAAGTAAGACTCTAAGGAATACAGATCAGTGGTCCCATTCACAAAAGCCTGGGTTTGACTGTCTGCTCACAGACTTTAATTAAAATATGATTTTAAACTTTTTAAATCATTCCCAGCTTCAACTGAACTGACCTTTTTCAATCATCCAACTATCCACAGGTCCCAATAATATCAGGTAACAAACTCCAGCTAAAGTGTGAAAATCACAAAAGGCACACACTCTGTTGTCATCTGCCAAGTGATTTCAATCCCTTCTAGATGCCAGTGACATCTAGAAATTTCTGGGTTCTCAGACAGGGATAGGGCTTAACATAGTTTAATTCTCACTGTAATAGGAAATGTCTCTCCACAGAAATTCATCAGTAGCATAATTAACCCCAACTCAATAATTAACCCTAAAGAGTTTCTAGAACAATGGTTCTTAACTACAGGCAGTTTTGTGCTGTGCCCCCGCCCCCCAACACACACACACATATCTGGAGACGTTTCTAGCTGTCATAACTGACAGGGAAGCTTGTTACTGGCATCTAGTGGGTAGGGGCCTGGGATGCTGCTCGACATCCTCTGATGCGTGGGACAGTGCCCCCACCACAAAGAATGATCCAGCTTGAAGTGCCAAGAGTAGAGAAGCCACCCTGGAAAAAGGAGATCTAAGACCTACAGACACTGTTACATCATCAGAAAAAAACAGCCTTCTGAACAAACCAAAGGAAGAGCTGATTTCTTCCCTCTTGATTCAAACAGTACTCAAAGGCCACCGGCCTCTTGGCATTCTTAGTAAAACTCCCAATCTCTCAGCAAGAATTTTCAAAGACCACAATTTTTGGTTATGTGGTGAAACTGCGCAAGAGTCTTGGTCAGTTTTCTTTTTTCTTTTACATTCCACAATACCTCCAATTATCTCATGGATGAGGATAAAAATGAACCAAAAAATTTGTCCAGAGCTTCGTTTTTAAATATAAGAAGATGGAAGAGTGAAATTGGTTTGGTTTATTGTGATAGTAGGACTGTGTTAGAAGCTTTTCCTTTTATTTTGCTTTCCCATTAGCATTACAGTATCTGTGCATCAACACAATATAACTACTTAAAAGTTGAATACTATGAGAGAAGCCTGAATGCATCCTGGATTTTTTAAGGCCAGCTATTTCGGACATGTCTGAGACACTTAGAGAAATCTAACATGTCAATTTCACAGGCGTGATGATGACACAGTGGTTAGGAGCATATCCTTAATCTTAGCTGGATGTATGCTGGAGTATTAAGGGGTAAAAGGTCATGGTATTGGCATCTTTCAAATGGTCTAGCCAAAACAGAAAAAAATACACACACACACACACACACACACACACACAGCATATGTTAGAGTATAAACTGAGCCACTGTTAACATTTTGCCACACTCAACTATTCATTTAACTTTTCTAAATGCTTAAAAACTTCAAAATAAAAGAGCTAGGCAAAAATTAAACACAGACCAAGACGGCGGTTAGGGAGACAATCAAATCACAAGTACCGCTGGATCATGAATCTAGACCAAACAAAAAAAAGGTCTCCAAACAGAATCAAACTGGAGATGGTGGTCTTCGCTTCATTATTAAAAGGCTGCATAGCTGCCTTCTACCGCTACAGCAAAATAAAATAGGTATAACCCTGGAGTAAAAAAAAGGCACACCCAGCAGATTCACAACACAACCCATGTCACACACCTCTTGGCACCCTGGAGGCACCATGGAGACCATGGCAAAGTCAGGTCGTTCTTCTGAACACACACACACACACCCCTAAAACTGAAACCTCTCTGAACCCAACCCCTTAAGCAAGGAAACCACAGGCTGGAATGAAAATATGCTCACCACGCGCAAGGTGAAGAGCTTACCCATCCTATGAAGAGAAAGAATTGGTAAGCTTGCAGACCTGGTCCATTTCCTGCTTATAACAGTGAAAGAAAGGGCTTCTGCTCTAGAAGACTTTGCACACACCCGCAATCCCAACGGCTTGTTCCAGAGGAGACACAAAGCTGAGCAAAGCAAAGAAAAAGAAAAGCTCACGGGAAGCCAGTTTAAGTGCAACAAGCTGTGGTTCATCTAAACTTTGCAAAGCTTTTTACATCTAAGTTTTTACATATAAGTCAAAATATTTTAGGATTCCAGGATCCTTCGAGCAGATTTACAAGTGAGAGCTAAAGCCTTTCAACTGAAAGGGTCATACAAATAAGCTGACTTTGTCGATTCCAATGAGATTTCCCTCCAAAGCACATGTTCATACTGATATTTCAAGAAATGTGACTTGTTTTACTTACTCAAAAATAAAAATAAACAACACAATACTCTTCAAACTAGAGATCTTTAAAACCAGCTTCTTTAAAAACCTACCAGGGGCTTCCCTGGTGGTGCAGTGGTTGAGAGTCTGCCTGCCGATGCAGGGAACACAGGTTCGTGCCCCGGTCCGGGAGGATCCCACATGCCGCGGAGCAGCTGGGCCCGTGAGCCA
This sequence comes from Lagenorhynchus albirostris, assembly GCF_949774975.1. Taxonomy (NCBI): domain Eukaryota; kingdom Metazoa; phylum Chordata; class Mammalia; order Artiodactyla; family Delphinidae; genus Lagenorhynchus; species Lagenorhynchus albirostris. The sequence goes on from NC_083108.1 coordinate 66,596,711, forward strand.
TGGCCGCTGAGCCTGCGCGTCTGGAGCCTGTGCTCCACAACGGGAGAGGCCACAACAGTGAGAGGCCCGCATACCGCAAAAAAAAAAAAACTACCAGAAGTTCCACCCAGCTGGCTAACCGTTCACTCTACAGTAGCACCCTTGTTGTACGAAAATCTACAGTCTCTGAGCCCTGCAACCACCAGGCAGCAAAGGGTTGGACAAGACCGAGGAAGAGCAATGGGCTCCACTCCAGGAAGCATGAGGAGGCAAGTCACTCAAACACAACAGGTCTCCAAGGCAAACTCCATGCCCCAGGTTGTCCTCTGGCCACTGCAAGCTCTGGGTTCTCCCTTGAGTGTCCAAATCAAGAAGCAAAATCCCTGGGGCTGCTCCAACTTGAGAGAGAGAGAGAGAAAGACAGATATTTGGATCTAAAAGTTGTAAAGCCAGAATAAAAAGGGAACCTCAAAAAACCCTGTCATATCCATTAAAACATCTGAGCACCTACCATATACATGTACCCAGGTTTCAAATATTAAAGACATATCACATGAACAGATGGACAGATATGTGATACGGCAAGCAGAGTAAAATGTTAATGGTAGAATATAGACAATGAGTATATAGGTGTTCACTATAAAATTCTTTTACTTTTCCTTTATGTCTGAAATTTTTCATGATCAAATACTGGGGGGCGGGGGTTGTAGAAGATGGGGGAAATCTGATTTATAGTTTAAAAAAGGATAAAAAAACCTCCCAGTCTTGCTGTCAAGAAGCTTACAGACAATTCGACATGCGTGGACAGAGGCATCTTTGGGGCCAGAAGAGAGAAGACAGTCTAGACAGACAGCAGGATTTCAGCTTGAGTTACAGGCAAGAACCCAAGAGAAAAGGATTTGGGGACAGAAGAGAAATCTGGTTTTACAGGTGCTGGTTTGCTTGGCGTGCCCATAAGATGCTGAGGTGGACGTTAGTCACCATGACTTAGCCTGGTTGAGTGCCTCAGACCCCACTGATCCCGACCTCTGATGTGAGAAAGATCTTGGGAAGGAGCTCAAGGGCCAGCAAGCTGGCTCAATTTGGAAGACTGCTTTGTCTGTGCAACTACTTGTCTGTAAGACAATGGAGCATGGCTATCATGGAGGTATGCATGGCACAGAGTTTCGCCAATGTGTGTACTGAACAAACAGCTAAAGGCAGACACACCAGCTTAAGCTGGGAACACCTAGAAAATCAGCCACTCGTCTGTGATTCTTATAAAGACTTGGAAAATATTCAGGCTGGGGGTGATGGAGATCCTGGCATTCTGCCATATTGTTGGGGACCCCCCTCAACAGAAAGCCCTGCTCACCAGCCTCGGGCAAGCCTCTCACACCCACTGGGTAAGGGACAGATGAGCAGGAACGACCCCAGACAGCCCACACACTCCCCTGCCTACTCCTGGTTTGTCTCCCACCTGGTTCACCAGGTGTGTTCCAAAGCCTGACTCATCCACCGGAAGAGGCTGCTTTCAAAATCTCAGGAGGGTCACTTGGGAACAAACCCGACCATCCTAAGAAAGGGACAAAAATCAGCTGCTCTTAACAGAAACAGTTTGTCTTTTACGGAAAAATCTGCAAGTCCATCTAAGAAAACTCCCTCCGCTTGGGGCATTCCTGCCCGACCGCCCCCGCTCCCGCCCCCGCGCCTACCCCAGCCCGGCTTAGAGCCTCCAGATGCCGCCTGCCCTCCACGGCACACGCTTCACCTCTCTAAACAAACAAGGGGTGTCTTTGTTTAAATTAAAAAAAAAAAAAAAAAAAAGAACCTGTCTCACAGGCTATGATTACATCAGCAGAGCGCTCTCATTCTCTGCATCAATCCGGGCTGCTCCGGCGGCTTTGAAGCGCTGAGCGCGCGGCGCCCTTTGATCTTGAGGTTCCAGCCCTGGGGCCAAGCTGATACCATCGCGCGCCCACGCAGGGACCCCCCGTCCACGCTGGGACCGTCCGGCCCAAGCCCGCCTCTGTCCCCACCAGCTCTCCGTCCCCGCCAGCGCCCGCCAGATCAGGGCGCCAGTGCCAGGGACACTTGACGGCTTACGAAGTGGGGGGAAGGGGCACTGTCCCTTTGGGGGGACACCACTAACAGCGTTAACCTGTTGTGGGAATAGCACTAAGATTACATTTTTTTAAAAAAACTCAGATATTTACAGATTAAAAAATGATAATGCTGGCTTTGCTTCAAAAGAACATGAGAGGTTGGGGTGCAGATGAAACAAGAGGGGCCAGGAGTTGACAACTTCTAAAGCAGGTGATGGTGACTGGGTGGGGCATGACAGCGGAGGTACACTGTGTACAGGACACCTACTGTCTACTTGTGAATACATGTAACACTTTCTATAATAAGAACTTGAAAAAGAAACCAACCTCTAACTCTTTGCTATTTTAAAAGGTTATTCCTCACAGACTTTTATTTTAGGAAAGAAAACAGCAGTTTGACACTGGATGGGGTGAGGGTGGATCACATCAGACTTTCCAACTGTGCCCCCAGGGCAGTCCCTGGAGTTACCAGGGCGCAGCAGGCCCACAGGGCCAGCTTCCCCAGTGCAATCCCTGCAGGGGGAGGGGCACAAATGGCACCCCCCCCTTGGGGGCTCTTCACTGGTTGAAGGATCTCAGCCCTCTTTAACAGAAAGATGAATGTTGTAAAACTCATCTCTCCAGAAAAACACCCATAAACACAGGAGAACCTAGAGGAAATACCAAACCCACCCTCAAAATCCATTATGTATAGAAATCTGATTAGAAATGGCCCTTGGACTAAGCACTCCAGTTTGCTTCATTTGGACAACTCCCTCCCTCAAAGGGCTACAGGTACCCAACCAGTCACTGGCCTCCCAATGCCACCACACAGGGCCGTCGTGGGGCATGGCACATCTCTGAGTTGCCTCACAAGGCCAATTCTGCTCCTTACTGGCCCTGTGGCCTTAGGTAAGTCGTGAACCACTCCCTGCAGGTCCCCGCATTTTGTAAATGGAGAGGTATTAATGACGACCTGTGTTGCCACCACCTCTTCTACTACACGCTTAACTGGGGAGTAAGAAGTGGAAAAAATGCCAAGAAGGTATATGGGGATGCAAACACGATTCTATCCACTGCTGCAGCTGAACAAGCCACACGCAGACCAGGCACAAAAGAGTTAACTCAGAAGCAGGAAGGGTCCAGGACTGTTAGGTGTGTTCAAAGCCAGAATTTCATACACACAGGCCTGAAGGCAGAGGGGAGGAATGGGAGGGGGCGGAGAAGGGAAAATATATCCTTCCCATACAGGTGGATCCGCCTTTGGAGGTCAAACTAAAAATCCAGTGAAGACCACCAACCTACCTGCACCCCTCAGAGTCGAGGGCAAAACCATAAACTACGGAAAGGGTCAAGGAAACAAAACACAGTATCATAATAGCTAAGAAGATTAGGGGGACTTCTAATCTAACCACTGGTGGTCCAGTGGTTAAGACCCCGTGCTTCCACTGCAGGGGGCAAGGGTTTGATCCCCGGTCGGGGAACTAAGATTCCCCATGCCGTGCAGGAAAAAAAAAAAAGAAAAGAAAAGATTAGGGATATTTTTAAGAGAAGAACACAACTATAACAGTGTGAGAAGAGATCCAAGAAATGAGTTTGAGGGAGAAGTTATCAGAACACTGAAGTAAAAAGCCTAAAAATAAAAGGGCAACTAACTGGGGAGCAAAACATCAACAGCAGATTAAAACTGCATGTATTTGTTAGCTGTCATCCTGAAGGGGTCTAGGTCCAAAATTCCCACTATAGACCATTTCTCAGTAAAACCACACATATTAAAAAATGTACACAAACTCCCCGATTCATTCAAGGACTCCTGATTTAAAAGCATACTGATTCTGGCATAGCAAGATCTCAAGATCTTTCTGGCATAAAAATCTCTCTGCTAATTATTTTATTTTGGAAACTCATTTATCAAGTCTTTCATTCCTATTAACAGAAAAAAGTTAACATTACAGTCCCAGATCCTTATGTAGCATCCAGCCTAGGCCCAATGGAGTGCTGGTGTGATGTAAAGCAGTTCAGAAGGCCTGCCTCTGACCTCAGTAGGCCCACAATCTAGTGAGAAGACAGACACACCCACAAATTAAACAAAAAATAACACATTATGAAGTGTCGAATTCATGACCAGACCAGGCTGTCTCAAGTTCAGAGGCAGCAGAGATGACTGGGTCCTGCAGTGGTCCAAGAGAGCTTCCTGGAGGTGGCAGCCTTGAAAGATGGGCAGAATGTGAGCAAAGAGGCAAATAAAGGCCAGAGCCTGCTTGGAGGAGGCAAGTGGTTCTACAGTAGGGTATCAAACTGCAAAGACAGATGGGGAGCAAAATGCCAAGGGCTTTAACATTAGGGTTAAGGCAGGGTTTAGACTCCATCCTATAAAGAGTAAAAAAGCTCTTAAAGATTTGTGAAGACCAACGTGACATCTGGCAGCCAAGTAGCAGAATCGAAGAGGGGATGTGGGGCCCTAACTGAAACAGACCACTGGAGGGTGGGGGGGCTTCCTGCTCAAAGAAAAATGACTGTCCCTCAATGAACTAGAGAGAATCATGTGCTCAGGCTACTACGAGTGTGGCTTTTTTGGGGTGTGTGTGTGTGTGTGTGTGTGTGTGTGTGTGTGTGTGTAACAAGGGGGTGAAGATCAAAAGAAACTGTTTGCAAACGACAGCCCTCCTACTCCTCTGACTTGTCATTTCTATTCCTTTCATCTTCCATCCTGTTTGAAATTCAGGTGAAAAGAAGAAGCATGTGGCCAGTGGCCTGCTGGCCAGCCCTGGGTCTGGCCCCAAGTGTAATAGGGGGCAAATCACTCAAGCTTTCCCAGCTCGCTCCCCCTCTCCCTCCTTAACTGAGGAAGGTCAAGGATGGGATCTCAAGTCCCTTGTAGTAAGTGCCAAGTCTGGATCTAGGTTGGGGAAAAGACCGAAAGCCTACAGCTAAGATTCCTAGAGGTACAGACTACCCATCAATCCCTAACACCAAGAACTTCAACTGTAGGAAAGCCACGACTACAGAGCCCTACAACCATCGTCCCTCCTTCCCAATGAGAAAGAAAACAGCATTTACGTTATAAAGACAACACAGAGAGTTAGAAATTAGAAAAGTTCCTTTTCAGAAATGACAAGGGGAAAAAGCATTTATGTTTATTCAAATACAACTGATCAGCAAGAATCAACAGATGAACGTAACCATCTGAAGAGTTCAACGTTCTGCTTCTTTCCCTAAAACAGTTTCTGACCGGGCTTGGGGCACTGAATTAAATTTCATCCTTCAACTCTTACTGTAATTTAGAGCTATGAAGAGTAAAGGGTCTAAAATCAGCTTGACTGGGCCTGTATTTCCATACTTGTATCAGTAGGTAGTAAGACCTTGGGTAAGTCATTTCACTTCTTTAAGCCTCAGTTTCTTCATCTATAAAACAGGGACAAGTGCTTCACAGCACAAGACTGCTATGAGGAGTAAATATGATCGTTTGTGTTGGGTGCTTAACATCATGCCTGGCACAAGTCAGCGATAAATGTTAGCCCTGTGATATTTTAAATCTGTGGCCCTCACGCCTTGTCTAAGAGACAAGAAGTAGTGTCATGAGAAGTAAGAAATCCATATGATAAGGGCATCTCCCAAGGAAGAAAGGACTGCAAACCCCAGCTCAGAAAGAACTTGTGTGGCCCCATCTGTGGGGAGAAACAGGTTGGCATTCTTCTCTAGAATATAACAGCTGCCTCTCCTCCCATCTCACCCTGACCCCTCCTCGGCTGCAAATACTCAAGGATTAAGAAGACATTCAAGCTTTGTTCCGTCTCATTTCTGCTCTGGCATTCTTCTCTTCGGCCCTTTTTCCTAAATGCCATTTCTGCTCAGCAGCAGGCCCTGCACTGGAGAAGTGTCTTGTACTTTCTCAGGGTGCCCCCAACCCTTTATTTCCACAGATCCTTACAACATCCTGGTGGCAGGAGCTGCCAGCCCCACTTTATAGAATGGGACCCCAAGGTTAAGAGGAGTCAGAGCATCGTGCTGGGTCTCAGCAAGTAGTCCCAAGCGTCAGAACCAGAACTTCCCTGCTCTGAGCCCACGGGTCTTCTGGACTGAGCTGCTCTGATCTGAATCAGAGGCGGGATCCGTGGCGGCTGTCCTACACCGATGTGGGGAGCAAGGAGTCAGGCTCACCGCTTGATGACCAAGTAGAGATACCAGGGCTTCCCATGAACCAAGACGCCACCCGGCCACCCCCACTGGAGCAGCCCTAGGGAGCCCTGTAGTCAAAGGGATTCCTGCCCGCGCCAGGAGCTGCAGTCTAACTAACCGTCTCTCTCGTGGAGAAACACTCCTTTCGCAGAGACTTTAAACACAAATACACACATACACACAAAGGAAGCCAGCTGCGACCCGGCTGTGAGCTGTGAAATGTGTGGGGAGACCCTACCGGCTAGTGGGTCACCAGGAAGCCTGGGGGCTCGGTCCCCGGGCAAACTTCCTGGGAGAGACATGCGCGCAGGCCCCGCTCCAGGTTCGGTTCGCCACCAGGTTTTACCCCTCACCGCTTCTCCCCACACTTCAAAGGAAGTATTTTTGTACAGCCCAGGGAGGAGTGTAAACTGGCCAGCTGCTTCCAAAGCAGAGCCGTTAACCCTGAGAGGGCCGTGGGGGCCTGGTGGGGTCGCGGGGAGCGGAGCCACGCCCGCTCAGCCTGCTCACTCCCTACAGTCAGGCCGCCCCGCTTCCTCCGAGCACGCAAACAGCCCGTGATAAATCCCCTCCTGCTGGAGGTTCAGAGGCTCCGGCAGCCAGCGCTTCAGTGGCAACTCCAACTAACAGAACAGGCCTCTCTCTCACACCCAGTCCCTCCCTAAGCCACACGAGGGGATGAAGGGCTCAAAAGCCAGCACCATGAAGCCTGCCCCCCAAAGTCCGACCCCTTCAGGCCTGGAGGCCAGGGGAGAGCTCGCCCTCAGCAGCATCCTAGCAGCTGAGCCCTTTCTAAACGTTCAAAGCAGCGCCCTGAGCGGGGGCTGCCCCTTCCCCTGAACTCTCAAGGGCGGCCTGCAAAGCTTTCCACAGAGGCAGGTGAGGGAAGATTAAGACCCCTTTCAGGCCTTCTCGAGAGCTTTCACATTCTCTCCAGATTCTTCACCCTCCAGAGATTGTACCAACCCAAATCCAAAGCCAGCATCTTGAGTTCCTGGGTTGAAATCTGAGGGATCCTTCCAAGGACAATTGCACTGCACACTGATCTAACCTAACAAGCTTCTCTGCACAGACCACTGAAGACACAGCTACCTGGGGGCTGGCAGTTAAAGCAGCATGGGCTTCTCTCAAGAGTCCACATACCCTGGCATCCTTTGTTCTTTTACCCGCAACCACACCATCTCCAAGGACCTGGGCTCTACTAGAGCAGTGCTAACCATAAGTCTTCTTCTGACTCAGGCATTGATGTTTAGAGTGCTCAGGGTCCAAGTTTATTCACCAGTCTTGTCCTTCCTTATACTTCAGTTTTAGGAAAGCCAGTGGGGATACTTATTTCAAAAGAACAAATAAATGTAGAGATGTGTTTATTCTTTTGAAGTGTAATTGGCATCCCAGCAGGCCTCAGCCCAGGGAGGCCCCCGCAGCACTCAGGTGGGACTCAGCTCCTGCCACCTGGCTGCAAACTTCTGGGCAGCAGCATAGTGGCGGGCAGGTGGGTGTTTGCCCTGTCCCACTGGCAAGAGCATCCTGTAATTTCCTGACACTGAAAAGTATGCTATAAATAGTTGGTGTTTTTGATGTTGTCGGGCCTAACAGCTGTGTGGGGCCAGGGCTCTGGGCATCTCAGAGCTACAATTTGGAAACCCTGGGTGGTGTAGTCAAAGCATCTTCAAAGAAAGGAACTCCAAGAGTGTCGCACTCCATCTGAACAGACTACAGTGGAGGGAGAAAGTCTGTCAGAACTATCCATCAGGATTTACAAACCACTACTTAGCAGAAAAGTGAATGGCGCTGAGGGTCTCTTCGTGGAAAGATCCACAATTCAACAGCAAAAGGGGAAGCAACCAGAAAAACCCCCTAACCCCAAGCTGATATTTCTGCCGCATTTAGGCCTCTGAGGCACAACAGGACACTCCTGATTAAATAAGCACAAGATGATTCAGAGGCTTCATTTAGTCATTCAACAAACTTTTTTTTTTTAAACTTGGTTCTGCCAAGTGCTGAAAATACGAAGAACAAAACAGATAAGGCTTTTGACACTTAATTTCTGGTGGAGGAGATGTGGGCAATAAGAAGTAAAACAATCTCCAAAAGTGAAGAGGATACCTTATAATTTTAAATCTAATTACACTAGAACTTGGCATAAGAGTCTGTACCTAAAAGGAGTTATATTCAAGTAACTGAGTTACTTCTAGACTCTCCAGACAGCAATTACACTTCAAAAGAACAAACACATCTCTACATTTATTTGTTCTTTTGAAATAACTACCCGCATTGGCTTTCCTAAAACTGAAGTATAAGGAAGGACAAGAGTGGTGTATAAACTTGGACCCTGAGCACTTAACTCTAAAAACCAATACCTGACTCAGAAGAAGACTTATGGTTAGCACTGCTCTCATGAGTGTGTGTGTGTGTGTGTGTGTGTGTGTGTGTGTATACACACGTGTGCATGTGTCAATGGTCAGACCTATTCAGGCACAATTAAAGATGAATATATAAAAGTTGCCACCGAAACTCAGGTCCATTTTTAATCTTTTAAATTTTTCAAAAAAATCATCAAAACCATTTGCTGGAGCAGATATTGGGATGAATTCCATCTAGAATACAGCAAGCAGTCCAGAGTGCTCGACTTTGTCTCTTCTTAACTGAAAGCAAGTCTAGAAGACTCCAAGACGGTCAGGGACCTCAAAACCATCTCATGTGAAGAATAATGAAAAGAAACAGGGTGCTCAGCAAGGAGAAAACAAATGTTATTGGTTTCATTGGTGGTGGTGGTGGGTAGGGGGTGACAGGATAACCACCTTCAAAGATCTGAAGGGCCATCATGTCTTAGTGGCTCTACGTTATGGGTTGAATTGTGTCTCCCCAAATCTCTATATTGAAGGTCAAACCCCCAGGACCTCAGAGTGTGACTATTTGGAGACAGGGTCTTTAAAGAGGTAATTAAGTTAAAGATGAGCTCTAATCCAATATGACTGGTGTCATTTTTAAGAGGAGGGAATTTGGACACAGACAGTTACAGACGGAAGACCATGTGAAGACATAGGAAGAAGACAGTTGGCCGTCTACAAGCCAAAGGGAAAGGCCTCCAGAGAAATCAACCCTGCCATCACCTTCTTCTTGGACTTGTAGCCTCCAGAACTGTGAGAAAACTAATTTCTGTTGTATAAGCCACCTACTCTTTGGTGCTTTGTTCTGGCAGCCCTAGGACACTAATATACTCTAGAAAGCAGAACCAGAACCAAGGCACAGAAGTCTGATCCAGTGTAAGGAAGAACTTTCTGACAATCAGCACCCTGCAAGAAGAGGATGCTTCCTTAAGGGGTGTGTGTGTGTTGAGGGAAGCTGAGGAGGGGCTGAGCCCCACCCTTAGTGCAGTAGCAGAGCCTGGGGCCTCATCAAAAGCCACTGAGGCAAAGGGCTGGATGCCCAAGGCTATGGAGAGAACTTAGCTGCTGACAATATCCATCAGGTAGGTCAACCCAACTTTAAAAAGTTAAAAAAAAAAAAAGCCCTATGTCAACACTCTATGAAATGTGACACGTTGTTGGAGAAGAATTTAAATTCATCTGGAGTCTCCTCTTAGCACCTCACAGGGGGAGGAGCATCTCAGCCCTGCTCACGTCACGTTCTTCCTAAAGGCAACTAGAGCCAGAAATGCGTATTTAATCTTTTTGTGCATTAACCAAGGTAGACAAAGTTGAAAAATGCACATCCATTCACCTCAGCCCAGCGCCTCCAAGGCAGCTGGCCCCCAAAACCCGGCAGCCAAACTCACAGCTTAAAGAGTCAGAGTTGGGGAGGGTGGCCAACCCCAAATCCAGCAGAGCAGCCAGAGACAGCTCCCTTCCAGAGAGCTCTCAGAGCTGCATTTCATCCAACTCTTAACACGCCAACCTTGGGGGAGTCTAAGGGATTGTTCCGCGTGAACATGTGCTAAACACAGGGCCGAGTCTAATGACAAGTCATTTAGGACGTCCCAGCTGCCAGGGTGCTCCTTTATCTTATCTCCCCACAGCTCGCTCAGTTGCAACACACGCACTCCTTCCCACCCCTGACAAGCGCCCAGAGGACAGGCTGCTTGGACCCAGTGCTAAGCTTGCTTTGGTATCACTTCCTATCCGCTTGGAAGGTATTTCTGTTTAACTCTTTCATGAATCTTCCCATTCTAGTAGAAATTAAATTCTTCAAAGAGAGGTGCTGTTTCTTGCTTCTTTTATACTCCGACCCCTACCCCATCCATCACCCAAGTACAGAGAAGACCACAAACCTGCTAAGCCCAAATGGAAGAAAAGGTCCCATCACAGCTGAAAGGCATTCTGACCGCTCTTGGTGGGCACAACTGTATCCCAGGGCCCTGTGGGAAGTTGGAAATCAACACAGTCTTGGGCTTCTGCGCTCAAAATCCAGTGGGACACCAACTGGACAAGCCTGGCCCATAAACCAACCTAACACAAGCTATTTGAGAGTGGAATTTCCCCAGCACCTTGGGGCCTTCGAAAAAGGAGTGCTGGGATCAAGGATATTTGCAAAATGCCAGCTTGAATAGAGTTCATTTAAATTCCTTTTCAGCAGTATTTCTCAGAGTTATTACTACTGTGCAGTCTAAGTCTCCAAGAGGCAATGATGATAAACAGCATTCTCAAAGTTAGCTCACCAAGGAACCCTTTCCAGAGTATTCTGTAGGACTGGTATCCTTCAGAAGGTGCCTTGAAGAAAGCTCATTTTGAGGCATAATCCAGAGAAATCTGCATCTGGCATTAGAAACTGTACCTCTATTTTAATACAGGTGTGCCTGCGGCCCTAAAAATTCACAGCATACCCAAACCAAAATAAATCAAGCCAGCTGGTAAAGACCCAAATCAGTAAGAGCTGGGAAACTCTGTCCCTGAGCCTGATGGTCTTTGCCTATCCCCAGAAGCACGTCTTATGGGACAACAACAAAGGCAAGGCAGCCTCTGTCTCCCTCCCCTGGAGTGTTTGCTCTGCACCTGACATCCTTCCTAGGGACAGAGAAGCAATAATTAAGTGCTTTGGTTAGGAGGAGGGTTCCTTGATCCCCAGATGTAATCCAGCATAGCTAAGAGATAAGGATCAAGCTAAAAAAAAAAAAAAAAGTTACTTAAGCAGAAAGGAATAAAGGTCACAAAGAGCTGAAATTATGAGAAGCAGGGGAAGATGAAAATAGAAAATTAAACATCCTAGAGAAAATTCCGCCTGGACTGGCCCAGATCATTCTGCACCTCCTGCCCTAAATTAAAAAGCTGACACGTGCTTTGGTCCTGGCTAGAGCAAGCAACGCTTCTGGAACAACTTCACCTTGGTTACATATTTCTACTTTAAACATTCCGAAGTTGCTAAAGGCCTCCCAGGAGCATCTGCTCCTGTTTCTCAGGAGGGAGTTAGTTCCTGTGGAAAGTGTTTGTTTAGTTTGATTACAACTTTGAAGAGGGGTAGGAATTCTGGCCCAGAAGAATTTAATGGCCAGGCCCTTCTCTTACATAATTTGTAAACAAACAGAGTTTATCCTAGTGTGGCTCATTTGGCTCAGTGGCTGGATTTAGAAAAATATATTCCTCATTCATTTGGGAGAAGCCACAGTAAGGCCTGTCAATAACCAGAAAAATGTCCAAACCACCCTGTCACTCTATTGCCTAATCCTAACGGACCTCGAAATCTCTCCTCTGAAACCCAGGACTATCAACAGATGGAGCCCCAACTGATGGGTTATGGGCAGGACCTGAATGGCAGCTGATGAATCGCCCTCCCGAAGTTTCTACGCACTCATGGTATATTAAAAAAAACTCTCGGAAAAAAGAGCCACAACAGCAAATTTCCCCAGGGTGTCATGAATGGTTGAGAGTATGGGTGGAGAGCAATTTGTTAGTAATAACAGTTAAAGGCCAAAGCTGGCATGTAATTTATTTATCTTTAATAAAGCGAATTCAAGGTTTTCACTTGAATGCCACTTACTCCCTTACATTCCAGGCTGTTCTCAGGAAAGGAGAGCACAGCTCCCAACTGAGCCTCCGGGCTGGTGTGATTACAAACCGTGCTGCTGGGGAACACAGACCGGGGGAGGTGGTGTTATCTAAAATCTGGCCGTGCGCATAGACCTCATCTACCGCACATGGCTGTGGGATCAATCAGTCTCTACAAAAAACGTCAAACACCTTCCCTGACATTGAAAGCCCCTCCTGTCCATCCCCTACTCGCCCTCTGAAGTTCATTTCCCTCCCTGGTTCTCCAGTTTGGGTGTCCAGTTTGGGTGATTCTCCCCCTTCCTGCTCCTGCCCCACCCCCCACCCCGGGCACACAGATCTAAGCCCCCAGGCATTTCACCCAGTTTACCGATGTGTGGGCTGAGGCTCAGGGAGGCTGGCTCCCCTCGGGTCTCACTTAAGTGACAGATCGGGGAGCAGATCGGGCGTCTTGTCTCCTAGCCATGCCTCATTCTGCCACAAGCACGTTACACACCAGGTGGCCTCCGGTCTACTTGTTACCCCCACAAGCTAGGAAAAGCCCCATCAGATGCCAAGCCAGCCTGGGTCTCAGCAAGGAATGCCCCCCACCTACCCATCCACCCACCCACAGGCTGGCAGGGCTAAGATCCAAGCGGCAGCCTTCTTTAAGAACCCAGCTGGAGGCCTGCCCCCAAGAGCTTCTCAGCAATTCTAGGCACTTTCCCGCAACCCCAGGCATGTGGTACTCAGTCCAGCCATGTCACCATCTCAGGGACACATGCTGGCTTTCCCACTGGCCCATAAGCCCTCCCCACCACCCATGCCCCCAGACACTCAGAAGGAGGCCGGCAGTGATTCTGTGAACACTATCCAGAAGATGTCAAGCCCGTATCCATCAAACCGCTCCAGGAAACAAGGCACTTAGCACGGCCAGACACACCTTTATACACCCGAGGTTTCCTTACCGATGTACCCAAGAACACAGGAACAGGGCAGACCTCGGTGAAGACACTGGGGCTGCTCCAATCCACAGAAGACGGCACTGCGTTACCTCACCTTTCCTCTTACTACATTTCAGATCCAAAGTCTAACAGAGAAACTGAGGCTCCCGGGCACAAACCAGATTTCATCAAATTCATTGCGTAAATGAGGAAAGTACATGAGCCAGAGGAAGGCCTTTTCTTCTTTTTGCTGAACATTTCCAGGAACATAGCATATGGACCTGATTTGCATAATCATCCTAGACCAGCAAGAGCAAATTTTAGTTTGATTATTTTCTAAGAAAATCAGTACAAGTGAAAACCGTCCTGGTCTAGAGGTAGGTAGAGTCCACAGCAGGGCAGTGAACAAGGCCAACAGGAAGGCCACAGGACGGTCGAGGCTAAGAGGCTGTCAGCTCCTAGGTGCTGCCCATCCCCAAAGGGCAAGTTTCCACAGACTTAAGACCAGGAAGGGCTTCAGAGTTTGGGAAAGTGGTTCAAAACCAAAAAACCTTCTGCAGGCAAGGGTGCCTAAAAAGCCCAACTGAGACACGAGGCCCGGCCTGGGAACCCACGGTCTCTACTCGACCATTACCTTCATCTTTGCTCCCTGCCCAGACAGCTCTAATCCCCAATTACAAACACCCAAACTGCAAGCACAGGTCCTATCACTGTTATCATCAATGCAGGATTTCCCCTCCTTGAGCAAAACCACACTGTGTCCGACTGACTGTGCAAGCGGCAGTCCAACTGAGCCGGAGGAAGGGGTGCGATGTGGAATGGCCTTTGCTCCTAGTTTTGACAACCAGAGTCGGGGCAGACACACCCCATAGGGCATGAGGCAAGTGGATGGTCCATAAGTATTGTTAGAAAACATAAATATCGCCATGTTCAGGCCCCAGGGGGACTAATTCAACCCTCTTAGACTTCTTTCTGTCCAAATTTGTTAGTGACGCCCACTTCTCCCCTCCAAAACAGCCTTGCACACTACCCAACACTGCTTGGAGATGTGCTTCCAGACACTACTGCCTTATCCTTATCCATGGCTGGAGTGTACTGGGGACCAAGGACAAAAGGACGCCACCAAGATGCCCAAGAGAAGGTAAGTAAACATCAAGGGTTGTTGGGGGTTCTTTGGAAAGAAATCGGCTTTGCTCAATTCTCATGGACACTATGGAGCTGACCTGCAGCAAATTTCAGTCGCATGCTGCCTTCTCTCTCTCATTCACCCTTCTTCCAAACCCTCCTCCTAAGTTAATCAGTGCTTGATTTAGCTGAATATAAGCTACTTTAATGTGAAGTTAAGCATGCGATTTATTTATTAATTTATTTTTAAAATAGATTTATTTATTAATTTATTTTTGGCTGCGTTGGGTCTTCATTGCTGCCCGCAGGCTTTCTCTAGTTGCAGCCAGCGGGGCCTGCTCTTCACTGCGGTGCGTGGGCTTCTCATTGCGGTGGCCTCTCTTGTTGCGGAGCACGGGCTCTAGGCGCGCGGGCTTCAACAGTGGTGGCGCGTGTTGAATTCTTCAACAGAATTCAACTACGTGGCGCGTAGTTGTGGCTCGTGGGCCCTAGAGCGCAGGCTAAGTAGTTGTGGCGCACGGGCTTAGTTGCTCCGTGGCATGTGGGATCTTCCTGGACCAGGGCTTGAACCCGTGTCCCCTGCATTGGCAGGCGGATTCTTAACCACTGCGCCACCAGGGAAGCCCAAGCATGCTATTTAAAGAAAGCATGGGTACGAATGCTGAATAGATTGACCCATGCTGGTGGTACCTTCAAACAGAGCCAGGTAAAAAATTAACATTATGTTCATGGTCCAAAAGTAGTTAGAGCATCATCTTAGCTTCAAATCAACAGTGTATTTAGAAAACACCCACCTCCCACTGAAAGCTCGCTAACTCTACGAGAAAGGCACAGAAATTACCTTAAATCTATTTTAGAAAAAAGGCTTATTTGGGTTCTTAAAGTATATAGAAGACAATAGCAACTGCCTTTCAACTGTATCTTTTGTTCAATTGTACTACTTGTTAAAAATATTTAACATATTTGGTTAAATATGTTATCAATCAACTCAACAAATGAAAGTTATGAACCATCCACTCTGTACCACGCACACGGTGGTTAGTTAAAAAGTTCTCCTGCACAACCATCCCCGCGGCTTGTGAAGGGGTAGGGAGGTGAAGAATGGGACCTATGTTTCCAGACAGCCAATGACAGAGACAATGAAACTAAGCAGAGAAACAAGCTACAGTGCCGGTAATCAAATCCGAATATGGCACTGGGTTGGAAAACCAAATCAAAGCAAAATCTTATCAACAAAATCCCCACGGAACCAGACCATGAGAAGGCACGGACACCATCTGGGCACTGTGAGGAACAAAAGGATCACCACCTGCTCCCTCGGCAAGTCGCTTGTACATTCTCAAGGACAGTACCGTTTTCATGTATGAGAGACCGGGAAAATTAGATAAGGTTAAAATAACAGTTGAAGGATAACACAAAGCCATAAGAGATAAACTGTCAAATGCCCATTTGGCACCTTAGGATTTCATGTGAAAATGACTTCTGGAAATTCTTCTCCAGGTGGCAATTAACATTTTAACCCAAATTCCCCCAAGGGAAAGGGAAATTTCAGGAGGGGGAGGGGAGTGTGACTCAAAGCTCTGCCTCACACAGGGCAAGCACTCAATCCACATCTGCTGAATGAAAGAAGACAGAAAACCAAGCCGGTGGCTCTGTCCTGGGCCCGTGCTAAGCACTAGCACATCTCTGCGGCAGCTACCACGTTCACCTGCTTTACCTGACTGTCCTTCCGGCAGGACTGTGAATTCCTTGAGGGTGATAATTCTATAGCAGCAAAGCCACAGGTACTACACGTATTAAGCACTTACTGGATGCCTTACGTATATTATCTCATTTAATCCTCACAATCCTTTGGAGGTACAAGCTATACTGTCCCATGTTAGAGATGAGGAAACAGTAGTTCAGGGAGGGTGGGTGACCTGGCCAAGGTCACAGAGCTGGCAGTGGCAGAGCCGGGATGCAAATGCTGGCCTGACTCCAGGACGCTGCTCTCCACTACTGTACCCCTTACGTGGCAAAAGTCTGGTCAACTCTGAACTCTCAGAATGCAACTCACAGCTGATGTTAGATGTAAAAGGTTTTTAGCCAGAAGAGATCAGCAGACCGCCATCGGATTTACCCACATCAGACTACCTTATGGTGAGGCTGGAAACACAGTCCTGTGTTCCAGGCCAGCTTCTCCATTCACTAGTTGTGTTAAACCTCTCTGCACCTTGGTGTCCTCATCTAGAAACACAGGGATGGAACCTCTTATCGCTCAGAATGGTCCTGAGGATCTAGTGGGACCAACGATGTAAAGCTCCAAGGACAGTGTCTGACACAGTATTCATTCATTCAAATATTTCACCAACCACCTATGTGACCTTCAGCCCCAAAAGCCTTCCATGTAGGAGGAGGCAGCCAGCAGCGATGAAGGCAGCCACAGAAAGGTTCCAGGCCCGGGGAAGTGACAGCAGCTGAGAAGGAAGAAAAAAAGCTTAGATTGTTTCACAAGCAGAGTGTTTACCCAGAGTCCAAGCTGGAGAAACCACTGTCCTCTGTCCTGTCATTTGATTTGATTGGTACAAAGTTTCCTTTTCCTTTTCCTTAATGGTTTAACAAATCTACATCACAGCTCTGTTTTTCCCATTCCTGAGTCTGAAGTCGACCATTCTCTATTACTTTCGGCCAGGAAGTCCAGCAAAGCCAAATGGAGCAAGCCTGCAATGATCAGAACAGAGTTCTGTCTATCTGTATTTCCTGCCCCAGCTACAACAGTTTCTGCCAAAGTTACATCATAAATCATAACTTGCTGAGGCCCGGTCAAGACACACAGGCAGAGTAGGACAGCGCAGCCTGGTCATCCATAAAGAGACACCTTCACACACATTGCCCAGGTCTCTGCATGGACCTAAAAGGTTTAAGGTCAGCCAGAGAGCAGATTCCTGATCCAAATCAGAAAAAACCTCAGTCTCTAGAAAGTCAAGGGACAAAGAGAAGTGCTTTAAGCAAACTCAAGCAGGCAGATGATACACAGAGGTAGCCTTTACCAAAGAAGCAAAAGGAAGAGTCAATCCTGTGTGTGTGAATGCAGCCAAAGAGCCTTCGCCAAAGCTGCAAAGGAAACAAAAATAAACTAACAGGATAAAAGGAAGGCTGTTGCATGAGGAAGAACTTTTGCTCCAGTTTGAAAAAAAAAAAGAGAGAGAGAGAGAGAGAAGAAAAGAAAAGAAAAAGAAAGCACACGCTGAAATGATCTAAAGCTGCCTATAAATATTTGGGAACATCAAAGGCGGTCCTGTTAAATTAAAAATGCTGTCACACAGATAGGAACTAGCCTCTAGCACTGCCAGCTTCAACATGTGAGCCTGTGATCTGAGGAGTGAGGGCTCAGCTCCTCGAGAAATCTGATTCACTAAAGAAAAAAGCGAACGAGCAGTTGAGTTTTAATAAGGGCATTAAATACCTTAGGAATGAGCTAATTAGAGTTTAACTCTTTCAAGACTGTCCGAGCTCTTAAAAATGCTGTAAAGTGAGCTCCCTCCAGAATCTAGTTAAATTGGTCTCGAAACCTGCAGTGTAAAAGAAAAGTATTAAAATAGCACCTTAGGACTTCAAAGCTGGTAAATCCCACCAGGTCCGCTCAGAGGCCGAGTGAAGAGAAGGGAGGAGGCTGGCCCAGAATCGTTTTCAAGGTGAGGTTAGGTTGCTTGCTTATTTAGAGGCTTTTCTTCTTTCCAGTTTGGACTGGGTAAGAATGACCTCACTTCCTGATACCAGATACATTCTACTTACCCTGTGAGTGGGCCCTTCACCTAAGACACTGCGAGGGTGTCGAGTGGAAGCCCTGACCTCGCTCGAGTGCCTCACGAGAAATTACAGCTGAGCCCCACCAGGCACACTCAAGGTCACTGCAGGAAGTCTCCGAGCAGTTTCCCTACACACATTCAGGATCAGGATCCTAAGGAAACCAGAAGAGTCCCCATTTAAGAAAGTTCCATCAGGACGCCAGATCCTTCGAGGAGCAAGATTCTTTGGCCTTGAAGTAGAAAGAAGCGGTACCTCTTGGAGAAAGCAAGGAGAAAACACACCTGCACAGAAGGGGAAGGGGCATCTTTCCATCACCCAGTCTCAGGAATGTGCGAGAAGGGGGTAGACAGAGATGGAAACTACCGTCTCCATTCAAGGAGAGGAATGCACTGCACAGTCTTGGCAGAGTCGGTGGGGGGAGTTATTAAAAAAAAAAACAAAAAACCCACAATGCACTCCTATCATTCCCATTTTTAGAAAAAGTCCATGTGCCTAACTTGGGGGGTTAAGATTAATACAGTATTTGCATTGGCATAATTGCACAGCGGATCAAATCAAGCATTGAAGTCACCTGTGCCTGCCACAGGTCCCACATAATTAGGACCCCAGAGCACAGCCTTAGCACATCACAACATTCCACATGACCTGGCTGGATCCAGAGAAGCAAGCCACAACGCCGCTTCCCTTCCGAGCAGTCATGCCCATGTGCAGGCCAAGCGTCCTCAGGAACAACAGACAGGCTGGCCTAGAAACCCAGCCTCCTGTGCACCGGACTTGCACTTCACACACTTCTGTGTGTGTGTGTCTGTGTGTGTGTGCGCACGGGCCCAAGTGACAGAGCTCAGAGCCTGGATGGTGATCTAGCTGTAGCGTGCAGGGGTGAGCAGATGGAGCCGCAGCAAACACCCCCCCACCCCCCGCCCCCCACCCCACCCCTGCCCAGGACACAGAGCTGAAAGAGGGAACCAGGGATCAGCAAGGTGTGAACACCCCGGCCCCTCGCAGAGCGCTTCCAGGGGAGAAAGGACACAGGCGCAAGTGGTCAGCACTGAGCATGTTGGAAATGATACCTACAATATGATCATTTCTCTTGTCAATGACTAGCATCTTTGGATTCTTTAACCTTGATAAACTACGACTTTAGAATAAAAATTTCCAGCCATTTGGGAACTACAACATAAGTGTTAGTATATGTGAGGAACATTATGTAACTCTGTATGTTATTTTCTTCATCATCATCATCATCACTAGACACAAAGAGCGTGGTGTGAGTAACTCAACTCCATTGTATGGATGAAGAAACTGAGACCCAGAAAGGCAAAGTCAACTTTCCACAGCAGGTAACTGGCAGAGTCGGGTCCAAGCCAAGGCAGTCTGGCTCCAGACTTGGTGCTCTGTTGCCTCTCCCATCAGCAAAGGAAATCCAGAACCACTTTGTTCTGCAAAATTTACAACACAGTTTAAGGAACCCGACAAACCTTGGGTGTCTGCATAGCAAAGGTGCAGACTCCTGCTTCTAATAGCCACACCAATGTCCCATGACACGGAAGTGCTGTCCCAACTCCTCCCAAATACAGTTGGTTCAAGGTTGTAACACAGAACTAAAGAGAACTTACACCCAAATCAGGTTATAGACAGAAAGTTAATTTTTAAGTTGGTTACTAGGAAGACATGTGTATCTTCTCCCATAAAATGGTGATGCCATTTCTGCTCCACAAAAGGCCTATCCATTTAATTGTAATGCACCCAAGGCCTGAGGACCCCGCTCCAGTCAGCACAAAGCAAAAAAGCAGCCAAAGGAGATGTCAAGAATCCGTGTACTAAACTCCTTACTCACCTTGGTATCTTGTTTTTTAACGTTACACTCAATTCTGGCAAACGTGGTTCCCTGGTGTTCTAGGAATAGACTACAGAAATTAGAAGCGGCAAATCACAACTTCTGAGAGAGAAGCGCTGGAGAGGAGGGAACAACTTGCAGACAGGTGCCTCAAGCCTGCACAACTCTAGGGGGCGCTGTCCACTTCTGGAGTCATCCTAGATCCACATTATGGCAAACAGAAGCCAGGTATCTTAAGGAAGGGACAGCTTTTCCTAATTCACGCAGAGGGACCCTTTGTGTTGGAGTGGGGAAATGTTAAAAGGTTGAGACACCAGCCCTGTGCTGAAGATGAGACAATCTACTGGGGAGTCACACAGGCGACTCCAAGTCAGCAAGCAACGATTAGATGTGTGGTCAGCATCCACTTCTGAAATAGTAAGTTTTCATTCAAAGGCAGGGACTTCTCTGGTGGCGCAGTGGTTAAGAATCTGCCTGCCAATGCAGGGGACGCAGGTTTGAGCCCTGGTCTGGGAGGATCCCACATGCCACGGAGCAACAAAGCCCGTACACCACAACTACTGAGCCTGCGCTCTAGAGCCCACGGGCCACAACTACTGAGCCTGCGTGACACAACTACTGAAGCCTGCGTGCCTAGAGCCCGTGCTCCACGAGAGAAGTCACCACAGTGAGAAGCCCATGCACAATGAAGAGTAGCCCCCGCACGCAGCAACGAGGATCCAATGCAGCCAAAAATAAATAAATAAATAAATAAATTTACAAAGGGGTGGGGTGCTTTCTTTTCTGTGGGATGAGCCTTGAGGACAGGCCCTCTACGTCATGGGACTGCCTGAGCTACTGAAGCTGCACAAGCCCAGCCTCCAGTGGCTTGGGTCTCCTTCTGTAGAGGGGCTCTAGGACAGAGGATGGTGCCCAAGCGTCCCATCCCATCCTGCCATCCGGGGCTCCCATCTGGCTTACCAGGCCTGATCAATTCCCTTCTGGACCTTTCACTGCACACCACCAAGCACCACAGAATTATGCGGGATACCATATGCAAAGAGGCTGACAGAATTCCAGTGCTGGATGCCAAGACACATCACTCCTCTTCCTCTCCCAGCTCTTGAATGCCAAACCTTGAGAGCTTGGGGCATCCTAAGATCCCACTTATGGGTGATGGCACCTGTCACCATGGTCTTTGCTGAACATACACGATCAGGGAGGGGACAGGATAAGCCTTCCTGAAATGGGAAGTAGGGAGGAATGAGGATAAGGAGCTGGGGAGGGGGAGTCCCCCAACCATCCCGCCTACTGTTCTTTCCCTTCCCCTCCCCCAATCAGCCATTACTGGATCAGAGTTACCAGAGGGCAAGGGATGTTGGCAGGAGGTGGGAGGAAGGGTTTGTAAATAGTAAGACACAGAAGATTCCTTATTTACCCTGCAGCAAGTAGGGAAGACATTTATACGTGAACTTAGACAAGTTTGCAAGAGGACAATTAAAACAGCCTTGCCTAAGTAAATTTTTAAAATTAATTATTAAGAAAATTAATGTCATCTGAGCATGTTGTAAGAATTCTAGAGTTTTCTACATCTTCTTGTAGGAACACAAGAAGATGTAGGGAATAATACAGGGAATATATATTCCCTATATAGGGAATATAGGGAATATATATATAGGGAATAATTACACTTGGAATATTCAAAACTATTCTACCCCCATCCCATTGCTGTTTCAGAGCCTCCCCCTTCCAAAAACAAGGTTGGCATGGCAACCAGAGCACCAGTCACTGTGGTCCCTAACCACATCCGCCAGGGCCTGGCTTGCTAAGACGTGTGCCAGCTCTGTTGTCTGTAGGGCACTCCTGGCCACAGCACACAGCAAGCTATAATCAAGTCAGAAACCATCGCATTTGTATAGAACTCGGCTCAACATAAATATTCATTAAATGTGAAATCCTATGGTGATGCAATGTTGAGACTGCAAATTTAAACACAAGAGTCAGGAAATGCAAAAATTGCCTCTCAAACTTGAATCACTCATACGGCACATTTAATGCCAAGCAAGTTTATATGTGTCCTAGAGATTTACACCTAATAACTCCAAAGTTTCAAAACTACACATTAGCTGTTCATTTAACTCCCTGAGTGAGGGTGATATTTACTGATGGGCACTGGAACATTTCCGGAGTGGACATGCCGTGAAAAGGCATGACAACCCTCTAGTACAAGTGAACTATAACACGTCATGGATAGACTCTGGAATATTCCTGGAGGCCCCAGCACCCATATAATAACCACTGTTCCACAACAAACAGCAACAATAACCCAAAAAAATTTCAACATGTACATAATGAAGCAATAACTTAATAATTCCCAAATGCTTATAGTGGGGCCCTTAAAGAGTAGAAAATCACATTCATTAAACTGAAATCTAAATTTCTTCCACTTGTAGTGTGCTGGTCTCTTTAGAAATACTACTGTAGTCCTTTAAAACTGCTTCCCATCCAGCACCTAAACACAGGCTCAGCCAGAACTTCCAAGGCTGGAGGGAGGGGGATCGAAGAAACAATATGGTATAAATTTAAGTAAGGACGGGTCATTCTGGAACTACACGTAACTGTTCCTATTCCCCAAAATGCCAGTTTTCTAAGTGACACCAAAATATTGTTCATATTTAAATAAAACATACCCCCTAAAAGTCTACAGTCAGGCTGAGATGTCTCTTCTCCAGCATGCTCTGAACACTGCACCCAGGCAGCCACACGCCAGCCTGGGAGGAGTCAGATGGTGCTACGTCCTGATCCCACATCCTTTTTCCAGGCCTGGAGAACAGAGGCAAGGTGAAATTATTTTCAGAGTCTGCTCCATTCCCAACTACTTGGAATATCCCTAGGACATACCCATGTCTTGTGAATTGTTTCTACAACCACAGAAAGCTCTCCTTCAAAAAGCCAAGTCTTCTTCTGGCTACACTAACATCTCCATCACTACCCTATCCCAAAGTATCATGATCTAGAAGAATTTCAGCTCAGTAAATATTTAAGAGTTTTACTGCAGGGCAACAGGGGGATGAGTAAGACACAAGCCCGCTCTCCTGGGAGCTGTGATTTTGTGGGGAAAAGAAAACAAAGAATAAGGTATTGAAGACCAGCTGAGAAGTGAAAAATGGAGTGCTTCAGTCGAAGGAACCCACCAGTAGAACTTGGAAACACTTGATGGGAAGAGCTGGAAGTTTGACCACAGGTGAAAGCGTTGGGAGAGAGGATAGGAGGGTAGGGGGCAAAGGTGGGGGTCAGGAACGTGGAGGCGTAGAAACATATTCCCACAGAAGGGCAATCCAAAACGAAGGGCACAGAGGGAAGAAAGCCCAGGACCCATTCAGGAAATAAGGGCGGGAACACACAGGACCCAGGCCCGCATCCCAGGCCATCTCTGTGCTCAGCTCGCTAGTAAACAACAGGATGGCACTGAAAGATTTTGATCAAGGGAATGACAAGATCAGAGGTTACTTTGGAAAGATGAATCCGGTGGGGAGGGGAAGAACTGCTGGGAGGAGTGAGACTGTGAGGCAGGGAGATGCTTAGGCAGCACCTGGCATGAAGCGGTAAGGTCAGCAAGGAAAGAGCAAGTTCATTTCCTCTGACTTGGCCACAAGCTACCTTGATTTAAATTTTGAAATGGCTTTGCAAGTCAAGCTTGCAACATTCTTTACATGCCATTAGCTGCCTGCTTCCCACCTACTCCAAGACTGAGGCACTTTCTGAAAAGATGCCAAGTCGCCGAGTACCCATTGATGGTTCCAAAAATCGTATAAAGGTGCTGAACACACAATGTCAAATGCATTTAAGTAAAAGCATACAATAGGTACAAAGAAAAGCATTCTACGTCAAGTGTGGGACAAGCCTTGGCAACCAGGACAACCTGAACAGCAGACGGCCTTCTGGGTAGAATCCAGGGAAGGTGCTCCTAGCTGGGAGGATGAAACAAGATAACACGGGTGAAAGTTCATGGGGGCCCCTAAAGCATGTGGAAGATTTGCTGGAACCTGAGCATCAGAGTGGGATGCCGCTCTAGAAAGACCAGCACCTGGGAACACCAAGACCCAAGTTCTAACCCCAGCTCCTCTCGTGACCAAAGGCTTGAGGAGCCTGCCCACAGCGCCCTCACTGTAAAAGGAGAGCAAAGCCACAGCATTCCAGGGTGCCCTCCAGCTCAATCAAGGACTCTTGCAGTCAAAAGAAACCAAGGAGCAAAAAGAGAGAAGGGACAAAGATCATAATGAAGGCACAGGCCAAATGGCTCTAGAAAATGAAAGCACCTGTGCCAAAGTGAAGAGAACACTCTGGTCACCCTAGGGCCAGTGCAGCCCTCCCCGGTAGCAGAACTTGAGGCTCACATGGTCTGGTGAAGTGTCATAAAGCCACTAATGGCCATCTGAAACGCAAATGGCTGAGAAAGGAGAGAACAGAGACCTGCCAAGTGCAACTTAAAAGCTTTCAGCTCCAGAACTTCCAGCGACAGAACGGATGGCAAACGTCAATACCCACAGGGCCCAGGCACTGGTAGACACCGGATTGCTACAGTGCGCGCAGCAAGCCGCAGCAACGCAACAGAGGCTTATAAACTGGGGCCTGTGTCCCATCTGAAGAGGGCAGCTGTTATTCCACTGGGGCAGGCTGTCGCCACGTGGGAATGTGGGTCCAACGTTGCCAGATCTTTTCATTTTTCAGGAAGAGCCAAAGCTCCAGATTATTATGTAAAATTTCTAGATTTTTTTAACAGGGATCAAACAAAACAGCAAGAATCCATTTTCAGCCCATGGGCCTGCTGTTTGGAGGCACCCTGACGGTCTGGTGCTTGGCTCTAATGCATCTCTGCCCACCACAAACTGACGGCATCACTCTGAATGAGAGGACGGGGAAAGAGACAGGGCAGAAAACATCAAGTGCAGGAGCACCCACCTGGGCCACAATCAGTTGCCACGGGGTATGCTGACAGCACAGTGGTCCCTCCCGTGAGGTCGCCTCTAGGCCTCGGAGCATGGCCATCTACCTGGCCAGCCGATGTGTCCCTGCCCAGAACACTAGGGTAGCAGCTCCTGGACTGTGCTCAGATACGCCTACAAGGGAGGGACCAAGGTACCACGCCAGGTACCTTCCCTTCGATGCGGACATTGGTCATAACTCGGATCCTCATGGCAGCGGGAAAAAGCCAGTACTTTACCATTTACTAAGTGATAGGAATATATAGCCTTTCACTTTTATGAAATTGTTTTCTGATGTGGGTTTGTTTTTTTTTTAAGAAACAGATACTACCCATTATGAGTGGGTGTGTGTGGACCTGGTTGGGGAGTGTAAACTAGATCCACTCTTCTGCAGAGCAAATTGACAATTCATAACAAGAGCATGAAAAATGTTTATACCTCTCGACCCAGTGGTCCCAATTCTAGAACTTGATTCTTTGAAGACAATCAAGAGACAGAGAAAAGATGTTCCTCACAGCATTACTTACAATAAAGAAAAACAAGACACTAAAAATGTTTCAGAGTATTTATTAGTAAGAGGAAAATACTTAAGGTACATGAAGGGTTATAAACACTATGTAATGTTTTTTCCAATTTTCTTAAAAATCCCTCCAAGCTCATAGGAAAAAAAGAAAGGAAATCTATACCAAAACACAAAAGGTTAACAGAGTATGTGTAGGCAGCGGGATTGATTTTCTTTTTCATACTTTTCTGTATTTTCCAAGTATTCTACAATAAATATGCATTATTTTTATAATTAAAAAATAAGTTAGATGATTTTTTTTAAAGGAAAATTTTGGCCCTGACAAGAAGTAATGTAAAATGAATCTATTCTAACATTTTTGCCCAAATTGTATCAAAATACACCCAGGTCCTTAATCAAGAGGGTCAGTGAGCTTTGTCTTCAAGTGACCCAAGTTCACTCCCAGCTCTGTGGCCTTGAGAAGCTTACTTACACTCTCAGCCCTGGTTTCCTCTGTTAAGTGCAGCTAATTCAACTGCCCAAATATGTATGGGAGAAATCATGAAAATGACATCTGTAAATCACAAACTGTATTGTGGGTGTATATGTTTCTTCTCTAGGCTATATTCATGGTAAGAACTCAATAAATGTCTGCTGACAAGTTAGGGTACTCAGTTTAAGTAGAAAATCAAGTTTTAATTAAATTCTTACAGCACTGAATGGCTTCCCATACACACACCTAATCGAGCACCACCCCTACTCTCCTATTTTTAAAATGCAGCAGCTTCTGCACCAGGAGACCAGAAGTCCCCATTCCAACATAAATTCCCCCGTGAAACTTCTAGAATCATCAAAGTCTGTTTTCACCAAATGAGCTCTACACACTGAGTTTCTAAACAGCCATAACAGACTGGCTGCTGGGGAAAGAAGGGGGTTAATATCAAGTCTTACAACACATCTTAAGGGTAATAAAAATAAAACGCTCTCCCTTGAACCACAATAGGCCAGCTGACCTCATTCTCTTCACACTATCATGAGTCAACAGAGCCGCTAAAAGTCAGATTTTAAAACATCTCATTCAAGCTGCAAATGGAACAAAGAACCTCTACTCTTTACAGCCTCCCCATCCTGTTTGACAGGTATAAAGGCACGTCTCCACGAAGGGGTTATCAGCTTTAACCTCAAAGGTAGGTAAAAAAATGAGTCAGAAAGGGCCAGAAGGCGCAAATCCATGTACTGTGTCATTACAGACGTTTTTCTTCAGAATGGGTTGCCCAGGCCTACACATAGCACCAGGGCCAGGCGTACCCTCAGTATCCCATAGGCATGTTCCACCAGAGGACCTGTGGTTGGCACGCTGTCCGCCCCCTCCACTCAGCTGCATGCAGGCAGGGCCAGTGTTTCACTCGTCCCCACCTGCTGCCTCACCCCGCACAGGGTCTGGGGACAGAAGGCAGCAGTGAATGCCTGTCCATTATGGAAATGCAGACCTATGGGAAGGTTTAACAGCCAGGGGGATGGCATGAGCGGGGAGAAGCCACAGCTTTAGGTTCTTACAATCCTTTAAATCAAATTTCAAGTCACAGGGAACATGCAGACTGTGTAAAGTAAGAAAGGCGATGGACACAGGATGGGGCCTCTTTGGAAAAAGCCATGCAGGCTCCGAAATGGCTCCAAAAAGCTGGCCACAGGAAGGAGGTGTGTCTCACGTCAGAAATCCCTTTAAATGCCAGAGCGCCATGGCCATTCCAACTTTCCCAAAGCCAAACAACAACGGATGTGCCACGGAGCGACGGTTGTGTACTCAAGTCACTGGTCCCTCTTCCCAACCTTGGCAGAATGGCTCTTTGTGGAAAAAACAAGGTAGAATGAGACTGTGTGATTAAAAAAAGAAGAAAGAGAGAAAAGGGGAAGGAGGGAAGGAAGGAAAGAAGGAAGGAAGGAAGGAAGGAAGGAAGGAAGGAAGGAAGGAAGGAAGGAAGGGAGGCAGGGAGGGAAGAGATCTCTAAGAGTGGAGGGTTTTCTCAGTTGAAGTTACAGATTCATTTCTTGGTCCATCAGTCTGGATTACTGACTCTAAATTCCACCATCAGCTGCCATAATCTCATCCCAAGCAGAAGAAAGTGCCAAGTGAAGCAGTCTTGTAAAAACAGAAATGGCTTAGAATCACACAGACCTGGGTTTGAATCTGATCCCTGCTACCGACCTGCTCAGTGACTTCACCCCTCTGAGCTTAGTTTCTTCATCTGAAAACCTGGGGCATCCCATTTACCTCGTCCGTTAAGTGTAAGCACAGCACTGGCCCGAGGCCTGGCATGCAGAAGCATATGATCATTACTACCTATTTTTAAAAGCTCTGACAGAGGAAAACTGAGCAACTCAAAATCTAAATTAAAGGAGAAAAGCAACCACTTAAACCCAATGTGCAGATTTAGAAGGTCTGGCTTTCCCCAATTATGCACCTGATCATAAAGCACGCTTCTCTATTGGCTCTCCCTGGCACACTCGGACGAGGTGCAGCCGAGGATGACATGAAGGCCCAAGCCTGGAAGTCAGGAGACCCAGACAGTTGTCCAGGGTCATCTATACCTCACCATGTGGCCCTGGCCCTTCGCTTCTTTGGACCTTGGTCTCCTTATCGAACACATTAAAGGGCTGAGTCTGGTTCTTCGGATTATTAAGATGGATTTAAAAGTCATTTTTGTCATGAACTGCAAATCCGCATCGTCCAGACGTGGGAAACGCCATCAAGAAGCAAAGTTTTCACATGACATATGTTCAGGTTAATGATGATTCTGAATACCAAACCTTTATAGTTATTCCCAGGGACACTAGGGTTTGGCTGTGAACTATTCTCCATGTGTCTGTCCATCCATAACAGCTGTCCACATTAGGGCTTTCTCAATTATCAGTGTTTTACCACGAAAAGCACGTCTTCAGACCTTTATGTCAGGTACCCTGCCCCTGAACATGTGCACACACACAGGTCACTTTCATACAACCTGGTATTATAATATCAGTGGGTCCACCAGAACCATTCTTTGCATCTAATCAAGCAAGTTTCTGTAAATAACAACCAAGAAGGAAAGCTAATCCCAGAATGTATAGCCAAAGCAAATGACGTTGTTCTCATCGATTAATCCAAGCCCATTAAGACCCACTGTCTGCCTGGTGTCCACTCTGAATCCATCATTCATTCACTAATAGTGAGTGTCTGATAAGCAGCAGGCACCAGGGACCCAGGGATGAACAAAAGCAAATAGGCCTGCGCCCAGGTCCACAAGGAAGATGTAAGGAGTTGCTCTTAAGGCATTTCAACATCGACGGACACTCCGTTTCATTTTCCAGTGAATTACTGCAAAGGCACAAACATCCGCACTTCGCACTCTCACACTCTGCATTGAACCTCACCTTCTTGCCCTTCACCAGCTAAATGCAGAAAATTCTTTATTTTTTTTAACTTAAGTATAACTGACCTACAACATTATGTTAGTTCCAGGTACACAACATAATGATTCGATATTCAAATGCACAAAATTCTGGGAGTGACCATCTTCTCACTTCTCCCAAGGATGATGCATTTAACTACTATCAGATAGACGCACAGGAGAGAAGTTAATCCATTAGAGACAATGGATGCCTTCAGGACCAAGGGCTCTATTGTGTAGGGAAACCCAGTTGGGAAGAATTATCATTTATCCACACACGTCTGGCTCTATAAGGGACTGTGAACTCCAGAAGACAACAGCAATACAGTATCTGGTACAGAATAGGGCTTTGGTAGAAATCTATCAAATGAACATGCTCGATGGAAACACATAAACCTGCAGACCTCTCTACAACTCACGCCACTCAAATCCTCAGTGATGCACTACTTGATGACAGGTACTAGGTGAGTGCTTCTTTTTCCTCTTGGAGAGGAGGGGCATCACAGAACCCACCAAGGGGAAAAATTATGTATCTTCTCAGGAAAATGAAAGTGCACATACATGGGATTGTGTGTATAATTTCAGGGGTTCACAGGCGCTCTCTGGAAGTCTGTGTCCCTCGGGTTAAGAACCCCTATGCTAGACTGTTAAAAATTAGACTTGGGACTTCCCTGGTGGTCCAGTGGTAAAGAATCCACCTTCCAATGCAGGGGACACGGGTTCAGTCCCTAGTCGGGGAACTAAGATCCCACATGCCATGGGGCAACTAAGCCTGCGCGCCACAACTACTGAGCCCGTGCATCCTGGAGCCCCTGTGCCACAACTAGAGAGAAACCCACGCCACAGCTAAAGATAAGCCCACACACCACAACGAAGAGCCCGCAACGCAGTGAAAGATCCCGCATGCCTCAACGAAGATACCGCATGCTGCAACGAAGACCCAATGCAGCCAAAAAAAATAAAATAAAATAATTTTAAAAATTAGACGTGAATTAATGTCAAGACCTAGCCGGCCAAGTCCTATTTATTTGGCGATAATAGGAAGAAAGGGGCCAGAAAGACCTGGGTTTCAACCCAGGTTTTATCATGCGCTAGATATGTGAGGTCGAATAAGTCAAATCGCCTTTCTCAGCCTCAGTTTCCTCATCTGTGAAATGGGTTAACAACAGTTGTTGAGTCCATGTTAAAGTAATGATTAGATGAGCAAACACATGATGTGCTTGGCACAGTGCCCGGTACAAAATAAATGCTCCTAAATGGAAGCCATCACCACCCTCTCTAGTCTCCAGACCCCACACTTACCTCCCACTCCCATCTTCATCTCCATACAGAGCTGTATTAGTAACCCCCAGGGCATCTCAGAGAACAAGACAGAAAATAAGAGCCCCTAAGAATTCACAAGGTCACAAAACACAGCCCTAATGTTTTTCCCAAAATCAAATGCTTGATTTTAACCTATGAAGGCCCTTCTGACAATACAGTCAGCAGTCCCTTTTTGTGTAAATCCAGGTCAGCTGTCAGCACGCAATTGTTCTATTAGGCCAAGTCAATTTTTAGAGGCAGGCCTGTTAAGTTAACTTAAAATGGAGATGAAAAGAAAGTGTTTGATCAAATGCTAAACTGCAGAAACAAACTGACAGGGAAACAAGGCAGAGGAATTAGTTTCCTAAAATTATTGTCTCTGATACCCTTAGTTAACAATGGCTATTTAAGGACCTCACTCAGCCTTTCTAACCCACCACTCAGCTCTCCTCCCACCCCTCATGGCTAAAGGCACTGGCTTAGTTCTTTTTTTTTTTTTAATAAATGTATTTATTTTTGGCTGCGTTGGCTCTTCATTGCTGTGTGCGGGCTTTCCCTAGTTGCAGCGAGCAGGGACTACCCTTCCTTGCAGTGCGCAGGAGTCTCATTGCAGTGGCTTCTCTTGTTGTGAAGCACGGGCTCTAGGCGCACGGGCTTCAGTAGCTGTGGCTCGCGGGCTCTAGAGTGCAGGCTCAGTAGTTGTGGCGCACGGGCTTAGTTGCTCCGCGGCATGTGGGATCTTCACGAACCAGGGATTGAACCCGCGTCCCCTGCATTGGCAGGCAGATTCTTAACCACTGCACCACCAGGGAAGTCCTACTGGCTTAGTTCTTAAATGTTCTCAGCAAGCTGTGCTTTCAAGACCATTCATCACTTAACCCAGGATCCAGAGAGGCCGATTTTAAAGTTACACAAAACCTACCATTCAGATGTCTTCTACAGATGAATTTCTCAAGCATTTCCAAATATCTGACTTCAAGAGGGGAAAAGATGCATTTCCACTTTGAAACAATCTTTCACCTCTATGCAAGTTTTCTTTGTTTGCTTAACCAATCCACATACCCTAGCCAGTGTTTAATTGGGCCTTTATTTAACATCACTAACCATGTGAGTTGACCAACCAAGTCTCAAAGTTTCAGATAAGGATCACATTAATAGCAACAAATTGGTTCAAAGATGAAATATGTATCAATATGTCTAAGAACCCTTTAAAGTTCCACACTTCAGAACTATGGGAGAAGTGTAATTACTTCCTCCATCATTCACACTGTATGCTTGACACTTAAAAGCAAATGGGCTTTAATGCTGCATGAATAAATAAGATAATAAAAGTAATGAATAGCATTTCATAGCAACACATTGTTTTCACAACTTTCACAGAGGAAGATGTCAAAAAAAAATCTCTCTTTTTCCAGAGCACACTGATGACCTTGGGAAAGTTATTTAAGCCTAAAATGCACAAGGAGAGAACCATGACTCCTGTGACTAATCCCAAGGTTCGAATCTCTCCCTCTCTCTCTCTCTCTCACACACAGACACACACACACAGACAGACACACACACAGACAGACAGACAGACACACACACACACCCTAAGCCTCCCCCTACTCCAACTCATGCAGATGAATGAACAGGTACTCTAATTAGGAGTATCTGGGCAAACCAGACTATGATAAGGTATCTACTCTATAAACATACACACACACATACTTCCATTGCATACAATAGGGAGGGAAAAAAATTAGTGATACAAACCAATTTCCTATCTTAGAATTCTTAAAGGAGAGAGTCTCCCAAAACGGTTCTTTTCTCCCCTAAAGCATGAACAACAGGGCTGCGGAATCCCACGGGAAATAACAAAAGCAATCCTATAAGTGCTACTATTTAGGTTTCGTTAAAGGAAAATGAACTCTGCTCTGAAGACCATAAAATATTAAATAGCAAGTTATGCAGAGTTTTTTCAAGATAGTAAATAGAAGGAGGCTTGAAAAGTTCAACAAGGGCACTTAGAAAACCTGATTAATCTGAAGCTGAACACCAATTTGTTTCTTGTACATTCTCATTTCTCACGCAGAATGTGACATTCCTTCTCAGCAGTCCTAAAACATCAGCTTTCCTTACAAAAACGTTCTTCAGGGCTGACGGGCCACACCAGTTCCTTCACTCAAGCGTATTCGAAGAAATAATAAAAGCATGCCAGCCTCTGTACACACACAGCCCTAGAAGC
The DNA here is from genome assembly GCF_949774975.1 of Lagenorhynchus albirostris. Lineage (NCBI taxonomy): Eukaryota > Metazoa > Chordata > Mammalia > Artiodactyla > Delphinidae > Lagenorhynchus > Lagenorhynchus albirostris. Next base: position 66,629,010 of record NC_083108.1, read on the forward strand.
CACGCTGAGCTCCTTCTGTGCACACGGAGAGGTTCGGCAAGTAGGCCTCACAACAAAGTTATCAAAGATATAGAGTGAGAACACCAAGAAATGACTATTCAGACAGCTCAGATAAACTCACCAGCATTACTGCAGTTATAAGGGAATTAAGGACACCTATTAGTGCCTGCTTAACAGGTAAACTTATTAAATACCATTTAAGTCATTTTTCTTTACTTAGCAATTGTTGACTTTTTTTTTGGCGAGGCTAATGGACTACAAAGGAGTTAGATAAGCACTTCAAAAAGTTTTAAAAGAGAATAGATTCCTTCTGCCAAATTCACACATTATCTCTCCACTCACAAGGATAAAAGTTACAAATGGTGTGTTTAAACTGCTAATTTTGTATTAAATGGCGAACCCCAGATTATCTCCAAAGCATAGCACTACTCATAACGGATAGCTCGCCAGACAAACTACCACGGAGAAAGAGTACAAGTTAAAAAACACTGCAGATAAAAATCGCAAACTTCAAGTCTCCTTCAAAAAGTGAAGTGCCACGTTAAAACATCTTTTCTCTTAGAAGGCTGTAAATCAAACATTTTCTATAGGCATCAGGCCACAGTGAAAGCCTCAAAGAGAAACAAGGAGTCACAACGAGTAAGCTTTAAGATTCAAACTGTGCTTGAAGGTTGCGAATGAAATGTGTAGGAATCTTCAGCAAACCATGGTCTCTAAATCTTATAAAGACCGTAATTATAACATTATCAAAACAAAAAAAGTCCAAAATCCTTTAACATATATGTAGTCACAGAACTCAAACAACATGTGTTTTCCCTTCTATTCAACCTGCCGAAGTTTAAGATAGGGATGTAAGGACACACCTCTAAGGGCCAAGCTGCAGGGCTCCCTGTCCTAACCATGCAGGCCTTTGAGTCTGCACCAGGAGAGGGGAAAGGAAAGGCTGCTTGCAGTTATTCCACTCGGTCCCCCTCTCTTCATTCATAACTCATCCAAGAGTGAAGTGCAGAAGGCCCAAAGCTTAGAGCCCTGCAGCCAACCCTTCTCCCCCAAAAGGTTCAAAGACAAGCCAACCGTTTCAAATCGCCCCCATCCCAGGCACGCATATTAACCGCAGTAAGTGCGCTGGCTGTCTACTAACAAGTTGATAAAATCATAGCCCCGAAACAGGAAGGCATCTACCCAGTTCACCATCTGCAGAGGCTTGGGCTCAGAGTTCCTCCTTGAAAGAGCGGGGTCAGCTTAAAGCTAGCTCTCCCTAGCCTTTGGAATGCACACCTCTTTCATCTGGAGCAAGGTGGAGGCCCTGTCAGTGAGCGACCCCGTCTCCCGATTTGCAGGCCCTCTGCAGAAGTCCTTGGCCGAGAAGCGGGCAGGCTGCCTCCCTCCCACCCTCTGTAATCTGAGGCAGGCAGCGAGGGCTGCCTGCTTCGTCCACTCCAGGGCACCCGCGATCCCCACTCCTCGGCGGGCTCCCGCTGCTCTCCTCCTGCCGCTGCTTGTCCAGAGCCCCACAGGAGGGTCAGCGCCCAGGTGAGGCTGGCGGCAGGTTCCAGGGGAGAACCTGATGTTGTGCAGCCCCTCAGACAAGGCTGGCTACTCCCCAAAAGAACATGCACGGGTGGGAAGGACAGCCTGCGACCTGGAACAAGCCAACCCATCCTTCATCACTTATCTTTCCGAAGTTGGCATTCAACAGGTAGTTCCCGGGACTTACACCTGAGGCAAACCGAAAGCCCCAACGGCCCGAGGCGGCTGCCCCAACGTGGGTGCCCGGACCCGGGGTCCCGCTCCCGCTCCCCGGACCCACAGGAGGCCGAGCCCCCACGTGCGCTCGCCCCCCGCAGCGGCGCCCTGGAGGCCGCGTCCCGCCCGCCAGCCAGGGAGGGATGCCGCTGGCCTCCTCGCTGCCCCTCCCGCCCGCCCGCCCGCCAGCCCGCGGCGGGGTCGGCGGGCGCAGCCCCCGGAGCCATCTTGTGGCGGCGGCGGCGCGGGGCCCGGGCGGCGGGCAGCTACCTGCACAATCTCGCCCTCCGCGCTGAGCGTGGCCCCGGCCCGCGAGAAGCGGCCCGTGAGGCCGGTGGTGTAGGTGGTGTAGTCGCCGCTCGGGCTCGACTCGAACAGCACCACCTCCACGAACGCCGTCTCCTTGGCCCGCGCCGCGCCGGGCCCCGCGGCCGCCAGCAACAGCCCGAGCAGCAGCGGCAGCGGCGGCGGCGGCGGCAGGCGGCGGCCGCGGGGGCAGCGGGGGCGGCGGCGGAGGCGGCGGCGGCGGCGGCCCGGGGCCCCTGGGCGCCCGCCCGAGCGCGGCCTCATGGTCCTGCGGCGGGAGGGCGCGGAGGGCGGGCGCGGCCGGGCATAGTCGCGGGCCGGCGGAGGACCGAGCGCGGGCGGACGCCTCACAGCCCCATCGCGGCGGCGGCGGCGGCGGCTTTGTGGGTCGCAGGCTCTGCTCGGCTCCCCCGGGCGTCGCGCTGCGGCCCTTTCATCTGCTCCACGTGAGGGGTTATCCCCGCCCCGGCAACGTCGTGACCCGCTCTCCCCTCCCTCTCAGCGCTCGACCGCCTCTGCAGCCGGGGGGAGAGGGAAGGCGGGGCGGGCGCGCCTGCGGCGGGGGCGGGGCCGGATGGCCGGGCACGCCCCCGTGTTAGCCCCGCCCCTCATCCCAGCCCCGCCTCTCGTCCGCCGTCTGCGCTCCTCCCCTTGCTGTCGCACCGCCCACCGTCTCGCTCCGCCCCCTCATCCTCGCCCCGCCCCCACGCTCTAGCTCCACCCCTTGGGTCGAGCTCCGCCCCCACCGCGCTCCGCCCTCCGCGGCAGACATTTCTCCTCGCGGTTGCTGAAGTTCGGCGGGAATGGGCACCGCATTCTGCTCTGGGCCGATGTGCGTCCTCTATGGAGACCCCACGCCTCCTGCTCCCATGCAAGATTTAGATTCTTGTCCTTCCCGGCGCCCCCGCCCCAATCTGCAGTTCCTGGGAGCGGAGCCACTGCACCTGGTCCTCCACCCCCACCCCCACCCCCACCCCCAGGATCGAAAGGGAACGACTCCGGCGGTCTGGGGAGATGTGCCGCTGGGCCATGACGGGGCGTGTCCGGTTCTTGCACTGGTGTCGCTTAGACAGCTACTCTCAACTGTGTGTGTAGGAGGGGGGCGGGGGTGAGAAAGCCATTAAGTCATTTGGACTCTGATGGAAATAATCTGTCTGCAACCCCAGAGGCTGTAACTGAAACATCCCCCTCGATAGAAGTTCTGAAACTTTGATTGTCTCCTGTGCAGGAGTCCAGAGGATTCCAACACCATCGCACTTTATGCGCAGAGGATAGATGCTAAATTATCATACCTAAGACACGTGCTCTAGGGCCCAGGGTTTCCCAGTCACCCAAAAGATAAACTTTGAATTCTCTTTGGAATATGCCTTTTCCTTCCTCATCTATTCCTCTCTGAGAATCGAACCTTCTTTCAAAATCCAGATTCAATTCCCATTTCCTCTGTGGAGTCTTCCCTGTATGACCAGAATGACTTTGTTCAGATATTTGCAAATAGTTGGTTAAGATGATCTGCTTCTACTTGCTACCACACCCAAAATATTAAAAAGAAAACTCATTGTGAATTGTCTTGGGTAAACAACTTACCAAGGTTACAATTTAAAGTAGAAAAAATGTGGAATAGAAAATACACTTGAAAAAACTCCACAGGTCTGTGTTGCTGCATTTGGACCACCCAGAGCTACTGCTCAGGAGGGAGGCACCTGGAAAAGCAGGGTTTTGAGTATGGTGGCTTTTTAGTTTCTCCAGAACCAAGCCTAACCAGTGCTGACTGGACTGGGCAACATCAGTCCTGACAATGGGCTCCCTCTACATGGCACAGTCCAGTCCTTAACAGGGAGGTCCATCACTACAGCCCATCCGTGACACGCTGCAATATTTAAAATTCAAGGTCACCATCAACTGATGAATGGATAAACAAAATGTGGTATATCCATACAATGGCATATTATTCTTCAAGGAATGAAGTACTGATGCATGCTGCAGCATGGATGAACCTTGAAAACATGCTGAGTGAAAGAATCCAATCACAAAGGACCACATAGTACATGATTCCATTTATATGAAATGTCCAAATTAGGCAAATCTACAGAGACAGAAAGTAGATTAGTGGTTGCCAGGGACCGGGAGGAGGCAGGAATGGGTAGTGGCTGCTAATGGGTTTCTTCTGGGGGTGATGAAAATGTTCCAGAATTAGATAATGGTGATGGTTGCACAACTCTGTAAATATACTAAAAACTACTGAATTGTACACTTTAAAAGGATGAGTTTAATGGTATGAGCATTATATCTCAGTACAGTTGTTCAACAAATACAAAGTCATTAGTGGTCTTTTTCATGCAAACATACACATAACATACAAGATACTGTGTAAGGATATTCTGTGTTCTTTGAAGTCTTAGTTCAAATCTCACACCCTCAGCAAAAACAGCAGTATGCCCCCTGTCCCCCCAATCCCAACCTCCTTTGGCCTGTTCATCCCCCCACCCCATAGCATTTATCACCTCCTAACATACTAAATAACTTGCTTGTTTATTTTTGTCTCTCCTCCATGCGCATAAACACACATGCTGGAGAACAAACTCTATAATGGCAAGGATCTTGTCTTGTTCACTGACTTAGGCTGAGGCTGCCTGGCCCAGAGTCCACACTCAATTATAAATATTTGTTGCATGAATTAATGACTAAATGAATGAGTGATAAGCTCACTGTTGTGTAACCCTCTCATTTTGCAGGCATTTGGGGCAGCTTGTTAACAGCTGTTTAGGAGCACTGGGCTTCATGGAACCAAAATAAACTCTGAACATGGAGAAGAGCAACAGTCTTTCCCTCAGGGACTGTGATGAAAACCCAGTAAAGGGTCAAAAAAGAAACCGGTTTAGATTTTTTTAAATCTGCTTGAAGAAAGGTACAGTTAATAAGACACAAGTCATCAACACAGAGGTAATATTATTCATCTCAGCAGTGTAAAGCTGTTTAGAAATGGAGGTGTTCGCTGAGTAATGAAATGTCACCAAAATCTGCTGGGCAGTAAGGGAAGATAGAAGATAACTTCAGATAAGAGGGAAGACGCATAGGCCAGGAGCAAGGGCTGGATCAGCGAGCTGGATCAAGTGATAGGAGTGAAGAGAAGCAATGCACATTCACTGTCCTTCAAGGCACATCCCTAATCATCCCGAGTATAACTTGCCTTGCTCCTTTCTCTACTTATCAGACACAGCTCAGATGAAAATAACGGAGAACAGGTGCATCAGCATCAGTTAAAGCTGCCAGCCAGACCTTGAACAAATCTCACTGACTTAGGCCAGAAACCACACAAAGCTTCAGGAAATTTTCTGCCATCAAAGTTCTATTTACATGACCAAATAGCGAAGTTTGGGGATTTCAGATCCATAAAACATATGCTTTAGTACCTAAAGAGACTGTATCTGTTATAGAGAACAGACTTGTGGTTGCCAGGGGGGAGGTGGGGAGGGGAGGGAAGGAATGGGAATTTGGGATTAGCAGAGGCAAACTATTATATATGGGCTGGATAAACAACAAGGTCCTACTGTAGAGCACAGATAACTATATTCAATATCCTGTGACAAACCATAATAGAAAAGAATATGAAAAAGAATATATATATGTATATATTACTGAGTCACTTTGCTGTACAGAAGAAATTAACGCAACATTGTAAATCAACTATGCTTCAATAAAATTTTTAAAAAAGAGAGAGAGACTGTATCTGCTTAAATCAAAACAGACATGGATATTCACAGCAGTATTGTCTCCCCTCCCCCTAACCCCAAGCCTTGGCGTGCGGGATCTTAGTTCAACAACCAGGGACCAGGAATCAAACCCACGTCCCCTGCAGTGGAAGAGTGGAAGCACAGAGTCTTAACCACTGAACCACCAGGGAAGTCCCACAGCCATATTGCTTTTAATAATAAAAGACAGGAAACAGTCTAAATGCTTATCAATAGGGGATTAGTTAAATAAATTCTTTTATGATACATCCATTTATTATATCACAGAACACATATTAAATAGTCATTAAAAACAATGAAGAAGCGTTCTATGAACTTACATAGAATGATCTCCAATATATATTGCCCAGTGAAGAAGATGTGCATATGGTTATTCTACAGTGGAGGGGGCTGGTGAGGAGGCAACAGATACGTGAGGTATGAACTTGCAAACATGAACAATGTGTGGAAGAAGCTATAAGAAATGAATAAATGGTTGCCTCTGGAGGCATCTGGGTGACTGGGAGGCAGGGAAAGGAAGGAGACGTACTCTTCCCTGTATACCCTTTGAATGTATTGAATTTGTTCCCTGCACATATATTACCTATTCAAAGGTAATAAAATAAAATAGAGCAACCAACCCGCTAAGTCAACAGATAACATTCATTTTCCATATGCAAACATATTCATTCAATAAACCTTATTTTTAAAAAATTTTTTTGAAAGTCTTTACTGAATTTGTTAAAATATTGCTTCTGTTTTATGTTTTGGCTTTTGGCCGCAAGACATGTGGGATCTTAGCTCCCTGACCAGGGATCTAATTTGTACCCCCTGCACTGGAAGGGCGAAGTCTTAACCACTGGACCACCAGGGAAGTCCCCTCAAAAAAACTATATTGAACACCTTCTACGTGCCACTGGAATATGAAATGGGATTGGCCTACAGTTATGGAAGGTGTTAGCATTAGTGGAATCTAGGTAATGAGAACATGGGACCTCTCTGTACTATTTTTGTAACTTCTTCTAGTTATTTACAAGTAAAAATTAAAATTTTAATAATGGATTGGCCATGGGACTTCCCTGGTGGTCCAGTGATTAAGCCTTCACCTTCCAGTGCAGGGGGTGCACTGGTCAGGGAGATAAGATCCCTGGTCAGGGAGATAAGATCCCACATGGATCGTGGCCAAAAAAGCAAAACATAAAACAGAAGCAATATTTTAACAAATTCAATAAAACTTAAAAAATGGTCCACATCAAAAAAAATCTTTTAAAAAATCAATTGGCAAGTCCCAGTATTCAAGTAGCTTCCTTCCTTTTTCCTTCCTTCCTTTCTTCTCTCCTTCCATCCTTCTGCAAACATTGATGTCTCTATGGGGCAGTTAGAGAAGTCATAAAAGATTACAATAAAGTCTACTTTATTTTACAAAGTAATTTTAAGAGTTTGAATCTCATCTTGTTTCTTTAAAGCGATTCAAACTTAAGACATGCTAGCATTCTTCCACAGTATTTATATCTATTTCTGTAAACTTTAATTTATTGTATTTAAAGATCATATAATTCTCTTGAAAGGTACAATAGATGTTACACGGACAAGTAGCGGCAGTTCTTTCAAAACTCTTAGAAGTGTCTCTTCCGCCTTTGAAGTATACCATCAATCTACGTCTACTTTGAGCCTTGAGGCAGAAGGCCAATCTGGGCCCGATTCATCAGTGGTTTAAACCCTGCTTCAACCTGTCCCTGATTTGCAATGGCCACCCAACCAGGAGTCACAAACTCAAACAATGCTCCAGGGGCCAGGCAGGGAATGTGACTGAGTGAGGTGGGCCAGGTGTAAGCAAAAATAACCAGCAAGTAAGAAGGTAAATGGCAAAGGGGCCTCAGGCAGGAACACCCTTGGGAGTGGTGGCCTGGGAACGCACGGCCGGTCCAGAGGGCCACTCCCGAGCATCATTGCTCTGGGGAACATGGGCCCAGGTTCACAGATCTTCCAAGTTGTTCAAAACAAGCAAAATTCCAAATGTATTTGTAGTGTCTCCTGGTTTTAAAATGTTTACAATAGATTTAAAATATTTATATTGCTGTGTGGGGCCAAATAAACACACCTACAGGTCCAAAAAGCAACACATTTTGTGCCCAAAAGACACAGACCAGTGACAAAGCAAATGCTGATTGGACCAGGTCGTAAAACTGTTGCTTCTAGGCTGCTAAGTTAGAGGAAAAGGAAGAAACCCTAATATCTGAGAAGTATAAATGCTGCACTATATAAAGGAGATAGTTGTATGTGTGGGCTGCACCTCTGACCACAGGAGGAGCCTATCTTCAGGATGCAATATTCAATTGAGGTGGAAATGTAATCACATACCTACTTGACAAAGAAAGGCTGATAGTAGATAAGGGGGCCATTGGAGCTTTGAAAGATAGATGAGTCAGGTGGCTTTAACACTGATTATACCTCTATTTGAAGGTAAAAAGGGATTGAGTGAAAACACTAGAAGAAAGTAAAGGCCAATCACTTGCTTTTCTCCAACTGTGTGGGACAAAGTGGCTTAGAACAGAGGTGAGTCAATAAGAGAGAAGAGGGATTTGGGGTGAGAATGCAGAAATGCACACTCCATTCATCCTGGCTGGAAAGCCCCATCAGCTTGCAGAGAAGTGGTAATGAACAGGAATTGTTGACTCAGCATCTCTTCCTGTGGGTACCCACCTCTTCCTGGCCCATACCATCTCTCTGCGGCTGTCAAACACAGGACTCAGCTCCCCAGCTTAGGTGGGCATGTGGCCCAGAATGGCCAGAGTACTCCACTCCTCTAGCTACAGTGATTGGTTCAGAGGTAGGCATGTGACCAAAGCAGGGGCAGCCAGAGTCTTCCCTAAAATTTGATCTTTTTGGAAACTGAGGGAGAGAAGGTCTGTCTTCCCCCATGGGATCTCAAACCCTAAGGATTATGTAAATTTAAGGTATTTGTGGCTATTTTCCCCAACCACAGAGAAGATGCTGCTACTGTAGGAGAAGAAGGAGAAGCAGAGGCAAGCTGAGATGAGACAAACAAGAATACGAAGGGTACTGGCTGCATCCTTTGATCCCCTGGATCCATCCCTATGACAAAAGACTCATAGGATTTCCCTGGAGGTCCAGTGGGTAAGACTCCGCACTCCCAATGCAGGGGGCCTGGGTTCGATCCTTGGTCAGGGACCTAGATCCCACATGCATGCCGCAACTAAGAGTCCGCATGCTGCAACTAAAAAAAAAATCCTACGTACCACAACTAAGACCCAGTGCAGCCAAAATAAATAAATATATATATTTTTACATCTTTATTGGAGTATAATTGTTTTACAATGGTGTGTTAGTTTCTGCTTTATAACAAAGTGAATCAGTTATACATATACATATGTTCCCATATCTCTTCCCTCTTGAGGTTCCTTCCTATCCACCCTCCCTATCCCACCCCTCTAGGTGGTCACAAAGCACCGAGCTGATCTCCCTGTGCTATGCGGCTATTTCCCACTAGCTATCTGTTTTACGTTTGGTAGTGTATATATGTCCATGCCACTCTCTCACTTTGTCACAGCTTACCCTTCCCCCTCCCCATATCCTCAAGTCCATTCTCTAGTAGGTCTGTGTCTTTATTCCTGTCTTACCCCTAGGTTCTTCATGACTTTTTTTTCTTAGATTCCATGTATATGTGTTAGCATACGGTATTTGTCTTTCTCTTTCTGACTTACTTCACTCTGTATGACAGACTCTAGGTCCATCCACCTCATCACAAATAGCTCAATTTCGTTTCATTTTATGGCTGAGTAATATCCCATTGTATATATGTGCCACATCTTCTTTATCCATTCATCCGATGATGGACACTTAGGTTGTTTCCATCTCCGGACTATTATAAATAGAGCTGCAGTGAACATTTTGGTACATGACTCTTTTTGAATTATGGTTTTCTCAGGGTATATGCCCAGTAGTGGGATTGCTGGGTCATATGGTAGTTCTATTTGTAGTTTTTTAAGGAACCTCCATACTGTTCTCCATAGTGGCTGTACCACTTCACATTCCCACCAGCAATGCAAGAGTGTTCCCTTTTCTCCACACCCTCTCCAGCATCTATTGTTTGTAGATTTTTTGATGATGGCCATTCTGACTGGTGTGAGATGATATCTCATTGTCGTTTTGATTTGCATTTCTCTAATGATTAATGATGTTGAGCATTCTTTCATATGTTTGTTGGCACTCTGTACATCTTCTTTGGAGAAATGTCTATTTAGGTCTTCTGCCCATTTTTGGATTGGGTTGTTTGTTTTTTTGTTATTGAGCTGCATGAGCTGCTTATAAATTTTGGAGATTAATCCTTTGTCAGTTGCTTCATTTGCAAATATTTTCTCCCATTCTGAGGGTTGCCTTTTGGTCTTGTTTATAGTTTCCTTTGCTGTGCAAAGGCTTTGAAGTTTCATTAGGTTCCATTTGTTTATTTTTGGTTTTATTTCCATTTCTCTAGGAGGTGGGTCAAAAAGGATCTTGCTGTGATTTATGTCGTAAGTGTTCTGCCTATGTTTTCCTCTAAGAGTTTGATGGTTTCTGGCCTTACATTTAGGTCTTTAATCCATTTTGAGCTTATTTTTGTGTATGGTGTTAGGGAGTGTTCTAATCTCATACTTTTACATGTACCTGTCCAGTTTTCCCAGCACCACTTATTGAAGAGGCTGTCCTTTCACCACTGTACGTTCCTGCCTCCTTTATCAAAGATAAGGTGACCATATGTGTGTGGGTTTATCTCTGGGCTTTCTATTCTGTTCCATTGATCTATCTTTCTGTTTTTGTGCCAGTACCATACTGTCTTGATTACTGTAGCTTTGTAGTATAGTCTGAAGTCAGGGAGCCTGATTCCTCCAGCTCCGTTTTTCATTCTCAAGATTGCTTTGGCTATTCGGGGTCTTTTGTTTTTCCATACAAATTGTGAAATTTTTTGTTCTAGTTCTGTGAAAAATGCCAGTGGTAGTTTGATAGGGATTGCATTGAATCTGTAGATTGCTTTGGGTAGTAGAGTCATTTTCACAACGTTGATTCTTCCAATCCAAGAACATGGTATATCTCTCCATCTATTTGTAACATCTCTAATTTCTTTCATCAGTGTCTTATAATTTTCTGCATACAGGTCTTTTGTCTCCTTAGGTAGGTTTATTCCTAGATATTTTATTCTTTTTGTTGCAATGGTAAATGGGAGTGTTTTCTTGATTTCACTTTCAGATTTTTCATCATTAGTGTATAGGAATGCCAGAGATTTCTGTGCATTAATTTTGTATCCTGCTACTTTACCAAATTCATTGATTAGCTCTAGTAGTTTTCTGGTAGTAAATAAATAAATATTAAAAAAAAAAGACTCATGTCAAATACAACAGTAAAAAAGGTGCCTAGTTCAATGATAGTTGCAGCAGCAGCAATAGGAAGTAAACACACACACACACACACACACACACACACACAAAGAAACTCTGAGATTGAGGTAGATCGAGAAACCCACATTTTGCTAAAAGCAATTGAGTCAATCAGTTTCATCTTGAGAGCTCTAGTATCTATCACGCCCCCCAAATTTTTGCAAGTCGAGAAAAATGAAAGAATTCCAAAACAAAAGATCTAAAATAAAGAAGTATTCAATATATTAACTGAGTGGATGAATGAATGAATGAATGAATGAGTACATACTCAGACTAGAGTTCCTTGTCATTTCAATTTGAGAAAACTTGGAGGAAATAGCTCACTACATAGAAAACAACAAAACTGTAATCTCCAAAATGTGACATGGAATTCAGAGAGGCCTCACACTTTACTGCTCAAAGGCACCTTAGAAATCATATAAGTGTTGTTTGTTTGACAGATAAGAAAACCAAGACCTAGAACCCACAACAAGCTAATAGATGGACGCAAATTATAGAGTACAGCTTTCCCCAGCCTTCGACATCTCCTCATTTATGTACCAGTGCTGTCTGGCAACAATTAAACACTGGGCACAGAAGTGCTGTGGAAGAGAGAAGTCCCACACTTCTGCTTTATTTGTTTGTGTGTTTGGGGCACTGGCTTGCAGCAGCGCCACCTTCTCCTGCCCTGGTCAGCTGGAGCCTTGAGGCTCTTGGAAGCCACAGCTCAGGCACCAAGGAGCTGACAGTCCTTTCCCAAGAACAGCTTTATGAGTGGCCTTACTTCTGCCTTTCATACTTATTCCTGCCTCTGGGCATCTTTCCTGTTTTCATCTTAGATAGAAGGAAGAAGAGAAAAATCAAGAAACAGCAACCTGAAATGAATTTCTCATTATTGAATGAGAAAGAGGTTTAAAAGATGCCAAAGAACTGGACTCCCCTGGTGGTCCAGCGGTTAAGACTCCATGCTCCCAGCGCAGGGGGCCCGGGTTTGATCCCTGGTCAGGGAACTAGATCCCACATGCCACAACTAAGACCCGGTGCAGCCAAATAAATAAATATATTTTTAAAAAAAGATACCAAAGAATTGATGATGCAGAGTGGGAACTGGGGCAACCCCTTTAGGAGCCAATCTGGCAAAATCTATCAGAATTTAACATTCATTTGCCCTTTGGATCAAACAAGCCCACTAGTGTAAACTTATTCTACAGATTCCCTTACACTTGCTGTAAAGATTTATTTATAAGGATGTTCACTGTAGCACTGTTCATAGAAGCCAAAGAGTGCAAACAACCTGTGTTCACCAATAGAGCGCAAGTTATGGACAAATGATAAGGTAGACAAGATTTGCTTCAAAATAATGCACTGGGGGAGGGAGCAGGGCTGGGGTACAAATGAAACAAGATTGGCCAGATGATGGTAATTACTGAAGCAGGGTGTTGGATACATGGAACTCCCTTTTGCTGTTCTCTTGTATATGTTTGAAATTTTCCATGATAAAAATTTTTAAGTATTTAAATTATGATATGTCCATTAACAGAATATTCTGTATAGGTTAAAAATTATATAGGATGTGCTATATGCACTGATACAGCAAGAGTTCCGAGACATATTGTTACATACAAAATACAGTGTACATTATAACATACACAGTATTTTCCCAATTTATTTTTCTCTCTGGTCCTCAGGTATATAGAATTAAATTAGCCTTGGCACACACATTATTGGTCCATACATGGCCCACTTTTATTTAGTTAGCTAATTAGTTTTAATAATAGAATACCACCCATGATCCCACTGAATTTCATTTTGGATGAAATGAAAACTAGGACCTTGAAAATAACCTATAGGCTATTGTATAATGTGACATGAATTATGTTAAGAGAAGCATTACTCACAAGAGCAAAAACTTGGGAGATAGCCCAAATGCACATCAACATAAGAACGAAATGAATAAATTCTGACATATCTATGCAATGAAATATTATACCAGTCAAAACAAGTAAACTTCAACGACTTAGAACAATATGGATGAATATTAGCAATATAATATTAAGTGAAAAAAAGATCCGCAAAGATTATATTCATTGTGATATCCTTTTATAAAGTTAAAAGTAACTGATTTGGGAAAAAACTCAGCATTATATATTAATGCAATTAAAGTATATAAAAGGAAAGCCAGGGATTCAAGATGAATAACTCAATGGGGGAAGGCAGGGTCATGAGATGGAGGTATCTTATGGTTAGATATCCATTTCTGTAAAACAAACAAACATATATGTATGTATACATTTTTTTCCCCTGGAATGTACAGAAGAAACTGTTATTCAGAATTGTTTGAATAAAGGAAAAAATTGTAAGTCTGGGATGGGAGAGAGACTAAACATAATCCTTTCTCTTATAACAGAAATCCAACTCAAACAGGCTTAAGCAAAAAAAAAAAAAAAAAAAAGTGGGGGGTGGATTTAATGATTCACATAACCGCAAGGTCCAGAGATAATTTTGGTTTCAGACACAGCTGAGTTCAGGGGCTCAAAGGATGTTATCAAGCACCTTCTTCCTCCAGCTCTTAGCTCTGCTTTCTTCTATGACGTCATTTTTCTCGGTTTCTACTCAGCAACCCCTGTCTTCCAGGCTCACATCATCCACGTTGCCAACACTCCCAGGGAAGGCAGAGCTTCTTTACTCTCGTTTCCACCCCGTCATAACTTGACTCTCATTGGCCAGAGCTGGTTTACGTACACCACAGTGAACCAATCACTATGGCCAGGGGGATGGACTATGCTGATTGACTAGGCCTGGCTCAAGGTGTTCTTTGGACCTGGAGAAGAGGGTCAGTCCCTTCCAGCCACAGGGACTGAGATTGACTGATGACTGGAGGGGGAATGGATGCTGGGCAGGCAAAACCCACAAAAGCAAAACTAGATGCAATAGTCACCTCCTCCTTCCCTGGCTCCCTACCCCTGCATGGACAGGTGTTCCTCCCCTGTTCTCCTGGCACCTTAAGCAGATCCCTTTTAGAGTTTCGATCACATTGACAACATTCCTCCATTTGTGTGCCTGTTTCCTCCTACTGGACCGTTTAATTCCTTGAGGACAACGACTATGCCTTTCACTTAGGCAGTAATTCCTGCCAAAATGCCTTACATACAGTTGGCACATTATAAATATTTGCTAAATGAATGAATAGCTTCAGTCTATGCTAAAATAAAGTCCTGACATTCAAACCAACCTGCCTCTTCTGCACCTTCCACAGCCTATAGGTCAGCAACCACCTCTAAGCCTTCATCCTGCTACTCCCTTGGCCTGATTGCCCTCCCTCCACACCCAAAGGGTTCACAATGGAGGGATCTGGAAAGGTTGGCCAACCAGTTTTCTGACAACAAGACCTTGCAGTTGAAATTTCTGTAATATAAACCTTTTGACTAGTCTGCTCAACTTCTCATCTCCACTTTTCTTTCTTTTTTTATAAGGTATTATTATTATTTTAAATTATTTATCTATTTATTTGGCTGATTTGGGTCTTAGTTGTGGCAGGCGGGATGCTTGTTGCATCATGCAGGTTCTTCGTTACAGCGCACGGGCTTCTCTCTAGTTGTGGCGCAGGCTCCAGAGCCCGCGGGCTCAGTAGTTGTGGCATGCAGGCTTAGTTGACCCACGGCACGTGGGATCTTAGTTCCCTGACCAGGGATCGAATCCACGTCCTCCACACTGGAAGGCAGACTCCTAACCACTGAATCACCAGGGAAGTCCCTCATCTCCACTTAAAGTTAATCCACACTCACTTGAGACTGTTTGAACAAAAGCACCCTCCCTTGCAATAGCTGGTTCTCTGACTGAAGAAGTCAGGACCAGGTGCTAGTGAGTTGATGGGCAGTGTTGGAGCCGGGAGGGCTGGGGAGGCTCTTTCCTACCATGTGAGATGATAAGAGCAACTCCTGTTTGTTGAGCATTTATTATGTGCCAGGCTTTGTGCCAAGGGCTTTGCACGTGTTATCACCTTTGATCCCTCCATGGGAAGCACAGCAACCCCATTTAGTGGTGGGGAAGTGGCATGTGTGCCTGAGGTCGCAGAGGTAATAAATGGTGAGGCTAGGATTGGACCCAGCTCTGATGCTATCACCCTTGCTCTTAACCCAAAAATAGAGGGAGGAATAAAATTAATGTTCAGTTAGAAGTAGAGTTGGGAGACTATGTAATCCCAGAAAAAGAGAGAGAAGGGGTCAGTGGCCTCCTGGTCTCCTGATGGCTTTGCTAGTCCTGGCCCCTGTCCTTTTTTTTTTTTTTTTTTTAACAAGTTACATATATCATTACAGAGTCTTGTGGGAAGTTCATAAGCCATTTTTAAAAATTTGTTTATTTATTTATTTATTTATTTTTGGCTGTGTTGGGCCTTCGTTGCTACGCACGGGCTTACTCTAATTGTGGCGAACAGGGCTACTCTTTGTTGCGGTGCACGGGCTTCTCATTGCGGTGGCTTCTCTTATTGCGGAGCATGGGCTCTAGGCGCACAGGCTTCAGTAGTTGCAGCATGCAGGCTCAGTAGTTGTGGCACACGGGCTTAGTTGTACCATGGCATGTGGGATCTTCCTGGACCAGGGATCGAACCCGTGTCCCCTGCATTGGCAGGCGGATTCTCAACCACTGCGCCACCAGGGAAGTCCTGGCCCCTGTCTTTTAAGAGGCCCAGCTATGCTTGCTGCCCTTAACGTCCTAAACACACCCTGAACCTTAATTCATTCCCCTTTTTGCTAAAGCCAGCTCTGTTGTTTTCCCCACCACTGATAAGCTGTGTGACCGGGCCAAGTTCTCTCCCTCTCTGGGCTTGGTTTTCCTGGTCTGTGAAATGCAGGCAGTCCTCACCCTACCTCAGAGGGTCGGCATGAGGATTAGATGAGATCATCATGGATCGTGGAGGGCACGGTGATGGCATACCCATGGTGGCACATGGCTACCTGTGATGGCTGCGAGCTCTGGTACCCCCAGCTCCGAGCTGAGGGCAGATTCTGATTTTCCATGCCTCTGTCCACACAGCACCTGCACTGTGACTCCTTTGTAGAGAAGTTGCTCAGAAAATGCTCCCACCAGCCTGTGGGAACCTTGAGTGGCAGTCTCTCCTGATAAGTGGGACTTCTTAACGTCCAGGCGGCTCTCACGTCCTCGTGCTGGAGTGGCCTACGCTCCTGTCTGTTTCTTCAGTGAGTTAATGATTTACCTCCAGTGTTTAATTTTGTTTAAACAGACATGACCCTGTTGGTGCCCAAGGCTCTGTCTCCACCAAAGTGGCCCAGGGATCAAAGAAGCTCAAAGACACAGCAAGCCTCCCTCTGCCCCGTACTGGAATTGTCCTTTAGTCTGCAAGCATCCACCTCTGCACTGCTGCCCCCGGACCTTACCTATTCTGCCGTTAATTACGCACTGGTTAGCCCTTAGCCTGTCTTTGAGACTCGTCTGCTGCTCTCCGGCCCACTGTGGTGGCTGAAGTGTCCACTCCCTCACTGCCCCATGCCCCTTGGGCCTCCCTGGGGTCCCTCCTGCCTCTCTCCTCTGTAGGTGAGGTATCTCAAGGGGTCTGGAGTGGATTCATTCATTTCACTGGGGACACTGGGAGCCAAGGTTCCTTCCATTGTGGCCCTGTCACTTACATCCTCTCCCTGGCCGCTGTGCCCTCTTCCTAGAAGTGAGGGAGTGGACTTCCTCCTGGCTGAGAGTTTGGACAGGCTGCATCCTGCTGCCCACCTCATCTTCTCCAGCCCTCCAGCCTGGGCTCCCCATCCATCAGCGCCCCCCACTCCAGCTACCCATCCATATGAGTCTTCTAGGGCTGCCGGAACAGATTCCCACAAACTTGGGGGCTTACCACAACAGAAATATAGGCTCTCACAGTTCTGGAGGCCAGAAGTCTGAAATCAAGGTGTCCCCAGGACTATGCTCCCTCCAAAGACTCTTGGGAGAGGATCCTTCCTTGGCTCTCCCAGCTTCTGGTGGCTGCCTGAGTTCCTGGGCTTGTGGCTGCTTCACTCCAACTCTGCCTCCATCTTTACACAGCCTTCTTCTTCTCTCTGTGTGGCTTTTTGTCTTCTGTCTCTTATGAGGACACTTGACATTGGATTTAGGGTCTACTAGGTAATCCAGGATGATCCCATCTTGAGATCTTTAACATTATTACATTTGCACAGACACAGACACTTTTTCCAAATAAGATCATAGTTACGGATTCTGGGTAGATGTATCTTTTGCGGGGGGGCATCATTCAACCCACCACAACTAATATTAACTGAGACCAGAAGAATATGGACATGCTAGGTAATGAGAACAAAACCAGTGAAGGCCCGAGGTAATAGAGAGCCTGGTCCATGTGGCTGGAGCACAGAATGGTGAGAGGTGAGGAGGGAACTTTGCGGGGGGAGTATGTGCAAGACCTTGCAGACTGAAGCAAGGAAACTGGGGCCTCTCCTCATGGCATGGAGAACCACGGAAGGGTTTTAAGTAGCGGAATGACATTAGCCAATTGTCATTGATTATTGAACATCTGGTGAACAGACAACTTGTTATCCAAATAGAAAAATGAGGGGAGGGAATCCCTGCATCACAACATCCCCAAAAATCAATTCCAAGAAGATTAAATTGCTCAACTTAAAAAGCAAGACTTCAAAAGGCAAATATTGTTTTGACTCTGGAGTAGGAAAATATATCTTAAACAAGTCACACCATAAAGGAAAAGAGAGACAAATTAAACTTTAAATCTTCTGTTCAACAAAAGACATCATTAAAAAGGGAAAACACAAACCACAGATGGGAAGATTTTTGCAATACGTAATCAACAAAATATCGGTATCAGGAAGACCTAAAGAGCATCTATGAACAAATAGGCTAAAGATAAGCAACCAATAGAAAAGTGGGCACAACACCATCAGGCAAGCCACAGAATAGGCAATGTGAACAGCCAATAAATGTGTGAAGAAACTCACTGATGAAAAGGGAAACGCAAATTAAAACCATGGTTAGATCCATTTCACGGCCATCAGTTGGCAAAAGTTAGAAAGGCTGACAATACCAAGTGTCGGTAGTGATGTGCAACCACAGAAACTCACACCGCTGGGAGCGTGTAAGTTGGCACGGTGGGTTTGGAGAGTAATTTCATAGTATCTGGTAAAGCGAAAGATGTGTTGCCCCAAACCACCTCTCACTCACATGCCTACATGCATATATATGCAAAAAGTCGTGCTCATGCACACAAGGAGGTGAGTCAAAATGCTCAGAGAGCATTGTTTGTAATAGCAAAAAATTGGGGAGAAAATGACTATTAACAGAAGAATGGATAGATGTGGTTCATTCACCATGAAACAGCATAGAGCAGGGGAAGTGAATGGACTAAGCTACATGCCTCAACTTGGTTGTTTCATAAATGCTAAATAAAAAGGTGAAGACACACTGCATGATTTCATTTAAATAAGCTGTACAAACATGCAAAACAATACTACTTTTTGGTAGGGCATACATATAGGTGTAATATAGTTATAAAGAAATACACGGGAATAATAGACATCAGGCTTGGGATAGGGTTCACGTGTGGGAGAAGTGAACGGGAAGGGACGCAGAGGGAATCCTGCAGCTTGGAGAATGTTTTATTCCTTGAGCCATGTGGTGGAAACACAGGTGTTTATTGTATCACCCTTTATATATTTTGGCACATCAAATATTACATACTTTTAAAAGAGGTGATACCAAAGAAATAGATAAATGGCCAACAAGGTCATGAAACAATTCTCAATGTCTTTAAGCCATCAGAGAAATCCAAATCAAAACCACAGTGAGATACTACTTCACAGCCACTAGGATGGCCATGATTTAAAAAACAAAAACAGAAAGTAACAAGTGTTGACAAAGATGCAGAGAAATTGAAACACTCTGCATTGCTGGTGGGAATGGAAAATAGTGCAGCTGCTATAGAAAACAGTTTGGCAGTTCCTCAGAAAGTTAAATATAGGGGCTTCCCTGGTGGCGCAGTGGTTGAGAGTCCGCCTGCCGATGTAGGGGATATGGGTTCGTGCCCCGGTCCGGGAAGATCCCACATGCCGCGGAGCAGCTGGGCCTGTGAGCCATGGCCTCTGAGCCTGCTCATCCAGAGCCTGTGCTCCACAACGGGAGAGGCCACAACAGTGAGAGGCCCAAGTACCGCAAAAAAAAAAAAAAAAAAAAAATTCACTGTGACTTCCCTGGTGGTCCAGTGGTTAAGGCTTTGTACTTCCACTGCAGTGGCACAGGTTCAATCCCTGCATGGCCAAAAAAATTCACCAAAAAAGTAAAAGGATGGGGACTTCCCTGGCAGTCTAGTGGTTGGGACTTCACCTTCCAAGGCAGGGGGTACAGGTTTGATCCCTGGTCAGGGAGCTAGGATCCCACATGCCTCTCGGCCAAAAAAACAGAACATAAAACAGAAGCAATATTGTAACAAATTCAATGAAGACTTAAAAAATGGTCCACATCAAAAGAAAAAATCTTAGAAACAAAAGCTGGTATTAAGCTATTTAAAAAATAATAATAAAAGGATGGAAAAAGATATACCAACTAAATTCTAATAAAAAGAAAACTGTAGTGACTGTATTTTTTAAAAAAAGATACTATAGCAAAGTGACACAGCATTGAATCTAAGCTAGTTATC
Organism: Lagenorhynchus albirostris; assembly: GCF_949774975.1. NCBI lineage: Eukaryota > Metazoa > Chordata > Mammalia > Artiodactyla > Delphinidae > Lagenorhynchus > Lagenorhynchus albirostris. The sequence continues at coordinate 66,648,866 of NC_083108.1, forward strand.
ACCAATATTTGCTTAATAAATATTTTATTTTAAAAATGTAACTCTTTAAAGTTTCCAGGTCGGGGGCATACACATTATTTTGTCAAATATTAACCTACTTGCAGAGAAGTGCAAAAAATCATAAGCGTGCACCTTGATGAAGTTTTACAAAATGAACACATCTGTGTAACCAGCTACTAGACCAAGAAACAAAACATTATCCTGCCCTACCCAGAAGCCTTCTTAATACCTACTTTCCCCCAAGAGTAACCAGTTTCGTGACTTTCATCACCACAAATGAGTTTTGCCTGTTTTTGAACTTAATATAAATGGAATTACATGGCACATAGTCTTTTGAGTCGGCACTTTTAATTCAACACATTTATAAGATTCCTCCTATTGCAGTAAGTAATTTTAGTTCTTTCATTCTCACTGCTGAATAGAATCCCATTGTGCAAATATACCCGTTTATTTATCCATTCTACTGTTGATGAGCTTCAGGGCAGTTTTCAGTGTTTGCTGCTATTACAAAGAGTGCTGCTGTGAACACTCTGGTCCATGCCTTTTGGTGTACATATGCACACATTTCTGTTGAGTGAATACCTAGGAGTGGCACTACTGGGTCATAAAATTTGTGTATATTGCCAACTTCAGTAAACAGATTTCCAAAGTGGCTGTGCCAGTCATCACTCCTGCCAGCAGCATGCGAGAGCTCCAACTGCTCCACATCCCCAACATTTGGTATTGTGTGCCTTTTTCATCTTAACACATCTTAATCTAGTGGGTGTGTGACATGCACGTTTTTTGTTTTCTGTTTTTTGTTTTTGTGGTACGCGGGCCTCTCACTGTTGTGGCCTCTCCCGTTGCGGAACACAGGCTCCGGACGCGCAGGCTCAGCGACCATGGCTCAGCGGCCATCGCTCAGGGGCCCAGCCGCTCCGCGGCATGTGGGATCTTCCCGGACCGGGGCACAAACCCGTGGCCCCTGCATCGGCAGGCGGACTCTCAACCACTGCACCACCAGGGAAGCCCCATGCACGTTTTTAAAAGGCTTTTGATTCATTTTGCCCAGTAGATCTCTGGAGAGCTGCTCTGATTTTGTTTCTGCCAACAATGCATAAGAGCTCAGAAATCTGGCATTCCTTTACTGAGTCCACGATGACCTAAGTGTCCATCAATAGATGAATGGATAAAGCTGATGTGGTATATGTATACAATGGAATATTATCTCACCATAAAAAAGAATGAAATTTTGCCATTTGCGGCAACATGGATGGACTTGAAGGGCATTATGCTAAGTGAAAGAAGTCAGAGAAAGACAAATACTGTATGATATCACTTATATGTGGAATCTAAAAAAATACAACAAACTAAAAAAAATATACAACAAACTAGTGAATATAACAAAAAAGACGCAGACTCACAGATATAGAAAACAAACTAGTGGGGAGAGGGAAGTGGGGAGAGGGTGAGGAATGGGAGGTACAAACTATTGGGTGTAAGATAGGTTACAAGGATATATTGTACATGAGGAATATAGTCAGTATTTTGTAATAACTGTAAATGGAAAGTAACCTTTAAAAATTGTATTAAAAAATTTTGAATGTTTTTAAAGTAGAAAGAAGAGGAGAAAAAAAAAAGATGATAAATATGTCCCCAAAAGGGTCCCTACAAAAATCCATATCACGTTCCCTTGGACTTGTATGGTGTATTTGCCCTTTGCAATGTAGTTTCAGGTATATGGTCTTTGACCTTCATAACCTGAGATAGGTAAAGTAGATATAATTATCCCCATTTTATAGGTGGAGGGACTGAGGTTCTGAGACATTTAGTCATTAGGTTTATAAATAGTGAGGCCAGGAACAGAACGCAGGTCTTCTGACTTCTAGTCCAGTAGTACTAACAGGACACATTTACTTGCATCCAGTTTTAAATGGATGGTGGCTACATCATACAATGGACATATCTTTCAGGAATGAAACCCTAGTTAATTCCAAATTTCCTTAGAGGAACCTGATATTTGTGCCTAAATGTAGCCACATTCTGTACCTGAATGTGAAAATTCCAAGCAAAGTTCTGAAGGTCAAGGGCAAAGTTGCGTACATGCTGTCCTCACATTCAGGCTGTGGCTCTTCTTCTCTATGCATGGCCTCAATGGACCTTCCTATCACGTGCTGGTCTTATCGGTACATCACAGCAAGAGAGTATCGCTAAACTGTTTTCTCTTCTAAACAAAATCTCAGTCTACACCCTAGTGTTCCTCCTTCTGGTTGTCCATTTGTCATTCACAGGTCATTTATCACTCACATGCCTTCCCTCCAACTACATGTGTGATCCATGACAGATCCAAGATTCATGGGCGATTCAGCCCTGTTCCCTTTGATGGAAGTCTGAGTCTCCAGCCATCCCTGTAAAAGGTTCGGGTTTGTGAGCTTAAGGTTTCAGAAGAGGTAGGGGAACCAAAGCAGAGAGCAATCATCTTTCTGCATCAACCCCTGCATCTGACAGCACGCAACTGCAATAGCAGAATGTGTTCCAATGTTCTGACCGCCCCCTAGTGCTAGAAACAAGAACAGCACACTACGGGGGTTGTAACAATTTCTAGCTGCAAAAAACTGCCGTTAGAGATCTTAATTCAATAAAAACCCTTCATTTCAAGTCTAATAAGGACACTAATCCTATTGGATTAGAGAGGAAGTTGAGGAAGGCAAGGTCCACAGAGGGAAAGGAAATCATCAGGACGTACGGTAACTTAATGGTGAATCCAGGACTAGAACCAACTCCTAAACTTGGACTCCCATATTCTGGATGCCTACCATAAAGCGATAATCCAAGAAATAATTTTCTCAAAAACCCAATATAGAACATGATATAAAACAGACAAATTCACATAAATTTTTTTCTTGTTTTAGAATGCAAATTACTTGAAGGCAAGAACTTTGGGTGGTGTACCCCGAGGATTAATAATGATGGTGGCCTTACTACCTATTGTGCTATGTTCCAGACACTGAGCTTAGTAGCACTAGGCTGCTGTGACCACCACCCCATCTTCTTTCTTTCATTCACTCAACAAACACTTATGGAGCTCTTCCTCTGTACCAGGCATTGTTATTGGTTCTGGGGATGCCAAATGGACCCAAATGGAATCCCTGCCTTCAGGGAGACTAGATTCTAATTTGGAAAGATGGGTGGTAAACAGGGCAATAACCAAACACATGGCATGTTGGTGTTATGGACTGAATGTTTGTGTCCCCCCACCACAAATCCTAATATTGAAGCTCTAAGCCCCAGTGTGACTTTGGAGAGAGGACCTATAAGGAACTAATTAAGATTAAATGAGGTCATAAGGATGGGGCCCTGATCCAGTAGGATTAGTGTCCTCATAAGGTGAGACCCCAAAGAGCACTTGTTTGCTCTCCGTCCCCTCATGCACAAAGAGGTCATGTGAGCACACAGTGGGAAGGCAGCAGCACGCAGCCAGGAAGGGGACTCTCCCCAGAAATGGAGTCAGCCTGAACCTTGAATCTCGAACTTCTCAGCCTCCAGAACTACAAGAAAACAAATGTCTGTTGTTTAGGCCACCCTGTCTGTGGTACTATGTTATGGCAGCCCGAGCTGACTAAGACAGTTGAGTAGTCATAATTACTGTGAAGAAAAATAAGACAAGGCCACAGTATCAGGATGTGGGGAGGCAATATACTACTTCCACTGAAGTGGTGAGGAAAAGTCTTTCTGATATGGTGCCAGTGTACATATACCATACTTGTGGAACATCCATCCAGATCAAGACGTGAAACATTTCCATAAATCAACTATACTTCAATTTTTTAAAAAGATATGAAATTTCTAGCACCTAAACACACTCACTTGTGGCCCCCGACAGTCAGTACCCACCTAAGGGTAACTTTTTTTCTTTTTTTGGCCACGCCTCTCGGCTTGCAGGATCTTAGTTCCCCGACCAGGGATTGAACACCGTCCTGTCAGTGAAAGCACCAAGTCCTAACCACTGGACCACCAGGGAATTCCCGGGTAACCATTATTCTGATTTCCATCATTGTGGATTAATGTTGTCTGTTTCTAAACTTTATACTAGTGGAATCTTATGTTGATGGACATTTGGGTTGTTTCCAGTTTGAGGTCATTATGAATAAAGCTGCAGAGAACATTCTTGAACATGTCCTTTGGTAGATGTAACACTTACTTCTGTTGGGTATGTGCCCAGGAATGGAATTGCTGGGTCATGGAGTATACATATATTTAGGTTTAGTAACTACTGCCGAATACTTTTTCAAAGCGGTATCAACACATGTTCCCGGTATCAACATGGTATCAACAGAAGGAGAGGATTCCGTTGTTCCTCACCAACACTTGGTATGTCAGTCTTTTTCACTTTAGCCCTTCTGGTGAGTATATTGTGCTAGCCCTTTGTGGTTGTAATTTACATTTCTCTCATGAAGACGGTGAGCAACTTTTCATGAGTTTATTGGTCATTTTGATATTCTTTTCTGTGAAATATCTGTGCAATTCTTTTGCCCATTTAAAAAATTGCATTGTTTACCCACAGAAGGGGAGGTGCAAATTATATATAAGGGTCTAGTATCCAGAATATATAAAGAATTCCTACAACTCAACAACAAAAATACAAACAACCCCATTTAAAAATGAGGAAAGGACTTGTGTAGACATTTCTTCAAAGAAGATATGTAAATGACCAAAAAGTATGTGAAAAGATGTTCAACATCATTAGTCAACAGGGAAATGCAAATCAAAACCACAATGAGGTGGGCTTCCCTGGTGGCACAGTGGTTGAGAGTCCGCCTGCCGATGCAGGGGACGCGGGTTCATGTCCCGGTCCAGGAGGATCCCACATGCCGCGGAGCGGCTGGGCCCATGAGCCATGGCCGCTGAGCCTGCACATCCGGAGCCTGTGCTCCGCAGCGGGAGAGGCCACAACAGTGAGAGGCCCGCGTACTGCAAAAAAAAAAAAAAAACACAATGAGGTACCATTTCACACCCACTAGGATAGCCATTAGAACAAAATAATAATAATAAAAAATATGCAGGGAATTTGGAACCCTCACACATTGCTGGTGGGAATGTCTAAAGGCGTAGCTCCTGTGGAAAACAGTTTGGCAGTTCCTCAAAAGGTTAAACATAGAATCACCATACGACCCAGCAATTCAACTCTCAGTTATATCCCGAAAGAATTGAAAACATACGTCCACACTTGTGCAAAAACTTGTATGCGCATGTTTATAGCAACTCAACAATAGTCAAAATGTGGAAACAACCCAAGTGTCCATCAACTGATGAAGGATAAATTAAATGTAGTGCAACTATACAATGGAATATTATTCAGCCAGAAAAGGAATGAAGCACAACCTAGATGAACCTTGAAAACATTATGCCAAGTGAAAGAAGCCAGACCCCAAAGGCCTCATGTTGTATGATTCCATTTATATGCAATATCCAGAAAATGCAAACCCATAGAGACAGAAAGCAGATTAGTGGTTACCAGAGGATGAGGGAGGGGGGAATAGGGAGTGACTGCTAATGGGTATTTGAGGTGATGGAAAAGTTCTGGAATTAGATAGAGGTGATGGTTGCACAATACTGTAGATGTCCTTAATGCCACTGAACTGTATACTTTAAAATTTACAATGACGATGGGACTTCCCTGGTGGCACAGTAGTTAAGACTCTGTGCTCCCAATGCAGGATGCCCGGGTTCGATCCCTGGTCAGGGAACTGGATCCCGCATGCAGCAACTAAGACCTAGCCCAGCCCAATAAATAAATAAATATTAAAAAAAAAAATTTACAATGACGAATTTTATATTATGTGTATTTTACCCCATACAAAAAAGTGGGTTGTCTGTCATTTCTCATTCATTTGTAAGAGTTTTTTATATATTCTGGATATGAGTCTTTTGCAATATATATCTATGATAAATATCTTCTACATCGCTGTGTCTTACCTTCCCACCCTCAGCGTTGTCTTTTTTTTTTTTTGGCCACACCATGCAGCATGCGGGATCTTAGTTCCTCGACTAGGGATCAAACCTGTGCACCCTTCAGTGGAAGCACGGAGTCTTAACCACTGGACCGTCAGGGAAGTCCTCAGTGTTGTCTTTTTTTTTTTTTTTTTTTGCGGTATGCGGGCCTCTCACTGTTGTGGCCTCTCCTGTTGCGGAGCACAGGCTCCGGACGCGCAGGCTCAGCGGCCATGGCTCACGGGCCCAACCGCTCCGCGGCATGTGGGATCTTCTCAGACCGGGGCACGAACCCATGTCCCCTGCATCAGCAGGCGGACTCTCAACCACTGCGCCACCCGGGAAGCACCTCAGTGTTGTCTTTTGATGAATGAAAGTCCTTAATTCTGATGACATCCAGTTCATCAGTCTTTCATATTAATAGTGCTTTTTGTGCCTTATGGAAGAAATCTTTGCCTATCCTAAGGTCATGAAACATTCTTCTATATCTTTTTCTAGATGCTTGATTTGTTTCAAGTTGAAGTCTGTGATTATCCCTAATTAATGCTTGTGCATGGTATGAAGTATGAGTGAAGGTTCATTTTCTTCCATACAGAAACCAAGTTCACCCAGATCATTTATTGAAATACCATCCTTTCCCCACTGCACTGCAGTGTCACCTTTGTTAAAATCTGGTGATGAACTATGTGAGGATCTGTTTCTGGACCCTATGTTCCATCTGTTGGACTGTTGGCCCACCTGGCACCAGTACCAAATTGTCTAATTGGCTGCAGCTTTTTACAAGGTCTCAATGTCTGGTAGTGCAGGTCTTCTAGCTTTGTTCTTCTTTGCTATTACCTTGGTTATTCTAGGTCTTTTGCACTTCCATATAAATTTTACAATCAATTTACCAATTTACACACACACACACCTGCTGGGATTTTGACTGGGATTATACTGAAGCTATAGATCTGTTGGGGAAAGGCTGATAGAGAGTCAAGAGGCCATCCTCAATCTTTCTCTCCCACAAGCAGGCAAAGATCCTTCTCCATCAGGTTGCCATGCCTCCCCATACTCCTCTCCTCACCTTCATGTCATCAGCAAGTTTCCACTAATGCTACTTTCTCCCAGAAATGCTTGCTTCCTTCTCTGAAGTTTCACAGAAAGCTCTCCACATCTTTCTGTTGTATCTCAACATTGTATTAAAATCCTTTGGTTATCTGGTTGTCTGTGAGCTTCTAGAGAACAGGGAACAACATCGGATTCCTTTGAGAGAGGGTGGGGAAAGCAGTATGATGAAGTGGGAAAGGTATAGACCAGCACCTTCCAAGAGAACATCTGTGATGATGGATATGTGCTCTATTTGCTCTGTCCAGTCCTATGCCAGTAGCCAAGTATGGCTTGAAATGTGACAAGTGTGGCTGAGGAACTGAATTTTCAATTTTCCTTAATTATAATTAATTAAATTGAATTTTGGAGAGGAACTGATCCCCCACTTACAAGCCGTTACCAAGCCTTGTCCACTCTGCTTCCTGCAGGTGTTCCAAATCCACAGCCTCCTCCCCATCCCACTGTCAATCTGACTTACATCACAGCCAAAACCTGGTGCAGGTTGCTCACCTGCTGCTGCCAGACTGATCTTTTGGACTGAAAATATGATCCTGCCCCTTCTTTACTGAAAATACTTCAGTGTCCCCCACTAATAAGAGCTGCTTCTGAAACCAAGAGCTAATGATGTATTCTTGGGGCTCCCTGAGCTGTCTGTGATAATTTTCTCTCTAAATCTCAAATCCACAGAAGAGTGTCAAGAACAGTCTATATAGCTTTCATTTAGAATTACAAATTATTAACCTTCTTCCCTATCTTTCTGTTCCACTTTTGCTGAACGATTTGAAAGTAAGTTACAGATATGAAAACATTTTACTCCTACACACTTCAAAATACATCTCCTAAGAATAAGGACATTTTCTTATATAACCACAATATTTTTATGTTTATGACCATTTTAGTGTTCTGTTTTAATAATATAAAAAACTTGATATAAACGTATTCTGGATCATCCAGATGACCTCTTTATATTATAGCATTGCCACTCAAATTCAGTGCCTGGATTAGACAGGATAGGTTAGATTATGCTGCAGTAACAAACAGACTCCAAACCTCAGTGTCTTGTAATAAAGTTACTATCTTTATTACTATCTTATGCTACATATTCATTACATGTTGGCTGGTGCTTTGTTCCACACCACCTCCCTTCAAAAGCCAGCATAATACCAAAGTAGCCCCCATTTTGAATGTTGCTGGTTGTCATGACAGCAGAGAATAGAGCTCTGAAAGCTCTCACACCAACAATGAAATATTCTGGCTCAGTTCACCTCTCATTTGTCCATAGGTGGCCAGAAGTCAGAGAGGCAGAAATTTAGGTGAACAGAGTAAATGAGCAACACAATGCTCAAGTTTTTGTTTGTGTTTGATCCTCATGGAGATGAGACAGCACTGCTTTAATTGTCATGGGCCAGTAAGGAAAGAAAAGAGTTGGACTCAATGCTTAAAATTTATGCTCGCATCAAGCAAAGGCTGGTGATATCCCAGCAGGGTGAACAGTGGAAGGTTTCAGAGCCTCCTTTCCCTCCTCCCCCTCTGCCTCCTAGCACTTCTGCTGTCACTAATACAAGCACTGTTCTAAGTATCTTACACAAATTATTTCATTTTGTTATCCCTATGAGATAGGTGTCATCACCACACCATTTTATTCCTGAGAAAACCATGACTCACAGAAGAGAAGTCATTTGCCCAAAGCACATAGCTAGTAAGTGGTAGGAGCCCGGGTCTACCTCGGGCAGCCTGACTCCAGAGCGCACATTACAAAGACCAGGTGGGGTCGATACTCAGAGAAAACTCGTGGGAAAATAGCGTCAGCCTGACCCACTGGACTATAAGCGGGTCACCTGTAAAGAACTGAGCCATTGCAGTCAGCATCACCTCCTTGTTTTGAGTGGTAATACAGTTTGAGCAAAGCAACACCATCTGGGGCTTCCCTGGTGGTCCAGTGGTTAGGACTCCGTGCTTCCATTGCAGGGGGCACAGGTTAGATCCCTGGTCGGGGAACTGAGATCCTACCTGCTGTGAGGTGCGGGCAAAAAAACAAACAAACAAAACAACATCATCTGTCACATTAGATTGTTGACAACTAATTTTTATTTGCAAATTTGGTTTTATATCTTTGTGAGGAGTGTACAGCTAGTGTTATGTTTCTGCATTATCATAAAAGCACTTTCAGTGAATACTATGGCAAGGAGAGGGCAGGAAGAAGTATCTTCCTTTTAAAGAAGCCCATTTATACATTATCCAGGTTTAAGGAACAGAAGCCTCCGGGATAAAGCCCAAATCCCTAGGCAAAACATCAAAGGCCCTTTGTGATCTGGTCCCTGCACGTGTCCAACCCCATCATCTCTACAGCCCCTTTTCTCCAGTCCCCTGAACCACTTCTAGCTCCGCAGCTTAACATATCTTGCTCTCTCAGGCCTTGAATAAACTAGGAATTGGTTTGGCTCCATATAACAGAAAGCCCAGCTTATGGTGGCTTAACCAAATGGGGGCCTTATTCTTCTCATGTAACAGAAAGCCCAGATTTGGGCAGCCGAGGGCTTGTATTGTGGCTCCTCGATGCCAACAGAGACCCCTTGTTGAAGCATAGTTGATGTACAATGTTGTGTTAGTTTCAGGTGTACAGCAAAGTGATTCAGTTTTTTATATATATACACACACACATATACATATATATATTCTGATGTATATATCTTATATATAAGATATATATATATATTCTTTTTCGGATTCTTTTCCATTATAGGTTATTACAAGATACTGAGTATAGTTCCCTGTGCTATACAGTAGGTCTTTGTTGTTTATCTATTTTATATATACAATAGTGTGTATCTGTTAATCCCCAACTCCTAATTTATCCCTCCTCTTCCTTTCCCCTTTGATAACCATAAGTTTCTTTTCCATGTCTGTGAGTCTGTTTGTTTTGTAAATAAATTCATTTGTATTATTTTTTAAGATTCCACATATAAGTGAAATCATAGGATATTTGTCTTCCTCTGTCTGACTTACTTTTCTTAGTATGATAATCTCTAGGTCCATCCATGTTGCTGCAAATGGCATTATTTCATTCTTTTTTATGGCCGAGTAATATTCCATTGTATACATGTGCCACATTTTCTTTATCTATTCATCTGTTGATGGACATTTAGGTTGCTTCCATGTCTTAGCTATTATAAATAGTGCTGCTATGAACATTGGGATGCATGTATCTTTTTGAATTAGAGTTTTCATCTTTTCTGCCCAGGAGTGGAATTGCCAGATTATATGGTAACTCTATTTTAGTTTTTTAAGGAACCTCCATACTGTTGTCCATAGTGGCTGAGCCAGGTTACATTCCCACCAACAGTGTAGGAGGGTTCCCTTTTCTCCACACCCTCTCCAGCATTTATTATTTTTGATGATGGCCATTCTGACTAATGTGAGGCAATATCTCATTGTAGTTTTTATTTGCATTTCTCTAATAATTAGCGATATTGAGCATCTTTTCATGTGCCTGTTGGCCATCTGTATGTCTTCTTTGGAGAAATGTCTATTTAGGTCTTCTGCTCACTTTTTGATTGGGTTGTTTGTTTTTTTGTTATTGAGCTGAATGAGCTATTTGTATATTTTGGAAATTAAGCGCTTTGACACACAAAAGTTTTAAATTTTGATGCTGTCCAATTGATCTATTTTTGCATCTTGATTTTTTGTTTTGTTTTTTGTTTTTTTTTGCGGTACGCGGGCCTCTCACTGTTGTGGCCTCTCACGTTGCGGAGCACAGGCTCCAGACGTGCAGGCTCAGCGGCCATGGCTCACGGGCCCAGCCGCTCCGCAGCATGTGGGATCTTCCTGGACCAGGGCACGAACCCATGTCCCCTGCATCAGCAGGCAGACTCTCAACCACTGCGCCACCAGGGAAGTCCTTGCATCTTGATTTTTACCTGGCCCTTGTCTCTGATGGACTTGGGCAAAGCTAGCACTGTAAGAACCTCAGGAAACTGTTTCTTATCGACTTGCAGCTTTTTTGTAGGACCTGCATGAATTTTTCTGCCTTTGCTATAGCCTCTCTCACTTGGAGTGCTTTTTGTTTTTGTTTTTTTAAATATTTATTTATTTGGCTTCACCAGGTCTTAGTTGCAGCGCACGGGATCTTTGTTGTGGCATGTGAACTCTTAGTTGTGCCATGTGGGATCTAGTTCCCTGACCAGAGATCGAACCCAGGCCCCCTGCATTGGGAGCGTGGAGTCTTAGCCACTGGACCACCAGGGAAGTCCCTGGAGTGGTTTTTATATGGCAAACTTAATTTATTATTAGGCTCTAGCCAGTTACAACTCACATTTTCATTTAATCTTTGTTGCTTTCAACATGCCATCTCAACCATGTCTACATTTGGCCACCAGGTTCTGAAACGTTTGCTTACCTGCTGGCGGTGACTGTCAGTTTCTCCGGTGAAGCTGAGAAAATGGAAAGGATTTCCACATCCTGGACAATGGCTGCTTCTACTGCAAAAAGTCCCCAAAATACAGATGCGTCTGTCACATTTTCCAAGAAGCAGACGGTGAGATAGGCTTAGACGTGGGAGAGATTTATGGGAGAAACAGCTGTGGACGTTAAAGGGGGGGAGACAGAGAAGGAAAGGAGAGTCTTTAGACCTCCACGCAGGTCTCAAACGTGTGAAAGGGAGGGGCCGGAAGGAGGGCTGACTGAAAAGACTCTCAGATGACCATGCAGTTCTAGTAAAGTTTCAGCCATGCCAACGGGGAGGCCTGGAGGCAATGCTGCCTATTTTAGGTGTCCCGAGTCTCCTAGGAATGCGCGTGCACCAGTAGCCCCACTTGCTGTGTCACTGGCTGGGAGGCGTTGGTGTGAATGCAGGCTGGACCCAGAGGGCAGCACCTGGGCGGCCAGTCAGTGATGCTCCCTGGAGCAGAAGAGCTGAGCGACGCATCTTCATGTCACCATATGCTGTGTTAGATTTTTGGATTGAAGGACTTCTCAAAATCCTACTTCCATGATGCCTTCAGAACCAAGTCTGAAGTTCAAACTCATGTCCTGAATGTCCTGGCCTCTTCTCCCCTCCACCCAGTGTGGAGGAGGAGTCCCTTTCCCCCTTCTGTGTGTGTGGAGTTCCCTGCTAGGTAAATCTTGGAAGAACACTCTTCCCACCTCAGAAGCCCCCAGCCCCAGATGCCAGCTTGCCCTGCACCCCCAGGCAGCTAGGCTTGGCCATCCTACTGTTGGCAAGTGAGGCAACAGTACTTTGCAGAGTTGCTTTGATGACTAAATGGGGTAAAAACAAAATGGCCTCAGCACATACTTGACCCTCAATAATTGTTACTCCCTCGTCCCCACTGAGAAATGTGGAGAAATGTGGATCACCACCTCAGCCGGGTGATCAAGGTCAACACCAACAGTGATGACTCATGTTGCAAGTGTGTGCCCTGGACTGGATGTGATAAGAGTGGCACTTTACCTCTGGAGTCTTCCTCCTAAAAACTCATAACTCTGCTCTAATCGTCATAAAATTATACCTGACCAGGACTCCTCAAAACTGTCAAGATCATCAAAAACAAGGAAAGTCCGAGAAACTGTCACAGCCAACAACAGCCTAAGGAGACATGATTACTAGATATAATGTCTTCCGGATGGAATCCTGGAGCAGAAGGACATTAGGTAGAAACTAAGGAAATTTGAATAAAGTATGGACTTTAGTTAATAAAAACATATTGCTATGGGTCATTCATTGTAACAAATATACCACATTGATGTAAGATGTTAATATAGGAGAAAACTGGGTGTCGGGTGTGTGGGGACTCTGTGTGCTATCTTTGCAATTTTTCTTGGTATATCTAAAACTTTTCTTTAAAAATTACGTTTATTTAAAAAAAATGCGTATCATGATCAGAGTTAGCAACATAGTGTGGTGTAAAGTTGTCACCATAGTTACTTGCCTTAAGACGTCACCTCCTTTTCTTTTTTTAAAATATTTATTTATTTTATTTATTTGGTTGCGCTGGGTCCTGGCTGTGGCTCATGGGCTCCTTAGTTGTGACATGTGAACTCCCGGCCACGGCATGCATGCAGGATCCCACTCCCTGACCATGGATCAAACCCGGGTCCCCCACCACCCTGCACCGGGAGTGCAGAGTCCTAACAACTGCACCACCAGGGAAATCCCACCTCCTTTTCTTGAAGGCTAGTATATTTGAAAAGGGGATCTATGGAAAGCAGAGAGCTTAAGCTGATTGCTCAGGTGCTCCAAGGGCAGTTTTAAAGTCACAAAACAACCCCAGAGAACTGCGGGCTAAAGAGAGCTTGATAGTTTCCTTTTACCGTAACTGAAAATTTCGATTCAATTTTTTAATACCTATAGGCTGTGGTAGCCCAGACTAGCCCTGCTGCATTGAAACCTCAAGTGGGTTTAGTAGGGCAGCGAGAAATAAAATGCAGAAGTGACTGGGGCATTTTGAACTTTGTAAGGAATTTTGAACTTACCAATATCAGGCTCATGGCACAGTGGGTAACCTAGGTCCCTCTTCCGGAATAAAAAGAGACAAATGCCCCCCACCAGGGTTCTACACCACTCTGGTGGGTAACATTCCTCCTCCCACTAGGAAAGCTGAGGCCACTGGATTTCCGGTGCACCTCTGGGGACTAGGGGTCTAAATCCATGGCTGGGGGTACCTTCCATCTCACTCTCTCCTTCATGCAGCTCTTTGGCAGCTGGTCCAAGTCATCTGCCTCACCAGTCCTTGAACCTAGAGAGCGTCTGGCCTAGCTCATAGTCTCACCTAGTTATGGGCGGTCACAGACTACAGAGGACGAAATGGCTTGAAGGGTGAGATACCTCTCCAGGCAGAAGCACTGTGAACACGAAGCACGTAGTAAGTCAGAAACAGTCACCATCACTTTTCCCTTTACAATGCAATTTGTCACGCAGATGTCTTAAATTTTGATACAGTCAAATTTGACAATCTTTTCTTTAATGGTTTGCACTTTTTGCATCTTATTTAAAAGGTCCTTCTCCACTCTGACATTCCAAATATATTTGATAAAATTTTTTCTAAAATTTTAAGGTTTGGGGACTTCCCTGGTGGCGCAGTGGTTAAGAATCCGCCTGCCAATGCAGGGAACATGGGTTCGAGCCCTGGTCCAGGAAGATCCCACATGCCGTGGAGCAACTAAGCCCGTGCGCCACAACTACTGAGCCTGCGCGCCTAGGGCCTGTGCTCCGCAACAAGAGAAGCCACCGCACCGCAACAAAGAGTAGCCCCTGCTCGCTGCAACTAGAGAAAGCCCGTGGGCAGCAACGAAGACCCAACGCAGCCAAAAATAAATAAATAAATTTATAATAAAATAAAATTGTAAAGTTTAATGTTTCACCTTTGGAGCTTTAATGCATCTGAAATTCATTATGGTCTGATGGGACAGAGGGAGACAATTCTGGTTTTTTCCATACAAAGCGTCTGTTGTCTCAACACCAACCCTTCCATGCCGACCTACTGGTCTGGCACCTGAGTCAAAGTGGGCCAGTTCAGCAGCTGCAGCGGAGGCCTGTCGGAGCAGCCGCCCTCTTGGGCGCTGAACTTACAGCCAACACTTTAGAAGCTGTGTTGATGAAGCAGACACCTTTTATGGTTTTTAGAAAAGTTGCAGTTTAAAACTTTAGAAAGTATGGGCAGAGAGTGAAGAGCAGTCCAAGGTCATAGTTACAGATCCAGGGTTTAGAGTCAGGCAGATGTAGCATCAGCCCCCACTTTCCCTCTCACACGTGTTTCCTCCTGGTGCTCCATGGCTGCTCCTCCTGGGTATCCCCTGCTCCGACCACAACATCACCCCCCGCTCTTCCCTGGCTGCCTAACTCCGCGTCCCCCCACCCAAGTCACAGATGACTCAGGTGGGTGCTGGACAAAGGGAGCCCACTCTCAGAGGCTTAGGTTGGGTTCCCTAGAAGCAGAGCCTGGAGCAGGCAGGGATTCTAGTGCAAGTGATTTATTGAGGAAGGACCCTAGGGAGGAACCTGTAAGGAAGTGAAAGAAGCAGGACAGAGCCAGGGAGGAAGCCAAGAAAATGTGTGCTTTCAGGAGAGGTCTAACCACAGCCTGATCCCACAGGGAGCTGGGGGTATTTATTACACTGCAGTCTGTCCCGCCTTGAGGCCAGGGAGCTGGGCTTTATATTCCACCCTGTTAGTCAGCCATTGGCCATGGGCCACCCTGGCCAGTCGTGTGTTGTAACCTCCCAGGCATCTCCTGGCAGGGCAGATCCCATTAGCTAAGAGAATCCTCCAGAGAAGGATGGAGCCATGAGCTTTTAGTAGCCAACACCCAGAGCAGCTAGGAAGAGGGTGTACCACTTCCTAGTGGGCAGGGCACCAACAGCATCTACCCCAGAGACCAAATCTCCCTACACACTGCAGTTCAGTGTGAATTAGAAAGAAATAGTCCAAGCAGAGTCTGAGGATGTGCTGATGGGAAGGGAATAGTGAAAAATATGTACATGGACATATCTTCACAAAACTTTGTCTGAGAATGATTTTACTGTTTGATGCTTGTTATGTTACGTTCGTTTAATTAAATTGTCCTTTGGCTTTATTTTTTCTGATGACAAAAGAAATCTAGGTTCATGGTAAATTATTCAGATGCTGAAGTAATTTATATCTTAGCAAGTAATGTCATACAACCTCTCCCCCATTCTGAGAGAACCACTGTTAAGAGTTGGAATTATATTATCTCAGTTCTTATCTATAGGAGTCACCATTTGGAAAGGTCTAGAAAGCAGAAGACATCCCATTAAACCTGACCCTCTGGAAACCTTTAGCAAATATACTTAATGGTAACTTTGAAAGCTCTCTTTCTGAGATGGGGAAGGAGACCAAGGTATCTGCTCTCATCACAAATATTTAGCATGGTCCTTTAGGCCATTCGAGAGGCAATAATTAAGGCATAAGGTATGGACAGACAGAAGTAAAACTACCAGTATTCAGTAGTCCCATGATTGTGCATGTAGAAAGCCCAATGAATCTAAACATAAACTGTTAAAATAAAGGCATTAATTTAGCAAGTTTGCCAGATACAAGGTTGATATAAAAGATGCATTTCTACACACAAGCAACAATTATAAAATGAAATGTAAAACAGCACCGTGTATAATGGCATCAAAAGTAAAATACCTAGAAATCAGTATTAAAAAGCTGTATATGATCTCTTTACAAAGACAAACAACATATATACACTACTGTTTATAAAATAGATAAACAAGGACCTACTGTATAGCACAGGGAACTCTACTCAATATTTCTATAATAACCTATATGGGAAAAGAATCTGAAAAAGAATGGATATATGTATATGTATAACTGAATCACTTTGCTGTACACCTGAAACTAATACATTGTAAATCAACTATACTCCAATATAAAATAAAAATTAAATTAAAAAACAAAGACAAAAAACAATGAACAACACCTATAAAACATTATTGAGAGGAAGTAAAGGATTTCTGAGACAATGCTTGGGCTCTTCATAGTGAGCCTTTTACAATACTTGAGCCTGTTGGGTGGATTTGTGTCCCTACCTGGGCTATGCTGTCTTTCTATAAGCACTGAACAAATTAATAGCAGAAGTTTACTTGTCAGGAACAGTGGCAAATACACACCGTGTACACTTTCCTTTGTCTTCAGAACAGTCTTGTCCACTGTTATCTCCATTGTGTAAGAGGAAACTGAGGGTCAGAGAGTTTGGGTAACTTGCCCAAAGTCACCCAGACAGCAAACTCACCTAAGCCTGTCTGACTCCAGTAACAGTGCTCAGAATCACCATTTACTGGCTGGAAACGCAATCTTCAGATGTATTCTGAGACAATAATTTTAAGTCTAAGGTTGTAGGAACGTTTTTAAAATGAATTTCAGAAATTCCACAAAATGACCAAGGTTGATTCTCATGCCAGAAGCCCTGGGGGGGAATTAACCTTTGTTGGAAGCTGTGGAATAGTTGTCACTTGCACATACAGTGAGAACAAATGGCCACTAGATGGCCCTGCAGTTCTTTGCGGTGTCACCGCCCTCCACCTTGGCCTCTGCGCTCCTGGTGGCCAAACCACAAAAAGAGCAGAGAAATGAGAAAAATATGCACAATGTGGGGCATTTTTCAAAAAGTTTAATGTATTAAATTTAAAAGACCTTTCTCTATTCTGAGATCATGCCCTTCTTACTTTGGGGGATGGTAATAGATGGTCACTCCTTAGCAAATATTCTTCCTTGGCAAAATTGACCTACTGGGAAGTCTGGTATCAGTAAAGTACTAGCTTATCATGAAAAATGGATCCAAGTCAAATATCTTAATGCGGTTTAAAGATTCTCAGCCCTCCAAGCAGCGGCCTTTGAAATAAACAAGCTACAGTACCTGAGAAGTTTCAATATAGTCATGAACACCGTATTTAGAGGCTTTTTAAAAAATAGTGAAATGAAAAGATGTTGATAAAAGAATTGTAAAGTCAAGGAAGTTCAGAGTCAGTAGGAATTTCCCAAGGGAAATATTGACTCAGTTGTTAAATAGTAGGAGTGTCAGGAAGGTATCAACAGAAAGATACGTGGAGATGGCTCTAGAGAAAGTAAAGCAAGAAGTCTTTTATCACATTGCAGGTCAAGGCACAACTGAGAGGTTGATGAGAAAGCTCAGACCTGCCCAGGGTTGGGGATGTTCTGAAATGGAAGGAAGGGGAACAGGGAAGAGGAATCCTGGATGAACACAGGCTTTGGTTTTGCACTTAAAGATGGTGAGTCTCAGGCTTCCCTGGTGGCGCAGTGGTTGAGAGTCCACCTGCCAATGCAGCAGACACGGGTTTGTGCCCCGGTCCGGGAAGATCCCACATGTCGCGGAGTGGCTGGGCCTGTGAGCCATGGCCTCTGAGCCTGTGCATCCGGAGCCTGTGCTCCGCAACGGGAGAGGCCACAACAGTGAGAGGGAAAGATGGTGAGTCTCTAGGTGTGGCCAAATGGCATCAGAGTCCCGGGGATGGGTGTAGAAGACCATCCAACAGCACACAGCTGTTGTTCTGTATGTTTTGGTTTTTTCTTAAGAACTGTTAAAATCTGAGACCCTCACTCCGCTTGGCCTCGCTTCCAGAAGTCTTGGCTCTGTCCCGCTGCCCACGCACTCACCAAAGCCAACTGTCTGCTGCTGTTTCTTGGCCTGACTAGAAATGCTCCTTCAGTGTTTCTTTGGCTAATAATTTCCTTAGGCCCACTCTGTGCCGATAACAGTTCGAATTGCTGTACACCTTGAATCTTCACAACACGAATAATCTCTCCCAAGTTACCAGTGAGGGGCTGAGACTACAGAGAGCTGTGGTGATTCTCTAGAGGTGACTTTCCCTCTTGGTCATGCAGGTGGATCCTGGATTCTCCCTAGGCTAGGCCTTCGGGAGCCGGGCTGGGTGCGGTTGGTCTGCAGCTGTGGGGTGTATGGAGGAATTGGAGTCTGAACCCCAAATGCAGAGAGGCAGGCAAAGTCCCAGGTGTCATGTTTAGAAAAGTAAGTTTGGGGCAAGGTCAGCTAGGAAGCCAAGATGGTCATCTGAGAGCAAGCAAACTGAGCCAGCGAGTCTGGGATGCAGTGCTGGGAAGATTCCCATAGACACAGGGATTGATGACCAAGAACATTCTGGGGGCGGGGGTGGGGGGTGGAGGGGTGGGACTGTGTGGCACCTGGAATCCATAACCTCACAGGGAGAAGGGCAGCAAGAAATGAGGCTGGCCCCAGGAGTTAGACACAGCTGGAGGTGGAAGAGAGTGTCTCTGTGTGGGGCATCTCACCTCCAATTCTTGCATTTTCCCCTCCCTCCTCCATCTCGGTGCTCTGAGCTCTAAAAGTACCCCCCATTTTCCTGAATAGGAAATAGGCATGCAAAAGTGTTCAGTAGGCATGCAATTTGATCATTCTAATTCTAGGTTTCCCTTTTTAAACTACATTCTAAGTAACATGTGCATATAGCTTGTTTTGTTTTTAGTCAAGGCAGACTTAAAAGGCTTACAACAAAATCCAGGTTGCCTACCCTACCTCTCGCCTCTCCCGAGTCTTACCCCTCAGAGGCAACTTCCTTGCCATTACTTCATGTTATGTCATGGGTTTATCTCCATTTCTCCATTTCTGTAAATAATAACCTTATATTGTTCTATTTTGACTTCCTTAATTGATTTGCAGGTGAGAAATTCATTCTCTTTTTACCATCACCCCCCACTGCCCCTCATTCTTCCAATATATTTTATGTCACCATTTTTATTAGTGGTGTGAGTTATTCTGATTGTTATTATTAGTCACAGCTGAGACGCATAGTCTATGATGATTAGATTGACTTTCTTTTTGGAACTTTTTCCTTTTCCTGTACTTGATAACAACCTTGTTTTTTTCATTTTCTTACTTTTCTATGTAATTGGTGCTTTTTTAAAAAATTTTTTACCCAAATGCTTTTGTGGATTTTTGTTGTTGTTGTTCCTATCTAGAGCCTTCCTGCTCCAATGTAGACTGTTTGCTTCCTTAGCCTGTGGTACAAACGTCCTCCTCAGATTCTCTTCACCCGCTCCTGCGTGGGAGTTCTTTATTTTCTGGATCTCATTACTTCCTCTTTCTTGGACACGTTCTTATTTTCCTGAAGCACATCTGGCCTGTAGTGCCCTAAACGTATGCAGTGGACATTTTTACATATGGACATCTTTAATTTGCATAAAATTTACATACCGTATAATTAATCCATTTAAAATGTAAAATTCAACGGTTTTCAGTATATTCAGAGTTGTGAAATCATAACTACAATCATCCCCACGCCAAAAGAAACTCCATACCTTTAGCTGTTACCCCCAACCCCTCTCACTATTCTACCACGCCAGCCCTGGGCAACCACAAACCTACTTTCTGCCTCTATGGATTTGCCTGTTAGGAACATTTCATATAAATGGAATCACACGGTACATGGTTCTTTGTGACTGGCTGCTTTCAATTAGCATAAAGTTTTCAAGATTCATCCATGTTGTAGCATGTATCAGCACTTTACTTAAAAACTTTAATTATGGTAAAATACACATAATAAAATTTACCATCTTAACCATTTAAGTGTACAGTTCTGTAGTGTTAAGTATATTCACATTGTGTTGTGCATCCAGTCTTCAAAACCCTTTTTTATCTTGTAAAACTGAAACACTATACCCGCTAAACATCTCCCTATTTGCCCTCCCCCTAGTCCTGGGCATTCATTGTTCTACTTTCTCTATGAATTTGATTACTCATGGGGACCTCATGTCATTTGTGACTGGCTTATTTCGCTTGCCATAACATCCTCCAGGTTTATCTGTGTCAGAGCGTGTGTCACAATTTCCTTCCTTTTCCATTGTAGGTATAGATCACATTTTGTTTATCCATTCATCCATCAGTGGACACTTGGGTTGCTCTCACCTTTTTGCTATTTGTGAATAATGCTGCTATGAACATGGTGTGCAAGTATCTTGAGTCCCTGCTTTCAACTCTTTTTATTGCCAAGTATTATTCCATTGTAGAGATAAACTACGTTTTATTTATCTACTCATCAGTTGATGGGCATAAGTTGTCTCTACTTTTTGGCTCTTATAAATAATGCTGCTATGAAAATTTGTGTACAAGTTTTTGTATAGACATGTTTTCATTTCTCTTGGGTATATACCTAGGAGTGGAATTGCTGGGTTATAGGGTAACTCTATTTCACATTTTGAGGAAACTGCAGACCGCTTTCCAAAGCAGCTGCACCATTTAACATTCCTACCAGCAGGGGGTGAGAGTTGATTCCAATTACTCCACCTTCTCATCAACACTTTTTATTTTCTCTTTTTAATTAAAGCCACCCTAGTTGGTATAAAGTGATATCTCATTGTGCTTTTGATTTGCATTTTCCTAAATGACTAATGATGTTGAACATCTTTTCATGTGCTTGTTGGCCATTTGTGTATCTTCTTTGGAGAAATGTCTACTCAGATCCTTTTTCCATTTTTAATGGCTTGTCTTTTTATTATTAAATTATAATAGACTATATATTTTAAATACAAGCCCCTTATCAGATATAGGATTTTCAAACATTTTCTCCCATTCTATGGGATGGCAGGATACTTTTTTTTTTTTTTTGGCTGCACCACACGGCTTGCAGGATCTTAGTTCCCTGACCAGGGATCAACCCAGGTCCACAGCAGTGAAAGCGTCGAGTCCTAACCACTGGACTGCCAGGAATTCCTGCAAGATACACTTTTTGAGTCCTGGAATGTTTGAAGAAATTCTTTATTCCATCCTAACACTTGATTAGTGGGTTTGGCTGGGTTGCGAAGTCAAAGTTGAAAATAATTTTACTCAAAATTTGAAGACGTTGCCCATGACTTCAAGGTTTGAATGTTGCTGTTGAGAAATTCTATCCGTTATGATTTCCAGTCTGTTGTATTTGATTGTTTTTCATTCTAGAAATGTACTACTCTCTCTTTATCCATGGTGTTCTGAATGTAAAAATGCCTTCCTGTGGCTCTTTGCATTCTCTGTGCTGGGTAGTCAGAAAACACTTTTAAAGATAAAGCTTCATAGCCTCTACTTTGGGGAAATTTTTTTTTTGTATTACTTCTTCAATAATTTCCACACTTCCATTTTCTCTGTTCTTTCTTACTGGAACGTCTATTAGTTGGATATTAGACCTCCTGGATTGAGCCACCAATGGGGAATACTTTTTTCTCTCATATTGTCCATCTCTTTGTCTTTTTGTTCTACTCCCCCAGGCATTTCTTTGTCTCTACCTTACAAGCTTTCTGGGGTTTTTTGTTGTTGCTTTTTAATTTTAGCTATCATACTTCTTCTTATCAAGAGCTCTTTTTAAATTTTGTTCCTTTTTCATAACATCCTGTTCTGGAGTGATGGCAATATTTTCCCTACCTCTCTGAGGATAATGACTCTAGGTTTGGGGTTACTTGTTTATTACTGTTGTTGTTTTGTTTTCTCATACCCCCTGCATTGCTTCTGTTTTCTCAGATTCCTTTTTCTTTTTCTTTTGTTCTCAGGCTTTCATAGTGAAGAATTTCCTCAAATGTCTAAGGATCCTTGGCCATCAGTTCAAAGTTAAGAATGGAGGAACTGGGCTTCTGTGGTGGCACAGTGGTTAAGAACCCACCTGCCAATGCAGGGGACATGGGATCGAGCCCTGGTCCGGGAGGATCCCACATGCTGCAGAGCAATGAAGTCCGTGCGCCACAACTACTGAACCTGCGTTCTAGAGCCCACGAGCCACAGCTACTGAGCCTGCATGCCACAACTACTAAAGCCCACACGCGTGGAGCCTGTGCTCCGCAACAAGAGAAGCCACTGCAATGAGAAACCACTGCAATGAAGTCAACGCAACTGAAGAAAGCCTGCCTGCAGCAACGAAGACCCAATGCAGCCAAAAATAAATAAATAAATAATTTTTTAAAAAAGAAAAGAATGGAGGAACTAGAAACCTGATTCAAGGTTCTGTATTTGTTGGGGGGGGCTTGTCAGTCATTTGCTTTTCCCTGTAACGCGATCAAGGGAAAGCCTGTCTTTTTCGTTTGAGGGCTCCCAAAATGACAGGGCATGTAAATCATTTATCTGGGACAATTCAGTTTTTCTGGAGAAGAACCTCTGAACTCCTGTTTGGGGATAAACTGTCTGGGACTAGGAGAGGGAATGAGGCCTGGAAGTCTAACCATTTGTTCTGAAGACTTTCCATTAATCCCTTTGTTCTTAGTTCAGAGTCTTACTTCCATCCTCTGCTCTGCGGGGGTCCCCAAATCTAAGGTCTCTGAGGCTCAGTTTTCCCAGAATCTAAATTTAGCTCCACAGGTGAACTTTTCAGAGAATGAATCTGTTTATTTTTCACCAGATATGTCATTTCATTTTATCCCTTAATGATGACAAGGCTTTCTATAATGCCTCAAACATAGGGTTGCCAGATTTACCAAATGAAAATACAGGATGATCAGTTAAATGTGAATTTCAGATAAACAATATGATATTTGATACATGCTTTGTACTAGTCAGCTTGGGCTGCCATAATGAAATACCATAGATGTGGGGGCTTAAACAACAAAAATGATTTTCTCACAGTTCTGGAGGCTAGGGGTCCAAGATCAAGGTTCTGGCTAATTCATTTTCTAGTGAGAGTTCTCTTCCTGGCTTGCAGATGGCAGCCTTCTCACTGTGTCTTTACAGGATGGGGAGAGAACAGAGAGCAGCTTTCTGGTATTTCTTCTAAGGACACTAACTTTATTGCATCAGGGCCCCACCCATGTGACCTCATTTAACCTTAATTACTTCTTCCAAATACAGGTTAGGGCTTCAACGTGTGAATTTGGGGGATGGAGGGGCAAACACAAACATTCAGTGCATAACACTGATATGCTAAAGATTATTTGTTGTTTATTTGAAATTCAAATGTAACTGGATGTTCTACATTTTACCTGACAATCCTACTCACACAGCCATGCTTTCTGACACCTTTCCCTGTGCTGGACTCTGGGATCAGCTGGCTCAGTCCTCAAGACAGTGCTGCTAGGGGGGCTGTTATCATTCCTGCTTTTACCCCAGGAAGAAGGCATGCCTTGAGAAATTAAGCAACTTGCCCAAAGTCACACAACTACCAAGTGGCTGAGGCAGATAGATGAGGCAGGGTCAAACCCAGAGCATCTGACTACAAAACAAGGCTGGTGACCACTTTTTCTTTTCTTTTTTAATCTTTTGGCCGTGCCTCATGGCATGTGGGATCTTAGTTCCCCGACCAGGATGGAACCGGCTCCCCCTGCATTGGAAGCACAGGGTCTTAACACTGGACCACCAGGGAAGTCCCCAGGTGACCGCTTTTTCAAAGCCCCTCTCCAGAGAGGGCTAAATCTACTATTGTGCTCAGGACCCAGCTCCATTAGCTCAAAGCACATAGAGTTCTCCGAAATGAAATTATGTGTGTACAAAAGCCATATGCCCACAAGTGAGTAATAATGCAACCTCTTCCCCTCCAAAAACTGTACTCATAAAACAAGCAATGAAGTACCAGCAAACAGTTCTTCAGGGCAACACCTTTAAAAATGGATGAATTCCTACTGTATAGCACAGGGAACTCTACTTAATACTCTGTAATGACCTACATGGGAATAGAATCTAAAAAAGGGAACTCTACTTAATACTCTGTAATGACCTATATGGGAATAGAATCTAAAAAAGAGTGGATATATGTATATGAATAATGGCTTCACTTTGCGGTACAGCAGAAACTAACACAACATTGTAAATCAACTTTACTTCAATAAAAATTAATTTTTAAAAAACGGATGAATTGACTCCAGGGAAACTTGTCAAATCAAATATTGCTGGGACCAGGACTTCCCTGGTGGGGCAGTAGTTAGGAATCCGCCTGCCAATGCAGGGGACATGGGATCGAGCCCTGGTCTGGGAGGATTCCACATGCCGCGGAGCAGCTAAGCCTGTGTGCCATAACTGCTGAGCCCGCGTGCCTAGAGCCTGTGCTCCACAAGAAGAGAAGCTACCGTGATGAGAAGCCCGCACATCGAAACGAAGAGTGTCCCCCACTGGCCGCAACTAGAGAAAGCCCATGCGCAGTAACTAAGACCCAATGCAGCCAAAAATTAATTAATTAAAAATAAATAAATGTTAAAAAAATATTGCTGGGTTCTCTTTTATTTTTATTTGGCTGCACCACGCGGCTTATGGGATCTTGGTTCCCTGACCAGGGATTGAACCTGGGCCCTCGGCAGTGAAAGCTGGAGTCCTAACCACTGGACCACCAGGGAATTCCCCACCTTTTCATTTTTTAATTAAAAATTTTTTAAAAATTTAATGAGGTATAATTAACATCAATAAAATGCACAAATCTTAACATACAATTCGGTACTTTTGGACAATTGTTTATACTCTGTAACAATTGCCCAAAACAAGATGCAGACAATTTCCATCACTCCAGAAAGTTCCCTGTGCCTCTTTCCAGTCATGACCTTTCCTCCCCGGCTACCCCTGTTCTGATTTCTATCACCAGAGACAAGCCTGTTCCCAAACTTCAGATAAATTGATTCATACAGATCATATTCTTTTGTATCTGGCTTCGGAACATTTATTGTTTTTGATTGAGGTGAAATTCACATAACATAAAAGTAATCATTTTAAAGTGTGCAGTTTCATGGCATTTAGTACATTCACAATGTTGTGAAACCACCACCTCTATCAAGTTCTAAAACAGTTTCATCACTCCCCCAAAGGAGACCACGCCCCCAATAAGCACTCACCCTCCAGTTCTTCCCCACCCCCAGCACCTGGCAACCATTCATCTGCTCTCTAACCTTTACTTTTTATGGCTCATCAATCCTCAAATGTCTGGTAAAATCCCACAAGTAGAGAGGAATTATTAAAAAGGGCTCCAAGGAAGGGAAAGCAGGAGGACAGAAGCAACACTAGGTAAAGTAAAATTAAGCCACATGATCAAGCCACGAAGAAGGACAACATTCCTAACACCAGCAAGAGAAAACCTATTCTTCATCTTGAGCAGAAGGCTCCTGCTCCAACCAGTCTTAAAGGCTGCTCGGTGCTATCTTAGCAAGTGGTGTTTATTTTCTTATCAACAAAGCACAATTCAGGGACAATGTTGAAACAGAAAAGCCCCACAGCTGGCTCTCTGTACAAGAGGCATTGACATAAAGACCAAAGTAAATGTTAGCATCCTGGAAACAGCAGCAGGTGTTTTAAATACAAGAATAGCAGCCACTTGGGAGAATTGTGACCACCTGCTAAGTAGCAGCTACTCAATCTAAAATGGCTAATCACAGGGATGATTTCTGACCTCTAGGTGCTTTCTGCCATTGGTCTTTTTGCTTGTTCTTTCTTTGCAGGAGATTTCTGGATAATTTTGATGTTTTCTAACCAGATTCTTGCTCACCATCACGTGCTTAGCACCTAATATCTAAGATGATGCTTGGCACACAGTAGGTGAACAATAAGACATTTTGGAGTGAAATACATGAACTGTGCTACTGATTGTAAAAGTGGAATCATAAAGTCACTGTACTTTAGACTCAGCAGAACTAGAAAGAAGGAAAACAAATGACCTCCCACAAGGGACTGTGCAAGGTGGTTTCCATACATCATCCCACTTCATCCTCACAATTACCTTAAAAGGTATCATGATGCCAACTTCACAGATGAGGAAACTGATGGTCACAGAGGCACCCTGCTATCTCCTGGAATAGCAAGTTCAAGGCTTTCGTTTGGTAACTGAGGAAACTCGGGCCCAAGGCAGTCAGGGGTCTTGACTCAGGTGACCAAGTCAAGGCTGTTTAGTTAGCAACCTACCTGGAATGTTCCCAGATGTTGGGCTGCACCTCGCAGGCCTGAGAGCCTTGTAGTTGCCCAGCCTTGAGACCAAAGAAAGAGCCTGGAGACAGCTACAGAGGATCTTACACAAAGTGTCCTGGAGCAATACCGCCACCATGTACAGCAGACAGCAGGAAGGACATAGCAGTAATCTTCCTTGCTTGGAGGAGAAGGAGGCTGCCCTTTATAGGGGGAATTGACATCAGGTGGGCTCATCAATAAACAGGGATTAATGAAGCCCTATAATGAAGAGGGTTGGGTAGTCATGTGAGTGAAGCAGGGACTGGTAGAGCAGGGGGATGGACAGAGAGCAAGAGAACATCCATTTTGAGTGGCCGAAACTCACACCAAGTCTGTTAGCTGAAGGCAGGGTGTACTGATCCTAGAAGCAAAAGGACCATTGTGTCTAGGCATAGAGTTTCCAAATCTAGTGCTTGTTTTAAAAAATAAATAAAGACCACCAGCCTCCTGGGCAGGTTTTAGGCAATTAAGCCTTTACCGGTTACACTAGTTACACCCATATCTCAGGAATCCCGGGGGACGATCATGGGTGAGCAGCAGCAGGCCGGACACTCAGGAGGCAGGCGGGCTGGGCACAGGAACACCAGGGATTAGCCAGTGGGTCCTGGCCAAGTCCCTTTTTCCTTTCTGTGCCTCAGATATGAAACGGATTAGGGATGTGCTGAGTGCCTGCCAAGCGCTCTGCCAGAAAGGGCAAACTCAGTCAAGAAAAATTACTGAGTGCAATCAAGTGGCTCAGGGACACAAAAGTGCATAAGATCTGGTCCCTGCTTCTTTCTCTGATAGACGACCAACCATCCTGGTTTGCTGGGACTCTTCCAATTTAAGCACTGAAAGTCCCGCGTCCGGGAAAACCCCTCAGTCCCTTGGCTGCCTCTGTGCGGTCTCGGTGGCCAGAGGAAAGCACACGCATGATAATGACAGCACCACAGGGAGCACGTGACGCCATGTGTAATACAAAGACCCCAGTGGACACAGGGCAACGGTGCTGTGCCAACCTCAATGGAGCATGCAGCACAAGGAAAAACCAACAACACTGATCCGAAACAGACTCACAGACTTAGAGAACGAACTCATGGTTACCAGGAGGAAGGGTGTGGGAAGGGATAGATTGGGAGTTTGGGATTGACCCGTACACACTACTATATTTAAAATAACCAACAAGGACCTACTGTATAGCACAGGGAACTCTGCTCGATATTCTGTAATAACCTAAATGGGAAAAGAATTTGAAAAAGAATAGATACTTGTATAACCAAATCACTTTGTTGTACACCTGAAACTAACACAACATTGTTAATCAAGGATACTCCAATATAAAACATTAAAAAAATAGTAACAAAAAATGGGATACTTTGTTCATCACAGATTTCTTTTGCAGCAATTTAGATTTTTAAAAATATTGCATCAGGGCTTCCCTGGTGGGGCAGTGGTTGAGAGTCCGCTTGCCAGTGCAGGGGACATGGGTTCGTGCCCCGGTCCGGGAAGATCCCACATGCCACGGAGCGGCTGGGCCTGTGAGCCATGGCCGCTGAGCCTGTGCGTCTGGAGCCTGTGCTCGGCAACGGGAGAGGCCACAACAGTAAGAGGCCCACGTACCGCAAAAAAAAAAAAAAAAAAATTGCATCAAAGTATTCTTTATCTTGATTACTGAATTTCTCTTGAATTTTGCACCTGAGGCAAGTGTCTCTCTGGTCTCATCCCTGTCCCAACCCTGCAGGGCAGCCTTCAGTGCTAGTCACCAGACCTGGGACAAATCACAGGTCTTCTCCGTCTGAATGTCTTCATCCACATGCAGAGGAGGGTGGACTACACAGCCCCTAGGGGCCCTCCAGGTCCAAGTTCTGTGGTTTCACGACTAGATGTGGGAAAACTGAGAGGAGCAGGAGGTAGTGGGTCCTGGGGGGGTCAGGGAAGAGAAAGGGAAGAAGCGTGTCTGCTTGCCTCCTACCAAAGAACCAGGACCAGGAGGAGGGATGAGTCATATCCATGTGTGTATATAGATAAAGACTCATATATGTATATGAATTGGCTTATGTGGTTGTGAGGCTGGCAAGTCTGAAGTTTGCAGGGTAGACTGGCAGGCTGGAAACTGGGCAGAAGCCAGTGCTGCCTGAGAAGGAATTTCTTCTTCTTCTGAGTAACTTCAGATTTGCTCCTAAGGCCTGTCTTTGATTGGAGGAGGCCCGCTCAGATGATCCCTTTACCTGATTGCAGAGGTTAATCACGTCTACAAAATATCTTCACAGCAACACCTAGATTAGTGTTTAACAGACTAACTGGGTATTATAGCTTAGCCAAATTGACTCATAAAACTAACCATCATAAGAGGAGGAAATCATTCAGAGAAGTTATGTAAATTCTCCAAGATTATCCAGCTGACCTGTGTCACGTTGGGACTGAAAACGTGCTATGGTGACCACAAAGTACACATTCTTCCATGAGTTTTGCTGTGTCTGGGCCTCCAGAGAAGTTTCTGAAGCATCAGGGCAGCTTCCTTATCCTCTGCATGATGCTGTTACGTCTGTGTCATAACCATTTGGGCGCATCTCCTCCTGGACACAAGAGCCCTGCAGATGCCAGGCATTCAGTGAATATTTGCAGAATTAGGGAATCACTAATAGTTCCCAACATCTGTTTCCTAGATACCAGCCCTGAACTAAGCTTTAACTCTAAGAGGTTAACTCTCTTTTTGTTTGTTTGTTTGTTAACTATTGCTTGAATTGAATCTCAGGTTCCCCGACAACAACAAAAAGCCAGAGGAAAGAACTCTTGTAGCCAGGATGGAATATTCTAGAATTCTATTGTGCATTCTGACTCTGATTTCTTGATAACCCTGTGAGGTGGGTCCTACTATTATTCTTGGATGAATAATAGGAAAACAGAGGCTCTGAAAAGTTAAGGACTTGTCTAGGGTCACAGAGTTTGTAAGTGGTGAAGCTCACACTTGAACCCAGGGAGCTGGATTCTACCCTCCACAGGCCTACCCATCAGGCCGCACTGCCCAAGGCAAACTGACCCCTGCAGCCAGATTCCTACATCATTGAGTTGATTTCCTCCACTTCCAGATGAAGGGCAGAGAAGTAAAAATGGCAGCACCAGGACCAGCGCTCCGCGCTCCCGGCTCCCAGCCCACAGACCCCTTCTCCTGTTTACCTCTCAAAATGAGGCCTCGCTGGGGACCTTGCGTGCCCTGCCTGGGCCTCTAGGTGCTATTTACTCAGCTAGGTGTGGACTCTGCCTGGATCCCAGTCTGCTGTTTGCACAGTAAATGTCACCTAGTCTATACCCCCAACGATGGAGGGGAACAGGGACCGAAAGGAATATTCTTTTGCTGGTTTCAGACACCTTGACTTGGGTTTTCAGTTTCTTAGATACAATGCAAATCACTGAAGGTGGGGGTTGCCTCAGAAGCATCTTGTCCTAAAAGCAATAGGCCAAGCCTGGGTTCTTTCCATGCCTGTGCAACCTCCAGGAAACCGGACAATCTCCGAAGTCACAGGGATCTAAGTTTGAATCCCAGTTCTACCACATGACCTTGGGCTTAACTCCTTCCTCTTCTGAGAAAATGAGCCAATTCCTACCTTGCAGAAATTAAAGAGTAGATGCCAAGGGCTCTGCACAGTTCCTGGCTCACGTCCTGTACTCATTAGCTAATGTTCCTAATACTGACTTATTTCACACATCCTCATGTTGGTTCCTTTGAAAATAAAGGGAGTAAGGAGGATACAAACAAGGCTTACTGTTCTTTATTTTCCCGATGTCCCATTACCTGGCTTCTTCCTGGAAAAGCGTTCCAAGAACTTTCAGAAGTAGAGAGTAAACAAACAAGGGAGGTTTTAATCTGTGAAAGAAACATGCAGATTCTGCCCTTCTCAGATTCTGCCTTTCTCTCTGCCACTGCCTGAAGCTTGAAGCAGATCCACTAATTCAGTAACTTTACTCCCTGATTGATTTCCAACCAGCGGTTCCGGCTTTTGAACCAGGATGTGCAAACAAGAACACTTACTCTAAGGGAGGTTTCGAGGCCTCTGGATTTCGTCAGCTGCCCACTCTCCCAGGAGAGTCAAGCCAGCGGCCAAGGCCAGAAAGTAAGCTGAACGTTTCAAGGTCTACGAGGCCTCTTCCTTTTGAGTTTTTAATTTCAGTGGGATACACGTAAGAAATGCCAAGGAGGAAACAGGTTGATTCATGGTTGCCAAACCAAGTGGGGTGCAGAGAAAAAAGAACAAGATGAAATGGAAAAGGTCAGCTACCTCATTGTACAAAGTGAGGAGAGCTGCAGGGGATGGGGGGCACAGCCTCCGGTCCTAGGACCCCGGGTTCCCACCGGGTTCCTGACCCCGAGAGATAACCCGTCCCTGGGGCTCGGGAGAGTGAGAGCACTGCCTGAGCTCAGACACCCAGAAGTCCCTTCTGACTCCTTTAAGGAGAGAAGCACAGCAAGGAACCAGGGAGAGAGTGACTGGGCAGAATTTAAAGCCAAACAAGGGAAGGGTGGGGAGGATGGGAGGGAATCCTCTCTCTCTCTCTCTCTCTCACTCCTGCCTCCATTTTTAAAGAAAAGTTCTTGGTTAAAACAAAAATACCAAGGAAGTCTTGAAGGAAACTAAGGATGAGAGTAGGAAAGGGACAAAGGATGTCCCAGGAGAGTTGAAATAAGTATACAGAAATCCGGAAGGATCTTCTTATCCACTTAGTCTCAGGAATAGTAGCAGGTGTCAAAGGTTGAATACATGTATGTTGTGTTAGTTTCAGGTCTTTTTTAGCCCCAGGTGAACTATTACTGCTTTCTTGAGATTCTAGCTCAGGGTCCAGGTGGCATCTAGCTCTAGCAGGGAGAAGTGGCAAGGGAAAAAGTAAAGCTAAATCCTATGCAAACTCCTACTCATCCTTCAAGGCTCTCACGAATATTGCCTCCTCTATGAGGCCTTCCCGGATGGCCCTACAGAGTTAGGTCCTCACTCCTCGGTACCACTCCTAAGGGCTGGTTACAGTTATACTACCTTAGAATTACTTATTATCTTTCTCCTCTTCTAGATTCTGCTCCCCGAGAGAAGATAAAGGTGGCACAGCTTTCGGGATGAATGAATGACCCCAAATCAAGGTTTTCTGGCTGTGGTTCTGTGATCATGACGTTGGAAATATCAGTTTATTGCACGTGGACACATAAATTTTAAAAAATCCTTGAATGCAAATGTTTGAGCACAGGCAAAGGGTGGAAATTTTCAGGAGAACCTCAAGTCAGTACAAACTGCTCTCTCTTGTCCTGGTTCCTGGAGGGGTGGGGGACATTTGCTGATCAAGAGTAGGGGAGTCCCTTTAGAAAACTGTTTTCAATTCCCCCCCACCAAATTTTTAAAGTGACACTTAGACAATCCATTTCCTGCAAGCCTGAACAAATTTGATTTTTCAAGACACTGATGAAACACCTCAATTGAGAAATGTTTATTCCCATTCAAAGCTGTACCCAGGGCCGCTATCTTCTCACCCCCTTTCTCTGTTCCAGAAGGTAAGAAAAAGTCAGACTCACAGGCCCTTTGCGTTATAAAGTCACCTGGTCACCTGGAAAGTGACTCCAGAGGACTCCTGTCCCCAGTATGTATCTTTGGGATGTCAGAGAATCTGTGTTCGTTCCTTCAGTGGATGCACCTGTCCCTGGACAGTGCTGCCCTGGATGGGGGTCTAAGGCTGGTGGGTGGGCACTCTGGTCACCTGCACTTTGTTCCCGGGCACCAAAGAGGCCATTGTGGGCAGGGGGAGTTCAAACAGGGGGTTGTCTCTGCTGCTGTCATCCTCCTTCAGATACCAAGTCAGGGCCTCCCAAGTGAAGTGAAGAGGCTCAGGCTGGGATGGGCTGCCTTTGTTCCAGGATGGGAGCCTGGAACCAAATGCAAGAAACTCCTTCCTGTGTTGCAGGCACTCTGCTAGGTTGCTTTCATGTACACTCCTGTCTTTTCTAGTAAAACAAACAACAATGGAAAAAAGAACCAACTTTTTTTTAACATCTGTATTAGAGTATAATTGCTTTACAATGGTGTGTTAGTTTCTGCTGTATAACAAAATGAATCAGCTATACATATACATATATCCCCATATCTCCTCCCTCTTGCGTCTCCCTCCCACCCTCCCTATCCCACCCCTCTAGGGGGTCACAAAGCACCGAGCTGATCTCCCTGTGCTATGCGGCTGCTTCCCATTAGCTAGCTATTTTACATTTGGTAGTGTATATATGGCCATGCCACTCTCTCACTTCGTCCCAGCTTACACTTCCCCCTCCCTGTGTCCTCAAGTCCATTCTTTACGTCTGCGTCTTTATTCCTGTCCTGCCCCTAGGCTCTTCAGAACCACTCAAAAAAAAAAAAAACCCTTGAAGAGGTTCATGGTTTATTCCAGGTCACCCAGCAGAGTCTAGCACTAACCTCCACCGTCCTGTTCAAGTTTAGTGGTCGGTCCCCCACCTCTGGCACAGACCATGACGAAGGGCTTTTGGGAGCACGTTGTGGGTGCTAAGGACTATAATAAACTCTGCAATTCTGGAACTCTAGGCTGGAAATTACGACTCATTTCCAAACAGAAAATGATTGTGTTCAGTAGGAAACAACATTTCCTTTTTTAAATTGGAGATCCAACCTCTTCTTTCCCAGATCCTGCAGGCTGGCTCACCTGTTCTGTGAAGAGCAGCTCAAGTCCCCCACCCCCAGGAATGGCGTCATCCAGACCCTGCCCCGGAATCTCACCAGAGGTCAGGGGTCTGTGTACCCAGGAAATGTTTGCTGCCCTCTGCTGGGAATGGTGTCCTAGGTCACACTGACAGAGCCGGTCATCAGCAGCCCATGGCCAGGTCCAGTCCACCCAGGGATCAAGTGGGCATTTTGTTCTCTTGTTGGGGGAGGGAGCAGCTGGCGAAAACTCACCTGGTGTCCATTGCTATGACACATCTCCTGCTTCATGGACCCTGTCCCTGCTTGTGACCAGTGATCAAATTTTATACTCAGACATATTTTAAAGATTTGGACCCACCATTGTTCTACTTAACCTTCTGGGACCTGTCAAACTTCCTGGCTGCCAAATAACAAAAGACAGAAGAAAGGATGAGATTAATGGGAAACCAGGAAGATTGTGGGAATGGTACTCAGCATTAAGGTGGATGGCCCCCGGTAACAATAATTCTTAACATGCATGGTGTGCTTTCTCTGTGTCATGAACTGTGTTTAATATATTATCTTGGTCAACTCTTGATTCTCATTTTTCTGACAGGGAAACTGAGGCTCAGAGGGGTTAAGTAACTTATCCAAGGTTCCCTAACTAGTGCATGTTAGAGCCGAAAACCTGCCTGATGTCCATCCATCTGTGTCACAAGCCCAGGCTCCCAGCACCCAGGTTATAAGGACTGTTCTTACAGTGTCTGGAAATGGAAGATGGATGGTCTCTGTCCCAGTATTCTCAGAGGCAATCATAATTCTACTCCTCCGCTCCCAAAGCTTTTCTCTTCTCGTATCTCCTTTATTCAACACACCGGAGTTTCATCTATATTTTAGCCAGCTGACTCTTGGAATCACATAAATCCCGGATGTTGTCATGAAAAAAAGAAAAGTTTATGAGACAACAGAATATGTACAGCTTGCTGTCTTTCCCCACAGGAATATCAGATGTACAAAGTCAGTATAAATAAAAGAGAGGATTTTTTTTTTTTTTTTTTTTAATGTTGAGAGACCCTGGGCCATTCTCAGGAAATCTAGTCTCCTACAAGCCAGGTCATGAAAAACCTCCAGCATCACCTAAAGGCAAGGGCACCTCACCAGTGGGGGAGGGATTCAGTTGCTGTTATTTTGGAATTAGAGCCTCATGGTACGTATGTGTCTGGGAAGGTTGCACTTGAGTAAATCCAGCACTTCAAACAAATATCATTTACTGAAATTAGTCATGAAACATTTTGCAAAAAGAGATGTTCCATACAGAAGCTAAGTAATCAAAACCAAGGCAGGATCCTGGAACAGAAAACAGACTTTAAGAGGGAAACTGTTGAAATCCAAATAAAGTCTAGAGTTTAGTTAATAGCACTGTGTCAGTGTTGGTTTCTGAGTTTTGACAAATGTACCGATGGTAGTGTAGGCTGATGACGTTAGGGGAAACTAGAACCAGGTTGGGGGTTGGTAGCATATGGGAATTCTCTGTACCGGCCTTGCAACTTTTCTGTCAATATAGAATTACACCAAAAAAAAAAAAAGTTTATTAAAAAAAGTTCAAAGCCGGTGAACTGATGTTTATTCTCTTAGTACTAATGGGGCCTACAGCACTTAAACTTCTTTCAAGTAAGATAAAACTTGCTTCTCTTGCCACCTTTGAACCTTGGTGACAATAAAGGTACCGACAATGGAGAGTTTGTGCTTTCTTTAAGGAGACAAAACCAAATGTTGAGCCATTTACTGCTCTGGGTCAATGCCAAGTGCAAAAGAGAGCGTGCAATATCTTTTCACTTTTCAAACGAACCTTTTCCTTTTGTTGTTGTGCCCCTTTAGGCTCTGTTTAATTTACCGAGCAAGTGAACTACAGCGTTTTGTGGAAGCCAAAGGAGTACTGAATTTCTTAGAACCCTAATACACACAAATGAACTATAAGAAGTGTTGCAACTCTTCTCCAGAAAGGGGTGGGCAGCCGCAGGATTGAAGGAAACATCCGCCAACACCACCAGGAGGATTTCCTGCCCATGCATTTGGCGTCTCAACGTTACTTAAACGGTTCAAAAACGTCCGCCTTTGAAAACAGTCATGAAATTAAAAGCACTAGAATCACTAGTCCTAGCAAACCAAAAGACTTCATTCATCTCTCGAGGGTACTGAATCCCTGTGCATCCAGGTCGGTTTCTTAGTTGTGACAAATGTACCATGGTCGTGTAAAAGGACAACATCAGGGGAAATCGGAACTGGGTGAGGGGTGTACGTAGCACTTTTTGCAAGATTCAGATGCAACTTTGATTCCATTAAGGAAACAAAAATAGTATATATAGACCTTTGCTCTTTCCCCTATCGTTTAAGGGTTTTTCATTTCTCCTTGTAAGAGTATGAAAAGTTGTCTTACAATTTTTAAAAAAAAAATAAATTTATTTATTTATCTGTGATGGGTTTTCATTTCTGTGCGAGGGCTTTCTCTAGTTGCAGCGAGCGGGGGCCACTCTTCATCGCGGTGCGCGGGCCTCTCACTGTCGCGGCCTCTCTTGTTGGAGAGCACAGGCTCCAGACGCACAGGCTCAGTAGCTGTGGCTCACGGGCCCAGTTGCTCCGCAGCATGTGGGATCTTCCCAGACCAGGGCTCGAACCTGGTCCCCTGCATTGGCAGGCAGATTCTCAACCACTGCGCCACCAGGGAAGCCCCTGTCTTACAATTTTTGCTTTCCATTTCCATTTAACTTGTGTTTAGAACAATGAGCAACGTAGCTCTTTCCTGCTAGGATCTTGACTTACAGCGTGGAAGCCTGTAAAATATGACACCAAGCAAAGGCGTGGGACACTGGAGTCTTTAAGAGTGAGTGTCAAAATCATGGCATCAAGGAGCCAGGATTCCTGAAATCTGTTCCCATTCTTCTCCTAGACCATTTAAAAATCTATTTAGTAGATGAGCAAGGGGATTACAAAGATGAGCCAGATGCAGTCCCTGCCTTCAGGGAGCTCACAGTCTAATGTGGAGATCAAGACAGGTGGATTGTACTGCCAAGTATCACAGGTGTGTTGCTGGAAGTCTGTGCAGGTGCACAGAAGGGTGATGTTTGACACAGTTTAGAGCAGCGGATCTCAGCTGGGGGAGGTCTTGGCTCTCAGGGATATTTGACAATGTCCAGAGACAGTTCTGGTTGTCATAACTGGGAAGAGTGGGTGGTGCTCCTGGCATCTTGTGAGTAGGACCTGGGGTGCTAGTAAAATTTACAATGCACAGGACAGCTCTCACCCCACAACAAAGAATTGTCCAGCCCCAAATGTCAGTAATGCTGAGGTTGAGAAACTATGGTGTAAACAGAGAGAGGAAAAGGGCATTCCAGGAAAATGGTAGGACTGAAGTATGGGACAGATAGATAAGCTGGAAAAGTAATCTACAGCCTTAAGATGATTATTTTGTCCCTTTGGACCTCAATTTTTCTGGCCACAAAATAGTGATGCTAATGCTAAGTGACTCATCTCTTTTCCTGGTGTCAGAAGAAAGTGCCACTGATAAAAATTATGTCCTTGGGATCTACCTATTTCCTGATGCCATACTTAAGCATACTAGTTCCTCAGCCATACTAGTAGCCTGTTCATGAGAAAAACAAAGACGGTATTTGGAGAATCTAACTTAGGGCAGTATGGTAAGTGCCTGTAAAAGTGAGGATTGTGTTGTATGGCATGTAACAAAAACCCAGCCACCAAAAAAAAAAAAAAAAAAAAAACCCAGCCACCATGATATTTCTAGTTGTCACGTAACTTGGGATCTGGAAGTGGGCAGTCTAGAGCTAGGTCAGGACTAGATGGTCACTCCATGATGCCATCAGGAACCCAGACTCCTCTGTCTTTCCCCTCTGACATCCTTAGCTTGTGGCTTCCTTCCTCATGCTTGCAAGATGGCTGCTGAACTGTCTCAACCTTTTGAACTTTCATCAGCATTCCAGGCAAGAAGAAGCATTGCCTGGGGGAAAGGGGCAACAGGAAAAAGGTGAAAGGCATCCCAGTAGAGTCTTCTCCATTTAACAAGCTTTCCTGGAATTCTCTCTGCCTAGAACTTCCACTTATACATTGGCCTGAACTTTATTCCACAGCTACTCATAATTTCAAGGGAATCCGGAAGCTGAGTGTTTTCAGCTAGGCACCTTGAACAAACGTTATTATTATTATTTTTAATAAGAAAGTAGAATAGACACCATGTAAGTAACTAGAAATATTGCCTTAGTGCCTTAAAATGAGCACATTCCAGGCTTTAGTAATAAGTCCAAGATAGACCAACCTTGTGGTGAATTCTGCTTTCAAGAAAATGGTATTATGTAGCAGTCTGCCAGAGTAATTTAAAAGATGTTCTGTCTTTTAAAGCATACTGCAGACAACCTGTTTAATAATCATTTAAAAATATATTTATTGAATGTCTAATGTGTACTCAGCACTATACTAAACACAAAGAAGTAAAACGCATGCTTCTGTTTCTAATGAGCTTTTCAAAATCCAGTTGGAAAAAAACATAGCAACATAAACAAATGAAAAGTTGGGTAATAATGAAAGAGTTAAATAACAATCTGTTATAGTAGTCTAAGAACGCCTTGCGTTGCTGGTGGAAATGTCGAATGATAAAACCACTTTGGGAAGCTGGCAGTTTCTAAAAATGTTGACCATACACCTACCTCGTGATCCCGCAGTTTCCCCAATGGGTATTGAATATTTACCCAAGAGAAATGAAAATACAAAGATTTTTTTCACACAAAGATTTGTACACAAGTGCTCACAGCAGCTGTATTCATAAAAGCTAAAACTTGGAAACAATTCCATTTCTAAACCCTGAAGCACAAAGATCAATCTCACTCTGCAAGAGTAAAATGACATCAAATGTTGTACATGTTCCTGGTGGAGAGGAAAGTTCTCTGTGAGATCATATTTGTTAATTGTGCTATTCACATCTTTCCTGTCTGCTCTATTGGTTGATTCTGAGTGAGGTGTATTCGTCTCCCACTGTGATTGTGGATCTGTCAATTTCACCATTTATTTTCAGTTTTTGTTTTATACATTTCAAAATTATGCTATGTTTATAAAATGCATGACTCATAACTTGTGCCTTTAATCAACATGACACACCCTTCTTTGTGCTTTTTAAATGCTTTTGTTTTAAATTCTATTTTGTCTGATACAAATGTTGCTCCATATGCTTGTTTTCTATATACATTTGCCTGGTGAGCCATTTTCCATTCTTATGCTGTTTAGTTTTATGTGTATTTCCTATAAACAGCATATAGCTGGAATTTGGATTTTTCACTTAAACCAGAGTCTCCTTCTTTTACGAACGGAATATAATCCATTCATATTTATTTTTGATTATTTATATATTTGGACGTATTCCTACCATGTTATTTCATGTTTTCTCCTTACCATGTTTCTTGTGTTTTCCTCTTTTCTTATATGTTTTGGAATGATTGTTGTTCTCTGTCTCTCACTGGCTCACTTTTGTCCTCTGTTTCTCTCTCCGAATGGTGTGGTTCTACTCTTCTGCTACAATGGTCTTAAAACTTTTTTGTTCACATGGTCCCTAAAATAATTTAGTAAAACTAGATACCACATTTTAAATACACCCCACATTTTAAACATCTAAAATTTCTCATGATAAGCTTAAATATTCGTTGCAATGGATGTCATTTCTAATGCAACTGGGAGTATTGACATTTTAAAGTAAAACTTTTGTATCACTCTTTTAGCTGTGTTCAATGGAATCGAAATACCACAGTTATTTGCCATCCATCATCACACATTTGGAAATATGAGTCAAGGATTTGGCCAAGAATAGCTGGCTGGGGTGAGGAGGTTTGCATATTCTGGGGCCAAGGATTCAACCAGCCATTGCCAATAGATTAATTACATACATTTGTATACATGAGAATTTAATAGGCATCTGTTTCCTTATTGTCAGAGAACAGAGTTAAAATCATGAAAAGAGGGAAGGCTAGAACAAACCCTTTGGTGTTGAATTGGAGTTGGAGTTATTGGTGTGCACTCATGAGTTTTTAATATATAAGATAGATCGATATAAAAATAGGTATAGACATACAAACATCTATATATTTCTATATCTTTTTATGTGGGTATGTATACACATATATATACAAATATTATTTCCTAGTTCTATCCACTGAGACAACCTAGAAGCAATGACACCCCAGTGTCAAAATAGGTATTATTAATAAGTACAAAAGCTACTAATTAACTTTAGGAGACAGCATCTTAACCAATTGGTAAAAGTTAATATCACTGGTTATGGGACAAATTGACATCTCCTGCCTCCTGATATGATGCACCGAGAAGAAAACAGCATCACTATGTGGTATTCCTGCCCAAAACACATAAATCGTGAGGTCATATCAGACAAACCCACACTTCGGGTCATTCTACAAAATAATTGACCCATACATTTCAAAAATGTCAACATCAGAAAAGACATGAGGCAGCCTTCCCTGGTGGCGTAATGGTTAAGAATCCATCTGCCAATGCAGGGGACACATGTTCAAGCCCTGGTCCAGGAAGGTCCCACAGGCCACACAGCAACTAAGCCCGGACGCCACAACTACTGAGCCCACATGCCACGACTACCGAAGCCTGCGTGCCTAGAGCCCATGCTCTGCAACGAGAGAAGCCACCTCAATGAGAAGCCCACGCACTGCAATGATGAGTAGCCCCTGCTCACCGCAACTAGAGAAAGCCCATGTGCAGCAATGAAGACCCAACACAGCCAAAAAAAAAAAAAAAAAGTTTGGGTGAAGAGTCTGCCGGAACTCTTTGTACAATTCTTGCATCTTTTCTGTAAGTTTGAAATTATATAAAAATCAAAAGTTAAAAAAAAATCAACAAGCTCTTTATTAAGAACCAGAAAACTTCCCTTATTTCTCTTTCTTAAGTTATATTTCCATTCTACTTTCCTTACAGACTTTTATCTCAATGTAATATAGTTTTATGTTTAAAAGTCTACTATTGATTACCCAATAGGCTACCTTGCATAAAAATATACACATTTAAATATTTTAAAGCTTTCTTCAAACCATAAAAAATTATTCTACATGGAGCTATCATAACAATTAAAATCAGTACAAATTTTATCAAAACAACAAATATTCCAAACTTTGATAATTATTAAACATAGAGAGTAAAATATTGGAAATGTATCTTTGCGCCATGTATCAGTGGATTAACAATACTTATTGCTATAGTGAGGCAGGATTCAGCATTAATTTTATTCCTTTTTTTAATTAAAAAAAGTGCCCCAAAACATTGTTCGTATAACTAAACGGATGGGGAAGGAAGGCATTTTGTTATAACGATGTCCTTCAATTGTTTGAACATCTTTTAAGTTAGAAGCCAAGTCACATAATGACCTATTATTAAAAATTATTGTATTCCAGTCCCAGCTGACAACTCAATCTTATCTTCCATCAATTTTGTTGAAAACAAGGAATTAGAACCAATGGAGTTGGAAAGGGATTGATACTCAGTGATGAGCATCATTTCCTTTTTCAATCTCATCACCAATAGCTTGACTGGTCTATTTGTTCGAAGCCCCAGAGATTTTTCTACCTCAGGGCAGTGCACCTTGGGAAGATTAAGCATGAGTGATGTGAGTGAAGAGTGCTAGAATGGAGACTGTGAAAAAGACAGGTGGGAAAAAGAATCAATAGCCACCTGTGGTCAGTGGCTACCATATTAGAGATCAGTTCTTGAATTTTAGTTTCAGATTGCTACTGGGTTTGGTGTAGTTCTTTTACTTATTTAGACTTAATGTTCTACTGTTTCTTGCATTTCACAAAGACTAAGAACTTTGTATTTTATACATTTTATAGCTCTTATCACAAGTGCCTAGTAACTGTTTTAAAATATTACTGGCATCTGATGCAAGAATTATCAGAGAAGTGTTACAGAGAGGATATAAAACTGTTTAAAGGTTTGGACACGAGTGTTCACGATTCCACAGACAGCAATCTGCACTGGGTCCAATTACTGTTTTTGAGTATGATTTAACATGTTTATCAAAAAGATGAAAGCCTTGAAAACAAAGATGGGGGAGTCGATTTCAACATTCCATTTCTACCCAATTAACCAAGACTAAAATGCAATCCACTGGCTTTT
Source organism: Lagenorhynchus albirostris (assembly GCF_949774975.1). NCBI lineage: Eukaryota > Metazoa > Chordata > Mammalia > Artiodactyla > Delphinidae > Lagenorhynchus > Lagenorhynchus albirostris. The sequence goes on from NC_083108.1 coordinate 66,690,147, forward strand.
TCTCCTCTGCCCCAGCATCTTGTACCTTCTCCTTATGGTTACTCATTTACACCATGATGGACTAATAGAGGCCTCATGCATTTTCTTTTTATGTCTAAATGATTTAAATTTCTTCTAGTTTCTCTGAGATTTCTTACACAGTGCCAGACATTCTTTTGGCATTCACAAATATTAACTTAAAGACTGCATGACAATTACATGACTTTTCTCAGAACCTCTTACAGCTTTCCAAGGTCCTTTAACAGGAACGAGTAGGTCTCAACCAGAAGGTATTCTGAAGAATTCTCCCCAAAGGTCCCAGGGCCAGTAGAGAGTCTCCCACCCCTGCAGGCACTTTAGGACCCAGCTAGCTCAAGGCTGATGGGAGTTAAAAAGGAGGCAGGCTGTTTTGTCCTGGTCTCTGATTAGCCCCCATCTCTTTCCCAGTCCACAGAAGCAGCCTGTGTTCAGGATGGCCTGAGCTGGGCCAGCTCAGTTTAAACAAAGTCATTGATTTACTCTGCCAATTTGGAGAAGAAAATACTAGGAGGCTCACAGTCCAGTCCTGGGAATGACGGAAACTATGCCCTTGAAAGGGCCTATATATCGAAAGACTGAATTGCTTTCATTCATTCCTTCTTCCCATACTGTTTTCTTCCCACCAAAATATAATTGAAGAGCTAACCTGACTTAGTAACACCGAAGAATTACCTGGAAGGGTTCTATCTTTTCACTTTTTGCATATCTTCCAACCACCAGCTACGAGATTTACTCATCTCTGCATCCCTAGAACCTAGAACAGTGCTGAGCATTGAGAAAGCAGTAACTACTTATTAAAGAACGTATTGCTTTGTAATTCTAGGGATCTTAACATTTTATAATTTGCTTCAAAAAAGTGAAAATGCCCGTGTGGGGTGTTTCCTCAGGTTTCTCCATTTTAATACTCCTGTGCCTAAACTGGTCCCTAGCTACCGTTCGGAGGCCCCTCTTTCACAAGTCCTCCTCCCCCCCTTCCGCCCCTTTGCGCCGCAACACGCGGGCAAGAGCCCTGAACCTCCCCTCATGTCTTATACATGCCATTTTTTCATTTCATAATAATAATAATGTACGCTCATAGCAGAAAGTTTAGAGATGCAAAGAAAAATGAAATTACACGTATTCCTGCCACTCTGAGAGAACACCATGTAAGGTTTATTAAGACTTCACTATGAGTTAAACCTAGTTTTAAAACGCGCGATCTCATTCCCTAAAGACTTATTTCGCGGAATTTCTTTGCAGGCTTTTTTCTACCCCAAGCCCCGATTCGCGCTGGTCTTTCGATTTTCTGCTCAGCTCTGGGCCCTAAGTGGCGCACAAGATACAGTTTTGTCAGGAGCTGGTAAAAATCTGTTAGTCTCCGTAAAAATTGGTCTGGAAATCACTCGGTTTGGAATTAAACTCTGCGTCAGCCTAGGGGGGAAATTCCATTTATTGAGAAAACTCCGCCTGGCTCCGGACCCTTCCTCACAAGCACGCGGCTTCCCTAGACCCGGCCCTCCGGTGCCCCACACCCTCCCAGCGCCGAGTTACGCCTACCGGTCACCCCGGCGAAAAATGCCCGGCACCGCGGCCGCCACGCTGGACGCCCTGGCCCCACCCCCTCCGGATTGGCCAGACCAATGGGAGCCAAGATAGGCCTGCGTCACTCGGCGCTGGCCAATCGCGGAGGGCCACGATCGTTGAAAGGCTGGGCGCGGCGGGACCGGTCCGCTGGGCGGCGGGGACGCGTACTCGCGTAGACACGCTCCGGCTATGGTGGTGGTGGCAGCCGCGCAGAGCCCGGCCGCCGGGGCACCCAAAGTTCTGCTTCTGTCCGGCCAGCCCGCCGCCGCCGCCGCCGCCGCCGCCGCCGCCGCCGCCGGAGCCCCGGTCGGCCGGGCTCTGCCGGTCATGGTGCCGGGCCAGCGAGGGGCCAGCCCGGAGGCGGCGAGCGGGGGGCCGCCCCAGGCGCGCAAACGACAGCGCCTCACGCACCTGAGCCCCGAGGAGAAGGCGCTGCGGAGGTGGGCGAGGGTCGAGGCGCGGAGCCGGAGGGCGAGGGCCTGGGGTCTGGGACCGAATTCGAAGGCGAGACAGGGACCTGGGGCCGCGCTGACCGTCCGCAGCGCTCAGGCGTTGGTGGCCGGGCCATTCCGGTGCCAGCGTGGCGCGGGGCGGGGCAGGAAGTCTGGACTAGCAGATCCACCGCGCTGGGTGGAGTCCAGAGCTGCGCAGGCCTTTTTTATTTACTTCTTTTCTATCTGATTAGAGATAACCAGAGCTGGGTATCAGGGTACCTGGGTTCCAGGCCCTCTAGCTGTGACCACAAACCCGTGGTCAGCTTTTCTGAACTTGGGCTGTGACATGAAGCCAATTGGTTAACCTACTTTTTTTGGAGGCGCACGGAACTGAAATGTCAGCTGTTGAAGGGGGCTGGGAGCGCTGTAAGGCTCACTAGTCAAACTCAGCCTCTGCATCCTTAAAATGGTATCTACTTCAGGCTGCTGGGGAGATTGAGAAATGCCTAGTACTTAGTTCTCCGTAAATGTTAGTTCTCTTATGATCATTGTGCTTTGTGTGATTTATGAAGTGCCTCCTGGAGTAGACACGGGCCTAGGCTTTCAGCACCAGGGCGAAAGTCGCATCAGCCTCTCCCTCTTTTGAGTTGGGTTTAGGGAGGGAGGGTTTATGTTCTAGCGCGATTGCAGCCTTTACTAGATTTAATCAGTCCAGGTTGGATCCTGTTTGAGGGGATTGGAGTCAGGAAGCAACGGGGGAGTAGAAAGGGGAGGAGGAAATATCTTATGATGCAAGGTGAATAATATTTGTGTCCAGCCTTTGTGCTGTGGCCAGGGATGAGACGGAGGTGGATGACTCAGTATGGGGGAGAGTAAAGTAGGTCTTCAAGCTAGATCCACAGGAGGCTGATTTTTTTTTGCTTTTGTTTTCTTTAGGGGAGGAGCCTGAAGTGTATTTTACCATTAGTCTACCTTATACTGTAAATTAAAATGAAAGCACCAGGTGGCCAAGTTTTCAAATAAAGATATAAATAAGGTTTGAGATGACTCAGTGTGGTATATCTCTTTCTGTTCTCAGGAAACTGAAAAACAGAGTAGCAGCTCAGACTGCCAGAGACCGAAAGAAAGCTCGAATGAGTGAGCTGGAGCAACAAGTGGTAGATTTGGAAGAAGAGGTAAAAATACTTAAGGCCTAACTCGTATCTTTTATCCATTGTATATCTTTCCCTTGGTTAATGGTTGCTTCATCTCCTTTAGAAGACAATTGGACATATAATTAAAAGTTAAACTTTTAGTTAATCTAAGTTAGGGTAGATAGGTAGGTAGTTAAGTGGTGAAGCTTGATGAGAGCAGAAATGATTGACCCTCTTGGCATTTGGTGCTAGCTCTATCTCAAAGCTGGTGAATTACAACATTACAACAATGTTTTATCAGTTAGTACTAAAAAATTAGTAAAAACAGATAGGAAATCATTGCTTAAAGTTGAGACCTTTTCTGGCTTATCCAAAAGTCCACTAATGGTTCCCTTCCCCTTCTAGGGTCTACTTGTTACCTAAACTTAAATTGTTGCCAGTTACACATCTTGAATACATAAGCATTATTTGTGGTGTTCTTTTTTTTTAACATGTTGATTTTACAGCCCACCAATACCACTTTTATTATTACCCACCAGTTCAAGATAGGATTTTTTTAAACGTCATATTTAAAATTAAAAGCCACAAGTCACTAAATTAAAGCCACAAGTCACTCTTTGTTGAAGTCTCTATTAGTAGTTGGGGGCATTGTGTTACATGTGACCCCGTGAGATGGCACTTCCTAAATAGCTTTTTTTTGGTAATTATAACCTTGCCTTCTAATACCCACTGTGAACAACTTCATAAGCATAGAGTTTTCCAAAAGACCCGGGAGAAGGAAAGGAAACCTACTGTAGTGAAACGCTGTCAGGTGGATTCTTAAGTGAAGGAATTAGATGTCTTAATAGCCTCTTCTGAACTTTCTTCCAGAACCAAAAACTTTTGCTAGAAAATCAGCTTTTACGAGAGAAAACTCATGGCCTCATAGTTGAGAACCAGGAATTGAGACAGCGCTTGGGGATGGATGCCCTAGTGACTGAAGAGGAGGCAGAGACCAAAGTAAGTCATGTCCTTTATTTGGTGCCGTATGTGAGAACTGGTTTTAAGTGACATGATCTCTTTCTTTAATGATACTTATTCATTTTTCAAGAGTGTAGCGAATAGTACTAAGTCCTAATAATTAAAATAAGTTACATGACTCTCCAAGAGCAAGTACTAACAAATGCCAGTGGTCGACAAGATATATCTACCATGCCAGCATTAAGGAGAACCAGGATAAGAGAGCCAGTCAAACCTGACTTTGAATGCTACTGAAATTATAGTGGTTCTTTGATGAATATGATTGAGAAGAGAAGGGATTCATTGTGATAGTGACACCTTTCTGATAGAAGAGTGATGTATGGGTTTTAATTTACGAATCATGGCAAGTTCAGTGATAATACTTAAGTGGTCTAAGGTTGACAGTAGGGCAGTTCTACTCAGAAGATAATGTTTAGGACAAACTTTTAAAAAAATTACTATCCAAAAAGATTCTGGGCTGAAATTCACTATAGAACTTTATTACTAGGAACGTTATTGAGAATATAAGTAAGATATTATTTAAGAATATTGGTCCTGCCTGAATCTTTGCTTGGGGAAGAAAAATGTTTCATTGTACAGAAAATCACAATGAAGTTAGTCTTACCTTCCTTTTCTTATCTCTTCTTGAGGAGGGCTCGAGAAAATGGAAATAACAAAGGTTTAAGGGAAAGGTTTCGGCTCTAAAGAATAGTTTTCTAGCTTTCTTGAAAGTCAAGAATCACAGCTTCCTGGCAAGTATTTCCCTGGGGACTCTCAGCTGTTGGAGCTGTTCATTCACTATGGTCTTTCCTCCCAGGGGAATGGAGCGAGGCCGGTGGCCGGGTCTGCTGAGTCCGCAGCACTCAGACTACGTGCACCTCTGCAGCAGGTGCAGGCCCAGTTGTCACCCCTCCAGAACATCTCCCCATGGATTCTGACGGTGTTGACTCTTCAGACTCTGAGGTAGGGCTTATTCAGGTTTACTAAAGAGGTGTATAACTATTTAATTCCATTTGTTTGATGCCTGACATCCCTAACCAGACATATGAGGGCAGAGAAGGTAGTTTCGGTTGAGTTGGAGGTGAACATTAACTACCTTCCTATTTCCAGGTGGTTTAGGACATGGAGTGGAGTATAGATAAATGGGTCTGGTGGGTCCTGGAGGTCATCCTATAGCCTAATGATTAATTTACATTTTGGAACCTAGCACTAAGGTAGATTCTCAGTGCATTCTAATAGTTGAACTCCATTTAATTTTTCCTTTTACAGTCTGATATCCTGTTGGGCATTTTGTTCAACTTGGACCCAGTTATGTTCTTCAGATGTCCCTCTCCAGAGTCTACCAGCCTGGAGCAGCTCCCAGAAGTCGACCCAGAAGGACCCAGTTCCTTACCCGCACCCCCCTCTCCATCCCTGGGGACGTCATCAGCCAAGCTGGAAGCCATTAATGAACTGATTCGTTTTGACCACATATATACAAAGCCCCTAGTCTTAGAGATACCCTCTGAGACAGAGAGCCAAGCTAATGTGGTAGTGAAAATTGAGGAAGCACCTTCCAGTCCCTCAGAGAAAGATCACCCTGAATTCACTGTCTCAGTGAAGGAAGAACTTGTAGAAGATGACTTCATTCCAGAGCTGGGTATCTCAGATCTGCTTTCAACCAGCCACTGCGTGAAGCCATCTTCCTACCTACTGGATGCTTATAGTGACTGTAGCTATGAGGGTTCCCCTTCTCCCTTGAGTGACATGTCCTCTCTGCTTGGTGTAGACCATTCCTGGGAGGACACTTTTGCCAGTGAACTCTTTCCCCAGCTGATTAGTGTCTAAGGAGTGATCCAATACTGATGCCCTTTTCTTGACTATTACACTGCTGGAGGATATAGCACAGAAGCCTGTGCTTCATTCAGAAAGCCAAAGTAGAGGGTGTATGGTCCTAGAGAATTCCTCTAAAGTATTTGTTCAAACCTCGTAGGTCACCCCAAGTATTGTCTTTTGACATTCAGCAGTCCAGGGTACACAGATACATTACTATAATCCAGAATTAGAGATTCTGAGGTTGTACCTTTATCTTAAGGGCAGTGGTTTGCCCTAAAGTATTTACGTAAGCATCACTAGAAAAGTGTCTTAGACATGGAATTAACGAATGGCCCTTTATCATTTCTCTTTACCCATCTTGGCATCCCAGGCTTGCCTCTGATCTTAGGTCCTTTAGTTTGCTTCTGCAAGCAGAGAGGACACCTACCTGAGGGGGCTCCTTTTCCCTCATCATGTACAGTTCAAGTAAAGATCAAGAATCTTTTGTAAAATAGAAATTTACTATGTAAATGCTTGATGGAATCTTTCCCTGCTAGTGTAACTTTTGGAAGGTGCTTTCTCCATTTATTTAAAACTACCTGTTCAGTTAAAAAGTACAATGCAGTGTCTTTGTTTTTTGATTCCTTCTTGAACCTCAAGTCTTATTGTTGTTATTCTCTCTCGGTTTTCACTGTTTGCCATGGTAGTGATTTATCCCACTTCAGTGAGCATGCCACTTTTTAAAGTGACTGAAGGCTTTCCCCTCTTAATTACTGCCTGCTTCAATTCCTGGCTGCCTGAAGTAAACACTGAGCAGTTACTATATTTGAGACAGTTTCTTCAGCCTAATTGACCAGTATTACAGCTAGTAAATGGCAGAGCTAGAACACTTAACAACTTTTGCTATTAACATGTTAGAGAAGGACATGCCATTAAATATCAATACTTTTGCTATTATTATAGAGATTAAGAGGATTTTCTAGACTCCAACTCCCTGGGTTCAGCTCTGCCACCAGTTCAGCTGGGTAACCCTGGGCATAAATTACCACTTATTTCCTCATCTGTAAAGGGGTATAATAGTATCTCTAAAGGCTGCTAGAGGATTCAAAGAGACGATGCATTATAAACACTTAGTATATGCCAGGCACCGTCCCAAGCACTCAAAAGTTAACTGTTATCTCCTAATCCACTTTGGAAGGGTTTTAATCTCTTACAGAATTATATACACTCTAGGATATGTTTCACAAAAGAATGAACCTGTTACAACCCCCAAACTACAGACTTGATAACCTCATCATCCAAGGTGCATCTTTTCCTTGGGAATCCACTTACAAGATATTAAAGGAGTCCCCTAATTTATAGAAATTATTTTACCCATGCCAGCATTCTGTGCCAGTGTTTACTGACTACCTCTGGGGAGGTCAGAGTGAGTGAGCAGACCAAACGAGATGGGATTCGAAGAATCCCCAGCAGCAAGGCAAAGCAGGCTATGGTTACAGCCAAGTACAAGGGAATGCCTTTGGTGTGACTGGGGGCGTGTCCACAAGCATACTAGTAGGCAAGAGAGCCTAAGGTCCCTGGTTGCTGAAACCAGAGCCCAATCCTAGTACTTGGCAATGCAAACTTGCTTAATCTCTGAGTTTGTTTTGTAAGTGTAAGAACAATCCACCAGCTGCCCCACAATTAAAAACCTGATCACCAGATTTTCTAGAACTGAAAACAAGTGCTGAGAATCTATTTAGGGATTGTGTAGGCAGATGTAATTACAGATACATTTTAGCTTTCAACATTATAGAACAAGCATCTGAAGACTGGGGCTCAACTAATTTACATTCAATGACATCACGTGAAAGAAACAGCTGTACAACAGGAATAACACACAGGACACAACCTGTGTAGATTGAGTTTTCATTTCCTGCACAGATGGGTGAAAATTACTAAACACTCAGGATATCCTATCTTCATACTGAAACACTAAATGGAATGGTTAGAAATAAAAACATCTTTCTCTGCAAAACCAAAGCAAGATTTCTGTTAAATGCAGAAGGTTGTCCATAACTCAAAGCAGCAGGTGACAGATACCTGTACACCATTTCCCTGGGCCTTGTAACACCAATGTGTGCTTCTCTGCTTTTCTACTAGGTGTGTTACTGGAGCAGGCAAAGTAGGGACAGAACTGTAGGCAGAGGTAATTAATACCTCCTACTCCAAGAATATTTTATGGCATCAAATTCTAATCTTCTAAGATTAAATCTTTAACTAACTTCTAAAGTTAATTAGGGACAGGAAGACTGGCTTGTTTACCCACTAACCAGTCGCTGAAAGACAACATTCCTGTCTTGCTGGAGCTATATAGTCTAACACCACATAACTGCATGTAGCTCATCTCTCAAATGCCACTAGTAGAATATCTGAACCAAACTGATACATAAAAAACTATATTCCCTCAAGGAGTTTAAAGTTACACTGCCTGAACCATACTTTATTGTAGATTATTTCAGTGAAACCTAAACATGTTAGGTATTGCTGTAAAAAGACCACTGGTCAAGTAGGAACCCTGGACCTGGTGAATTGGATTATTATACTAAATTGTCACTATCTACTTAGGCTTAGTTTACAAATCTATAAAAAGATAACTTTTAGCTATGATTTCCAAACTCTGGTAAAGAAAACAATATCCTGAGTTTTCTGTAGCCGCAACTCACAACTCTGCCTGCCCACAAATCAGGGATCCACATTTATCAACTAATGGTTGTAAATATGCACACAATACCGCCACCCAGTGACCTGTCAACTCAAGAAAGGAATGACCATGTAACTGGACATCTAGAGGAATTTTCCTACTCCCTATTTTTAAAGGTCCCAAACTTGATTTCATTTACTTAAGTGCAGGAACACAATATCTCAAATAGTCCAAAACACTTAAGTTTTATTGAAAACAAAATACAAAAACACCAGATTCTCATTTTAAAGTAAAATTAACAGCATCTTCCACAACTTTCCAAGTACTCCACCATCCTTATCACTATTAAAAAACAAAACCAAGTTCCAGATACAAAATAATTAATGAACCCACTGGTGAACATTTTTCTCATGGTTCTAGTTTCCACTCATTTTTAAAATTTTACATTTGCACCTTTTCAAGAATGAGTAGCAATTTTTATTTGATTAATATCTGTGAGAACCGCACTTAACTTTCTTCATATGAAATAAAAAAAAACAAAACCACACACACCCTAATCAAACTCAGAGAAAATACACATTTGTTCATTAAAGCTCACCTGCTTTAGATAATTTTTTCTCTTCACACATTAGCATAGTAAGCCAATGTTTGATCCATGCTGCAAAAGCTGTACAAAATGAAGACCTGTTAATTCCCTAGGGAAACCTTAAGGCAAAAGCAAAAGCCTTACTCTACAAAAGAAAAACAAAGCACAGGCATGGGGACTGTGGAGATGGCTCAGATGAGTAAGCACCACATGGATGAAGACGACAATTTTTGTACAAACATATGCAGGATAAAGTTTAAAAAGGAGCATTGAACATCCATGTTTCCTGCAGAAATAATGATCATGTCAGGTAAAATGACTTCTGAAACAAGTTCTGCTTGGATCTTAACAGAATCTTATTAGTTCTCTCCTATATATACCCGTGGTATCTGAGCCTTGTTTCAGAGCTCTTCTTTCCTCCTGTTCACTGTACAGACCTGGATCCCAGGCCTGCCCAACAATCCCTATAGAAGACAGTGTTAGTGTGCTTGGGTCCTTCTTTGGAAAGCTGTCACCTCTCCTTCACCTGAACACTGGGACTAACTCCAAATTCCAGGCAGTCACTTCATGTTTTTGAGCTGTAGCAGAACAAATGCATGGAGGTTTAAGGCTACAAACTTTACAAGTTGGTCCCATTAACAATCACCTAGAGGCAGGAGTTTTTTAAACGGCATGAATCAAACACTTGCACGTTTCAACAGAATACAGTTTACATTCATCTCTAAATCTGAGATTAAGAAACTATTAGCTGGTTTCCAACTGTTTCAATACTGGTTTGAAGTTTGAATAATTTTATTGTGTAGACATTAAATATTTTGTTTAAATATTAAACATTAAATCTTTTCCTGACTATCCAGACAGAAATAGAGAAAGCAGGAACAACAGGCAGGAGAAGAAACAGTCCAGTTAACAGACTTGTGACTTCTATGCCATCTGTAAAAAGGGGAGGGACTTCGGCATGGGTTTCAAAATTGCCTGGGAGCTGCCTCCTAAAGTCACCTCTACTTGGCATAAACCATGTTTTCTACACAAGGTATCTGATTCCAACAAAGGCAAAAGAAACCCAGAAAACAAAACAGAAAGAACTGGGGTGGTCTCCCACTGTCTGCTAAAAGAGCTAGTATTACACTCAGTAAGTTATAGTGGATATTCTGTAGCACTAAAGATATTGTCATTTTACTTCGTACTACTGAGTCCTTGCCACGCAGAAGAGCTCTTCCTGAGAAATAAAAAACTTCAATCCTGGTTACCCTCAGAGGACGCCTTGAGCCTGGTTAAGGTCCTCAAGATGAAGATTTCCTGCTAGCAGGAAGCTATTCTCTAACTTTTAGGCTTACTGCACCATAGTTGAAACAATAGGCAAACTGGCTATTTCAGTAAATCTCAATGTCACTTGCCCATATGTGCTCAGCTAATTATTCAGTCACTGTTTTCTAAATTAACATTAAAAAACTCAACTTGCTTATACAGGCACAACTTTTTTTTTTAACTACAGAAGTTATATGCTGGGCTTAGCTGATACAGCACTGCCCCAGTATTACCTGAGGGATGCTTCTCCCAGAGCCAATTCGCACATGGTTTACCTCACAACCTTTTAAACTATCACTCAAAGTTAATTAAGCTGTAAACATTACTGAATAGCTGGGCTTATCGATTATGCAAGGGAAACCAAGGAGCAACAGTAGCACAAGGCAAAAGAGCCTCAAAGGAAAAACCTTTTCTTTGTATTTTTCATTCCATTTTCAGAGGCAAAGAGGGGAGCCACAACGCTACTGGCTAATCAATATAGCTACAATGAATTGACAACTAATATACAGGTTTCAGAGCCTCTGTTAATTTCCCCAGCATAGGCTTAAGCTACTGCCTCCTTTCTCCTTCTCCCCAATCATATATAGTCACCACTGTAAACAGAGCTCTTAACTACAGATGAAGTTGTGGCTCAACTGTCGAAGTACACATAGTAGGAGAGCATCCTACTTTCTTAATGCATCTTTTTCAACTCAAGTATCTGAATGATATAAACAATGTGACAGATGACTTAAAAGTCATGCTTACACATATAGCTTCTATACTTGACTTTGCAGAATGTACTCCTTATTCCTTTAATAAGACCCCTAGAAAACTGCTTTTCTCTTGAGACAAGTTTCCTTGGCAAAAGTTGAATTCAAGAAATGGCTACCCAAAATGAGAGTCCCACCCCAAATCACAGGTGGAGCTATTACACCCGTTTCAAAACTTTCAAGTCCCTATACTGTACAAGCAGGCTCATGATTGAACACATAAGCCTTCTAAAATTTGACAACTTTAGTATAGAAACTGGTGTCTAAAGTTCCATCTCTTCTTCTGTGCAAGCAGCTGTCTCCAAACTAGTGTAAACAGGCAACCCTGTTTGCCGAGGTTCCAAGAACAGTTCAGTTCTTTGAGGGTAGGCAGTGCCAGCAGCTGCATGCTTAGTTTGGCTCTCTCCTGTGTAGTTCTTAGCATTAGATGACAGCTTTGGCTTATCAGAAAGGAGTTCAGGGAGAGGTTTCCAGAGCACAAGCTCCATGGAAGGACGGCTCCTAAGACATAAAATACAGATTTTTATCAATAATTTTATAACATGAAAATAAAAGATATACATTGAAAAACTAATGTTTGCTACCTAACATCTAAAAACGGATGGGATTAAATAGGAGATTTATGACAATCCAAATTGATCTTCACAAAGGCCACTCAAGTACATTAAATTTTACAGTTCTGCATGCATTTTTAAGCAAACCAACTGGTTGTACTGATGCTGTGATTAGAATATAAACATTCAACATGTAAAACAGAGGCCCTTGATTTATTATAGTGTTTTCTTAAACTGTGGTTAATATTAGCAGATGTGAGCTACTATCTTGTACTAAACCATTGTAATGAAAAAGAAACATTGGCCAAACACACTAAAAATATCTCAGTATGCCTTTTGCTTAGTACAGCTGTGAAACATAATGCTTTTTGCAGTAAGCCACTGTCTGTGCCTACCCCACCCCCTCGCTGCCCTCTCCATCTAGTGATGGTTTGATGGTTTCTGGGACCCAAGGGCAAGTAAGGAAAAATAAAACACAAACAATGAAGAACACACCCCCCCCCCACACACACAAGGCTAGCTTCTGGAAAACTACCAAGAGCAGAAAGTGCTATGTTTTAGGCTGGAGGGCAATGTGACCTGCTTACTCTTGGCTAAACTATCTACCCACCCTAAGGGCTGGGTAGTCAGAATTATAAGATCAAGCTAGGAGGCTAATGCAAAACCCTTGTGTGCCAACATCGAGCAGCAGTGGAACCCACTGTGTCTAAAGACAATACTGCCTCATCTACCTGGCATCAGTAGGACTGTATCCTAAGAGAATTTTTCAGATATCTGACACTTACCCTCACTGAGTACCAAGTCTATCTGAAGTCTTTTCTAGGCAACATCTAAATGGCACTTTATAACTTGCCTACTACAGTTGGCCCTCTGTATCTGTGGGTTTTTGATTCAGACCATTTTTTTAATTAATTAATTTATTTACTTATTCTTGGCTGTGTTGGGTCTTCATTGCTGCGTGGTTTTCTCTAGTTGTGGCGAGTGGGGGCTACTCTTCGTTGCAGTGTGTGGGCTCCCCATTGTGGTGGCTTCTCTTGTTGCAGAGCACAGGCTCTAGGCGCGCGGGCCTCAGAAGCTATGGCACGCGGGCTCAGTAGTTGTGGCTCATGGGCTCTAGCGCACAGGCTCAGTAGTTGTGGCACAAGGGCTTAGTTGCTCCGTGGCATGTGGGACCTTCCCAGACCAGGGCTCGAACCTGTGTCCCCTGCATTGGCAGGTGGATTCCTAAACACTGCGCCACCAGGGAAGCCCTCAGACCATTTTATATAAGGGAACTGAGCATCCTTGGATTTTAGTATCCGCAGGGGGTCTTGGAACCAATCCCCCCATGGATATTAAGAGACAACTGTACTTTACAGAGTCGGTAATGACCACTTGAAATCATCTAAGCTCAAGGACTACAAGAATTACAGGGCTATCATTAGTTCTTATGTAAATGGGCTCCAGGCTGCTTTGCTTTTCAGGTTCTTATGTTTGCTTTCCAGTTGCCTATCCTGTTCTCACACTGTACTGTCACTATTGACTACTATGAGTTTGTCTGTTCTGCTGTTTTTGTGTTTCTACTCTGATGACTGAGGAAACCAGATAACTGAGCTGATCAAACTGGGTCTAAACTAAGTGCAAAATGGCTCTTAGAGCTAAAGGCCTGAGGGGCTACACACTATGAGGTAAGAATATGAGCTGTGGATTGTGGCCTTTGTGATAACTTTTTTGACTGCTGGGAGACTTTTGTTTCCTAGGTCCTAATAGTGGTCCTAGATAACTGAGAGAGCCAGGTAAAAGGTACTTTTGAAATGTGGTTCCTACATCCTATCATAGGTATTTGAGAGAACGGGTTTTTTTTTTTAACTTCTTTATTGGAGTATAATTGCTCTACAATGATGTGTTAGTTTCTGCTGTATAACAAAGTGAATCAGCTACACATATACATATGAGAATGGGTTCTTTCTTGCCAATCCTCCCATTTCCAAATATTAAACTATTAGTGCATTTTGGGACTTCAAAACAACCCAGGGCTGAGTACACAAGGCAGCCAACTCCTGCTTGCGTAGCGTTTTGCTCACCCCAATGAACTAAGAAAAGGTCTCCGACTTGGGCTAAATACAAACGTACTATGCTTTCACTTGGTTGGCGATCAGGAAATGTCTAGAGGCTGTGTTTTCCCTCCAAGATCATAACTGAATGGAAACCAGAAACCAAAACTTACATGGACTCAATCATTTTCTTTGTAAAGACTTCATCAAATTCCCTCTTCAAACCTGTTTTCATGGTATCAGAAAGGACAAGGCTGGGAAGATGGTTAATATTTCTGTCAGCTTCAACTTCTTCATCTTCGTCAATTATTCTAAATAAAGACAGAAGCGAAGGAAGAAAGAAAAATTATTTAGTTAAGCTATTATATATTTATTAATTGGAAAAAATTTAAAAAATAAAAACAAGGATAAACGCAACAGGTGCTACAGCAAAATATCAAGTAAAATATGAGACTATACCTGAGAGAAAAAAGTATACACAAAAGAGCTGTTCAACGTTTAACCAAAATGTTTTACATTAGAGGCAATCAAATTTGAAGAATGTGTCCCTAAAAACCCTCATACCAAAAAGTAATATTCAGAGATAGTAAGTGAAAGTATTTAGTACAGTTCTATGAGAAGAACTTACTTTAACATTTAAAGTGTATACTTTGAGCTTTCTGATTTTTATAGTCTGATATATTGAGGATCAAGGAATCACCAAATGATGAATTAGACTAACTTGAAAGAGTAGAGATGTTACATAGGAACAATAATAAGCAGCTAGATATATGCTGCCCATTTACCTGTCCTCAATTTCCTGAAGCCTCCTTCGGGCAACTTCACATTGTGGTTCTCCTGTTGTCTGATCCATCTCTTCACAAATAACATCTAACATGCCAGGTGCAGAAAGGCCACTAGTGCACGGATTTACTCCATGACCCTCTATATCCTGATGTGCACAAAGAATCCAGTCATTAGGACCAGCACAGAGCCCTGCTTCAGTTAGCCTTTTCTTTCTTACTGGACAACTGAAAAAAAAAAAAAAAAAAAAACAATGAAAATCCTGGCTAATATAAATGAAATGTGTATCATCCCCCATCTCTAATCAAATTCTTCTACGAAAAACCTCTAATTTTTGACAGTGTGTGATTGCAAGATGGAAAATCACACATTTTCTTTTCTGTCATTCTCACAGCCTCCCTGAGATGTTTCCCTTCCCGACATTTGTCAAATTAGGTTGCAACTGCAAGATTTTTGCTTTTCCAGATTAGAAGTGTTCGCTGTGGGAATTTAAAGTCGTTCTTACTTATTCAGCTCTGGAAAGGTCAAGTGGGAAGTAAAGAATACAAAAATCACAAAGTAGCAATTCAGTGCCAGCCATATTTTTTCAAATTGCTGCTGCTCCACTACACTGGGCATATGAGGAGGTAATCTGCAGGCATCCTATATTCCCTTAGGGCAAAAATATTCGCTTCATCAGGTCTGCAGCAAGTACTACAGATGCAAATGATATTGCTGATTTCTTGGTTCTTTCCAAAAATGGCAGAGGCTGTCATTTGCCCTATGGGTCCCTAATAATGGGGTGCACTTTTCTCCTGCCTTGCAACATAAACTATCCTCACTTCCTAGAAATTTTGTATTTCCTTGAGACCTTAGAGTTCATCAAATCCAATTTCTTTGTTTTGCACATGTGGAAACTAGGACCTCAAAAACTAAAGTGCTCCCTCCAAAGTGTCATGTAAGGTGAGTTGTATTGATATTTTGGGTACCAGACCCCAGAGACAGACCCTGAATCCTACCTCTTTGCCACTTTCACTTAAACCTCCTGCCTTGTTAGGGAAATTCAACTGTTCAAGCTCTTACCACGAACTAGTATCTGCAAGCACTATGAGCTGCCTGGTGTTTAGCTGAGACCTGTCCTGAAGCAAGTTAAATAGACAACCTGCCCTGCTCTATTTGAGTATTTAGACCAGAAGTACATTATTGCCTGGGCATCACCAAGCACAATCTCAAGACCAGAACACAGCTCTGCAACCAAAAAATTCATTAATGGCTACCACAGCTTCTGATTCTAAACTAAGAGTCAAAGGAAGAAGCATGTATTTTAGAAAGAAATTTCTATTTCATGTCAAGACTATGAAAATCAACATTCAAGTCTCTGGCAATATAAAATCTGACAAATAATAATGCTCTCTTGAACCTAGATTTTTGACTGGAATCAATTATTAAATGAGATGTTTCGTGTATAATTATTTTTAATTCATAAGAAAGTATTAAGAATGTCTACCCATAAATCAAACATTTCTGTAGTATTTGGATAAAGTATGTGACGTTTTCGAAAGCAGAAAAAGTTATAGACGTAAGAAGTCATGTTGGACTTCCCTGGTGGCTCAGTGCTTAAGAATCCGCCTACCAATGCAGGGGACATGGGTTTGAGCCCGGTCCGGGAAGATCCCACATGTCGCAGAGCAACTAAGCCCGTGCGCCACAACTACTGAGCCTGTGCTCTAGAGCCCATGAGCTGCAACTACTGAGCCCGCGTGCCACAACTACTAAGCCCGCACGCCTAGAGCCTGTGCTCCACAACGAGAAGCCACTGCACAACAACAAAGAGTAGCCCCCCACTCGCTGCAACCAGAGAAAGCCCGCGTGCAGCAACGAAGACTCAACACAGCCAAAAAAAAAAAAAAAAAAAGTCATGTAAGAAAAAGCAGAATGAATCTAGAATATCTAACAATTCAACTATTAAATACAGCTGAGGGACTTCCCTGCTGGCCCGGTGGGTAAGACTCCATGCTCCCAGTGCAGGGGACCTGGGTTCCATCCCTGGTGGGGGAACTAGATCCCGCATGCATGCCGCAACTAAGAGTTCAAATGCCACAACTAAAAAATCCTGTATGCTGCAATGAAGGCCTGGAGCAGCCTAATAAATATATATATATATTTAAAAAGATCTTTAAATGCAACTGAGTATCAGAGCTGGGTTCTGATCTCTGATCTCCAACATAATTTGGGCTAAATTATTTCATGCCTCTAGGTCCACTTTGCAAATACTTAGAGATCAATGATGATTAAGTCCCAAAGAAAATGGGATATAAAAGACTTTAAAGTTTCGATAAGAGCTATGGAAGTGGCAGGCGGGCAGCACACTTCTAGGTATTTGACATCCAACTGTCCAGTCTCAGGGCCTCAATCTCTCCACGTGTATATCAAAGATGGTTAACTTTTTTTTTTTAACATCTTTATTGGAGTATAATTGCTTTACAATGGTATGTTAGTTTCAGCTTCACAAAAAAATGAATCAGTTATATAAAAGATGGTTAACTTTTAAAGCCAATTGTTTGTACACTTCAAACTTTTTATTTATGACACTGGAACCCTTTATTCAATAATCTCCTATAAGGAACCCCAAAAGATAAAAGCAAAGAAGTCCCTGTGTATCTACAGTAATCCCAAGGCTATAAAGAACATAAATATTGTCTGGTCCAGAGGTTTTTTATTATTTATTTAAAAAAAAATTTTTGGCCATACGCCACAGCATTCAGGATTTTTAGTTCCCCAACCAGGGATCAAACCCATGCCCCCTGCATTGGAAGCGGAGAGTCTTAACCATTGGACTGCCAGGGAAGTCCCAGAAGTGTTTTTTTTTTTTTTTTTTTCCCAGAAGTGTTTTTAAACTGAGACAACATTCAAATCTACTGTCTCATTAGTCTATGTATCAACCAGATGAGAAAATTCAAAGTTTCTGCTGGCAAAAAAAGAAAAAAAAAGAATATACACAAAGTTGAAAGACAACAAATCTGGAGAAAACAAAACATATATAATATACTGGCTTCCTTAATAAAATTTCTTATAGATTAACAAGAAAAAGACCAATAAGCCAATAAAAAATTTGCAGAAACATGAACAATTCACACAAAATGAAACACAGATGGCTTAAAAGATGTTCAACACCGCCTATAATTTACAAAATACAAATTAAAACAGTGATCTAATTTCTTTAATTATAAAATGCCTACACTTATAAAAGTACATACAATAATTATGAAACAAAAATCCAGGGGCTTCCCTGGTGGTACAGTGGTTGACAGTCCGCCTGCCGATGCAGGGGACATGGGTTCGTGCCCCGGTCCGTGTACCAGGGGAAAAAAAAAAAAAAAATCCATGAAAATAATATACAAGGTATAGACTGCTGTCAGAATCCCAAAATGGTACTCTACTCCCTCCTCTCTGTAGGTAAATACTATCTTTTATGGTAATCACTTCATTTTTTAAAAAATACATTATCAAGTATGTAGATATGCAATCTTCAAGGTTTTAGTTTTGCCTGGTTTTGAACCTTATATATAAGGAATTATACTGTATACATATACATTCTTGTGATGTTTCTTTTGCTCATACTGTAAGACACATCTAGGTTGATAGATGTGGGGTTTTTTTGTTTTTTTTTTGCTGAATTGAACTCAGCAAAAAATTTACTTTATCCATTGTACTGTTCAGGGACATTCCAATTTTGAGCTATCATGAACAAGGATGCTATGAACTTTCTTGTACATGTCTCCTGATGAGCACATGTACATACTCAAGAGAACTGCTGGGTAAATGGGTATGTGCATCTTCAACTCATGCGATAATGCAAAACTGTTTCCCAAAGTGTTGTAGCAATTTACATACTCATCCATAGTGTTTGAGAGTTCCTGGTGCTACAGAACCCTCCAGTATCTGGTGGTAGAGTATCTTATTGTGTCTTTAATATGCATTTCCCTAAAGACCAATGAGGTCAAACATCTTTTCATTTAATTGGTCATTTGGATATCCCCTTTGGGGAAATCTTTTACTCATTTTTTTTTTTAAGACTGTCTGCCTATGAGATGTAATTTTTTACCTATCAGTTAAGTGGTGATCAAAAAATCTCCATCTGAGAAGATGGAGAAACAGGCATTCCCACTGTCAAAGGAGTATAAATTGGCAACAACTTTTTCCAAAATTCAAAATGTATATACTTTAAGATCCAGCAATTTCCCACCTAGGAATCCATTTACCTACTTGCAAATATATACAAAGAACTTAAAAAGAATGGTGGTCCAATGTTCACTGCAGCACTATTTACAATAGCCAGGACATGGAAGCAACCTAATTGTCCATCGACAGATAAATGAATAAAGATGTGGTACATATATACAATGGAATATTACTCAACCACAGAAAGGAACAAAATTGAGTTATTTGTAGTGAGGTGGATGGACCTAGAATCTTTCATACAGAGTGAAGTAAGTCAGAAAGAGAAAAACAAATACCGTATGCTAACACATATATATGGAATCTAAAAAAAAAAAAGGTTCTGAAGAACCTAGGGACAGGACAGGAATAAGGACAGACGCAGACGTAGAGAATGGACTTGAGGACGTGGGGAGGGGGAAGGGTAAGCTGGGATGAAGTGAGAGAGTGGCATGGCCATATATACACTACCAAATGTAAAATAGCTAGCTAGTGGGAAGCAGCTGCATCGCACAGGGAGATCAGCTCCATGCTTTGTGACCACCTAGAGGGGTGGGATAGGGAGGGTGGGAGGGAGACGCAAGAGGAGGAGGGAGATATGGGGATATATGTATACATATAGCTGATTCACTTTGTTATACAGCAAAAACTAACACAATATTGTAAAGCAATTAGACTCCAATAAAAGATGTTAAAAAAAAGAATGGTGGTCATGGTAGATTTGTTAGTAATAACGAAGATTAGAATTAACTTAGAAATTCATCACTAGGAGACTGGTTAATTATCTGTACCTAGCCTTACAATAGAATTCCACTCACCTGTTGAAAAAGAAATTAGGTAGAACTCTATGTGCCCATATGCAACAAGCTACAGGAGAGTAAAATGAAAAGATCCGATGTGTTGCAGTGTGAACAGTATCTTACTTACAATGTAAAAAACCATAACTATATACAGTCATAAACTTGTAAATTTTTACATTATCTTCCTTAGGAGACATAGGAAACAGGCAACAAGGGTAACTTCTGGGGAGAACTGGGAGCAAGGAGTGTAAGACTTTTCAATACGTAGCCTTCTGCGAATTCTTTTATTTTGTGCATATAACAATATTCACATGGCTCAAAGTTCAAACATTACAATCGCTTATATATATTTTTTAACATCTTTATTGGAGTATAATTGTTTTACAATGTTGTGTTAGTTTCTGCTGTATAACAAAGTGAATCAGCTATATATATACATATATCCCCATATCTCCTCCCTCTTGCGTCTCCCTCCCACCCTCCCTATCCCACCCCTCTAGGGGGTCACAAAGCACTGAGCTGATCTCCCTGTGCTATGCGGATACTTCCCACTAGCTATCTACTTTACATTTGGTAGTGTATATATGGCCATGCCACTCTCTCACTTTGTCACAGCTTACCCTTCCCCCTCCCCACGTCCTCAAGTCCATTCTCTACATCTGCATCTTTATTCCTGTCCTGCCCCTAGGTTCTTTAGAGCCTTTTTTTTTTTTAGATTCCATATATATGTGTTAGCATACGGTATTTGTTTTTCTCTTTCTGACTTACTTCACTCTGTATGACAGACTCTAGGTCCATCCACCTCACTACAAATAACTCAATTTCATTTCTTTTTATGACTGAGTAATACTCCATTGTGTATATATGCCACATCTTCTTTATCCATTCATCTGTCGATGGACACTTAGGTTGCTTCCATGTCCAAGCTATACAATTGTTCACAGAGTGACAAGTTTCCCTCTGACCTGCCCAGCTCCGTTCTCTAAAACGTAACCCATGTTATCAGTTCCTTGGACCTCCTTTCAGACACCTGATGTTTCACACTTTCACTTAAAAACAAATAGTCATGGATATAAAATAGGTTAAATTAAGTGACCGTTAAGTGAATAAAAGGCACCTGAAACTTACTCATCCTCCTCCTCCTCTCGCTTGTGTTTCTTTCTATGGTGAACTGAAACACTGTTGAAACAAACCAGAAAATCAGTCAGTTGAGAAATTTATTGAGCGGGTGCGTTCAGCATCCACTTTCTGGCTCCGATAATCTTGCCCACCCCATTCCCACCAGCGGTCCCCTTCCTTGCCGAGTGGGATGGATATACAGGTCACAAGGTCAGTCAGGTATAGAGACTGAAATCTAAACTTCTCATTTGGTCAAGACCGGGGGAGATAAATTGAGGGGGACCACCGTAGGGAAAACGTATCGGGGCAGGCACCGGGCTAAGCACTTTATTTTACGATCCCACTAGGAGGACCCACTTCTGTCCCAAGTTGCGGATGAGAAAACTCAATGTCCGAGAGGCGCTGAAAGTTAACAGCAGCGGCGGCTCCGCCGCGGTCTGGAGGGAGCGAGGCGAGTGCGCGCCCACGGCAGCTCCAGGCCCGGCTCGACCCGGCTCCCTTCCTCGCACGCCCTGGGCGAGCTCGGACCGTTTCCTCACTTCCCGGGACGCAGGGGGGCCAGGGTCCGAACCGGACCCCCGCGCTTTGCTACCTCAGGCGACTAACGGTAACCGACTGTGGGGCTCAGTATCCTCATCAGCAACCTGGGGCTGAGAAGCCCCCGCCGAAGGTCGCGGGGAGGGTCAAATAGCCCGCGCCCGCCCGCCCGCCGGCCGGCCGAGATCCTCACCGTCCGCGCGCCGCGCTCCCGCCCGGGCTGCTCGGGGCGGCGCGGGGTTCCCACCGCGGGGCCAGCTCGGTGCCGTCCGCCCCCGGCGGGAAGGCCCGGCCGGGGAAAGCCGGTGGCGGCTGTAGGAAGTCCGAGCCGCCTCTCAGCGGGAGGCCGCTGAAAGGCCGGCCAAGCGCGGCCATGGCCGGAGAGGTGAGGAGGCTGCGCCCGCGGCCCCGGCTGCCCGCGGCCCCAGACCCGGCAGCGGCTGCCACAGCGACTGCCAAGAGGCGCCCGCTTCTGAGCCCGCTCCCGACCCACGTCACGCCTTCTAGAACCCTCCACCCCAAGCCGCCCGGGGCACGCCGGGATTTGTTGTGTGTGGAGAACTGCTGACGCAAGGTCTGCCGGGAGTTGAAGTCCTTGAGGACTACAAACAAGATGGCTGCTTGTCCGAGTCTCCGGGGCTGGAGGATGGCCCTGGCCAACCTAGAATATGATATAGGTTCGAATCCTCACTCAGCAAGTTCTGGAACCTCTGTACCTCAGTTTTCTCAGTAGTAAAACCTGCAAACAGTAGTACCTATGTTCATAAGACCGATGGGAGAATTAAATGGATTAAAACATCTAGAGCCCTTAGGACACTTCTTGGCACATAGTACACGTTAAAAATCAGCTAGTAATTCCTTCTGTGTTTTAATGTAAATGAAGTTGATGATGCCTTAGAGGGAACAGCATGGAGGATGAGGGAAAACCTTAGAGCTCTTGTGAGAGGGATTGGCAAGACTTCCAGGCTCTATCTGGGACATCCAGAGACAAAGTCTTGCTAAAGGGCTAGCAGAATTTGTCACCATAACCACTGATCACGATCATTTTCCCCATCTCAGGAAATGGCACCATCATCTAGTCTGAGTTACTTATACCAAAGTCAATGCCCTTCAGCCAAAGACCACCAAGAACACACCTGTAATTGACCAAAGATGGATTTATTGACTTACTGCAGTCAGGGAGTGTCTCAGTAAGAGGGTGTTAGAAGAGGCTTCCTATAGGATTTCTGTGTGTCACAGGGGGATTTGGGGGCAGGTCCAAGAATCAGGGCTTTGCTCTGGACTTAATACTGTCAGAAAGCAGAGATAATTCTATGGTTATCTTAGCTAATCTTTCCTAGAAGGTGGGGGGAATGAAGGGAGGCTAAACCTACAGTTGGTAAAGAAGCAACAGTCCTTGCATTGGCCAGGATGGGAGATGTTTGGTCATTTTGTGCTTTGGACAATGTTTAGGATTGGGTTACAGACAGGATTACAAAGGGGTCTTGCTTTTATCTTGATCCACAGAAGTCACATCTCTGTTTGATGTTGATGTTCTGTGAAATTGTTTAACAGGGAACACCAGGGTCCACCTGATAGTACCAGGCCAGTTTCAGCTGTTAGAAGATGCTTTTCTCTTTCTAACCAAAACCCTAAGCATCATCATTGATACCTCTTTTTTGTTCACCGCCCCCCCCCATATTTAATCAGTTAGCAAGTCCTATGGGCTCGTGAAAGGCCTCCAGATTTCTCTTCGTTTTTCTCCATTTCCATTGCCTTCATGGTAGTCTGGGAAAAAGTAAATGGACCCCTTTGTCTAATGTAATATGATTGATTCAGTTTAAGTTTTCTTACTGACATTTACAATGCAGTTTTGCCTCCTTAAGGTAACACCCTACTTACCTCAACTGGATATAAAAGATATTCTCCTGGGTCACTTCTACGAATGGTCAACTCATTCCTCACCTGAAAAAAAAAAATCCATCCAGATGATGTTATATACACATAGACATACAAATATACATTTATAAAAGGGAGTCCTACTCTATATATTATTCTGAAACTTCTTTTCCACCTAATTATATCTCTTGAATGTCTATCCAAATTCATTCTTTTATTCTTTAATTCACAATTCTATACTAAGTTGCATGCCCCTTATCAAGCAATGTATTAGAATTAATAATTTATTAGGTACTTCCTATTTGCAGGTGCTCTTTACCCAGATAAAGTCAAGTATTCCTCATAATAATGCTAAATTGGATGCTTTTATGCCCCCATTTTACAGATAAGGAAATTGAGGCAGGTTATGGTTCCCAATTCCCTCAGCTATAAGTGATAGAGCCAGTGTTCAGCCCCAGGTCTGAGACCCTAGATCCTGCCTTAAACTTCTAGGCTTTGCTCCATCTCATTGAATTCCCTGGAAAAAGTGCTTTGGGGGAATCAGTGAAAGCCTCAGTATAATGTGTCTGAGAGAGACTACATGGAGCTTCGGACCCCTGGAAGAAAAAAACAGAATCATTGTGCACTGTCTCCCACACTAACTTGGGGAGAATGGCTATGGAACTCAACAGTGGCCACTGAGAGCATCTCTTCTTTTCAGTGACAATCCAGGCCTGCCTCCTAGAGGTGACTTCTGGCTCACCTCTCATAGGATTGGTGGGTCAGAGACATACAGACACTTAGACAATCCCTTCCTGACTCCTTTTTCCTGGTGGCTAATCTTATTTACCTTTTTATTAAAAAAAAAAAAGTTTTCTGGTTTTAAAACTAACACAGGGGCTTCCCTGGTGGCGCAGTGGTTGAGAGTCCGCCTGCCGATGCAGGGGACGCGGGTTCGTGCCCCGGTCCGGGAAGATCCCACATGCCGCGGAGCGGCTGGGCCCGTGAGCCAGGCCGCTGAGCCTGCGCATGTGGAAAAAAACACAGGTTCTTAGTAAAAAATTAGTTGAAGTGGTGATAAAAGGTTAGAGAAGCAAATAAAAATCGCCTTAATAGCATCCCATTAGAAGCATGATTGTTATGAATATCCTTCTAGTCTTTTTTTCTTATTTGTGTGTATGTGCACACTCACGTACCTGTGTGCTAGTGTCCAATACACACATAAGAGCTGTGCACTATCGCAACTAGACCACAGATACTCATATGACTCTATATAAAGATAGCAAAACCAAACTTAGAGAGGGTGAGTAATTTGTCTACATAATTAATAGTCATTAGTTACTAGAGCTTAGCAAGAAACAACCTCGTCAGGATGTTAATACAAAAATATTAGGCTTCACCCCCTCTGGAAGAAAAGACACCAAACCAAAATGTTGATGGCAATACTAGAACTTACACTTTCTGGGTATAAGTTTTTATTCTTTTTCAATGAATATGTACTATTTATTAGGCCATAAAGGATAAATGTTTTTGAAATAAACAATTGATGAGGTACAATGGACTGAATGTTTGTGTCCCCCCAAATTCATGTGTTGAAATCCTGACCCCCAATATGATAGTATTAGGATAGTATTAGGCCTCTGGAAGGTGATTAGGTCATGAGGGTGGAACCCTCACAAATCCCCTTATAAAGAGACCCTATGAAGCTCCCCTGCCCCTTCTACCATGTGAGGACAGCAGAAAGATGGCCATCTATGAACTAGGAATGTGTTGTCACCAGACACTGAATCTGCTGGTGACTCCATCTCAGACTTCCCAGCCTCCAGAACTGTGAGCATAAATTTCTGTTGTTTATATAACACCCAGTCTATGATATTTGTTATATCAGCCCGGATGGACTAGGACATGAGGTTAAAAACAAGAGGCTGAAAGAAGCAAACACCACCAGCAGCATGCATTTATTGAACACTTACTATGTACCAGGCACTGTGCTGAGGGCACTATTTCATGTTGGCTCCACAACAACTCTGTCCTACGGTGTTAATATCACCACTTTGCAGAATTAGAGGCTAAGATTCAGTGAGGTGAAGGACAAATCTCAAGGTCTCACAGTTAGTAATGATGGTTCTGGAAAGATTTGACTGATTCCAAAACCAGGAATATCATTACCGCTTTCCACAAGCAAATAGAAACTTTTTTTTTTTTTTTCCTGCTGAGGATCCTCAAATGCATATTCGAGGGAAGATCCTTGCATTAGTCAGGGTTCTGCAGAGAAACAGAAACTATAGGATATACAGGGATATATCCTGGGATATATATATATAAGAGGAGACCTATTACAGGAATTGACTTACTTGGTTATGGAAGCCAGGAAGTCCCACCATCTTCCATCTGCAACTAGAAAACCAGAAAGCCAGTGATGTAATTCAGCCTGAGTCTGAAGGCTTGCCAATCAGGGGGTTGATGGTGTAAGTCTCTGAGTGCGAAAGCCTGAGTATCAGGAGAACCGACATCCAAGGGCAGCAGATGGATGTCTCAGCTCAAGCAGAAAGAGAGAGCCAATTTGCCCTTCCTCCTCCTCTTTCTTCTATTAGAGCCCCCAGTGGATTGGCGGGTGCCCACCCACATCGAGGGGCCATCTGCAATACTCAGTTCCCCAATTCAAATTCTAATCTCTTCCAGAAACATCCTCAGAAGCACACCCAGAAATGATGTTTTACCAGCTATTGGGACATCCCTTAGGCTAATCAAGTTAATACATAAAATTAACCATCACAATCCCTAAGGAATTAATGCTCCTGCTTAAAAAAGGAGAACGACCTTGGCTGTCAAGGACAGAGTGAAACTTGTACGTTCATGTGTTGCCAATGACATTCCAAATAGAGGAGCCCCTTCTCAAACGCAGCATTTGTTCTCGGATCATAAAAGAATTGGCGTATTATGGCTACAGGCCTGGAAAAAATGTGTGCGTATGAGGATAAAAAAGGATGTAATATGTAAATAGGAAATACTGTGTTAGGGCACGGGAATTTTTCATGATTATTTTAAAGCAAATCCCAGACTTGTATTTTATCTGTAAATGCTTTAATATTTATCTCTAACAAATATTTAAAACAAAACAAAACATAACCACAATGCTTTTATCACACCTAAACAGAATTAATAATAATTCTTTAAAATCATCTCATCTGTATTCACATTTTTCCAAGTGTCCCCACATGTCTTTTTTCTGTTGGTTTGATGGCATCACAGTTCAACCTCGTATTAGGTTTGCCTGTCTCTTTTTTTCTTTTAATTCTTTTTTTCATTTCTAATATCCTACTGGTCTTTTAAAAAATTTATTTATTTATTTACTTAATTAATTTTTTTGGCTGTGTTGGGTCTTCATCGCTGTGCGTGGGCTTTCTCTAGTTGTGGCAAGCGGGGGCTACTCTTTGTTGCGGTGCGCAGGCTTCTCATTGCGGTGGCTTCTCAGTGCAGAGTGTGGGCTCTAGGCATGTGGGTTTCAGTAGTTGTGGCACACGGGCTCAGTAGTTGTGGCTCGCAGGCTCTAGAGCGCAGCCTCAGTAGTTGTGGCACACAGGTTATTTGCTCCGCGGCATGTGGGATCTTCCCGGACCAGGGCTTGAACCCGTGTCCCCTGCATTGGCAGGCGGATCCTTAACCACTGTGCCACCAGGGAAGCCCTTGCCTGTCTCTTGAGTCTCCGTTAGTCTAGACCTCCCATCTGCTTTTTCCCTTGGTCATCATTTGTTGACTAATGGGTCATTTGGTCGTTGGCGTTGTCCTGGTGAGCACTGATGGCAGTGATGAGGTATCTTCACATGGCTTCTCGGGTTGACATCAACAAGGGAGCCTGGAGCAGAAGAGGAAGGAAATGGCAGATACTCCCACCTGCCGGGTAAGCACAGTCCCAGAGGGTGGCAGCTTCCTCGTGCAGGCAATTAGGATTTTGCAGAAGAACTGGGATATCGGTATCGCCATGACTCCAGAGGCTCTGTTATTTTTTTGTTTTTTTGGCGGTACGCGGGCTTCTCACTGTTGTGGCCTCTCCCATTGCGGAGCACAGGCTCTGGACGTGCAGGCTCAGCGGCCAATGGCTCACAGGCCCAGCTGCTCCGCGGCAATGTGGGATCTTCCCAGACCAGGGCACGAACCTGTGTGCCCTGCATTGGCAGGCGTACTCTCAACCACTGCGCCACCAGGGAAGCCTCAGAAGCTCTGTTTTTCTCTTCCCTACTGGAGCCTCCTAGCTGGTCTCCCTGCTCCACTCTTGCCCTCCAGCCCGTGAGCCAGAGATATTTGTCCACCATGCAATCCTGATGTGCTTCTCCCCTGCTCTAAACCCTTCTATGACTCTCTATTACTCTTAAGAGGGTCCAACCTCCTTACTAGACTCCACATTCCTTCAGGTTCCCTACCCTTCCCACCTCCCAAGCTTTATCTCTATCCCCACCTGATGTCTGCATCCAGCAGTTTGGATTTTCTTCAATTTTCTATTGACTTCCTCTTGCTTCTTCTCTCTCACCTCCAGACTTTTGCATACATTTTTCCATCTCTCTGGTGACAACTTCCTTCTTTTGCATCCAAACCGACCTATCCAGCATATCAGATGTTTGTGATGCTTTGGAGGCATAAGAGGGGAGGTACTATAGATTGCAGGGAATGACAAGTGGGCCTACTTGAAGCTCTTGGAGTACTCTGGAGAATGTATTCTGCCAGGGGTAGGCTTGAAAATAGGAAATGAAGGATTTTCACACGGCTCTTTGGGGTTAGCATCAATGAGAATGCCCAGGACCTTGGCTGGTTTCCTTGGTGCCCATGACTCAGGCAGAATAAATGGGCAATAGGTCTGGGCATTGAAGCAACAGCCTTGTTTCCACATTGTCCCGAGGAACAATGGAGGAGCTCCCATACTCATTCTTAGCTATTCATTATGTGTTGTTCTCACAGCTCTGATATGTATTTAAAAAAATAAAACTGAGTTTATTTATAAAGTTTTATCTAGAGATATTTTCCCATGCATTACACTGTGATGTGACCTACAATTTTCTTTCTATTATTTCTCCACAGACTGTGTGATGGAATGTTTGTGTTGACATTGGTCCACCCCAAGGCGGGTATGCTCCTCCCTAACCACAATACACACTCCTGGGTGGCAAGGAGATTCAATTAAAGGCAACTCTTACAAGTGCTTCAGCTGTCTTTCCCTTTTCTGAACTCTAGAATTTCTGCTCATTAACATTATCAATGTTGAAATCAGTTTTTCATTGATAAGATGAGTGGTGTTTAAGACATGGACTAATTGGAATTACTTTGGGGGTTTCTTCATCCTGGCATTAATAAGGTATAAAAATCTAGTGAGCCCTTCACCCTCTTGTACTCAAGATAGCATTCTCGGTTTGATTCTTAACTAGTCCTGTGCTCCATACTGGTGGGGAGGGTTCTTGGTCATACCCTGCCACTGGAATACTTTTTCATTTGCCTCAGATAAACATTTTGTGTAATGAAGTTTGGAGAAACAAAGAGGAACAGAGCTGGGACTTGGAGATTCTAGAATAAGTCGTATCACTATTTTGTGCCTGCTTGCTAAATGTCCTTACTGAAGGAAGAATTTTTTGTGAAACTTGCTTTCATTAAAACCTAGTAGAGGGCTTCCCTGGTGGCGCAGTACGGGGAACAAGGGTTCAAGCCCTGGTCTGGGAAGATACCACATGCTGTAGAGCAACTAAGCCCGTGTGCCACAACTACTGAGCCTGTGCTCTAGAGCCTGCGAGCCACAACTACTGAAGCCTTCGCACCACAACTACTGAAGCCTGCATGCCCTAGAGCCTGTGCTCCGCAACAAGCGAAGCCCCACTCACTGCAACAAGAGAAGCCCCACTTGCTGCAACTAGAGAAAGCCCACACGTAGCAACGAAGACCCAACACAGCCAAAAATAATAAATAAAATAAATTTATTTTAAAAACCTAGTAGAAAAAGAAAACAAAACCCAAAACCCCTAGTAGAACCAAAGGGTGAAAAAGAAATCCAAGGGGAAACTGGGAAATGCTTTGAGATGAATGAAAACAAAAATACAATATACCAAGACTTATGGGATTCAGTAAAAGCAATGCCTAGAGGGAAATTTAGCTATAAACACTTCCACCTTAAGAAACTAGAAAAAGGAAGAGTAAACTAAATACAAAGCAAGCAGAAGGGAGGAAATAATAAAGATTAGAGCAGAAATAAATGAAATAAAGAGTAGAAAAAAATAGAGAGAAATCAAGGAAACTAAAAGTTGATTCTTTGAAAAGACTAACACAACTGACAAACTGACAAACCTTTAGCTAGATGGATCAAGACACAGAAAGCAAAGACTCAAATTAATAAAATTAGGAATGAAAGAGGGAATTATAAGGGAAAATCATAAACAAATGTATGCCAACAAATTAGATAATTTATATGAAATGGATAAATTCATAGAAAGACAAATTAAAACTGATTTGAGAAGAAACAGAAAATTTGAACAGACCTATAATAAGAGACTGAATTAGTAATTAACAATCTTCCTACAAAGAAAAGACCAGGTCCACATGGCTTCACCAGTGAAATCTACTGAATATTTAAAGAAAAATTAACAGCAATACTTTACAAACTCTTCCAGCAAATAGAAGAGGAGGGAAATTTTCCCAATCCATTATAAGAGGCCAGTGTTACCTTGATGCCTAAATCAAATACTAACTAAAGAATGTCACTCACCATCCGGCTTTATAAGGATTAGGTCATTAGCCACTGCAATAGCTGACTTTCAACACACTCTGAAGGGAGTTCAGGGCAGAGATCAGGAATGAGGCATTCTGCTCTGGGAAATCTGGCAGGTGTGCAGGTAGATAGTTTTTTTTTTTTAATTTATTTTATTTTTGGCTGAGTTGGGTCTTCATTGCTGCATGCGGGCTTTTCTCTGGTTGCAGCGAGCGGGGGCTACTCTTTGTTGTGGTGCGCGGGATGTTTACTGCAGTGGCTTCTCTTGTTGCAGAGCACAGGCTCTAGGCACGCGGGCTCAGTAATTGTGGCTCTCGGGCTGTAGAGCACAGGCTCAATAGTTGTGGCAAACAGGCTTTGTTGGTCCACGGCATGTGGGATCTTCCCGGACCAGGGCTCGAACCCGTGTCCCCTGCAGTGGCAGGTGGATTTGTAACCACTGCGCCACCAGGGAAATCCCTGTTTGTAGATTTTTTGATGATGGCTATTCTGACCGGTGTGAGGTGATACCTCATTGTAGTTTTGATTTGCATTTCTCTAATAATTAGTGATGTTGAGCATCTTTTCATGTGCCTCTTGGCCATCTGTATGTCTTCTTTGGAGAAACGTTTATTTAGGTCTTCAGCATAGTTAATATTTTGATCTTGTCCCTTTCATTAATTTCTTAAGTGCAACCATCTTCACATAATTGAAATCATATTTTCTGCACAGGTTTGTATTTTGGTTTGTTTCTTTTTTTCTAAACTTATTTATTTATTTTTGGCTGTGTTGGATCTTCGTTGCTGTGCATGGGCTTTCTCTAGTTGTGGTGAGCAGGGGCTACTCTTCGTTGTGGTGCACAGGCTTCTCCTTGCAGTCGCTTCTCTTGTTGCAGAGCTGGGCTCTAGGTGCGCGGGCTTCAGCAGTTGTGGTAAGCAGGCTCAGTAGTTGTGGTTCATGGGCTCTAGAACGCAGGCTCAGTAGTTGTGGCTCGTGGGCTCTAGAACACAGGCTCAGTAGTTGTGGTGCTCAGTAGTTGCTCCACGGCATGTGGGATCTTCCTGGACCAGGGCTCAAATCCGTGTCCCCTGTATTAGCAGGCAGATTTTATTTTTAATTAATTACTTAATTAATTTTTTTAATGGCTGCATTAGGTCTTTGTTGCTGCGTGGGCTTTCTCTAGTTGTGGCAAGCAGGGGCTTCTCATTGCATCATTGTGGTTCACGGGCTTATTGCAGTGGCTTCTCTTGTTGCGGAGCATGGGCTCTAGGCACGTGGGCTTCAGTAGCTGTGGCTCACGGGCTCTAGAGCACAGTCTCAGAACTTGTGGTGCATGGGCTTAGTTGCTCCATGGCATGTGGGATCTTCATGGACTAGGGATTGAACCCGTGTCCCCTGCCTTGGCAGGGGGATTCTTAACCACTGTGGCAGGCAGATTCTTAACCACTACGCCACCAGGGAAGTCCCTTTTGGTTTTTTTCTTAGTATAACTTTAAATTGCCAAGGAAAAGCCTGAGTACATTTTTGCAATTATTCATTCATTCTCTCAATCAAAATATACATGTATAAATATGTATGTTTATAACTATATGTACATATGTGAACACACATACATATATAGTGATACATTTGTATTTAAGGTACTATGTTGGCTGCTTCTTGGAAAGTTTATTGTCTTTCACAGCACAAAAGTTAACTATAATATAAAGCAAGGCTTCCCTGGTGGCGCAATGGTTGGGAGTCCACCTGCTAATGCAGGGGACGTGGGTTCGTGCCCCGGTCTGGGAAGATCCCACATGCCACGGAGCGGCTGGGCCCGTGAGCCATGGCCGCTGAGCCTGTGCCTCCGGAGCCTGTGCTCCGCAATGGGAGAGGCCACAACAGTGAGGGGCCCGCGTACCCCCCCCAAAAAATATATATATATATGAAGCAGACTATGAAGAATGTCCATGATCTCTTGTAATTCAGACAAGGAACCTCTCTGGATTATCTAAACTTTGTCTCACTAAGTTTCTTTGTTTGTAGATTCCTCTCTTTGGTGCTAAGACTATTGGCCGGAGAAGTCCTGATGTACTAGTGCTGAGCAAAGCTGAATTTGTTGAGAAAGTTCATCAGAGTAATCAGGCCTGTCATGATGGAGATTTCCACACAGCTGTTGTTCTGTACAATGAAGCCCTAGCTGTTGACCCTCAGAACTGCATCTTATACAGCAATAGATCTGCAGCCTATATGAAAATCCAGCAGTATGACAAGGCACTGGACGATGCAATCAAAGCCCGACTTCTCAATCCCAAATGGCCAAAGGTAGAAATTTCGTTTACTTTCACAGAATCTTTTGTGCTGATTTCTTATTTTAATGTAAACTTTATCGACTGAGTGCAGTTATTAATTTTTTAATAGTCTGTACTTCAGCAAGATGTGGAATGGCTTCACTGAGCTGGTACACTAGTGAATAGCTTCTTTTTTTTATGCTTTGGAAATATGCTTTCCATGTCTAAGTTTAACTCTTTTCCTGTATGTTTGAGATATAATTATTTTTTCACTCAGTTTATTGATAGGATGCGTTCTAGTTATTTCTATAGGTTTTGGACATCTCTTTTTTGCACAGATATTTTAGATGGAGTATTATGATCAGCCACATACAATTACTTAACATAGTTCCAACCCTGTTATAAATTTTGACTATTCAGATAATATAGAAAAATACTTAGGACTTCCCTGGTGGCGCAGTGGTTAAGAATCCGCCTGCCAGTGCAGGTGACATGGGTTTGAGCACTGGTCCAGGAAGATCTCACATGCTGCGGAGCAACTAAGCCCGTGCACCACAACTACTGAGCCTGCGCTCTAGAGCATGAAAGCCACAGCTATGGAGCCCGTGTGCCACAACGACTGGAGCCCACACACCTAGAGCCTGTGCTCCGCAACAGAGAAACCACCACAATGAGAAGCCTGCACACTGCAACGAAGAGTAGCCCCCACTCGCCACAACTAGAGAAAGCCCATGTGCAGTAACAAAGACCCAACACAGCCAAAAGTAAATTAATTAATTAAAAAAAAGAATTTGGTCTTTGGTTCCTGGAGGGAGATTCTAAACCCTTGGAATTTCTTGAGTGATAGGTGTGTGTGTTATTCATGAGCTCCTCAGATCACTACTGAGTTTATGCTAATGAATGAGGTGACTCCAGATGGGGGCTGGTCACCAAACAGACTACCCACGTGATTAGAGGATTGTGGCTTTGAGCCAGCCCAGCCCCCAGAGAGAGGAGGGAGACTGAAGATTGAATCCAACCACACGGCCAATGATTCAATCAATAATATTTGCACAATAAAACCCCAATAAAAACTCTGGACACCAAAGCTCATTGGAGCTTTCTGATTGGTGAACACATTGATATACTGGGAGGGTGAAACACCCTGAATCCATGGGGAGAGGGCATGGAAACTCTGCACTCAGGACCCTACCATACCTTGTACTATGTGTCACTTCATTTGTATGCTTTACAATGCAACTGTCATCATAAACATAACTTTTTCCTCAGTTCTGTGAATCATTCTAGTGAATTATTGAACCTAAGAGGAACCTCCTGTCATATCCTCCTGTCACGGGAACCTCCTGGATTTGTAGCTGGTCTGTCATAAGTATAGGTGGCCTGAGGGCCCCACGTGATGCTGGCATCTGAAATAAGGGAAATCTTGTTTGACCTAATCCTGTGCCCTTAAACTTGTGGAGTCTGATGCTAACTGTAGGTGGTTAGTGTCAGAATTACACTGCAGTATTGCACTGGTGTCAGAATAGCAAGGGACCCAGAAAGCCAAATGATCTTAAAAAAGAAGAACAAAGTTGGTGCATTCAACCTCTCTTCTGTGATGAGAAAAACACACAGAGTTCTGAGCTGCTGCCCAGGCATTTTACAATGTGATAACCTTGCTCACATCCAGAGTCTGAACATCTAGATAAGAACTTGAGTTTAGCATCCCCACTGCTAAGTTCCCACTTTGCTTTCCCCGGGGCACCTCTTAAAGTAACCACTTGAGAGTTAAGCCTGTAAAAAGTTAATCACCTCCGCCCCAACTACCTAATAAGTAATAGGTGCTTACTACCCTGCTCTCTATCTCCTGCTTACTTCTGACCTGGGATGGAGGACTGCCCTTCCCCCAGCTCATTGTAAACCAACTCCCTTTCTGGGATCTGTAAGTAAAAATTCTTGTGACTTTACTTCCTTTGTGTGGGTATATTGAAACTTTGCCTTTAATCAAAATCACTCCGTGGGTTTCACTTCCCCAAAGTGGGAGCTCGGATGCTGAGGGAACTACCTGGGGATCCCAAGTGGGTGGTTTGTGCCCCCTTATTCAGCAGGTCATAATCTGCATATATTTAATTCAATACACCGGCTCCAGCTTCTCAACACACTTTCCAATTTCAAAACAGTGGGGGACTGGTATAAGGATAGACATATGGATCTACAGAATAGAATTCAGAATGCAGAAATGTACTACATTTATGATCAGTTAATTTTAAACAAGGGTGCCAAGACAATTCAATGTGGGGGGGATGGACTGTTCAACAATGATTTGGGGACAATTGGATAGTCACTTGCAAGAGCGAGGTTGGACCCCTGCTTCACATCATACATAAAAATTAACTCAAAATGGAGGAGAATATTTAGAAGTAAATATTTGTGACCTTGGGTTAGGTAATGGCTTCTTAGATATGACACCAAAAGGATAAGAAAAGATTTATAAGTTGTGCTTCATCAAAATTAAAAAAAAATGTGGTTCAAAGGATATCATCAAGAAAGTGAAAAGATGGTTCACAAAATGGGAGAAAATATTTGCAAGTCATATATCCAATAAGGGACTTGTATCCAGAAAACATAAAAAAAATTCTTACAACTCAGCAATAAAAAGACAACCCAGGGACTTCCCTGATAGCCCAGCAGTTAAGAATCCACCTTAAAATGCAGGGGACGCCAGTTCGACCCCTAGTTGGGGAACTAACATGCCACGGGGCAACTAAGCCCGAGCACCACAATTAGAGAGAAGCCCGTGCACCACAATGAAGAGTCTGTGTGTCACAATTAAGACCTGATGCAGCCAATAAATAAATAAAAAGATAACCCAGTTTTAAAATGGGCAAAGGATGTGAATTGACATTTCTTCAAAAAAGATTTACAAATGGCTAGTAGGTACATGAAAATATGTTCAACAACATTAGTCAGGAATGCAAATCAAGACAACGAGATACCACTTTATACCTACCAGGATGGCTAAAATTAAAAAGACAATAACAAGAGTTTACAAGAGTGTGGAGAAATTGGAACCTTCATACACTGCTGGTGAGATTGTAAAGGGTACAACCACTTTGGAAAACAGTTTGGCAATTCCTCAACAGACTAAACACAGGGTTACCATATAAAATTCTACTCCTAGGCTTATGCCCAAGAAAAATAAAATATATGCCCACAGAAAAACGTGTACATTTATGCTAAGTGAAAGAAGTCAGTCACAAATGACCATTTATCCATTATGTGAAATGTCCAGACTAGGCAAATCTACAGATTATTATTTGCCTAGGGCAGGCGGTGGGGAGGGGAAGGGGAGGTGGGTTGGAAAAGGTACAAATTCCTTTTTGAGATGACAAAAATGTTTCATAATTAGATCCTGGACTTCCCTGGTGGCACAGTGGTTAAGAATCCGCCTGCCAATGCAGGGGACACGGGTTCGAGCCCTGGTCTGGGGAGATCCAACATTCCGAGGAGCAACTAAGCCTGTGCACCACAACTACTGAGACCACATGCCACAACTACTGAAGCCCTCATACCTAGAGCCCGTGCTCCACAACAAGAGAAGCCACTGCAATGAGAAGCCAGCGCACCTCAGCGAAGAGTAACCCCCGCCTGCTGCAACTAGAGAAAGCCCACGCATAGCAACAAAGACCCAGTGTAGGCAAAAATAAATAAATAAATTAATTAATTAAAAAAAAGAAAATTAGATCCTGGTGATGGTTGCACAGCTCCATAGGCTAAAAACCATTGAATTGTACACTTTGCATGGGTGAGCTTCAGGGTATATATATCTAAATGCAACTTTTTAAAAAAACAAACCCAGTAGAAAGGTAGTGGGGGAATAGCCAACCTCACCTATCTCATAGTCTTGGTGGTTTCTGACACTTACTGAAAGGAACCCTATAGTTATGCATGACCGAGTTGGGTTAGGTCAGTGTGTGTTACAAACTACCTTGCTTGTTACTGGTATGTGCTATTTTTTTCTAATATATATATGTATACCTAATATATACCAAATTTCCTAGGGAATTTGGTAACTCTTGTGACTAAGAGATCCATAGGTATTATAGTGAGGTTTCCTCTCCTCTGAGAATTTGAAACTAAGGAAGCCAGACAAAATAGAAAATATTATCATAGGGATGAAAGCAAACATTATAAAAACAGCACAGAGGGAAATGATGGCTCCTCAGCCAACACTTGCAATATAATTGGTGGTCAGGACCACTTTTCCTTCTTTCTTTTTTTTTTTTATTGTGGTAAAATATATAACATAAAATTTACCATTTTGACCCTTTTTAAGTGTACAATTTTAAGTGCACAATTCAGTGGCATTAAGCACATTCGTGTTGTGCAACCGTCACCACCATCCACCTTCAGAACTTTTTCATCTTCCCAAACCTACACTGTGTACCAGCTGCCCATTTTCTGAAGTTAGCAACCCGAGTTTTATTTTCCCCCAAACTATTACTATGTGAACTTGGAAGAGCTACTCTGCTCTTCAAAGCCTTAGTTTCTCCATCAATGAAATGGGGATGATAGTTCTTGCCTGAAAGGGCCCATTTGAGGATTCAGTGAGAAGCGCAGTGTAACGTGCTGATTAAATGCCCACCCACCAGATCTGTGTCTCCTGCCCAGACAGTCTTCCTCAGCTGTAAGCCATCCTCCAGGTGCCTATCGAACATCTATAGGAAGTTCCAAGGTCACAAATACAACCTGCCCAAGTGGAGCTCAGCGCCCCCCCACCGCAAGCTGCAGCCCCTCTTCCTGGGTCAAGGCCTCTCCATCCCCCCAGTGCTCACACCAGACACTTGAGTCCCCTTGACTCAGCCCTCATCAGAGCCCTATTAGCTGCCGAGTCCTAATGGTCCCATATCCTAGAATGCTGTTGAATCTGTCCCCTTACTGTCCCCTTACCATAATGCTGCCTTCGTTAAGGAACCATCAGCTCTCAACTCTACCGAAGTCCCCAGATGGGTCTCCTTTACTCCAATGTCTGCACTGCTTCTCCTGATCTGGCTGCCTCCTTCTCAACAGCATCTCTACCCCTTCCCACTCCCACCCTCACCCTGTTGCAGTAAGATTCTTCTTTACTTGCATGCATGCCATTTCTCCTGCTAACCTACTTGAAAATGCAAATGCCTCTAATCCTTCAAGATTTAGCTCACTGGTCAAGGTTAGGGACCCCTCCTCTCTGCCCCCATCTCATTCTATGCTTCCCACTAATATTTGCTGAGTGTACTGCCAGGCCTTGTGCTGAGCACTTTGTGTGCATTATTTTATATTCTCTTCCCTCCTGATGTCAGATCTGTACTTCGTCATGATTGAGGTTGGTGCTATGGTTATCCTTGTCTTACAGATGAGAAAAATGAAACCTAGAGAACTTAACTGCTCAAGATCATACAGTGAGTAAGAGGAACTACCAGATACAAAAACCAAGTCTGTCTGATTCTCTGAAATCTGCAGTATCACAAATATAATTTGTAACCTAACTTCTTCCTTCCTTGGTTCACTGGGTGAACTGTCTCATTTTTTACCCTACTGCTCTCATATCACTTCCTCTGCAGCCCTTTCTCACCTCTCTCCTTTCCCCAGCTGACTTAGCTCTTTCTTGGTGTTTCCACAGGCAGCCCCAGGGAAATTTCCTGTTAAAATCCCAGTTCCAGCTTCTCTTGAAACAATCCAGAGATTGTCAACACCACGTCTGAATCTCGCCATGGCAGCAATTACCAGGGTTGAGTAGCATCTTCCGCCTCCTCCCCAGCTTTGAGATGGGGCGTGTGCTCGCAATTCTTTTCTTTTTTTTTTTTTGATGTTGGGGGTAGGAGTTTATTAATTAATTAATTAATTTTTGCTGTGTTGCGTCTTCGATTCTGTGCAAGGGCTTTCTCTAGTTGTGGCAGCTCGCAATTCTTCAAAGATCTCACCCCTCTCTGATAGCAGCCACTTCCGCCACCATCACCTGTGTGTGTTTCCTCCCTGGAGCCCTCACCCCTCTGAACTCTGCTGAGTCTCTCTTGCCTCCCAACAGTGATACCTAGAAAGGAAAAGATGGTGTCTTCTCTTTATTTTTTCATCTGGCCACATCTGATATATCCAACATGTTATCAAAAGTGACAGGACCAAAGGAATTCTTTGTCAAAGCAAAGCTTTAGGTCTGAGTCTGCTGCAGCTATTTGTCAATTGCTGCTGAACACACTACGTGGCATGACTGCTTTGTCCACTCAGCAGCATCTTTCTCTTTGCCTGGTGGAGGCCACGGAGACAGGAAAAAGCCCTTTTGCAACGGAGGTGCTTTCCTCTGTGATTATAGATTCCTTGTTATATAATTCCCTCAACTGTGACAGGACCGCCCCTTGACTTCTGTGCAGAAAAGAGTAAACCCAGTACCCCCAAGATTGCACATCCTTATAAAGTCCTGCTTACAAGGTTGGCCCTTGGCTGGTGTCTGAGAACTTGGATTTGGGGAGGGTTTCCCTATTTCCAGAACTGATAAGAGTGGCTCACTCTGCCTAAATTGTTTGTACAAACAATGTAATTTATGCTGAATACCTGTTTTCTTTCTTGGAGTCTGGAATTTTGGCACATGCTAGACAAAGAGTGCTTATGTGACCAGCACCAAAGAAAAACTCTGGGTACTGAGTTTCTAACAAGCTTCCCTTGCAGACAGCATTTTCTCACGTGTTGTCACAACTTGTTGCCGGGGAATTAAGTGTGTTCTCTGTGATTCCACTAGGGAAAGGAGCCTTGGAAGCTTGTGCCTGGTTTCCGTCAGACTTCACCCCATGTGCCTTTTCTCTTTGTTGATTTAACTTTGTGTCCTTTTGTTGTAATAAATCATAGCCATGAGTAGGACTATGTACCTTGTCCTGTGGGCTCTCCCCTTGAGTCGTTGAAACTGGGGGTGGTCTTGGGGACACCTGACAGGCTCTCTCTGCTTGTCTGGATGCCACTTCCCCTCTTCCCTGAAGACTTCTTCCCTGGTTACCACACCTGGGAGTGATGTTTCCCTGTGCCCAGTGAAGCTGTATGTGCAAACTTTGGAAACAGAGACTTGGATCAAATCCTGCTTTGGCTTGGCATGGAGCAGGCCCTGGTAAATGGCCCCTCTTGTAAAGATTGTTTAGTCCCCTTGGCTGGTACTTAATCTTGGCCGGTGCAGCCTCCCTAAGAGCAGAGGCTTTGCAGACAAGGCCTGGGTTTGAATCCCTGCTCTTGACTCTCTTACCTTCTGGGAGCTTGCTTCTTCATCTGTAAAATGAAGAATTGGGTTTACTTTGGTGGAATTGGGTTTACTTTGATGGAATCATGCAAAGTACTGCCCATAGTGCCTGGCATACAGTTAGTGCACAGCAAATGGGAACTTTTATCATTGTTTTGGTTATTGGTGTAAAAGTCTTCTCCCCAAATAGACAGGAAGCATCTCACTGTTCTGTGTTACTCTCTCAGGTTAGAGCATTCTCTTACACAAAGTAGGTGCTTGAAACTTTGTTGAAAGGGGAATATTTACTCTGCAGTAAAAGGCATGACTTTGTTGCCAAAATAAAAACAAAAGTAGTCATTACCATTTAAAAAATCACATTTGAGTGCTTATGTGCCATGCACTGGGCTAAACAATTTGCATAATTTATTCCATTTAATCTGCACAATGACCCTGTGAGCGTGTTACTATTATCACCATTTTAAAGATGAGGAAATGAAGCTTAGCACAATCATGGACTTATAGCAGATTAGTGGCAGAGCTGTAATTCAAAACCAGGTGTAGGGGCTTCCCTGGTGGCACAGTGGTTAAGAATCCGCCTGCCAACGCAGGGGACACAGGTTTGAGCCCTGGTCCATGAATATCCCACATGCCGTGGAGCAACTAAGCCCGTGTGCCACAACTATGGAGCCTGCATGCCACAACTACTGAAGCCCACACACCTAGAGCCCGTGCTCCGCAACAAGAGAAGCCGCAACAAGAGAAGCCATCACAATGAGAAGCCCGCGCACTGCAATGAAGAATAGCCCCTGCTCACTGCAACCAGAGAAAAGCCCGTGTGCAGCAATGAAGACCCAACGCAGTCAAAAATAAAATAAATAAACAAACAAATAAACAAAGAACTCCAGGTATAGTAGTCTGCTCAGGCTGCCGTAACAAAATACCACAGATTGGGTGGCTTAAACAACATAAATTAATTTTCTCACAGTCTGGAGGCTGGAAGTCCAAGATCAAGGTGCTGTCAGGGTCAGTTTCACTATCCGTTGAGGAGTCTCTTCCTGGTTTGTAGATGGTAGGTGTCTCCCTGGCTTTCTCAAAGGGCCTTTCCCTGGTGCATGAGTGTGGGAAGACTGAGCAAGGGTGTCTTTTCTTATAAGGACACTAATCTATAATACCAGGGCTTCACGTTTACAACCTCATTTATCCTTAATTACTTCCCTAGAGGCACCATCTCCAAATACAGCCACACTGGAGGTTAGGGATTCAACATATGAATTTTGAGGGGGACACATTCAGTCCCTACACCAGGCCTATTTGACACTGGAGCAGTCACAAATTAGTCAAAACTTCCGACTTGTTCTGATGCCATATTAAGAACGATGTGGGGTTAGGAGGTAGGTGCTTAATTTCCTTAACTCAGTCAGAAACTTTAACCCAAATAGGGCTGCTAACCTTTCAGAGGTCTAGAAGCATCCCTCCCGTAGGGCTTTGTCAGGGAACACTTGAAAGGGCTCCTGGATTTAGAAGTCCAGCTAACCTTGGAGTTTAGACTAAAAGGGAAAGAATTTGGAAGAGAGGGGAAAAATAAGTAATTCCACTGACTCAGAAGCCATGTCTCAGAAATAAAGTCTTTTAAATTTATTCCCCCAATCAGAAATGTTTGCTCAGGACTTCCTTGGCGGTCCAGTGGTGAAGACTCCATGCTTCCAATGCAGGGGGCATGGGTTCGATCCCTGGTCTAGCAACTAAGATCCCACATGCCGTGCTGTGCGGCCAAAAAGAAAAATAAAAGAAATGGTTTGCTGGGAGGTCCAGTGGCCTTTCCAGCTGATGGCAACAGGTAAGGGAAAGTTTCTTTGAAGTTCCTCCAAAGATGTTGTTTGAAGCAAATTTGTTTATCTGATTTCTTTTTGTGGTCAGATTGTTTCGGTTTTGATCTTTGTTCCGAAGGATGGAAGAATGTCTACAGGCATATTTCAAACACTACTTTCATTTTCTCCTTCTTTTCAGAAGCACCCAAACTAATCAGGACATTTGCTTGCTTTGTAATTATTTACTTAAAGGACTCCCTGTGTGTGTTCAGACAAGTAACTCGCTCTTCTTGTAAACTGTGAGGGGGCTGGAGATTGTACTGATATTCCCCAGTACCATTAAGCCAGACAGCTGCTGTGGTTCATCTGCTTTCAGAAGATCCATAAATCCTGAAATGTTAACTGAGTATAACTGGATCAGGATTCACAAGATATAAATTCTTAGACAATGACAAGGGACGATGCAAAGCTCTAGGAGTAGTATTTAAAGCTTGGTTCAGAACCCTGAATTTTTTCACTTATAAACAAGCAATTCTCTCTAAGAATTTGAATGCTGTTTCTCAGAATTTTTAATAGGAATTTTCTATTTTAATCTTCCTTGATCCAGAGACTTAAAAAAAAATTTTTTTTTTCTTCTGGAATTGAATCAAGAACTTCCAACTGAATTTCCAAAGATCCAAAAAGGGAAGGGAAGCTGCTTCCGGTGACAGGAGAGCAGCTGTTCAGAAATAAATTAAAAATGCTCCACTCCACCAAGGTGGAGCTGAACATGTGGTTAGTGTTTAATACCAGACTAATTCATTTTTTTTTAAAACAGTTACTAACTTTTTAAAACTAACTTTTATTTTTGGCTGTATTGGGTCTTAGTTACAGGCACGCGGGATCTTTCATTGTGGCATGCAGACTTAGTTGCCCCGCGGCTTGTGGGATCTTAGTTCCCCGACCAGGGATTGAACCCGTGTCCCCTGCATTGGTGGGTGGATTCTTAACCACTGGACAACCAGGGAAGTTCCCAGACTAATTCTTGATAATATTATCTATATTTCATGTAGATAAAATGCATTTATGTATTTAAGTGTAGACCAAAGAGACCCTCAGGCAGCTTTGCATGGTTGCCAAACAGAATTCCTTGAAGGACACACTAACAAGACTTTTGTGAACGTCATGCCATTGGAAGGCAGATGTGGTTCTACAGCAGAGGGTGGCAAACCCATGTCAAATCTAGCCTACTGCCTCTTTAGTAAATAACGTGCTACAAAGGCAGAGTTTATTTGCAACAGAGGTGGTATGGCCCACAAAGCCTAAAATATTTACTACTGGCCCTTTGCAGAAAAACTCCCCTCCCCTCGAGGGCCTCGAGTTGGCCTTATTTCCACCTCCTCATCCACGGGCCTAGATGAGGAACATGGTATATCAAGTATCCCATGAAGAACCGATCACTCAAATCCTGGCTGGGCTGTGCTTCTGCTGACATGACAAGCTTTGCAGTCCACTAATGCTTGGGCCACAGGTTTAACTAATATGGTCAAAGTGGGCTTCCCTGGTGGCGCAGTGGTTAACAATCTGCCTGCCAATGCAAGGGACACGGGTTCAAGCCCTGGCCCGGGAAGATATCGCATGCCGCGGAGCAACTAAGCCTGTGTGCCACAACTACTGAGCCTGAGCTCTAGAGCCCGTAAGCCACAACTACTGAGCCAGCGTGCCTAGAGCCCGTGCTCAGCAACAAGAGAAGCCATGACAATGAGAAGCCCGCGCACCGCCAACGAAGAGTAGACCCTGCTCACTGAAACTAGAGAAAAGCCCGCGCACAGCAACGAAGACCCAACATAGC
Source organism: Lagenorhynchus albirostris (assembly GCF_949774975.1). Taxonomy (NCBI): domain Eukaryota; kingdom Metazoa; phylum Chordata; class Mammalia; order Artiodactyla; family Delphinidae; genus Lagenorhynchus; species Lagenorhynchus albirostris. The sequence continues at coordinate 66,733,146 of NC_083108.1, forward strand.
CAAAAAAAAAAGAAAGAAAGAAAAGAAAGATGGTCAAAGCGGTTGAAACACCTCTACTCTGAATCAGCAGAGTCCAGAAAAGAAATAGATAAGAACTTTATTTTTAAAACTTTAAAATTAGCAACCATTAGAGGGGAATCTTCTTTAACTTAATCTTTTCTTCAACGTTTGAAAAGTATCTCATCTTTGTTAAAAGTTCCTTGGCTTTTTCAAAATCATCTGAAATAAAGAGAGATATTAATGCGAGGCTTCATTTCAAGCAAGAATAAAATCACTCTATTATCCAAGGCAGCTGGATCAAAGCTGAGCCCTGGGCTCTGGAAGGCTGATCAATTACTCAGTAGATTTGAGAAAGAGAAAACATCTGGATTGTTCAGGGGATAAAGGGCTTAACCAAAGGGAGCAAAAGCATGCTTCTTCACAGGATTCAGACTTTAAATGAGAAGCTGCTCTTCTTCTTCAGGACAATACCCAATAACTAAGTTGTGTTTTAAGAGTTTTCCCCTATCATACACGGTGGTCTAACCCTGACGAGGATGTGGAAGCACCTGGTGCTTCCTCTGTGCCAGGTGCTGCGATACAGAGCTGCCCCCAGGAGGTTGGCAGGTTCTGGAAAGATGCCCTTAGACCCGTGGTTCTTGACTGCGGGTGATTTCTCGCCTGTGGGGATGTTTGGCAATGTCTGGAGACGTTTTTGGTTGTCACCCTGGGGAGGTGGCACTGACGTCTAGTGGGCAGAGGCCAGAGGTGCTGCCAAACAGCCTACAGTGTACAGGACAGCCCCCCATGACAAAGAATTATCTGGCCCAAAATGTTGGTAGTACCAAGGTTGAGAAACCCTTAGATTTATGTGTAATAACATAATACACCGTTATATTCATATATGGTTAAAAGTACCAAGAAAAGCAAGGGAATGGTTAGTACAAAAATTCAGGAGAATAGTTGCTACCAGGGAAGGGGAATGCAATTACAAAGGGCCTACCAGGGGCTTGAAGGCAGTGGTCGTTTTTTTTTTGTTTGTTTTTTTGCTGTATGTGGGTCTCTCACTATCGTGGCCTCTCCTGTTGCGGAGCACAGGCACCGGATGCGCAGGCTCAGCGGCCATGGCTCACGGGCCCAGCCACTCCACAGCATGTGGGATCTTCCCGGACCGGGGCACGAACCCGTGTCCCCTGCAACGGCAGGCAGACTCTCAACCACTGCGCCACCAGGGAAGCCCCAGCTCCTCGTTTTGAGTGGGGATTGACTCCCGGGCTGGACATTTTCTTTTTCCTGGCTCCTTGAGAGGCCTCTATGTTCTATTTGACCCTGCTCCTCCCATGGGAACTTGTCAGTCCTCCTCCTTCTTGAACTTCTACTGACTGCGTGTCACCATGGTGCTTGATCTACCTCTTTTCTTGCTGCTGTGACTTTATAGGCAGATCTTGTTTTATCACGCTTTGCAGATACTGCGTTTTTTACAAATTGAAGGTTTGTGGCAACCCTGCGTTGAGCAAGTCTATGTATAACATTTCCCCAACAGCATTTGCTCACTTCGTGTCCCTGTGTCAGACTTTGGTAATTCTCCCAATTTTTCAAACTTTCATTATTATTATATTTGTTCTGGTGATCTGTCATCAGTGATCTTTGATGTTGCTATGGTTAAAAGATTATGACTCACTGAAGGCTCAGAGGATGGTTAGCAATTTTTAGCAATAAAGTATTTTTTAATTAATTGGTTTTATTAGACATAATGCTACTGCACACTTAATAGACTACAATTAGTGTAAACAAACTTTGACACGCAGGGAAAAAAAAATTCATGTGACTTGTTTTATTGCAATATTTACTTTCTTGTGGTGGTCTGGAACCAAACCCGCAGTACCTCTGTGGTCTACCTGTACATAGGAAAAATTGGAATTTCTCTGGCTTCTTTGAGAGACTTAAGATTCCCCACACTGGCTCCTTTAAGACCTCTCGCCTCCTCCTCCCTCCTCTCACCACCTTCCATATTCCCTTCCGCTCTCTCGCATCCTTTGATATGCCCCCCTCAAGCCCCTACCTCCTCAGTCCCTCTGTCCATCCTACCAGACCTTTCCCTTCCCACTCCCGCCCCCCAACTCCCTACAAGCACTGGACTTTTGGGCCTCCTGTCCCCATCAGGGGCTTGCAAGGGACTCAGGTACCTCCAAAAGCAACCACCTGAAGCTGAAAAGAAAAAAAAAGCTAACTGGAAACAGATATTTAGTCCACAGACTCCACTAAGATTATATATCAGGGGAAAAAAACTCCACCCCAAAACAAAAAAACAAACAACCAAACCAAAAAAACCTTTAAAAAACCTCTACAACTCACGTTGAGCAGGCAACTTTTAAAACTTGCTCCATCTGCCAGAAACTCAATTCAGATAAATATATAAAATAGAGCAAAAATGAGAACTACCCATATAAACTAGAGAGTTTAAATTTTTTTCTTTAATTTCCCAGTTTTACTGAGATATAACTGACATAAAGTCATATTAGTTTTAGGTGTATAACATGATTTGATATATGTACATATTGCAAAATGATTACCACAAAAAGTTTAGTTAACATCCATCACCTCACATAAAGTGAGTTTTATATTATCTTATTTGTGCCTGACTCATGGCAGAATTTTTTAATGAAACCTGTAAGATCTATTTGCATCTGTCTGTATATTTATATATCTATACATATACATAAACATATTTCCCTACCTTCAGATGGTATTATGAAATTAATTTATAAAATCCTTTGAAGGAACTGTATCCTAATTTGCTTAGAGAGAAATGAGTACTTACATAAATTAAATCTTCCTAAAACTTCCAGAAATATAAGAACCAACTCAAATGTTTTCAATTCCATGTAATTTGGGTAAATCTTTGGTAAATAAAACTAGTGTGATGTTCTTGGTTTAATAAAATGGATATGTCTTCAGAGTTGTTAACATTAAATATAACGCAAGCATACTTTTTTTTTTTTTTTTTTTGCGGTACGCGGGCCTCTCACTGCTGTGGCCTCTCCCGTTGCGGAGCACAGGCTCCGAACGTGCAGGCTCAGCGGCCATGGCTCACGGGCCTAGCTGCTCCGCGGCGTGTGGGATCTTCCTGGACCAGTGCACAAACCCGTGTCCCCTGCATCGGCAGGCGGACTCTCAACCACTGCGCCACCAGGGAAGCCCAATAAAGTCTTCTTGATTTTGAACTGACTTTGAAGTTTCTGAGAGGTCCCCTGGAAAACCTCAAAGGATTTGTTCTCTCACATTGTAAAAAGAGAGATGTTAAATTGAGTAGGTTTATTTGATATATTAAATTACAATGGAAGCAGTGTCAAAGAAAAGATACTTAACCTTCCCTAGGTTATTTTTATATGGGTTAAATGTTATTATTTCAGAAATTGTACAAAGTTCTTAGAATTTGTCAATGCCCTCATTATCCATGATATATCCTGGTAAGATGTTATCGCCCAGGGCTTCCCTGGTGGCGCAGTGGTTGAGAGTCCGCCTGCTGATGCAGGGGACATGGGTTCGTGCCCCGGTCCGGGAAGATCCCACATGCCGCGGAGCGGCTGGGCCTGTGAGCCATGGCCGCTGAGCCTGCACATCCAGAGCCTGTACTCCGCAACGGGAGAGGCCACAACAGTGAGAGGCCCGTGTACCGCAAAAAACAAAACAAAACAAAAAACTGTGGGCTTTTTCCTCTCTCTCTCTCTCTCCCTCTCTCTCTCTTTTTCTCTCTTACTCCTCTTCCTTTTCCTCTTTCTCTTTCTGTGCTATGTGAGGACACAACAAGAAAGCAACCATCTGCAAGTCAAGAAGAGAGCTCTCACCAGAGCCCAACCACGCTGGCACCTTGACCCCAGACTTCCAGCCTCTAGAACTGTAAGAAAATAAATTTCTTCTGTTTAAAAAAAAAAAAAAAAGATGTTACGGCCCAGTTATTATTTTAAAATGTGATATGTCACAGAAACAACCAGATTTCCTTTTCAGTTGTGTTATTTTTATAATAACCTCTCATCAGATCTTTAACTGTGGCCATTTTAAGTCTTTTGCTATCCATGGATGGTTGTTACCTTACTCTGATGCTTTCCTAAAAGCTCTTACAACCAGCTACAAGCCAGAGTACTTGTGATCAATAAACAGGTACTGTACCAGGTACTCTGTGGTACAGGCTTCTGATGGCATTGCTTACATTACTGAGTTCAAATCAGTCGACCAAGTCAGAATTTCCAAAATATTAATGAAAACGCTGATGGGTTCATGAAACTGCTAACCCAAGATCAAGCAGAACAAAATTAACTACATAGGATTGAGTAAACTGATAAGTTGATTATAATTTTTTATTCGAACTATTGCTGGCTTTTAAATGTTCTATTTTCTAATATGAGGAAATCCCCTTTCCTTTTCTCTTAAGCTATCTATGACTCATTAACAATCTAGTAAATTATACACTTTTGTAAACAAAATTAAAACATCTTCTCTCTGCCTGATCCCTCAAAAAGTTAGAAACTATTGTTGAGTATTCTTGTTTTCACAGCAATATAGTTATTTGCATAGCTTCAGTAAGAATCTGTCCTCTTTGTGATAGGACATAATTAAAAATAAGGCTTTGACGGGAATGTCATATTTGAAAATGATGCAAAAAGTCATCAATTTTAAGGAAATAAGGTTGATTTTATAGAGATAATGCTTTCAAAGCCCTACTGCAAAAACTGGCCTGGTATCTGGTTTACAGGGTTCCCAGCCTCACAGGTGATTAAGGGCACTCGGCAGGCCCATGAATCTTAGAATATTTGGGGGACATTGGGAAGACAGGAATTCACCTTAAACTATAGGTAATGCAGGTGAAGAATTCTGATGGAGAAATCTTGGCTTGACTTCCTAGCAGAGAGGTTTTTCAAGTCTAATCTGAGATTCCAGTCAGATTCTAATCTGAGATACAGGCAGACCTCAGAGATACTGGGGGCTGGGTTCCAGACCACTGCAACAAAGTGAATGTTGAAATAAAGCAAGTCACACAAATTTTTTGGTTTCCCAGTGCATGTAAGTATTGATACTGTACTATAGTCTATTAAGTGCACAATAGCATTACGTCTAAAGAAACAATGTACATACCTTAATTAAAAATATTTTATTGCAGAAAAATGCTAACCATCATCTAACACCACAGGAGTGCTACAAACCTTCAATTCGTAAAAAATGCAGTATCTGCAAAGTGCAATAAAACCAGTTATGCCTGTAAAAAGTTCCATTAGGAAAACTTAAAAAAAAACTTATGGTCAGTTACCATTCTTGCTGCACTTAATAAATAATCAGGCCAAATTTCATGAAACTAAATTTATTTTGTAAACAAGAACAATGTTACTTTATCTTTGATTAAAAAGAGGGGGTGATTGTGGAGAGAAATTTTATGTTTCAGTGGAAAAGAATAACACAACCTTGTGAGTGATCAGAATCCTGTCCTGTTCATTGTCTTTGAGGTTTTATTATCTACTTGTAAACTGAACTGGATCCTTACACATTTTGTCGGCCCTCAGCAGATCCTCAATTCTTCTAGTTTCTTTCAACATCTGGCTACAACTTTCCAAACCAATGTTTCCAATGTTCCTCCCTCCCTCCTGACTTACTGTCACTAAGAACTAAAACCTGACTGCCCAGATCCTCAGTGGGACTCAGGTTGTCTTATAGCTGCCCCTTTCCTCCAGGATCTGGTAAAGTCCTGCAAGCTGAAGCTGGAGGACTTGATAGAAACTTCAAAGAACTCATCACAACGAATCACGGGCAACCTTTGTGCCTGGAGCTGCTGGTACACGGGCCACTCAGAAAGCGCACACCTTCCACACTGTGCTCTGGGGAATAACCATGACTGGGATGCTGATGTCTCTGCCATCACCACAAACATTCAAACTATAAGCCAGGAGATGCGTCAGACTGCCTCTGCTGTCCTCATGCCACCACCTAAAGACGCTTAAGCGGTCAGTGTCTTCTCAGGTGGCTGCCCTCTGGACTCAGAAACTGGGTTTATAGTCAGCTCCAGACATTGACCTTTGTTTTCCTTTTCGTTTCCATAGAGATGCTCCTCATTAAATGCACATTTGCTCATGTCATCCCCCAAATATCCTCTACTATCAGGCCTCAACAGATAGCTCAGCTAGTCCTTCATAAACAAAAGACGACTGAGTGAGAAATGAACTTATGTCGCTCAGAGGAAAGAAGGTCTCTTCTGTCTCTTTCTTGCTGTTTGTTCCAGTCAACACCTGATGATAGGGCCCCTGTCTCCAGGCTCTGTGGGAGGGTGGGAGCCTAACTTCCATAAGGGCCAATTAACAAACCCAGATGGGTTTCATAGGACCAACTCCTTCTTCCCGCTTTTTGTAATATTTCACTTCCCCAATTCTACTGAGCCCCTGTGCACCCCTGCCCTACTCCCTCATTCTCCCTTTAAAATGCCCAGTTATCTCTGTACAAATCGAAATTGAGTTCAGTTCACGCTGGACTCTTTTCCCTATCACCATAGTTATTACTGATTCAAATCTGTCCTTACCACGTTAACTAGTATCTGGCTTTGTTTATCTGTGACAGTGCATCTCTCTGAGTTCCTGCTGTCAATTCTTTAGGTGTGCACCCAGAAGTGGAATTGCTGGATTGCACCGTAATTCTATTTTTAATTTTTTGAGGAACTGCCATACTGTTTTCCACAGTCGGTGCACTATTTTACATTCCCACCAGCAGTGCACCAAGGTCCCAACTTCTCCACATCCTTGCCCACATTTGCTATTTTCTCTTTTTTTTTTAATAGCATCCATCTTTATAGGTGTGAGGTGGTATCTCACTGTGGTTTTGATTTTCATTTCCCTAATGATTAGTGATGTTGAGCACCTTTTTTCTATTTCTTAATCTGGGTGGTGGGGACATGGGTGTTTCTTCTGTTGTTATTCTTCCATTGTACTTATGTACTATTCATTCTTTAAGAAATTGTATTTTATAATTAAAAAAATAAAAGCCCACAAAGGTATAACAGGAACTTGGTGGAACATAATCTGACCATCTTAACCAGTAGGCTGGGGACATGGATTTCAGGCAGATACGTTGGGCCAGCTTCCTGTCTTTTCTGCTATTAATCTATATTCCTACCCATCTTTTTAGAGACACCCCTCCCTCCCCGCCACCTTCTGCCTGCTTCTCAGAATAAACTCCTACAGTCCCTACAAAGTAGGCAGTACACTGTGCAAGCTTATCTCCTTGGCCCTCAGTGATTGGACTGGAGTGGACATCTGACTCAAACTGGGGCAATCAAATCCCCCCTCCCAGGAATCTAGATTGGATCTAGAAGACTCTAGTCAGATGGTAAAAGGCCTTGTTCTTATGAGGTAATAGACCAAGGGGGACTGAGGAGTCATCCAGTGGGGGAGGCCAGTTTGGAGCACTGTACACCAATAAGGAAGCAGACGGAACTGGTGTATAGCGGTGGGGAGAAGGACGGAGTGGTCAGCTAGGCCACCAAGTTCAGGACCACAGTCTTGGTTCCAGACTGCTTTCTGGTTCCCAGATCTTGTTCTAGAAAAGCTCTTATCACACAATACTATACTCATCTCAGGGACTTTGGATTCTGAGAGATAGACCTGATTCCTTAGAGTAACCTCCTTTTATCTGGGCTAGTATGAGTTGCGTTCTCCTTTCTGTAGTCAAACGATCCCTAAGCCAAAGGGCTATTAAGCTCTTATTTAAGGAGTGGCACAAGTCAGGATGGAGAGGAAGGCTGTTCTTGCTTAAAAATAGCTAGAAATAGATCTAGTCTCTTTAGCCTGAGAGCCAGGAGCAGTGGGGACAAGGATGAACACGCCCTATTTGCAATCTGGGCACTGCTCGGCCATGGGATTCTCCTCCTGGGCTTTGCAGAAGAAAGGGGTGTGCGGGCTTTGCCAAATGTTGACTGTGCAGCCTTGCCCTCAGAGCCTGCCTGTGTTGGCTTCAGCCCACATCCCTCACCTTATCTTCTCCTACTTGCTAAAGGGAAATGGGAGCACTTTCTCTCATCTAATCTTCAATGGGCGTATCACTGGTTTGGGCACACCCCTTGTTTCTCTAGCAAGACTGTGAATCCTTGAAGGCAGAAATGTAGACTCATCTATATTTTATAGCTCCCATGTACCTGTCATAGGATGGGCATATAATAGCTACTTATTGAATGGATGGTTATACCTCAGTGCTTACAATTTCTTTCCATATTTAAGAAAGTCAAGAAATGAAGGAAGTACCTCTTTCAAAAGCTCTGCTCACATTGTCAGTCAGTTCTTTCTGTTTAGCTGAAAAAGAAAAACATTATCTTAATTTTTCTACTTAAATAGACTCATAATATGAAGACAACGCTTTGTCATCTTGTTGTTGTGAACACAACAGAGCAGGGAGTTTGGATTCAAGGGTAAGGCCTCATAACCTGTCTCTACAGTTCCACGATGGCAGCTCCTGTTTAGTGCAGCTCTGGCTGATCTTAGTTACACTGTTTTTCTATCCATGAAAGGTCTGAGGGGCAATCACCAAAGCTCACAAAATGGCTATAGAAGCATTAAAAAAAAAAAAAAAGACAAAGAAGTGCCTTAGATTATCTCCACAAGGCACTCTGAGTCTTCCAGATTTCAGCTAGGAGAAAATTAACAAGCGGGACTTGCCTATCAGCAGGGCATTAGAGTGTGTCAGGCAATTACTAGCAAATTATACAGCCTCTCAGGAAAATGAAACATTTCGATCATATTGTACCTTAAGTGAGAAGATGCCAGATGAAGTAAAGGACAGCTACCTCACATTTTTATTGTTTCCTCATTGGAAAATTGTATGATAAGTGCCTTTTTCAGATACAAACAGTATCAATCATTTATATGGTGCCTGCTTTCAAAGCACTTTCAAATACATTATATCTCCATGGTAAGCAATGACAGGTACTGGGAGAACATATATGGTCACATGGTTGGTGAGTGGAGGAGCTAAGAGCAGACCCCAAGTCAACTGACTTCTGGTCCAGTGGTTGCAAACTCGCTTCTCAGGTAGCAACGTGGTGTTGACAAAAGAACACTGGATTAGGAGCCTGGAGGCTCTGAAGTCCTGACCCCAAAACTATCTAGCTCATGCGCTTGAACGTTCACATTACCTGGGCCTTAGCAGGTAAAAGGAAATTTAGGAATTACTCTAAATGAAGGTCAGTGACCTGCTCAAAACGAGATGTTAACTATAGAGCTAGAAATAACCCCCACCATTTATTGGGAACTTACCACGGGCCAGACACTGTGTCAAGTGTTTTACATGCTTCAACTTAATTGTTGCAACAACCAGTTTACAGATGTCTTTTCAAGCTTTTCAAGACTCCATTTTACAGATGAGGAAACTGAAGCTCAGAGGGGTGAAGTCACTTTACTGAAGGTCACACAAAAAGTCAGTGGCAGTGTTGGGACTGAACCCAAGTCTACCTCACCCAGAGCTTCATGAACCTCTGCCTTCCAAAGCCGTGCAGCTGGGCCTTCTGACTAAAAATCCCGAGTTTCTCTTTCCCCAACACCACCCAGCCCTAATGTTGCTGGTACAACCCTAGCTGACAGCTCCCCCACCACAACTTCTATTTTACTGCTTTTAACTTCTTTGTTTGTTATTTATTCACTCACTTGACAAATATTTACTGAGTCCCTATTACACTCCAAGTACTACTGCATGTGCTAAGGATGTGAGGGAAGCAAAAAGAAGACACAATTTCTGCCTCTGTAGAACTTCTGGTCTAGTAGAGGAGGCTGATATTGGTCCAGTAATCTCACATAGACCAGTGATTAATCCTACAAAGGAGAGGTACCCACGACCAAAAGGTATAGACAGAGAGGTTGTCTGCAGATTCTCTGAGGAAGTGAGGATTGCCCCCAGATCTGAAGGAGGAAGAGTTAAATAGATGGGGTAGAGGAGAAGAGGGTTTCGGGCAGAAGCAACAGCATGTGCAAATGCCTCTGGGTAGGGGGGTACAAGGTACAGATGAAGAACTAGAAGCAATCTGTGTGGCTGGAGTGGAAGGAGCAAATGGGAAGAAGCAGAGGCCAAGCCATGCAGGTTTCTTTAACCTGAGGCAGGGGGCGGGGAGCCACTTAAAGTTTTTAAGCAAGGCCAAGGGTGATATGATTAGATTTGGGTTTCAAAAAGATCACACAAGTGACAGGGTAGGAATATATCAGATTGAAGGTAGAGACGGACCAGTGTGGAGTTACTCCAGTTGTCCGGGTGAGAGAGAATGGTAGCTTGGGACAGGGTGGTGGCAGTGAAAATGTATAGATGGATCTGAGACACATTTAGAAGGTCAGCTTTTCAAGACTCGGTGATGGACTGTCTATGGGGGTAAGGGAGAATAAGTTGTGAAGGACACCTCCTCGGTGTTTTGGACTTGTACAACCGCAGAGCGTCATTCACTTAGAAAGCGAACATCAGCAGAGGAGCAGAAGAGAGACGCTCATGACTTCCATTTGGGACACACTGAGTTGGAATATATAAACTCCAAGAAGGCCCAGGCCATGTCTTTCTTGTTCACTGCTGTATCCGCGGTGTCCTGCACAGTGCCTGATACAGTAGGCATGCCATAACATTTATGAAAGTTCATATCTGCATAATTTGAATGAGAAACCTGGAGCCTTTTCTATATGGCATGGTTAATTTTATGTGCCAGCTTGTTTAGGCTGTGGTGCCCAATTGTTTGATCAAACACTAGTCTAGATGTTGCTGTGAAGGTATTCTGTAGATGTGACTAACATTTACAGTCAGTTGACTTTAAGGAGATTATCTTCCATAACATAGGTGGGCCTCATCCAATCAGTTGAAGGTAATAAGCAAAAACTGAGGTTTCCCAAGGAAGGAATTCTGCCTCATGACTAACATAGAAGTCCTGCCTGAGCTTCCAGCCTGCTAGTCTATCTACATATTTTGAACTTGCTAGCTCTCATAATCACATGAGCCATTCCTTAAAATAAATTTCTCTCTCTCCACATACACATACACTACTGATTCTGTTTCTCTGGAGAACCCTGACTGATACACTGTGGAATAAAGTGGAAAGTAAAGCAATATGGGATCATAAGATCAAGGTTTCAATCTTTGCTCTGCTATATCTGCTGTGTGACCTTGGGCATTCCCATGAACTTCTGAGGCCTATTTTTCTTGTCAGAGATATCCAAAGGATGTCATGGTGGGAAAGAGCACAGCAATCTGCAAAATACTATTACATTCTTGGTTTAAGTCCGCCTTCCAGAGAATTAGGAATTTTGCAAGCCTAACCTCTAAACAAAATGGGTTTCAGCGTAATCAAGAAAAAAAAATTCCCTGAATCATTATGAAGGCCAATATGTAGTCTTTATATCCATTTTTCACTTAACCCCTACATGTACTCAAAACAGCAATAAAATGCAGTCGGTGGTATTTTATCTTTTACCTCTGACAATAGATTCCATCTCTTTCATGGCAGTTTCACCTTGAGCTTCTGCAAGTTTTTCATTGATTTCCATTATTTCCATGAGGAATTGACTGTCCATTTCATAATCTGTCCCTTCGGGAATCTCTACTCCACAGAGCTTTAGCTATTGGGGCATAAAGCAGGGAAAATAAGTTTAATTCAAGAAACTATGGCCAGAGTCATAAATCCTCCTCACCGTAAATCCTCCTCACCATTCAGAACAGAATGCCACTCACAGGGAAAACTTGAACTGTCTCAATAGTGAAAGTGTGAGGGTAGGGTACTGGAAAGTTAGACTGAGATAGGAGTGCTGGGATGGGATCACTCCCTGCTACCTGGCACTATGTGACCTTGGGGGAGTCATTCTTCCACTTGGGAAAAAAGTGGAAGGAGGTTGAATTAGATATTTGTAAAAATTCTATTAAATCCTAAAATTCTAAGGTGCTCACTTCTCCCCCACAAAAAACCAAAAATTACTCTTCCCTAAAAGCCAGCACTATCTAATCCTTGAAATTTATAGAAAATGGTAAAAAAAAAAAAAAAAAAAGGCAATTGGGCAAGTAAGATTTACAGACATACTCAGAGAAAACTATACTCATGTAATAGTATCTTTGAGGTTAATTATCGTTGGGTCCCTAGATTAGCTCGGGTCTCAAGCACTCTTCTGTTGAACACAGGGGAGCAGCTGTCCTACAGAGCAATGGGACCAGGCTGTCATGATAGAAGGGTGGGAAAATCACCTTACAAGGTATAGTCCCCTGCTCAGGGGGGCCAGAAGAGTCTTATAGGCATCATTAACAAGGGTCGAATGCTTCTCTGAGAAATCCTTTTCAGTCTGTAAGTGGAAATGAAGATAGTCATATTACCATGCAAATAGGCCATCTTACATTCACAAACTGTTTCATAAAATACTGATGGGCAAGCACATAAGGAAGTGACCAAAGGAGAACCAGTATGGGATAAGCTGTTTTTATTTTCAGGTGATGGGTTCTAATTCTGCTGGGAAATCAGGTAAAAGCTCTGAGTGTAAGACAGGTCCAGCATCTGGATGGCTGGGGTCAGGCTACCTCAGGGTGAAGCTGGCTGTCCAGCTCTGTCCTTGATAACCATAAGGACACTGCCACCCACCCAGGGTACACACGTGTTTGGGTGTGATTATGGGTGGCCAATAGGCTACCTGAGACCTCTGGCTGAAGAAATCTGGGTGGATAAGACGCTGTAGTTGCTGGTACCTATGCTGGAGCTTTGCAGTGTCAACTCTGAAGGAGCGGTTGCTGGAAGGAAATCAGGAGATGAAATTCATGCATCAAATGTTTATAGATTTGTATAGTATGGGCCTGGTTCCTGTTCTCATGGGGGATGACGCAATAAACATATAGACAGAGCTATTTCAAAAAGTGGTAGGTACTGCAAAGGAAAACAGAATAGGATAAGAGAATGGTAGACGTGGTGGACAAAGAGATGACATTTGAGCTGAGACCTGAATGATGATGAGGAGTAACTGAAGATCACAGGAAAGAGTCATTCAGGCACAGGGAACATGCAAAGGCCTTGAAGGGGGAACAAGATTGGTATGCTTGAACAACGTAAAGAGCAGTGTTACTGCACCCCTTCATAAGTGCTCAGTGACTGGTGGGGCCAGAGCCCAGAGTTACGGGGAAGAGGCATTCCTGAATCCCACTCTATTTTTCTAAGGCCCAGGTCCCTTCATCTCTACCTCTCACTTTATTTTAATCGAATCCTCTTCGCTTTTTATTCCCAGAGCGTGCCCTATCTCATTAGTTTAGCTTCGCCCAAACTTCACCACCTCTCCAAGCTCCTCAACCTTCGGAGGTAAACAGAAAAAACATCTATTTCTCAGACCTTCCAATTCTCACTTTTCCCTTAGACTCTGCCCATAGCATTAAGTTTTTCTTTGCTCTTACTCTCTCATTTTGGATAACACCTCATTATTTCTTTCTTAAAAGTCTCAACCCAACTTTAAACCTTCTGAACCTATTCCTCAAGACTCCATCCGCCAAGGGCCGCGCAAGCACCCTTCCCTCAGGCCCCACCTCTGAACTTCCTTCTCTCAGATCCCGCCCCTCAAGTCTCCCTCCATTGCAGACTCCAAACCTCAATTTCTCCTAATCACACTCCTCGCCCCACCAGTCCACGCTCCACTCTAGTCATCATCCCACAAAGCTTGGCCGCTCAGTCCGGCCCCTCGGTTTCCTCTCCCGACACATCCCACCCACCTTCTCCCAGGCCCCACCCCCGGCCCCTGTTCTCTAGGGCTCCGCCTACGCATGTAACTGGTCCCGCCTTCTCCTCTCTTAGCCTGACCAGCCCTCCATCTCGCACGCCCAGACGCATTTCCCGAAACCGCCTCCCTTACCAGTCCATGAGGCTGAAGTAGTCTCGCGTGGGGTCAGGTGGCTGCAGCGCGCGGCACTGAGGGCAGAAGAACCGGTCCCCCCGCAAGGGGCCCCCTAGGCCGCCGCAGTTCCAACACCGGGGGGAGTTGCTTCCCGCCAGTGACGCAGCACTACAGTTTAGCGGTCTCCTCCCGAGCACCCCTGTCGGCCATAACCCCGACACCCGGAGCAAGGCCCTGGTTCTTCCGCACCACATCTGGCTGGCGGCCGGCCTCCCCGCGGTCACCTGTTGGGGAGAGAAAGTGGTCGACCAGACTGGTGCTGCTGATTGGCCAGGAAGCTGAAGGGGCGGGACTACCCGGGGGAAACCTGGATTTTGAGTCCCGCTCTGCGTTTTAAACTACAACTCCCAGAAAGCATTGAGGCTATGTGGGCCGCCACATCCGCTGTTTGTCATTGGTCCGGCGGGGGCGGAGGGGTGTTTTGATTGGCTGAGGGTGGAGTTTGTATCAGCGGGTTTAGCGCCACTCCGCTGGCTACGGCTGCTCAGAGTGTGCGGTGCTAGGTGGGCTCGCGGTGAGTCATAGTGGGAACTTCTCTTGGGTACTGAGGGGTTCGAATCCTGTCCTCAGGGTCTTTTTGCGAGCTGAATTTCCCGAGCTTCCGTTTTGTACTGTGTTTGAGCTTGGGAAGGGGGAGAGGAATGCGTGGACGACTCTCTTCCTTCTTTGTAGATAAATTTCGAGGTGAAGGTCACTTCCCTTGTAACTTTAAAGCTGAAACTGGCCCAGACGTAAAGGATAAGAAAGAACAAAGTTGTCCCCTTCAAAATGAGAGCGAAGTTGCTCTGTAGAGAGTTTTATAGGTGTTAGTAATTATTTCCATATTTAGGTTCAATCTGGAAAATGCTTACTAAGAACCCATTCTTAGCTGCAAGGCGCTGCAGGAACTGGAAACACACCGACTTGTGTAGGAAGATGCTCTGCGAGTGTCCCTAAGGAAGTGTGGGGGATGGGGTGGCGAGGGTAGGGTAGGAGGGCACCAGTCTTCCTTGGGACTCAGTTTCTCTATTGGAAAAAAAAAACTGTTGCACTTGTAAGGCCTTTTCCTGCTTTCAGATTCTTTGGGCCTGGAATTCCCAGTTATCAAGCATTACCGAGGGGTGGGGGGAGGAACGTTGATGCATCATCTCATTTGATTCGCAAGCTCTATCTACTTTTCTGGGTTCAGAGAGGTTGCGATCTACGTAAAGGTCGTGCAAAGAGTTGACTTAGACATCTGACTCGACTCCAGATCTGTTTGCTTATAACCTCTCCACTATGCTTTTTCCTCATGGCAGAGGCCAATGTAGTTCTGGTCTGGTGGACCCTTCTTATCATGAACGATGATAGCAGCTACCTTTTGACACACTGTCTTTTGCCAGTTTTCAGGGCAGAGAAGTCTTGCTCAAGAAGCTGCAGGAGGACACAGCTCGGCTGAGGTGGTATTAGAGCAGCAGGTCCTGAAGTGGCGGACCTAGCTCTGGCAACACCTACCTCCCTGGTGTGCTTACAGGAAAACTCATCAGGACCTTTGCATCTGGAAAGCTGTGTAAATGCAATAATCAGTGTGAGTCATGTTTACTATATTATCCTTGAGGGGTAGCCTGAGTGTGGGATTCAGGAGAGAAAGCACTTTTTTTTTTTTAATCAGATTAGGGATTTAAAGTTAGAGATTGAAAGTTACTTTGACTTTACTGTAGGTTCTGTTATTGGAGTTTAACTGTCTATCAAATTAATTATAAAGCTGGGGTGGGAACCTCTGTTATGGTCTTCTGTGTCTCAAAATGGTTTTCTTCAGGCTTCTGTTGGGCTGGGAGGCCATTTAGGATGCTGAAAAGGTGAGCCCCATAGTTAATTAGCATCACAAAGGGTTAGGTGGAGTTGTTTAGAGCAGGCTTTGTGTTTCGCCTCTTTAAGTGGCCCAGCTCTTAGTTTGGAGTCAAAGGAATCTAGAATGAACTTGGGTCCTACCCTCCAGGAGCTGGTTTGGGGGAGAGGAGGCAACAGTGACATTTTATGTATAAAATAGCCACCCCTGGGGTGATGCAGCGAATTTCTGTAGAGTTTCTCTTAGTCTATGCTAAACCACCTGACTCTTCCCTTTCTTTCTTTTTCAAAAATACATATGAAGTTTAAGTGTAGTGTTGATTGTATTAACGAATACATTTTAGGTTCCATTTTTAATTTTAAAAAATTGGGTGGGTGTAAGCTGTTATGAGTCTCTCGCCCTCCCCAATTCAGTTTCATTGCTTTTTACTTGTTTACAGCCTTCAAATAATTTCTTTTTTTCTGTCCTCTGTGGTTGTGGCTGTCACACAAAAACTTATCAGGTGAAAATGATGTGATGAAAAGGTCAGCCCAGAAGAATGATAGGTCTAAACTCTTAGAATTTTAATTTTTTTTTTTTGTGGTACGCGGGCCTCTCACTGCTGTGGCCTCTCCCGCCGCGGAGCACAGGCTCCGGATGCGCAGGCTCAGCCGGCATGGCTCACGGGCCCAGCTGCTTCGCGGCATGTGGGATCCTCGCGGACCGGGGCACGAACCCATGTCCCCTGCATCGGCAGGCGGACTCCCAACCACTGCGCCACCAGGGAAGCCCTAGAATTTTAATTTTTGCAGAGCATGCGTATCCTGGATCTTTTTTTTTTTTGGCTGTTGTAATATACCCATCCTTTACTCTTGACCTTTACGATGTCTTGTTCCTTGAAATTCACCTTACTGTTGGACACTTATTTTTGAGGTGGTGATGTCTCGGGAGACGGATGTGGAGTGTCATCAGCCGCATGGCAGTGCCTCCCCACAGTCCCAAGGTGGCTTCTCGCAGTCCCACGGTCCCTCCTCACAGCCACACAGCTCCTCTTCACAGTCCCAGGGCACGTCCAGCTCCTCCACCAGCACGGTGCCCACGTCCAGCCAGTCCTCTCACTCCAGCTCGGGTACGCTGAGCTCCTTAGACACAGTGTCCACGCAGGAACTCTATTCTATTCCCGAGGACCAAGAACCCGAGGAGCCTGTCCCTGCCCCTTGGGCTCGATTATGGGCCCTTCAGGATGGATTCTCTAATCTCGGTAAGACCCTTTGTAATATTTTGTTCAGAAAAACAGTTTTAGAAAGTTGTTGCAACAGACAGCTCAAGACACTCCTGGAGTGATTCTGGAGTTTGAAGGTGATGAAAGATGGAACCAAGGAAGCAGTTTTGGGTTGTGCACAGGCTCTTACTTGCTGTAGAGCCCCTTCATTTATACTTTCAACAAACATTAATTGGGCGTCTGCCATGTGTTGTCCATCTGAAGAGGGTTGTGGATCTTTTCCCTAGAAAAACGCTGATTCATGCAAGCTTGCAAACATTTGTCATCTAATCACAGAAACTTCACCACTTAACTCCTGCTGGTGGTGCAGCAGTTTCAGAGAATCAGTTTTACAGTTTCAGAATGGGGAAGGTTATTTGTTGACTCCCTGTTACTTATTTTTATCTCAAATAGCCAACCTTGCTGTTTAAATATACTCATCCTCTCTGACACCTGGTTCCAACAGTAAGGCTTTGCTCTCGGTATGTTTTAAGTAGCATTTTTCCTCTGTTTTGAATTAAAATGACCTCTTCATTACAAAAAAAAAAAAAAAAGAACTTGACATTAATGGAATAGAAAATAATAATGTAAAGAAATGAATGTACCATTTTGTATCTTGTCACTCACCCTTCCCTTTTATGTCACGTGCAACTTTGATGACTTGGAAAAAAAAGTAAAAAATGGAGAAATAATATAGCAATATTCATACATACAACTTTAAATTTAGAAGTAAGCATTTGAAGCTAATTTTTACTCATTTAAGCTATATATTTAAGCTAGGCTTAGGGCTGATGTATGGTGAGTGGGACACAGAAATGGTGAGTTAGGGTGAAGTTGGGTGTATCTCCTTTAAACTTAAGATTACATACACAAAGAGCTTGTTAGGGAGACCAACATAAAGTAATTGCTCAATAAAGAGAAGCTATAATATTTTATTGTTATTATTTGTTATTGATTCACACCTATATTTTCTTCTAAATAATTTACAGTTTTAGCTCTTATCCCTTTTGAGTTGATTTTTGTACATGATATGAGTATTGTCCAAATTCATCCTTTGGCATGGGAAGGTACAGTTGTCCGAGCACTATTTCTTTTTTCTTTTTTATAAATTTATTTATTTTTGGCTGTGTTGGGTCTTTGTTGCTGCACGTGGGCTTTCTCTAGTTGTGGTGAGTGGTGGCTACTCCTCGTTGTGGTGCATGGGCTTCTCATCACCGTGGCTTCTCTTGTTGTGGAGCATGGGCTCTAGGCATGAGGGCTTCAGTAGTTGTAGCACGTGGGCTCTAGAGTGCGGGCTCAGTAGTTGTGGCTCGCAGGCTGTAGAGCGCAGGCTCAGTAGTTGTGATGCACGGGCTTAGCTGCTCCGCGGCATGTGGGATCTTCCCGGGCTAGGGTTCGAACCCGTGTCCCCTGCATTGGCAGGTGGATTCTTAACCATTGCGCCACCAGGGAAGCCCCCCGATCACTATTTCTTGAAGAGACTACTCTTTCCCCCTTGAATGGTCTTGACACCCTCATTAAAGATCATTTGACCATAAATGTGGGGTTTAATTCTGGATTTTCAGTTCTGTTCCATGGATCTATGTGTCTGTCCTTATGCTAGTACCACAAAATCTTGATTACTGTAGCTTTGTAGTAAATTTTGAAATCCAGAGTGAGTCCTGATTTGTTCTTTTTCAAGATTATTTTGACTACTATGGTTCTTTACTTTTCCATAGGAATTTTAAGATAAGCTTGTCACTTCCTGCAAAGAAGGCAGCTGGAATTAAATCTGTAGATCAATATGGGTAATATTCCCATCTTAACTGTATTAAGTCTTCCAATCTGTGAACATGGGGTAACTTTCATTTATTTAGGTCTTCTTTAATTTCTTTCAACAGTGTTTTGTAGTTTTCAGGGTACAAGTCTTGCACTTTAAAAACTTTATTCCTTAGTATTTTTTAATGTTTACTTCTTTTCATTGTGATAAAATATATATAACATAAAATTTTGTCATTTTAACCATTAAGTATGCAGTCCATTGGCATTAGTACTTTCACAATGTTGTGCAACCATCACCATTATCTATTTCCAAAATTTTTTCCTCTGGTAATTTCTTTTCCCCCCTAGCTTTATTGAGACATATATAACATTGTGTAAGTTTAAGGTGTACAGTTTGATACACTTATATATTGCAAATGATCTCCACCATAGCCTTAGCTAACACCTCCTTCACATCACATAATTACCATTTGCTTTCTTCTAGTTTTACGGTTTCACTTCTTCTGTTTAAGTCCTTAATCGATTTCAAATTAATTTTTGTGAGTGGTGTAAGATAGGGGTCCAATTTCATTCTTCTGCATGTGGTTATTCAGTTTTCCCAGTACCATTTATTGAAGAGATTATCCTTTCCCCATTGAGTTCTTTTGGTAATTTCTAACCTATTTTCTCTGTCTTTGAATTTACCTATTCTAGATATTTTGTTTAAGTGAAATCATAATATTTGTCCTCTTGTATCTGGCTTCTTTCATGTAGCATAATATTTTCAAAGTTCATTCATGTTGTATCATGTATCAGAACTTTGTTTCTTTTTATGTCTGAATAATATATCTGAATATTGTATAAATATATCACATTTTCTTTATCCCTTCTGTTGATGGACATTTGGACCTTTTGGCCATTTTGAAAAATGCTGCTATGAATATTTGTGACAAGTATCTGTTTGAGTCTCTGTTTTCAATTTTTTGGGGGGTATTTAGTGCCTAGGAGTGGAATTGCTGGATAACATGTTTAAGTTTTTAAGAAACCACCAAACTGTTTTCCACAGCAGCTGCACTATTCCATATTCCCACTACTAATGTATGAGGGTTCTAATTTCTCCACATTTCGCCACCACTTAATATTTGTCTTTTGATTTTCATCATCGTAGTAGGTGTGAAGTGGTATCTCATTGTGATTTTGTTTTACATTTCCCTGATGGCTCTAATGATGTTAAACATCTTTTCATGTGCTTATTGGTCATTTTTACGTATTTGGAGAAATGTCTATTCATATCCTTTGCTCATTTTTATTTTACTTTTTTAAAAATCTTTATTAGAGTACAATTGCTTTACAGTGGTGTGTTAGTTTCTGCTTTATAACAAAGTGAATCAGCTATACATAAACATATATCCCCATCTTTGCTCATTTTAAAATTGGATTGTTTGTCTTATTATTGAGTTGTAAGTGTCCTTTTTTATATGGTAGATATAAATCCCTTACTAGATATGTGTTTTGCAAATATTTTCCCCCATTCACTTCTTTTCACTTTCTTGATGATGTTCTTTGATTCACACACATTTTAAATTTTAATTATGTCCAATTTTTATATTTTTTCTTTCGTTTCTTGTGCTTTGGGGTCATATCTAGACAGAATTGCTTAACCCAAGGTTACAAAGCCTTATCACCATTTTTTCTTCTTATAGTTTTAGTTCCTGCAATTAATCTTTGATTCTCTTTTAGTTGCTTTTTGCATATGGTGTGAGGTAAGTTCCAACTAGATTATTTTACATGTAGATATCCACTTGTCCTAGCACCATTTGAAAAGACTATTTTTTCCCCAATGAATTGTGTTGGCACCTTGTTGAAAATCAGTTGACTGATTATTATTATTACAGTCAATTACAGTTGACTGTAAATGTGATTTATTTTCTGTCTCTTAATTTTTTTCCATTGATCTGTATGCCTAACCTTTCACTAGTACCACACTGTCTTTTTTTTTTAATCTTTTTTTTTTTTTAGATGTTGGGGGTAGGAGTTTATTAATTAATTAATTTATTTTTGCTGTGTTGGGTCTTCGTTTCTATGCGAGGGCTTTCTCTAGTTGTGGCAAGCGGGGTCCACTCTTCATTGCGGTGCGCAGGCCTCTCACTCTCGCAGCCTCTCTTGTTGCGGAGCACAAGCTCCAGACGCGCAGGCTCAGTAGTTGTGGCTCACGGGCCTAGTTGCTCCGCAGCATGTGGGATCCTCCCACACCAGGGCTCAAACCCGTGTCCCCTGCATTAGCAGGCAGATTCTCAACCACTGCGCCATCAGGGAAGCCCCCACACTGTCTTGATTATGATAGCTTTGTAGTAAGTTTTTAAATTTTTATTTATTTATTTATTTTTGGCTGCATTGGGTCTTTGTTGCTGCGCGTGGGCTTTCTCTAGTTGCAGTGAGTGGGGGCTACTCTTCATTGCTACTCTTCATCGCGTGCTTCTCATTGTGGTAGCTTCTCTTGTTGCGGAGCACAGGCTCTAGGTACGTGGGCTTCAGTAACTGTGGCACACGGGCTCAGTAGTTGTGGCTCGTGGGCTCTAGAGTGCAGGCTCAGTAGTTGTGGCACATGGGCTTAGTGCTTCACAGCATGTGGGATCTTCCTGGATCAGGGCTTGAACCTGTGTCCACTGCATTGGCAGGTGGATTCTTGACCACTGTGCCACCAGGGAAGTCCTGTAGTAAGTTTTGAAACTGCAAAATGTAAGTAAGCCCTTTGTACTTCATTTTCAAGATTGTTTTGCTATTCCGGGTCCTTGCTTTTTTATAGGAATTTTAGTTTGAGCTTGTTAATTTCTGCAAAGAAGGCAGCTGGGATTTTGATAGGAATTGTGTATAGTATGGGAGTTTTGCCATCTTAACAACATTAAGTCTTCCAATCCATGCACATTTACATAGGTCTTTCAGATTTTTTCCAACAATGTTTTGTAGCTTTTAGAGTATAAGATTCGCGCTTCTTTTGTTAAATTTATTCCCAAGTATTTTATTCTTTTTATGCTATTGTAAATGGAATTATTTTCTTAATTTCATTTTAGGTTGTCCATTGCTAGTGTGTAGAAATACAAGTGGTTTTTGAATATTGATCTTGTATCCTGTAATGTTGCTGAACTTGTTTATTTGGGCTAATCTTTTTTAGTGGGTTCCTTAGGATTTTCTACATATAAGATTATGTCGTTTGTGAATAGGATTAGATAGATCTGCTTCTTCCTTTCCAATATGGATGCCTTGGCTTTTCATCTCCCTCTCCCTCCCTCTGTTAACTGTCCTGGCTTGAATCTCTTACATGGAATAGAAGTGTTTTTTTTTTTTTTTGTGGTATGCGGGCCTCTCACTGTTGTGGCCTCTCCCGTTGCGGAGCACAGGCTCCGGACGCGCAGGCTCAGCGGCCATGGCTCACGGGCCCAGCCGCTCCGCGGCATGTGGGATCTTCCCAGACTGGGGCACGAACCCGTGTCCCCTGCATCGGCAGGCGGACTCTCAGTCACTGCGCCACCAGGGAAGCCCCAGAATAGAAGTTTTAAGAGCAGACATCCTTGTCTTGTTTGTGATGTTCCTCTCTCCTGTCACCATCTCAACTGTGCCCCATTCTTCACTACTAGGAGAAGGGGCCCATCTTCCTGGGGTTCTTACTCCTAATTGCCTCACTGAGAGTTTTGGTCCCTTTGCCTCCTGCCTTGCTGTCCCTGCCCTCCTCCACACATCTTTCCTGATGGCTCCTCTAATGAGCCAAGGTCAGAGCAGGCTCTTCCATGGGCAGCCTCCCCTTCCACTCTCTGTCCATCCTCCCTGGACTGTTGGTGTCCTGACAAAATCTCCATGCCTTTCCTTCTCAACTGTCCCAGAAGCTCCTGGTTTCTAGTAGAAATACCATGGTTCATTTATACCTTTCCCTGTTAATAGATGCTTAGGTTGTTGCCAGTGTTTATTCCTGCAAGCAAGACTGCAATGAATGTCCTTGTCTCCTTGGTCATTTGGACAAATGTCTCTCTAGGGTAGAGCCTGTGTTGAGTTGCTGGATCATAGAATGGGCATGGCTTTACCTTGTAATGGGTACTGCCATGTTGCCTTCCAAAGGGCTGTTCAATCTATCCTTCCTGTCTTGCCTCATGAAGCCTTTTTGATAGTCCCAGGCAGAGTTGCCACAGCCTTGCATCTGTGCTTTCCCTCGAGAGTCTACCTGCTGTATTGTTGTTGCTTCCCTGTTTGTCTCCCAACCAGACTGCAAACTCTTTAAGCGATTAATTTAACTTTTTGAAGAGGTTATATTTGCATTAGGTGCAAAATTGAAAACAGGTGCAAGGCCTTCATCCAATTTCTGTCTTTCCCCCAACTACCTCCCAGGATTGCTGATTTCTTATGTAGCCTTCCAGAAATATTTGGTGCACATATAAGCAACTAAGTATCTATGTGTTCTTTTCCCCCCTTTATTATTTATACCAACTGTAATTTACAACACACTGGTTGTAACCTGTTGTTTATGTTTAACAATGTATCTTAGACATTCTTCTATCAGAATGTAAAGATCCCCATTTCTTTTGTAGATATATAAATTTATTGAACTAGCCCTTTACTAATGGACATTAAAGTTGTTGCTATAAGAGTAATGCTATAGGCTCCCCTGGTGGCACAGTGGTTAAGAATCTGCCTGCCAATGCAGGGGTCATGGGTTCAATCCCTGGTCCGGGAAGATCCCACATGCTGCGGAGCAACTAAGCCTGTGCTCTAGAGCCCAGGAGCCACAACTACTGAAGCCCGCACGCCTAGAGCCCATACTCCGCAACAAGAGAAGCCACCACAATGGGAAGCCCACACACCGCAACGAAGAGTAGCCCCCGCTCACCGCATCTAGAGAAAGCCCGTTCGCAGCAATGAAGACCCAATGCAGCCAAAAATAAATAAATAGATAAATAAATTTATAAAAAAAAAGGAATAATGCTATAGTGAATAACCTTGTACATATGTCCTTATGTCCTTTCGTAATACATATGATTCTGTCTGTAGGATAAATTCCTAGAAGTGGGATTTCTGGACCAATGGGTGTGTGCACATATAACTAAGGAATTGAGGTGAAATTCACATAACATAAAATTAACCATTTAAAAAACTTATTTATTTATTTATTTATGGCTGCATTGGGTCTTTGTTGCTGTGTGTGGGCTTTCTCTAGTTGCGACGAGTGGGGGCTACTTTTTGCTGCGGTGCGCAGGCTTCTCATTGCAGTGGCGTCTCTTGTTGCAGCGCACAGGCTCTAGGCGCGCAGGCTTCAGTAGTTGTGACACGCAGGCTCAGTAGTTGTGGCTTGTGGGCTCTAGAGCACAGGCTCAGTAGTTATGGTGCATGGGCTTGGTTACTCCATGGCATGTGGGATCTTCCCAGACCAGGGATCGAACCCATGTCCCCTGCATTGGCGGGCAGATTCCTAACCATTGCACCACCAGGGAAGTCCCTAAAATTAACGATTTTAATGTGAACAGGTCAGTGACCTTTAGTACATTCACAACATTGTGCAACCACCACTTCTGTCCAGTTCTGAAATATTTCCTTTACTCCAAAATGAAACCCTATATCCATTAAGCAGTTACTCCCCATCTCTTCCTCCTCTGCCCCTGGCAACCGCCAATCTGCATTTCATATCTATGGATTTAACTATTCTGGATATTTCATATAAATACAGTCATACAGTCTGTGGCATTTTGTGTCTGGCTTCTTTCACTTAGCATAATGTTTTCAAGGTTCATCCATGTTGTAGATGTATGAGTTTTAGCTTTATTCCTTTTTATGGGTGAAAAATAGTCCATTGTATGTAAATATCACAATTTGTGATATCACAATTTGTTTATCCATTCATCCATTGTAGGACATTTGGTTTGTTTCCATCAACTTTACAGATATTAGGGAAATAGTCCTTTGATTGTGGCATGAGTTGGTAATATTTTCCCTAGTCTGTCTTTCCGTGAACATTTTGCTTGCCTACCATAAGCATTGTCCTAGGTGCTGGAGCTGTATTCGTAAACAAGAGACTCAAGGCTGCCCTTCTGGAATTTGTTCTAATAGGGGGATGCCAGGAGACAATATACAAATAATCAAGATAATTTTCAGTTATAGAGGGAAGCAGAACAGGCTCTTGTGATTATGGTGAGTGGGTGGTGAGCTGGGAGTGTGCTTATACAGAAAGCTGAGTGGAAGATGATAATTTGCAGACACAAAAGGCAAGATGGCCATTCAAATCACTGGGAATGAAGAATTCAAAGGCCACAAGGGAGGTTGAACCCAGCATATTTGGGGCAGTGGAAGGAGGCCAGTGGAGCTGAGTGTAGAGATCAAGGGGAGAGGTACAAGGTGAAGTTGGGAGGGGGGCAGGGGCCAGATCCTGAGCATCTAGCCTGCCATGCGGAGTGTAGATTTCATACTAAGTATGATGGGAAGCCTCAGGAGAGTAATAAGTAGGAAGTTATTATTATATCATAAGTATTTTTCCAAGTCATTAAAAATTATTTGAGAATTTTAATGACTGCTTACATTTCATGGCTATGTATAAACCATAATTTGTTAAACTCGTTGGAAATATTTGGTTTTTTCTCCCCACTGATTTTGAGTCTTATAAAATCTTGATGGACAAATCTATAATTTTGATTGCCTTCTTAGGCTATTTTCCTACAAGCAGATTTAATGAACAGTTTTTAAAGGTGTTTGATACATGAAATTCAACAGCCCTCTGGGGTGTGCTTTTGTGTTACAGAGTGTGTTAACGACAGCTACTGGTTTGGGAGAGATAGAAACTGTGAATACTGCTTTGATGAACCCCTGCTGAAAAGAACCGATAAATACCGGACTTACAGCAAGAAGCACTTTCGGATCTTCAGAGTAGGTGGCAAATATCCATACATTTGGGAGAACTGGTCATCTAGACATCACTCTTAGTTGTCTCCCCACTGAAACACTCCACCAGTAAAACTTTGAAATAAAATGTTTTCTGTTTTAGGAAATGGGTCCTAAAAACTCTTACATCGCCTACATAGAAGATCACAGTGGGAATGGAACCTTTGTAAATAAAGATCTTGTAGGGAAAGGAAGACGCCTTCCTTTGAATAACAATTCTGAAATTGCACTTTCAGTATGGAATAATAAAGGTAATATTATTGTCTTCTGGTTACTGGAATTTTTTCTTCCTGTATAAAAGGAAAAATGACATTGTGTCCTTTTCAGAGTATGGTTAGGTACATAAAGTAAGTAGGTTATTATTCAAGATTCACCTCAATCCTAGTTGCATTTTTTTTTTTTTTTTCCAATACACGGGCTTCTCACTGCTGTGGCCTCTCCCGTTGCGGAGCACAGTCTCCAGATGTGCAGGCTCTGGACGCGCAGGCTCAGCAGCCATGGCTCACGGGCCCAGTCACTCCACGGCATGTGGGATCTTCCCGGACTGGGCCATGAACCCGTGTCCCCTGCATCGGCAGGCGGACTCTCAACCACTGTGCCACCAGGGAAGCCCCCTAGTTGCATTTTTTAACAATCAAAAGTTCTATCAAGACAGATTTTCTAAGGTTTAATTGGTTTGATTAGTTTTATTTAAAGCCATATGCTTTAAATTATCATTTTGCTTAGTTATCATTCATTAATTGATTCACTTTTATCACATCTGTCTTAGCTTATCTATGAGTTGTTATTTTAGGCCATTAGTTCATCCCTTCCCCCTCTTCTTCTCTTCCTTCCTTATTCTTCCCTTTCTTTATTCCTTTCGGTCATTAATTTCTGCATATATTTATTGAACTATTATATATAACCCGGCATTAGGCTATGGGTTTTTCTGTAACAATCTCAATTTAGACCTTCCACCTTCTTAAATATGACGTGGTTATCCTTTGAAAGTGGAGATGTTTATCATCATTATCGGGTAGTATTTTATAAGCATTTATTCCTAAAACTTCATGAATATCACATCTAAAATGAACAGTTGTCATTTGGTGTGAATAAAAACAACCTACAGAATTAAATATAGCTCACAGTGATTTTGAAATCTTGGACACGAGGAATAGTCTCGTTTCTTTAATTTGAAAAAAAACTCACAACTTCCCAAAACTATCTGAGAGTTGAGCGGCTTGGAATGGTATGTGTTTGTGTGGATAACACCTTAAAAATATAGATTCCCAGAGGCACTGTCCTATAAATCCTGATCCACTAGTTCCAGGGATTTAAAAAATCCTGCCCAGGTGATTCTCATGCAACCAGTCTTCAGACTGGCATCTCAGAATTATGGCTATTCTGGACATCCTGTAGTACATTTTATGATTGCCTTAGTTTCTCCTGTTTTCTAACTTTTATTTCCTGTCTGATAATTATAGCCAGGACAGCTGCACAGGCTTTTGCTGTTTGTGAGCACCTGGTTGAGGTGGGCAACTGGTTGCTGAAATGTGGCCTGTCCTCTACTTGACAAGTGGTGTGCCATCTTTTTCTAATTGTTCTATCTGAAGGGCACCTTTTCTTATTTGAACAAAAGTGTTATGTGATCTGAAGCTGGCCGTGATGGAAATCGATCAAACTGGTACTCTGGGGCTTCCCTGGTGGCGCAGTGGTTGAGAGTCCACCTGCCGATGCAGGGGACATGGGTTCGTGCCCCGGTCCGGGAAGATCCCACATGCCGTGGAGTGGCTGGGCCCGTGAGCCATGGCCGCTGAGCCTGCGTGTCCGGAGCCTGTGCTCCACAATGGGAGAGGCCACAACAGTGAGAGGCCTGTGTACCACAAAAACAAAACAAAACAAAACAAAACTGGTACTCTGCAGACTGATTCAGCCTATTGACATTCTTTTAGGTCTTTGCTGATGTTTTGTGCTTTAATATGAAAATCCAGTTTTCTTTGAGAAGATGGAATATCTGGCCATACTTGAGCATATTATCCCTAATTTGAGGATTTGCAGGTGCTAAGTAGAGACTTCCTCCTTTAGATGGATGATGTTTTCCTGTTCAAGTCTCCACTGCTCCATATCTTACACTCACTCCAGCCTTACCTGTGTGTATGACCTTCCTGGCTTGTGTAGGCAACTGAGTTTACAGCCCCTGAAGTAGACCTCGACACTTGGGAAAATACATCTCCAGAGCCCCTCAAATTCCCTGATTCTCAAGTGTCACTGTAACATCTGGGTTCATCAGTATCAATAAACAGGGAGGAACGGTTGTATCCTAGGTAGCCAGCAGGTCTCATTCATTAGGCAGCTGTCTGCCTTTGGGGACCAGCCTGGATTGAAGCATGCTGAGCTGGTTCAGATTTAAATGCCAGAGACTGGATCTCTAGGTTACTCCAGGGAGGTCAAGACCCATCACCTGAAATCTGAGAAACTCAAGGGTCTTAACAAATTTCACTCTTTCCAGATATTATAGGCAGTAGAAAATTTACCACTTTGTAGAACTGGAATGTTTGATAACTGATTGCAGGTTTGGCCCAATGGATGGTTAAATTATGAAATGAGCAGTTTTTTGGTTTTCTTTTTCTGAGTTACAGGCCGAATAATGAAGAAATAAAGGGGATTTTTTTGGAAAGTGTTATTTAGTTAATTTTACAAGTAAGTTCAAGGTGGCTTGCACTATAAAATACCAGCTAGGTAAAGGTAGCAATGGTTGAGAGAAGATAATACTAGTATGTGACCTCTGGCTTGATTCTTTTGGGATATTTACTTGCCTAGAACATATTTTCTAGATTCAAACTAATTGCCTTTTGCCTGAGCAATTGATAACTGTTCTGAGGTCAAAGAATAAGAATAGCATTTATGTATGAGTTTCCTGCATTATAGTGAGAATGATGCTGTGTGTTTCCATTGTGGAATGAAGCTTGTCTGTCATCATTTTTCAAGGGTTTCACGACATGCATTAGCCTAGCTAAATGATTTCTTTGGTGTTAGATGTTAAATGGAATTAAGAACGATTGTCTTATATTCCATATGTTTACTAAGTTATAGGACCATTTATCTTTTCTTTATCAAATGGATTAATGAGACCTATTTCTGCCATTTTTTCCTTAGTTTTTGTATTTTTTGATCTGACTGTAGATGATCAGTCAGTTTATCCCAAGGAATTAAGAGACGAATACATCATGTCCAAAACTCTTGGAAGGTAATTTTTTTTTTCTTATGGAACTTGCACTTAATTTCTTTCTAAACTTTTGTCATTGGTTAGTTTTTTGTTCCTGGTTTTATGGCATTCATCATGTATTCATAACATTTGTAGGGTACTTATTTGTGATAGATATGTTATTGACTTATAATGATCAGTTGAGTAGTTTTTCTTTATAAATTTTATTGGTGATAACTTTTTAAAAGCAGTTTTATTGAGATATAACTTGCATACCATACAATTCACCCATTAAAAAATATACAGTTCAGTGGTTTTTAGTATATTCACAGAGCTGTGAAGCCTTTACCACAATCAATTTTAGAACATTTTCATTACCTTCCATAAAGAAACATTTACTGCATTTCTTTTTTTTTTTTTTTTTAATTTTATCTTATCTTTGTCTGCGTTGGGTCTTTGTTGCTGCACACAGGCTTTCTCTAGTTGCGGCAAGGGGGTGCTGCTCTTCATTGCGGTGTGTGGGCTTCTCATTGAGGTGGCTTCTCTTATTGAGGAGCACGGGCTCTAGGTGTGAGGGCTTCAGTAGTTGTGTCCTGTGGGCTCAGTAGTTGTGGCTCACGGGCTCTAGAACGCAGGCTCAGTAGTTGTGGCGCATGGGCTTAGTTGCTCTGCAGCATGTGGGATCTTCCCAGGCCAGGGCTCCAAACCATGTCCCCTGCATTGGCAGGCGGATTCTTAACCACTGCACCACCAGGGACGTCCCAGCAGTGGTTTCTTAAACGGCACCGAAAGCGCAAGCAACGAAAGAAAAAAATAGAAAAATTAGACTTCGTCAAATTTTAAAACTTTTGCCTCAAAAGACACTATCAAGAGAGTGAAACGCAAGCCATAAAATGAGAGAAAATACTGCAAATGATATATCTGATAAGAATCTAGTATTTAGAATAAAGAACTTTTACAACTCAACAACAAAAAGGTAACCCAATTTAAAAATGGGCAAAGGACATTTCTCCAAAGAAGATACAGAAATGGCCAAAAACCACTTGAGAAGATACTCAGCATCATTAGTCATTAGGGAAGTGCAAATCAAAACCACAATGAGATGCTGCTTCACACCCATTAGGATGGCCATAATAAAGAGATGGAAAGTGACATGTGTTTGTGAGGATGCGGAGAAATTGGCACCCTTATGCACTGCTGTTGGGAATGTAAAATGGTGCAGCCACTGTGGGAAATAGTTTGATGTTTTCTCAAAAAGTTAAACAATTACCATATGACGCAGTAATTCCCCTTGTTAGGTATATACCCCCCAGATTGAAAACAGATGTTCAACAAAAACTTGTGCAGGGACAGTTCACTGCAGCTCTATTCACAGTAGCGAAAAGGTGGGAACAACCTAAGTGTCCATCAACAAAAGAATGGATACACAAAATGTGATATATCTATAAAATGGGCTATTATTTAGCTATAAAAAGGAATGGAATACTGATACATGCTACAGCATGGGTGAACCTTCAAAACATTCCAAGTGAAAGAAGTCAGACACAAAAGACCACATAGTGTATGATTCCACTGATGCGAGATATTCTGAGCAGGCAAATCCATAGAGAGAGAAAGCAGATTAGAGGTTGCCAGGGGCTGGGGGCAGGGAAAAAGGAGAGTGAACACTTAATGGGTTTGGGGTTTCCATTTGTGCTGATGAAAAATTTCCAGAACTGGATAGAGGTGGTGGCTGCACAACATTGTGGATGTACTTAATGCCACTGAATTGTACACTTTAAAATGATTATAATGGCATGTAAAGCAACTATACACCAATAAAAAAAAAAAGAATCTTTAAGATAAAGCAAAAAAAAACCCCACAAAACAAAAACAAAAAAAATAAAACGCGATTTTTGTTCATGTTAATAGGATTGACAAAAAAGAATGATCACAGTGGCAAATTTTGTTATGTATATACACAATACATAGTAAAAAAGATGTCTCGGCCACCCCCTCACCCCATCCCCCAACCCACAGTGGTTAGAAAAGTCTACTTGCGGCAGGTAATGGGTGACTGATGCTTGATTAACTGTACTGGGTGTCATCCTGGGTAGCAGTCCTCCTCCATTTTAGCATCCCAATTAATTGCAAATCTTCAGGAGCTTGCTGCAAGCAGATTCATGGTGCACTTTTGGTTTCTTATGTATTGTGGTTTTATTTTGGGTGCAATTCATGGCATCAACTGCTTACGCACTTCCTTTGAAGACAGAGGATAAGAAAGAAGAGAAATGGATCAGTGAAAGTAATTCATTTGCAGTTGCTGTTTACTATTACTTGTTTCAGGCACTCATTTTTAACTTGGACTTGGTTGTATTTGGTCTTTCTCTGGCCCCTGGGATAAATCATTTCTCTCTGATTTGTTCTTAGTGTCTTTCTGAGAGTTTCACAGTCTGGGGTGACAGCAAGACCTAAGTCTATATGACTCAGCTCAAAAAGTGGCATTTGGAGCTGACTCAGTGTTGCTGGATGGTCCCTATTCACTTATGCCTTTGACATTTTACACTGGTGAGGTTTCTGAAAACAGAGACAATGAGCTGTCTTTAACTCGAAATGGTTGAGGCCAGTTCAGGAGTGGTGGGTCTCAGGATTAAAAACATTTTGACAGTCACGTCACTTGCTGTGTTTTTCCCTGTAGTGGCGCCTGTGGTGAGGTGAAGCTAGCTTTCGAGAGGAAGACGTGTAAGAAAGTAGCCATAAAGATCATCAGCAAAAGGAAGTTTGCTATTGGCTCCGAGAGAGAGGCAGTAAGTACCCTTGTTTGTGGCTGTTTGGTCATTCTTTTTTTTTTTTTTTTTTGTTTGTTTGGTCATTCTTAACACTTCTTACCTTCCCCAAATAATTTTAGAGTGGTGATTTTCAATGTCAGGAAGGATTTATTGCTCAGAATTTTTATCAAAGAACATTGAAAATTTTTGAGTATATTCAACTAATCTAAACACTTATAGATAATTTGGTTCCAAAAATATTTGGTTATACATTATAATACACATAGCAGGAACTTGTTTTTGCTTTTTTTTCCCCTTCCAAGTTGTTACAAGACTGTTTTTACAATAAATGAAAGGAAATTAGGAAAAAAAAAAAATCCAGCCATATCCCCACCACTGTAACCCCACAGCTGTTTTCAGTTTTCTCCTTCCTTCTAGTCTTTGTTCCTATGAATTTCTGTTTCTAGATGGTTGAGATCATATTGTGTATACAATTTTGCTTTTTCACATAAACATTAATATATATACTTTTCCCTAATATATCCTTTTTGATGATCGAGTCTCTGTTTCACCAATTTTATCATAATTTATTCAACCATTTCTCTGGTTGATCATTTAGATAAATTAGGTCATTTAGGTAATTTCTAATTCTTTGCTCTTCCTGATAACGTGGCAATGAATACCTTCATGTTTATAGATTTTTAAAAATCTTAATTAAATTATTTTAATAGTCTCTTTATATGGCAACCATTCATTTTATTACATTTTCTGTAATACACGCTTATGCGTTGCTGAAGTGGCCAAGTGTATTTGTCTTTCAACACATGACCCAACAAAGTAATGTAAAACATAGCCTCTAATCACGTTTTCCTTTGTGGCCAGCTGTTTCTGGCTATTATACTCTAACATTCTTTAAAGATCAATTTCTTTTTTTTTTTCTCCCTAGACAATGCCATTCTCACACAGCAAGAGGAATTTCCTTTCAGTGTTCACATTGTTATAGATCTTTCCCCTGTGATTCTGGATTTGTTTCCCATTTTGGGGGGAAGAAAATAACCTACCAGATTCTTAATGACTTGGAGCACAATTTTACTTCTTAATTTCATCTTTCAAATCCTATCGGACTCTTTAGACCTCTCCATCATCAGAGTACACCCGGATTTGGTAATAAGTTTACCGGCTTACAGGAAGAGGCAGGTTTTTAAAATTAAACATCTGGGTTTCTTCGCTGAAGTCCATTTTACATAAATATGTAATTCTATATCCTCTTTGCTTGTGGAGGGTGTAGCCCGTGAGGTTGAGTAACTCGAGTCATCCTTTTGGAATTGTAACGGAGAGCAACTTCGCTACCCTGAAGCCTCCTCTCCTTAGAGTCTCAGTAAATATCTCAGCTTGCACTTGAAATTGGAACCTGGGTCTGCTCTATTATTAGAAATGTGACTTGATGTTTTCTTTACACATTTTAATTGAATACCTTCTTGTCTATGGTTTTTGTTTGTTGTATCATTTTTATGAATGTAAGCAATTCCTCAGTTGATGAGACAGGCAGAGCTTACCAGGTCAGTGTGAGAACAGTGGAAACACACTTTGTTTCTGGTTGTGGGAACTGCAGCAAGTGGCTTCCTTTCTCTGAGCCTCAGTTGTTCCATCTGTGAAACTGGGATACTTTTAGAACCCAGTTCACTTGGATTATGAGGCTTACGTGAGATGACCCATTTAAATAAAGAGCTTGGCATAGAGCCTGGTCTTATTGAATGCTTACTATTTGCCAAGCATTTTGTAGGGTGATTTTAGGTGAGTTGTGTAATTCATCCACCTCTGCGCCTTGATTTCTCTGTATGAATAGTGGTGAATTTGGAACTCAGGCAGCCTTTTTTTTTTTTTTTAAAATCAATTAATTAATTTAGTTTTGGCTACGTTGGGTCTTCGTTGCTGCGCGAGGGCTTTTTCTAGTTGTGGCGAGCAGGGTTTACTCTTCATTGTGGTGCGTGGGCTTCTCATTGCGGTGGCTTCTCCTGTTGAGGAGCATAGGCTCTAGGCAGGTGGGCTTCAGTAGTTGTGGCGTGAAGGCTCAGTAGTTGTGGCTCGCGGGCTCTAGAACACAGGCTCAGTAGTTGTGGCGCACGGGCTTAGTTGCTCCGCGGCATGTGGGATCTTCCTGGACCAGGGCTCAAACCCATGTCCCCCACATTGGCAGGCAGATTCTTTTTTTTTTGCGGTACACGGGCCTCTCACTGTTGTGGCCTCTCCCATTGCAGAGCACAGGCTCCGGACGCGCAGGCTCAGCAGCCATGGTTCACGGGCCCAGCCGCTCTGCGGCATGTGGGATCTTCCTGGACCGGGGCACGAACCCATGTCTCCTGCCTCGGCAGGCAGACTCTCAACCACTGCGCCACCAGGGAAGCCCTCTTTTTTTTTTTTTAATTAATTAATTAATTAATTTGTTTTTATTTTTGGCTGTATTGGGTCTTTGTTGCTGTGCATGGGCTTTCTCTAGTTGTGGTGAGTGGGGGCTATGTTCGTTGCGGTGCGTGGGCTTCTCATTGTGGTGGCTTCTCTTGTTGCAGAGCACGGGCTCTAGGCATGAGGGCTTCAGTAGTTGTGGCTCTCGGGCTCTATAGGGGGCAGGTTCAGTAGTTGTGGCGCACAGGCTTAGTTGCTCCACGGCATGTGGGATCTTCCTGGACCAGGGTTCGAAGCCGTGTTCCCTTCATTGGCAGGTGGATTCTTAACCACTGCGCCACCAGGGAAGCCCCGGCGGGCAGATTCTTAACCACTGCACCACCAGGGAAGTCCAGGCAGCCTTTACTCAGCTAAATTGAACTGTAAATATTTTCTGAATATTGGTTATCATTATTACTAATAAACTCTAATGTTGTTTTTTTTCAAAGGATCCAGCACTCAATGTTGAAACAGAAATAGAAATTTTGAAAAAACTAAATCATGTAAGTACTGCCATAAACAATGACCCATACTTAAATTCATTTATGTCAAAATATGGGGAGAGTGCAAAGCACTTCAGTGTAATAAAGCTAGTATTAACCTGGGTTCCTTAATTGTGTGTGTGTACGTGTGTGTTTGTGTGTGTACGCATGCATGCATGTGTTTAGCTATCATTTAGCTGGGAAGACCTTTACCCTGAAATTTTGAAAGGATAATACTTTTTTTTTTTAACATCCTTATTGGAGTATAATTGTTTTCCAATGTTCTGTTAGTTTCTGCTGTATAACAAAGTGAATCAGCTATACATATACATATATCCCCATATCCCCTCCCTGTTGCGTCTCCCTCCCACCCTCCCTATCCGCCCCCCTAGGTGGTCACAAAGCACAGAGCTGATCTCCCTGTGCTATGCGGCTGCTTCCCACTAGCTATCTGTTTTACATTTGGTAGTGTATATATGTCTATGCCACTCTCTTACTTTGTCCCAGCTTACCCTTCCCCCTCCCCGTGAGAGGACAATACTTTATAAAGATTTTTATGATTAAACAATTATGTGATATTTCCACTGAGTTAGTTCTGGACCAAAAGACACAGTAAGTCTCCTAAATATAATGTCTTATGGGTGCTTGATCAACTGATTATGTTTGTGGAGACAATGCTCATTTGATACATTTTGTTTAATTATACCTGAAATTTTCACAACTCTAAATACCTCTTGATGGTGCCGATTTCCATTCACCTCAGTTGGAATAAATCAGATGAATCCAGGGGTATCCAATAAGTACGACAACATCCTGGATGATTAAACGGTGCCTGTGGCCTCATTGAGTGTAAATAGTTCTTGTCTTTTTTGTGCAGTGATGACCTTGTCTCAATGGAAAGAACCTAAAGATGTGAGAAGAGAAAGTTGTACTAGTGGGACTGATCCCATCTTCCTTTTTATTCTTTCTGTTTTGTCATTAATTCATGGGCCCCCATGCAGTCCTGAGCTAGGTAGGCACTGCAGTTAAACTTGAAATGAAACCTTCAGTCTGTCCAGCCAAGGATTGTCTGATTCTGGTTCTTAACCTCCGAACAACAAAAGGTTTCTTCTCCCTTCTCTGACCTGCTCAGACCGTCCTAACAGCAAATAGAAACTAAGAACAACATGACAGGGACACAGTAATTCAATAGCTTCCTTTAGAACTCGTGATGGATCCGAAAACCCATAAGAATGTGAGTGGCTGACCTTCCTGCTTGACTTTCTTCTAATGTCCTTGCAACTTCTTCCTCTTCCCTGCATTCACCTCCTTTTTCCATGGGATCTGGAATCTTGTTAAAGAGAGGAGCCCTCTAATTTTCTGGGGTGGTGTTGCTTCAGACATCCCCCAAAGATAAACACTTAGAATCCTCAGAGAATTTTCTCTGATGTCAGAAGATCCCCAAACATAACATTTATACAAATCCAATGTCCGCTTCAGAGGAGAGGAATTTAAAACCCTAAAAGAGATCTTTGGAGGTATTTGTTGGCAATTGACAGGGGCACTTGGAAGCCCTTGGGAATTAAAGATGGGCTCATGAGTGCATTTTGATGTTTGGGGACATCTTTGGGGACAAAGATGGGCTCATGAATGTGTTTTGATGTTTGGGGACAATGAGTAGAGCCTAGCAGAGTCCAATAGACCCTGGCCTTTGGAGTCCGGTGTTGATTTATCAATTGTCAAATGTTTGTTGTGCCAGCCTGTTTTCTAGGCTCCGGGCAGTGAGCACAGATGGACTTGGTCATCCCTCCTCTTATGTGGCTTCAGTGTAGTGGGAAGACAGACCTGGGTTCCCATCCTTGCTCTGAGCATGTCATTTCACTTTGCAGAGCCTCTATTCCCTCATCTGTACAGTGGAGACAGTAGGATACTTACCTCAAAGGTCAGTGTGAGACTTGAATGAGATGTGTTCATAAAGGTTCAGCACAGGGAACACACTAAGGGAATGACAGTGATCAGTAATTCCCTACCCTTTGCCCTGTAGGACCTAAGTGGAGGGTCTGGGTTGGTGGCTTCTGGTTTCTGAGAGACACTTTCAGCTATGACAGCTGCAGCCCATGGCCCTGGAGATAGTGGGGACTGGAGACAGACCATGATGGCTCCATCTAGTGGGGGCCTGTTCTTGCTCTGTCAGCTCCCAGCCCCACCCATTCCCAGAAGGGCACTGCCAGTGATGAAGCCAAGCAGACCAAGCAGTTTCCATTCCTTCCTCTCATCTCCTATTCCTTTTCCATGTGTGTGTCTTTTCTTCTGCTTTTCATTTTATCAAAATATCACACGCATCTCCCTCCCTGCATTTTAAAACTCTTGCAGCATTTTTTTTTTTTAGCGGTACACGGGCCTGTCACTGTTATGGCCTCTCCCATTGCGGAGCACAGGCCCCAGACACGCAGGCTTAGCGGCCATGGCTCACGGACCCAGCCGCTCCGTGGCATGTGGGATCCTCCCAGACCGGGCCACGAACCTGTGTCCCCCGCATTGGCAGGCGGACTCTCAACCACTGAGCCACCAGGGAAGCCCTCAGCTTTTTTTTTTTAAGAATTTTTTAAAAATTAATTTTTTTTGGAGTATAGTTGCTTTACAATGTTATGTTAGTTTCTGCTGTGCAGCAAAGTGAATCAGTTATACGTATATATATCCACTCTTTTTTAGATTTCCTTTCCGTTTAGGTCACCACAGAGCATTAAGTAGAGTTCCTTGTGCTCTACAGTAGGTTCTCATTAGTTACGTCATACATAATAGTGTATGTATGTCAGTCCCAATTCATCCCATCCTCCCCGTCCCGCCTTGCTAACCATAAGTTTGTTCTCTACATCTGTGAGTCTATTTCTGCTTTGCAAATAAGTTCACCTGTACCATTTCTCTAGATTTCACATATAAGCAATATTATACGATATTTATTTTTCTCTTTCTGACTTACTTCACTCTGTATGACAGTCTCTAGGTCCATCCACATCTCTGCAAATGGCACTATTTCATTCCTTTTTATGGCTGGGTAATATTCCATTGTATATATATGTACCACATCTTCTTTATCCATTCCTCTGTTGGTGGACATTTAGGTTGCTTCCATGTCCTGGGTATTGTAAATAGTGCTGCAGTGAACATTGGGGTGATTTTTAAAGAATTTACCTCTGTATTTCTACATAATACACATAAACTGCTCTCTCTTGGTTTATTAATGATAATAGCTCATTGCCTTCCTGTTATATGAGAATTTCAGCTCTCCTTTCCTTTCTGTTCCTCTTAATGTAATACTACAGTGCATATTCAGTGTTTCCATTATTGTGACAATAACAAATGGTCATGCAGAGCCAAGTATACTATGATATGATCATAGGTAAGGAGAGGTGGAAATGGTTTGCTCTCAGCCTGACCCCATGGCTGTTTATTTCATGACCAAAACGTGGCTGGCAGGGCTCACGCTCAGTGGGTGGTGTGTCTGTTATTAATGTTGATGGTATTAATCTGGGCAGCATATGGGTGTCTCCTGTGTGCCAGCTGCTCTGCTGAGTGTTGGTCTCAGAAAGATAAATAAGACTTGACTCAGCCCATGCAATGAAAGGAGACTTGTGGTGGGTGTCAGTTTCCTCGTGGGGCAACACAGATTACAGCCACTGCAGGAAGTGTGGATCTCAGTTCCAAGGGGGACATTTGAGATGGGGCTTGATGCCTGAGGCCAAGTGTTCCAGAAGGCTGGGTCACCAGGCCTAGAGGGTAGTGTGAGCAAAAGTGTGACACAGGGAGAGAATCTGAGGTGGGCCGGGAGTTTTGTGGCCTGGAAAGGAGGATTTCTGGGA
The DNA here is from genome assembly GCF_949774975.1 of Lagenorhynchus albirostris. Classification (NCBI taxonomy): domain Eukaryota; kingdom Metazoa; phylum Chordata; class Mammalia; order Artiodactyla; family Delphinidae; genus Lagenorhynchus; species Lagenorhynchus albirostris. The sequence goes on from NC_083108.1 coordinate 66,771,428, forward strand.
CAGGTCGCAGGAGATGAGGCTGGGGTGGTGGGTGGGGACAGGACGAGGCTGGGTCTTGAAGGGCTTGCTAATCCCTGCTGAGAAGTTGGAATTTAGCCTCTAGGCAGCAAGGTGCTAAAGGATTTCTTTTTTCTTGTCTTCCTCCCTTCCTTTCCTCCTCCTCACTCTTCTCCCTTTCTTCCTTTAAATAATTTAAAATTATATAATATTTGACATGTGTAAAATAAGTGTAAATTATAAAGCAAACACCTTTGAACTCACCATTAATTTAACAACAAAAACTTTGCCCATACAATTAAATCTACCTCATACTCTTTGATGTCTGTCGAGACTTGCCTTTTCCACTCTTGCCTTTTCCACTTGGCATTGTATTTCCAAGATCCATCATGCTGGGGAGGCTGTGGGGCTTTCATTCACCACTGTCTAACAGTTCATCATGGGGAGATACCACTTGGAGGATTTTTTTCTTTAAGATTTATTTATTATTTATTTATTTAATTTATGTTTGGCTGCATCAGGTCTTAGTTGTGGCACGTGGGATCTTCGCTGAGGTGTGCGGGAGGTTTCATTCCAGCGCATGGGCTCTAGTTTGCGGCACACAGGCTCTCTAGTTGAGGTGCTTGAGCTCAGTAGCTGGGACGTGCGGGCTTAGTTGCCCCACAGTATGTGGGATCTTAGTTCCCCTACCAGGGATCGAACCTGTGTCCCCTGCCATTGTAAGGTAGATTCTTTACCACTGGACCACCAGGGAAGTCCCTACTTGGAGGATTTTAATCAGCGATGGAAGTGATGAAATTTACTTTGTAGCAAGATCACTCTGGCAGGTTTTGCTATTCTTTTTAATCTAAAATCTAAAAATCTGATGGGACTTGCCTGGCGGTCCAGTGGTTAAGACTCTGTGCTGCCAAGGCAGGGGACACGGGTTTGATCCCTGGTTGGGGAACTAAGATCCCACATGCTGCAGGTTGTGACCCAAAATAAATAAATAAATAAGTAAAAATCTTACAGCTCTCTTCTCTTTAATTCTTTTTTTTTAAATAAATTTATTTACTTTTGGCCACGTTGGGTCTTCGTTGCTGCGCGCGGACTTTCTCTAGTTGTGGCGAGTGGGGGCTACTCTTTGTTGCGGTGCGCGGGCTTCTCATTGCGGTGGCTTCTTTTGTTGTGGAGCATGGGCTCTAGGCACATGGGCTTCAGGAGTCGTGGCACGTGGGCTCTAGAGCGCAGGCTCAGCAGTTGTGGCACACGGGCTTAGTTGCTCCACGGCATGTGGGATCTTCCCGGACCAGGGCTTGAATCCATGTCCCCTGCTTGAGAAGGTGGATTCTTAACTATTGCACCACCAGGGAAGCCCTTCCCTTTAATTCAGACATAACCACAACCCTCTTCTCTGCTGGGTGGGAGTGTATATCCCTAATAGATACTCACCACATCATTTTTCTACCCCGACCACTAGCTTTACTGTCAGTCATTTGTACTATGAAAACAATAGGTGTGTTTTCCAAGTATAAAATCATTCTATTAAATATGCATTTTAATAGTACAGTACTATTCTCTGTTGTTCTTCAGCAAATGCACCCAGCATTGATCAGAGGTCACAAACTATGAGCCAAAGATGTGTGTGTGTGTCTCTCTCCTCCACCCCACAGATGTGCTGTAGAGTTCGAATGAAACTGGAATTTCCCTCTTCTCTTGGAAAATGGAGGATCTTTTCACATGGGGTGCCCTGTGGTGCCAGTTGCTTGGAGCTGTATAGCCCTGCTGTCTGGCAGGATGGCTGGGCTCCCCACCTGGCCTGCTCCCTTTATTCATGCTACCTGCTAGGCTCCCAGATTCCTTAGGTGTCCTCGAGTCCTTGTGCTTGGGGGTCAGTGAGGAGGAAGGCTGGGAGGAGACTGGCCTCCCTTCCTTGGCACCAGCCTTGTATACAAAGCGTGAACTGCTCTCTTACCAGCTTGGTGGGGTGGAGAGTTTCTTGTATTTTCTCACTCAGGAGCCAGCTGTGCTGTGTTCTGCCTTCCCCTGTGCGTGGAATTCAGTGTACCGAGGCAGGGGGCCAGAGGCCTGGTCTGGGCCTCCTTGACCCCTTGGGTGGATGTCCTGAGTTCTGCTCTTGGGGTTTTCCTCTTGGGGAGCTTCTCACTACTTTTCCTCTTTTTTCCCCTTTTAGCCTTGTATCATCAAGATTAAAGACTTTTTTGATGCCGAAGATTATTATATTGTTTTGGAATTGTGAGTAGTAAACTTTTTTTTGTTTCCATTTAAACGTTTATAAGCCACCAAAGAGCCTAATGGTGGCTTGCATTTATCCATCCTGGGGACCCTCAGTGTATGTATGTGGTGGGGGGTTAGTATCAATTCTAAAATCCCTCTAGTGTGTCCAAAGGCATGTGGATCTGAGGCTTGTGTTTGAATCTTACTCTGCTGGTGACTGACTGTCTACCCATGGGTTAGTTTACTTCACCTCTCTGAGTCTCATATTCCCTGTGTTAAATTGGGGTAATAATGATAGCCCCAGGCACAGATGCATAAGGTTCAAATGCTGTGAGGGCTGGAAATCCCCCAGCAGAGCACCTGGCACAGTAGGTGCTCAAACACAGGTGCATATTATTACTCTGAAATAACTGGCCTGGGTGGCCCTTGCTGCTTGGGATCATAGTACCAGGTTGCATGGTGACACCTGAGTATCTTTCAGGTGCTGGTTTTCTTGCAGGTTTATTTGGTGTGATTAAAATAATTTCCTGTCTCATTCCTGGAGAGACCCGTTTTGATGTTCGTTCTGCATAAATGTGCAGTGTTTCTGGGAGTGGCTGTCATGGCAGACAGACAAGGCTTTACTCCTGAGCGGAAAACAGTGGCTATGCTGGCTGACCATTAAGATTATAGAGTAAATAGCAGCCCCAGTCATAGCACTAGGAGAGACTGGACAGCCCTTGTACTTAAGGGAATATCTGTTGCTATGAAATAGGAGATTGTTATTTGACTGGATCTAGTTAAAACATTTTAATAATAATAGTAATAGTAATATAACAGTAACTGATACTAATTAAGCACTTAATATGAGCCAAGTCCTGCTCTAAGCACGTCACAGGGATTGACTCATTTAACTTTCCTGTCATCCAGATTACTTACAAGTTATTGGTGAGTTACTGTTTTTGGGTCCACTTTACAGAAATGAGAACTGAATTGCAGAGGGATTGAATAATCTTGCCAAGCATCTCCACTGTGCCAGGTGCTTTACCTACATCAGTTATCTCTTAATTTTTACAACAGCCATCAAGGTAGGTGGGATTTTATCCCCATTTTTTGAGGAGATAGAAACAAGCTCAGAGAGGTTGTGTAACTTGCCCAAAGTCCCACAGCTGGGAAGTGGTAGAGCTGGGCTTCAGACCCCAGTTGATTGTAGGTTCCTGCTTTCTCCTCTACACCAATCTCAGAACCACCTGGGGTGCACAATAAAAATGCAGACTCCTGGGTCCCACCTCTGATCTACTGCATCAGATTTTTTAAAAGCTCCCCAAGCGTCTGCAATTCCCACCATGCTCTTCCTCCATCTTTCCTTGTTCCTTAGTTTCCAATGGGCACATCTTTGTTGTGGATGAGGCTTATTACCTTACTGCTTTTACAAATGGGAGTCGAGTGAATGAACACTTTGCTTGTCTTAATGAGTTTGCTTTGTTTGTGTTATTCTCTTCCTTCCAAGTGAGTTTCCCTCCAGGAATGAACCCCCTGCTTTGCTTGTGTGTTTCAGGATGGAAGGCGGAGAGCTGTTTGATAGGGTGGTCGGAAATAAGCGCCTGAAAGAAGCTACATGCAAACTCTATTTTTACCAGATGCTCCTGGCTGTGCAGGTAAGAGAAGCCCTTGCTGCTTTTGAGAGTGTACTTTCTTTTAAGTGTTACTCTCCCAGTTAGGCAGAAGATGAGGGACCAGGGATAAAAACCCAGAGAACAGAGTGTGTGTGTGGGTTGTTCCATTCTTGGCAAAAACATCCCACCCCTTTGACTCAGATGAGAAAGCTCTTGCTGTGAGGCTTAAGAGAGTAAAAAAAAACGAAGTTAAAGAAATAAACACATTCCCACATGGCCTCTCTTTAGCTTGGAGGTATTCCTGGAGGGGAAGGGATCTCTACTGCTGCCTGATCCCTGCAAAAATCCCCCTTACCTCTCAAGGGGGGAGCTGGGCAGGTATGAGGACAGATCACACCCCTGTGGCACAGTGCTAGGGGTTTCTTACACATGTAGTATCTTGTTAACTGTAGCAGGCACGCGGGCAGGACATGCTCTGCCTTCTCTTCAATATTCGGGGCAAGTGTTGGGTAGAGGAACAGCTGATGGCACCCTGCATGCTTCAGAGAACATCACCCTTTCTCAACCCAGATTTGGTTGTGGCGATTCCCTGCCAAGGCCTCTTCCCTTGAGAACCTACTGTGTGCAAGAGACGCAGTGATTGGGAGCAGCTCTTGCATTGGGTGAGGATTGAGGGAGATTTTCCAGGGGCTGGTCTACCTGGGTGCCCACCCTGGGGGCTTCACCAGATGAGTGGAGGTGTCTTGGAGGATTTTTCCTCTAGGCCAGAGGGATATCCAGAGAAAATTGAAGCCCATAAATACCTAATCAGTGCTTTACTCTCTTAATGGTTTGTTCCCAACCTTATATTATACCAAGAATATTAAGATGAATTGAGTACAGATCAGTGGATGTGGGAAACTTATTTTTCCTAAAAAAATATGACAGTATATAAAAATGAATACACAAAGAAATATCACCATTCTATTTCAGCCATAGTTTTCAAAGACTAATCTTTGCATCAAGGAATATGTTAACTCTGGGTGTTCAAACAGATAATCTACACATGTGTACTTTACAGAGTCCCTTTAAAAATATTCTCAGGGATGGAATAACCAAATGTACTATTTTGGTGGAATTTTTATAGTTTAAGATGGTCTCATAATATTTTATATCATCCATTTACATTTTTATTATTGAAATTGACATCTTCTGTTTCTGCCAATATGAAGGGATAGTTATTATTTTGAAGAGTGAAGTAAAATGTCTACTGTCATAAGTTGCCTTTTTCATTTTTCTACTTTTTTTTTTTGCGGTATGCGGGCCTTTCACTGTTGTGGCCTGTCCCGTTGCGGAGCACAGGCTCCGGATGCACAGGCTCAGCGGCCATGGCTCACGGGCCTAGCCGCTCTGCAGCATGTGGGATCTTCCCATACCGGGGCACGAACCCGCACCCCCTGCATCTGTAGGCGGATTCTCAACCACTGCGCCACCAGGGAAGCCCCATTTTTCTACTTTTTTAAAGAGTTTCTTACAAACAAATTTGTAAACACTAATCCATTTATCCAGTGGTTTTCTATGATTTGGGGGAATATGGTTGTGAGTAACATGGCTTACAGTTTCATCCAGCTGTAAAGTGTGTGTGTGTGTGTGTGTGTGTGTGTGTGTGTGTCTCTCTCTCTCTCTCTCTCTCTCTCTCTCTCTCTACTCACATACTACTCGATATATCTAAGGGTCTTGCCTGTCTTTCTATGCAGTACCTTCACGAAAATGGCATTATACATCGGGACTTAAAGCCAGAGAATGTTCTACTCTCATCTCAAAAAGAGGACTGCCTTATAAAGGTAAGAAATGTATGTTTTATATGTGGCCAGTAGATTTCTGTTCAGAAACTGTTTTTAAATTCATCAAGTAAAAAGTAGGAGCATAAAAAGGTAGAGAACTTGACCTTTCCACTTTTAGCAATTCTTTTAGAGATCAGATGGTATTGCTCCAATCCAGATGTAATGAGCATTTATTGAGCTCCATTGTGTATAAGCCACTTTCATCTTCAGAGGGAGGAAGTAGGGGTCTAGATGGGAGAAACACATCCCGTCTTCCTCTGTTTAAAACAGCACTTCCCAATCCTGGCTTCATTTTAGATTCCTCTGTTGATTTAAAAAAAAAACCAAACAGGGCTTCCCTGGTGGCGCAGTGGTTGAGAGTCCGCCTGCCAATGCAGGGGACATGGGTTCGTGCCCCGATCCGGGAAGATCCCACATGCCGCGGAGCGGCTGGGCCTGTGAGCCATGGCCGCTGAGCCTGCGCGTCTGGAGCCTGTGCTCCGCAACGGGAGAGGCCACAACAGTGAGAGGCCCACATACCGCAAAAAAAAAAACAAAACAAAAAAACAAACAAACCGTGACACCAAGCCTACGCCTCAGAATCACTGTAGATGGCACCCAGGTGTAAATATTTTCCTCAGGCTCCTCGGGTATTCCAGTGTGCAGCCAAGGTTGAGAAACCGGGTCTAAGTAGAACCAGGAATAACTAATTAGAATTCTAGAGTGTCTGTTTACGGTTATAAGCCTTTCGTAAGGTTACAGAAAACCCAGATCTAAGTTGAGAAAACCTGGGCCTTAAAGTTCCTTGGCTCAGGAATTTTCATTTAAGCAAAATTAAATAACTTGCAGAGTTTAAAATTACCTTACCAAAACATCAATGTGTAGATTCCAGATTAATGGCAGCACGAACCGTAGGATAGGAACTGTTCTAATCTGCATGTCTTTTGGGACTGGCAGACTGTGTTACTCTTTATTTTATGATGTCATTAAAAGTGATTTCCTTTTGTCCTTACTTTAGATTACTGATTTTGGGCAGTCCAAGATTTTGGGGGAGACCTCTCTGATGAGAACCTTATGTGGTACCCCCACTTACCTGGCTCCTGAGGTTCTTAATTCTTTTGGGACTGCTGGATATAACCGTGCTGTGGACTGCTGGAGTTTAGGAGTTATTCTTTTCATTTGGTAAGAAAAAGTTTTCATCTCTTCAGACTCTGGTTGGAGGTATTTAGGTGAAATCAGCAATGTGTCCAGGTCGAGAGCTTGTGTTTAATTTAGGTCACTTATTTTGACCATCAATTTAAAGCAACACCTAATTTTTCATGATGCTGAAAAAGAAATCGATGTATCCATGAATGCCACTGAGAATGCCACTTGATTTCTTTTCCTTTCTCTCTCTACCAATATTAAGCCTTAGTGGGTATCCACCTTTCTCTGAGCATAAGACTCACGTGTCACTGAAGGATCAGATCACCAGTGGAAAATGCAACTTCATTCCTGAAGTCTGGTCAGAGGTCTCAGAGAAGGGTATGGATACGAAAGGGTTAAGAACTTGTGGTTTGCTAGAATGTGTGTGTGCCGTGGTGGGAATTTCTTTTCAAATTCTGTGATGTTTTCTCCTGTCAATCCTGTTCTTATTTTCTATTGTTAGTTTTGCACCATTTGAGAGGCAAAGGAAATTATTAGGAACTTGGGCTCCAGAGCCAGGCTGATGTAGGCTCGTGTCCCGGGTCTGCTACTTCCTAGCTCTGTTACCTTAGGCAAGTTATTTAACATCTCTGGGTCTCCATTTCATTTATTGGTAAAAGGGGCACAATAAACCCCTACCTTAAGGGGTTTTGTGAGGGTTAAGTATAATATGCTCACTGTGCCTGGTATCTATTTAAGTGTGCAAAATAATGGGTAACTTTTTAGTTACAAGGTCTCCTTTGAATTAGTAAGCACAGCAAGAGCTAAATGTAATTACTTTGTATTTTAGAATTTAAAAAGGTAACTTTGTAATTCTCAAAAGAAAAAGTAGAAAACTAAAACAATGTACCACAGATGATTGTGCTAAGTGTCACAGTGTCTAAGGAATAATATTGCAATATACAACTAGCCTCCACTTGTTGCTGGCTGTCAAGTTTTGTTTCTGCCAAGCCTGGGATTTCAAGGAGCGAGCTCTCGCTGGCCGAGGAGCTCTCACCATCACTCTGTGGGTCTTGGAGAGAGTTGGCTGAACATCCTGAGTTTTAGAACTGGGGGAAGTTCATCTTTAATTAGTTTGAACTTGAGTCCAGCAAGGAGAGTAGGGACGGAGAGCTAAGAGGTTGTGATGTCTGAGCAGGGAGTGTTGGGGAGCATCATGGTCGTTCCTGGTGTTCTAGAGCATGTGGACAAATACAGGGTGGGGAGGATTAGGGGGCCGTGCCTACTGATCACAATGACCTCAGCCCCTCTCTCCTCTTTCTGGATGTTGGCCTGTGATTCTGGCATACTCTAATTTTGTTGATTTAATGCCTTTATCCTTCTCACTGTGATTTGCCAAATTATCTTACTGCTTTAGCTCTGGACCTCGTCAAGAAGTTGTTGATAGTGGATCCAAAGGCACGTTTTACGACAGAAGAAGCTTTAAGACACCCGTGGCTTCAGGTGTGTATGGGGCAGTGCCTGCCAGCCTAAAATACCCGGGCAGCCCTGAACGGTGCCTGAGAGATGGGGAAGAGGATGAAAACATACGTTTGCTTTGTTGGGTCTGTTTAATGCAATTTTTAAAGACTGAGGTTTAGGTGTGTCGGTATGTGTATGTTTGTCTGTGGGTCTGAGCGTGGGTGTGTCTCGTGTTTGTGTGCAACCTTTACAACTTGACCTGGATAGACAAGCTCACTTTATGGCCTGTCCTGGTTCCACTTGGCTTCCCTGTGTCTGCGGTTCAGTTGTGTTCCATTGTGCTTCTTTGAGAGATTGTTCTAGCTCCAAATTTCCACCCTAGCTATGTCCTTCTCTTCTCTCAAACACCGTACCCCAGACGGGCGGGATGGGCTGCGTTCCAGCCATCTTCAACCTTAGATCAGGGAAGCAGGGGTGGGAGGAGGGGAGCAGCCTCGCTGGGGTAGAATCTGGCTATTTCTGAAGCCCAAGTGATTGGGCATGAGGGGTCCCACTTCTCGTTCATGGTGAGTCAGCATGCCGTTAGCAGATTGTCACCTGTGCCTTTCAAGTCTGCATTTCCTCTGTGTCCCTGCTGGGGGTTGTGGCTGCCATTAGATTATGTACTGATCTCATTCGAGCTGCCAGGGTTGGAAGTCCTTAGTGGCTTTGGTGGGCTAGTCTTTGGTGTTAGAATTCACTATGGCCTCGGGCAGGCTTTTTGATGGATGCCAGGTCTTCTGTTAAGTGGAGTTCCTTTTAGCACAGCCATATGCCTTTCTGTTAACTTTCATTTGGTCTCTGTTTCCTGTGGGGATGGGGGACTTAACCAGGTTGTTTGAGCTGGAGGCTCACATACTGTGGGAATTTCTAGTCCAGGAACTCCTTGGGCCATCTAGTCTCAGCACTGTGCTTCTGGAGCTCTGGGAAGAGTGTCCTCGTTCTTTCTCTCTTCCAGCCCTCCACACCTAACAGTTCTGCTCAGGCCAGCTCAGGTTGAGAACGAGAAATCCTTACAAGAAACAAAAAGTAGATATATGTGTTTGGGATGTTGCCCTGGAAACAGCAGTCCCTCCAGAAAAAAATCTGTCAGATGATTTAGCACTTAATAGACCACACAGATTTGAAACTGCAGGACCCTAGAGAAAAGGAATTTGGAATAAAGGGTGCCTTTGCATGTGGGGACTTAATTTTGATGAAAAAGAAAACATTCCTCTTGGCTCTTTTCATGGGCCTTAATAGGGAAACTCTTGGGGGCCAGATATGGAGGTAGAGGAGCTGTGTTAATCTTGAAGAAAACAGAGCTTGCCAGTTAGGCCTGGGAACAGGGTTTACATCTGCCCAAAATGTACAAACAAGCATAGCCTATTTTTCTTGTACTTTTTGTCTCAAAATTGTTAACAACTAAGGAAAACCCTGCCACAGGGGTCTCACTTGAATACTCTTTTGTCCACATTTTATTTTTGCAGCAGAAGGCGGAGTGAACATTCAGTGAGGACGAGGATGCCAAGTGCCCACAAAAATCACCTGCTGGTGACAGTTTAGGTTTCATTTTGGGAAAATTCAGTGTTTTTGAGGAAACTAAATGGTTTTATGGGTCTGGCACTGGACTGAGTGTTTGGAATGTGAATTCTGATCTCTTTTTTGTTATTAACAGTGTCCAATTTTGGGCGCATCCCTTATACCCACCTTTGACCTCATGTTCACTCCTTTTTTTTTTTAAAAATTAATTAATTTATTTATTTTTGGCTGCGTTGAGTCTTTGTTGCTGTGCGTGGGTTTTCTCTAGCTGCGGCGAGAGGGGGCTACTCTTCATTGCGGTGCGAGGGCTTCTCATTGCGGTGGCTTCTCTTGTTGCGGAGCCCGGGCTCTAGGCACGCAGGCTTCAGTAGTTGTGGCATGCGGGCTCAGTAGTTGTGGCTCGCGGGCTCTAGAGTGCAGGCTTAGTAGCTGTGGTGTACGGGCTTAGTTGCTTCGCGGCATGTGGGATCTTCCCGGACAAGGGCATGCACCCATGTCCCCTGCACTGGCAGGCGGATTCCTAACCACTCCGCCACCATGGAAGTCCATGTTTACTTCTTGAAATAGAGGATTTTTTCCTGCTTAACTTGGAGGCATATTACAATGTCACATTTTTGAATAGATTGTAGACATCTCAAAGGAAGGGTATTTACAGATACACATTCTATCTGTGGTATGTAATGATCTCCTTTTTCAGATTACTGCTTACCGATGACTCTTTTTATTTTCATTTCTGGCTGTGCCATGGCTTGTGGGAACTTAGTTCTCCAACCAGGTACTGAATGCGGGCCCCAGCAGTGAAAGCACTGAGTCCTAACCACTTGACTGCCAGGGAATTCCCAACTGATGACTTCTTTTAAATACAGGCTTAAATAGGCTTGTGGTCATTTCTGTTTGGCTGCATGGTTTCATCTCTTCATGCATTCATTCATGCTTTCAGAGGACAGGTAAGGAGCTCATGTGTCAAGCACTGTTAGGCACTGTGGATACACAGTCCAGGTGGCGGCCAACCCTGACTACAGAGCAGTGAGCTACATGTGGTAATAGGGGTAGGCACAGAGTATGGAGGATCCCCAGGATGAGGACTGCCCACAGGGCTTCTGGTACCCACAAGTTCACACGGTGTGGAGACTGTCTAAGGGCAGGGTGGCCTGGGGATGACATAGCAGTATTACTTTGCTCAGGCTGCCATAACAGAGTACCACTGACTGGGTGGTTTAAACAATAGAAATTTATTTTCTCACAATTCTGGAGGCTGGAAGTCCAATTTCAAAGTGCCAGCAGGTTTGGTTTCTCCTGAGGCCTCTTTCATTGCCCTTCAGGTGGCTGCCTTCTCTGTGTGTCTTCACTTGGTCTTTTCTCTGTGTGCTTACATCCCTGGTGTCTTCTTCTTTTCTTATGAGAACATCAGCTATAATGGATTAAGGCCCCACCCTAAGAGCCCAATTTAAACAAAAAATTTATTATATTTAAGTATGGTTGATTTACAATGTTGTATTGGGCTTCCCTGGTGGCACAGTGGTTAAGAATCCACCTGCCAATGCAGGGGACATGGGTTCGAGCCCTGGTCCGGGAAGATCCCACATGCCACGGAGCAACTAAGCCTGTGCACCACAACTACTGAGCCTGCGCTCTAGAGCCTGTGAGCCACAACTACTGAGCCCGTGAGCCACAACTGCTGAAGCCCGTGCGCCTAGAGCCCGTGCTCCGTCAGAAGCCACCGCAATGAGAAGCCCACCCACCACAACGAAGAGTAGCTCCTGGTCGCTGCAACTAGAGAAAGCCCGTGCACAGCAACAAAGACCCAATGCAGCCAAAAGTAAATAAATAAATAAATTTATATTTAAAAAAATGTGTTCATTTCTGCTGTACAGCAAAGTGATTCAGTTATATATATGTATACATTCTTTTTCATATTATTTTCCATTATGGTTTATCACAGGATATTGAATATGGTTCCCTGTGCTATACAGTAGAACCTTGTTGTTTATCCATTCTCCATATAATAGTTTGCATCTGCTAATCCCAAATTCCCAGTCCATCCCTCTCCCACCCCTACTCCCCCTTGGCAACCACGAGTCTGTTCTTCATGTCTGTGAGTCTGTTTCTGTTTCATAGATAAGTTGATTTGTGTTATATTTTAGATTCCACATATAAGTGATATCATATTATAATCTCTAGGTCCATCCATGTTGCTGCAAATGGCATTATTTCATTCTTTTTTATGGCTGAGTAGTATTCCATTGTATGTATGCACCACATCTTTATCCATTCATCTGTCGATGGACATTTAGGTTGTTTGGCTATTGTAAATAGTGCTGCTATGAATATATGGGTGCATGTGTCTTTTTGAATTATAGTTTTTTTTTTTTTTTGCTGTACTTGGGCCTCTCACTGTTGTGGCCTCTCCCGTTGCGGAGCACAAGCTCCGGACGCGCAGGCTCAGCAGCCATGGCTCACGGGCCCAGCCGCTCCGCAGCATGTGGGACCTTCCTGGACCGGGGCACGAACCCATGTCCCCTGCATCGGCAGGTGGACTCTCAACCACTGCACCACCAGGGAAGCCCCTGAATTATAGTTTTGTCCAGATATATGCCCAGGAGTGGGATTGCTGGATCATATGGCAACTATTTTTAGTTTTTTGAGGAACCTGCATACTGTTTTTCCATAGTGGCTGCACCAATTTACATTCCTACCAACAGTGTAGGAGGGTTCCCTTTTCTCCAAATCCTCTCCAGCATTTTTAATTTGTAGACTTTTTAACGATGGCCATTTTGACCAGTGTGAAGTGGCACCTCATTGTAATTTTGATTTGCATCCCTCTAGTAATTAGCGATGTTGAGCATCTTTTCAGGTGCCTGTTAGCCATCTGTATGTCTTCTTTGGAGAAATGTCTGTTTAGGTCTTCTGCCCATTTTTTGATTGGGTTGTTTGATTTTTTTTGTTATTGAGCTGTATGAGCTGTTTATGTATTTTGGAAATTAAGCCCTTGTTGCTCGAATCATTTGCAAATATTTTCTCCCAATCTGTAGGCTGTCCTTTGGTTTTGTTTGTAACTACAAACAAAACCTTTGCTGTACAAAAGCTTGTAAGTTTGATAAGGTCCCATTTGTTTACTTTGGCTTTTATTTCTATTACCTTGGGAGGCTGACCTAAGAAAACAATGGTACGATTTATGTCAGAATGTTTTGCCTATATTCTCTTCTAGGAGTTTTATGGTGTCATGTCTTATATTTAAGCTAAGAGCCTCATTTTAACTTAATTATCTGTTTGAAGGCCCTGTCTCCAAATACAGTCACAATTCTGGGGGTTGGGCTTCAACATATAAATGGGGTCTGGGGGGGGCACAATTCAGTCATAACTCACACAGTTCAGCCATGACAATCACAATTCAGTTGCCACAGCGACGGGGGAAGAGCATTTTCAACATTGGTTGGGTCCCTCTGATATGGAGGCCCCTGTGCTTATTACAGTGCGTGGCATCTAAGCGTCCTCAACTGTTCACTGAATGAATGAGGGAGGTGGGTGGGCAGGGAGGCACAGAGGGCATTTCTGGCGGAGGCTGTAAGCAGGTGTAAGAGGAAATAAGGAATGGACCTTTGAGAGTGGCCTTGCTGAGAAGTGAGATCCTAGAGGACAGTGTGGAGTGGAATCCAGATGAACTTGGCACTTGGGCAGTGGGGAGCTACACTGAATGATGCAATAAACAGTGATGGAAGCAGGTGATTCTAGCTACTAGATGTAGAACAGGTGAATTCATCCTCGAGCACTAATTTTTCTATATCCATCAAATTGCTGAATATTGAAGGCCTTCACTCCTAGGTCCTTTCTCCGCACCCACCATGGTGCACTTGGCGTAGTGGGAGGAGTGGAGCGGGGGTTGGATGGAAAAGTACATGAGGATTTGGAAGTGGGCTGCTCTGGGTCTGTATTCTGCACATGCTACTTGTGAGTGGCTGAGCTCAGCTTTCAGCTGGCCCCAAAGCCCAAGTCCTAGTCCTGGGTGTTTCACCTTTCTGAAGGTAGGGAGGGCTGTCACCTCTCAGGGCTCCCAGATGCAGAAGTGAGCCCTGCAGAAGTGATTATTCATGGAGGTGGGCAGGAGTTTTCTGTGTACCCTGCCCTACCCCTCATTTCCCTCTCCAGCAGCAAGAAACACCTGTTCACTTTTTTTTCTCATTAGCTCTGGGATATTGTGGGCTTGAAGTCCTTCTGGCAACTTGTGCAGTGCTTGCTGCGTGAATTTTCCTCTGGTGCAGGGTTGCTTTGTTAGGGTGGCCCTGGTAACTGGTCTCATTGTTGGCAGTGGGAGGGGGGACCTCCTGGAAAGATCTGGGGAGCAGCATGGAGCCAACCCCAGCCTTTGACCTCCTGATCGCCATCTCTCAGGATCTGGGATGCTGGCTCTGAAAGATTGACTGCTAAGGTCTATGGTTCTCTCTGACCCACCTGGAGTTTTGTTTGTTTTGTTTTGATTTTTGCAAAATAAAATTTATTTGCTAATGAAATTAAAATATAGTGAAAACCAAGAAAATGCTCTTTCAGAAGATTTTATCATATTTCAGCTATATTCTATTGATGATAATTACTTCTATTTTTATTATTTGTATATCACCTTTCGGTTTACCAAGTCCTTAATAATTCTCTCCTACCTTAACACTAGTCAAAACACTTGAAACCATTTGAAATAGTTTGATGGGGCTTTGCGACATAGTGTAATGCATTTTCTACCACAGATTTTCAAGGATCATATAATGAAAATAAATTTATATGACAGGTTTGGATAAGCAACTATTTCTTTGCTCCCTTGTTTTCACAGATGAAATTATGTAATTCCGTAAGTATATTTTAGTCAACCAATCCTTTTGTTACATAGTTATATAATGGAAAGGTGACAGTTGCTCATTATGTTTTAGTCAGTCTACTAGTAGTAGACATTCACCCGGAGCTCTTAAGCGTATGGGTTTGGTTCAGCCAGTGTTGACTGAGCACCGACTGCTGATTAGACTTTTCCCTTTTCTCCACATTCATCCCCATCTTAGCCTACTTCCCTGTTTCCAGGGGCATCCTAGCCCTGCCTTTCAGGAGCTTTCTTTCCCTCATTCACAGCCTACTTATGTTTTTCATTTCTTCACAGGATGAGGACATGAAGAGAAAATTTAAGAATTTGCTTTTTGAAGAAGAAAAGTCGATGACTCTGCCCCAGGTTCCCGCCCAGGTATTCTGGATCATGGTCATTAAATGTAGGCTAAGTTTGAAGAGTCAAATGAGTGGAGGATAAGGAGTTTGAATAGTCTCTTTAGCAGTGATTGCTTAACATTTTTTTGGTAAGGAATAATGTAGTAGATACTTTGTTTCAGCTTGATCTGCTCTGGCACCTTTAGAAGATTTAATAATGAAGACCATGTTTAATGCATTAGAGAAACACAGCTAGGGGTTATTCAGGAAGTCTCCTGTAAGGCAAGATTGGAAGACTTATTAGAGGCTCAGATTTAAATTTGCTGAAAAATTTAAAATTTGGGGGAGTGGTTGATGATTTCTGATTATAATCTTATTCCTCTAAAGTTCTTTGTAGGTATCAGTTAATATCTGTTCATTCCTGTCCTGCCTTCTTTCGGTAACACTCCTCTTCCTACTGCTCCCTTGCAATTTTATAAATGGGGAAACAAAGACACAAAAAAGATTGTCTTCCCACAAAAGAGCAAGACTTGAGGCTCCCTGGGAGAGGTATTGTGGTCCCTTTACATTTCCTAATTTAGAAGACAACCAAGAGGAGGCT